>NW_026622763.1:59058173-60451298 GCF_023065955.2 Ursus arctos
GAATGCCTAATACATGCCTGGCTTTCTGTGGGTTACCAGGAAGGAGACAAGGAGAGATCTACGTGATCCAGAAGAGCAAGCATTTGAAATATTGGGGACTGCCTGTTGTGAGAAAACTGACCCTAATCTAACCTCACTGAGGAACGTTGAAGGACATGACCCATCACATATACTAGGTACTGTCAGGGGCAACCGTGGGAGGTACCAGTAAAGAATTGTGAAGAACAAAACCCCAGAGTAAGCCTGACAGAGAATTGTGCAAGAACGAACAGACCCTCAGTGTAAGCTCACTGTAACTACTGATGTAAATGGAGTATCTGCTGACTGTTTACTACAAGTAGGCTGACGTCTAACTGGAGCTTTCATTCCACATAAATGAGCTGAAAATCCGCTATGACTTTGTGGCTACCTGCATGCATTCAGGATATTTGCTTTATTCGATGATAAAATTAGCTAATTCTAAATTTATGAATTGGCACGTTCCTTTGGGTCTCAGCTTCTTTGTTTTAATTTTTATTTTTATTTTTTTTTTAAAGATTTTATTTATTCATTCGACAGAGATAGAGACAGCCAGAGAGAGAGGGAACACAAGCAGGGGGAGTGGGAGAGGAAGAAGCAGGCTCATAGCGGAGGAGCCTGATATGGGGCTCAATCCCATAATGCCGGGATCACGCCCTGAGCCGAAGGCAGACGCTTAACGACTGAGCCACCCAGGTGCCCCTCAGCTTCTTTGTTTTTAATTTCCTAACACTGTATATGTATAGGTGTAACAAATAGTAAGAAATACACACACACACACACACACACACACACACACTATCATCCAAAATAGCAAGGACTTGTCATGAATATTTAGCTAGCAAACTCATTCTACAACTTTTAGAACTCCTTTAAGCATTATGATTTCATGGTGGATTCAGTTTTTAGCAGAATACTGTTTACAAAGAGTTTTAAATAAAAAGTGATGCGTGCTTTTGAGCCATCTTGGAATCAAAGGGCATTTACAAAATATTGATCTGATCCACTGTATCACCGTGTGCTGAGTATGTCATCCCAGCCAATTAGATAGTAAAGGTAAACGTACATGTGTTTCATGGTCAATGGTCCAAAATATTCAACATGCTTTACTTCAGAGCAGCTCTAGAGCTAACAGTATTTCATGTAAAAGTCAAGTTTCCTTCTTCCAAAGTCATAGTTTTGTCTGTATCATCTGTTACCAATATTTTGCCCTTGTCACATTTTCTCCCATTGCTAGACAGTTTTGTGATGAGTTTATCATTGTGATTTTATTTTGGTCACAAGGCATGAGTAATTCATTTTTCAGTTGATTTATGCTATTTATAAGGGCCACATCAGCTATTACTGAAGTTCATCTTTTGAATTCTGACAGCTCTGGTAAATAAAACACTGTCTGCCGTAGAGGAATTGCTGGGGTCTGTTTGGAGGAATGCTCAATTGACCTCATTGACCAAATGCAGTTAGCGATGCCTTGACACAAACCCAAATCACAAGAAACTGCTCTTACCATGAAGACAAGGTGCGTGTCTCCTACTTTGATACTTCGGTATGTCAACAGTACACAATTGTTTCTATTTGTTTTACGTATCTGATCAATGTACTAGTCAAATGCTCTGCAAATACCAAGCTCCACAACACAAAGTCTTCTTCTAAAAAATTCACGTTTAATTGTGTTGAGTCGTTTGTAAAATGCTCCTCATGTCAGGTAGGAGAACGCACACCCACGTGGGCACTGGTTGAGCGCCGTATTGTCAGTTATATCGAGAGAGGGCTCGTCTGCTGTTGTCTCGTAAGAGGCAGGTGGTCTAGCAACCCCCTGAAACAACTGGCGGCTTAGTTTACACTAGGCAGAGCAGCTGCCTCCTCCTATTTTAGCTGGCATTGCGTCACACAGTACAATAGTCCCTTGTGGGAGTTGTAACACACAGACGGGGACTGACCTTATTCCCACGCCGTTCTGCAGGGCTTGAGCAGGTTATCTCGTGTGTTCACACTGAATACCGTTTGGAGGCCCATCCTAGTCAAGTATTTATCTCTACCGATACCTAGTATTGTTAACAATCCTTTACCTGTTCTAAGTATTGCGAGGATCAGAATACTTTAACTTCTTTTTTTTTTTTTTTTAAGATTTTATTTATTTGACAGAGAGACAGCCAGCGAGAGAGGGAACACAAGCAGGAGGAGTGGGAGAGGAAGAAGCAGGCTCCCAGCGGAGGAGCCTGATGCAGGGGCTCGATCCCAGAATGCCGGGATCGTGCCCTGAGCTGAAGGCAGACGCTTAATGACTGAGCCACCCAGGCGCCCCTGGAATACTTTAACTTCTGTAGGCACCGCCACAGATAACTTGGAATTCTGTAACTTGGAACTTGGAACTCTATTAAAGACACCCAAACTGTTCACTGGGAACGAATGAACCAAATGCCATGTATTCAGAACTATGTACTAGCTGCCTGAGAGGTAACTATAATGTGATAAACTTCAAAAGCTTCAGAAGACTGTTCTGGTATTGATTGACTAATCAATCCCTCCTCATTAGGATGCAGCGAAACCCTGCGCCGCCAGGGAAATGCCCAGGTCTGGGACAGGCTCACACTGCCTGCTGGTCCTCCGTGCGGAATCCCACTCCTGCCTCCCTCACCAAGATCAACTCCGTCATCAGGGCTTCTGATATTAGAGGAAGGAATTGTCAAATTCTCTGTCTACATCCGCTCTACTCTTTCAACACAGATTCTTTATCAGTGGTCTAAAAAGACCAGAACCGTGGTAGTTTATCTGAAGTTGTTTTCATAAGCAAACCTCCGCTGTTCAGGAAAAAAAAAAAAATTTTGTTTTTTTTCCCCTAAGTTTTAATGTAGCAGCTGGAGGACTTTAATATCTCATTTCAACTTTTGGCAAGATGAGAACAGAACAGGGTCCAGGCTTGATATAAAGTAAAAAGTTCACCCTTTGGGGTCCTTCTATTTAGACTTACACGTTTCCCTCGCCAACACTATCCCAGCACTGGCGCCTTGGGCCTTACTGTGTAACCATTTGGTGATCACCTTTCCAAAGGCTGCCTCTGCGGAAGCAGAATAGTTCCAAAATCATTTATATCACAATGTCAGTCAAAGCAACTCATTCTCTTTGGTCTCTTAAGAGCTCGTAGCTATTTCAGTCACGTGGACTGCCACACAGAAAGAATCCATTTGAACAAAATTTGACCACTTGACCAGAAATCCGTTCGATCAGAACCTAGTTCAGTTAACAGTGTGTGTTCTGTGAAACAGAAAGACACAAAACTGTAGTTTGTCTCATGGTCTCCTCTCCTCTCTTATAAGAAAATCAACTGGCTGTCAATCAAGTCAAAGCTTAGAAACTTTCAAAGGAAAAATAAGCATTCGCAAACTGAAATGAAACACAAATCACTTCAGTAGCTTCGATTTGTACTTCCAAAGGTGTCAAACTAAACTAATCACAGTAGGAATTGATGGAGTATTAGCTCTGGATTTGAAGGTATTATAATTTTTCAATGTCTGTCTCCCATTTTTGGCTGTCTGTCAGATATAATTACCTTGGAAATCCCATCTTCAGTGTTAGTTCTCTGTTTAGGGCCTCAGGGGAACAGCTATAAAAATGAATTAGTCCCATGAAAACAGAGTACTTACGGGTGTTTTCTGCGTGGTTTTCGGACTACAGAATAGATGTTCTGTAACCTTGACTTGACAGGAGTACGAGGTGGCAGATACACAGTATTGGGGAAGGCAATGAATACAAACTCACAAAGGTGATGCTGCATTGTTCCACCCACCCTGACTCAAACTCTATAGGGAAACATGGGTACTATTCTCAAATTACATCAAAAATCAATTTACTGCCTTCTTCTTTATTTGGGACCTGTACCCTTCATTTTAGACAATTACCCAAACAGTCTTCTTTCTTATTTCAGTTAGTGCTGTTTTTGTGTTGCCGCTACTAAAATTTCTTGCTTTCCTAAGCATCGGTTCTAAGCAGTGATCATTTGAATAACCTTCTGGAGGAACAGGGCAAAGTGGCTAAGACCAATGGTTCTTTCACAAAACTGATGCTTTCTTATTATATGACCTTGGGGAAGCTATCTGACCATCAGACCTCAGTCCTCTCATCTGTAAACTGAAAAAACGATCATAAACTGAATTCACAGAAATGAGGCTAAATGAGATAAGGCATGCGGAGACTGAGCGCAATTCATCATTACTATTTTTACAAATATAAATTATGAAATATGTTCCTTCTAGTACAAGTTGCAGGATGCAGTATTTATTTTTTAAAGATTGTGTTGAACTTATGGACACTTCTAATACTTATATGGGCTAGGAGTTTTTTGCATTGAATGTGTTCACATTTAATATCTTAATTACATAAATTACAGAATCCAGTGTCTATATATATGGCAAATTATTTAAAATAGATACCCCACAGGTGAGCGATGGCACCTCCTTAGCAAACCTCTGTGACCACATTTTCACCAAGACAGTAAATATGATCGTTAGCAAGAAGAGTGAGGAATGCTGCCAGTTATGTGGTCCCAGTTTTGTCCTGGGCTTCTCATCAAGAAAGTATCCATTACGAAGTTATTAAATATAAGCATGACTGGGGTATATTGTACCAAGTCTTTAGGAGATACAGGCCCACGTCTAAATAAGCACGGATTTAGGTCAACTCATCATATATACTGAACAGGCAGTATAAGTTGACAACGTGCCAATATGCCTTCAAATCCATTTACTTGTTGGGTGACTGCTCTGGTCCTATGCTTGGACTGGGTACATAAAACAGACATCTTGGAGGTGAAAGTCCAGTATCAAGTGGGAAACGGGTAACAAACAATAGATGTTATGAATTGTACTAGGTACTGTGAAGAAAACAACCAGGGTGCAGTGTATTTGTATAAAGGGTAATTACCCACCATAAATAGCCCAAGAAAGGTTCTGTGGGGAATTAACATTTAGGTTGAGATCTGAAGGATGGAGGTATCAGTAATGTGGCTAATCGGGAAAGAAGGCCTCATGGACTGAAGGTTTTTGTCCCTCCAAATGCATGTTGAAATCTTCCCCCTCAGTAGGAAGGTATTATGAGGTGGGGCCTCTTAGAGGTAATTAGATTGGATGAACTCATTATGGTGGCGACCTCAGGAATAGATTTACTTCCCTTTTTAGAGTTACGAAAGCTTGTTTCCCCTCTCTGGCCTCCATCAGAGAGGACGCAGGGAGAAGTCAATGGTCTGCCACCTGGAAGAGGGTCCTCACAGAACCTGACCATGCTGGCGCCCTGATCTTGGACTTCCACACCCCAGAACTGTGAGAAATGAAGTTCTGTTGTTTTTAAGCCACCCAGTCTCTGGTAGCTTGTTAGAGTAGCCCAGATTGACTAATCCAGAAGGTTTATGCAAAGTGGTTAAAGACATTGATGAGAAGTCAGGCAGGAAATGGTTAAACGGGAATACTCCTGGGTTCCTGCTTGCGCGAAGAGGATGTCTAATGGTGCTTCCCAGGAAGTGTCCCAGTCCTGCACTTGAAGACCTGAGTGTCATTGCAGCTTCCAGTCAGAAAATGACTTCTCACTAAACAGGACAATTAGAAGGTGGAACCTTCCCAGAGACCAGTAAAGAAGGCTGAGGCTGGAGCTGATTTTTGGAAGGAGCTGCAGGGCAAACAGAGCCAAGTGCCTGCATTTTGCAGAGAATTTCAAAGGCAAGCAGGGCCTCAGTTTCAGTTAGTTAAAGGCTGTACCTTATTTAAGTTTACAGAGCTTGAGAATGGGCTGGTACAGCAAAACCTCAACCAGGGCAGTCTGTAAGAGAAAAATATTATGGAGTGCACATAAAAGAAGCTGCAGACCTTGGATAATTGGGAAGAAAATAATTATTACCAGCTTGTGAGAAGGAACGGAAAGCTAATATCATTAACACAACAAATATTTATTGTGTTCCATCAGGGTACAAAGAAACACCAGGAGACAATGATATCTGCCCTCAAGGAACTTACACCGAGGGGCTGGGAGGGTGAAGGGAGAAAAGATTGGCATCGAGCGTTTAACATAAATAAGTAAATGACAGAGTATGTTAAGGAAGGGATGAAATTATAAAATGAAAAGGGGCAGGAAAGGGAAGATGGTGCTGGGAAGGGACGATTCACAATGTTAAACAGTTGTTCAAGGCAGGCCTCCTGGAAAAGATGCCCTTTCAGGCAAGACTTGAAAAAGCTAAAGGAATTGGTCAAGTGCATACCTGAGGGAAGAGAAAATTCTAGGTTAAGAGTATGTGGCTCGGGGCGCCTGGGTGGCACAGCGGTTAAGCGTCTGTCTTCGGCTCAGGGCGTGATCCCGGTGTTACGGGATCAAGCCCCACATCAGGCTCCTCCGCTGTGAGCCTGCTTCTTCCTCTCCCACTCCCCCTGCTTGTGTTCCCTCTCTCGCTGGCTGTCTCTATCTCTGTCAAATAAATAAATAAAATCTTAAAAAAAAAAAAAAAGGAGTATGTGGCTCATGGGGCGCCTGGGTGGCTCAGTTGTTAAGCATCTGCCTTCGACTCAGGGTGTGATCCCAGAGTCCTGGGATCGAGCCCCACATCAGGCTCCTCCACTGGGAGCTTGCTTCTTCCTCTCCCACACCCCTTGCTTGTGTTCCCTCTCTCGCTGGCTGTCTCTCTCTCTGTCAAATAAATAAATAAAATCTTAAAAAAAAAAAAAGAGTATGTGGCTCAGGTATTGTTATAGGCACTGACATTTAAGTTTTTATGTAGTAGGGTGAATATTTCCTTCATTCACATGATAATTATACATATATTAAAGTCCATTTTAAGCACGAATTACCATTTTCGGGCAAATCCTTTTCCTGCCTTCAAAAATGCTAAGTTAAAAAAAAAAACCCTTCATGGAGTCATTAGAAATGGATTTGCATGGCTTGCTGGACCTTAACTAACCACCACTGGAAAGATTCTGGATCTCAGAGTAGGCAACACAAAGGAAGCAGCACCCCTTACAAAATACTGCTTTGTAAAGGATCGTTTCTGTCCTGGCATTTAGAGGAAATAAATATGTCATGAGCCCTCCCTGAGGAGTAATTAAAAAGTCATTTAACCTCATAACCAACTTTCACTTTTGACTCTAGTCACAGGTAAATTCTGCTTTCCCCAGTTCTAAGGCAAATATTAAAAGCTCATGAGGAGGCCCGGAGGAGTCAAGGACAGCTTCCACACGACCTCTTCCTGCCACCCCAGTCGGGAAGGTTGTCTTAGGGAAGTGGAGAATAATTTAGTACGTAAAATGATATTATTCTTGGAACAAGATATGTTACATGTTTTTCCTGCATAAAAACAATTCAGTCAACCATTGGTGCTTCCAAAAAACGATCCCCAGGTTTTTTGAATGGTAGGGGTGAAGGGGAAAAGGTTGTAGCTAAAGCAAAAGAGCCAGTCACATCTTAAGGCAGCATTCATGGAAATATAGTATCCAGATCCTAAAAGTAATGTACCCGTGGTAGTTTGCATCAGTCCTACGATGTCTAACTAATAATGTTTTTTTTGAGCATCACATTGTAAAAGAGACGTTAAGGAATAGTGAGGTTACAGGATCATGACATTAATGATCTAGGGGTACAGAACCTGCCATATGAGGAATGGTTAATGACCACAGTTAGAGACAGGATAAAGCAGAACCTTCAGATATCTGGAAGGCTGTCGTCATGGTTATCACAGAGGTTTTTAGTATATTCTGTATGACAGAATGAGGCCCAGTAGCAGGCAGTTAAGAAGAAGCAGATTTTGGCACAGGGTAAGAAGAAACTTTCCAAAAAGTAGAACTTTCTAGATAAGAAAGTGGCTTATCAGCTCATGAACTAACCTCTGGTTGTTAGAAATATTCAAAAAGAATTTAGATGGTGAACTATAATCAGAATTCCCACATATAATGGAAGCCTATTGTGTAGGCTTGACCTCTGAAGAATTTTCCCATATTCACATTCCTTGATTTTATGATGTATATAAACAAGCAACAGCTAATCAAAAACCCCTTCTCTTCTGAATCACAGATGTCACATAACACTTAGTGTAAATTTAGGAAACTTGATTCATGGTTCTGTTGGTATTATCATCCAAGCTATCTTGCATCAAATAAAAACTCTTGATGTGAGATAATACTGCTTAGTGAGTTAACTTTATTTAATGACAACGATAAAGTGGGTTGTTCTAGTTCCTGATTTATTATCTTTTATCTCCACACACATCCTTTTTGCCCTGCTTTGTGACACCAGAACTGAGTTCTGCAGATCAGATTTCTCCTTTGCCAGCTGGCTCAGGGCTAGGTCTGCCAATAGAGGGAGCTGGAGAGTGACTGCAAGGCAGGAAGAGGAAGTGTTCCGTTGCTCACGCTGTGCACCAACCCAGCATCAAGAAGGTTCCTGAAGTAGCCACAGCCTCTCATCACAGATCTGAATTTCCACCTTTCTTCTTGATGTCCCTTTCTATTTTGCTTTCCTCTAAGTTCTAGGAGTCCTTCTTTCTATAGCTGCTACCTCAAATGCCTTAGATTTTCCTTTCACCTGTTTTAAGAGTTAACTGTCTTAAATCTGTTGATAATTCTTTCTATTTATGTTTTCCTGTTTAAATTACTGTTGTGATTCCTATCCCCTGGTTGTACCTTGACAAAAATAATAGCAAAAACCAATTCAAAGCCTCTTAGTATTGGTTTCTCCTAAAGTTCTCACGCAATAAACGGGAACATTATTCCCCCTTCTTCCGGTTTTGTGATGGGGGGGGAGGTGGCGGTTGGGTAGAAATGTTTTTTTTTGTTGTTGTTGTTGTTTTTTAAAGATTTTATTTATTTATTTGACAGAGAGAGAGACAGCCAATGAGAGAGGGAACACAAGCAGGGGGAATGGGAGAGGAAGAAGCAGGCTCCCAGCAGAGCAGGGATCCCGATGCAGGGCTTGATCCCAAGACTCTGGGATCACACCCTGAGCCGAAGGCAGATGCTTAATGACTGAGCCACCCAGGCACCCCTAGAAATGGTTTTAAACCTGTTTCACTGGACATCAGTTCTATTCTGACAGAAGAGCTTGATAAGTATCATATATTCAGTCTTACGACAGCTTACCTGACTGTGGCCCCAAAGGACTGTTTACAAATATTTGAAGCCCTTATTTGTGGAAGGCAGAAGCTTGACATGATAATTAGTCATGTAAAAATCTCATGACAAAGAAATTAACATATGTCACACTAGCTTCTTGGGTGTCAGATTTAACTACTTCTAGTGCTTATGAAAAGGATGCTAAAAACTCAAGGTCTCTTTTAAGTCTATGTATCAAAGAATATATAATGAATTTGGCAGAAAATATTGTATATTCATGTTTGAGTATAAACATATATAAAGTATAAATGCCCAATCACCTCTACAGATCTCAATAAACTCAAGGTACTTGTAACTGACCCAAAGTATGTGACGTAGATAATAATCTCCAGAAACAAATGATATGATAGAAGAGATAAGAAACTTTAAAAGTGGAGCACCTGGGTGGCTCAGTCCGTTAAGCGTCTACCTTCGGCTCAGGTCATAATCCTGGAGTCCTCGGATTGAGCCCTGTGTCAGGCTCCATGCTAAGTGGGGAGTTGCTTCTCCCTCCCCCTCTGCCCACTCGTGCTCATTCTCTCTCTCTGTGATATAAATAAATAAAATTTAAAAAAAAAGAAAGAAAGAAACTTCAAAAGCCAGATGTTCACTGTCTCTCTTCTCCTGACTATGTAAGAAAGACCAAGTTGCGTGACTAACACTTGTTTGTTGTGTTGCTTGCGAGGTCTGGTGATACTGGAGTGATAGGTATAGATATAGAGTTAAAGAGGCTAGGCGATTAGAGTGATTCTGCTCTGCAACAGAATGAAGCCTGGTGAGCAAAGCAGGAAGCAAATAAAGGCCAGGTAGGTGTTGAGAAAGAGGACAAAAAGGTGGGGCAGGAGAGAAGTAGAGATAGATGTAGCAGACCAAGGAGGAGTCCAGCCCAGGAGAGGAGGAGGGCTTCAAGGGGAGGTGAGGGAAATTACAGTAAAGGTAGGGATGTAGGGGAAAGATATGAAGAAAAATTTAATATGTTTTCCTCTGTGATGCCTATTTAATACTGCCCATAGTGCCCTCAGTAACATTTAATAAAGTTTTCCTTTACTTTTCAAGATATTTTTCTATTTTAGTTGAGGTGGCATATGTGTTTCTTTTGGATATGACAGGAGAAAAGAGGAAAGCCTCAAGATGACCCAGTTATATTCAAGACACAATTGAAGAAGAGGAAAAGCATTCCCAGACTATGGTGTACCTTTCTATTACACGCTTTTGTTACATATCAGTTTTCCACTGAAAAAAAATCATACAGCTTGAAAAAGTAGTGAATAACTATACCTCTTTGTAGTTATATGTTTGTTCCCTTCTTTCTATGTCAGATTTCATAACATAATTCAAATCCCTTACTATTCAGTCCAAGATGTCAAGATAGTCTATACATAAGAGCTGGACCTATTTAGGATCTTGTTTAAGTTATAGGGTATACTCTTCAGTGTGATTAGATCATGAAAACTTATGATTACAGTGTTTGGTAGCATTATTTACATGGTCAAGATCATACTCTTCAACAAAATGACAAACACTGAAATCGGAAGGAAATACGTCAAATGCACATTAGTTGATGCATTTCATGCTGCCTAGTGCTGCTTGTTGTTTTCCACATCTGGAACAAACATTTGGGGGAGGGGACTAGATAATAGAAGGAGGACAAGATGAAGAGCACGCAGCTCTGCCGTCAGTCTGATGGGCGAGAACGGTCTAAATGTGACGAGCCCTCGTAACTACAAAAAGAGTGTCTGGTATTTTATAAACTGAGGTCTTTCTGTTCTGTGTGTAAGAGAAACTATACAGGCCGTTTGAAAGCCTTCATCGTTTATGATACAAAACTACTACCTCTGAGTATTGTGGATTCTGGTTCCGGTAATAGACAAACAGGTTCATATAACAACAAGGAGAAACTTTGGACAAAGAGTTTTTTTTGTTTTTTTTTTTAAGTTACCAGAGTTGGGACTAGGGTGAGGTGAGGGAAACACTCACCTCAGGTACAAAATTTAAAGGGTTCCAAAAACTCTGTAATCAAGAGAAATATTATTCTGATGTACTGTATTTTAAAAATCAGAACTAATGGAAAAACCCCATGATGAACATAATACCAAAAGCTTTTTAAAGATTGTATTTATTTATTTGAGAGAGAGAGCTTGGAAGAGCAGAGGGTGGGGCAGAGGGAGAGGGAGAAGCAGACTCCCCACTGAGCAGGGAGCCCCACCAGGACCCTGAGATCATGACCTGAGCTGAAGTCAGATGCTTAACCGACTGAGCCACTCAGGTGCCCCCATAATACCAAAATGTTAAATAAAAATAAGATCAGTGTTACTGATTTTTTTTTTCTCTTTAACCTCTTGTCCACTGTTACTAATCCTGTCCTTCTTTAGCATTTTGACATTTTTCTTACTGTGGATTTTCGCATAAGCCAGTAACCAAGAATCAGAATAAAGGAAGTTCTCTGAGTTCTGTGAAGGACGTAGTTGCCCAGGAGAAATGATGCAAAAAAATGAGTGGGGAATCATCCCTGCCCCATCTAAACTAATCACAGTTATCCTCCTGGAAAGTGTCAGAAATGTGAATGTGAATGTTATCATTTCAACAGTGCCGAACGTTTCCTGACCATTAAGGTTAAGTACCAGTTTCATGTCTTTGCCTGGCATTTGGTGTTTGGCCTCGTCTGGAATAACTCTAGTCTGGAACACTAAACAACATCTTGACAACCTGAGCCAAAACCACTGCAAAGGGAATAATTATCTAGTGTGCCACTGAGGAAAGTCTCCAAAGAGTAGGGAAAATAATCTTTCGGAAATGGCCTCTCTCTCAGGTTATCTGAGTGCAGTTCTGCGGAATTTGGTAATGGGGATGTGGGATGGATCCAGAGATGCTCTGCCAGATCCCCCTCGAGAAAATACCCAGAGCTGCCCAGAGCAGGGACTCCAGGGTTCACCTCTGCTGTAAGGAGCCACCCCTCCTGAGCTCACGCCCTTTCTCGAGAAAGCCCACTTCCACTGAATGAGCAAGGCAGGAGTTGAAAGTCCCCAGCATTTTGTCCAAGGCAGCAGGACTGTGAACGGCAGTAGTCCCTTCATAGCTCCTGCTGGGTTGGTCAAAGATTCGTTAGCCTGTATCAGTTCAATTCCTCCCTCTGCCCAGGCCTGCTTCCTCCCTGTCCTTTCACACCTTGTACTCTAAAACCCATCTCCACGTTTGCCTCTGGAAAACCTGACCCGAGAGAGGCAAACTGGATGACATTTTTCTGTTCATAATTATTATTTGAACAACAGAAAAACTGAGGCAAAAAAATGAATAAATATACAAGTCTATTTGTAAGCTATCTCTTTGAGCACTCTCGATTTAGATCTGAATTATCATAGTTATAATTAGCATGCATATGTGATTTTGGATTTAGATTTTTCTATTGATATTAACATACAATACCTTGTAACAAATCCGTCCACATATTTGTCTTTTGTAATGCCCTTATGGTAATTCCGTAGTGGATTTCTTAACTGACTCCAAATTTATGGCCTTAAATTGTTCCCTATTTTTTTCACTGCTTAAAATAGTGCTGTTATAAATATTTTTGTACAAATTGCTTTCTTTCTTTTTTTGATTAATTCCTTTGACAATTGCTTTCCTTGAGTTGGGACAGAGACTTGTGGATATTAGCACTGGGACCAGTTAGCAGAGGAGAAAGGAAGAATAAAAGGGAAAAGAATGAGTTCTCACATAACCACCAGCTTTTCCTTTTTCATATGTAAAGGGTATATATAAATGGAGTGTATATAAATCTAGAACAACCTGAAATTCCATCAGGTCCTGGATAATTTCATTTTCCCTATGAATCTTCTTGAATAACCCCACTCTACAGTAATTTGTCCTTTGAAGATGGATATTGAATTATTTATTTGCAGCACCATTACCCAAAATCCAGTTCATAGAATATTAGTTTACCAATGTTTATTTACTATGAAGGAGAAAGAGTTTAGAAGATGAACAATTTGAGGAAATGCTACACATTAAGTAATCTTGAAGATTAATAATGTAGAGGGGTATATAAAAGCAGAATTCTTGTGGCAAAGAAAAAATTTATTTAATCCACTATCCAGTACAATTAATATTATAAGAAAAACAGCTCGTGAAATGATGGCATACATGGTGTCCATAAAAAACTCTTAGAAATTTTATACATGCACAGACAATATACATGTAGCTCTCTTCCTAGAAAAGCCCATTTATGCTATTCCATTAGTACCCCCTCCAGCACCTACCACCCATCCAGGAAATTTTTAGATGTTTTGCAAAGGTTTATGAAGTTACATTAAACATCTGTTAAAAATCACTTTGTTCATTGCTAGACATTTATATAATACAGTTTTAAAGAAAGATAACAGCTGAGAAGAGCTGCAGAAAAAAAATAGAACTTATGCTGAATTATTTTTTCTTGTACATATGAAGTTTCTCTGTGAGAACAAGAGCACTCAGCAGATGTACAGATCCATTATCTTTTCGCATGGCAATATGTTCCTTCTTTCAGAAAATTTGAGCAAGTTTGGAACATAAAATATTACAAATAGGCTGAAATGCAAAGCAGAGAAAATGAAAATGATTGGCAGAAAATCATGGAACAGTCATAAGAGATGTGATTGGTGAGCTTTAATCAGGACATTAAGCGTTGACGTTCACCATTTAGTGAGGCATCCAAATATACAATAATCCTGCTAAATATTTGGAGGAGCAGATCCCCAGCACATGTATCCCCATGCACCGCCTACATGAACACTACATGACAATGGCTTTCGCATCCTGTCATTTGAGCCCGACTCAAGGCTCATGAGATCTTTGCGTGACTCGCGTAACCTATGTATTCAGAAACAGGTGTTTGTAAGTGTGTGTCTGGTGATAAATAGCAAAGATAGACGATGAACGTTCCGGACCGGTCTACTCCATTCATTCTCACTTGGCACCTCCAGCACCACTGCACTATTGCAGACAGGAGCCCCTGGGCTTCAGAATGCCCCTCCTACCTCGAAATTCCAAGTTGTCTCTCTTTGTATGTTTAAACATTCATAAATTTATGACTCAAGAAAGGGTTTTAAAAATCAAGGTTGACCCATCATTCTACAGTTGAGAAAACTGAGAGTCAGAAAGTTGAAAGCTTTTGCCCAGATTCAGAAAATGAATTTTGTGTAATTTGTGTGAAAACAGCATCCCTTGGCTCCTACCACAATTCTTTTTTCACTGCATTATTCTAAGACACTGCAATATTCTAAGACAATATTCTAAAACAATATTGCATTCTAGTTAAAAAGCACAAGTTCTGGAATTAGGAAGATCAAGATAACAAAAGCAATATTATTTAACCTCTTTAAGCTTAGTTTATTCATTAGTAAAAGGACTGTAGTATGCTGTGTGACCTAGTATTATTGTGAGTTTTAAGTGACATAGAACATAGTTAAGCGCCGAAGAACTATTAACTATTATCATGATCACATATGTAAGTCTATTAACTATTATCATGATCACATATGTAAGTAAAATGCACGTTCTGTACATGACCATAGTCTTCAAAAACTGTAGGTAGATTTTTCGCAAATTTGGACGTTAGTCTCACGTAAATGGTAAGCCAGGTGTCCTATCCAAAATTCATGCTGAATTCTGCTTCCGGGAGGATAATGGGGGTGCTTTTCCCTATTCTTCCCACTAGTCACAACTAAAATTCCTGGACGTTATGAAAGGTAGGGAGGAGAAGGCAGGCTACCTAGGGAACTTAGAACCCAAGGAATTACATGGTGAATTATGTGGACTTTCTTTTCCCCTCATACATCCCAGACTGGGTCCTGAAGAACCCCCCAAATGCTAATGACACAGAGCCAAAAAACAAAGCCGGAAGAACAGTCTACTCTCCCTTGCCAATGGACCAGGAAAGGGACAGCCTAGCATGACAGCATTTAGCCAATAGTCATTCTACTGCAGCCACATGCACAGAAAACACGGCCGTCCTCCTCCCCACAGACAAAAGTCCAGGAGAGAGCTTAGACTCTCACCCTTGCCCAGTTGTAGGGAGCACTACAACTCTCTCCCCACCACCAGTGTGGTCCCCAAGAAGGCAGAGTGGGAAGCTAAGACTTTCATCTCTCCCAGGTGGTAATGAGGACCCCTTCCATTGCATCAGTGTGAGACTAGGGGGCGGGGGTGAGGGGAGGCTTGGACTCCCACCCCCACCCAGAGGGAATAGGCACCCCTCTCACTTCCCACTGAGGTGGTGTCAGAGAGGGCCTAGTGGAGAGTCAGGACTTTCACCGCCAGTGCTCGGTGGTGACAAGATGGCCCCAACAGTGCCAGTGGAGGCAATGTGGACCCAGTAAGTTGTCCCTCCCTGTTGTAGCCGGTGTGGTATCAACGGAGGCCTAGTGGGGAAGTGATTTTTGACCAAAGTGCAGAAGCAGTTCAATGGAAAAAGAATAGGCTTGTCAAGAAATGCTGCTAGAGCAGCCGAGGATCCACAGGCAAAACAATATAAACCTCTATCTACACCTCAAATCTTTTTCTAAAATTAACCCAAATCATAGATTTAAATGTAAAATATAAAACACAAGACTTTTAGAAAACTGGGGGGACCTGAGGCTTAGTGAAGAGTTCGTAGACAGGACACCAAAAATAGAATCCATAAAAGTGAAAAAACAATAAATTGATCTCATTGAAATTTTTAAAAAAAATTGCAAAATCCTGTTAAGAGGACGAAAAGACAAGCTACAGAGTAAGAGAAAATATTTGCAAACAAATCTGACAAAGCACTCATCTAGAACTTGTAAAACTGAGCAGTAAAAACAAATAATCCAATTAGGGAATGGGCAAAAAACATAGAGACGTTTCACTGAGAATATATGGATGGCAAGTAAAGATGTGAAAAAATGTTCAGCATCACTAGCTATTAGGCAAATGCAAATGAAAGCCGTGATGAGATATCCCTATAAATCTCTCAGCATGACAAAATATAGAAATAGTGACAATACTCAGTGCTAGCAAGTATACAAAGATATTTGATCAGTTATACATTGCTGGTAGGAATATAGATGGTACAGCCACTCTGGAAAACAGTTGGACAGTTCCTTTAAACAATTAAACATACACTTACCACATAATCCAGCAATTGCACTCCCGGGCATTTATCTCAGAGAAATGAAATATTGTAGCAGCTTTATTGTAATAGCCCCAAACTGGAAACAACCAAAATGTAATACAGCTCAGTAATAAAAAGAAATGAACTATTGATATACACAACTTGGAGAGATCTCAAGGACATTATGCTAAGTGAAAAAAAAAATTTCAAAAAGGACATATACACTGTGAGTGCATTTATATAACATTCTTGAAATGACAAAATTATAGAGATGGGAAACAGATTCATGGTTGCCAGAGGTTAGGGGTGATGTGGGGGAGGGAACTGGGTGTGGCTATAAAGGGTTAGCTGGAGGGAGATCTTTGTGGTGATGGAATAGTTCTCTATCTTGATGGCACTGAGAGTTACAGGAGCCTATACATGAGAGAATACAGAATTATACACATACATTGTGTCAATATCCAATTCCTCTCATTGATGATATTGTATTATAATTATGTAAGATGGACCCATTGGGGGAAAACTGAGCGAAGGGTAGCAGGTTCTCTGTGTATTTCCCTTGTAACTTCCTGTGAGTCTATAATTATTTCAAAATAAAGTCTGTTTCGTTTTAATTTCATTTTGGAGGCATTTCTGGGGAGCGACCAAGGCCTCTAGTCAGAAGAGCCGTGGACTTGCCAAGGGCATTTGAAAGCGAAGTGCAACACAAAGGAAGGTTGGCTACCAACTAAGAGGAAAGGCTGTGTACAGAGAGATTTTGGGGGGAAACAATCATTCCTTTCCAATATGAATCCCAAGTATATTCATGTTTTTTAACCCTGGACTACAGATTAGAACTATGTGCAAAGTTTTTTGTTTGTTTGTTTGTTTTTAAGTAGGCTCCACACCCAGCATGGAGCCCAATGCGGGGCTTGAACTCACGACCCTGAGACTGAGACCTGAGCAGAGATCAAGAGTTGGACGCTTAACTGACTGAGCCACCCAGGTGCCTAGAACTAAGTGGAAGGTTTTTAAAAGTTCAGTGTCCAGCCCTGTCTCCAGTGATTCAGACTCTTGGGTTAGTGTAATCATAACTACCCAGACGGTTCTGCAGTGCGGTCCGGACTGAGGAACACCGTATTACACCAAGGAGTGTTACATTAGTTCAGGGTCTGAAATTTGACACTGTTTTGAGCCCTGTAAAAGAAAAGTAAACCCAAAGATTTATATTTTTCTAATAGGGTGTTGATGTTAAGGCTAGTTACTGAGCCCTTGAACTGCCTAAACCCTAATGAAGCAGTATTCAGATCCAGGCAGTTTAAAAATAAGATAGGTGTTTTTCGATGTGCTGTATTAAAACAAGAAATCAATATTTTATCTTTTGAACGTCAGTGAGTCTCTCAAATAATCTCTTTATGTTTTGTGGCCGTGAATAAGATGCAAGAGAAACGTGCTCTAAATTCAGAAATTAATCTGTTTAGATAATAAACTTCTTCTAGAAGGGGCAAGTCTAAACTGTGTAAACCAAGGTAAATAGCAGCAGGGATCTTTCATATTGCCCAGGATCATAGAATGACAGATGTGTTCTATAAAGTGGATTTGACCCAAATTTAAAAATTAGAAATTAGTAAGCTTTATATTATAATCACTGTAATTCTAAGGGTTATCAAAATTCCACGGTGATATTCGATTCAACTTTATTTAACAGCAGTTGATGACGCTCCAAAGCAAAACTGGATATTACAGATGACCTATGACTGAGATCTAGAGCAGAATCCTGGCAACAGCGTGGGACTGGAAGTAGAGGGCTTCTCTTCAAGTCCCTGCTGCTCTACTTACAGGCTAGTTAACCCTGGGTGAGTTCCTTATCAGTTTCCTCATATGTAAATTTGAAATAATCATATTCAGAAGAATGAAAGAAATAATACAAGAAAGGACTTCAAGTTACAAAATGCTAACCGTTTTGCCATTGTCACAATTATGACCATTTTAAAAAAGCAGTTCTTAACTGTGAGCCCCCCACTTACGGCTCTGTGAAACTAACATTTTTTTTAAAAGCTGTAGTTTATATAAATAGAGCAAGTTTCTCACGATCAAAATGAGTGTGTGGTGAATGAGTTGTTAATTGAAGGGTGATGGTTTCCAAATTGCAAATGGCTTGGACATATTTGCTGACATTGATGCATCCTATTAACTATAACTCACGAAAGTGGCCAGCTCCCTTGGCACATGCAAACCCTGTACGCCTTTTACAGTTTTCCTTTTAGAAACCTAAAAGATATATTTTATTTCTATTTCTAGCCATTCCATTAAAGGGCACTTTAGCTGTGGTGCTGCTAAATTCTCAAGCATTTAGGAGCTAAAGGTCTCTAACATTGTGCACCCAGCTGTCACTATTCCACGCCCTGAAAAAAATGCAAAGGGCTACAGGGATATCTGGAAGAATTTCAAAATGTCCATAGTTTGCTGTACTAATTGGAAAGTAAGAACATGATATTGAATAGTGTGAGAATAAATGGCTCATATAAACATATTTTAAACTTCACAAATACAAAATTGTAAAAGAATTCTAAATAATAATTGCAAATAAGCCTTCTTGAACAATTTATAACAATTGAATAACAAAAGTCTAAGAGGTGGCTATGTCTTAAATATTGAAAATCATAAATTGTATTTCATTGAGATTATTTTAGTATTACCCATAAATTATAACTTTCTATTTAACAATAATATTTGAATATGCAAGTGTTGGGGGCTTGCCTTATTTTACATACTTAAATATGTAAGTAATTTCATGTTTTTATTTTAAACATACTAATACCTTGTCTTTAGGAAAATTACTGTGAAAAATTAACACAATTTAAAGTACAAACATAAACTTGGTGATTCCTCAATAGCCATCATTTTCTATCCTGAAGCTATTTCTTTTCCTCAAGTCGAGATAGATACCTACTTCAAAGTGTATCTGTAGAGTTATATGCAAGTAATAGGCAATGTGATTTTATTGGACTGTTTATACCCCCTCTGCTTTCCACACATGACTACAATGCCCTCTTATAAATAGCTGCACCATTGCATAAAATAGTCACAGAAACTGAGATAAATAGAAAATGAGTGTAGGAAAAATAATTTGAAGTTCAAAGTGAGGTTAGAATGCATATGGCTCAGTTTACTTGCCAGAGAAAGGCTACAAATTTAGCTGAAGGGAAAAATATGATTGGTTAATAATACATGGGGTCCAAATGCTCAGGTATGTGGTTATTTTTGGTGCTGACATCTGGTGCCAAGACTGTCTCCCATGCATCATCATAAAGTGGACTCTCTTTGATATAGTAAATGACATCATCAACAACACATCTCCACCTCGACACTAATAATATCATAGGCCTTTTCTTACAATATATCCCTAAACCGGCTGAGGCTGTAGCATCGAGGTCCGGGAAAATGAATTCTACAGGAGCAGCAAGGATGTAGAACAGGGACCCAGTTTCCTAAAGGGCAAGGTATGTCAAGACTTGGAACTTAGCCAAGTAGCTAGTGGCAAAGTGACTCCATCTTAATCTACAATTTTGAAATTTATTAGAGTAAAGAATAACCGATATAGCCAAATGCCCAACTGCCATTCATTTTCAAATAAATTAGAATAAGGGCAGAAATATCCTTTAAGCCTTCTATGCTACATAAATTCTTCATTTTTGCCTTAATATGTGATAGAGATTATGAGTATAGAACTTATAAAGTAAAGGAAAGAAAAAGGGAAACTATTAATGGGGGGGGTGGATTTTGAAAATAAAAGAAAACGGAAGTTGTGGGTAATGAAAAACAGCTCATTTAATATATTGGTTTTGGGTATTTCATACCAAATTTGATGCCAAGGAGAAAAGAAGAAAAGCTAATATATACAAATTAAATTATACAGTAGCACTGAAAGAGATGGAATAAAATAGAAAAGGCCCACATTTCTTTTAATCAGACATTCAAGGTAAAAAGACAAATTACCTAAAAAATCAGGAATGGATATTCATGAACACATACTAAAATATCTATACATAGACTATCAGTGATAAATACTCTATACTGTTCCCATGTCTTGGTCTATTTCTTTTATCAGAACCTGGAGAACTGATTGGATAGTGGAGGAAAGAAGACTTTATAGGTCAGTTTACATAATCTACTTGTCTAATTTTGTGAGTAGAATCTAGGAGATCTTCCTGTATTACATTGAAAACTAGGTATTTCCGTTCAGAACTTACTGCCAAGAAAATCAAGACTTGAGCAC
The DNA here is from genome assembly GCF_023065955.2 of Ursus arctos. Lineage (NCBI taxonomy): Eukaryota > Metazoa > Chordata > Mammalia > Carnivora > Ursidae > Ursus > Ursus arctos. The sequence continues at coordinate 59,078,677 of NW_026622763.1, forward strand.
TAGCCAAACAAAGAATTACAAAGGAGGCTACAGGTAAATCCCAAGATTAATTCATGTCAAACCAATTAAATCAGATGTCAATAGTGTCCAAGAAAAATCACTGGGGCATATAATGGACTTGACTCAAAATTTTAGGAGTAAAGGTAGAAAAATTGTCCTTGCTTTTGGCTGAGACCGAATGGAAGGAAGTTGAAGGCTGAGGAAAAAAATGGGAGCTAAAGGGAGTTCAAGTGGAGGTAAGTAAAGCGAGGCAAAAGGAGATGAGACATGGTTTCTGCCCAGCTTTCTATGCACAGGCTAGCTACCAACTGGCCTTTATCTTGTGTAGGTGTTTGTAAGTCCTGAACCAGCCAATGTGCCCAGACTTTGTAGAACAAGATGGGAAAGAAAAGCACGTTTTGGGACTGAGAGAAGAAATTAGCAAAAATACACAAAAGGAATATTTTCAGGATTATCTAGAGACAGCGACACCAAAAGATGCTTTAATATGTAGAAATGTATAGTTCCCAAATTGAAAAATTCCTGAAATAATGAATAAAAACAAATATGGAGAGGTAGCTCGCAAACCAGAAAAGGGACCCAGAGACCGTCAGAAAGGGAAAGAGCCCAAGAAAGAAATCATGAAAATGAGGTAGAGAAGGGACCTATGGCGTAGGAGGGAGAAAAGGGCCAGAAGGAGGAAACTACACAGGAATTTACCTTAAACTGGCTGTTTGGCCCTGTAGATCCTAACTGACTATTTGAAGTACCAAGTGTCTGACAAGGTTCCTCTTTAAGCCAGCTTTTCCCTGAGGAGGAACAGGGTAGAAATCCATAAGGCAAATTTAAATATGGTGGGGGCTGGGGCAAGTGGATTGTGTAGCTTTGCTAGAATACTGTTGATTTTAGAGTTAATTTTATTATAGGGAAGAATCATCTTGGACCCTCTCCTGGAATATTTACTTAATGAAATTCAGAAAAACCACATCTATAACACTTTCAATTATAAGGCAATCTCTTAAGTGGATCCCGAAGATATTATCATAATTAAGTTCTAGGGTATGTATTAATGCAGAATCCTAGTAAATAGAATTCTTCTCATAAAAGAAGTATCTCTGTAGATAAACTCCAGAAGCATTACTGAAAACTTCCCCTCTACGGGAATATGCTGGGATGTGAGGCTACTAACAAGAGAATTTTCCTTTTCCTCGCGGATCATAAAGCTCGGTTGAAGCGACAGCCAGAGGAAAAGCCCACATCAACGAGTACGATATGGTGAGATGCTGGGAGGAGAAAAACTGCAAAAGGTAAGTAACTTACACCTGCTTCTGTTCAAAAACTGAAAGCACACTGAAGGAAGAGAGTAACTTGATAAGAGCAGAGTGAATCATTGGCTGGAAGTAAATTCAGACTGGGTCTTGAACTGTTGGTGTGTTGGAAAAGTGACTGACGAGAACTTAATTGGAAAGGAACTCCAGGAGCAGAGGTGCAACAAGGAGGGCGAAAAAGCCGCATATAAGGAACATGATCAAGAGGCACAGAGGAGACGCCTAGAGGGACAGAGAGATGACCTTGGGCAGCGATGAGTAAACTGTTGATGGAAGGAGCTTTAAAAATAAACAGACAGGGGCCAAGAAACGGAGATGATGGAAAGATTTAATTTTTTTTTTTCTTTTGGCTTTTCACAGGTTAAACAGCCACCTAAGCTTACTGGCAACAGAGGCCTGCTAACAAGCGGGGAAGCAACTTTTAGGAGATGTTTTGGAGACTCCAGCCCTGCTGATTTCACGCGGCAGAAACAGCGGCCAGTTAAACACAGACACGTGAGACGTGTGTGCACACTCGTGTACTGTCATCTCTGTCTTTCGGAGGAACTGTGTTCCGCCCAGTAAGTTACCTCCAGGAAAATAAGTTACCGCTTACATCATAGTGAAGGTGGAGTGGAATCTGTTCCCTCACGACTTTTTTTGAGACTTTCATTTCATATGTAACAAGACAGAATTTAGAGACTAAGGATGTTGTTCAGATATTGTTTTAGATTTCTGGAGGAACACTCTAGAGCTATTGTGATAACTCCAACTGCTGACTAGTTTTATTTAACCATATTTTTAAGATCTAATATCTCAGAAGAGATACAGAGAACAAACTGATGGTTGCCAGAGGGGAGGGAGTGGGGGGATGGGCAAAAGGGTGAGGGGAGAGGGAGATGCAGACTTCCTGTTATGGAATGAATAAGTCACAGGGATAGAGTGCACAGCATAGGGACTATGGGCAAGGGTGTTGGAATAGCGTTGTATGGGGACAGACGGCAGCTACACTTGCGGAGAGCACAGAATAACACCTAGACTTGTGGAATCACTATGTTGCACACCTGAAACTAATGTAACATTGTGTGTCAACTATACCTCAATTAAGAGAAAAAAACCTCAAATGTTAAAAAAAAAGAGAGAGAATTCTCTTGAAGCTGAATCAGAGGAAGATACTATTGTCCTTAGATTAAACTACAGAATATCTTATAAAAGGATGAACTTCATGCTCCATTCAACTGTTTTTACCACCATACTATCAAAGTAATAACGATTGCATATTTAGCACTTCACAGTGTGAAAGGTGCTGAATAAGATTCTTGGAGAAAAAAAAAAAAGCAAATGACACTGTCCTCAGATGCAGAAATCTGTGGAAATGCTATGTAAATATTTGAGGTCAGAATTTGGTTTGAAGTGTTTAGAAAAAGGAACGAGATATTTAAATGAGACAAATGGCTTAGAGGCTTAATGGAAACAGATGGATAGCAATTAGAGGGACAGCTAAGCTGGAAACCCCATTGCAAATAGTTCCCGGCTGGAGAAGAGCAGATGATGGCAGACCCAGGATGGGAGGACTGAGAAAGAAGGAAACGGAGAAGTTGTTTACTCCAGCTCTTCTTCAGCCTTTGCTTGTAAGTAAAAAAAAAAAAAAAAATTAAACTTAAGAAAAATAGGCAGTGCTACTGAATGAAAGCCAACTGACAGTCATAGGATCTCTATCATTTATTCTTTCTTTCCTGCCTTCCACCGCCCTCTCTCTCCTCTGTCTCCCTATTCACGTCTCACAAAAAGTCAGGATTTGTTTTAACAGCTTTGTCATTTTCTTTATTTCGTCAGAAAGGGCCACAGTCTTCCTCCAAGTCTTGAGTTAATACTGTAACATTGTAAAGGAGGAGGCAAAAAGCCTACACTTAAAAGGATGGGAGGGAAGAGGGTTGGCTACTAAAATTTATTTTTTCATGTTCAGAAAGTCTAGAAAAAAAATAAATGAAGCAGGAGGAGGAAGGAACTAACATGGCTTAAACATTTACCATGTACACTTTCAAAAACAACCGGTTGTAAATTCCCAGCTTGGAAAATCACTTTTAACAGGGTTGGGGGCTGAGAAGGGGGGGATGGATGTGGAACTGTTGCCTCGTTAACTGTTGCCTTGGTTTATTCTGATTATATTTAATAATATTGCACAGTGACATTCAAAGTATACCATGCTAATTATTTTAATTTGATGTTTCCTTTTTCAAAGCTACCACTTAAATAGCCTGAGGCATTAGATTTTGACAGGAAATGCTGGGCATACTTGTAACTACTCACCTTCAAAATCTTCAGACATGTATCTTGACCATTAAAAACCTAATTGAAATCATGTTATGTCAAATAAGATGAATAGTACAAGAAACAGGGTACATGAAGAATGGAAATATTTGGGAGGAAAATAAATCTTTCTAATTACTGACTGGTGTTGGGGAAAAGCAGATGCTTCCTCTTAAGGATAGCAACTTTAATTATAGAGATTTCTTGCTTTTTTTTTTTTGGTAATAGAAAAGCCATTGGCGGTTTCAAAACACATATCAATGAAGTTATAATAAATATGTATTTATCTAGAGTAAAATAAAAAACTGAATTTGAAATATTGGAATAAATATAAGTTACTGAATAACAGAAGACATGAAGTAAATATTTGAAATTACCTAGACTTGGTAATTACAATCCACTAAATATCTTCACAGAGAATTTACCCAAACACTTTAAAGTTTATATCAGAGTGAGAAGTATTCGAAGGACTACCCAAATATAAATGACCAAAATTCTTAAAGAAACAGAACTTTGAGGCAACTGGGCGGTTCAGTTGGTTAAGTGTTTACCTTCGGCTCAGGTCGTGATCCTGGGGTCCTGGGACTGAGCCCCACATCCAGCTCCCCGCTCAGCAGGGAGTCGTCTTGCTGCTTGTCCCTCTGCCCCCCCCTCATGCTTCTGCATGCACGTGTGCTCTCTCTCAAATAAATAAAATGTTAAAAACCCATAAATTTTCAATTTCAGTTCAAAAAATTTGAATTAAGATACTGTGTAAGGAGTCATATTATATGGCAGGAAAAAAAAATCTGGCTGGAATTTAGAGGCCTGGATCTTAGAGCCCCGTTTTATCTGTTCATCACTAAGACCAAGTTTTCCCTTGTCTGTAAAATGAAAGCTTTGGACTGACTTGTGTTCCCCTCCAATTTTCATACTTTGTGAATCTGCAAAATAGTATTAAGAGTCTGTATTCTCAATTCAAGATTAATGTTGAAAATTCATTTACTTTCCAGGATTCAAAATGCACACACTATGATCTCATTTTTAAAAGAATATTTACATATAAAATAATTCTGTGTCGCCATACACCGAAGTACCAACACTTACTTTATTTAACAGATATTTGTTCTTGCAACATGTGCCAGACCTCGCGTTCTTCACTGTGGATACAGCAGTGAACGAGGAGGACCCAGGGGGCCCTCAGGAGCATACCGACTAGTGGCCGTATCTCTGGGAGGCAGAATTTTGCAGTGTGAGTTTCTTTCTTTTTTTCTCTAATCACATTTCTGAAGTTGCTACATGTAACACCTTTGAAATAAAAGAAAGTTACCACTTGAAAATTTTCCACTGTTTGCAAGATATCACATGGTCCTCTTTCTTTACAAACAGTGATGTACAAAAGAACACTCAGAACTCCAGGATTTTTAACAAAAACAAAGCAACTGCTTAAATCTGTTCCTACAAGCAACAGGTTTTGTAGATTTTATTGCTAATTTATTTTTAAACAAGATCTTTGTGACCCGTTGACCAGAGGAACATGATCCTGCTAACAATTCTAGATCCCACTTAGAAAAGCACAGGGGTCATAAAATTTTCAGAAGAAACTTTTAAGTAAAACAATTATTGACAAACATCAGTAGTCCTGTGCCCCCCAGTAAAAATTTTATAGTGCTACCTATAATGATAGCTTTGACCCGTCATATTATCAAAATCCTTTCTGAAAGGTCCATAGTATTACCTTCTTCTTGATCATTTTTTTTTCTAGTTATTGTTTATTGATCCCTGTTTAGTCTTGTATAACTCTCTTTTGTTGTATAGTTCGCCTTGTCTAAGGACCTGTTTTGAAGAAGTCAGAAATCCCTGCTAACATTTGCAAAGCTTATGCCTTTCAGGCGGAAGCTGCTTTCTTTCTCGTTACATTTTTTCTTCTTTCCTTTCTAAGTTTCCTATTCCTAAGTATTTTCTTCTAAATCATCCTTAGGCCTGTATTCCACATGAATTTCACTTGACTGTCATTTTAGAAATTGTTCTTGTGCCATTATAATTACTTTTCCTAATCAGACAATATATAGCTTCCTAGATAATTTCATTATTTTTCTTTTTATTATTATTATTATTGCTATGATTACTAGTAATCTAGTACTACTTAGTGTTTAAAAGCAGATATATGTACATGAAATATACTAATTATAGTCAAAAGGAATACATATTAATAAATATGATGTGGAGGATGGCCTAGGTAATTATATCAGAAGACTATTTTCATTTTTAATAATCTAGATGATAGTTTATCATTTCTCTGGACAGCCTAATCTGATCATTAATAATCTTGAAAAATATGGAATAATATTCTAAAGATAGCATCAGTTTTTCAATCCGTAGAACTGGATTATAACCACTCTTTTCTCAATGTCCTATAGTCTTCTATCATGATATTATATTATTTTGTACCTAAGCTACATTCATCATGCTATAGTTTAATTCTGTGTCATGATATTCTCTAACCAGAAGTCATTTCTATATTTATCTTCAGCTTTGAAGAGGTATTAGGTTTAAATTACCTTTCCTGTGCCTTATCACTTAACTTTTTAATTAATCTTAAAATTTTTTCAAGTCTCATAAATACAAGGCTCTTTTACAGACTTGAAGTCAAACTAAGTATCATCTCTGCCCTCAGGGAAATTTCAATCTAGCTAGGGAAGTGAAACAAATTATTATCACCCAACCTTCATTACTAGCCGAACTTGATCCAAGTTCTTTTGAGTTGTAGCGTAAACTATAAAGTTTACAGTGTAAACTTCACATTCATTTGAAGATGAAAAGGATCTGCCTTACGGGTCCAGACTCCATTCATCCCCAGTATTGAAGCCATCCACGTGGCAAGTGTACTTGCTGCCCCCCCCCCTTGGAGTACGTGTCACAAAACGTGATGAGGGCTTTCCTCTGAATGACGCTGTTGATACTGTTATTATATACATTTTACAAATAAATCAGAGTTCTGAGAAGTTAAATTCTTTGCCCGAGTGCCACGGTTAGGGCTCCTTTTGAGTCCAGGCCCCCATCTTTTCAATAAAACTTGGTCGCCTTCCCCCGTAGTATCAGTGTCAGAATCACGGTTCCTTCAGTAAACCCTCCAGCAAACCTCCTAGATCCGTCCGTGGGAACTGCAGAATCTGATCCGTGCAAAGCTTATGGAGACTGTTACCTTTTCAGCGTTCGTAATTAAGGCATTCCTAGAAGAGCTGAGGAGAATTGAGGTCAATTAATTGTCACCGCCTACAGTATTATATGTCATGAAGGATTCTGAAGGTGTGTTTGAGATCAACAGGGAAATGTTGCCATAATTAATCACTGATATTTGCAATGGGTATAGAAAGAGGAAGTAGCTGCATACAGCTCAAGTATTGTTTTCCATCCCAAATCATCCGTGAAGTAGCAGAGTTTATGTATCTTACCTACAATATAATTCACTGACTTACGGTCACTTTATTTTTCACTATAATCCATGCTTTTATCTACCATGACCCTCTCTGTTGCCCTCCCTTATCACACAAGACACTAATTTTTCTATTCTTGCTTGTATCACTATCTGCTTCAAACAGTCTTTTTATTATTATTAGGGCAAAAGATCTTTAACCTATTTAATTTATTATCTTTATGGAGAGGCTACTGTTTGTTACTTTGGAGTTAGATATCATATGGACATAGAGAATCAAAGTTAACATATAGGAATAAAAAGTAATTTATAGTCACAAAGAACTGAGTTATGGTTACCATAGTAATCTTAACTATGACTGTTAAGGTTAAGGTAGAAAACTTAACCATAATAGCACGGAGACATGGCTTTTTCATGCTTAATAAGCTAGTCATATTACATATCATAATTGTGTGCAATAAATTACTTCTGCAGGGTAAGGAAACCTCTAAGATGACAAATCAGCAATTGTTAAGGGTTGATTAGCTTCTTCAAAATGTCCTATGGGCAGAAAAATAATATACCATCTACTGCAAAGTGTCTGTTGATATCTATGTAATAAGAGAAGTAAAAATAAACATTTGGACATAGGAGCATCTTGAAAAGAAAGTCAGATTTCTAATAAAATCCTAGAACTTGAGAGTCGGCAAGGACCTTAGAGACCAGCCCAAAGCAGAAATGTGTTGTATGGATTCCCTAATAGATTACAGCCAGCCTTGGCTTCAACTCCTACAACAGAGATCTTATTTTCTCACCAGGCAGCCCTTCTCATCGTGGTACAGATTGAAGTGTTATTTTAAAGTTGTTGCCTTGAGTCAACAATCTGCCTTCTTTTTGCTTTCACCCCTGATTCCTGCTCTGCTCTCTGGAATGACAGAGTGAAAATAATCCCTATAACAATGCTTGACAATCCTTTAGATACCTGAAGACACTATTAAGGTTTTTCACTCATCTGATTCCTGAGGTTAACCTGTCTCGATTTCTTCGGTTCTTCCTGCAGATCCTAGTTTCCTGACACGGCCAGCATCTGCTGGTCACTACCGATTACACATGTCTCTCTTGAATTAAGGGGGAAGGAGTGCTGAATTAAGCAAAGTAACTTTTTCATGTATCTCTTATGTTCCAGGCACTGGGCCAGTGAGGTCTGATTATCTCAGGGTGAAAGGATCTACACTCTTCATCATATTCTTCTAAACCATGTGGTCCGCTAAAGCTGCACAGTGTTTCACACGAAAGGCTATTTTTTTCCTACTGTGTTGTACTTACATATTTGCCTAAGTCTAGGTAGCAGAGTTTTTTTTCCTGCTGAATATCTTCTTGTTTTGATCGGGTTTTTTTGCCTGGAAATACGCTTTGGCAGGGTTGGGGGAAAAGTTTTGAATCTTGAGGCTACCCATTGCTAAACTTTTAAAATCTAATAATTACGTCTTCTATTGCCATGGGGAAAGTATTGATTAGGACAGACTCAGGAAAGGAATCCTCTGGTCTTCCCTGTTTGCTCTCATTCCGCACTGAAACAGAGGTACTGCTGGTACCCTTATCTTGCATTTTCATGCCTGGGTACACTATAAAACCTTTGAAAACTGATCTTATTTAAACCTTGCAGCCACCTGTAAGATTGATTTATTATATCTTTGTTTTACAGATAGGGATATTAGCGAGGCCACACAGCTCCAAATGGCACAGTGAGGACTATAACACAGCTCACTACTTTCCCTCCTGTACAACTAAGTCTTCCAGTGGGATCTGTGTTCGTCCTAAGGACGAACGCAGGCTCTCTCACCGCCAACACAAACTGCCATCGAGTTTCAGACAGCATCAGGAAGAGAGGGAGGTCCTCAATATCCCCAGCCTAACATGCATTCCATCCATGAGAAACAAAGCAAGCGAATATTTAAAAGTAATGTAGCCATCACTGTTCTAGTTGTGATTGTTAAATAAGCTTCAACTACCCCAAACTGGACTATTATCCCACCTACATTACCAGTTTATCCATAAGGATATTATGACGGTAATTTTTTTTTCTAAAATCATCTTATACCAATCTTAACATTTTGTACTACCAACCTAATAACTCTGATAAAATAGAATCAAATATTTTGGAATGTTTTATCCTAAAAAAGCCACATAAAATCTTATATTTTCTATATATTAATCATTTATATAATAATGTATTCTACCATTTCACAATGGATAGGTTTTTACTTTTCTGAAATGGGGCTATTATTATCCTTCAAGTCTCCAGGAAACTTGCAAGACTGTATGAATTTTTGGAATATTTCCAAGGACATCTTAGACAACTGATAAAAGTTGCTTTGCCATCCTAGAATGACATTTCATGCTTCTGCAGACTCAAACTCAGTTGTAGCTATCAGAAGGTTCATATGACCTCCTTACGTACCTTGGTCCATGATTGTGTCTATAATTTGTTGATTTTCCATTTTCATTTGGAAACCTTGCCAAATATGAAAGGAAAATGGGGTCTGGATTTTGTTTGTGAAATCTAGAAACCTGAAATCATTTGCCTCTAACATTGAGTCTAATCCTTTCTTTTTATTCTTTTTCCTGCTCTAAACAACAGCTGAAAAAGTCACATGGGCTGTTTCCAGTAACTTTTTTCAAACCCTCAGTTTATTCAGGGTTTTAATCTTTCTGACACTATTTCTAGACATTGGTGCACTCCTTTGCATTAGTCCTTATTTTTAAGTCTCTTCATTGTTTGCACATCTTTTAAAACAAAAGATGTTAATCAGAAAGCTCCTTATACAGTCATACTAATTTTTCACTAATGCTTCCTTGTTTTCTTTTTCTTTGAGATATTTGAATTTCAGTGGCATATTTTACACATCTCCAACCTTCAAAAATTGTTTTTAAAAAAAGAAAGGGGGCGCCTGGGTGGCTCAGTTGGTTAAGCGTCCAACTCTTAATCTCAGCTCAGGTCTTGATCTCAGGGTCGTGAGTTCAAGCCCTGTGTTGGGCTTCACACTGGGTGTGGAGCCTACTTAAAAAAAAAAAAAAAAAGAAAGAAAGAATTTTCTTACCCATCACATGCCATGTATCACTTTAGTCCCTAAGAAGTCTACCTGTCTTTTCACTGAATTTTTTGAAATCTGTTTTCCTACTCTATTTAACTTTTTTATGGTCTTTGAGTTACTGGCAAGTACAAATTAACTAAGAATATGGCCAAGGAAATCTTCATACTACAGACAAACAGTGTGATAAATGAGCTTGACCAGATGTTTTCCTTTTTGGTTTAAGCTGAAAAAATCTGGAGAAACACTCTTCCCAATCCATACAGATTTCCTTTGGATAAAGCCTTGGCAGCACCAAATGGGGTGGGAAAGGTCTTTGTAAAAGTAAACCATTATTCAGTGAAGTTTGATTACTGTGATTTCTGTCATGCCAGTACCTCAGAATTATTGTTCCATATGGTGGAAAATTTGAAGATGTATATGACATGTATTAAATTTCTAATGTGTGCAGACTTGATATATTTATTTATTTTAAAGATTTTATTTATTTATTTGACAGAGAGAGACAGCCAGCGAGAGAGGGAACACAAGCAGTGGGAGTGGGAGAGGAAGAAGCAGGCTCATAGAGAGGAGCCTGATGCGGGGCTCGATCCCAGAACGCCGGGATCACGCCCTGAGCCGAAGGCAGACACTTAACAACTGCGCCACCCAGGCGCCCCGACTTGGTATATTTAGGACCCGATATTTTATCTGTATTAAGGCCTCGCAGATTAGTCTTCTCAGAATCCTGACACGTCGATTTCCACCATTGTCTGCATGTAGATCGGACATTGTGGAGGAGCTACCTCAGGAGCTCATGGGTTACAGCGGTGCTAACACGGTTGCTGACGTGAAGGCTGCTTCCACCAGAGTCACTTGGGAGCCTTGACAAGTTGTAGACAAAAAGGAACTGGAACCTTGACAAGTAGAAATTCATTTGTTATAGTCAGATCTTGTGTGTGTGTGTAGTACAGTGATGCCAGGCCTGTAGGTTAGAAGATTCTTTCCATTCATTTCATCGTTTGGTCTCTTTCCAAAATAGGATATTTGAATCACTAGAAAATGTGAACAACAGCACCATGTTAGGGCCCCATAAAACTTTTTTATTACCCTCATTCCTGAATTAATAACATGCCAGAATTATGTATTCCTAACTCCTCTGGAGTGATAGCAATTGTAACATCAACTAACATTTTCCCCCTTCCCTTTGGATTTGCAAAGCGCCTCACATATGCTCTTATTCAGTCCTCACAGACGCCCCTTGGAGGTAGATGCGACTATTCCAGTTGTGCAGATAAGCAAACTGAGGTTCTTCAACTGTCAGTTACTTGCCTCAAGTGAAAAACTAGATAATGACACAGCACCAGGACATCCGTGAGCGCAGACCTCCTTTCGTTTCAAACAGTATGTTCTTTTCATTACGTTAACACTGTGAGGACATTTATGGTTTCTTTAAAAATTCTGTGAGGACTCAAGAGATAGAGGCAGAGGTGATGTTAGGTGAGGGCAGATTTAAATAGCAATGTCCATGACTTGGTGGGGGGAGGGGGAGGCTAAAGAGCTGTTACACCGAAGGATGAGATGAGAACTAGCCAATGGTAGGAATGCCAATGGCCCAAGCTCTAGAATTTGCTCGATCCTCAATTGGTATGAATCCTAAGATGAATTATTAGGATCTCTGGTGGCTGAGAAATGCTTCATTGGACTTTGTGAGTAAATAGAGAAAAGTACCAGATGTAAAGAAAAAAAGAAAAATAGTTTATAGTCAGTACATTGGAAAAGTGGAAAGACAAAGACATTTCTGACTTCAATTCTTTATCCTCTGTAATAAACTATATTTCTGCTTACCAAATATTTTAATTCTTCTGCCTGCAGGGCCCTCCCTGCAGGGCCCTCCCAATGCGATGATTGTTCATCCCTTTCCCGCTGCGCTTAGAGATGTTCGCGAACGGAAGTTAACGTGTGTCTTCTCAATGGAAGCTTTAAAAGCCAGCTTGTGCTTGGCTGTGCCACTTTTCTCTGCCTCAAGAACAGCAACATCCAAAATACCCGTAGGTCCCTCAGCCTAGTTCCTGGAGATAAGAGACTATGGAGGAGGGGCCACAGCTACCTTGCAGTGAGCATAATATCAGGAGGGAGAAACTCTTGTGGTTATAACCACTAAAATTTCAGGGTTTTTGTTGTTGTTGTTGTTACTATGGCATAACCTATACATTCCTGACAGATATATTCCTCTTTCTATGTGTTTATTCTAAAAAAAAAAAAAAAAAAATGGGTAAATAGTGAAATGCACATTAGGTCAACCTCTTAATAATGATTGTCCTGTTCATTTATTTGTTTTTAAAATGAAAGATAAAAATGACATAGGAATTAAATATTTCTTAAAAATATGATGCCAATACAACAGAAACTGGGAAACGGAAACGATACATGATCAGACATATGAGAAATTACCGCTATAAGCAGCATCAAGATGAGCTGAAAAGTCATGAAGTTTTGCACACAGTTAGTGCTTAATCATCACAGGGGCAGCAGTGACAAAGTTCTCAAAAGCAGAGCATCCTATTGGGCAAAGCAAAAAATATATATATTTTTGTAAGCAGAGCTAAAAATCTTCCCAGAAATTCCCTTCGTTCTAAGAATCTTTCATAATTATTCCTATTATACTTTAAAGTTGCCTGGTAATTCCAAAACAGTAGTTCTGTTGTTGTTGTTTTAATTAAAACAGCCTATTTTACTTAAATTTGCTATCACCAAACTGAATGTCAGAGGGAATTAGTTATTACTCATTTTAATCTCTACTTGTTTTCTCACAAGAAAAGAAATAATCCATACGTCTAAACAGAATTTTGCCAGTGGTCATTACCTGTGTTTTCATTTGTGTGTCCTCTGTTTAAAGAATAGCTTCTGGTATTTTTATCTCATTACCAAAATTTAAAACTTTAATTTCCTTACTTAAGATGATGGGATTATTTTACTTCAGGTATATTTCTTTTAGAATTACCTCCAAGCTCACGTGTCAGATTTCTTGTCCCCTTATATTATATTCCGCACGCCCATATCAGTATCAGCAACACCTCAAAACATTTCTTTCAGTGGACATTTCAGAGCACTCCCTATGATCCCAAACTGTGGCATCCTAGGCATTTAAGGGTTCCTGTTAATATACCAACAGTTCAGTCCGAAGTTGCTGCTATTAATGCTGGGATCATTTCATTTACCGCATCTATAAGGTGTGTTACAGGGGTACATTTTGATAGAGGTAGAAAGAAGAGAAAGAAAGATCCCAAGTATGAACATATTAAACTTCTAGTTCGCCTCTCTCTCGCTCTCACTTTCTCCCTCTCTCTCTCTCACCCCTTAGGTCCCCCCAACTTCTGAAATCTAAAGCTAAGATAAATGACTACATCTTTTCCCCAACTTAGTATTGAAGCACCTTAGGGTCAATCCTGGGACCCCTCTCTTCTTGACTCTAGTTGGTTACATCCAGCCCCATGACTTTAAGTTCTATCTAGAAATGAATGACTGTATTTTTTTTTTATCTCCAATCTCAATCACTCCTGTGAACTCCAAGCTTATACATCCTACGTCTCCTCTTTGATATCAGATAGGGGTCGCCAGTCTAATATGACAAAACTCGCCATTTGAATTTCCCCCAAGCCTTTTCTTTTCATTCTCTTCTCTGTGTCAGTAAATGGCAACTGCCTTCCTCTCAATGTTAATGTCTCAATTCATCTGATTCTTCAAAATGAAATCCATGTTAATTATCTTCCCCTTTTTCCACCCTCCTGTTGTCCCCCACATATCCCCTCTTCTCCTCAGATCTCATCTCTTACCGTCTGCTGAATGGCCCTCGGTCAATGCTATCTACACTGGCCTCCTGCTTGCTGCCACCTCAGGGCATTTGCATTTGCTTTTCTGCCTGGAAAGGTCCTCCTCCCGTTATCTGCACACCTTAATTCAAGGGTCTGCTCAAGTATCGCCTTCTCAAAAAGCCTTCCTTGTGCACCTATACAAAATAGCATCTTACCCTCCACCCCCTTTACCTACCTTTATTTTTACCTCATAGCACTGACCACCTCTTGACTGTGTATGTACTTGTGTCATTCTCTTGCTACTTAAACACTAGTTCCTAGAGGGGAGGGACGTTGTCCATTTTGATTACTCTTGTGCCTCTAGTGCCTAGAACAGTGCCTGACACAAAGCAGCTATTTGTTGAATGAATGAAGTTTTGATGCAGTGAGGAGCTTTGGATGATCAGAAGGCAGCACGAGCCCTGCTGGAGAGGTGTACAGGAGAGCAGAGAAGCAGGACCTAATTGGGCATATGTCGGTACTGAAGATAAACTTTGCCGATCATACACTTTCCCTAAGGTTAGATCTGTATTGTATCATTTGCTTTTCAGTGTAAAGTGTCAGAGTGCCTCCAAGTTCTGCACTATTCACAGGAGATCATTTAAGTAATTTTGACAGTAAAAAAATACAGCACGATGCTACCTCCCTTCCTACTCCCCTTACACCTTAACTGTGGCCTCTTCGGAGTGTGAGGTATTGTCTGCAGCAGAGTCTTTGCATTTATTTGTCTTTTTATGACTCCACAGAACCCAAATTTGGTACCTTTTCCATTTGTATTCTTAGTTCATTCACAGCACAGTTTAACATGGAAATTCAGCATTTTTATTTATGATGTGAGATTAGGACTGGGGCGTATGTAGAAGCTTTATTGTAGAAGCTACCAGAAGGAGCAAGAGTGAAGAAGCAGGTAGAGTGAACAGAAAAGGAGAAAACGCCAATATAAAGGGATTATCACCCAGGTCACTGCTGGGAAGCCGATGGGGCTTCCTCGGAGGCCTATGTAAAATGCCTCCCAGGGTTGTCCACCTGAAGGCGGGGGTCTAGAGCAGGGGTTGGCCTCCTATGGCCTGTGGGCCAAATCTGACCAATGGCTTTTTTGTAACTAAAGTTTTATTGGAACACAGCCATGCTAATTTGCTTATTTATTGCTTAAGGCTGTGTTGGGGCAATAAAGACAGAGCTTACTAGCTGCCATAGAGGCTATGGCCCCCAAAACCTAATATAGTTCCCATCTGGCCCCTTTCAGAACAAATTTACCAGTCTCTGTTCTAGAGCATTTATCCTCAAGCTCCCATGCACCTTTGTTGGAGAATTTCTTGAGGAGCTTTATCACTTCTGTGCTTCCTGGTACTGATCGTAAGAGGACCAAGTCATCTTAGAGCTGAGAGGCCCCTGGCTGAATGGGGAAGCATGCTGCATATGACCTAGGCCGCTTACTGTCAGTGAAAGGTGGGTCTGAACTGGCGCAGAACCACCCCCTTGTAGTTTCAGCTGAAATTAAGAGTGGGCCAAGAGAATGTAAATCATGCCTCAGTGGCATCTACTAGTCTTGATTTGGGCACATGTTAACAAGTTTGTGCCCTGGAAAGTGCAAATCTATTTACAGATGAAAACACTTAACTAATGAGGCTCCTAAATGAGACTTGGGGAAAATTGACTTACTGATTGAGGCAATTATTACAAGCTAATTGACTAGTGACAACTAATCCTTGCAACTGTTGAGCTTCCCTAACCTCTCCCATAAATTACTTTTATTCTCTTGCAAGCCGTTGACACCCAAATAGTCTTTATTGTCTTTTGAAATTATTGTTTATAGATTTATATTTAAATAAAAATTGACAAATACTTAATGGAAAAAGAATTATAGAGCCTATAAAGAAATGAAAGTTCAATCTTATTTCTTATTCCACTGCCAGAAGTTTAAAAAGATTTTGTATTTGGGGCGCCTAGCTGTTTCAGTCATAAGAGCATGCAACTCTTGATCTCAGGGTCTTGAGTTTGAGCCCCATGTTAGGTGTAGAGATTACTAAAAATAAATAAACTTTACAAAAAGAATTTGTGGCTTGGTATGTAATCTTCCAGATTTAAAAAATTTTTCTATTTGAATATATATCTACTTACATTTGTTTAAAATAAACTATACAAACTTGTAACTAACTTGCTTTTCCCAAATGTAATATATATTAGACCTTCTTCCATATCAGTACAATAAAGATTCCTTGTTATTTTTAATAGCCGTATAGTATTCCATTCCATATACATACTCTGATTTCTCTGATAAACGTTAAATTGTTTCTAATTTCTTACTATTTAAAATGATACTCAATAAAACAAAACAATAAAAAGCAAAGAAGAAGTTGTGCTGTACATATACACTGACCAGGTCCCAGTTGTAGATACCAGTCTCCAGGACTGGACTGGAACTAGGACTCCTCAGGAAAATGACGATTCCAGTGCTAGGATGAGGACAGTGAGCCTTGACCATCTTATTGTACCAGAAAGTAGGAAAGTGTTCTGAAAATGAGCGGATTATGCAAAAGGATGCAGAAATTTGCTTGAAGTGGTTCCATTTGCCAAGTCTGGTCCAAATTTAAGTACCAAAATAATAAAGATTGTATCTTAATTAAGATAAAATTGTTAATATTATATGTTAATAAGGATTATTTTATTGACTAAAATTAGGTCACTAGTCCATACTGATATAAAGAAAATCTAAATATATAAAGTCACTTGTAGTAGAAAGCAAACAATATAGAAGGAATGATGGAATTAGAAAATCACTGTTTGGCAACCATCATGTAAACAAGTGACTTGGGTATGAATCAACATGAGTTCCTAAAATTAGTGGGTGAAAGTTTGAGGAGTAACTGAATTTTTTTAGTCTCAAAGTATGTGCCCACAAAATACCTATTAATTACAAAGAGAAATATGATAATATTACACTAGGAAAACCTGGCAAACACCTTAACCAAGTGTTGAAAGTTAACATTACCAGTAAGAAGACAAAACTCTAGCAGGTGCCTCCAGGTCTGATAGACTAAGGGAAGGACTAAAGGGTAATCCTACCAAAAGTGCATGACATGAACCCAGTCATGAAAATACATGAGACTGACCCAAAATAAGAAAAAGTCTGCGAATTACCTGGCCTGTACTCTTTTAAAAATGTCAGTGTCATGACATACAAAGAAAGACACAGAAACGGTTCCAGGTTAAATGAAACTAAAGAGACATGATGATGAATACAAGCCATGGATTTTCTTGCCATAAAGAGCATTACTGGGACAATTGAAGAAATCTGAATAAGCTCTCTAGCAAAGGTAATATTGTATCAGTATTAAATTCTGAACTTTGATAAATGTACTGAGATTTTATGGAAATGTTCTGGATTTTTAGGAAATACACAATGAAGTATTTAAGAGTAAAGGAGTACTCTGTACAACTCACTCTCACACACTGCAGAAAAAAGTTGTGTAAGGGTGTGTGGAGAGAGGAAAATGAGAAAGAGAAGAAAACTAATGTAAATAAAGTGTTAATACTTGGGAATTCGGGGTGAGTTATCTTCTTTGGTTATTCTTGTGATTTTTCTATAAATCTCAATTATGCCAAGAGTAAATTTTATAGACAGTACTCAAGTGAACATCAGTATTTATAAATATTTGTATCATTCTAAAGGAGTTACTGTAGAATAAATTCCAAGTGGAATTGATAAATCAAGGGATATGCACATTCTGGGTTTTCAGAGAAACTGAAGAAGTTCTATTTTACTCCTATGTGCCATTTGATAATCCACAAATGATACAGAGATAGTGCATTTCTGACACTTCGACATCAACGAACACTGTCCCCCTTTTGAATCTGAGTCTGATAAGTGAGAAATGAGATTTCTTCACTATTGGGGTTTGCAGTCCTTTGATGAGAAGATAGGTTGAATATCTCTTCATAGATTCAGTAATCATTTGAATTTCATTCTTATGTTTAAAGTGACTGTTCATATGGTTTGCCATTTCAGGTGGCATTTTTTTTCCTTAATCATTTATAAAATTTATTATGTTCAGGAGAGTAACAAATGTAGTATTAATTGTGAACGTGGATTCCTTCAACCTTTTAATTGTGCTTTATAATTTTAGGTAATCAAATCAGTCTTTTCCATAGGCATCAGGATTTCATATCATGTTTAGAAACTGAGTCTGTATAAAACTTTTTTTATAGTTTTATCTTGATAGAAGGGAAGTTAATAACAACCTATAAACCAAATGCCCCACATGTTCTGCATTGAAAACAGTTGTTACAGAATAGTTCAATTTTCCTAGCTTGCTCAAGATTTATGATGGATTTGGATCCCAAGGACAGGTCTGGTAGATTTCCCTCATCTTCTTCCATCCCAGTCCCACTCTAGCAGATGACAGTATGTGTAGGGAAAGTGCTGTCATCCTTCCCAAATAAGGCATCTCTTCCCAGAAATAATATCTTAGTGTAAATATCCGCCTGGAGAGAATCTAGTTGTTTTCTGCTTAGATGGGTCTGGCAGGCAGTGTCAGTCCCTTTGATCCCTTGAAAGCACACAGGCCTGTGGGCTGCCATCCTCTTGAAGGAGCCTGTCATTCCCCGTCAATCCATATTAGACAAGGATAGTGTTTTGTAACAGTTTATCTCCTTCAAGGTGATTTAGTTATTTTCTGCCGAGATTATGCTAGAGGATGTGATTACTTTTGTCCTGTCTGTCTCGTTATTTTTATTGCCAGAAAATGTTGTCGTTTACTTTCACTGATAATCTCTCTCTCTGAGAAAAGATTGTATTAATATTTTTCTGCTGGCTAAAAGCTTCATTTTTACATCGAACAACATAGAAATAAGATTGCTGTGCCTGTTCTTTGAAGATGCTGTCACGAATAAACAATAAACAACCCTAAGGAAAAGGGAGCTTTAAAAGTAGCAACATGTTATGCATAGAATATTTGTAAAAGAAAAGATCACCTATATAAGCATTCAATTACATGTAAATTGACCTCTCTGAATCATAGTATGTTGGTTAAGAGGAAATATTTGGAGCTTACCATTGCTAGCTAAGTAATACTGAACGTGTGTCATATGCTGTTGTAGCTTACTCCTCTTATCCGTAAAATAGAAATAATTACTATACTATGTGCTACTGTTGTTGCAAAGATTTACTTAGATAAATCCAGGGAAGTATTTTAATAGTACTTAGTACGTATTAAGAACTCAAGGAACATTAGCTGTCATCATCATCAACATTATAAATAATCCTTATACATTGCAGTAATAACTATCCAAATAATTAGATTCTGAAATAACATATTTAATACTTAATAGTATTATCTGTAATACACAAATGCCCTTTAACTGGACATTGACAGATATTGACTGAACCAAAATCTTCTCATTAACTCAGGAACTACTACAACAACAACAAAAATCCGTACAGTGGTTGCAGAGAGGAAAACTTCTAAAAATATGGCTTTAGTTAAGTCAGGCCTGTACAAAGAATATTTTTCATTTTTGGATAACAGTATTTTACCATAATTGCCTCTCTAACTGAAGAGGTTTGTAATGGACTTGCTGTAAATAAATGAAGGCTTCTTCCTCACAACGTCTTCTGCCATTTTTTGGACCATTCTGGAAAAGGCGGCTGCATGACAGCTCTTTTATTCAGACCCCAAACAGCTCGTGGCACACTCCAATTCCCCACTCCAATATTCCTCCTCCCGGCACCCTCACCATTTAATTTAGAAGGATTTTATATTAAATCCTATTCTGCTCATCTCCCTTTATATATGCACATACATACTCTGTGTATTTCATATTTCGGAACAAAAAACAAGTTGCCAGGCAATAATCACTATATGATATCTTAAAGGAGCTATGTATCACAATAAAATAAATAGAGCACAAATTTTAAGAGGCAGAAAATAAATGTAAAATGAACACTTAAGAATTATGAAACTTAACACTGACTTCTGTGTCTAATCTCATCAATAGTTTGAATTACTGGATCTATTAGCATATTGGGGAGAATCACAAACATAGCATAGCTTTATTTAACATGATGAAGTAACTCATTGTATGCTTGGATGCAATGGACACTGACTGCATAAAGATACATTGATTCATTGGCAACTGAATTGCCCTGCCCAATATGTGCTAATTAATGGAATAATAAAGGGGAGGCTGTAATGGAGAACAACAATCAAAATGTTGTATGTTCTTTTAAAATTTGTTGATATATGATTAAGACATGTGAAACTTTCAGTTTTAACAAATGCAGGCACCCATGGAATCCATACATTTCTAAGGTATGGGGTATTTCTCTCTTTAGAAAGTTCCTGTGCCCTTTTCCCAGTCAATCCCTCCCACCCAGAAAGCAACACTTTTCAGAATCCTATCACAAGAGACTAATTGTGCTTGGTCTAGAACTTCATGTAAGTGGAATCATGCAACATGTACTTTTTGGACCCTGGCTGCTTTTACTGCATGGTATTGTTTGCGATACATCCATATGGCAGAGTGTGACACTAATTTAATCCTTTGTTTCTGAATAGTATGCCATTGTATGCATATACTAATTTGTTTATCCATTCTTCTCTTGATGGACACACATCTGGACAGTTTCCAGATTTTACTATTACGAATAGAGCTGATATTGATATATTGATATATTGATACATATTTTCGTTTCTCTCAGATAAACAGCAGGAAGCCCAATACTCTGTAAAATATAATTTTAAATTTTATAAGAAACTGGCACACTATTTCCCAAAGTGGTTTACCATTATTATTCCTACTAGCATTATGAGAATTCTGAAAGTTCCATATCCTGGACAGCATTTGGTATTTTGTTGTTTTCATTTTAACCCTTCTAATAAGGGATATCTCCTTATGGTTTTAATTTGCTTCCTTGTGCTTGATAATGCTGAGCAATAAGTTCTTTATCAGATATATATGTTGCACATATTTTTTCCCGAGTCTATGAATTGACTATTCATTACTTAGTGGTGTCTTTGGAAGAACAGAAGTTTTTGATTACTATGAACTTCGATTAACACTTTCTTTCTTTTATGATTAGTGCTTTCTGGGTCATTGGCAAGAAATTTTCATTTTACCCAAGGTTGCAAAGCTATTGTACATTGTATTCTTCTTGGAGCTTTATTAATTTAGCCTTTATGTGTAAGTCTATAAGACCTCTTGAATTAATTTTAGTGTATTATATGGAATGGGTTGTGTAGGTATGTTCATTTTTTTTTCCCGTGTAGATAACCAGATGTTCCTATAACATTGGTTGAAAATGTTCCTTCAGCACAGAACCGCTTTGGGACTTTTGTATCAAGTCATTGAACCGTATATCATAGATCTCTGGGTGTCCTTTATTCTGTGCCTTTGATCTATTTGTCTATATTTTGACCAATCTCACACTATATTACTATACTTTTATATAATTTGTAATTTGCTTACTATACCTGTATGTAAGTCTTAAAATCAAGTAATGTAAGCCTTCCAACTTTTAAGATTATTTTGGCCATTTTAAGTTCTTTAGATCTTTCCCACAGTTTTTAGAACCAGCTTGACAATTTCTCAAAAAGTCTTATAGTCATTTCTGTTAAGATGTCATTGAATGTACAGATCAATTTGGCAAGAATTTATATCTTAAAAATATTGAATCTTCCTAAGAACATGGTATATCCTGCGTTAGTTTCTCTCAGCAGTGTTTTGTAGTTTTCAGTGTAGAGGTTCTATACATCTTTTTGTTAAATTTATTCCTAAGTATTTTATGATTTTGGATGCTATTACAAATGCTGATCATTTTTTAAACCCTTTTTCTATTGTTCATTGCTATCATAGAGAAAAATAATTGAGTTCTGTATACTCATTTTTGATTCTCAACATGTTAAATTCACTTACTTTTAGTTGGTATTTAGTGGAGATTTTTGTAGGATTTTTATGTATACAATAATATCATCTGAAAATAGTTTTATGTTTTCCTTCCTTCAAATCTTATCTTTTTTCTTTTCTCATGCCATTAGTTAGAATGTCTAAATAGTATAATGTTGAGCAGAAGTGGGGAAAGTTTTAATATTGCAACACTGGGCAGTAGGCTTTTCAAAAATGCATTTTATCAGATGGGTGAAGTTTCTATCTGTCTCTAGTTTTTTGTGAATTTTTATTATGAATAGGTGCTAAATTTTGCCAAATACTATTTATGCATTTCTTGCAGTGATTGTGGGTTTTTTCCTACTTTAAACTATTAATTTGAATTACATCAATTTTTTAAAGTTAAAAGAACCTCACGTTTATGTCTAAACCCCACATGGTCATGATTTATTATGGTTTTAATACATATTACTTAATTCGATATGCTAAAATTTTGTTAAGATTTTCTACATCTATGGTTATGAGTGCTATTAGTTCAATTTTTTTTCTTGTGGTATTATTATCTGGTTTTGGTAATAGCATTATGCTGGCCTTATAAAATAAATTGAGATTTTTTTTCTATTTTCTGAAAGAATTTGTGTACATTTAATATTATTTGTGAGTTAAGTGTTTGATAGAACTCACCAGTGAAGCCATCTGGGTTAGGAGTTTTCTTTGTGGAAAGGTTTTTTATGAAAAGTTCAATCTCTTTAGCAGTATAGTGTATATTAGCTTTTTATTGCTGTGTTAACGAATTATCCCTAAAACTTAACAGCTTAGGAGAACAAACATTTATTATCTCACAGTTTCTGCGGGCCAGTAATCAGGGAGCAGCTTAACTGGGTGCCTCTGACTTAGAATCTCTCATAGGATTTCAGTTAAGCTGTCAGCCTAGGCTGCCATCATCTGAAGACTCAGCTGGAAGAGAATCTATCCCGAGTTCATTCATGTGGCTTTCTGCAGGCCTCAGTACTTGCTGGTCATTGACTACTAGTTCCTTCCCTGGTGGGCTTCTCCAAGGTTACCTGACTGCTGTCCTCACAAAATGGCAACTGGCTTACCACAGAGTGAGTGATACAAGACAGAGATAGAGAGAGGTAGAGATATAGATAAGGTATATAGAGAGAGACCCATAATGTCTTTTATAATGGAATCTTGGAACTGAACATGCCATAATTTCTATTGTATTTTATTGGTCACACAGGCTAATTCAGATAAAACATTGAAGGGGACAACACCAAGGTGTGAATACCAGTATTGTGAAATATACAAAGTAATACAGTCATAAGCAGTGGAAAAAAATAAAAGTATACTTTTCAGAAAAAAAGTATTCATCCCAGTATCTGTACATATATTGGGAGTTTTATGCTCCTTTCTGACACTAATATAGAGAGGCATTGACAAACTGGATTGGTTAGGCAAGGTAATAGGCAACAAATATTGTGGAGTGTTTCTCAAGCGCCAAATGAAGAATGGTACTTACAATTGGTTGAAAATCCTGAAAGGCAGCATATTCTTTGATCTGATAGTTCTACCTTTAAGGATTTATCCTGAGAAAATACCCTGGATGAGTACACAAAGAGTTGTGTGCGGAGTCTTCACAGTGTTGGGGGCGCCTGGCTGGCTCAGTCAGTAAGTGTGTGACTCTTGATCTCAGGATCATGAGTTCAAGCCCCACATTGCGTGTGGACCCTACAGTAATTTTTTTTTTTAAGTCTTCACAGTGCTATTTAGCAAAGAAAAGGATGCAAAGAGCTTATTTGTTCAAAAGTAAAGGAATGTTACATAAAATTGGTATTTTGTAGCCATCAAAGTGATTTCCTAAAAATATTCATTGACATGAAAATATTTTTATCATTGTTTCTAAGTAAAATAGAAACACGTCACAAAAAGAGAATTTCCACAGAATGATTCCATTATATGAAAAATTTATGTATAAAAAAGTCTAGATATTATTTTTTTAAAGATTTTATTTATGTGTGTGAGAGAGAGAGGACGTGCTTGACAGAGAGTAGGAGGAGACGGGAGAGGCAGAGGGAGAGGGAAAAGCTGACTCCCCATCAGCAGGGAGCCTGATGCAGGACTCCATCCCAGAATCCTGACATCATGACCTGACCGGAAGGCAGATGCTTAACGAACTGAGCCACCCAGGCACCCAAAAGTCTAGATATTATTACTGAAAATATTAGCAGTTATACCAGAGTGGACATCTATTGTTTTACCCTACCCAGTATCTACTTCTCCTTCTCCTAATAGCAAGACCTAGACTTTTCAATTATCCTTTTCTTATCCTCCGCTCAATAACTGGGTGGAATTAAACCTCCAAGTTCAACAAAGGAGTTGGCATGTGCCCTAGTCTCAAGCAATCATTGTATTCCCAACCAGCCACAGATACTGATTCAGGGTTAAGACTGAGAGAGTCAAACCCCAGACTTTAGTCTGAGTAAGTCTGGAACTAGAGTAGCTCTGTTGCTCCTTTGTGGAAGCCAAGAGACGGTGGTGTACCTGGTGAGATCATTTGACCGTGGATTTCCAGTCAAGCCCTAGTGTCCTCATCTCACTTAGGTTCCACTGCCTCATGTTATAGCATCACGTTTCTCCCCACCACAAACACCTCTACTTGATTTAGCTGCACCTCGTGGCTTTTGGACTGAACTAAGAAAAAAGGAAGGAAGAAAAGATGAAAGGGAAGAAGGGATGAATAGAGAGAGGGAGGAAGAAAACTTGATTTTCATTTATTTATGAGAAGATGGCTAGGTTAGAAATTAGGGAAATTTATTTGAGACAAATGAAAACAAAAGGGGAACCAAGACCATTGTCTTCTTCATGCTTAAGGACTCACATATAGAAACAGAAAGAATTATTTTGAATTCAATAGTATAAGTTACAGGGAGGCATATTTGCTTCAGTATAAGCAACATAGTGTTCTAACAATGAGAGCTGTCTAGGGGTAAAATGGGATGCCTTGTAAAGCGATGAACCCCTTGTAACTGGAAGCACTGAAGCAGAGACTGGATGCCAATCATCAGAGTTTTGTACAGGAGATTCATTCCTGCCTTAAAGGAAGGGTAGCTCCAAATGACAACTAAATTAGTTAACCTGGGTAGGTAACTAACTTGGGAACCCTGGGCTTTCATTTCATCTTTTTATTTCCTAATATGACAAATAAGTCTTTGCACAGCACGCTTTTTAACAAAACTCAAAAAAATGTCTGAAAGAGGATATTTGGGGAAAGCAGTACTCGCAATTTTCTAGTAGCAAAAATAATTAGGTCCTGATCTTCTTGTGACTCAGAACACTCAGTAGTCAGTGCGTTAAATACAAAGAACCTAATGGGACACAGTGTTCCCTTTGGAAATATAAAGCTATTTCAAATTATACAGAGAAGAGAAATTTCCCTTGGATAAAATTGAAAACATTACATACCATATCAGAGAAAGAAAAACATTATATTTTTATCAGCATGGGACTTTAGAGTGTTTTTTTATGAAAGCATGAGCATCACAAAGTGAAAAAAACAAAAAATATTGATAAATTTCTGAACTGTCAGATTTTAGCTAATGGAGTAAAATTGCTCAGGTCCTTATGGAATAAATTTTACACATGAGTGTTCATTCCTTTAAGCAATAAAAGTTTTGCTTTGATAGAAGTCTTTTTACAAATGTATAGGTACATTTGCCACTTTCCTGCTTTAACAGAGACTACAAAAAAAATAGTGTCTTAATGACACACAGAATTATCACTGTATACTCAACTTATACGGAGGCCCTCAGCATCTTCTGAAGCATAGTGTGTGTGTGTGTGTGTGTGTGTGTGTGTGCGCGCGCGTGTGTGTTTTCCTACATTATCGTGCCATTAATGTGTGTTTTGAGTAGTGTTGTCTCCTTTTTAAAGTTTTTCAGTTTTCTTCCTTACTATCAGACTTCCAGTCTGTCATTCTTCAATGCTGCTAATAAATCTATCTCTGGCAGCCTTTTGCCTGATGTTAAATTTGCTGCTTTTCATCTGCTACTGTTTGGAAAAATGGATAACTTAAGCAGAATAAGAGCACACAAGAAAGATTAGATCAAAACGGTGGGCTGAGCACGTGTGTGTGCCTCATCTTCCTTTCCCATGTCCTTGGAAATGAAGGAAATAGATGCTGTATGTGTGCAATACAAGAATGTATGGCATTCTTATAATGCGTTTATTTGAAGTGTATAGTTCCTGGGGGAGTCAAAACTGTTTGGAGTATCTTGGTTCCTACCTCCTCCCTGCAATACTGGAGCTGGGATGGAGGGTTTTTGATGTAGAGACAATCAAAACCATGTGGCCTGTGGGAAAGAGGCTTGACAAAAAGTCTAGCATGTTCAGCGTGCGAACACTTGCTACCAGGAGGCCTTCCACTTCGCCGTCCTGGCGACTTGTCAAATTTTATAAAAGCTTGGATTTTAAAATGAGAAACTGACCGTTTTCAGTTTAACTTAATCAGAATTCACATTTTCTTCAACTCGACATGTAAACAGCTTACGAGAATGGTAAATTTTAAATTATATGTAAATTATTTAATCCCTTAATAGTTTTGGAACTAGAAACTATGACTTTTTTCAGTTCTGGAAGATTCCAAGTTATCATTGCTTCAAATGTTACCTCTCTGCCAATCCCTCCATTCTCTTCCTCTAAAATTCCTGTTAAAAGGGCATTAGAATCCACATCTACCCTCTGTATCTCTTAATTACCTTTCCATATTTTAATTTCTTTTGTCTCTCCGAGAGGTGTTTTAGGAGAATTCCTCAGACTATCTTCTCATTCCCTAATTCTCTCTTTTACTATGTAATGTATCAATTATCTATTGTTGTCTCACAAATCACTTCAAAATTTAGTGGTTTGAAATAAGAACAATGTATTGTTTCTCATGATTTTATGGGTTGCTTGGTGGTTTTTCTGCTAGCCTTGCCTGGACTCCCTCTTGCACCTGCAGCTACCTGGCACGTCAGCTGGAGTCTGGTTCACTGGGCAGTGTCTGAACAACCACTCACATGACCTCTCACCGCCCAGGAGATAACCATGGCTTCTGTATTCCCAGCAGCATGAGAGTTTAAGACCCAATACTTAGTACTTTCCAAGCCTCTTCACTTTTGCAAGTGATCCATTAGCTACAACTAGTCACAGAGAAATAGACTCCACCTTTTGATGGCAGGAACCGCAAAAAATGTATGGCCATTCTTCACAGTTCACCGTACTGGCTAGAATTTGTTCATCGTCTACAAATTTAACGATCTATATTTTATATTTTAAGTATAGTTTTCATTTATAATATTTGTAACTTTTTTCATAACCATATATTCTCCTTTTGTGCCTATTGCGTTGCATGAAATCTTATAATGAATATATTTTTTAAAATTCCTTCTTTGAAAGAACAAACTTCTTTTAAGATCTTCGTCATATTGTGCCATGCAACTGATTTCATGGGGGGTGAATTTCTGTTCTGCTTGTTAACTTCGTTGGTGGTCCTTTACCGGTACTTTTTTTCCTGAGGTTCATTTGAGGGGTAGATTTCGTATTGATTTGTTGTTTTGGTTCTCAGTCTCTCACCTCCACCTTTCCTACTTTTACTTACTGTCCTACTCCTCTGGATCTCTGGTCCATATGTGTTTTGGGGAACCCCACGCTATTATGAGCTATGGGTTTAGAATGGATTTTGGCCTGGGGCCAGAAGGCAGCTTGCCTCAATTTCCAGTTACAAGTCTTCTTGCTTCCTGCTTCCTTAGCCTACACTTTCCTGTGAGCCCCAGACAGAAAGTCAGCAGCAAGAAGGTGGAGAGTAAAAATATGGGGCCTTTCCTTTCCCAGCTTCCTTTCATAGCAGTGAGTAGGAAAGGTCCCACTCCAGCCACTGTCTTTAAGCTATGAGTGCGGTCAGGTCCCTTATCTCCTGTGCAGGATTTTTAATCTTCATCACCAGCAGGAGCCACCCATTCCCCACTTCTGTTTCCAGGCTCATCATCTGGCAGGCCTTCGGCTTCAGTCCCACTTACTCGTTCATATTTCTTTTTTTTTTTTTTAAAGATTTTATTTATTTATTCGACAGAGATAGAGACAGCCAGCGAGAGAGGGAACACAAGCAGGGGGAGTGGGAGAGGAAGAAGCAGGCTCCTAGCGGAGGAGCCTGATGTGGGGCTCAATCCCAGAACACTGGGATCACGCCCTGAGCCGAAGGCAGATGCCCAACCGCTGTGCCACCCAGGTGCCCCATCGTTCATATTTCTGTTGGTTTATGAGCCACAGAGATGTTTCTGTGTTTTGGGCTCAGTCTACGGATTTTACATTTTATCTAGTATAGCTATGGCTTTCTACTAGATGAAGCACATTACATATGAATGTACTATCCAATTGACCAAAGTCCCACCATTGTTTTAGCAAAGCATCTAATATAGACTCAGAAGTATATGACAGGCACAGGAAAAGGTGCTCAATATTGTTAACCAATAGGGAAATATAAATTAAAACCACAATCAGGTGTTAGCATATAATTATTAGCATAGCTAAAATTAAAATCTGATTATACCAAGTGTTGACAGGGTGTAGAGCAAGAAGAGCTCTCATACACTGTTGATGGGAATGAAAAATTATACAAGTTTAGAAAATAGCTTGGCACTTTCTTAAAAAGTTAGTATACACCTACATATGATTTAGTCATTCCACTCTTAGGTATTTACCCAATTGATGCATTCATCCATATAAACATTTGTATGTAAATGTTTATGACAGTTTTATTTGTAATGGTCAAAAATTCAAATTCCATCAACAGCTGGATGGGTAAGTAAACTGTGGTATATGTGTACAATGGAATGCTACTTGGCAATTAAAAGGAAATAAACTATTAACACAGAATGAATCTCAAAATAATTAAGCTGAGTGAAAGAAGCCAGACAAAAAAGAATACATACCATATGGTTCCATTTATAAACATTCTAGAAAATGCAAACTAATTTACAGTGACAAAAATTAGATCAGGAATTGTCTGGGGGTAGGGAAGGGAAACGGGAAAGGGTGGAGGGTGGAAATCATGAAGAGTCACGAAGGGGATTTTGGAGGTGATGGACGTGATCATTATGGTGATGGTTTCACAGTACTTATATACCAAGCTTAAATTATACACTTGATATCCAGCTTATTATATACTAATTATGCCTTAGTAAAGCTTTTTCAAAATAATTTGATGCTATGTATTTCTGAGTTAGTTTAACTTGGACATACCAGTTTAACTTAAAATGAAATTGTAATACTGACAAAATATTAACAATGACAAGTGACACTTATTGAGCACTTTGCCAAGCCAGTTATTAGGCTAAGCAGTCTACTAGGTCATCTCACTTGACACCTTCAACAAACTTATCAGTAGGAATTACTAATAACTCCATTGTCTAGATAAAGAAGGTTGGGCTTCAAAGGACTAAGTAACTTGCACAACAGATGACACATAGATAAGTGGCAAAAATGGAATTCGAACCATAAGCTGTGGTTCTAGGGCCCAAACTTTTAACATTACCCCTAGTAGGATGGAAGGACAATTGGCCTCACTCTTACTCAGTTTCCTAGTCTTGTCCTATAAAACTGCTCTCTCCCAACCCCATGTTTATTTTCTCCTAGGAAAGGCTAATAAGTTTGTTCCCAAGCATGAGGGTCAAGAAAGAGCAGCACCTGGTTATGTCTCTGCAGGTTACCTAAGTAAGGAAAAACAGAAAGACTAAAATTATGGAGTGTCCTTGCTGATCCTTGCTTGTCCTTACCGGGCTATTTCATACCTCTGTGGAGATAGAAACTGTAGAAAATGGATAGTAATACAGTAACTCCTGTCCATAAAAATGCAAATTGTCTGGTGAAATACTGTATTGATTATTGCCCTATAGACAGGGACTGCTTTTAGCCTGTGTTTTATCCATTTATATATCCATTTCAGCATTTCTCATCTGACTGTAGGTTATCTTTTGAACTAATTCTAACATCTACTGGTTCCCTCAGGAGTTAGTAAGTTACATAAAATCTTGAACATGTATTCGTTTTTGTTTGTATGAGAGATATGATTTTATCCTTAAATCTATCCTTTAATACATATATAATTCAAAATAATTCTAAAACCATATCATCTAACAGAGCAAGCAGCTCACGAAATTTCCTCTGTATATATTTTTAATGACTTTGAGAATTTCAATTCTAATGTAAGACAATGGTGAGCCCCTCCCATTGCATCTAATTAGATAAAGTAAGATTTGGGAGAGGGAAATAGAGACTAGACATAAAAAAGAGTTGGAGAAGTTCAAATGGGTTTTCCTTCCCATAAAGGGAAATAAAGTTTAAGGAGAAGAGGAGGAAAAATATGTGCAGACTTTAAGATTGCCTTCTTGTGACATCCGTAAGGGGAAAGGAAGGAAGCCAAATACATGTTCTTTGGCTTGAGGTGATCATAGAAAGCGCTGCGACCTTATAAAACTGAGTATTTGGAAAGAAAGTAAGAAATACCTGCTTTATGATGATGAGTGTATTAAATACAGATGACTCACAGTTTTTCCAGTTCAAATATCCAAGTTCTTCTCTGTCCCTTAGTTAAGGCAATAAGGTGGTAAGACAGAGCAGATGAGGAGGCCTGACCAAAATGCAGGTGCCTGGAGCATAAGATTAAATAAGATTTAAATAAGATAAAATAAGATAAATTAAATACGATAAAATAAGATTTCTGTACCCTAGGTAAGAAAATCAGAAAAGCATTAATAGATCTAGAACTGAACAAAGACTTTTATCCAGATTATCTTTCATAAAAGAAAATAAATGTATGGATATCTGGTTAAAACTAAAACAGAGGGAAATTATGAAAGTTTTCTGTAAGAAAAACCATAAATGGGAATTGAATACAGCATATATTACTTTAGGTGTGTAAAATATCAGTGATGCTGTTCTTATAGATAAATAATGTTTTATCTAAGATGACATTAAAAATGCTTAACAACTTTAAGGTACAAGAAAGACCTATCTGGAAGGATGCAAGACCCACTGGAGCAAGGTTCTGGAGGCCCCTGGCTGTGCCTGACATTGAGCTGGGATCCATGCTGGATGATGGAAAATCCAGTAGCCCTTGGGCAGATAACCAAGGTCACTGGGGCAAGTGACTAGCACTTGGAAGGCTTGGGGAAGTGGCTACTTACAAATTGCATGGAATTATTTTGCTGTTTTAATTAAAATGCTTTTTCTCTCTCTCTTGCTCTCATAAGTACTTGGTACTGCTCACCTAAATGGAAAAAACAACTGTAAAAGAACTGGTCACTGTATGAGTTAGGAATGGGCGGAGCTACAAACGATAGAAAAGTCTACCAGAGAGGCTTAATGGAAGAGTTCTTTTCATATCCCACGTGCACGCGCGCACACACACACACACACACACACACACACGCGTGCGCGCGCACACAACCAGACTAGATATGAGCGGTCCAAGGCTTGGACATGGGCTGCACAGAGACATCATCACGGACCCAGTCTCCTTCCATCGTCGTGCTCCTCTATCCTTAGCCGTCCTCACCATGCTGTTGCCTCATTGCTGCAAGATGATTCTTCCCATCTAGTTTCAGGAAAGAGTGAGATGGAAGGGTGAAGGAGTTGTACCTGTCCTAGGAGAGCACATGCACCGCAGACATCTGCTTGCCCTTGGCCAGAAGTGTGTCGCATTATCTACCCTACCTGACACACAGCACCGGAAGTCAGTATGTTTGGTGATGCACTTTGTTGTCTTGAACAAAATGAGAATTTATTAGTGAGGATGAAGAGGAAAAGAAATACTGGTTGGGTAAAAACACACGACACTCGTCTAAAAACTCCATCACAAATTGGATAAAATTGGCTCTACCAATGAATTCTTAACATTTACGAAAAGGTCTTAAAATAGCAAAGTACAGTTCAGTCTGCTATGGGTTTTTAAATAATGTATTGTGTCACTCAGTAAATGTTGTTATTTTTAAATTTCACATCTGCAGGGATGTATGTAATCACAACCTCATGTTTAAGTGGAAACCGTTGTATGACATATAAGCTGTTTCCAAACATGTATAACTAATCAAATTTTTAAGCCAAATTTCTTCATCCATGCAGAAAAAATACTCCTCATTGATGTTCACATAAAAGCTTTTCATGAATGTAAGATTAATTTTGTAGTGTTTAAGGAGAGAGAAAGGGCATAATTTTAAAATTGTAAAACAATCCTAGTAGAGGCAATCAAATATAAAGGACTTTTCAACTTAAAAAACATATTAATTTCAGAGGTACTCACCCCTTTAAGGTAGTTATATTTTGCTCTTCCTTGTTCTGCTTCTTTTCTGAGGTGATTTTCAGTTTCCATTCTGTCTTTCTCCATTTTTGTTTGACTTTTAATATTTTCTCCATTTCAGAAGGGAATTTTTGTAAGAGTGATAGAGAGGTCCCCCCCCAAATTGCCCAACATTATGTATCTCTATTCTAGAAAATGGTGTTCTCATTTGTCTCTGCAAAGAGGCTTTTCATAGTTTCTAGTGCAGCAAATGAAATGCAATAAGTTACGCTCCCAGTTTAAAAACATTTATGATGAAATACTATGTAAGAGTTCATTGGAGAATAACCCTTGCGTAAAACATTTGAGCATTGCTTTATTTAGTGTGAATCCCAGTTTGGGAAGAAAAATGTTTTCAGAACAGTTTCCTTTTGGTAACTGTTAATACTGCTAGATCCTCTAAGTGCACCAGAGAGGAGAGGGGAGTCGGGTAGAGCCCGGCATACACAGTTCAGAGCCTGATACCCACGTACAGCACATCCAGGGCTGGAATGCCTCAATCAAAAACTAAGCGGTTCTCTGAAAAATAAAGATAGAGGGTAGCAAATGACATTTCCAAAGTAGATAT
This sequence comes from Ursus arctos, assembly GCF_023065955.2. Classification (NCBI taxonomy): domain Eukaryota; kingdom Metazoa; phylum Chordata; class Mammalia; order Carnivora; family Ursidae; genus Ursus; species Ursus arctos. The sequence continues at coordinate 59,111,416 of NW_026622763.1, forward strand.
TGGTTCTTTGTTTAAGCTCTACTTATGTTCAATTTGAATTAACTCAAAGTAAGTAGACTGAAATACTGACTACATTGCTTGAAGCCCATTTACCCTTAATCTGTGTCACTAATGAGCAATGTGTCGTGGTGACCCCCTTTCCTTCTTTTCTTTCTCAAGCTCAATGTCTATTTGACATTGAATGGACCCAATGAGTCACCTAGATCTAATCAGAAAGAGCTGTAAAGGTGGCCAGAATGTGTTGTCACTATAAAATGTTATATCCTGCTAGTGAGGGTGTAAGTTGGCTCAACTGTTGGAAGATCATTTAATAATGCATGAAGAATCTTTTAAAAATACAGCAATTCTGCTCTGTGCTCACATCTGATCATCAACTTTGAATAAAGTAGATTTATATACAGATGTTTATCATAGCATGTTTATAAAAGAAAGAATAAAAATAACTTCTAATTATTAGGTTATTATGACATAACCTAATATATGGTTATGATCAAAGGGTGAAAGGGGTGCCTGGGTGGCTCAGTCAGTTAAGCAGCCGACTCTTTTTTTTTTTTTTTTAAGATTTTCTTTATTTATTTGTCAGAGAGAGCACACAAGCAGGGGGAGCAGCAGCAGAGGGAGAAGCAGGCTCCCCGCTGAGCAAGGAGCCCAATGTGGGACTCGATCCCAGGATCCTGGGATCATGACCTGAGCCAAAGGCAGATGGTTAACCAACTGAGCCACCCAGGTGACTCAAAGCATCTGACTCTTGATTTTGGCTCAGGTCATGATCTCAGTGGTGAGATGGAGCCCGCGCTGGGCTCTGTGCTGGGCATGGAGCCTGGGTAAGAGTCTCTCTTCCTCTCACTCTGCCACTTTCCCACCCTCTCACTCTCAAAAACTAAACAAAACAAAAACAGAGGGTGAAAAGATAAAGTTTGGAATAGTGTATATTGTATGACCTGAATTTTAAAAATTATTTGTACAATAAGACCCAACGTAGAAAAATTACTGAAAGAAAATTCAACCATGTCATATCTAGGTAAAGCAATTTCCTCCCTCTATGCATGCCTTATACACCCATCTGATTAATTATTTTGATTAAATACCTAAACATAGAAATGATCCAGTATATTGTTATTTTTCAATGTTTTATGTCACATTTTCAAATGACCATCCAGAAGTGTTATACCAATTTATGTATGTTTATTGGAAGCAAGCTAATTTTCCTTCCCTTTTTTTAAAATTTATTTTTATTTATTTATTTATTTATTTTATTTTTTTAGAGAGGGAGGTGGACAGAGGGAGGGGGAGAGAGAAAATCTTAAGCAGGCTCCATGCCTAGCACAGAATCCAGCGCAGGGCCTGATCTCACAACCCCGAGATCCTGACCTGAGCTGAAATCAGGAGTCTGATGCTTAACCAACTGAGCCACCCAAGCACACCAGCAAGCCAATTTTCTTCCTAGGGGCACCCAGCTTTCCAGGTCTTCTTTATATTTTTCTTTATTGTCTAAATCATCTATATCAAACAAGAATATTTTAGTAGTAAAAAATACTTATACACACATGAAAATGGCTGTGAAGATATAGTATTAGAAATGTAGATCAACTAAGATGGAACATCTTTCCTTTAAGAGATTGTCAAGAGTTTCTTGGAACCAGCCTGAGACCCATACCTCAACCTCAAGTACCTGTCTATCATCCTTTCTTTAACTGATCGGTGTTTCTACTTAAGTGTGTCATCATCCACCGTACATTAGAATCGCCAAAAATTGGACTCCCAACCTAGCTCCCACTAGCCTCATTTTATTAGTGGCATCGTCCTTCTCTCATACTTGAAAACTTTGAGCAATCTTTGACTTCTCCTTTCTTGCCTACTGAGTTACCAAATTATAAACTTTCCTGAACCTGTTCTCTGTCCTTTCTTTTCTATTCCTAGTGCTCCCACCCTAGCTCAGGTTTCCATGACCTCTTTTATGCAACAAATAGTCAGCACCTCCTCTGCACAAGACATTCCATATGGCGATGATCCTAGGACAGATGCTGTTCCTACCCGCATGGAATTTATAGTCTAGCAGGATGGACAGACAGTTAAGGACAAATTATGCAGTTAATCATCTAACTACAGTAGTGATAATGCTTCACAGAAGGAGGACTGAGAATTTTAAGAGGAAGTAACTGTAGAGATCTATCTAGTCTGGAGAGCTCAGGTTGAAGATTGCTTGAGGAAGTACCATTTGTTTTGAGCTCTGAAGTGCGGGCTTAACTAAGTGAAGCACTCTAGGCGTAACAAACGATGTGTTCAAGAAAACTGAGGAGGAAGGGACTGGGGCATTCAGAATACTGAGGCAAAGCCAAGTTGGATGGAGGACAAAGAGAAGAGGATAATGGTCTGCCCTGAGGCTGCCAAGGTGGGGTAGCCAGATTATGCAGCCCCTTCTAGGCTACGTACTAGATTGTAGAACTCAAACAGCCGGAAAATAGCCTCTCTGACTCCAGGGTATAGCCTCTTCGATTATTATTGCGCACTACAACTAGATACATCTTTCTAAAAGACCTGCTGGAACACATTAGTTCCTAACACAAAGAAAACTAGAAAAAAAAAGAAAAAGATGATCACTAAGTAGCTCGCCACTGCCTATGAGCTCAAGGGGACTTCTTGGGCTTTGGTGTTGACTGAATTTTTTCCCCTTCAAAATTCATATGCTGAGGTCTCTACTACTCCTAGTATCTTATTTGGAAATAGGGGAAATGGGGTCAGATGTAATAGTGAAAGTCATTCTGGAGTAGGGTGGGCTCCTAATCCAAAAGGACTTGTATTCTTATAAAAGGGAAAATGTGGATTCAGGCATATGCACGCAGAGAGAGCGCCATGTAATTGCAGTTGTGTTGTCACAAGTCAAGGAACTACCAGAGCTATGAGACAGCCCTGCAACAAATCCTCTGCTAGCACTTCCAGAGGTAGCATGTCAGACTTCTGAACTCCATGTAAGGCAATAAATTTCTGTTGTTTAAGTCATTCCGTTTGTGATACTTTGTTACAGCAGTCCTAGCAAACTAGTACCGACTTTTCACTGTAAATTTTTCATTTGAGATAAATCGAACTGTTGTCCCCAGACACACAAGAGGACTACCACTTTTCTTGTTTTCCTTCTTTCCCGACTAAAATGATCTCCACTTCTCTCTGCTTATCTGTATCAGTTCTTCCTTTTAAAACCCACCCATGGGAACCCCCTTCTCTTCTGAAGCCTTATGTAATTATTTGTTAATGTCATATTCATGCAACTTTTGTAAGCTACCTTGAATAATTTAGGGACATGATGAAGTAAAATAAATGGGTAAAAAGATGGTGTGGTGCCGAATAGCAATACTGATCATTGTCTATTATATGATACTCTGTATTTGCCATTTTGTTATGAATTTGTCTCATCTCTCCAACTAGATTGTGTGCTTCATGACCTTTCTGTACTTTGAATCCCCTAAAGTAGTTCACCAAACCCTACTTGATTGCCTGAAAGAGGCATCCCTGACCGACCTCTGGTAAAGAGTGATCTAGTTGATTTCAGGGCAGTAGCCACCATGATGCTAACTTGACTTTGTGTCAGGGGCTCCAATCCTCACTCTCGGTATCCACCTCAACATCCTGGGACCATCACAGCACCTCTCTTCCAAGGGTCTTAGGGCTTTGGAGAACTAAAAATAGACCACTATCAAAACAGATAAGAAAATTTAGGCCTGAGATATACGTATGTTAAAGTGTGTTCAATTTAGAGATGATAATAAAAGAAAGAATACAACAAACAATGGATATGTCCTATTCTAGGGCTAGTTCCATTAAATATGAATGAAGAGCATGGAGCCAATAACATAAAATTGCTTTTAATCATGACTGGAAATTTTTGTTATGATTCAGACATGGGTGTCAGTTTATTTTTTGCTGCTTTTTCAAGGCATATGAAATTCAAAATTTTGTGTTCCTAACTACTTATTTGTTAAAGCGCATCAGAAATATAAGGTGATTAATACCTTATGGTAATATTACCTTAACTGAACTACCCAGAGACATATGTTAGTGTGTAAGTAGAATATGGTTAACCTGATATTTAAAAGAACGTTATTTCCCCTTCAGTTAAGAGAAAAAGTCAAATGATGCTAATGGTAATAGTTAAATACAATATCCATAGCAAATGATTGTTTTCATTTGTGGTAAGGAGCCTTTGGAGTATGTTTGGAACTAAGGCATTTACCTGACTCTAATTCCAAAATAGGCATAAACTCTAACAATTTTAATGACTGTTAGGTAGATTGTGCCCACGATATATTATCTCCAAAGCCACCTCTACATAACATACATCCATCTTAAACATTGAGTTTAGAAAGACAAACACTGTCTTCCTTCTATGTGGAATCTAAAAAAAACCAAACTCATAAAAAACAGAGATCAGATTTGTGATTGCCAGAGGTGGGGGTGGCAGGTGGGGGAATTAGGTGAAGGTGGTCAAAAGGTACAAGCTTCTAGTTATAAGATAAATGAGTTCTGAGGATGTACATCGTGACTATAGTTAACAATATTGTATATTTAAAAATTGTGAAAAGAGTCGATCTCATCACAGGGGAAAAGAAATGTAACTATATGAGGTGATGGTTGTTAACTAATCTTATTGCGGTGACCATTTTGCATGTGTATATATGTGCGTGTGTATATATATGCATACACACACACACACACACACGTATATATCAACTCATTATGTTGTACACCTTAAACTTATACAATGTTTACACTCTATTTTAAGGGTTTTCCTCTTTGCTATTTATTTTCACCACTAAAATTTTTGTGCATTTTAACCTGTAATATGCTGCTATTTCATTCTGTTTAAAATATATCTAAAATATAGAGAATATGCATTAGTTCCCAGCCTGTAAAATGGCCCCCAGTGATCCCCACATCCTGATATTCATACCCTGTATATTACCTCCCTTTGAATGTGCACCAGACTTGGTGACTCACTTCTAATATGTAATACAGTATGACAAAAGTGACATTATACCCCTTTTGATACTAGATTATAAAAAGACTTTGGCTCCTGTTTTGGGTACAAGATCTTGCTCATTCTGTCACTCTCTCTTGAATCTTGTTCTCTTTTGCATCACCTTGGGGAAGCCAACTGCCATAATGTGAGGCTGTCCCGTGAAAAGGTACATGGGAGTGACTTTGGAAATGGATCTTCTGAGGCTTACCAAGAGCCACATGAATGAGCTTAGAGGTGGATGCTCCTTCAGATGAGACTACTGCCCTGGCCGACAGCTGGATTGAAAGCTTAGGAGTGACCTTGAGCCAGAACCATCCAGCTAAGCTACTTCCAGATTCCTGATCCACAGAAACTGCTTGAACTGGTAAATGTTTGCTGTTTCCAAGCGCTGAGTTTTGGGATAATTTGTTACATAGCAATAATAACTAATACAGCATTACATTGTATGCTATGGAGTACATCAGTTTTCTTTCTGTCTTGAAATTTGCCCAGTCAGGTTTTGGGTGTTGGGAATGGGGCTGCTGACTATATTAAATTTGGTCTTCTGTGGATAAATATATCATTATATAGTCTAATTTTCAGTGATTGCCATAATTAACCTTAGTAGACTACAATGCCCTGTTGTGTTCTGTGGGTAAATTTATTTTAAAGATCTTGGTGAAATCTTAAAATGTCAAGAACCTCCATGTTTGGAATATATTATATGACTTGTTCACTCCTGCATTCATTCCCTTTATCATTAATTCAGTTAGAAAGCATCTGTTGAATCCCTGTTATAACCAGGCATTATACTAGGCAATTCAGATACCAAGTGGAATATAACTAATCCTGCCCCCTAGAAACTTAAGGTCTAATAGGGTAGCAAACCAATGGCAATGATAACGAAGAGTGATGATTGACAGAAATAGCAGTTGGTCCTGGGTACCGTTAGCACTGAGGAGGGGCATTAGGGGGATGAGAGAAAGCTTCCTTTAAGAAGTTATGACTGGGGCACCGGGGTTGCTCAATTGGTTAAGCGTCCAACTCTTGGTTTGGCTCAGGTCATGATCTCATGGGTCGTGAGACGGAGCCCTGCATTGGGCTCTGTGCTCAACAGGGTGACTACCTGAAGATTCTCTCCTGATGCCCTTCCCCCAACACATGCATGCACGTGCTCTCTCTCTCCCTAAATAAATCTTTTTAAAAAGTCATGACTGATTTTGAATGATAAATACGATTTAGCCAATTAAAAGAAAGCATAAAGGAAGTATTTCAAGCAGAAGAAAGATGTGTGTCACAGCACAGAGTAGAAACAGAGTTTATGACTTGAAGGGCACTTCAGGTTGTTTATTGTAGCTGTAAGGAAAAAGGTGTGTGGTGACGGTGAGAAGAAGCTAGAGGGGCTGGCAGGGGCAGATATTAATAGGATTTGTGAAACAATTTAAAAATTCAGATAAACCAATATTTTTCCCAGCAGACTAGCTACATTGGAATCACCTGGAACACTCATGAAAGTTATAGGTTCTCACATTCTCCCGAACACCCATTTAATCTGATTCTAGAAACTGAGAATTAAACATGTAGTAAACTCTCCTGGTCAACGTTTCTAAAATTAATGTAACCTGAGAACTGTTTTTATAGGGAAAACAAACTGGACCTGACCACTGGTATTTCCAAATGAAATACAAACAAAAAATTGTGAAACCAATACAATTTAAATCTAGCAACACCCATTTTAGTTGTGGGTTGGAGTTGTTTGTTGAGCTAAATCGGTGCTTCCTCAGTGACTATGACTCTGCCTCCTGTTGCAGCACTAGATCCTCAGGGTTTAGCATGTCGATATGATTATGCATCATGTAATGACGCCATTCATCCCACACTTTTTCCTATTTAAACTTCTATGGATTCTAATTTATACAGCCTACTTTGATGTCATCTGACCTTCCCTTAAGAATGCATTGAAAATTGAATCTATGTAATCATTAGGATTGTGTATTTACGAGTGACCAAAACCCAAATACTTAATTTAAACAGGATAGATGTTTATTACTCTTTCATATATGTCTGGGAAGGTGCTGTAGTTTGGTATAGTCTCTACGGCCTCAGAGACCCAGGCTTCTTTTGCACTATCATGTTGCTTGGCCCTAAATGGTCCTAAATATCTCACCAACTAAGAAGGGTACTCCAGCTTCTGGCATGAGAATATATTCTACTCAGAAGAATAGAGAAAAGTGAAGGAAAAGGACATGCTTTCTCTCTTTAAGGACATTCCCCAGAGGTTACATGTACCACCTTCAATTATAGCCTGTGGTCACACCTAGCTGCGAGGGATACTAGAAAACATAGGCTTTCTTAGAGGCTGCCTTGTGGTTCTGTTACTGAGGAAAGGGAAACAACTGATTATTGACAGATTATTGGTAGGCAACTTGCAATCTCTGATACACGTCATTATTGTTTTTGGCATTAGCCCACAACACAAGTAGTTATGCTATTTTTCATGCGTGCTATCGTAAACATAAAAATAGACAAGGACACTGAGTGAGGGAGTCATTGAAATCATCCAGAATATTTTCCATGTTTAAATTGTCTTAGATCATTATGAAAGTGAAAATACAAATGTAAAAATATTTTCAGTCATGAAATCCATGACAAAATAGGACCCAGCTTAAGCAAAACTACCAGTGTTATGAAAATCATGAATTTAAAAATCAATGCTTGATGATGTAGACCATTAAAGAATTTCAACTAAGTTTATGTTAACAACATTAGTTCTCAAAATGTGAGGTCTATGGAGAGCCAAGCCCAAATCTTGAGGGATTTGTGAGAGAGAAAATGTACCCCTGCGCCAGTGAACGTACACACACACACACACACACACACACACACACACACACACACACATGAGTTGGGAAGGGAGGGGCAGAGGGAGAGTGAGAGACAGAATCTTAAAATCTTAAGCAGGCTCCACGCCCAGCATGGGGCTTGATCTCACAACCCTGAGATCATGACCTGAACCTAAATCAAGAGTCAGTTGCTTAACTGACTGAGCCACCTAGGTGCCCCAGGGGATTTGCTTTTTAAAAAGCATATGAATTTATCTCCTGTTTTGTGATCTAAACAGCAGAAAGTAAAGTTTGATAAGATCTCTGTGGAACTGTATAGAAGGTAAAGGGAGAAAACATTTTAGAAGGCATAGGTTGCAAAAGTTGACAAATACTGCTTTAGAAAGACTACTCTGATATGAGTGTGAAAAATCATTTGAAGATCAAACTGGTAGGAAGGAGTCCAATAAAGAGGCTATCACAGTTATTCGAAGTAAAAAAATGAAGGACCTGAACTGTCACTGGAGTGGAAATGAAGAGCAAGTCTGTGTTGACTTTACATCTTCTGGCTTGGACCATGTGAATGGGGATGGTCTTGATATTTACCAAGTCATTGAACACAGAAGGAGATACAGGTATCCTTTACTCTTGTACCAAATGATTTTTGTTTGTTTCAACTATGAATCACACACTGTTCTACATACTGGGAATATTGTGTGAACAAAATGAATTTGATCCCTGCCCTCTTGGAACTAGCACTCTAGTGATGGAAAAAAACGTATGAGCAAAAAAATTATTGAATTACAAGTTGTGGTAAAAAGAATAAAGGGGAAAACTAGTGTGCTAAGAGATAGTGAGGGGATTTATATATAATAGTGTTACTGGGGAAAATGGTTTTTAGACGTTTATTTTTTAGATGATTATGGAATATCTTCTTAGAAAAGTCCCAATGCAATGTATACAGAGAATGGAACTAGGAAGAGAAGCTTGTCTTAGGGTTAAAGACTTGGGTTTCATCAGTAGACTGACATTAGTTAAAACCATGGATCTCAATTATGACCCAAGAGAAAATGTATAGGGTTATCAAACTGTCAAATACTTAAGAAGAGTGTTTGTTGAGGTAGATTTTCAAGGTATCTGATTAATTTTAATCTGAGAATGTTACTTTTTTCCATCAGATCAGTACAGGTTTAAAAATAATCCCAAAGAATTTTCAGTTAATTATAATATTAGCAACCACAAAAATGGTTACCAATGCAATGTGCTTTCAGAAGTTCCATTTGGTAAGTTTGTAAGACTGAGAGACAGTTAAGTTTAATGCTTAAAAAGTGCAGAATGTTGTGAGGGCTGCCTGGTTTCAAATGTAGGCTTCAGCACTTACTCTGACCAACTTAAAATTTTTCATCTTAGTTTGTCTCTCTGTGAAATGGTGATAAGCCTTGTACATTTATAGTGAGAAAAAAATGAGAAAATGCAGACCAAGTCTGTAGCACACTGTATGTGCTCAATTTAAAAGTGGTGGCAACTCCAAATATTATTTTTTAAAGATTTATTTATTTTAGAGAGATAGCACAAGTGGGAAGGGCAGGGAGAGGGAGAGAGAATCCCAAGCAGACTCCACACTGAGCATGGAGACCGAAGCAGGGCTAGATCTCACGACCCCGAGATCACGACTGAAGCTGAAACCAAGAGTCCAATGCTTAACCAACTGTGTCACCCAGGTGCCCTCAAATATTATTTTTAATGCTACACATATTACTACTTGTGGCAGTAGTAGTAGTTAGTAACAGTAGTAGTAAAAATTGTTCTGTGACAGCTTTCTGAGAATCTGTGGGGTATTTTGGGCTATAGAATTATCAATATTCTGATATTTTCCAGTTACTGCTTTAGTTTTTCATGTGACCACAAAGGAGATATGTGGGTTTTTTTTTCTGTTTGAGATAGGGAAAAGGGAAAAAGAAAGAGGATGGTGAAAACACTAAAAAAACAAGGTCAACCAACCAAACACATGCCTTCTGCCGAACTAAAAATCTTAGGATTTTTCAAGATTCCCTTTTGCTCCTGGAACTTCGGATGTTTGGTATTGCTAAGAAATGTGAAGATTTCTCACCCTGAATAAATGTGGAGATTATTTCTTTACTGCTCTTTCTTTACGGATGTGAGGGCGATCTGGCTGCGATTCTGTCACCCCATGATCACTAGGGTTGATTCGGCTGATCTGGCTGGCTAGGCGGGTGTCCCCTTCCTCCCTCACCGCTCCATGTGCGTCCCTCCTGAAAATTCAGGCTCGGTTGAAGAGGACGACTTTCCCCGATAGAGGAGGACCGTCTTTCAGTCAAGGGTATACGGGTAGCTGCGCTCCCCTGCTAGAACCCCCACACAAGCTCTCAAGGTGCACAACCTCACAACACTTGTCTTTTGTCTTTTGATAATAGCCATTCTAACAGGTGTGAGGTGATATCTCATTGTGGTTTTGATTTGCATTTTGCTGATGAGGAGGAATATTGAGCATCTTTTCATGTACCTGTTGGCCATTTGCATGTCTTCTTTTAAGACATGCCTATTCACATCCTTTTTCCATTTTTTAATTGGGTTATTTTCATACATATTTTATAATTCATATGTTGAAATCCTGACCCCTACTGTGATGTTACCAGGAGGTAAGGCCTTTGAGAGGTGATTCGGTCATGAGTGTGGAGCCCTCATGAACAGGATTTTGTTGTTTGTTGTGATGTCAATCTCTCTCTTCTTAGAGGACTCTAAAATCCTCACACTAAAATCAACAAAATGTAGCTAATACAGAGTTTCCCAGATGTTGGATCATAGAATAGCACTGATACGGGAATATTTTTATTGGAAGTGAGGAAAATAATGTTTTTTCTAAATTTAATTAAGTATTTGCTCCTATATGTTATATTTATCTTATTATTTCTTTTTAAAGTTATGTTGCAATATACTGATGTTATGATATAATTCTAAGCAGTAAGTTTAGAATAAGGCAGCAAAATTAAAAGCTGGCAATTGGCCCTAACATTTTTTTGGAACTTTTACTGGTCTATTAAATTTATAAGTCTAGGAACTATTTACCTAATGCAGATAAACAACCGGAAAAATTTTTCTACCTTATCAATGCTATTAGTTCCTTATTGCTGATGTAATAAATTGCCACAAACTTGGTGGCTTACACCAACAAACATTTATTATCTTGCTGTTCTATAGGTTAGAAGTCTGAGTCTCACTGGGCATCAACGTCAAGGTGTTGTGAGGGCAGCGTCCTCCTCTAGAGGCTCTAGGAGAGAAAAGGTCTCCTTGGCTTTGCTTTTACCTGACTTCCAGAGGTCTCCTGCGTTCTTTGGTTTGTAGCTCCTTCCTCCATCCTCCAAGTCACTAACAGTGGATTGAGTCTCCTGCCACGTCATATTACTACAAGCTCTTCCTTCTTTACATTTCTTTGTCAGACCCATTTCTTCTGCCTTGCTCTTTCACTTTTAATGGTCCTTGTGATTACATTGGGCCACCTAGATAATCCAGGGTAATCTCCCTGCTCTAAGATCCATTGATGAGCTACCTTAATTCATGCACAGCCTTCATTTTACATTGCCATATGACCTTACATATTCATAGGTTCCGAAGATTAAGGTATGGACGTCTTTTGTGTGTGTGTATGTGTGTGTGTGTGTGTGTGTGTGTGTGCAGGGGTTGGGGGCATTATTCTGTCTACCACATTAACGAACTTAGTCTAAACAGCAACTGAGAGAGAAGTATTAATGTGGTTTAATTTTGATTATTTCCCTAGGATGAATTATAAGCATTGAAATTGCTGGATATATGCATATTGTAGAAGTTTTGAAGCATATTTGGCAAATTGCTTTGCAAAAACCATTGCAAATTATTACACAAAATATTATATCAAATTAAATTTAGATTCTAAGAAGCATTATTATTTTATGTGCCATTAAGGAAGAAAAAGCACTGCCAGTTAAACTGTGACACTATTTTTTATCACTTAGAATTTTTTTTTATATTTATTTAAAGAATTTTCTTAAATTGACTTGGCCTTGGGTATTTATTACACATCGCGACAATATGAAAAGCTATGGCCAAGCTCACTCAGTCACAGGTAATGCCAACCCCGTCCGAAATCCTGCCTGCTGAGAGTGATTTAAGACATCATTGATTAGATGGTACATTTTGATTTCAGAGATGTTCAAATGTGCATGTTGGAATCAATGAAATGCAATATATATAGAATCAGGAGATCCTTATAACGTGGTGATTTAACATTCTTGATTCCCACTCTTCAGTACTAGCTGAGACAGTTTGTGATGGCAGGTGATTTCATCTTTGCTGAGACATATATTGCACGTTTCCTGTTTGGTCACAGACCCAGTACCTCAGCTTGTGAATGAGCGTGGTGAGGTATGCACTGAACTCACATAGCCGTGAACGCACCCATGCAGCAACTCACACTCTCCCTGCCACTCTGCACCTAAATTTAAGAATATGCAAAGATTTCCTGTAACCTTCAGAATGTCAAGTGTGTGGTGGGCAGTTAAGAAAAATAGTGTATATTACTTAGGGGGGAAATAGGCCTTCAAAAAACCTGCTTGAATGATTAAAAAATAGCTACCATTTATTTAGGGCTTATTATGTGCCAGGTAGTATGCTAAGGGCTCTGTCAATATTTCCCCATTTAATTTCTCACAACTAACAACCTTGCAGAGAAGATATAAATATGCCCCTTTTAGAGCTGAAAAAAGTGAGTCTTGGACTAGGTAAATGATATGTTCCCGGAAACATGGCCAGAAGGGCAGAGCTGGGCTTTGAACCCTGGTTTATTTGAATCCAATCACTGTACTATTCTACCTTCGATATTAATTATATTGATTGTTTCTAGGCAAATAAATCACTGTTTCCAACTTACTGAAATTACATTAAAGTTGGGGGAATTTTTCTGTCTCTACTGTAATTCATCTTTCTTACAGGATAATGCTTTTAAGATAACTCAGGAAAACATACTTTATGAAAATGAGAGCAAGCTTCAAGGAGTAACATCACAAAATACAGATTTATTGTTTTTTCCCTAAACTGAAAATGGCTAAAATCTACTTCCCAAGGACATCCCTGCTATCTCCAAGTACCATTTGGAAAACATCCATTCTACATCATGACTTACACAATAGTATGTATATTGTAAAGTTTTTTAGTCGATAGAATGTTTTTGCTAAGTATCTGTTCAAAACCACTTCTTTGAAAAAGAACTCCACAAATTAGAAATAGTTATTATATATTGAAATATAGAGGAAACTGATATTGGTGCTGTATTTAATCTTAATAAATAGGTGAACACTTCTAAACTCTAGAAATTTAACTTTCATATAATAAACTGAACTGAAGTTATGATTTTCAAAGAAATCTGAAAAAAACAGCCTGATAATCTCTTCCTACATATCATTGGTATACAGCATTCTGAACAATCACTAACATTTACTCTCTAATTTAGTAGGCAGACCTTCTTTTCTTTTTGTTTCTCCACCTCCCCAATTCTCAGCATCCTTACCACTAAGGAGTTCTCCATCTTGACCGTATATTGGAATCACATGGGGGAACTTTAAAAAAATACTAATGTCTGGGTCTCACCCCTGAAGCTTATGATTTAAGTAATTGGGAGTGTGACCCGTGCAGCAGGATTTTTAAGAGCTCCCCAACCATCAAAAGATGATTCTAATGTGCAGCCCAAGTTAAGAACCACTAACAAAAGGGTTAGATAATAGAAAACACATCTGTGAGTGTGTGAAAGAAGGCTGATTCTAATGGCTTAATAGTGATACTTTTGAATTAGTTACAGATTTTGACATATATATTACATCTGTTCCTAACACCATAGATAATTGAGATTTAGTTATGTTGCTAAATACTGTAGGCAGGTCATGGACCAAGAAATATAACCAGATCATTATCTCATTGTAACTCTGCTCCTAAAATTATCTTATTTGTTTCTGGAATTCTGTAACAAATTTGTGTTTGGATTATAGCACCAGGAAATTCAATGGTACTACTGTCTTGGGGGAGGGGAGTGGGAGTGTATAGTAATAAGATTTAAAATTTATAACTTACCATCTTGGGCAGAAATCACGGCCAATTTCCTTAAAAGGCAATTTGACACACTAATAAAACTTCTGCCAAAATAATCTTTTGCAGGGCCAAAGTAACTTTAGGTATGATAAACTGGCCCCAATACATGAATTTATGAAACAAACAATTGTAATAGGCTATCTGTCCTTCTGATACTGCTGTTTTCTCTAAAAACACACACAGGAGAAAGCAAGATTTTGTATAGCGAGTGGTAGAGATGCAGCGAGGCCCCGATTAATAATAATTTCCATTGATACAGAATTTTATAATTTTTTTAAAGCTTCTTCACAATAAAGTTCTTTATTTGGTTTCTATGGTGATTTAAAGTCACCTCACTTCATGGTAATATTCTTTCTTAAACAAATGTTTTTACAACTCAAGCAGTGTACTAATGAGGTAATTTAAAAGAAAATTCATGATTGGTTGATTAGAAGCTATCATGATGCTGTCGAGAAGCATAAGGTAAGTCACTATGATGTTTATATCTGGTGTTATCGCTGTTTCTAATTAGCATATTTACCTTTGGTTCAGACTCTACATCATTATACATCAATACTCCACTTTACATAGCTCCTTAGTGTTATGTCTTCTAAATAGACAATTGGCAACCGCAATAGCAAACACTCCGTAAGAGGAAAATATGACCTCTTAAGAGGAAAGTGTCATCTACTGGGATTTGATGTCAGCGAATGAATATTCATTCAAATAAACATCTGTTACTTCCACAAGCCACTGCAGTAAATCAGTTTAAAGAAGCTATACAGAGATGAATATCACATCACCTTCCCTCACCCCAAATCAATCTCTTTAAAATGGGATCTCTTTTGTTTGGATTTGACATCACACATACCACGCTAAAACTCATTGTAGCTACTTAGCTTAGGCAATAGCGAGCCTGTGCACGTGCTCCTGATGGCGGCCCCTGATAGTGGTTTTGCTTATTCCCTATCTACTGCACCCAAGTTATGCGGTTTATCGAGTTATGTGGTTGTGGATGCTGCAGTGTTGATCCTTATGTTTAGTCTTTAACAAACAAGTGCTTGCTTTTGTGGCAAATTGTGTGCAATGCTCTCTCTCTACACATATATGCACTGTTTTGCTAATTAGACTAAGTGTGTTCAGATTAAATCATTAATCCACACACTGTACCAGACTAGGCACAAATTGCCTGGTGATGGTGAGAATTTTCTCTAGACAACTCCTATTAATGACTCACTATTATTTTTATACATGTACATGGTTAAATGCACAAATGTAATTTATCAGTGTTTTAGTGTTTTTTTCAGAAACTGAGAAACTTCAGTGTTCTATAAACATTCCCTTTGCTGACATTAGGCACAAGTGAACTCTTTCTTATTCTAAAGTGAAGAGTCTAATTAATGTTAAAATTCTTAAATCTAAATTTGGAATTATTTTTTTTAATTTAAAAGAAAATGTTGAATTTCAACATGAAATGCTTTGTATTTAAGATCTGGCAGTCTCTTCTAATATTGAATTGATGGAGTGCCAAAATTTATTTTCATAATGTCTTACTTTTTAAGAATTAGTCCACTTTGGGAGACTTTGCTTCTATTAAGAGTCATTGTCCTGCATTTACCACACTAATAAAGGACAATTTTGAAATAACTTCAGTTGTTTTCCTTTCATGGAAGTGCAGAGAGAGAGTGGGATGATATATACATTTGCTTAATAAATACAATAATTTATTTTTAAAATATTTTTATTTATTTGAGATAGAGAGAGACACACAGAGGGAAAGAGAGCACGAGTGGGGTGAGGGGCAGAGGGAGAAGTAGACTCCCCACTGAGCAGGGAGCCTGATGCAGGGCTTGATCTAAGATCAATACCTGAGCCGAAGGCAGATGCTTAACCGACTGAGCCACCCAGGTGCCCCTAAATATAATAATTTAAAATTTAGGTCAACATTATAACAGGCTAAAAGGGATAGTAGGAAAAAAGAAAAAGGGACAAAGGAAGAGAATGGCATGAAGAAGGAGGATGAACTAGGGAGAGATTAGCAGAAGAAAAATTGCCCAGAAGGACCACAAATAATTTCTGATTGTTATAGAGCTTCGTACATGTCTCTTTCTCACTGGGCAGTCTTTGTCAACCCCACTATCAAAGCCATCCCCTCGGGATGCCGAAAATCACAGCACTTCCCCCATTCTTTACGGACTGTCAACATCTCCAGCCTGTCCCCAAGGTCCCAATCCTTACCCTTCTGACTGTGGGGCCAGTGACGTTATCGGTTCCTTCTCTCTTCCCTCCCATCTGATCCCTGGAAATGACAGTTATTTAGAAGTAGCATAGCATAGTGGTCAAGAGCATGGGTTTCCTGGCCAGGGTCCATCGTTTAGTAGTCAGATGACCTTGGGTAAGTTACTTTAATCTCTCTTGCCTCAGCTTCCTCATCTGTAACATTAATATATAATCATAGTACCTGCCTTAATGAGGCTATTGAGAATATTAAATGAGTCAGTGTATATAAAATACAGTGTAAAAGAGAATGCTTATTATTCAACAAATATTTTTTTGAGCTTCAAAAGAGTGCTAGGCACTGAGGATACCTTTGTGATGGCAGGAAGAGAAAGAAACCAATATCTTAAGTACCCTAGCTGGAAGATTAAACTCTGAACTCTCTTGTCCTAAAATAAATAGATAGATAGATAGATAGATAGATAGATAGATAGATAGATGATAGATAGATAGATAGATAGATGATAAATAAGAATAACTTGCTGCAATGCTAAAAAATAATTCAATTGCTGTTTTTTTAACCATGTAATTATCCTAAGATAGAACTTGTTTTCCAGCTGCTCGAGCGGTGCCCACTTCTTCAGCACCTGCTTTGTGCGTCTGTATGTGTCTGAAGGACGTCCTATCCACGTTCAGAAATACAGTTTTCTTATTTGTTGAATAGCTACTTAATGTTTGTTTGTGGAGTAAGCCTATAAATCCCTCTCCTACGTCCTCTGGCTTCTCCTCGAATGTTTTTGAAGGCAGTAAAAGCACAATTCTAAGGCATTGCTTATTACATGAAGAATAGGTGAATGAAATTCTGCCATTGTTTTTCAGGCAGGAAACTCCTGTTCTTGGACAGTGAAAGCCTCCCTCTTAAACCATTCTGCTAGATTATAAACCTGACAGCAAAGATGGTTTCATATCTTATTTGGCACATATCTTCTAACACTGTGCTTTGTCCTTTAAAAGTCATTTGTTATATTTGTTAAATGAGTAAATAAATTCTCAGCAATGCAAATAATTGTATTTCCTAAGTTCCATTTTCTGAGGGTTTTGGTGTGGGTGGCAAAATGGCCCTAGGTAAGTTATGGACCTTTTTTTTTTTTTTTTAATTTTTCTAGGGGAAAGAAAAAAGTAAGTTTAGAATTAATCTGACCAGGAAGTGGGAATCTCATCTGGTGTAAACAAACTTATTAAAAATAACATTGATTATTTTCTTCACAAAACTTCGAACAACTAGAATTTCTGGGGTGTATTTTCCCACTTAACTTAGTAGCTGGTTTGGATGCATATATATTCTTATAGCCAAAACAGCTGGGGGTGGGGTGAGGTGGATATGGAGCAGAGTGGCTGGTTACGGTAGCCTTTATTTAAGAAAGACGTTCAGATTTTTAAAAGCCAAATTGCATTTTAGCAGTTAATCAACTTGTGTGGATACATATGGCCTTAAATCATTGCTGGCATAAGTCTTGACATGAAGCACTGTTAGTGTTTTAAAAAGCACTACCAGCCATGTGAGTTTATTCAGTTTGTTCAACAGCATTTACTTATACGATAGCATAAATCATACAGATTCCAGAATTGGAAGGAATCTCTGGACTCTCTCATTTTGCTGATGAGGAAACTGGCATCCAGGCGGCTGAAGCAATGTAATCAGAACGAAAACCCCAAGATGCCAGATTTCTGGGTCAATGACCACAATGTTCTGATTAAGAGCTAGAGAAAGTTGAACCAAATATTTAACAGTTTTATTTTTCCATCAGTCCCTTTAAATATCTCTGCCAATGGGTCTGAGCTTGATTGAGATTGATTGATTTTAATCTTCATTGGTAACATTTAGCTTTATGGAGCACATAACTTGATCTCTTCTTTGTAGACATTGTATAAACAGGGAAAAAATGTTGCTGCCCTACTGTATTTGTAGAAAAGAATATAAGCCAATATTCATTCTCTGACCGTGGTTCTATTAGAAGTTTGGTGAGAAAATGTGGTCATTGTTTTCCTGACATGTATTTCAGAGGTTAGGGTCACATGCCAAACACCCTTGATTTATTTCAATGTATGGTCCTATTGTCCTTTGATTTATCTAAATACTTTTGGACTCCTCTATTGTCGGCATATACTACTTTTCATAAAAATCAGGCCCATAAGAATATTAGGCAGTGTAAAAAGATTGCTTCTTGTTGTTGTTGTTTTTCTATAACTTTCCCTTCAATTGACTTTGAGTGTGAAGGGAACTTGGCCATCCATCTATTCATTCATTTATTCATCCAGGAATTATTTACTGAATATTTTATGCTAGGCACTATATTGGATATAAAAATCAGATATAGTCCCTGTTCTCATTCAGAGAAAATGGAGAGAAAAATATTAAGGAAGTAATCACACAAATAAGTATTTATTTAGAAACTGTGGTATGTTAGAATATATATAGGGTATTAGGAGTGATTCTAATAGTATTACCAAATTTATATCCGTGTATCAGAGATCATTCTCATGCTCTCAAGGGTGAGAAAAGACTATTAAAAGAACTTTCTGATAACTTCCTTTTGACATCTTTACAAGAGCTGGTGATTTGGGAAATTGGACTATATGCCCTGGTGGATATGACAGTATTGTAGAATGGGGACAAAATTCCAACGTTCTGTATATAGTTCTGTCAAGAGCTACCTTTAAGTCTTCAGGGAAGTTATTTAGTATCTCTGAGTCCAAGCTGGTTATGCTATTTACCTCCACCACACAACTGAGTATATATTCTTTTTTTTTTTTTTTAAAGATTTTATTTATTTGACAGAGAGACAGCCAGCGAGAGAGGGAACACAAGCAGGGGGAGTGGGAGAGGAAGAAGCAGGCTCATAGCGGAGGAGCCTGATGTGGGGCTCGATCCCACAATGCCGGTATCATGCCCTGAGCCAAAGGCAGACGCTTAACTGCTGTGCCACCCAGGCGCCCCTGAGTATATATTCTTACTGAAAATTTTTTGTCACCTTTTTAAATCCACTCATATCACTCTGTAATGTTTATCTGAGTTATTTTGGGACATTATAATACAGAGAAGTTAAAATACGCACTCTGACATTTTACTAGGCATACCTTTGAGATCGTTTATAAACTATGACAAACTTCTAGAATTTGAACCTGAAAAAACTGAAGTATAACTCTCAACATATTTAGATAATATCCCCATTTTAAATATATTGTTTTACTTCTTCAGTTATAAAGACATTCAACTAAAATGTAAACTTGCTTATCATGTCAAAATTAAACTACATTCTTTGCAGCCCCACATTAAAGCATAGTGTTTCCTATTAAATCTCTTCCAGGTACGTAACTACTTGTATAATATAAAAGAGGTAGCCAGAATCACAAGTAAACAGGCCTTTAACCTGAAATGATTGTTTGCATATTTCTTCCAAATCTCTTTTATACATTTTCCAGACAATCATATTGCGCATTTTGTTTTCTGAAGCATAAAGCATACACTTAACCTGATTTTACACTTGAGATATACTGTAAAGCATCTCAGAAAAGTTTAAGTGACATAATGTTAAGTAAAAACATCAGTTAAAAAGATGACGCACAACATCTTTTGTTAGTCTTATTAACTAAGCAGGACATGAGCTGATTTCATAGAAAAGGATTACCATGAGAAGGAAATCATGGCCGAAATGATAGTTATAATACTCACTATTTTATATTCATGTATATTCCATCGAGTGAATGGACCATAATTTACTAAAGCATAGCCTTATGTTGGACAGTTTGAGTGGTTTCCATTTTTATATAGTATAAATTACACTGGGATAAACATTGTCAGGCATATGGCATTTTTTAATATTTTGGATTATTTCCTTAGGATAGATTCCCAGAAGTAGAATTACTAGGTTAAAGGGTATGCACATTTTTATGACTCTTGAAACACATTGCCAAATTGCTTTCCAAAAGAAGGTTGTATCAATTTACAATGCCACCAGCAATATAGGAAAGTGCTCTTCTCATAATATTCTCACAGGTATTTGGCATCATAGAATTTCCAGATTTGCAAATTTTGTGGACAAGAACGTAGTACCTCACTTTAATACATTTCTTAGTGCGGTTTTTTTTGTTTACTTTTTGTTTTTTTAAGGCAACGTACTGTTGAATAACTTTGAATTTCTGACATGTTCTTTAACTGTCTATGCTGATTTGATAATTTTATAAGCCTCTACAGAATTACGTGTGATCATATTAAAACTTATTCATAGTACAAACTTCTGTTTTGTTGTTTCGGCTTGGTGCGTGTAGGTTATGTCTGTCAGGAAGCAGCTGAGGGTTCAGTTTCTGTACCTGGTCAAATACTTTCTGGTGATTTTTTTTCCTTTTGGTTTTTAGCATAACATATCATAACTCCTTTTTATCTACATTAAGTATGTAAGTTATTCTAATTTTTCTAAGGAGTGACTTTTAAAAAACATAACTCTTGAATTCATCTGCAATTTATATTGATGTATGGTATAAGGCATGGATTCCAAGTGATCTTTTTTCTGTAGCAGTAACTAGTTATGTCAATATCATTAGTTGAATAAGTCTTCATTTTTCTGTGTTTTAGGTGAAGTCTCATTTGTTGCATATTAATTCATCTAATTCTTATTTACGTCTTCTGTTTCAGTGATCTATCTACCCTTGAGCCGGTGCTTTTTTTTTTTTTTTTTTTTAATGTAGAGTTCCCCCAAATGGCTTTCTAAGGATTTTAAAAAATGGTCTTGCCTTTTTTAAAAATATCAATGGGAAAATCTTGACAAATTCTAAAGCAGTCTGCTTGAATTTTCATTTCTTTTAATTTATAAATAACAATTTAAAAAAACCTGTTCATAAAATTTTTTTGAATTAAAAAAAAAGTTCTCTCAGAATTTTCACCAAATGTACGCCTCTGCAATTATTCACATCTCTTTTTTCATTATAAAATTAGTACCTGCCTATTTAAAAATCATTAGAAAAATACTGAATATAGAATGAAAAAGGTTATTCATAGTTGCTTGAAATATAAGCTTAGTCAACCTTTCGGAGAGTGTTCCTTTCAGATGGTTTTGTCTTGCTGGTTGTAACGATGTGGGGCATCGTGGAGAGATATTTATTGAGCACTTACTCTGTCCCAGATACCTTACCAGGCATTGGGTCAGGCTCTGACCTCACAAAATAGACAACTCCTGCCCTCATTAACATTTTATCATAATCCATTCTTGTATTTTGCATTCTCCTCATATATCTTATTTTAATAACTGCAAATTTCATTGTGTCGTATGAATTACTTTGAGTAATAATTTTCCTAGAATTGGACATTTCCAATTTTTCAATGTTATTTTTTCCACATTTAGAATGTTTCCTTAAGATCCGTTTCTTGAAATGGAGAAAGTTGGTTAAAGGGCGTGAACACATTTAAGGTTTTTGACACAAACTTCCAAATTGCTTTTTAAAAGGCACTTTCACTGCCACTGGAAATGGACAAAAGGAACTTTTTTAATCAATTTGCCTGCAGTGATTATAATCTCTAAAAGTTGTTTCTGTTGTTTTGATTAGTTTTAATTTTCCTTTTTTGATAACTAGCAAGGTTTGAGGTTTTTTTTTTTTTAAATAAGGTTAAACAAATGTAGTTCTTTGAAAATTTTTCTGATCATGTTTTCGCTCTATCTAAGATGCTTATGTTTTATTTTCATGCGTATGAGTTCTTTATGGAATAAAAGACATGAGCCTTTTTAGTCTCCTTCAGAGTTATCTCAAAGGAGAAAAGCAAAACAATCACTGAGTTTGGGGCCCTGAAGTACTTGAAGTCAAACAGAGGCTTACACACCTTTCCATTTCCAGGGCCCAGCCTAGAGTCAGGCAAACAGCAGGCTTTCCATCCATGGCCCAGTGGAGGAACACACAGGTGTCAAGCAGAGCATTGGATTCTGTGGGCCCAGAGACGCTGACAGTGACAATGGCAAACATGGCTTCTTAAACAAGCCTGGGCCAAGAAATGACTTCCTAGTAAACCAATCCATTTTTATGGGCAGAAAGAAAAAAAATTTATAGCCAGAGGGCAAAAGGATACAAGTAACTGGGTAGCATCTGAAACAGTCTGAGAAAAAGAAAGGGGTAAAATGAAGGGATAGTGAGTGGAAAGAAACAAACAAAAGCATTTGGAAATCAACAAAACAAATTAAGTGTTGATTCTATATCTATTATGTTGTGAGGTATGTTGCTATGGTGGGTTATTTAAAAAGACAAGGAGCCTCACCAAAGTTTATGTAATTCACCAATTCAGAAACTTCGTAGGCAGCTCAAATGATATATTCCTGTAAAATTCTTGGTTATATACACATATCCTTGAGGTACATATAGGACACTAAGACTCACTGGAAGGTTCAGGAGAAAGCATCTCCCAAACTAAGGAATTCTGGGGCCTGCCCTCTCTGCCCTTATAGCGACAGGTCCCTTTTGGTCACAAAATCTGGGGGGAAAGGGGAGAGAAGGTAATTATAGCACTATCTGCTGCCATTGGATCTAGAATCTTTCCTCTTACCCCTGCCTCTCTCAGGGTTGTGAGTGAGAAGCTGGCAGGACCCCATACCAACAATAAAATAACAGGAGACCGAGAGGGAACACACTTCTTGTAGCTGGTGTCTGCTTTGTGGTACTCTCTTGAGGGGTCATATAGGAAAATTTTTATTACATACTTTATGGAATAATTTGCATTAGGTCAAATTTTTATGCCTTCAAGAGTGCCTGTTAGACATGATCCCTGATTTCAGGGGTAGACATGGCAAAATGAGAAAGATAAAATAATTACCAAAAAAGGGGTGTCTTGTGAGGAAGAACTTCATGTTAGAAACAATTCATAAATTTACAAGTTGCTGCTGATCAAGATGGTGATGGGACCTTACCTTGGAGATATGTGGGCTGGAAAGAATCATTTGAATGACACCTTTAGTCAGGTGAGTAAAGGCAGCTGGGTACCTAATATTTTGGGGGCAGGCCACTACTCTCCCTAACCTGAAGGAGCCACTCCTTCTCTTTATGGTGACTTTAATATGGTAAGTACTGTTTATTGAACATGTATTACGTCAGGTGCTTTGCCAAGAGCATTATCTATACTACGACCTATTCATTCCTCCAGGCCCAGTTCACTGTTCTTTTACCCCACCCATGACTTATACCCCAAGCTGAATGAATAATGCCATTACTGATTAATTGATGATTAATAATGTTCTACTCATTCTGTTCACTCCTCCAACGCAGCACTTCTTTCCATAGCCAACATTTCTAACTGTCCCACTACCTACTAAGCTTGATAAGACCAGTGCCCGTGTTTTATTCCAATTTCCTAGCATCTGGTAGTTCTTAAGTACCATAGTCTGTTGAATGAATGTTGAGTGGAACTTCATGACTTCAAACTCATTGAAGAATCATGAAATTGTTGAGCAGGAGAGCACTTGGAACCTTTGCTAGTTACAAGCTTCTTCACATGAGAAAAATTAAGTTAGAACAAGTAACTTGCCTGAGGTCACATAAACCTGGTGGAATGAGATTAGAATCCAGTTCCCTTGCTTTTCAGCCCAGGATAGATGCTACCAAAACAACTAAATATCTTTATTTCCCAATCTCCTGGCCCCACCCAAGTCCTATCAGCAATTGGCCTTTGCACCTTCAGGCCATTTCCGTGATACACATTTTCTAAAAGACCCCACTTTTATGTATAGCTTTTCTTTTTTGTAGCTCCCCATTCCAAGCAAAGCCCAAACTCCAAATTGGCTGGCTTGCACTGTAGCATCAGTGTAAAAGTTGGGGTGGGGGGACTTCTGTCTATATTTTTACTAACAAGCTCTTTCCACAAGCACCCTTTGATCCACGCAAATCAAAAATGCTTGTCAACGCACACACCGTGCTCTTTCTTCACCATCTCTTGAGACACGATGTTCATTCTGACTAGAGTATCCTTCCTCCTTACCAACCTGACGAACTTCAATGATCTGTTCCCCCTCTGGACGGGGAGCTTCTGGCAGAGAACTGAGAGAACTGGCTTTAGTCTCACACAGCATTTGAATGAGTGGATTTTGTGACCAGCACCTAGCAGCATAGCCCTCAATAAAGTTCACTGTATAACTCTGTTTGGAAAATTACAGAAACGTAACTTACTCTTCAGGGTTGTAAGCAACCCTTAACCAAAACTTTTCTGTTTGGAGGAAAAACAAGTAAATATCTTGGCTCATTCAGTCTTGTTCTTTTTTTCCTTTTAGTCTGCTTCATCTGTTATGGCTGCCATGCTCACTCCCTCTGTGAACTGTACACTTCTCTCAGTACCCCTGCCCCTGGACACTTGTGGGAGAGGAATCCACAAATTCCTCTGGGGCTCCATCAGTGGAGCAAGTTCTCAGTAGCTGGAGGAGATCTGGGCTGCAAACAGGAAGTTTTTGTACTTCTGGCTACTTTGTGCCTGGGGCAAAAACTGCAGAGTCCACCTGGTCACTGTAAAAGAGAATGATAGAACAAAACTAACCTTCATTATACCCATCTGAAGTTTTTTCTGTGTAGACATTCTGACCCAGTATCACTCAAGGCTTCTTTTACCAGCACTGTTGTCTAGCCTGCACATCAGAATAGCCCCGCAAGAAAGTCCCGTTTGAGCCTCCCTAACACCCTTCCTTCACTTTAAAAAATCTTGAGCAGGACATTTAAATAATGTTTTGGATTTTTAAGTTTTTAAAGCATCTGAAGGACTGTTCCCTTTGGTAGGCTGACGGCCAAAGAGAAGCAGAGATTGGTCCCCTGGTCTCTAAATCCTTTTTTCCTCCTTCAACGCCCTAGACCTCATCTTGCCCCTTTGGCTCCAAGGGGGCAAGAGGCAGCTTTCCTCCGCGGGCGTGCCTGGCCTCGTCCACGACACCCATTAGTTTCTAGCCTTCCAGGGCAGAGGGGGGCTCCCGACCACGCGTCCAGGGCCCTTCCCCAGGCGTAGGTGCCTCGGGGTCCACGCAGGGCCCCAGCGCAGACAGATAGGACGTGGCCAGCCCTGGGGATGACCTCGGCGCGCCCGCCCCCAAAGCACCCCGGCCCCAGCCTGCGGGGCGGGTAGCCCAATGGGCAGCCTCGCTCCGGAGGCGGGCTCAGGCCGGAAGCCACCCCGCGGCACAGCGGCCCCACGAGACGGCGCCCGCGCCCCCGCCCTCTCCGGCACGGGCTCCACGGCCAAGGGCGGCAGGGGCCAGCCCGTTGGGTCCCCGCCGCGCTCTTTGTCCTGGCCGCGCGCGGGCGGACGCGTGCGCCCCCCGGGTGAAGGGAGGCGCGGAGAGAGCGCGCGGGAGCGCGCAGGAAGAGCTCGCGCCCGCCGGGCGCCGGGGGCGCGCGCCCCTCCGCCAGGCAAGCAGCGAGCACGCGCGCTGCCGCCGCGCCCGCCCCTCCCCCCGCGCTCGCCTCGGAACTTGCTGACTGCGCGGCCGGGAGGAGCCGAGCCGGGCGGCGGCGGCGGGAGGCCACAGCGCGCGGGGGTCTCCCGCGTCCCCTCCGCCTCGCCGGGAGCTCGCGCCCTCGCCCAGCCGAGCTCCTATCCCCCCTTTTTTCCGAAGGCGCTGGGCGGCGCCACCCTCCGGCCGGAGCCCGGCACTGCACAACCCCCTCCGACTTTCAATGTTCCACACTCCCCGGCCAGAGCCTCCTCGGCTTCTTTTTTTCCCTCCCCCCCCTTTCCCCCCCCCCAGCTGCCTCCATTTCCTTAAGGAAGGGTTTTTTTCTCTCTCCCTCCCCCACACCGTAGCGGCGCGCGAGCGGGCCGGGCGGGCGGCCGAGGTAAGGCGGCGGGGCCGGGGGGCCGCGTGGGGGGCGGCCGGGGCGGCGGCGGCGGCGGTGGGGGAGGGGGCGGGGGCGGGCAGCTTTGTTCGCGCCGGGCGCCCGCGCCGCCGGTGTCCGCGAGCCGCGGCGGGGCCGGCCGGGCTGCTCGCATCACTTGGCGCCCGGCGCGGTGAGCGCTGCCCGCGGCCCCCGCGCGGCCCTCCCCACAAAGGGCCGCGGAGCTGCGTGGCCGCCGCCGCCGGCCGCGGCTCGCCTCCGCGGGCGCGGAAATTTGTTGCACTTCTTGGGGCTTTGTTTGTTTGTTTTGCCTCTGATTTTTTTTTTTCGTTATTTTGGACAAAATGTCGGTCCGTGATGTAAAAATTGAGCGAGGAACCCTGATGGCATTGGGAGCTTTGCAGAAGGTGCAGTTTGGATTCTGCTTTTCCCAGGGTGGCAGCTCGGTCTTGGCCGGATGAATCTTCGCTGCTGGCCGTGGAAACGGCTAGAGCAGCTTGTTAGTTGATTTTTAAATTCCTAAGTGTTGTATTTAAAGGCTTACGTGCACAGAGGAGGAATCGCCACCTTAAATAAGCATATGGGCGATTAACAGGGTATGTTTTCCTCTCGGAAAGGGAATTTGGTAGCTTTGACCAATGTCAGTGTGTAAATATTTAGACGTTATTAGTGACTTTTTAACATTTTTCAGCGAGATCTGTTATTTACAGTGTGTCATATGTTATTAATGCTCGTTGCCTAAGTTCCCTGGCAAATCTGTTTCATGCCTTCTGAGAAAGTAGACAATTGATAGATTGTCCAAGGGATGGAAAAAAATGTGAGTGGGTTTTCTAACTTGAGTTCGGTAAATCCTTGAACGCTGGCGTTGTGAGACACATCACCTCCCCCTGTAACCTTGATGTGTGATGAGATAAGTGTGAACACTTTGAAGTGTTTTTCATTAAAATACGATTTTAGGTGAATATTGAGAGAAGAAAATGCTATTGGTTTATTTCTTAGACTTAACATTTCCTTTCTCCCCCCTTTTCTCTTTAAAAGTTTTCCAAGAAATAAGTTCACCAAGATGTCCAGTGATAGGCAAAGGTCCGATGATGAGAGCCCCAGCACCAGCAGTGGTAGTTCAGATGCGGACCAACGAGACCCAGCCGCTCCAGAGCCTGAAGAACAGGAAGAAAGAAAACCTTCTGCCACCCAGCAGAAGAAAAACACCAAACTCTCTAGCAAAACCACTGCTAAGTTATCCACTAGTGCTAAAAGGTAATGTGTGGAAGGATTAAGCACATTATCAGGTTGTCTTCCAAATGTTTTTTTTTTTTTTGGTTGTACATAAGTGGCATTGGTTCAAAAATATTTACTTCGTGATCACTTTTATTTGGACTTGAATGAGTTGTCATTCTTTAGGTGGTATATAAGCCACCTCCATAGAATTGTACTTTTAAGTGAACTTACTCTGTACTTTGGTAACTTCAGTAAGAGTGTCCTTGAGTAGAGCTTGGACTAACATTCTGACAGATTGTTTTAGGAGTTGGCAAGGAAAATTTGGTGAGCCCAAATTAGCTGGTACATTGAGGATGTTCCTTTTTATGAGTCATACTCTTCTTCATTGAAATTGACACTTCTAGAGATCAGTGTCTCTCCATGAAACTTAATGATTAGAAATGATTGTTTGCTACAAAATTTGTATAAATTCAAGGCCTTGGCTATATTTGAAAGCAGATTTAAAATTGTGCTCCAAATTTGCTTTCAGTTTTACAAACATGACTTTAAGTCATGCATCCAGGCACTACTTTTTTGTAGTTAATTTATGGTTATGCCTTATATTTCTTGTGAATGCAAATAAAACCTATAAGTAGCCATTTACAATTTTGGGTGGCACTTGGCTATTGAAAACTTTCATTGTGCTTGTGACTCTTCACTCTGAAACTTGTGGATATGCTTGACATGTTAATACTCAACAGCAGAAGAAACATATTTTGTTGGGTATATATGAAAGGTCATTTGTTTCCTGTTGATTTATGTTATCTTTGATGGCAAAAAAAAGATTGTAAAGGGGACTCCATTGGTAGTAGTAGGGGAATATCCATGAATTCTATTAATTATACATCAAATATGTCTATAGCATTAGCCAGTACTGACATTTTGTTGATTTTTACTGATCACAACTGAAGGGAAAAGAAGATATAAAAACTGTTCAAATATTGTGTTCTGTAGTGATTTAGAAGTAATCTTATTTTTCTGTGGACTTTTACCTCTATCAATAACCAAGTAATAATAACTTGGGAATATTTTATTAAATAACATCCTTTTAAATAATTTAGAGTCCTCCTCAATTTGCTGTAATCTTGTTGAGGAACGTGTTAAACACATCTTAAGTTTTGAAAGCATTTTAAATTCGAATAAAATCAGAGAACTGCTTATTTCCCCCTTAACTAGGCTATATATCTTATTATTCCTTTCCTCCCAAATTTATTCAATTTTAGTGCTGTACTTAAAATTAAGGAAAACAGAATTGGTTAAATAAGAATGTCAGAGTCCTTTAGAAGTTTTTCACTGGTAAAGATGTTTGTAAATTTTAAACTTTTTTTGACATAAAATATTGTCAAACTGTTAATGTACTCATGTAATAGCTTGTTAATTCTTACCTCTGTAAAAGTGACTTGAAGTCATTGTCAAATATTATAGTGCTTTCCCTCCTCCCTTCTTGTCTCATTTGCATATAAGCTTGAAAAGAGAATTTCTTTGGTAAAAAGTGTTTTAAAATAGATTTTATATCCTTTATTGAATACTAGTAGAGGACTATTTCTCAAATCAGGTGTGAATGTCATACTTATTTACAGTAGCAAGTGAGAAAAAAAGCTGCAAAGTTTCTGTTAAGGGATTTGGGTTATGCCTCTGAGAACAAAGAGGAAGCAGCCATGTTAGCATTACTGAAGGCAGAGCCAGCCTTGCATTTAACTGCATGGTGGTAGAGGGCAGTGTAATTCCCCGGTTATTCTGTAGACTATCTCAAATCCTTTTTGTCTGTTTTCATTTCACTAACAGAATTCAGAAGGAGCTAGCTGAAATAACTCTTGATCCTCCTCCTAACTGCAGGTAAGAAACAAATTTTGTTGTTTTGATTACAAAATGTGGGAAAATATCCTGAGATTAATGTATCGGCTTTGGATATGTGTGCTGCAGAAGAAGCTACATTTGCTTCTCTTCAGCTTTGCAAGTGGATTAAATAAAAATTGTCTAAGGTGAATTAAACAAGTTTGGGGGAAAATACTTTTAGCATGTATCCTACATTTTAGATTTCTGAATATACTGATTTTGTGCTTCTTACTGAGATTAGTGTGAATGGTGCTGATTTTTGTTCTCTTGTAACATTTCTGTAGAGTGTTTATTCAGAAGTACATTGCAGAAACTTCTAAAATTTTGCTAAGCTTTAAAGTTACTGCTTGTGTGCAATCTGAACTGACCTTCCAAATTTAGAAATTGCTGAATGTGGTGTTACAGAATGTAAATGCGGTAAACAAGAGTATAGTTTCTGTTTGATTTATTCCGTAACGTGCCTTAAGGACAAATTTTATGTGCTAAGCTAATGCTTTTAGTTGTTTTCTAGTGAATGCATTGTTGGAATTATTTACATTTTAATCAAATGTCTTAATTACTTGGGAAGATTCTTAGTAATTTTGGTCCTTGAAATATGTGTATGAAAAGGAGTAAATGAATTTGTAGGAGGAATTCATTTCAGTGAAACTCATGTAGAATAATTTAAAATTGTTGGTTGGTGTAAGGTGCATTAAAAGTAACTGGGTGATAATTTTGTTCATAAACGTTTTTTCAGTTTGTCTTACTTAGTGTTCTGTTTTCAGCAGTGACTGTATGGCTTCCAAAATTCATCAGACTTAGAAAAAACAGTTTTGTAGATAATTTGCGTACAGATATGTGCTCCAGAGTGAGAGTGGTGGCTAGATATAAGGCAGTGTTATGGTTTGTTATGAAAATGTTTTCTCGTCCTACTTGTGTTTTTGCTGTAAGTTGTGTTCACTTGCGATGATCAGACCTATCTCTGAAGTCTACTTGAGACACAATTGGGTTTAATTCAATTGCTTCTTGTGTGTATTAACCAGATTCTTAGATAAGGTGATCTGATCCTGATTTATTCAGTGAATTAACGGTTTTACTCATATTTATAATTCCCTATTTCAGTTCAAAAGGCAAACATGAATGTAACTAATTTTAAACAGGTAGTGGTGTGTCAGATCTCAAAGGATTAAGAGCTGTGCTGTCCAGTACTGCATCCACTAGCCACTTGTGGCTCTTGACCACTTTAGTTGTCCAAAATGTGATGTGCTCTAAGTGTAAAATACATGTCGTATTTTGAAAACTTAGTATGAAGAAAAGAATGTAAGATACCTTATTGATTTTTAAAAGTATCGATTACATGTTTAAATGATAATATGTTGGATATGTTGAGTTATATAAAATGTTTTAAAATTTTACTTTTTTACCATTTTACTGTGGTTATTAGAAAATTTAAAATTACATCTGTGGCTTATATTACATTTCTGTTGAACAGTGCTGCTTTAGAGAATAAATAAATCAGAGTATTCCTTCCAGCCTTCTCATTGGTGTGTCAAATCTGTAGTCAGTTAGTGAGGTCAAGTTAAATTTGCCCTCTGAAAGATCACTTAACTTGCAGAGTATATTCTAATATTTTCCTTTGTAGAAGATATAAAGATCTATCAATTCAAAACTCTTAAATGTTTTAAAATTGCATGTAAGGTCAAACATTTTTAAAGGTTTCTGTTGATCTTTTGCAAATAGCACAAACTAACGTATGTGCCTAAATCTAGAGAGCCCAGTAGATGTGTTGAATGCCCTTGGAGCGGTAGCGTAGCGTTGCAGTTGCTGAAGAAGGATGCTTTACATGTTTAACCCAGTAATGGTTCCACAAGGTCACTGAGGATTCTTGTACAGGAAGTAGAATGTTTCTAGGACGCAGAAAGTTTAACTTGTTTATTTTTCTGTTTATATGCTGTATTTCATTTCAGTCCATGAAGTAATGCTTCACACAGAGTGATCAGTGAAATAGCGACCTGTGGTCTTAGGAACAATATCATGGACTACATCATCTGTACTTTCCCTGGTCACAGCTTGTGATGATTGTAAACTATTGCAAATTACATATTTCAATTCTCTAGTTCTTTTAATATTTGAATTTCTTTGTGGCTGTGTGACTAAAGAAAAAACAAACAGAAAATTAAGTCTTAACAAGGAACTGGGAGAAGTTGTGTCTTACTAGTTTGGGGACCATCTTCTTCATATGCCTGACGTGTAAAATAGCCAGATACTTTTGTGTCTTTTATTTTAAGTGTCTAGTAATTTTTTGGGGTAGAAGATTATCTAGTTCTTGTCCTTGAGCAGGAATTGAGTGTTTAGTGGACGCATTTTAGCATTTTGACACCTAAGTCTGAATTTGTGTTGTATTTTTACTTTCATATCAGATACATGACAGATTGTGGTGTTTTGTAATTCACAGGTGCATGGGTGAGAATTTTAGCTTTACAGTGCTTGTACAGTTTAAATCTGAGGAAGGTGTAGGAGAATGTATGTTATAATTTAAAATGGGATTCTATATTAATAAATTCTAAAATGTGTGAATTCATATTGTTTGAAGTCTATGAAACCTAATACTTTTTTGACTTTGATATTTGACTTTCATGTGTAGCTAATTAATCAGAATTCCATTATGGTTTTGAAAATAATTTTTACAAGCTTGTCAAAGTATGTGACAGATTTAATTCTTCCTCAGGGAAGAAATGTAAAGTATATCTGTGTACATTCAGGAAAAAGTTGATTGAAATACAAGAAGACTCAGCAAAACTAAAATTACTCAGATGAGACTAAGAATTCTCTTAGATCCCTTCCTACTTCCTGTGTTTTATTAATAAAATATCCTTTTTCTTATATATTCCCTTATTATTATATAGAAGTGTCTAACATGTACACCGAGAGTGATCTTAGGATAGACGTAACTGTTGAATTAAGTGTGTCGCTTTAAAAAGGTTTGAATATATTTTGATAGTAATGATACTTCTTTTCCTGATAGTATAAAAGTTTGATAAACTGTTATTTCCAATGATTTGATGGCATTTAAGTTTTTAGGTATTGGAGTTCCTTAATTCTAAACATAGGGATTTAATATTTATGTAGTGGCTTTAATTTATATTGTTTACGTACTGTATTCTAAATTATGGTGTAAATAGTACATACATCAATGAGAATGAAGGGAAGTTGTGTTATGGGCATTTCCCTGTTTTGGGAGAAAGTGATTGACTAGAATTGTTGAGCAATGTGCTATTAAGACATTTATGTTCCCTCTGTTTCCCAAAGGGTGTCCTTGTCCTTTCACGGTAACCACTTATACAAGTGGCAAACATTTAGGAAGTTGCTGGATTTTTAACTTAACCTCTAGTTCTTTCCATATATGAGAAGGCACAAATATACACTGTTAAACTACTCTTCAATATGTTGAGATCGAATCTGTGTTAAAGTTAGATATTCAGGAGTATTTGTAAATAGTTTTTGGATGTGGGAAAGGCCTTTTTGGGAAGGAGATGTAATAGTATCAAGTTATTACAGTATTACTAATATGTGTGCTTGCAGAACTTGAAAGGTATATATAATACTTGTAAATTTTGCTAACATCCTTCTTTTAAAAACAAAATTAATACAAGAAGCAATTAAGTTCTAAACCAGAAGCCGGCAACTCTTCATTTCCTCATAAGCCTCTCATTGTCTAACTGTGGGTGAACTCTACCTCGTGCAGGTTACCACCACTTGCCGCCATTTTCTAGGGTAGACTAGAACTTTGCTGCGCATAGGGTGATCTTCAGATCAGCAGTGTCTGTCTCACAGGTAAGATTGTTAGAAATGCAGAATCTCACTTCCCCTACTGCAGAAGTACTGAATCAGAAACTGAATTTCAGCAAGATTCCCAGGTGAATTGTGTGTATATTAAGGTTTCAAAAACATTGGTCTGAGTTCAAATGCCTAGTCTGCCTCTTATTAGTTGTGTTACTTTACATCAGTTAGGATGTATTTCTGTCTTTTAGTTTTCTTAAATGTAAACTGGAAATTAAAATAATCCCCCCCATAGGGTTATTATGATGATTAAATGAGTTAGTATGTTTTAAAGTTTTGTAATGGTGTAAATTGGGTCAATAATGTGACCACCCATGCCCTCACTCTTGCTGGCATTTTCTCCACTGGGTCAACATCATACTATAGGAGTAATTTAATTTTAAGCAGTTTAGCGCCTATTTATTTGAGAACACATCAAGCAAAATTTTGTGTGTATATATATATACACACACACACATATACACACACATATATATACACACACACACATATATATATGGAAAGGAATTCCTTGGAACTTGACCAAAAAAGAAAATGAATCTAAGGACTTTGGGCAAAGATGAAGAAATAGTATATTCCTTTTTAAAAGAATATGCATAAGGTTAATGATACTTAATTCACTAAAGAATACCCTGATTCTATCTGCAGTAAATTATAATGAAAGATTTTAAAATAAGGGTGATAGTTATGTTTTCCCTTTTAAATACCCTGTTTAGATTCTGAACTGATATAGTTTGTCAGTTACCTAAACATAGCAATTTTTTCCTTGTCTATGATTTTGGAAGCTTTTTGTAATAATCAAAAGGTAATAATCAAAATAACGTGATGTTTACATAACTTAGTTGGTTGCTTATATAGCCCTTTATTTAATTTAATTTAATTTTATTTTGGTGGGGGGCAAAGGGAGATGGAGAGAGAGAATCTTAATAAGCAGGCTTCATGCCCAGGGCAGAGCCCAACTTGGGGCTTGAGCTCAAAACCCTGAGATCATGACCTGAGATGAAATCGCGAATTGGGAGGCTTAACCTACTGAGACACCGCAGTGCCCCTACAGTGCTTGATTTCAAAGCCTTCACATATGTAGATAGATTGCCCTTTTCTTTTCTATACATGTGATTGTTGTTATTGTTGATATTAGCAGTGTGTGCTGTGTGAAGGAGGATACCCTCTTTTGTATAACGAAATTGCATCTCTTTAGTCCTTTTATTTTTCAACTCTTCAAAAAAAAGTTAGAACTCCCTTTTTATGAAAATTAAATCTTAATTGGAAGCTCACTTTCTAAAACAGATAAATGTAGAACTACTCTGATTAAAGGTGTTTTCCATACCACCCCGCTGTGGTCATCTACTGATGGATAGTCCTTATTATTTTATTAATTAAATTTTGGCATCTGCACAGACTGTCAAAAATCATGAGAATTTTTTTTGAGACTTGGGCATTACTGATAATTTTAGGTGATGATTTATGTTTCGTTAAGCTAATATGAGCCTCAACACAGCTGTAATACGTAATACAGTATGTCGATGCGGTATACTGTAATTATTTACTTGTTTGTCTGCCTTCTGCAGTAGAAAGTGTCCCTTTGAAAGGAGGATGGTCTTACGTATTTCTGTAACTCTTGATTTTACACAGTGTTTTACATGTGAAGGATTGTTAAATTAATAGATAAATTTAAGTCTGTCAAATGGACAGGAATAGAAATTCCAGGCAAAACTGACTTTGGATTGGAGAAGATCTATTAAAAATCCCATATAGGGCACCTCGGTGGCTCAGTCAGTTAAGTGTCTGCCTTCGGCTCAGGTCATGATCCCAGGGTCCTGGGATCAAGCCCCACTTTGAGCTCCCTGCTCAGTGGAGAGCCTGCTTCTCCCTTCTCCCTCTGATCTCTCTCTCACATAAATAAATAAAATCTTAAAAAAAACCCTCATATATTCTTTACTTTTTTTCATAGTTATGATTTTTAGTGTGATTGTTCAAAGGCATTTAGCTCCTGTTTCTATTACAAAAGGAAATTGATAATTACAGTAAGTCTAATTATTTGTCTCATATGTGCCAGCGCAGCAGGAGGACCCAGTGCTGTTGTGACTAAAAACTTTTTCCAAACGAGTGACATGATTGTAAACAATATTTTTCCCCCCAAAGGTCACGTTTTTATTAGGGACCTATTATGTTCAAAGCAGATAATATAGTTAGAAAGTAGGTGAAAACTGTGTGTGTTTACTACCAATTGTTTTGTCACTTTCTGTAGTTAACCAATTGGTACCTTATTCCCTCCTTGAAAAGAGTTGCTGTAACAACAGATGGATGTGTTTAGTTACAAGAAAATCAACAAATCTTTCTTGCTTTGAGTGCAGGGGCATTCACATTGAGAATGGAGAGCTTGATCTGCCATTCTCATCTTCCTTACAAAATAAAGATTAAAAACATGATAAAACCACTTGTAGATTTAGAGAAATAGAAGTGATTTTTTTTCTTCCTATACTGCTTTTGACAGGGAAGTATATTTGGCATTTTATTGGAATCTGGAGAAGAAAGTCTCTTTAAACTTTTATTCTTTCTCTAGCCTCTAGATCAGTGGTTCTCAACTGGGGGTGATTTTTGCCTCCCTACTCCTCCCTACCAGCTCCACCTCCCTCAAAAAACAAAAGCCCTAAGGAACAGTTGTCAATGCCTGGAGACTTTTTTGGTTTCTCAACTGGGGGAAGGCGGGTTGCTACTGATGTTTAGTGAGTAGAGGTCCACGATGCTGCTAAATGCCCTGCAGTGTGTAGGATAACCCCTCTGCAACAGAGTCATCTGGACTAAAACGTCAGTAGTGCTCAGGTTGAGAAATCCTGCCGTAGATACTTACTCTGATAGCTTGCCGCCTGAGTTATTGCATAGTTTTCTTTTTACCATTTTCCTATCTTATTAGTGATGACTGCTAGTACATTCTCCTACACCTTCCTCAGAGCTCATGGCTCTACCTCCCACTACTCCCATGCTATGGTTTACATTTACTGTATATTTTTTGACATATGTGTATGTTGTTTTTTATGTCAAACCACAGGAATGGCTACCTTGAATACCTGTTAAATTATGGTCTGTTGAGGCCAGAAATGCTTTCGGCAGTATTTTCATTTCTTTTCTGTCTTCTACCAGTTAATTATACCCCTGAATGATCTACCTTTAGGCTGTTGTATCTGTGTTCTACCAGAAAAATTGAAGTACAATGCATTAAGGGGAAATACCATTGAAAAATCATCAAAATTCAGCTTTACATTGAATTACAAACAGGTTAGAAAGCCATGCTCTTGATTTGGTTTTAAGTTTTCATCATTAAGACAGTACAGAGATTATTCACTTCTGTTATTGTTCTAAGTCCACAATCTTTTATTTCCAACCCTTGGGGCCAGATGTGTTTTAGAGTACAGAAAATTTTAGATTTTAGAAAGGGAATACGATGTGTTTGCTGTATCCCAGTGGGATCTTTAAACACATAAGATTTCTCCACCAAAAATGTATGAATATTTATACTAAATGGATAAGTAGAGACTACAAGTAGTTTCAGGTTAGTTCATGTTTGCTGTTGCTGCCAAATTATTTCTCTCCAAACTTATTTTAAAAACCTTTGGTTTTTAGAGCTTTTGGGATTCCAGAATTGTGGATAAGCAATTGTGGTCCTGCGCTGCCTGTGTTAAAATGACAATGAACTGCAGCCACTTATATGAAAGAGTGGAAGTTGGTCTGCTTTCTTTTTTCTTTTTTTAATATTTTATTTATTTGACAGAGAGAGACACAGTGAGAGAGGAAACACAAGCAGAGGGAGAGGGAGAAGCCTGAACCACCCAGGCGCCCCTTCTTTCCTTTCTTTTACCTATTTCCTAATAGCAGTTTTCAGTTTCTCACTTTTTGTTTTTGGATAATTGCTTTTGTTGTTGTTGTTATATGACTTGTATGTTAATTAGAAAAAAAGTTAACTCTTGATTTTAGAATTCTTTCCGCCTAAGGTGAAACTATATATATCCATTTCTTTTTAAGTTCTGTATATTGGATTACTTTTCCACTTTGTTACTAAATATTGTCTTTTAATCATTCCATTTTTTCTAAATGTACAGAATTACACCGAAAGCAAGACATCCTTTAATACTTAAACACGGGACTTGCCATTTTTATGTATGTGTTTTGTCCTGCAGCCTTTGAGTACAATTGGGCAATAAAAGGATACATTAAATTTTGCTGTGTTGAGTTAACAAACCAACCTAGAAGGCTTATAACCGTAAACATACAAAGGTTTATTTCTCTTGCTCATATGAAGTCCACTGTGGGTCCAGGAGCTCTCCTGGGTAGCTAGCTCTTCCACGTGTGGACTCAGATCTATGCTTCTTGCATCTTGTAGCTCTGCCTTTTGAAACATGTGTCCACGCAAGAGAGTTGGAGGGTCTTCTGCCAGCTTTTAAGTGCTTTGGTCTGGAAGTAAGACCTGAATTAATCACATGGCCTCAGCTAACTGTAACTAACTTCCAACAAGGTGGCTGGAGAATGTGGGGGAGCATATGAGTATTCAGTGAGAAATCAGTTTTTCTGCCACAAAGGATGTATACTTCCATGAATAGATGACTTTCACTCTTACTTCAAAGAGGAAATAATTGAGCATCCAGCCTGACACTGTACTGGATTCCATAGTATAGTACATATTAATACACTAACTTGTTTAATTCCCAAAAGAACCCTCTAAAAAATCATTCTTGTTAAGATTTCAAAACTGAATCTTAGAATAGTTGAGAAAATTGCCAAATGTCACATATGTAGTGCATATATATAACAGATGTGGGGCAAAAATCTAGGTTTACATTTTGACATAAAAGTAAGCACTTCTGCTTTTGTACGCTGCTGCTTGAGAGATCTGGTAAAAACAGTTGATTATGGGTCTGTAGGTACATGCTTAGTGTAAGTATATCTCTTGTTTGTTTAGAGTTTCTTGAAGGGTCCAAAAATACTGTTCTTTGTAGGGTTTTAGGACCTGGCATGTAAGGTCCAGCTGGTGAGTTGGAGAAAGAAAAGAGTTTCTCCTTCTTTGGCTTAGGGGTGCTAAGCTTTCTTACCTTTTTTTTTTTTTCCTTAATAATCATTTAAGCTCCCCCCCCCACACACACACACCGGGAGCATTCCCCGGTTGTCACCTCTCTTGCCTTATTCTCTTCCCCTGTAAGAAAGAAGGTCAGGGACTGAGTATGATCATAACGGAAAAGGCAAATCTTTGTTCTCTGCCTTGTAGTTCTTTGTGTATGGCTTTCCTGTGGGCAAAGGAATATCTTTAAATCTACCTCTGCTTTTTTCTCTGGGGTATTGTGAAGCAGTCCATGTTTATGAATTGCTTTGAAGTTGGAAAAAATCCCTCTGCAGATAAGAATTCCTAGCTTTATGGAAAAATGTCCCAATCACAGGATTTTAGGAGAATTTGAATGTTGATTTCTCAGCAGCATGTGCACTTACTATTTTTTGATACTGGCACCAGCTCTCACTTTTTAACAAATTTGGCTTCATGTTAGAGTCCTCTTAATTTTGTCTTGTTTTTTATAGTTTCATAGTTCATTTAATCACTGTTTTTCCTAAATTTGTGAATTTATACAGAAATTATTCCCAGATAGTAGTATGGGGATTTGCTTTTTTCTTATGAGTGTCTTTGGGAAAGAAGCTGGTCCATGTAGCAAAACAGACCTACGAATGTTCTCAGAGTACCTGCTAGGTTTATATAGTTTGTTTTAGATTAATAAAACTAATGAGTTTAATGAATCAATCTGTGCCTTGCATTTTGTCTAAAGGCAGTCTTAAAGTTAAATTCTAAAGGTTTGACATTTTACTCTTTGTTGACATTTCATTGGTTTTATAAGGGTGTGTATACAGGTAAACAATATAAGCTTATATATAGCACCTGTTTTGGGTGTGATGGTCAGTAGGAAGCGATTAACCTCAAAAAGAATAGCAAGAGGGCAGATTTCTGGGATCATTACATTTAAAAAAAAATTTCAGTCCTTTTCTTGGTCCTGAGTGTATGTTATGATTAATTTAGTGGTTATTTGCGGCAAACAAAACTGAAAGGAATTGTGGCATTTCCATCTTCATTCATTGTCTGTGGTTTAGTCTGCCCGTTTTGGAGGGATTTGGACCAGTTATGCCCTTCCAAAGTTTCTTTGCTGCTTCACTGTCCCAGAGCAAATACACTTTGTCATTCTGTTTAACTTCTAGCTTGTCTGGGGAAAAATAAAGACATCTCTTGTCTGAAATTGCTTTTGGGAGTATAGCTCCACATGTTTCGGTCTGAATGAAAGGCCTAGGGAAACATGAATTTTGTTACCTTTTTATTTTATTTTTCTTTACTTATAAATCATCATGATGATCCTCCCTTTACATCCACGCCTCTCACTTTTTATAAACAACATTCATTCCCTTTCTGAGGGTGGTTATTTGTAGTTCGTTTTGCCATTTACAATCTTACAGGTCCTTTACAAATGGATCATTTTTTCACATTAAATTTTAGTAGGTCAAGAATCCATTTATTCAGGGTCCCCAAGAGACTCGATCTCAGAAGATTGTGGCTACATGTTTTTTTATGGCTTCCTATTGCTTTCTGTAGTCTTCTCAATTTAAACAGTAGCAACAACAAAATATAGGGGGTACCATAAGGCCTTGGCTTTATGGTTTTATTTTTGTTTCACACTTGTTTGTAAGGGTATTGGTAGTATTTGTTGGATTTGTGATATATATGCTTGTGGTAAATTTACCTGCTATTACAGTGAGGAAAAATCTGGCATTCGATGGGTTTGAACACAAACTTAGGTGCATGTGTTCCATGTGGAATTCAATGGCAGTTTTAACAAGTATACCTTTAGATTTTCTTTACTTTATTTACACCATTGTCTGTTTAAAATTTTAAAAGACATTTCTGTTATATCTTCCCAGATGCTTAATATCCCCATATCCATTAGAGGACTATGCCAAGCAGTCATTTTGTTCTTTTTTTAAAACTCTAAAATAAACATGTTGCAAATGATTGCTTTCCTCTCCTGCTGAGGTTTCTTAGTTTTTTTAAATTAACTTTTTATTATGGAAGATTTGAAACATATATGAAAGTAAACAGACTATTATGTTGAATCCCTGTGTAGCCTTCACCCAGTTTCAGTAGTTACCAACACTTGACCAGTCTTGTTTCATCTGTAATTCCATCCATTTCACCCTCTCATATTACACCTAAGCAAATCTCAGACATCATTTCATCTGCATTTTTAAAGAACAGATATTTTGCTGTGTATTTTCAAAAAATAGGGACTCTTTTTAGCTTAACTACAATGTCATTAACCCACCTACATTTTTTAAATCTAAGGTCCTTAATTGTTCAAATTTACAAATGTCTCATGGGTGTCCTAGACAATTTCCCCTCAACCCCCACTCCCCAAATTTATCTGAATCAGTATCCAAATAAAGTAGACACACAGATTGGTTGGTATGTTTTTATCACCAGTAAATTCTCTCTTTTTTTTTCCATTTTTGCAATTTAATGGAAGAACTGCGTGGTGTTTCTGAGAGTCTGGATTTTGCTTTATTGCACTCCTATGGTACAGTTTAATATCTTTCTTTGCGTTCAGTATTTCCTTTAAATTTGGAAGTTAGGTCAAGAGGCTTGATCAGATTCAGGTTTGATTTTCTTTCTTTTTCTTGACACGACTGCCTCATAGGTAGTGTGCTTTTCTATCTGGAGACTTGTAAGATCTGATTTACTTTTTGTGATGTTAGTAACCATTGGAATAGATCTCTAAAGAGAGACTTACTGCATCTTCCATTTGTTTACGCAGTTGGACAGGTTACCTAGTGAAGGCAGAGTAAGTGTTTTAATTCTTTTTCCTGTTTACCAGTTTTATTTTTAGTGCTTTTTCGAAAGAATAGTTGGTTTCCTAGTATCCTTTTTAGAATCATTGATAAGTCGTATCTGTTGTGTTTCAGTCCATTGCAGTACTTCTGTATATTGCCATTATAATCCTTATAGACCTTCTTAATTTTAAATAAACTTCAGCTTAAATTGCTTTGCCTTAGGGAACTTTAGATGTATAAACATTGCATGGACATATTTTGTGGTAAAAAATAATACAAATACATACGTTCAACTTAACCATCATCCTAGATATTGTTTCAAAAACTGAATACTTATTTAAGCTATTGTTTTAAACATGTAACATTCTCCTAGCCACCTCTTCATCACTTGTAAAGGGATAATTAGTAAGTCTTATCATTAGGATGACCGAAATACCTTTATTGGAACTACAGGTCTGTTTTTAAGTTCTGAATTAAAATAGACCAAGGTGAAATGCAAAGACCTTTATCAGAATCAAATTAATTTATCACCAGAAATGAATTAAAAAAAATCAACCCTGTTGTAATGTAAATATACGAGATAAGCAACCTTCCTTATCTATTGTGTTTCTCATTAGGGGCCACCTTCGCATTTTGGGTTGGATTGTTCTTTTCCTTGGAAGACCTTGAGCATCCTTGGATTCTGCTGCCTAAATGCTATTAGGGCGGGTCCCAGTATTATGGGCACCAGAAACTACCTTCTCCTCCCATTTCCAAATGTCTTAAGGAGGGAAAAAGGATTAATCACTTCCAGTTACAAATTACTAGTCTAGAGTCCACATTGTAATGATAGCAGATCATAATGTTGTAATAAAAAAATTGCTGCAAATAATGTATAATAATTTTTAGTAAATTTCTAACATAAAATCTGTCATGACCAAACGTGTGTGATTTTACTGCCCATGAAATTATCTTCTGTGCAAAAAAATAGATGTTTTCTTCCTCCAGCATTTTACTTTTTATACCTCCCGCAAATTCTGAGCTATCATACTAAATTTGAACTTTGTGCATGAGCTTAACATATGTATATACACACTCTCTTGCAAATATGTATCTTTGAATATTCTTTTGATCTTTTTATTTTGTAGTGAATTTTATTTTATTTAGAGGAAAACCTGTGTACCTGGTGGGATTTTTCTTCTGGCCTATTGCCTCAAACTGCATTGTTTCAATTTCTTTTATTTCTAATCTCTGTTAACCCTTCCTGTTTTTCAGAGAT
The DNA here is from genome assembly GCF_023065955.2 of Ursus arctos. Lineage (NCBI taxonomy): Eukaryota > Metazoa > Chordata > Mammalia > Carnivora > Ursidae > Ursus > Ursus arctos. The sequence goes on from NW_026622763.1 coordinate 59,153,426, forward strand.
TATTTAAAAGCCTGTTTAATTCTGTCATCTTTTCTCTCCTTATCAGCTCGTCTCTGGCTTCTTATTTATTTTTATTGAGCCATGTATACAGTTACTTCTCCACTTTTCTGTCTTGTATTTCTTTCATCTTTTTGTAGTCTGGCTTTTTGTCTTCTATTTTATTTTAAAAATGTCATTTGATAATCTTAGCTGTCAGTGTTTTCTTCATATTACTTATCTGTAATTTCTTTTTTTGTTGTTTTAAGTGCTCACCTTGTTTTGTCTCTTTACTTTTAAACTTCTTTTCTGTTGTTCATGAAATGCTTCTTCTTTCTCCCAATTACTCTTTAGTATTTAGTATTTCTTCCTACACTTGATATCTATTCTTTCTTCACATGTGTGTCTTTTTTTTTAAGATGTATTTATTTATTAGAAAGAGAGAACACGGGCGAAGGGGAGGGGCAGAGACAGAGGGAGAAGCAGGCTCCCCACTGAGCAGGGAGCTCCATAAGGGGCTCGATCCCAGGACCCCGGGATCATGACCTGAGCTGAAGGCAGGCGCTTAACCAGCTGAGCCACCCAGGCGTCCCACATGTGTATCTTTTATCTCTTCCTATCTCTTCTGGGCACTCATGCCAAGCTGTGTCAGAGGGGCCTTTGATTACAGAATCTCCTTAGAAATCTCAGTGATTGTGGGGCACCTGGGTGGCTCAGTAGGTTAAGCATTGGACTTTTGGTTTCAGCTTAGGTCATGATCCTCAGGGTCCTCAGATTGAGCCCTGCCCCCCCCCCACATGGGGCTCCACAGTCAGCAGGGAGTATGCTTTAGATTCTCTCTCCTTCCTCAGCCCCTCCCCTCCCCCTGCTCCCATGCTAGTGTGCTCATTCTCTCTCTCTCTCTTTCTCTCTCTCTCAAATAAAATATTAGCGATCTCAGGGATCAAACTTTTCTGCATTTGGCTCCTGACTTTTTCCCCTCCCGTTAATGTATAAAAGCCCTATGCTGTCGTGAAAATAGGTCTGTTTCCCACCTTCTGGGCATAACATGGGTTTTCTAGGCTCTGCATCTTTGTTTACCTTCTCTCGTTGCCCAGATTGGCTTTCATCCAAGCAGTAGTGATCTTTTAAGGCCCATTTCAAATCCTACATCTTGTGAAGGCTTTCCTGCACATGTCTTTTTTGAGAGTCTTACGTATTATTTATTCTCTGATACTTACTGCCTCTTGTCATTTGCCCTTTCATCCCAACTAGACTGGGTACCAGACTTGGTTATGGGTCTCATGTTTCTTTATATTTTCATCTGTTAGTGTAATGTTCTTGCATTACATTTTAGAATAATTTTAATGAACTTCTTAGTTGAAAGTGCTTCTGAAGCTAGCCGAGTTCTCAGTGTGGAGCACACTAAAGGAACCCTTCTTTGACTATACATCCTGGCTTATAATTATTAATAGCATTTTTTTCACTTTCAGAAATTCCCCAGTCAGTGTGCTAAATCATCTTACCCTGGTGCTGTATGTGGGCAATGTTCTGGTTTGGCTTGGTGAATTATGGTTCTCATAATCAATTATTCAGAGTAGGGATTCTGATTTAGTAGTTGCGAGGGTGGCCTGAGAATGTGCATTTAAAGAAGTATGTCTTAGATTCAGGTCCTAGTGGTCCTCTAATCATTTTTTGAGAACCAGCGCTCTTGAGACTTAAGGTCTTAGTTGGGATGAGGATAGTGGGGACGGGGCAGAGGAGATAATAAAATACCACTTATTTTCAGTAGAGAAGTTAAGCTCATGTTTTTTACTTGATTTTAATGGCTAGCTATGTTCTTAAGTATCACCTATACTTTAAATGCCGGTGTCATAAGACAAAAGTATTGGTAAAAATGTGTGTGGGAGGAGTCTGCTAAACATTAAGGCTTTGTGTGTGTGTATGTAACTAATGACTTGAGGACATGAAATTTTAGTGCAAACAGCTGAAAATAGAAGTAAATCAGAACTTAGTAAGATCCAACTTTGGAGGAAGATGGCTGAGCCAGTAATTCCAGAGACATCTCTAAATCCCATTCATGTGTTTCTATTTAAAAAAGTAAAATAAAAAAAAATCAACAGCAGTCTCTTCAGGTAATAGAAGGTGATTCATTCGAAAACATGAATTAGATTATTTGTAAAATAACTTTAAAAATTTTATACTTTTGTTAAGTAGTTTTCTCTGTAGATTTGTGGATGTTTTAAACTTCTAAGTAATAGATATTTTCTTATCTTTTATTCTAGAGAGTAGATAGTTCCTTATCTTTTATTCTAGAAATGAAAAACTACCTTAAATATGTTTGCAAGTATAATCTAAATCCCCAAGCATGATCCCAGCACTGCCAAAATCACAGTTGTATAATCTCACTGAAGACCAGCAGTATTAAAATTGTAAAAACAAGTAGAATTCATTTATTAGACTATTACCCCGCAATCAAAAGAAATTTGTTGCAAGATTGTGAAGAGCGGCAGTTTCCAGTCCTGTGACATATTACTTACCATAGGTTACAGAAGAAAAATTATGGAGCATTTTGAAATGTAGAATACAAAATAAAAGCATTTGGTATATTTTATCCATTCATCAGTTATGGACATTTGGGTCATTTCCACCATTTGGTCACTGTGAATGGTGCTGCTGTGAACATTTGTGTAAAAGCATTTGTTTGAATACTTGTTTTCAGTTCTTTGGGGTGTATTTCTAGGGGTGAAATTGCTGTGTCATGTGATAGTTCTCCGTTTAACTTTTTGAGAAACTGCCAAAGTGCTTTGCACAATGCTGTGTGTAGTATTTTAGTTTCCCGCCAGCAATGTATGAGAGGTCCCATTTCTTTACATCCTTGTCACACCTGTTTTCTGGTTTTTTGACATAAGCATCCTAGTGGGTGTGAAGTGGCATCTCATTGTGGTTTGGATTTGCATTTCCCTAATCACTTGTGATATTGTGCTTCGTGTGCTATATTTTAACTGACTCCCAATTTAAATATTGAAGTAGAATTTATCCCTTAAAATAATAAAATATGCTTTTCATTGAAAAAGCCAATATTCTGCTTATTGAAAATACTGTTTACAGTTCTTTTAAATTTGAGGGGAGAAAAGCCAGGGATGCCCCCATTGTAGTTATGTAGTAACTGACTATAGTATAAAGCTTGGAAAAGAACAGAAACCAAAAATACAAATATTGGGAAGGCAGAGACAGATAGAACCTCCCCACCATCCCCCAAATGTCTTTTTTAATATATCCAGGAACTCCAACTGACTTAGACCAATACAAGTTCAAGTCCCAGCTCCACAAGGTAACTGTGAGATTTTGAGCAAGTTATTTAATTTCTCTCTCATAAATGGGGATAATAATTCTGTTTCATCTGTTTTTTAGTGTATTAGATATCGCATACCTGGTGTATGTTACACATACTGCTAAATAGCAGTTGTTATATGAAAAAATAAACCAGCATGTTTATGAAAGAGGATTTTGAAAAATGAGGTATTAGAGTCAATTATGTACAAAGAAGAAATATTTCTAATCCACAAATAGCAGTGATGAGTGGGATAGAATTTTTAAAAAATGACACACTGTGGTCATTGACTTCTGTGGTAAGACTGAGAATTTTGTGTTATGGAACCATCTTTTACATTTTTTATTGTCAGCATTTAGCACAGTTTCTGGCACACAGAAGATACATTATACATGTTTTAAAGTTTTGTTGAATAGAGGTTCGGATTGAGACTTAACATATTAAATACTTTTAAAAATACTCCGTTAAAGCAACTTTCCAAAACATGGAGTTAAGATTACTTATTATGTGAACTTGGAATAAACAGTGTTTTAAAAAATTGTTAATCACAACTTTTGTAATATAAGCTCCAGATGGATGAAAATCATAAGTATATTGTAAAAAGTCAAACTGTTGGAAAACTTTGGGAAATGGGCATTGTATTGTTGGTTGTTCCAGAACATCCACATTGTACGACTGCAGGGGGTGTCATTTATACTGTACTCTGTTGAGCACAGCACAGCAGAGTGAAGGAGACGCGGCACCCCTGGAGCTATGCAGTATGGTGGCCGTGATCAGACCCCAAAGACTAACTTTAATTTTTAATCCATAAGCAAAATCATAAAGGAGATGATTGAAATTCTAATATATATGTAAAGTAAGAGCTCTTGTGCTATGAAAGGAACAAAATTTTAAACACAAAGGAAAAATATTTGCAGCAGCATTGCAAAGAATATGTATTATAAGAAGCTAACATCAATAATAAAAATACATGATTCATGTGTGAACAAGCTCTTAAAGAGGCAAAAACTGGAAACAACATGAGAGGCGTTGCACTACTTGGACTGCTTCAAAAACCTATTGAAAGCTATGAACCAACTCTTCAGAAAAATACTTATGCATAATAGTTCAGGAAGTTTAGGAAACTACAAAGTGCTTTATAACTTCTGGAGTTTTATAAATGAATGATTACATTTAATGTCAATTAGTGCAAAGAAACAAAGTAAAATAAGTCTGTCACGTGTTCAAGAAAGATAGGTGGGAGAGAAATAACTAGATAGCCTCCAGAAAATTGAGAGCTTGCATGTTGAAAGTAGAATTTAAAGATCTTCTTAAATAGCTGGGGAAAAGAAAACTAAAATTATATTTTGCCTTGAGTCCTGGAAGTCCACCTGCCAGCTATGAATGTGGAAATAGAAAAAAAGAGATGATTTGGAGACTAGGTGGGTTGAGAGAACACCTCAAGCACAGTGGAAAAAATAGGCAGAGAAGGAGAAAAAAGGCTGGAAGTGTCCCGATGAGACTTCTCACAGCTGAAGGTAAGCATCCTGACATGAAGGGCAGTAGGAAGTCTTTGCAGGGTATTAAAAGAGGAGTTGGGATTGAGAAGTAACGGATTAGCCTGTAACTTGAGTTGTGGTGGTTAAACAGACTTGGGTAACTGACAAATGGATGATTCTGGAGAGAAAATGGTCCAGATGCAATTCAACTTGAAATCTGTTAAAAAATACTGTTTTCAAATAGGGATAAGGAGATTTTGTAATTTTAATTTTTTTTAATCCTCCAGTGAGACAGTGCTCTCCTCACTATGAAATATTTAGTGACTAAAGAAAAAAATGTGATGTTTGTTCATGTCTGTGTATTAATAATGGAAGTTTACAAGGAAGTTGTGCTTTTCTAGTTGTTACACATGGAGATTCAAGGGCCTGAATATCACAAGCAACAGGCAATACAGTGGAAGCCCAGTTGGCATTAGCTGGAAGTGTATGTGGCCTTCCAGCCTTGCTGGCAGATGGAATTCTAGGAATTAGGTTGACTTTATGGTTGGCCTACTAACTACCTCTTGGAATGGATTTGCTTTTATGGATTTGTTTTAATGAAAATGTGTATGTTATTGGCTGCATGATAAAAACACTAGTTCATTAGTAACAGTATAATTTTTTTTCAAGTGTAATCTATATCATATTAATATGTTTATTTCATATTCACTGTTGTTGGCAAGCATGCTAAGAGGTTATATGAAAATGTGTGGGAGGGATACAGGAAATGTAGATTGTGTAAAGTGGCAGATACGAATCTCTTTTTTTGTTGTTAAAAACAAACTTAGGAAGGATTACAAATGAATATTTTCTGAACTCTAAGGTTTAGGTGGCATGATTTAAAATAGTGGTATTTAACAAAAATATAATTCAAGCCACCTATGTAATTTTTTATTTTCTAGTAGCCACATTAAAAATTAAGAAATACGTGACATTAATTTTAATATATTTTTTAACTCAAATATCCAAAATTATTTCAACATGTAATCAACATGAAATTACTGATGAGCTATTTTAATTTTTTTTGGTACAATATCTTTGAAATCTGGTGTATATCTTACACTTACAACATATTTCAGTTCACACCAGCTACTCTGTTAAGTGCTTAATAGGAGGTAACTAGCGGCTACTGTATTGGACAGCATAGATTTAGAATGTTTGCCGTGTCCTTCCACATACTATGGATTAACTTGCTTTTACTCCCTTTTACTCTTTTTATTGTGCATAGATATCAAGAACTGGGGCACACCCCTGTTTGTAAAAGGAAAATTAATAACCCGTTTTGGCTAGAGGTAATTAGACGTGAAAGGTCCAAAAGTTCAAGAGTCAGTACAGAAATGCAGGCTGCTTTCTAAAGGATTTTGTTTTGAAATACATGTCTCTTTGCCCATGGTTCTTCATTATTGGTATCTTATAGTATATGCATAATTGAGAGGGAGTCTCTCTGTTCTTTTTTTTTTTTTTTTTTGGTTTCATTGGTTTTATAAGCTGAAATGTCATTTGTTATGAGTTTGATTTTTTATATTAACACTTTCTAAGCAAATATGAGCTAACATATTTTAAATGTTTTATCTTGTAGATAATCCTGCCGTTAGCAATACTCCTATTTCAGACAAACTTTAATGAGCAAATTTAGTGTTCTCACTCTGGACATTTATAGAAGTACTTTGCAAATAATTTTAATTGAAATTATTTATATCTTTCTAAGAACTTGTAGGAGGGATAACATTGTCTCAGGATTTAAAGTTGACTTAATCTAACTATAGTTTGTTGGACTTTATTTGATACAAACTTTAAATAAGATAGAGTTCCATTTTTTGGATTGTGATTTCTATTCAGTACTCTAATGCCATAAAGCAATTTGCTGTTTTTGAACACTAAATTTTAAAATTAAAAACTTCCTAAAACAAAATTTATTTGTTTGCACATAATACATGGTAGAACCAGACTGTATTTTCCGAAATGTCTAGCCTTATGCATTTTTATTGCCATTTACTTTTTTCATCTGTGTACAGTTATGACAAGTGTCAGTTAATTACAGCTGTGCATGCCCATTTGAAACAATATCTATTACTTATTGACTGTGCTAGGTACTTTGTTATGTAATTTACGTTTATTATTTTTCAATTCTCTCAGGGAGATATTATCATCCTTTTAGAGATAAGAATAAATCTTTGAGGGATTATGTAACTTGTCTCAAGACATACTAATTAATGATGGAAACAAGATTCAAACTCAGAGTCTGTCTGATGCCAGAGGTTGTGCTGTTCATCACACTGCTTGATGTTCTCATGACATCAGGTGTGTGTGGGCAGGGTAGGAAGTGAAGAGTAAGGATAATCAGTTTGGACAGTAGTCTGTGACAAGGAATACTTGTCAGTTTACGTTTATGTTGTATGTGCATGCATAGGGCTTCTTTTTAAAGATGTGAAGGCATTATAGTCTACTGTGAAAAAAAAGTCTATTATATAGTAAGTGATAACCAAGACCACTGTTGCTTCTTGGCCTTTTGCCAAATGTAGTTTTAAAGGCTGTGTTTGTATGTCAAATCTTAAGGTAGATTCTATCTTATATAAAAATGTTTTGAAAGAATTTTAAGTAAAACGCAAGGGCTTATATTTGCATATACTTACTTGCATTTGGCAGCCTATAAGCCAAACTCAGTACTGTTTGTATGTGTGTTATTTTTTAAAATTAACTTTGAATGCCTGTATCAAGACTCATTTGGTTGCATTAGTAGAAAACTCAAACCAAACTGGCTCAAGAAGAACATTTTTGTTGGCATAACTGAATAATGGCACAACTAAATAGGTTGTTTCACATACTGAAAAGTTCAGGGTAGAGTTGGCCATTAGACACGTCATCAGCATCTGACTGACTTCTCCATCTGCTAGCTGTGCTTCCATTTAGTTGACTCCATTTTGAGATGGGTTTTCTGTTGGGTCACAAGATAACTGCTGGTATCACCCAGCTACATCCTTCAGGCTCAGATGCAGTGTGAAATAGTGTGAGAGCCCTGGCTCCAGTATTTTCATCAGAAGTCTAATTGCATCTCATTAACGCTAATTGGATTCATCATTGAATCAGTCACAATGGGGTGAGTGGAGTGGGGTGAAATGTTCTGTACATATGGTTCATGCCTAGGTGACTGCTCTGTCCCTGAGACTGGGGTAGCATTAACTTCACTGGAGGTGTATATAGGTGCTGAGAAGGGCTGCAAATGTGAAAAGAGTTATCCCAAGTCAAGCGCATAGAGCTGAACCGCAAATGCAATATGCTTCTCTTTTGGGGTGGCAGGCATGTTCTGTTTCACCATAGTCCTCACTCTTCCCCGTATGCTGGTTTACATAACTAATTTGCATTATTTCCTTGGCACTTTAGAGCATTTGAGTTTGATTCCCCTGGCTTATAGCTTCCCGTTATAAGGATTATTGAGGAACTTGGGGTTATATAAATGTATATTTTTCTCAATTTAACAGATTTATTTTTATAGTTTTAATCTTTGGATATCTGTGCCTTAGATGTTCTTATATTTGTGTGAGTTGTGGAGCAGCAAAGATGTTTATAGGCATACCTCTGAGATTTGGGGGGGTTCAGGTTCCAGACTATTGCAGTAAAGCAAATATCGCAATAAAGTGGGCCAAATGAATTTTTTGGTTTCCCGGTACATATAAAAGTTCTGTTTGCACTATGCTGCAGGCTTTTAAGTGTGCAGTGTCATATTTAAAATGTCATACCTTAATTTAAAAATGCTTTATTGCTTAAAAACCATCATCTGCGCTTTCAGCAAGTCCTAATCTTTTTGCTGGTAGTGGGTCTTGACTTGATGTTGATAAGTACTGACTCATCAGGGTGATGGTTGATGAGGGTTGGGATAACTGTGGTAGTTTCTTAAAATAAGACAACAATAAAGTCCGCCGCATTGATTGACTCTTTCACACGTGATTTCTCTGTAGCATGTGATGCTGTTTGATAGCATTGTACCCGGAGTAGAACTTCTTTGAAAGTTAGAGTCCGTTTTCTCAAACCTTGCCTCTGCTTTATCAGCTAAGTTTATGTAATACCACAAACCTCTTGTTTTTTTGACAGTCTTCACAGCATCTTTACCAGAAGTAGATTCCATCTCAAGAAACCACTTTCTTTGCCCATCCATAAGAAGCAACTCATCATCCATTACAGTTTTATCATGAGATTGTAGCAACTCAGTCACATCTTCAGGCTCCACATCTAATTCTTATGCTGTTTTTACCACATCTGCAGTTACTTCTTCCATTGAAATCTCGAACCCTTCAGAGTCATCAATGATGGTTGGAATTAACATCCAAACTCCTGTTAATGGTTGATATTTTGATCTCTTCCCTCTGTCACAAATGTTCTTAATGGCATCTAGAATGGTGAATCCTCTGTAGGAGGTTTTCAATTTACTTTTCCTAGATCCATCAGAGGAATCACTATCTATGGCAGCTATAAGCTTACTAAAAATATTTCTTAAATAACAAGACTTGAAAGTTGAAATGACTCCTTGGTCCATGGGTTGCAGAACAGATGTTGAGTTAGCAGGCATGAAAAACATTAATCTCATTGTACATCTCCATCAGAGCTCTTGGGTGACCAGGTGCATTATCAGTGAGCAGTAATATTTTGAGAAGAATCTTTTCTGAGCAATAGGTCCCAACAGTGAGCTTAAAAATATTTAGTAAATCATGTTGTAAACAGATGTGTTGTTATCTAGGCTTTGTTATTTCATTTACAGAGCACAGACACAGTGTATTTAGCAAAATTCTTAAGAGCTCTAGGATTTTCTGAATGATAAATGAGCACTGGCTTCAACTTAAGGCCACCAGCTGCATTAGCCCCTAACAAGAGAATCAGCCTTTGAAGTTTTGAAGCCAGGCATTGACTTCTCTCTAGCTATGAAAGTGCTAGATGGCATCGTTTTCCAATAGAAGGCGGTTTCATCTACCTGAAAATCTGTTCTTTACTATAGCCACTTTCATTAATTATTTTAGCTACATGTTCTCATATTCTTTAATTATCCTAGCTCCATCTTCTGGATAACAGGTTGCAGCTTCTTTATCAGTACTTGGTGACTTGCTTTCTACTTTTATGTTACAGAGACGGCTTCTCTCCTTAAACCTCATGAACCAACTCTGATAACTTCAGACTTTCCTTTTGCAGCTTCCTCACCTCTCTCAGCCTTCCTAGAATTGAGGAGAGTTAGGGCCTTGCTCTTGATTAGGCTTTGACTTTAGGGAATGTTGTGGCTGGTTTGATCTTTTGTCCCTATCACGAAAACTTTCTCCATATCAGCAATAAGACTGTTTCACTTATCATTAGTGTGTTTACTGGAGTAGTGAGAAACCTGTGCCTCTTCCTTTCACTTGAACACTTAAAGGCCATTGTAGGGTTATTAATTGGCCTAATTTCAATATTGTATCTTAGGGAATAGGGAGGCCCGAGGAAAGGGAGAGATGGGAGTGGCTGGTCAGTAGAGCAGTCAGAACATACAACATTTATTAAGTTCCTCATATTACGGATGCTGTTTGTGGTGTCCCCAAACAATTACAGTAGTAACATCAAAGATCTCTGGTTACAGATCACTATAATAAATATAATAATAATGAAAAGGTTGAAATATTGTGAGAGTTACCAAAATGTGGCACAAAGACACGAAGTAAGCAGATGCTATTGGAAAAATGGCCCTGATAGACCTCCTGAGGCAGTGTTGCCACAGACCTTCAATTCGTATCTGTGCAAGTGCAGTAAAGCAAAGCACAGTAAAATGAGGTATGCCTGTACAGAGGATTTGAATTAATTAGTTTTTTAGAATGACTTTACCAAAACAAGTTTACTTGTTGGTAAAACCTCAGCTGGATGTCTTGAACTGTTTCACTGCTTCTGGCAGGTTTTTAGAAGAGCCTGTAGCCAGATTTGGGTTTGTTATGTATAGTACATCTGACCCAGTGATCTAACACCCAGTGGATGGGCTGAGGGTCAGGTGGCTGCCATAGCTGGAATGGAGAGGGTCCAAGCTTAGTTCTTCTGTAGGAACAAAATCAGGAGACATTTCCAGAGTCCTCCAGGAGAGGGTAGAGAGGCACAAGTCTGTGGCACTGTTTGGGATTTGTGTCAACAGGATGAAGTTAACAGAGTGGGAGCTAGAATTGAGCACGACTAATGTAGAAAAAATTTCTCCAGCAAGATTCTCATGACTGGCATTAGATTCAAAGGCTTAGAGTTTGCTTATATGCATGTCTTTAATTGTTTTAAAAGCACACGTCTGTGTAGTATCTGTATTTACTCTATCCATGTTAATTGTGATTTCAGATTTTGTCACCTTCCACTCTTAGCCTTTCCAGATTCTACGAAGACTAATACTCTTGGCTCTAGAGAGGCCAGATAAAATACAGTATACCTCATTTAAGCTGAATTTCAAATAAATAACAAGTAACTTGTTAGTGTAAGTATGTCCCAAATATACACAGGATACACTTATACTAAATATTCTTTGTTTATCTTAAATTTTGAATTTACCTGGTTATTCTGTGTTTTTCTTTAATTAAACTTTTTATCTTGAGATAATTGTAGTTTTGTGTGCATTTGTAAGAAGTAATTCAGAGCGATTATCCTTTATTTTTATTTGCTAAATCGAGCAACCCTCTCTGGGTCTTTTTATCGTAAGGCAGCCCAACCTCAAAACGATTGTGTTTTGCAAAAGATAAATACTAGTTAGAAACCCTTTGGGGGCCCTCTAACACTTCAGAGGAGACTGATACTTGAAAAGAATAATCTTTGAGGAAAGATACTACTAAGAGTACTTAAACATTTATAAATTTCAGAATAAAGCTACTTTAAAAGCCATGCAGGGTGTAGGATGTTCTGTAATTCGATCTCCTTTCTAGCAAGATACAGTGCATTGGAATATATTATGAAACCACGAGGTAACTTAGCTTGTGGCATTCCTGAGCATGTAATATTTTGAGCCAGATAGTCTCAGGTCTCTTTCATCCCTCAGTCTTTCAAAGTTGTTCCAACTCTCTTGACCCAGATTTAAGAGGATTATAATTCTATCTTTTCCTGCAGTTCTTGGTGATTTCAGGCTGGAATTACAGTTTGAATAAATCAGATCCTCTATGCCCACCACTCCTTGGAATAAGATGAGAAAAAGAAAAGAAGTGATCCTTCAGGTTTTCAGAGTTCTTGAGTCAAAGTGGAACAGCTTGCTTCCTTATCCTTTTCGTCATCTGGACAGTGGGTGGTGGGGCCTAGGGAGAAGCATGGCCAGCTTGTTTCCCACACAACTACTTAGTCAATCCCAGCTGTTATTCTCAATTGGTAAACAGACCTGATTAGTACTTTTCTTGTTTTATTAAGCAAATACACTGAACTGGGAAAAGAAGAGGAAGTGGAACTAAGTAAAACTGAACTAAGTAAAAATTGATTATCTCTTTTTTCCTTTATGCTTGGAAATAAGCTGGGTGAATAGTTGTAGAACATTGTTCTCTAATGGGGAGATGGAAATTGGAGCTTCAGTTAGGCCATCAGACCTTCCATTGGATCAGTTTTGGTCTCCAGCTTTACTTCCTCTAGAGGAGTACCGCATCAAGATGTTCTTTCTGCCACTGCTCAGTAGAAGGCAAGACAGTGAATGGAGGCCGGTAGAGCAGATGGTTAGTGCCAGAGGGCTTTGTCTACACCAGTGTTATCCAGAAGAACTTTCTACAGTGGTAGCAAAGTTTGGTATCTGCCATATATGGGAACTGAGCACTTCAGATGTGGCTAGTACCATTAAATAACTGAATTTGTAATTTAGTTTTATTTAAACATGTAAGAGCTACACATAGCTAGTGACTACCATATTGTGAATGGAGTCTTGAACCTTTATCCAAAGTTCTACAGGAATGAAAAAGTCATTTTGCACTTATACCCCAAGCATACACTGAAAATAAAATCATACGAATACAGTATTTTGTATTCTGAATAGTCTGTAGCCTGGCTTTTTAAAGTAGGACTTGACGAATATCAAGATAATCCATTTAAGCTTTGGCCTTAGTGATGAAATAACCAGTTGTGACATCGCGGGGTCTTTACAGTATAAACAAATATGACTGCCGTGGCAGCTAGGCAGTTATTTTGCATAAGGGTTTTATTTTCCTACCTGAGGTTTGGCTGGACACTTTGCAAATAATTCTGCTAACATTTATTGAATAATTACTATGTGCCATGCATTGCTGCAAGCCTATAGCAGCCTTATAAATATTATTTTCACTTTGAGATGAGAAAACTGAGGCACAGGGAGTTAAAGTAATTGCCTAATATCATATAATTGGTAAAAGGGGGAACCGGGATTTGAACTCAGACAGGATTATGAGTTCATGCTCTTAACTGCTACACTGTACTGGTCTAGCAAGTTGTGAAAGTGGCTGTGGACATTTTGTTTGTATGCACAGAAGTTGACTCCTGGTGAAAAATACATTCCTTGTTCCAGCTGAGGTCCAGGGATATATATTACAGCCCTGTTTGTGTCAGGAAAGGTTTCCCAGTTTCGAGCCATTGAGGGCAGTTTTACAGGCAGCTCTGAGTTCTAACAGTGAGAGATTGGACCTGGCTCCGACATAGTGTATAGTGATCAAGGGAGGGTAATGGAGATGGAAGGGAATTCCTCAGTGGCTTTAGCCTGGGAAAAGGGCATACTTTAAGTGGGTCAAAGAGAACTGGGCGTGCTTAAGGCAGGTCAGCTTCTTATTTATTTATTTATTTATTTATTTATTTATTTTTTATTAATGATTTTTTATTATATTATGTTAGTCACCATACAGTACATCCCTGGTTTCCGATGTAAAGCTCGATTATTCGTTAGTTGCATATAACACCCAGTGCACCATGCAATACGTGCCCTCCTTACTACCCATCACCGGTCTATCCCATTCCCCCACCCCCCTCCCCTCTGAGGCCCTCAGTTTGTTTCTCATAGTCCATAGTCTCTCGTGTTTCATTCCCCCTTCTGATTACCTCCCCTTTCTTTATCCTTTTCTTCCCCTACCGATCTTCCTAGTTCTTATGTTCCATAGATGAGAGAAATCATATGATAGTTGTCTTTCTCTGCTTGACTTATTTCACTTAGCATTATCTCCTCCAGTGCCGTCCATGTTGCAGCAAATGTTGAGAATTCGTTCTTTCTGATAGCTGAGTAATATTCCATTGTATATATGGACCACAACTTCTTAATCCAGTCATCTGTTGAAGGGCATCTCGGCACCTTCCACGATTTAGCTATTGTGGACATTGCTGCTATGAACATTGGGGTGCATATGGCCCTTCTCTTCACTACGTCTGTATCTTTGGGGTAAACACCCAGTAGTGCAATGGCTGGATCATAGGGTAGCTCAATTTTTAACTTTTTAAGGGACCTCCACACTGTTTTCCAGAGTGGCTGTACCAGCTTGCATTCCCACCTACAATGTAGGAGGGATCCCCTTTCTCCACATGCTCTCCAACAATTGTTGTTTCTTGCCTTGTCTATTTTTGCCATTCTAACTGGCGTAAGGTGGTATCTCAGTGTGGTTTTGATTTGAATTTCCCTGATGGCTAATGATTTTGAACATTTTTTCATGTGTCTGTTAGCCATTTGTATGTCTTCATTGGAAAAGTGTCTGTTCATATCTTCTGCCCATTTTTTGATTTGTTTATTTGTTTCTCGTGTATTGAGTTTGAGAAGTTCTTTGTAGATCTTGGATACCAGTCCTTTATCTGTAATGTCATTTGCAAGTATATTCTCCCATTCCGTGGGCTTCCTCTTAGTTTTTTTGACTGTTTCCTTGGCTGTGCAGAAGCTTTTTATCTTGATGAAGTCCCATAAGTTCATTTTATCTTTTGTTTCTCTTGCCTTTGGGGATGTGTCATGAAAAAGGTTACTTTGGCCGATGTCATAGAGGTTGCTGCCTATGTTCTCCTCTAGAATTTTGATGGATTCCTGTCTCACATCGAGGTCTTTCATCCATTTGGAGTTTATTTTTGTGTATGGTGTGAGAGAGTGGTCAAGTTTCATTCTTTTGCATGTAGCTGTCCAATTTTCCCAGCACCATTTATTGAAGAGACTGTCTTTTTCCCACCGGATGTTTTTTCCTGCTTTATCAAATATTAGTTGCCCAAAGAGCCGAGGGTCCATTTCTGGGTTCTCTATTCTGTTCCATTGGTCTATGTGTCTGTTTTTGTGCCAGTACCATGCTGTCTTTGTGATCACAGCTTTGTAGTACAGCTCGAAATCCGGCATTGTGATGCCCCCAGCTTTGTTTTTCCTTTTCAACAGTTCCTTGGAGATTCGGGGCCTTTTCTGTTTCCATACAAATTTAAGGACTATTTGTTCCAGTTCTTTGAAAAATGTCCTCGGTATTTTGATCGGGATAGCATTGAAAGTGTAGATTGCTCTGGGTAGCATGGACATTTTAACTATGTTAATTCTTCCGATTCATGAGCATGGAATATTTTTCCATCTTTTTATGTCTTCCTCAATGTCTTTCAAGAGTGATTTATAGTTTCTAGAATATAGGTCCTTTACGTCTCTGGTTAAGTTAATTCCAAGGTAACGTATGGTTTTTGGTGCTATTGTAAATGGGATGGATTCCCTAATTTCTCTTTCTTCAGTCTCGTTATTCGTGTATAGAAATGCAACTGATTTCTGAGTATTGATTTTGTATCCCGCCACATTACTGAATTGCTCTATAACTTCTAATAGTTTGGGAGTGGATTCTTTTGGGTTTTCCATATAGAGTATCATGTCATCTGCGAAGAGAGACATTTTGACTTCTTCTCTGCCGATTTGGATACCTTTGATCCCTTTTTGTTGTCTGATTGCTGTTGCAAGGACATCTAGTACTATGTTGAATAATAGTGGCGAGAGTGGGCATCCTTGTCGTGTTCCTGATCTTAAGGGAAAGGCTTCCAGCTTTTCCCCATTGAGAATAATATTTGCTGTAGGCTTTTCATAGATGGCTTTTATGAGATTGAGAAATGTACCCTCTATTCCTACACTCTGAAGGGTTTTAATCAGGAAAGGATGCTGTATTTTGTCAAATGCTTTTTCTGCATCAATTGAGAGAATCATATGGTTCCTGAGTCTTTTCTTATTGATATGATGTATCACGCTGATCGACTTGCGAATGTTGAACCATGCTTGCATCCCAGGGATGAATCCCACTTGGTCATGATGGACAATCCTTTTAATGTACTGTTGGATTCTATTAGCAAGTATCTTGTTGAAGATTTTGGCATCCATATTCATTAGGGAAATCGGTCTGTAATTCTCCTTTTTGATGGGGTCTTTGCCTGGTTTGGGGATCAAGGTAATATTGGCCTCATAGAATGAGTTTGGTAGCTTTCCTTCTGTTTCTATTTTTTGAAATAGCTTTAGGAGAATAGGTATTATTTCTTCTTTGAATGTTTGGTAGAATTCCCCAGGAAAACCGTCCGGGCCTGGAGTTTTGTTATTTGGAAGGTTGTTTATCACTGACTCAATCTCTTCATAATTAATTGGCCTGTTTAAGAAATCAATTTCTTCCTGTTTCAGTCTTGGTAGTTTATAGGTTTCCAGGAAGGCCTCTATCTCTTCCAGATTGCTCAGTTTTTTGGCATATAGCTGTTGATAATAGTTTCTAATAATCCAATTTCATTGGTGTTGGTCATGACCTCTCCTTTTTCATTCATAATTTTAATAATTTGGGTCCTTTCTCTTTTCTCTTGGATAAGTCTTGCCAGTGGTCTGTCAATTTTATTGATTCTCTCAAAGAACCAGCTTCTAGTCCTGTTGATTTGCTCTACTGTGCTTCTGGTTTCTAATTCATTGATTTCTGCTCTCATCTTGGTCAACCTCTTCCTCGTGAGTGGATTAGGCCTGTCCCTCTGTTGCTGTTCCAGCTTCTTGAGGTGAGAATATAAAAACTGCATTTTAGATTTTTCTATTCTTTTGAGTGAGGCTTGGATGGCTATGTATTTCCCCCTTAGGACTGCCTTTGCAGTATCCCATAGGTTTTGGACCGTTGTGTTTTCATTCTCGTTGGTCTCCATAAATTGTTTAAGTTGATTTTTGATTTCCTCGTTTATCGAGTCATTTCTGAGCAGGATGGTTCTTAGTCTCCAAGTGTTTGAGTTTCTTCCAGATTTTTCCTTGTGGTTGAGTTCCAATTTCAGAGCGTTGTGGTCTGAGAATATGCAGGGGATAATTTCAATCTTTTGGTATCGGTTGAGACCTGTTTTGTGTCCCAGAACATGGTCTATTCTTGAGAATGTCCATGGGCATTAGAATAGAATGAGTATTCTTTGGTTCTGGGGTGTAGTGTTCTATATATATCCATGAGGTCCAACTCGTCAAGTATGGCATTCAAAGCCTTTGATTCTTTGCTTAGTCTTTGCCAGGGTGTTCTATTTCTGATAGTGGGGTGTTGAGGTCCCCTACTATTAATGTATTTTTATCTATATGTCTCTTTATTCTGGTTAAGAGTTGGCTTGTGTATCTTGCTGCTCCCCTGTTGGGGGCATATATATTTATAATTGTCATATCCACTTGTTGAATACTTCCCTTAAGAATAATATAGTGTCCTTCTGCGTCTCTAACTATAGTCTCTAATTTAAAATCCAATCTATCTGATATGAGAATTGCTACCCCACCTTTCTTTTGAGGTCCATTTGCGTGAAAGATGGTACTCCATCCCCTTACTCTCAGTCTGAATGCATCTTTGGGTTCGAAATGAGTCTCTTGTAGATAGCAAATGGATGGGTCATTTCTTTTTATCCAATCTGCAACCCTGTGGTGTTTATGGGAGCATTTAAGCCATTCATATTAAGACTGAGTACTGAGAGATATGATTTTAATGATGCCATGTTGCCAGTAAAGTCTTTGTTTGTATTGGCTGTGACTTTCTGTTCTGTATCACTCTTGGGGCCTTTTTACCTTTATAGAACCCCCCTTAATATCTCCTGTAGGGCTGGTTTCGTGGTTACGAAATTGGTTAATGACTGGCGATTCTGAAATGTCTTTATTTCTCCATCAATTCTGAATGACAGCCTTGCTGGATAAAGGATCCTTGGCTGCATGTTTTTCTCTGAAAGAGCTTGAAAAATGCCCCCCCCCCAATCCTTTCTCTCATTCCAGGTCTGTGTAGACAGGTCTGACGTAATTCTGATGCCTTTGCCTTGGTACGTGAGAAATTTCTTTGCTCTGGCCGCTTTCAATACTGTATCCTTGGCTGTAATATTTGCCAATTGCACTATGACGTGACGTGGTGTAGTGTTGTCGTGGTTGAGCTTGGGAGGGGTCCTCTCTGCCTCTTGGACAGGAATGTTTGTTTCCCTCGCTAGATTAGGGAAGTTTTCAGCTACAATTTGTTCAAATATCTCTTCTAGACCTCTGTTTTTCTCCACCCCCTCGGGGATGCCGATGATTTCGTTTCATTGAGTCAGTAATCTCTTGTAACCTGCAACGTGGGTGTGTTTTTTTTTAAGACCAGCTTCTATTTTCCTTTTTTCCTCTATTAACCCATCCTCCAATTCACTAACCCGTTCCTCTGCTTCTGTGACCCTGGCCGTCAGAGCCTCTAATTTTGCCTGCATTTGGCTCATAGAATTTTTAATTTCTGTCAGATTCGCTCTCATTTCTGTCCTTAGGGATTCTATATTCTCAGTAACCTTTTCGTTAATAGTTTTTTCAATTCTACTCATCATTTTGACCATCGTTACTCTGAATTCCATTTCTGATACTTTGGTTACATCCATATCCATTATTTCTGTGGCAGAGGCCACAGACTCACTGTCTTTTCTTTGCGGGGGGGGGGGGGGCTTCTCCTTCTTGTCATTCTGATAAGGAGAGGTTGCGGGGTTGTCCAGAGCCCAAATTATTGACTGGGTCCCAGGCCATGTCCCTTGTTTTATAGGGATCTTAGGGATGTGGGCTGCTTCTTTAAAGATTTTATTTATTTATGTGGCAGCCAACCAGCGAGAGAGGGAACAGAAGCGGGGGAGTGGGAGAGGAAGAAGCAGGCTCCCAGCAGAGGAGCCCGATGAGGGACTCCTTTCCAGAACGCCGGGATCACGCCCTAAGCCGAAGACAGGCGCTCAGTGACTGCGCCACCCAGGCGCCCGGGTTGTGGACTTCTTGATTTTTCAGCCTGCCTTCTGTGTTCTGGGGGAGGGGCCTGCCGCGCCGATACTCAGGCAGCCCTGTTTGGGTAGAGTCTCCATGTCCCCTGCGAGGGGGGATGGGGATGGGCACTCCCTGAGCCGGTATTTCCAGGCTTTTGTTCTCTGGCGGCTTTCCCTGGCGGTCTGCTGTGCCTCTTCTGAGGGTCAGAGCAGCAGTGGCCGAATCTCAGCCTCTGTCTCAGAACAGAGGGATCGTGGACCATTCTCCACTGCTGTTCTGGCCACTTTAACTCTGTTTCTGTTGGTGCTGCTCAACCCTGCAGCGTCCCGGGATGTGCGCCCCACACCCGGGGTCCCAGCCCTCACTTCCAGGGCCCGCGCGTCTCTGTCCTTTGTGTTCCTAACGCCGCCAGCCGCCCCGCGCGCTCCGGAAGTTCCCGGTCTCAGTCTGGATCCAGTGAGCGCACCGGGATTCCGGGGTTCCGCGAGATGCCTGGTGGCGCGCACTCCTGGCTCACGGTCTCAGTCTGCTGTTTTGCGGGTGCTGTCCGTTAGCCCGCCCGCTCCCCCGTGCAAGTGGCTACCACTTCCCGGCGCCCGAACGTGGCAGCTCCCTCCCCCTTCCGTTTATCTTCCGATATCTGTGCACGGTTTCATGGCTCCCCGCTTCGTACCTCAATACTCAGCGCTGGGGATGTTCATTTGTAGAGATCCAGATGCATCTTCCTGTGTCTCAGGCTGGTTCCGTGGTTGTTTAGGCTGGTCTGGTACCTATCCAGCTCGACTCGGGGGACCGGCTGAAAAAGGGGTCCCCTACTCCTCTGCCATCTTAACTCCTCCAAGGCAGGTCAGCTTCTTAAAAGCAAACATTAAAGAGTTACTGAGAGGTGATACTTTGATTTTTTGAAATCTGAGTTTGAAATAATTGATAGATTATGACCATGATTTTCCCCAGTAGTCTTTGGCAAAGTCAGTCAGTCTCATGTTATTCTTTCCTCATCAGACTAGGCTGTAATTTGTTTTTAACAGAATAACATCGGCTCTTGATGCATTAAATACTATAGGAATGCTGTTATTCTAAAATAGCATATCTTATACTATTTGCATAAAATGGTAACAAGGCAAAGGATGTAGTTATTTTTGTAAGCCAACTGACATTTGTCACCTGCCTGCTCCTTTTGAAAGAATATCCTGACTAATCGCTGATTGTCTTCCGTAATGGTTAATTTAATGCTAGTGTGATGTTTTTCCTGGCCATGTAATATTTTTGATATTGTTAGATTAGCCACATTACAAAACAAAAGTAAATGATCTTTTTTTGTTATCTGTGAATTATTAAATTGTCATATTGTATTTGTTTGTTGTAGTGTATAGACCTGCTTGGAGTCAATGATAATTTTCTTCCTTTCAGTATTTATTTTCTTCTAAAGTGCCGGTTGTGAATATTCCTTATGCCTCCTGTACTGTAAAGTACATGCTAATACTAATTTCTCCAAGAAATGTACAAAGCACTGTTTTAAGATTTTGTTGATACCTAGAATTTCAAGGTGGCATTAAAAGCACATTGGCGCTTAGTTACTTTATACATTTTTTTTATGATAAACGTACGATCTGTTATTATTTTTCTTGATAAACCATTCCAGTTTAATACATTTGCTTACTCTTCCTTAATTGTCCTCTAATGTATGTATATTTTGATATTGTAAATGCTGTTACTATTTCCTATTCTAGCTGGATGCGTAATTGTAATAAGATTCCAATCACATTTTTTTTTTTAAACAAACAAAAAAAACTCTTGCTGGACCATGGTGATTGTTTTACAAACTAGAAACAGAGTAAGATGAAAGTCACCCAAAGTTATTTCTTTTGCTATAGTACTGGTGTAATAATTAGAAGATACATATTTGTGGTAGGTAGACTGTATTCTTTTGTATTATTAATTATGCTTCTCTATATAGTTCTTGTGTTCATTCAAAGAAATCAGTTAAGTAGGGGGTACAGTTTCACTTGTGTTAGTACTGGTTGCTAACATGTTATGTAACTACTGTTTCTGGTTTGTTCTATCCTTTATAATATTGGACGGTTATTTCTTGAGGCGGTTGTTTTTAGCTGATCCTTTTTATTTATTATTTTTTTTTTTTAAAGATTTTTTATGTATGTATGTATGTGACAGAGGGAACACAGCAGGGGGAGTGGGAGAGGAAGAAGCAGGCTCCCAGCGGAGGAGCCCGATGTGGGGCTCGATCCCGGAACGCCAGGATCACGCCCTGAGCCGAAGGCAGACGCTTTAACGACTGCGCTACCCAGGCGCCCCTAGCTGATCCTTTTTAAAATAAGAGTAGTGGTTGGTTTTCCTAGCTGTAGAAGTCAAAGGGTATTCATGTATTTCAGTTTTGCCTATCTGCCTTAATCTTTTTGTGTGCTCTTTGGTAATAGAAAGGGAGATTCATTTTGTAGATACTATGCAGGTTTTTAATATTTCTATAAGATTGAAAATGCAAGCATGGTATAGAAATTCAAGTAGGATTGGCACTGTTTTAGTTAGATTTTGGCAATTGTTTTGTAGCTGCCAAAAATGGATTCAGAAGTTACATGTGAAGTTGGTTTTACAGTTAGATATAAAAGGAAAACAGTAGCTAGTAGAATTTTTCTCAGTATCATATTATACTTTCCCTCTTTTATGTTTGGATAAACAGTGTTTTCTAGTGGGACTTTAGAATAACTAAAACAGCCTTTGACATTAGGGGAAAAAAATCCTTTTTGATAAAAAGAAGTATGATGTTTTAGAGTATTGAAAATATATACCTCCGGCTGGCAGTTTGTGTTATAGCCTCTACTTTTTTTTTTTTTTTTGCCTTTTATTCTTACATGGATGTGCTTATTGGCAATATTCAAATATGTCTCAGACTTTTATGTGTGTTTTGAGTACCTCTGCAAAAATGAACCTACTCATTTTCTTATTAGTGAGCACTGTGCGTTAAAATTTCCTACTGAAGACTTACTAGCTTTAGCTGCACATCATAGGACAGGCAGGGCTGTTATGGACTTAACCCACATAAGCCGCTCACTTTGTTAGTAAAATCAAGGAGTGACTTAGTGACTTGGCCGCAAGATCTTGACTCATTTTTGATCAGAGCCAGAACAAAAGCCCCTATCTCTAGGCTCCAGTCCAGTGTTATTTCTAGTGCTGCTCAAACAAAATTTTCTCTAGAAAGATAACCCAGAGACTGCAAAGGAACCATGATATAGAAGTGTCGTTTCTAACTATATTAGCTGCCAGGTAATGTTCTTCAGTTTTTCAACTTTCATCTTAATGTCAGCATTGTATGAGCTATAACAGTTTAATCACTGAGATCCTCTGACAAGTAGTGTTATAAAAATTGGATCATACCATTATTTATTGTTCTTATTTTAGCTTTTGAAATGAATAAACCATATGCCCTTCTTTTAACTGCTTTTAGGAAGAACAAATGATAAAGATTAACTAACATTTTTTTTCTGATTATTTAATTTGACTTCATGGACACTACTTTTTGTTTATTTGCTTTTAGATTCCCTGAGTAAGGTTTGTTAGGCAAAGTGGACTCCATAGAATATATCATGTTTTCCTGTCACTTCAGTGTTTTCAGAATTAAACTATCATTTCATGTGGAAAGGCAGCTCTTGTTTTGCTTCATTGCAAAGTAGAGGACTCCATTACTAGTTGGGAGGTGGAAAAATTATTTTCTTTTGATAGAAAAAAATTGTGATTGTTCGCTAGCTACACATTTGTTTTGCCGCTTGCCAAGTACGACATTTTTAAATACTATGCATATTCCTTTTTTATGCAGCAGTGCTGTTAGCAACACCAATTAGATTAGTTTTAACAAATCTCTTATATATAAGTGTATGCTGTAAATTTGCAACATAGCCCAGAGAAATTTTATTTTGTTTTATTCAGTTGATAAAAAGTCAAGATGGTTTATCAGTTACAGTTGTCATTTGAAATCAGTATTGTCTTATGATTTACATTATTCCTAGGTAGTTTGCTGTGTATTTTATGTACCTTGCTAGCCCTTAAAAAACAAACATGGTCGGGGGGGGGCGGTGTCTGTCTGTGTGAATGCAAATACACACACATGCATATGTACATGCATTTTCATGGATTCATGTCTGTGTGTGTAATTGATCTTAAGTTATTTATATGACAACCAAACATTGTCAGATAAACACACAGAGATTTAAGTTTTAATGCTGCAGAGTAATCTCTTTGTTATGCCATAAGCCAGTTTGGAAGATCTAATTAGTAAAATGAGTGCAGTATATTTTATGTATACTAATACTTTGATGAACACACATACAACCCACACCCTATTTCTATTTGTCATATATTTATATATATCTATTTATTTGTAATTCTCTGTTTTAAATTGAGGTATTAAGCCATTTGATGGCATCACACATTAAACTAAACTTTTATCATTATCTTATAACACATTTATATTTATGAATTTAGAGATATTGGTAAACACTGACATTTTTCATCGAATATTTCTGGAGTACCTACTATGCATTAGACATTACTTGGTGTCAGGCATCTAACAGTGAAAAAGTGAGGCTTTGTCTTTGTGCATATTCTCTTTTTTTATTTAGGAAGCCACATACATTATTTTTTTTTAATTGTAAAACATGTTAAATATAACAAAGAAAAAATACTAGTGTTATGATAGTGTACCAGAGGGGTTGTGTTAGTTATATATTGGTCCTTAGTAAAAATTGCCTCCAACTTAGTAGGCCAAAGTAGGAAATGTTATTATCTTATACTTTCTATGGGTCAGGCATTTGGAAGAGGATTAACTGAGTGGTTCTGGTTTAGGATCTTCACGAAGTTGCCGTCATGGTATCAGCAGGTTATAGTTATCTGCAGACTTGATTAGATTAGAGGATCCATTTTTCTCCATGGCTCACTCACATAGCTATTGGCAGGAGGTTTCAGTTCCTCACTGTCTGTTGGCAGGAAGCCTTAGTTTTTCGCCACATAGGCCTCTTCGTAGGCTGCATAAATGTCCTCATATAGAGCTAACTGCCTCCAGAGTAAGCACTGGGGCAAGCATTCTGAGAGAAAGACTGAGAGGGAGAGAGAGAGAGAACTAGGTAGAAGCCTCCTTTCCTTTTGTGATCTAGCCTTGGAAGTCATACAGCATCACTTCTGTATTCTGTTCATCAAGTTAGTTCCAAAGTCCCATCTAAATTCAAAAGAGGGGGGATAGACCATGCCTCTTAATAGGGAGTAGCAAGGTTCTAGAAAAGCCTTTGCACCACAAGTATTGCTGTGGTCATTTTTAGAAAATATAATCTGTTGTGGAAGGGAGAACAAGAGGAGATATTAGCAGATCTGGGTTCAAGAGAGGTGATGGTGGTGGCAGTGGAGATGAAAAGAAGTGGATACCTATAAGAGAGATGCCAGAAGATGGAAAGAATCTTGTGATTGGAAAGATATGGATGGTGAAGGAGATGGGATGTGAGGTATGACTTCCATGTTTCTGACAGGAGCAATCAAGTGAAGGTGGTGCTCTATCTTGGATAGGGAAAGCCTGGATAAGGCCAAAGTGGGTATGGAAGTTTGATTTGGTTTTTGTTTTCAGTGGTTGTGGTTGTGGTGGGCTAATAAGTTAGTGGGAAGATTCTAAGTTCATTTCTGAATGAACTGAGTTTGAGTTACATGAGAGACATTCAGTGGAAGTGGAAAGTTGCTAGTCTCACTCAGAGAAGCAGTCTGGGCTGGACATAATTATGTGAGAATTTCAGATATATAGATGGCAATTTTAGGTGGGTAGGTATTGATAAAGTTCACTTAGGTGAATGTAGACTGAGAAGATAAATTTTAAAAAGAGCTCTGAGGAATACCATCTTTTAATGCGTGATTAGAGGCGGCTAATCAGCAAGTAAGGCTGAGAAAGAGTGACCTGAGACGTAGGAGGTAAACCAGAAAGATACATGTCAAGGAAACCTAAGGAACATTGTGTTTCAAGGGCATATCGAAGTCAAGTAAATTGAAGATTGAATGTTTAGTGGATTTGGCTCTTGGAGGTGACTTTATAGCGAAATTGTTTTTGAAGAATATTGGTGGTGAAGACAAATTGGAGTAGCGTGAAAAGTGAGTGGGAAAGAAGGCGATGGAGGTGCTGGGTGAGGCATCTCTTAAGTTCAGTCAATGTGGGGAGGAGAGGGACTGAGGCCAGTAGCTGTAGAGGAAAATGAAGTAAAGAGATTTTTTTATATGAAATTTTTCCCTTTTTAAAATGGAAGGAGCAGGCGTGGTACCTTAAATGTTTAAGGATGAAGAGAGAGAGAAAAATGGGGACAGAACTATATGTATGTTGTCAGCTTAGTTTAAAGGGGCATATAAAAGGATACTTAAAAATGGAAATAAGGTACTTATGGCCCAATATATAAAGCCACTCCTACCTATGGCCACATTTAGCTGTTTTCAAAATCAGATTTTTACTTAGCTTTATTTTATCATATAGCTTGTGTGTGTTCTTCACAAACTAAATTGGGCTGTTTTGGTTACAGTAAATCTGAAACATTTGTCAATAACATCAGTATTTATTGAAACAAATCAGGAATAGATGGTACTTGGTGGGCTTTTGCAATAAAGATGAATAAAGGTAAAGGATTTTATTCTTTAGAAAACCAAGTGGTGAAGTCAATGATAAAGTATAATCTTGTGGAAACAAAGTAGTGGCAGTGTTAAAAGACAATGTCTGCGTTCTTGGAAAAATGAACAGTTTCCTTAAATGATAAACATTTCCAAGACTACTTTTTACTTTGAATTTATCATTTCAACAGATAAGAACTGGTAAAAAGAAGCTAATTGGCTGAGGAAGTCCCCAAGAAATAACAGACATTTAAAAAACAGATGCTACAAATTCCATCAACAGGGAATGGTAACAGAAAATTGGCAAGTACTTAAAAGAATGCAAAGTAGTCTGAAATGGGTAAATAATCACTAAGCAATCACTTGGTTCTTGCCCCATGTAGTAGAGATGAGACTTAGAGATATTACAGCTAACTGTACCGTAAGAGCTCAGGTAGAAATTGGGTCCTCTTCTCACCCTGTTGAGAATGTTATATACTACCATGGATCATGTTAGAGCTATGAAAATGGGATTGGAGTAATTGCCAGTGAAGATTAAAATGTGTCCAGTTAGCCTAGTTTTATCAAGTTATAGGAATTATTAGGAAGGTGAAAAATATCTGCAAGCTGCTGTTGGCGTTCATATGCAGGCTTTGAAATAAGTGGTAGTGAACAGTGTAACAGGTTCAGTGTTAGAGGAACTGAATTTTAATCATAAATTTGCCACCAGTTTAGCTGCACAAACCTAAGTAAGACCTATAACCTTTCTGTTCATCAGTAGAATGGTGGAGTTGGCGACAGGGCTATGAAAAAACTCAAATTATTAAGCAGCAACCATGTGACAGGCATAGTGTCATTTTCTTAAAACTTTCTCATTTAATCCTTACAACCATTCCATGAGACTGCCTGTGTTAGCTCCATTGTACAGATGAGGCTAGGTAACTTGACAAAGTTAGTTACTTGACAAAGTGATAGAGATAGAATACCCACCCAAGTCTGTTGACCCTCGAACTGATGGTTTTTACACAGCATCAGTGTGTCACAAACTTCATTTTTGTACTTTTTTTTTTTTTTTTTTTAAGAGGGAGAGGGTCAGGAGAGGGAGAAAATCTTAAGCAGGCTCCACGCCCAGTGTAGAGCCTGACTCGGGGCTCGATCTCATGACGCTGAGGCATGACCTAAGCCGAAATCAGGAGTCAGATACTTAACTGATTGATCCACCCAGGTGCCCCATTTTTATACCATTTTAAAAACTGTTGCCCTATCACTGTGTCATTACTGCTCTTATTTATTTGATATTTTTCTTTCAATCTGTATTCACATATATTTTTAAAATATATTTGAGAGAGAGAGAGAGAGAGCGAGCGTAGCAGGGGGAGTGGCAGAGGGAGAAGGAGAAGCAGGCTTCCTGCTGAGCAGGGGCTTAATCACAGGACCTTGGGATCCTGACTTGAGCCGAAGGCAGACACTTAACCGACTGAGCTACCCAGGTGCCCCTGTATTCACATATTTTACTCCTATTTATTTCAGAAGGAAATTGCTTGATAAATAAAAACAACACTAAACAAACTGATATGAAAGACTGAAAAGACAAGGAGCTCTCCCTCCTTCTCTAGGGGAGAAATAAGAGAAAGAAAGAAAGAGAGAGAGAGAGAGGGAGGAAAGAAAGAAAGAAAGGAAGGAGGGAGGGAGGGAGGGAGGGAGGAAGGAGAGTGGGAGGGAGGGAGGGAGGAGGAGAGAGAGGAAGGAAGGAAGAAAGAAAAAAGAAAGGAAAAAAGAAAAGAAACATGAAGAACAGGAAGAACCAAGGGCCCAGAGAGAAAGAAGTCTCTTTGGGTTAGAGGCCAAGGCCTGGAAATGCCAGAACGTTTCAGAAAAGTGGGTTTGGGACTGGCAATTTGGATCCCATTTGAGAACTGTATCACACACAAGAAGATGGGAACACTTCAGGAGCACCTGCATTTGATTTAAAAGAGCTGGGGGTTAGGAGACAGAGTTGGGCCAGGAATGGAACCTGGATTATCAGAGGATCTGGAACCCAGAGGTTGGAACACTTCTGGGAGAGGGAAGGAGGGTAGAGCCTGAAGAAGGGGCACAAAGACTGGGAGCTCAGATTAAAGCAGGACAGTGGCCAGAACTCTCTAGAGATTGAAGGAATGCTCAGGTGAAGGCTGAGGCCCTAGTGGAGAGCTCAGGAATGAAAGCTTAAGGGTGGGCACATTGAGGTTGGGACCCTAGAGACTGGATCATGAGTGCTACAGTTCTGGGAAATTTTCTTTACAAGACCGTTTGTATATGGTCTGAAATCATCTTTTGTACATGCAATAGTAGTATGTACACCACCCTTTTGGTAAATATGGTTACTTCGAGATTTGGTCCATCTGTCCCTGCCAGCTCTGGGTTCTCCCTTGACCTATTTTGTCAAGTACTTACTCTCTTCTGTTATGTGTTTATTTAAAAACAGTGCTAAATAAAAAGGCTTAAACATTTTTTTAATTTAAATAATACTTAGATCTAGAATATTCCTACAGCTTGCTTTGTCTTTCAGCTCCCAACTAAAAAGGGGACTGTCATAAGCAGGGGGGTGGGAGGGGAATTAGTCTGCCTTTCTAAAGTGAGGGATTAACCTGAGAGACTGGGTGTCCTACTTCGGGTTTTCTGGGTCACAGGAATCCCATCTTTCCTGTTGTCAACCATCATCTTCCAGTTCCCTCTGAGTTTGGTTTACTTTTTTCTCCATTTTCTTTCAAAAGTATCTTTACTCTCTGCTTTCTCTTTCTACATTTATGTTCACCTTAGTTGATTTTGTTGTTGTTCTTATAGTTTTTACCTAGTTCCAAATAATGAGACTACCCTGTTGACTGTGCTTGGGGTTTATTCATGCCTGTTGGCCTTTCATTTTCTTTGCTCTTGGTATTTTGTCCACCATCTTTTCTAAAATGGGTATTCTTGAACAACTAATAAAAAAGGTTATATTATAGTAGTACTTTATGTCACTAAAATCTAAAGAATACTATTTATATTTTTAAATTCTGCCTGTCAGAGGAATGTATTCTGGTGATGTTCATGTGTACATAAATACACACATATCACATGTAAGCACCCATATTTACACATGTGGTTAATATTTTCATCTGTATAAAATATTTGACCTATAGGAATACATAGTATGTACTATCTATCTACGAGGGTGTTGTGTGTGTGTGTACATATATATATATATATATATACATATACATAAGCACATATTTCAATGCAGAGAGTTCATTCATTATTAGCTTTTGGGCCAGAGGACCCAGGGGAGTGTACATAGTTAAAACTGTGTGACGTTCTTACTGCTGACACCTCTGCATTTTGTTTCAATTTCTAATGTTTGTTCCTTTTACTAGACCTTTTAATAAGCAGATTCTGAAAAGCTTGAAGAAGGAAGTAATTTTAATTGCAGGAGTTAGTTTGGTCTTTCTCATTCTTGTTTTTTGTTCTGCCAGGATTCTTCATCTTTGATTTGATACAATAGTAATATCTCAATAAATGCCCAAAGTGTAGTAGTACAACATATATAATTTTTCTTTTCAGTATCTGGAGGATCTAGAAAAGCTCATGCCTTTTGGGTAGGAGAGAATTATTATCCTGAGAAACATTATCTAGGCTGGGAGCAGAAGAGATCTAAATTTGCTGGTCTCAGATTTTTCATTGTAAAATGAGGAAGTTGGAAACTAAAATTCTGAAGTTCCCTTGCTGCTCTAAAATTGATGAGAGTTTGGGTCTATGAAATTCTTGGTTGACAGACATTAAATCATGGAGCATGTTCAGCCAGTGCTCAAAATTTTCTGCTCATAAATGTCACTCAGAAGCATATTAACTTTACATTAATCTTTTTCCCTCCTACCAACGTAAACTTTCAGACTTTGATAATACAGTGCACAGTGGCATTTTTAACGTACTGTTTCAGGTTGTTACTTCTGAAAACACAGCATAGATTTTGTTTAATTTGCATTTTGAGGGAATAAAGCAACTACAGAACTCTCAGGAATTGGGAGCTTCATCTGTTATTACAGCACACTTTATTTTCATTGTAGGGCATAAGGTACCAGAATTTTTTTTTAAGTCTTTTTACTATTAGTTGTTTTGTTTTGAAGGTTGATGTGTTAGTTTCTTTGGTCTCCAGTAACAACATACCCGAACTGGATGGCTTTAAACATAAATTTATTGTCTCATACTTCTGGGGGCCAACAGTTCTCAAAGGCATGGTATGGGCAGGGTCATGTTCCCTCTGAAACCTGTAGGGAAGACTCTTTCCTTGCCTCTTCTAACTTCTGGTGTTTGCTGGCATTCCTTGGCTTGTATATACATCATTCCTTTCTGCCTCCTTTGTCACATGGCCATCTTCTTTTGAGGGTAACTGTGTCTCTTCTCTTCTTATAAAGACAGAAGCCATATTAGATTAAGGGCCAACCTTACTTATGATCTCAACTTACTTCTGCAGTGATTCTGTTTCTAAACATGGTCACAGTTTGAGGTACTATGAGTTCGGATTTGAACACATCTTTGGCGGGGGGTGGGGCCTGGGACAGGACACATTTCAACCCATAACAACTGTTAAGGTTGTGATCGTAAATAATAATGTACTAAACCAAGATTATTGCCCTTTTACTCCTCATTTCCTAATCTTTCAACACTGCCGCTAGTACCTTTCCACCTGCTGAGCAAATGTTACTGAACTCTTTTTTGTTTCTGGCATCGAAGATCAAATAAAAGCCCTAGTATAGATTCAGAGGAAATGTTCAAACTAGTTTTTACGTAAAGCTGAGAGAAAGAAGGTGAACAGTTAAAAGTGGGTTTCATACATAATACATAAGAAAAAAATATTAGGTAGTCATAGGAACTAGAAAATTTTAAATTCACCTTAATATATCCAGGAATTCCTTGAAGTGGGTATAAAATCTAGTGACATGGTTTTAGCTGACTGGTAGATTAAGGTTTTTATTAAATTTTTAGGTTTAGAGAATGATAGAAGGCAGAAAAAGAAAGGGGTATTTTATTTTTCCTGTTTCATAGTCTTTTACTTGGAAATGTTTCGGTATTTTAATGCATTTGAAATTAATGAAAGGGTTATTGCATACTTTGTCAACAATTTTATAGACTACCGTGCATAAAAAACAGTAATTATGTTGAGAAAGGTGGCTTAACGGGTACAGAAATATGGAGTAGATAATTGCTATACCAATATACCAGTCTTTGTGGACTTGCATATATAATAACATAGTTAAAACTAAAAAACATGAGCTTAGTCAGGATTGTGGTGCTTTTACTGGCAAACAAGATATTAATCCCCGTGGAATGTTTTTTTTTCTCTTGATATTATGTATTCATTTAAATTCTACTTTTCTGTTCTTATCCAGGTTTTAAAAATTAATTATTCAAATAATTGTAAATGGTCCTTACAACTTTTCTTTTAGATGTGTAATAACATCTGTGGTCATGGAACCAAGTAAAGTGATTTAGTGGTATTTTATTTCTGTTGGGTTATACTTCATCTTTTTCAAGAACTGTATGTAGGTCAGAAAATGTTTTTGGATTTTGTTTTCTTAATTTAAATGATTTCCAGGTACATCTTCAGAGTCAGAATAACAGTCCTGAGAATCTGTGAGTTTAGTCTTGCCTATATGTGAAACCACCAATTTTTCTCTTTTGATTGTTGTTTTGTTAAGAATAAAAGTACCTTGCCTCACTCACAACTTTTATGAAGATAAAATAACAATGTGTGTACCATTTTGGAAATTGTAAAATGCAGTACAGATGGAGTAATATAGCATTAAAAATAATACTAGACTGTCAGTGGGAATCTGTGTTGATATCTTCCAATTAGTGTGTGTTAAGGTAAATGTACTGTAAGTCTAGGAATCATGGACCACTTTATTAAAATGACTGTTTAATAGTTATCTGATAGGAAATACAACCTTTTTAATAAGACTCAAAAATATGATTTATTTTGCTAGCTCCATTAATTTCAGGAAGATTTATCAGGTGGTTAGAAAAGGAAATTCATTTGATTTTACTTATTGCAGTGGTTATGTTGTCACAAGCACTGAATTAGTGAACACTGAACCATTGCTCCTAGTAGAAATACAGGTTTAGGTTCCTGTGAGCCTCTGGTTGCATTTCATCAACAAGTCAGTACATGACTTATGTTTCTGTTTAAAGGCACCTTATTTAATAAGTATTGTTAATTCATTAATATTGAATCCATGGCCAGTGACACTATATAACTCATGCCTGAATGAAGCTTATTTATATAACACAAGTATTTTCTCAGAAGGCACACCCAGACTTTCTTGCACTTTTAGGGACACTACATAGCACTACAGTGCTAAGCTTGGGGGCCATTTCAAACAGTGAAAAGCACAAAAATGCAAAAAATGTGGTACTAAGTAGACCATGAAAAGAGCACTTGTTTGGAGTATGAGAGCTGAAACAAGAAGGCAGAGTATTTCCTTGTTCTACCTCAGCCAGGACTCAAATTTTCTGCCACTCTGCATATGCCTCCAATGACTGCAGAAGCACTGCTGGTATTCATTTGGGTTATGTAAATTCATTTGGGGGGGTAGGTGAATTTACAGTTTCAAAATCCAGGAATGAATGAGGATACTGTATATGGAATAGTGAAGAATGAGTTATTAAGTCATTACAGTTGGATTCAGATACTTTCTATCTTAATTTCCTAAATTTATGTTTACTGTAAACAGTACATCCTCTGTCTTTTGTCTTCTGATTTCTCAGTCTGGCCACAAAATCTCTACTATCAATGATATTTGTAACAAATAGTTAATTTAATGCCTTGCCCTTTTGTTTGATGATAAGGAATCTGTGACTTAAAATTACGTCATGAATTGCTGTATGTTATCAGAAGGAAGACAGAGGACTTTGATCATTGTAGTGAGGGTGGAACATCCGTTACAGTACCTGTAAGTAGCCCTGCTCTTTAAGTAACTCCACTCTCTCACCCTCCAGGTATTTCTGGGCAAAAAAATCAGGGACGTTCAGTATAGCAAAGGTTCTAAGAGCATGGGTTCTGTCTTGGTATCATCACTTACTCGATGTGTGTATTTAGGTCTATTAAGTTCTTTGTGCCACAGGTTCTTTTATACAGTGAGGGTAGTAATAGTATCTACCTCATGATTTGGGTGGGAGAATTCAGTGAACTGATTCATAGAACATACTTAAAATAATGCCCACCACTTAAGTTAGTGCTCAGTAAATGTTAGGTATCATCATTATTACTATTATTATTCTAAATTTGGGTAGACCCTTTTTATTCTTCCCTACTCCTTACTGTCAGGGGTGATGGACAATTGAAAAACCTGTTTTATATTTCTCATATTTGCAGCCTCTCCCAGCGCTCATGTTTATCATTGATCTGATTAGTTATGCCCCTCTTCCCCATTTGTACTGTCATTGCAAGAGGTCACATAGGAGAAGAGATTAACATGTATGTTTAGTCCTCCATTATGAGCCACAAGTTGGTATGGGACTTTAGCAATGAGTTGCCAAAGAATTTTTTTTTAAATACTTGTTAATATCTTCTTCTGTGTTCTTCCAAGAATAGTGTTTTGACTGACTTGTTCTCAGAAAATGGTTGACATGTATATGTAAGATCGATTCTTAAAGTGAATTATGGATTATGGTAAGACTTCATTAGGAAAAAGTGAGACTATATCCTTCCATCCTGCCATCCTATCTGCTTACCTTGTGTGAAAAATAATCCAGAGAAGTGTTCAAAAAGGAAGAAGATTTAATAATGTATTTTAGAAACTGAATTTCAGTCATTGTGAAATGAACAAGCAATAACCAGGTTGGGTAAAGCTCCAATAAAATAGAATTATAAAACTATAAATTGCACTTTGAAATTTTTTAAAATTTATTTTCAAACTTTACATTTTGTTTATAATGATTTTGTAAAGAGAGTAATTGCAGTGTGCTGCTGTGTAGATAGAAGTCAGTATAATCTGTTTTTCTCTCAGCATTTTATTATGAAAATGCTTAAATATACAACAAAGGTATAAATTTTACAGTGACTACCTGTATGCCCACCACCTAGATTCTGTCATTGAGTAATTTATTTTTATAAAGGTAATTTGGTGTAGTAGTATTATAAATGAAAAACTGTGCCCTCTAAAAAACAAATATGTGAAGGGCCTCAGGGTGGCGCAGTTGGTGAGCTTCCAACTCTTGGTTTTGGCTTAGGTTGTGATCTCAGGGTCTGAGATTGAGTCCCATGCTGGACCAGTTTGGGTTTCTCTCTTCCTCTCCCTCTGTCCCCCTTCACCCCCCCGCCCCATGCGCTGTCTCTCAAATAATAAATAAATCTATTTATTTATACAAATTAATGAGCCACCCAATAAATAAATATCTACGAAAGAAAGAAAGAAAAAAATATGTGATTACCAAAATCTTTAATAGAAATTTCTGAAATAAAGGTCATTTGATTTTTTATTTAAGTAATTTGCTTGAATTGTAGTAATTTCAAAATAAGTTTTTCTGATATATATTACAGTATTGTTTCACATTAGCTCCATTAATAGAAGTCAAGTAATAGAATAACTCTTATGTTCCCACTGGCAGGTTAGCCAATTAAAAAAAATAAATTGTTGGGGTACCTGGGTGGGTGGCTCAGTTGTTTAAGCCTCTGACTCTTGATCTCAGCTCAGGTCTTAATCTCAGGATCATGAGTTCAAGCCATGTGTTGGGCTCCATGCTGGGTGTGGAGCTTACTTAAAAAAATTTTGTTAATAAAGAGTTTTA
Organism: Ursus arctos; assembly: GCF_023065955.2. NCBI lineage: Eukaryota > Metazoa > Chordata > Mammalia > Carnivora > Ursidae > Ursus > Ursus arctos. The sequence goes on from NW_026622763.1 coordinate 59,187,786, forward strand.
GAATCCTGCATAGCCATTTCTTATGCCTTTAGTCACACAGGGGTGGGTTCTGAGACCAAAGTTGGAAGTATTCTTGGAGAATTAAAATTGCAAATAATTTTTAGGGACAGCAGTGTTTAGAGGTGCAGTTTTGGATTTAGGCTGGCTCTGGGCATTTGTCCAGAAACCAAACCATTTTGCCCAACGTACTTGAATTCCTGTTTTCACTAGCCTAGACACTCCTTAATGGAGCAGAAATCCTGCTTTTAATAACATAAAGACAGTGAAGTGAGTTTGCTTTCTGAACGTATTTTCATTTTTGTTACCAGCATTTTATTTACAACTGAATACACTTTCCTAGTGTCATTTTGTTGATTTTCTCAATGAAAATGTTACCTATTTTTTTTCTCTGACGTTTGATGTTAAAATCTGTTCAGATTGTTAGGCAAGATAACATTAATATTTTTCTCCAGTATTTATTGTGAAAACAGGTATAATTGCCTGGAATATGTGCGTTTAAAGGTATTCTTTAGAACAGTTATGTAAGAGATACTTTTAATCATAGTTGTTAGATGCCACATGTCACTTTCTGGATTTAAGCAACTACCATGCCGTCTTATTGAACTTGCCTCAGAAATGATGGAAATATGTGGTCATTATACTAAATTAATTCTGGATTTGAATCATATTATTGGCTATTAATAATCTTCCAGAATCACATCTACATATATTAGCAGGAACGAATCATCTAAGTGACGATCTGTTAGACTTAATAAAAAAGAAAAAAGAAAAACTTGAGTTTACACCGTGTCTTCTGTAAGAGCAGGTCTGATGTCAATGTACAGCCCTTTCTTTTTTGTTTTTAAAACACTCTAAAATAGTTCAGTTTTTTATGGAAACAATTTTCAAAAGAGCAGGAAATGGATTTATGGAAATTGGCACGTAAACTTGCACTCAACATTTTATCTAAAATGTGTACAGTTTATTTTTAGTGTTCAAAAAATGTTAAAATTTGAATAATACCAAGAATCAATTTTATTTCATTTAGGGGGTCCATAGAATAGTTAATAAAATGGTGATAGAACTGAAGAGACTTTCATCATAGGGTCAAGTGTGTTGGGATAATGAATACTTAAATAGTTCTAATTAGAACAGCAGGAAAAACTGAAAAAAGCAAACTCAAACACATTGAAAGATTTAGTAAAAAATTTGAAATATGATTTGAGGTTAATACTTTAGATATTTTCATTGAAACAGAAAAACAGGTTTTCGAATATTACAGATATAGAGTACATACTCTATAGATTGGTTTTGGCGTTTTCTTATAATCTGATTTTTTTTTTTTTTTTTAATTTAAGAAGACATTGAATAAGCCTTAGGGTAACTCCTTCAGTTAAATTCCCTGAAAAGACAATTGCAGTATCTCATGAAGCATTTGGATTCCTTTGGTTTCTATATCTTTTTGTCCGAAGATAGGGAAGAGGTGTGTGTTTTCTGTCAGTCAGTTATTAGATATTTCAGCCATTTTTTTATAATCCTGGGAAAATGTCCTCCAAAAGTTGAGGAGAAAAAGGGGGAAAAGCTGCATGTAATGAGCATTAGATCGAATAATTAGTGTTCTTCAAGTTGCAATAATGCCATTAATTTAAATGTTTGGCTCTGGCCTTTTGGTAAATGAGATACATAGGTCTTTTGTGTCAAGCACTATAGTTGTGTTTAATTAAACCTGTGGCAATGGCAATCCTGGATGTGTAGTACATATATTGTCAGTAAACTTACATTAGTTTGATACTGATTGAAATTCATGTCTAACTTGAGTCTGTGGGCCATATGACATTTAGTATATTTCTGCGGTTATTGTAAAGATAAGGTTGATAACCGTTTACCCAGACAATTGATATTTTAAATGTTTCAATTTGAATTTCACTAATCAGTCAAGTATCTCTGTCCATGAAGCTAATTATTTGTTAGTAAGAAGATTTGCGAACAAGAATTTTGCAGAATATTCAGACTTCTAATTTTATCTCTTCTTACTGATTTACACTACATTTAGGAATGTTATTAATATTTTTGTTAAAAATTTATTTGGAATTTTTTGGTCATCAATACTACTTTAAAATGGTATCTGCAACTTTTAAAATTAAAGGTTATATACTCTAACATGTGAATTTCAAATTTGTAACATACATACATGTATGTATAAATTAAATTTTAGAATGAAAGATGAACTATAACAAAAGGTGTGGGATTATAGTCACGGTATCCTTTTGGCTTTTCTGGGTAAGATATTAGTAACTATATCATGACCAGCCAAACCTCTTGTTTGAAATAAGAGGCATGGTTAACCATAATTAAAAATGCCAAACTTGAAAGGAGAACTGTTTGACCTATTAAATGAAAAGATCTCACCAGGAATTCCTGGATGTCAAGTCATTTAATTCAGAGATCTAACTTAAAAAAATAAAAGAATCTGAAAGATAAGAATTCATTTATGGGTAGACTTTTAAAAAGTTTTGTCACTTGCACATCACTGAGGCTAGAAAGTTTATTTCTTTTATTTGAAGGTCTGAGGAAAAAACCTCATATGTAATTATGAGAAGCAGGAGACCTAGAGCATATTGTATCTTTCAGAGGTCTTTTCCACTGACAGAAAAGCTCAAGTTCTTTCCTAGTATTGTTTTTAAATACTGTTGAAGTTGAATGTAGTTTAGCTAGGTTTTACTTTTTGTCTCCCACTTTAATATCACTGTAGCTCTACACTCCTAGTCATTTCATTCTGCAGAAGAAGTGTACTCTTTTATTTTTTAAGTATACTTTTAAGTATTCATGCAGCACATAATGCATAGGAAAGAATAAGTGTAACATGCTATGAGCATAATTATAAACATTAATGGCCTCTCACTTAAGAGCTGGAGTAAATCATTGACTCTATCTATAAGGTTCATCCTTATCCAGTTCTCTGCTTCCCCTCACCCAGATGAGATTTTTAAAAATTATTTCCTTACTATTTTAAAAATATAGGTTCTGTGTATATTCCTAAACAGTATGTCTTTTATTTTTAAACATTATATACTTGGTATCATAATGTAACTAGATTTCTACAATCTTCTTTTTGTCTATTGTTTTTATTTATTTATTTATTTATTTTTAAAAGATTTTATTTATTTATTTGACAGAGAGAGACAGCCAGCCAGCGAGAGAGGGAACACAAGCAGGGGGAGTGGGAGAGGAAGAAGCAGGCTCCCAGCAGAGGAGCCTGATGTAGGGCTCGATCCCAGAACGCCAGGATCACGCCCTGAGCCGAAGGCAGACGCTTAACCGCTGTGCCACCCAGGCGCCCCTGTCTATTGTTTTTAAAAAAATTTCTGATGAGGCATAATTGATGTGTAACATTATATTAGTTTCAAGTTTATAACATAGGGACTCAGTATATGTATATATTGCAAAATAAACAGCACAGTAAGTCTAGTTGATTAACATTGATAACCACAGATAATTAAAATTTTATGTTTTTCTGATGAGAAACTTTTTCTTTCTTAACAGCTTCCAAATATGAAATTTAATATTGTTAACTATAATCACCATGCTGTATGTTACATGCCCAGGGCTTATCTGTTCTACAACTGGATGTTTGTACCTTTTGACCGCCTTCACCCATTTAACCCACTCTCCATTCCTCTTGCCTCTGGCAACCACCAGTGTGTTCTATCTGTGAGGTTCGGTGTTTTGTCTTTCCATGTCTGACTTATTTTTCTTGGCAGAATGGCCATCCCTGTTGTTGCATATCACAAGATTTAATTCTTTTTTTTTTTTTTTACTAGTAAATAATATTCTACTGCATATATAAGCCACATTTTCTTTCTTCATCCTTCAGTGGACAGTTAACTTGCTTAACATGTTTTGTCTCTTGTAAATAATGCTGTAATGAACATGAGGTTGGATATATCTACTCAAGTTAGTGGTTTCATTTCCTGCAGATAAATACCTAGAAATGGAATTGCTGGATCATATGGTAGTTGTATTTTTAATTTTTTGAGAAACCTCTGTGCTGTTTTTTGTAGTGGCTCTAGTAATTTACATTCCCACAAATGGTGCACAAGGGTTTCCTTTTCTCCACATACCCCCACATCCCCAACACTTGTTATTTTTTGGTCTTTTTGATAATAGCCATTCAAACAGGTGTGAGGTGATACCTCACCGTTGTTTTCATTTGCATTTCCCTGATTAGTATATTGGGCATGTTTTCATGTACCTGTTGACCATTTGTCTGTCTTTGAGAAACTGTGTATTCAGATCCTTTGCCCATTTTTACTTTATTTTTTGATTTATTGATTTATTTTTAAGGATTTATTTATTTATTTTAGAGAGAGAGAACATGAGTGGGAGGAGGGCAGGGAAGGGCAAAGGGAGAGGGGGAGAAACAGACTCCCTGCTGAGCACAGAGCCAGATGTGTGGCTGAGACAATGACCTGAGCTGAAATCAAGAGTCCGACACTTAAGGGACTGAGCCACCCTGGCGCCCCTGCCCATTTTTAGTAAACAACAGCAACAACTTTTGGCTTTTGAGTTGTATGAATTTTTTATACATTTTGGATATTAACCTCTTAATCAGATGAGTGATTTGCAGATATTTTCTCCCATTCAACAGTTTGCCTTTTCATTTTGCTTATGGTTTCCTTTGCTGTGTAGAAGCTTTTAAATTTGATTTAGTCCCACTTGTTTATTTTTCCTTTCGTTGCCTTTGCTATTTGCGCCTGATGTTAAGGAGTTTATTGAGTGTGTTTTCTTTTAGGAGTTTAGTGGTTTCTGGTCTTATCTCAAGTCTTTAATCCACTTTGAGTTGATTTTTGTGTATGGCGTAAGATAATGGTATTTCATTTTTTTTGCATGTGTTTGTCCAGTTTTCCCAACACCATTTATTAAAGAGACTGTCCTTTCCCCCAGTGTATATGCTTGGCTTCTTTGTTGTAGATTGACTAAATACGCATGGGTTCATTTCTGGACTCTTTCTGTTCCAGTCATTTCCAGTGTCTGTTTTTATGCCAGTACTGTACTGTTTTGATTATTATAGCTTTCTAATAAAGTTCAAAATCAGGAAATGTGATGCCTCCAGCTTTGTTCATTTTTCTCAAGATTGCTTTGGCTGTTTGGAATCTTCTGTAGTTACTCCATACAAATTTTAGGATTGTTCTATTTCTGTGAAAAATGTCATTGGAATTTTGATTGAGGTTTCATTGAATCTGTAGATTGCTTTGGGCTGTATGGACATTTTAACAGTTTTGAGTCTCCTACTCCATGAGCATGTATTATGTTTCTATTTATGTTTCTTCTGTTTCTTTCACCATGTCTTAAAGCTTGTATTGTACAGGTCTTTCACCTTGGTTAAATTTATTCCTAGGTATTTAATCTTTTTGGTGCAATTAGGAACAGAATTGTTTTCTTAATTTCTGTTTCTGCTACTTCATTATTGTATAGAAACTCAGCCGATTTTTGTATACTGATTTTGTTCTCTGCAACTGAATTTACTTAGTTCAAACAGTTTTTTGTTGTATGTAGTCTTTAGGATTGTCTGTATATATCATGCCATCTGCACATAGAGACAATTTAACTTCTTTCTTTCTGGTTTGGATCCCTTTTATTTCTTTGTCTTGCCTAATTGTTCCAGCTAAGATTTTCAATACTGTGTTGAATAAAAGTGTGGTGAGGATAGTTATCATTGTCTTGTTTCTGATCATAAAGGAAAAGCTTTTAGCTTTTCTTCCTCAAGATCAAGTATGATGTTAGCTGTGGGCTTGTTATTATTGGCTTTATTCTGAGATACAAGTTCTACCCACTTTGCTGAGAGTTTTTGTCATAAATGGATGTTGAATTTTATCAAATTCTTTATCTATTGAGATGATCATCATTTTTATCCTTCATTTTGTTAGTGTGGTGTATCACATTGAGTGATTTGCATATATTGAACCATCCTTGCATTCCTGCAGTAAATCTAATGTGATCATGTTGTATGATCGTTTTAATGTATTGTTGAATTTGGCTTGTCCGTATCTTGTTGAGGATTTTTGCATCTATATTCATCAGGATTATTGGCTTGTAATTTTCTTTTCTTGTAGTGTCCTTGTCTGGTTTTGATATCAGTAATGCTGGCTTCATAAAATGAGTTTGGAAGTGTTACTTTTTCTTCTGTGTTTTGGAAGAATTTGAGAAAGATTGGTACAAATTCTTATAAATGTTTGGTACAATTCACCAGTGAAGTCATCTGGTCCTGGACTTGTGTTTTTTGGGAGGATTTTGATTACTAATTTGATCTCCTTGCCAGTAATTGGTCTGTTCAGGTTTTTTATTTCTTCATGATTAAATCTTGGATAGATCGTGTGTTTCTAGAAATTTATCTACTTCTTTGTCCAGTTTGTTGGTGCATAATTGTTAATAGTCTCTCATGATCCTTTGTGTTTCTGTAGTATCAGTTGTTATATCTGCTGTTTTATTTCTAATTTTATTTATTTGAGTACTCACTCTTGGTGAGTCTGGCTAAAGGTTTGTCTATTTTATCTTTTCAAAAAACCAGCTCTTCATTTCAGTTACCTTTTTTTTTGTCTTTTTAGCCTCTATGTCATTTATTTTTGCTCTTAATCTTTGTTAATTGTTTTCTGGCTATTTGTAATTCCTTTGTTCCTTTCTTTTTCTCTTACTCTCTTTCTTTGTGATTTATCTCCTGCCGTGATATGCTTACATTCTTTTTCTCTTTTATCTTTTGTGTATATACTATATGATTTTGCTTTATGGTTACCATGAGGTTTATGTTAAACAGCTTCTAACAATCCATTTTAAGTTAATAGCAGCTTAACTTTGAATGAACTCATTCTAAGTGCCTACATTTTTACTCTCCTTTCCCATGTTTTATGTATATGTTACCACCCCTTACATCTTTTTATCTTATGTATCCATTAACGAAGTATTATAGTTAGTTATTTTTAATATTTTTGTGTTTTAACCTTCATACTAGATTCATAAGTGATTAATCCACCATCTTTACAACATTGGAATGTTCTGAATTTTACTACGTATTTACTTTACCAGAGAGATTTGTACTTTCATATGTGTTTCTGTTACTAATTAGCACTCTTTCATTTCAGCTAAAGAAGTCCCTTTAATGTTCTTTGTAAGGTGTCTAGTGATGATGAACTCCTTTAGCTTTTGCTTTTCTGGAGAACTTTCTCATTAAATTCTGAAGGACAACTTTGCTGCTTGAATATTCTCATTTGGCCTTTTTTTTTTCTTTCAGCACTTTAATATATCTTTCCAATCCCTTCTGGCCTACAAAGTGCTAAAAAATCTGTTTATAGTCTTTGGGGTATGTTACAAGTTGGCTTTCTCGTATTGCTTTTAAGATTCTTCCTTGTCTTTTACTTTTGACATTTTAATTATAATGTATCTTAATGTGGGTATCTTTGGAGTCCTCTTATTTAATGCATCTCTCTGGGCTTCCTAGATCTGGATATCTGTTTCCTTCTCCAGGTTAGTGAAATTTTCAGCCATTATTTCTTCAAAAAAGTTTTCTGCTCCTTTATTTCTCCTCTTTCTGGGACCCCTATAATGCAAATGTTAGTCCACTTGATGTTGTCCAATAAGTCCCTTAAGCCTATCTCCACTTTTTCTTTTAGTCTTTTTTTTAATGTGTGTGGCTGCTCTGATTGGAGGAGTCCCACTGCCTTGTCTTTAAGGTCATTGATCCTTTCTTTTACTTCATTAAGTCTGTTGTTGAAGCCCTCTATTGTATTTTTCAGTTACTGTATTCTTCAGCTCTGTGATTTCTCTTTGGTATTTTCTTACATTTTCTATCTGTTGAAAGTCTTACTTTCTTTATGTATTGTTCTCTTGACCTCAGTGAATATTCTTATGACTGCTATTTTGAACTTTTTATCAAGTAAATCACTTCTTTCTGTTTCATTAAGGTCTCTTTCTGAGTTTTAGACTCCTTCATTTGAAATAGATTCCTCTGTTTCTTCATTTTCCTGACTGTGTTGGTTTTCATACATTAGATAAAATGGCATCTCTCCCAGTTTTAAAAGAGTGGCCTAGTTTAGATGAACCTCATTGTTGAACCTTGCCCCAGGTCTTAGCTGTCTTTCAAACCTTGTGATTGTCCATTCAGCCTCCTTTGTTCTTAGGTGCTCCCAGTAGTTCAGGGTGTGTTAACACTTGTCAGTGTTCCAGAGGGGAGGATCTCAGTCAGCACATAGATTCAGGCTGATTAGAAGCTGAGCTTTTAGGTAGTATCTTTGAAAGTATGCACTTATACCTCTTTTAGAGAACAACTGGGAGATGGGTGTTCTCTCTCTTCTCTCTGTACTGAGCCCTAGAGTGATAGCCTATTAAGAACTGTTTCTTTGTTTGCTGCCATCCGTGGAACCTGTCAACACAAGCCCTGCTGGCTATTGGAGCTGGGCTGTCAAGGGGGTGCCAGACATGTTGATAAGCTCCTTTCTAGGAGATACCAGTGACTTTGGGTGAAGTTAAGGGAGACAGTGAAAATGATGCCCGCTGGCGTTTGCAGTTTTTTGAAGGATATTTCAGTAGGCTTCTAGATATGTTTTAAATTAGATGCCTACCCCCTTAGGTAGAAGCTTTCAAAATAAGCACTTAGGCCTCTTTAACGGAAGGACTGGGTGTTTCAATCAGCTGCTTCTACTCTGAGTCATGTGGTATAGCTTCCATGAACGGGGGTGAGTCCCTTAAGACCTGGTTCTCAGTTTGTGGTAGCCTTGTGGATATTGTGGACATATGCACTGTTGGCTTTCACAGATGATGTTTTGTGGGCCCATCTCTAGGTTCAGGTCTTAAATGTTGTGGTGCCAGATGTGGGGTCAAACCTTTGCTCTTTAGAGAGAAGCAACCCTTTGTTTCTCAGGGAGAAACTGAGAGTTGTGAGTTTTCTCTTGATGTGGGTCCCCACACCAGGGCTGTGATGAGATCATGTCTCAGCCTCTTCTGCCCATTTCAGTGTGGGGTTTTTCTTGTTCACACAATGTATAGGAGTAACTCCACTGGTTTTTAGGTTTCTTTCACAGAGAATTGTTCCGTATGTAGCTGTAAATTCAGTGTGTCCATGGGAGGAAGTGAGTTCAGGATCCTCCTCCATTGCCACCTTGAGGTGAAACTCCTTTTTCTCTTAAATCTTGTTTCACGATTTGAGTCATGGCACGTAGCTATAGTTCATTAAATTTTACTGCTGTATACCATTTTATTACGTGAATATACCTTGATATAGTCTACTGCAGTAGGGAATATTGCGTGTTCTATGTTTGTTTTGTCATGTGCAGTGTAGCATGTGTTTTGGTATATGTGAGTAGATTCTTTAGTTATATATCTAGGAATGGAATAGGTTGAGGGTGGGAGGTCACAGGCTATGTACATGTTCATCCATGCAAGATAATGCTAAATTGGTGATGCATCATTGTACAGTCCCATTGGCAGAGTGTAATTCCTTTTGCTCTGTATGCTTTTCAACACTGACAGTTTTCAGAACTTTTGATTTTTTTTCCTAATCTATGTGCGGAAAAATGGTATCCTGTCATGGTTTAGTTTTTCATTTTCCTGAATGATAATGAGGTTGAAAATCTTTTTATGTTTATCTTCCATTCCAACTTTTATTTCTGCACTTTGTTGTATTGGTCTCTAGTATAGTTAGCCCTTTTTTTATGTCATGGTTAAGAACTGTTTACCTGCTATGAAGACTTGAAGATAATACCAGTATTTTATTTTTACAGGTCGCTCCTCATATTTATTTTAAGTCTATCAGGAATTGATTTTTTGGACAGTGTAAGTTAGGGGTCCAGTCGCATTTTCCTCATATGAATGACTTTTTGTTCTAGTACCTTTTATTGCATAGTCTTTCCAGTGCCTGGAGTGCCACCTCTGTCATTTCATGATTGTGTATTTGTGTGTTTCTATGTTGGGTTCTTCTGTTTTATCAATCACGTCTGTCCTGCACAAATATTACATACATTATGCTGTTTTAATTACCATAATTCTAATGAGTCTTGATGTCTGGTAGGGCAAGAATCCACATCTCCCATCAAGAGCTGCTTGACTCATCCATGTAATTTAAAAATCAGTTTATCAAATCCTTGAAAATTTCTTTTTGTAGTTTTGATTAAAATTTTGTTAAATTTGCTTATCAAATTAGCGAGAAGTAAAATTCTTAAAAATGTTGTACATGAACATAGGGCATCACCCCACTAATTTAGGATTTCTTTGATTAGTTATAATTTGTCCATATAAGCATCACATATGTTTTGTTAGATTTATTCCTAGGTGTTTAATATTTTTGATAGTGTTATAAATAACATCAGCTAAAAATTTCAGTTCCCATTATGCTGTGTAGAAATTAAGTTGATTTTTTTCTGTTATCATTGTATCTATATCTAGCACCCTTACCTAAACTCTTATCAGATCTAATAATTTATATTTGAGCTTTTTATATAGACAGTACTGTTATCTGTGAGTGACAGTTTTCTTTATTTTTCTGAAGCCCTTTCATTCTTTCTCTTACTGTAATGTTCAGGTCTGCAAGGTCTCAAGTGCGCTTCCTTTCTTGTTCCAGGTTTTAAACAAGAATGATACACATTTTCATCTTTGACTATGATGTTTCTTGTGGGTCTTTATCAGTTAATGAAAGTCCCTCCACCTTTTTTTCCTAATTTTCTAAGAAAATATTTTGGTGGTTTGTTAGTGGTGCTCTTATGTAAAATATTTATTGGTTATTAAATTTTACCGAATGCTTATCTGCTATCAAGAAATAATCTTGGTTTTCCTTTGTTAATATGAGAAATAACATTTCTATATTTTTCTCTTTTTTTTTTCATTTGTATATTTTCCTAATGTCAAACTAACTTGATAACCATTTGGTTATAGTATACTATCTTTTAAAAATTTATTTTATTTTATTTATTTGAGAGAGATTGAGAGAGAGAGAGAGAACACGAGCAGGGGGAGAGGCAGAGGGAGAAGCAGACTCCCCACTGAACGGGGAGCCCAGTGCCGATGATATGCAGGGCTCAATCCCAGGATCCCAGGATCCTGACCTGAGCCGAAGGCAAACACTTAACCAACTGAGCCACCCAGGCACCCCATATATTATCCTTTTTAATAAAAACACTCTTGGATATGGTTTGTTATCTTAAGAGTTTGCATCTGTGTTCATGAACGAGATTAGCTCTTAACTCTTTTTGAATCGTATTCTTGAATTGTACTTTTAAAGCCTTTTTTAATATCAATTTTTTTTGGCCTCAGAAGAAATTTCCTGGGATTGGAATGATCTATTGCTTAAAATTTGTTAGAACTCTTCTGTAAAATAATATTTAGACCTGGAAGTTTTGCATTTGGGGTGGTTTGCGGTAGGGAAAACATAAAGAATAACTACCAATTCGTTACTTTTTTTGATTATAGCAGTATTCTCATAGTCCTTTCCTTTTGATAACTTATATTTTTCTAAGAACAGGATCATTTGTCTAAGATTTATTCATGTCTGTTTGTGCCTTCTCTCATTCAGTCTTGTCAGAGTTTTATATGTTTTACAAAAAAAAAGGAAAAGAAAATCTTTTTCTTGATTCTGTATTTTGTGTTTGTATTCTGTTTCACTAATTTATACTCTTACCTCTGTAACTTCCTTTCTTATTTATTGTAACTTCATATTGTTTTGCTTTTTGTAGTTTTTTAGGTCGGGCATTTAGCTTGGTGATCTTCAGCTTTTTTACTTGAAGCCTCTAAACTGTAACTTTACCTGTAATTACTGCTTTTGTGGTGATTTTAAATATTTGATGAAATTTGCTTTTTGGCTTAATACATGGTTGGATTTTATAAATATTGTTAGTATGTTTGAGAAAAATGTGTCTTCTCTGTTAGGTGTATAAGGTTGTATATGTCTCTGTTATATAAGGCTCTGTATGTCTCCATTTTATTAACTGTGTGGTTCAAATATTTTACATTTTCATTTTTTTTTTACCCTGCTTGATTTATCAAAAACAAAACAAGAAGTGTAGGGATATATGCATTTGTCTAATCTTTCCTGTTTCTTGATATTTTATTAGGTAAAGCAAATTAAAAATGATATGCCTCAGTAAATTGAAACATTTATCTTCATAGCTTTTGGTTTTTGTCTTTTAAAAACACCATAATATTGTGTGTATATGCGTGTGTGTGTGGGGGTGTGTGTGTGTGTGTGTCTGTGAATTCAGTTTGATAGTCTCTGAACAGTGATCTGTTTATATTTATTGTGGTTGGTGCTTGTTTCTGCCATATACTTAGTACGGTATCTTTTCTGTCTCTATCTTACTACCTCCTCCTCCTTTTCTTGTACTTTTTCTTCCTCCCTTTATAAATTTGAAGACTTTTTACTTGTTTATTAGTTGTTTTTTTTTTTATTTCATATTTTTTCCACATCCATTTTGGAGATAAACACGATTTCAGTTTTCTTATGGTTCTTTTGAAATTTTGCCATACCTACTTAAATCCTAATAGTATCTTCTTCTCATATAACATGGGAACTGTGGGACAGTTTAACTCTGGTCAGCTTCTTCCCTGATTTAAATGGTTCCAGACTAATGACTTTTTAAATGCTGTTGTTTCAACCTAACTCAAAGTTAGCCAGTCCCACAAATGCCAATTTGGAAATGCCATGTAACCTGTTCTTATCATCCAGAAGTTATTTTCTGCAAGGGGGAACCTTTGTCAGGGAGGTACTCCATTAGCCAAACCTGGAAACCAGAAACGTCCAATAATCATTCTTCTGAAGTTTTTATTCTCTGAAGAAGCAGAAGCTTCCATTGCTACATTGGGCAGATTCTATGCCCAGCTTTTGTTGGGAGACATCTCTGACAAAATGAAGCTTTATGTTGAAGTAATATCTTATGAAAGCTAAAGTGAACATCATTATTTCAAAGGTAAAGAAAAATAGAACTGAGCCTTACTTATTCATCTGGTAGCAATTGTATGAAATAACACATATTTAACATTAATATTTAAGTGGTGGCATTTATTTTTCTGGAGAGTCGGCTTCTGCTATCTGATAAAAATATGTATTATTCTTGCATATATAGAGACTACAGAAAAGCCGTTTGGTTAATTTATTCATATGGCCCCTATCAAAGGGAATCTCTGTAGTATAGATAATGTGGGTGAAATAATGAAGTTTCAGAAAATATTAGAGCGAATCATTCTGTGTTTTTTAATATGTTCTTTGTATCTTAGCACTTTCTGGTTTGTATACTTTTTTTTGTTAACTCTAAAGCTTTTCTTTTAAGCTGGTGTTTTTCTAAATAAGAAAAATTCAGTCTGAAAAATAAAAAAATTTTGAGTGTATCATCATAACTTGGACATACAAAGAAAATGAGATTGAAAAGTATAATTTTTCAACCTGCTTCCTTATTCCCAGCTATGGTTCAGAACCACTGAAATTTATGAGCAGACATTTGAAGTAATTTTAGGTTTATCAAACACTATCCAAAATTTGCTGCAGCTATCATGCCGCAGTATTATTTTATGCCCCTCTCAAATTATAGTATGTATATCAATTGTACTTCATTTCTATTTATATTGGTGTTTCAGAAGACTTATTGAAAAGAACAAAATGTGGCTTTCAATAGGTAGAATAGTTTGAGTATTAGAAAAAATGAGAATTTGCATTGAAGCACAACTTTATCATTGTCATGGAAATTTTTCTAAAGTTAACATTTTTAAAAGATATGTGGTAACATATTCAGGAAGAAATTTTGACACTTGTAATTTATGAAAGATAGAGAAAAAAAGGTAAAGCACTAGTATTTAGATTATTTTAGGTAGATAAATTCTACTCAGATAAATGGCAAAATCTCATTTGGGAAAGATACATAGTATCTATAATATAAAAATCATAAACTTCAATACTTAAGTACTTTAGATTTAGTATTCATAATTTTTAATTTGTGTATATTATAGGAGAACAACTGTTTCAGTATTTGTATGCATTCTCTTTAAGGAACAACACCATTTTCAATAGTAAAAAGTGAAATCTTTAAAAAAATTCTGAGGTACCTATTCTGTGATTTGTAAAATATATACGTATAGAAGTGTATGCAGATATGTAAGTATGTAGATAGGTATAGATATATAAGAGTATATAAAGATGGGTATATAGTGATATCGATATTTCTGAGGTACTTTGGGCATTGTAACAGTCCTTACAATGACTTCTTTTTCATATGCAAGAATTATTTTATTGAGTTTTTAAAATGTGTTTTTAAAGAGTATGAATTAGTTTTTAAATAATTACTATTGCTGATGCCAATCTTACTCCATATGTTCCCAGGGTTCTTGCCCTGGGGGCATGGGGGCAGGGGGAGGGTTACATAATAGGCAATATAAGCTTGTAATGCATTCTTTTGCTCTTTCTGTGGTCTGCTGTTTTAGGGTTCAAGATTGATTTTATGTGAAATTGAGCTCTTGGTATATGTTAAAGTAATAAGCCTCCAGTGTGGTAGTTGAAGTCAATACAGTACATTCTTTAAACAGCAGAGAGATTTCTCATCTTGAGTGGTATTTTTGAAATAGCAAAATGTTTTTAGATCTATTTATTAATTTTAGAGAGAGAGGGTGAGCAGGGGTAGAGGGAGAGGGAGAGAAACCCCCAAGCAGACTCCCTGCTAAGCTCAGAGCCTGACATGGGGCTTGAGCCCAGGACCCTGAGATCGTGACCTGAGCCGAAATCAAGAGTCAGATGCTTAACTGACTGAGCCACTCAAGCACCCCTGAAATACCATTTTTTTTTTTTTTTATTGAAATGGACAGGATGGAGGGACTGGATTGTGTCTGGCACCATTTTGGACATTCTGATTTTTGAAAATAAATAGGCAGACTCACACTACCTGATTCTAAGACGTACCATATAAAGCTACAGTAATCAAGGTAGTGTGGTATTGACAGGAGGATAGACATATAGATCAGTGGAACAGAATAGAGAGCCCCAAAATAGTTCGACACATAAATGGTCAGTTGACTTTTGACAGAAGCACCAAAGTAATTCAGTAGGGAAAGGATTTCAACAGATGGTGCTAGAGTAACTGAATTATCTATTTGTAGAATAATGAGCTTTGACCTTTGCCTCTCATCATACACAAAAATTAACTCAGTGGGTCATAGATCTACATGTAGAAGCTAATATGGTAAAACTTCAAGAATAAAACATATGAGACAGTTTTCATGACCTTAGAGCAAAGATTTCTTAGGATACAAAAAGGAAGGAAGGAAGGGAGGGAAGTCTGAAAGGGAGAGGAAAAAAGATGGGTGAATTAACCTCATCAAAATAGAAAACTGTTGAGAAAATGAAAAGTCAAGTTATAGACAGGGAGACAATATTTGCAAAACCTGTCTGATAAAAGACTTGAATCTAGAACGTTGAAAGAATTCTTACATCTTAATTGTGAGAAAAACAAATCCAAAATGAGCAAAAATTGAATAGACCTGTCACCTACAAAGCTTTATAAATTCTAGTGATGCTTAATATCATTAGTCATGAAGGAAATGCAAATTAAAAACCACAATGAGATACAACTACACATGGACTTTAACATTTAAAAAAGAAAACAAAAAACAGATCATACCAAGGCTTAGGGAGGCTGTAGAGTTGCCACACATTGCTTTTGAGAGAGCAAAATGTCATCATTGCTTTGAATAATAGGTTGGCATTTTGTTGCTATAAACATGCACTTACCATATGACCTAGTACAGGGGGTTGAATTGTGTTCCCCCAAAAGGGTATATTTAAGTTCTCTACCCTTCAGTACCTCAGAATATGACCTTATTTGGAAATAGGGTCATTGCAGCTTAAGATAAAGCTGTATTGGAGTAGGGAGTTCTTAGTCCACTACGACTTGAGTTCTTACAAAAAGAGAGAGCCACAGAAGACACAGAAAGGAGAGATGGCCACATAAAGACAGAGACATAAAAGGAGAATTCCATATGAGGCTGGAAGCAGAGGCTGGAGTTATGCAGTTTTTAAACCAAGGGCTGCCAGTACCAGAGAGTACTGTACGAGAGAAGCTGAGAAAAGACATAGAACAGAGTCGTTCCTAGAGGCTTCAAGAGTACATGGCTCTACCTTACATCTTGATCTCACACTTCTGCCTACACACTTGTAAACGAATACATTTCTGCTGTTTTAAGCCACCCATATTGTGGTACTTTGTTGCAGTAGTCTTAGGAAGCTAATACACCCAGTACTATCACTTACAGGCATTAATTGAATAGAAATGAAAACGTACTTTCACAAATATGCGCTTGAATATTCATAGCAGTTGTATAGTCCTAATAGCCAAAAGTTGAAAGCACTCTACCAGTGTCTACTAATTGGGTGGATGATTAAACAAATTGTGACATACCTGTGTGATTGAATGGACTGCTACACACCACAACATGGATGAGTGTAAAGGGATTATGCTAAATGAATGAACTCAGTTACAAAATTCTGCATTCTGCATGCTGCTAGTGATAGGACATTCTAGCCAGAAGAGACAAAACTGTAGTGGCAGAAGTAGATCAGTAGTTCCTAGGTGCCAAGGGTGGAGAGAGGAGATTAACTGCAAAGGAACACCAGGGAGCTCTTGAGATTATAGAAGTGTTCTATATCGTGATTGTGGCAATGCTAGGAGAGTGTATATATTTGTCAGAACTCATCAGATTATTTACTTCAAAAGAGTCAATTTTATCGTAAGTAAATTATACCTCAACAAAGCTGATTAAAACATTTAAAAGAATATAATAACTGGCTATGTTGAGTATATAATGAATGTACTTTTAGGTTGAGTGAAAAAAACATTGATCTTAACATTGTACAGATGATACTTCGGACTGATAAAATTTTTGATAACGGCATCAATTGCACAATCAAAAAGTGCTGCATTTCAATAACTTAGAAGTGAAGATAATGTACTCTGGAAAAGGATTCTAGTGATGATAATGACACTAATCTCAAGGAGTTGAATAAAATTTTAATGAAACAGAGGAGGAAAGCATTATTTGCAAGTTAATTTATTATTATATTGGGTGATTTTAAATATCTGTAGCTGAACTAGTTATTTTGTTTCCTTGGCATTCCAAAAATCCTACACTTAAATTGAGGCGGGGGGGGGGTGATTTTTTTCTTTTTTTACGGGGAAAATGGAGGATTGCCATATATCCTGTTACACCGAGTTAAGCTGAGTTGATACATCCTCCTTCATCCTTCCATGGGACATTGAACTATGCCTAGTTCTGCACCTGTTATACCGTATTGCATTTAACATTTTCATATTTGTAAAGTTAGTTAGGTGGCATCTTATTTATTCCTACCACAGTCTACAGTACCTGGCTGCTGGTATACATAAAGTAAAAAATTGGTGGATAAGACAGAACGATTTTTATAAAGAATCAATCTTGTGCCATCGTGCCTTTTATAATGTTTGACATTTATGCAGCAAGCACTTATTGAGTGCTATGTGGAAAGCATTATACTAGCTGCTTTGGGACATATAAAAATGCTGTAACATCTAAACTTTTAAGGTTAGAATAAAATGTAATCTCTATTTAGTGAAAGGTGTAGCAAAAAGGATGAGGGTAGGTAATCACTAGAGCTTTTAGGTAGATCAGAGGTTAAAAATACTGGAAAAACGGTCTAGTCTGATGACAGAGGAAATCACTTCAGCAGCCATAATATTAAAAATAATCATAGTTTAAATGTCATTTAACAAAACACTTCCTGGGATTTTTATAAAACCATTCTCCTTACTGTCATATTGTTAAGTTGATCAAAAGAGTTGGACTGTGCAGTAAATGAAATACTCTTCACCTTAGAAGAGCAGAAGACTTGAATTTTCATAAGTAGGCTCTTAGAGTTTCCTTCTGATGTTTCAGCATATTTTCTTTTCTCTAAAGAAGTACAAGAAAGAATAGTGCCTCTAAGATTCACTGTTGTTCGTTTTTTTACCCTTTTAAGTAGATCTCAGTCTTCATATAGGGTGTCAAATAGCTATGAGACAAAACCTTTACCTCTCCTCGTAGGAGCATTGAACAGGAAATAGAAGCTTAGTATGAAGTATTTTTTATATAAATGGTATAGCTCCAAACTAATTGTTAAAATGGATGTCAGAGTTTTTTTTTGTGAATGTTGTGAAACCTAAGGTTTCTTAATACTGCAAATTGTGATAAGGTGTTGTCAAATAGAATTAATCATGGCGGATGTGTTCACTCAGTGAACTGAATGAAAACCAAGCCTTGACATGAGGCGTGTCATCCAGGAGAGCACTGGAGTGTGAGGCAGAAGACCTCCTCCATACCATCACAAAGTGGAGGGTCATCTCAGTATTCCTTAGTACTATTGACTTAGTACTATACTGATGCCTATCCCTTAGGCAATAGAAAGCAGTTGTAAATGAGAAAGCCTTTTTGAAGCCTTTTGCTACATTTGTGAAAACTAATTAATATTAGATGATTAGAAATTAAAATTGGAAAGTTAGTATTCGGTTAACTCTAAGCTTTATTCGTATATTACCAGTTTTTCACTAATACCCTTTTTTGATTCCAGGACCTATTCAAGGATACCACATTGAATTTGGTTGTCCTATCTCCTTGGTCTAACACATTAATTTTCAAGTGCTTTTTAAGTTTTACAGATGTTTGAAAATTAATGTTTGCCTGTATTAGGAAACAGAATATGTGCTGAACAGCACTCAGTCTTTTCTTGTTAACTCAAGGCTGTTATTTTGAAACATGTTTTACTATTCTCTGCCTTCAGGGGTTGTTTACATGTTTCATGGTTTTTGCCTTGACCACAAGCCACCTTCTAGTTGGCCTTCGTCAGTGTGTCCTAACCAAAAAGCCAAACAGCAGTTGTACTAGAGAAGTTGAAAAAGAGGGAAGAGTCTTGGAGCATTAATAGAATGCCTTCTGTTTATTAGTGAATTCAGATAAAGAGTATTGAAAGAAGCAAGAGTGATTAGGGGGGTAGTAGAAATGACATGAACAGAGACTTGAGGAATTTTTGCAAGGATTCTGAAGGACTTCCATGCCTTTCCAGTACAGTTAGTTTGCTACTGGCATCCTAGGGCTATAAGAAAGATTGCACGAAAGGACTTCCTGAATGATTGGATATGGGGCCTGGTGAGGAAGGAGGCTTAAAACTAAAGTTTTGTGTCTGCACAACTGGAACGATAAATGAAAGTACCATTAAAAAAAAAAAAAACACTTTTTTTTTCTAGTTATAAAAGTGTAATTATTGTAAACATTTGGTAAGACACAAAGGCAAAAAAATACATAATAAAATCAACTGAGTTTACTCTAGCTATAACCACTGTTGTTTTTATCCATATACATATTTTATGCATTTCAATTACTACTGGTATGCAGTTTCGTGACCTTTCTCACCTTAATCCATCATATTTTTCCACAGCATTAAATAGCCTTCAAAAACTTGATTTTTCATGGCTGCGTCATAGTTCGTTGAAAACCAGAAATGACTTAACTATTACCTTTTTGTTGGACACTGAAGTTATTTTGAATCTCATTACTGATATATTGCTTTCGGCCTCCTTATAGAAAAATCTTTATTCACATCTGTATTTATTCTCTTAGGACATTTTCCTAGGGGTGGGATTACTTATCAAATAGGTTTTACACATGTGGCTAAGGAGCCTTTAAAATGTTGTGCTCCTTTCTCCTCCTACCGGTAGTATATAAGTGGGATGTCCGTCTCACAGTTTTGCCATCAAGGACTAGAACTGTTGGACTGTAGAAGGGCCAGGAGGGCCGGGTTTTTTTGAAGATTATTTTGACTTTGTGGAGTTTCAGGTGACAATTGAACAGACAAGTACAGTGCTTAGTAAGTAGTACTAGAAGAAGCAGAGTGATAAATGCAAATATATAATGCTATAACTGAAGATTTAGAAACTATGTGTAGTTTATATGACATAGGATATTTCTAAGCAATAAAGATACAACGTATGTGTAACGTTGTATATCTGTGGCATTACATACAGCAAAAAGTGGGGCGCTTTAGCTGAACTTCAGGGAAAGCCCAGGTAATACGGGATGGAAGTGGAGAAAACGATCTTTCAAGGTGAAAGACAATGCCGGCGATGATACAGAATGTGGGTTTATGTTAGTAGCAGGTTATATTTTCTCTAAGGTCTATCCTAAGGAGTATTTGGTTTTAGTTTACTGTATAGCAACTGCTTTTGTAATTTCAAATTTCTGACCCAATCTCAATAGTCTGTTCCACTGTTATACCAATAAACCTGTTTTGTGTCACATATATTCTTGATCTTCTTAGTGAATCTTTCTTTTTTATGTTCTTTTAGACAGTAAGGTATTACTAAAGTCCTTGAATGGCAGTTATAGGCCTCAAATTGTTCAATTCTATTTAAAAGTATTTTATAGCACGACGGTCAGATAGTAACTAGTGATGTTACTAGTGCGTTTCCTAGAGTTAATAATTATATATAATTAATATATTTTGCCATTATGAAGAATTTTCTAAGTGCTGAATATGAAGTGAGAGAATTTAATAAATATGTAAGTAGGATTTTAAAATAAGGTTTTACCTGTTTCTGATAGCTCTACTTTGTGTTTATGCTTTTGAATCTGTTTCTGCTTTGTACCAGAAAGGGAGGGAAGTGGCAAGAAAGCATAGAGCAGAAAGAGCAAGGATCTTAAACTGTGATAACAGCATTTTAATTTGTAATGACAAACATTATAGGCAAAACTGTTTGCGCATTATGTGAGTAAGAATATTTTTGAGACCTTTCCTCATTTGACCAGTGTTTTGAAAAAAGTACTTGTATTCTGCTGGTTATCATCACAGCTTTTTGAGCTGGTGATAGGGAAGCTGTCCAGGAAGGCTGGCATACACCTGGCTGAGCCCAGCAGAGCAGCGTTGCCTTAGTAAATTCACTATAATCCAAAGATGGTAATGAGTTTTGGCAAGAAGTTGTTATAGTCTCTTACATCTGTCTACCCAGTAGGAGTAACAGTTACAGAGCCCAGGTAGTTGTGTCAAATCTGAGAACTGGAATATTCTCTCTTGTTTCCATTCTGTCATACCCCCATTCTTCTTGCATGTCAGATCTCTTCTTTCCCCCAGTTGTTTTGAATCTCAATTGCACCTAAGAGTTTTTAAACCTAAGCTTGGATCACACCTGTGCTGAGTAAGTTAGAATCTCCTAGGTAGGGCCTAGGAATCCATAATTTTTAAAGCTCCATGTGCAGCCAGGGTTTTAAATGTAGTGGTTTAGATCTGTGGTTTTAGATGTAGTAATGCCATCAGTGAACTTAGTTCTTAAGGGGGTGGCTTATTAAAAGTACCTGGAAGATTTCTCCACAGTATTCCGTTCCTCCCTTTCCCCTTACTACTTGAGTGAACCAATGTTAACTGATGGGAGTATAGCCCATGCCTTCGGTCAGTTAGGACAAAAAAACCCAAAGGATCAGTATGTTAAGTACTGTTTTCTTGTACTCTTTTTGATAGATATTTTGCTTATGTAAGTGACTTTGCATTTATCCACTGTTATTTCATATTAATAATTTTGTGTTGTTTGTTCACTATTTGGATATTCTCTATGAGGGCAGACGTCATATCTGTTATGTTTGTCACTCTATTTTCGGTATCTAACAGTGCCCAGTGTGTAGTGGGTACTCAGTAAATGTTACAAGAATGAATCATTAACGCTGAGTTTTGGGAGTACCTCATTGTTTTATGTCTATAAGCACTACTTATATTATAATTAAACTTTATAATTGCATTATCCACTGAGGGAAAAGATCTTTTGTAAAGCAGAACATAAGCAGGAAATAGATTTATTGAATTTTGAAAGTCCTTTTCAGGTCAGGGATTCTGTGTGGACATTATTAAGGTTTGAACAAAATTGCAGCTCACCATACAAACATTTCCTGGTAGAAGTATGTGTTTGCATACTTGGCCCTCATATCAAGTGTCAAACCAATACGTATAGAAAAACTAGTAAACAAGCAGGTACTTTTAGAGTCTGCTTAGTTTAAACTTCACAATAAACTAGAATCTAGGCACATATATCAGCTTGTTAGTTGTATTTTACCCAGTCATAGTCTGTCTTAAAGTATAAGGTGGAAACTAAAAAATGAGGTGATCCTGTCAAATGTGTTTGATTTGTGATACAAATTTACAGTATATTGGCAAAAAGGTTAAATTTTGGTTGAGCCCTTAATTTTACAGTGTGTAAAGAATGAGGTGAAGGGAGGTACCTAAGAAATTCCAGATAGTTCTAGCCAACATATCTAAAAACTCTTCTTAAATCGATGTTAATTTCAGAATTAGGGACTCTCAGGCGCCAGAATTCTCCAGTTCTAGGATTGAGGATGACAAAATATATCATATAAATTCACTCTGCATATTTAAAATCCTCTATAGTTTAGATTTTCTTCTATAATCTTAGTGCTTCAGTGATATAAACTCACTGGAATTTTTCCCCCTTATTTTTTTAAAAAGAAGCTAAAACAAAAACAAACCTTTTTGGACAAGTAAATAATTCAGAATAGAAAAGAATATACAGGGAAAAGTAGGCTCCTTTCTATCCCAAAGCATCAGATCCTTCTTAGAGAAACCACTATTAGCATTTTCCATTATTTGTCTCGTCCGTTCTTATTGCCAGCATACACATGCAGATAGCGTTTGTAGTTTATACTATAATAGAAGTATTGATATCCACTGCTCTGTGCCTTCCTTTTTTTTTTTTTAATTTAACATATGTTTTGGAGATCTTTCTAGATTACTTTTTTATTTTCCTCATTGCAAGTTGGTATGATCCCTGTATCTTTACCAGGCGAAGTCTTCCCTACTTTTTCTAATATCCTTTTCAAACCCAGCTTCTTCCTGTATCTCTTCGTGTAATTGATCTCTCCTCTGCTTTGCTTCCATATACTTTCTTCGTCCTTCTCTTAGACACTTGTTGCAGGTCTGCCTTTTCATGGCTTCTGTATGATTCTCTCATCCCAGGTGTCCCTTATGTCAGTGTGGCTCATCCCATCTGCAGGACCTTCATTCCCATCTAAGTACCAAGGTTTCACAAATATATATGTACAGCCCAGGCCCCAACTCCTGAGTTGTTGATATATGTCTCCTTGACATACCTATTTCTTGTATATCTCTAAGACATCTTAATCCCAATATGTCCAAAATCATCTCCTTTTACACTGTCCCTATCTTAGTAAATGGCATCTATATCTATCTCAGTTGTATATTCCAGAAAACTATGAGCTATTCTTGTTAGCCCCTTCTCATGTCCCATATTGCAAAAACATAACTTTGGTTGATTTTTACCTCCTAAATCCCTCTCAAATCCATCCTCTTCTGTTTGTCTCTAATACTGCCTTAGTCTAGCCTACCATCTTCACCTGGATTACCACAGTAGTCCACCCACAGCCCCTCTGGTCCTCTTCCAGACCATTCTTCAGACAGCAATCCAAGGAAGCTTTCCAAATGTTAATATTGTATGACATCCCCCTCCCCTTAAATTATTTACTGACTTTCTATTGCTTTTAGGATGAAGCCAAATACCTCTAATATAGCCTGACAAGGTCCTGCATGGACATTTATTACTATTTCCCTTATCTCCCCCTTATTCTCTGTTCCTGCCACATTGGCCTTATTTCTAGTCCTTGCTACTCCACCTTGGTCCTTACTGCCTCAGGGCATTTGCGTAGGCTATTCAGTCTTCCCCAGCTCTTGCCTTTTACTTTTTCGTAGTTAACTCCCATTGGGTGTTTCAAATACCATCTCAAGCATTGCTTCCTTTGTGAAACTTTCCGAATCTTCCTAACTAGGTCACATTCCCCTGGCACTGAGCAAGGTATAACCCTCCTTTGTGGCAAATTTTCTGTTTTACTTTTTTTGTGTAAGCATTTTATATTTGATATTTATATCTCCCACTAGATGGTAATCTCCCTGAAGGCAATGGCCATTATATCTTTAGTTTCCAGCGTAGGTTCCCAGCACAAAATAGTAGACACTTAAATCTTTAGTGAATGAATGAATTTATTTCTGTTTTTCCATTGAACCTACTGTGGAAAGTATGCAAAGTACTGTACTTTGCATATTGTAAAAGCTCAGCTACTTTTTTCAGATTCAGTGAATTCATATTCCCCACAAGGTACAGTATGGATTAATAAGCAATATATACAATCATTTTTCACCAGACCTCACAGGTCTTATATTTACTGGAAAGAGGTCATTCTGGGGGAGGGGAACAGGAAGATAAGATAATTGTGATCTGCTAGCAGATAGCTAGGTCTGTCTTTTTAGTTTAGTAGAATTATTTTCTTGTATTGTTTCCTAAGCCATCTCCCCTCTCACATGGTCTTGTATCTCTCCCTAATAAGTCGTGAACTTCTAATTACAACCAACCTAGAGAAATAGGACTGTTTCCAAAACACTCAGGAATAGCACCTGTTTACTTAAAACAAATTGCCTAAAGTTTGGAAAGAAATACAGAGATGTGGTTAAGCTTTTATTCTGTCTAGATAGACTCAGTGCGTCTGCCTTCCTACGACTAGCCAGAAGACTTGGGGGAAGCTTAGCTGCTGTGAGCCTTGGTTTTCTCATCTGTGAAGCTGGGATAGTTACAGTGACCTCTCTTTTGTTCTCTTGACATTGTCTTTTACAGAGTAGAAGATTTTAATTTTAATGAAGTCCAGCTTATCAGTTTTTTTTCATGGATTGTGTCTTTGCTGTTTTATCTAAAAAGTTACTGCCATACCCAAAGTCACATAGGTTTTTTCCTATGCTCTTTCTAGGAGTTTTATAATTTCGCATTTTTTAGTAGTTCCGTGATCCATTTTGAGTTAATGTTTGTGAAAGGTATAAGATCTGTGTCTAAATTTTATTTTTTTACACAAGGATGTCCAGTTGTTCCAGCACCATTTTGTGAGAAGACTGTCTTTATCTTTGCTCCATTCTGTATCCTTTGCTCCTTTATCAAAGGTCACTTGACTATGTGGGTCTATATATCTGGGCTCTCTCTTCTGTTCCACTGATCTGTTTTTCTGTTCTTTTGTCAATACCACAATGATTTGATTACTGTTGCTTTTATACTAAGTCTTGAAGTTGGGTAGTGTCTGACTTGGTTCTCCTTCAGTATTGTGTCAGCTATTCTTTTGCCTCTCTATATAAACTTTATAATCAGATTGCTCATATCCACAAAATAACTTGGTGGGGTTTTGACTAGGATTGTATTGAACCTATAGATGAAGTTGGGAGGAACTGGCATCTCGACACTTGAGTCGTCTTACCCATGAACATAGAGTATCTCTCCGTGTATATAGTTCTTTTTTGGGTTTTATTTGTATTTTTGATAGATTTTGTATTATTACACAGTGAGTTAGAATTCAGGGAGGGGTTAAATCAAAATGGCATCTTCGTTCAAGCTCTTCCATTATGTAACCTATGCTTCAATAAGAACTTTGTGTTAGTTCTTTTTTTCATTTCAGATGCATCCTATACAGTATACATAGGAATATTCATTTTAACACTGTAATGATTTAAAATGGAACACTTACCATTATACCGTAGTTTTGACAGTTCTGTCAAGTCTTAAGTCGTTATTATGTCCTTTTCTCTTTGAACTTAGTTCAGCTCATTTTAAGATAAGACTTTTTGCCATAGGGATAAAAAAGCATAGAATTTTAGTATAAATCTTTACATTTAGCTTGGTATAGGACTAAAAAGTTGTGTGTATAAAAGCATTGTTTAAAAAAATGCTTATTTGTAAAGCGAATCCATTATTAAATTGAGCATTTGGAACCTTGTATTGGGAAACGTTCCAGTGCTGGAAAAGGATAGTGTTAATGACCCTTGCAGTAATCGTAATTGTTGAATTACTATTCAAGCAATGAGAAAATGGATTTTGCTAAGATAGGAGTCCTCATGCTGCTAATGTTTAAAGTTATGTCACTGGTTAACAATAAGAGCAGCTAGTAACAGAAAATTTTTAGATTAAGTTTGTCACTCTAGCTAAACTTTCTACCTGCCTTTTACTTTTGTTGTTTTGTGTAGAACAGATAATAACTTATAGGAAGCATGGTATTTAAAAGGAGGGATGAATGTTTGTAGGGCAAAAAAACAATAGAATAAAAGTACTTCTCATCTTCTTAATAGCATTTAAACCAAAAATTGCCTCCTCAATTATGGAATGTAATAAATTTGATTTTTTTTGGCATTTATGCATATTGAGGTTTCAGTAAACAAAGTTCCTGTTAATTTTGTCTGTACTTTCTCATAACTTGACTCAGACCTGGAATAAATTTTACTTTCGCTGTATTGGTGAAGTAAATTCAGTAAATGAACCCTTATGAAGGTAAGAAAAGAAAATGTTCCGGTGCGCTTGGGTGGCTCAGTGGTTAAGCGTCTGCCTTTGGCTCAGGGCGTGATCCCGGCGTTATGGGATCGAGCCCCACATCAGGCTCCTCGGCTGGAGCCTGCTTCTTCCTCTCCCACTCCCCCTGCTTGTGTTCCCTCTCTCGCTGGCTGTCTCTCTTTGTCAAATAAATAAATAAAATCTTTTAAAAAAGAGAGAAAAGAAAAGAAAACGTTCCCTTCCCCTTCCATCCCCCCCCCCCCCCCCATGAAACTGGCTCTGAGATCTCCATTTCTTCTCACCTTGGGCAAGTCCCGCACCTCTTCAGTCACTTTGAGTGACTAAAATACTTCTAACCTTCCGGGCATAAAAAGCACAATCCACTGTAAGTCAAAGAGCCCAGTCTATATGTTATAACCTCTTTGAGCTTACATTCTACTGAGACAGATGATAAGTAAGATAAATAGGTTAGTATGTTAGAGAGTGATAAATACTTTGGAGAAAAAAATAGAAAGAAATACATAAAATGTGTGGAGATCCTGTGTGACATTTTTAGATAGAGTGGCCAGGAAGGGCCTCACTGAAAAGGTAACTCAGTCAAGAGCTGCAGAAGATGAGGAACCTGAACCATGTTGCCATTGTGAAGAACAGCCTTCTAGGCAGAGCTACGTCTGTGCGGAAGCCTTGAAGTGAAGGTGTACATTGGGTGTGGGAGAAACAGGTTGCTACAGCCAGTTGAACAAGGAAGAGAGGAACAGACAAGAAGGATGGTGGTAGTGTTGGTGGCAGCAAATCATACAGTGTGTTGCAGGTCTCCTAAGGTTTTGACTTTAACACAGAATAGGAGCGCAAGGCTTTGGAAAGTTTTGACCAGAATTGCATGATCTGATTTACTTTCTAACTTTCGCTTTGCTTAATTGTCATTTGCAGATAGACTGCCGTGGTGGGAGTGGGCCAAAGGTGGAAGCAGAGAGAGTATTGTAACTAACCAGGAGAGGTTTTGGTGTTTTGAATCAAGGTCGAGATGGTAGGAATAGGAAGAAGTAGTAGAATTTTGAGTTTGTTTTGGAGAGAGGTAATCGGCAGAATTTGCCAGTGTACTGGATGTGGGATAGTGTTGTCACAGATGAGGTCTTTGCTTTTGCCCTGAGGATCTAGAATAATGGAGTTGGCGTTAGCTGAAATAGGGAAGATTGTAGGAGGAGTTCAGGAACTTACTTTGGGACATGTTATATATGAGGCACTTTTCAAAATTATTAGGTTCAAAATATTAGATTTCAAAATAAAGACTGTTTAGTAAGCATTTAGATGTATAGCTCTGGAACTCAGAATACAAAATCTGGGCTGGAGATAGGGTTTTGGGAATTAAGAGCCTACTGGTGCTGTTGGAAGTCTTGAAACTGCATGAGATCAGCAAAAGAGTGGCTGTGAGTAGAAAAGAGAAGAGGTCCAAGCACTGAGTTCTGAACGACTGGCTAAATTGATAGGTTAGGGAGATAAGGAACAGCGCTTAGTGGTTGAGAAGGAAGGACCAGAAAAGTTAGGAGGAAAACCAGTACGTATGTTACTCTAGGAGCAAAACAGATGAGTTATATCAAGGAGGAAGAGGTGATCAACTGTGACCAGTGTTGCTGGGCCAGTCAGAGAAAATTTTGAAGATTGAATCTAGTGGTGAGGTCACTGGTGACCTTTGATGACTGCTGTTTCAGTGTAGTGATGAGGAGTAGAAGCCTGCTAAGAGATCGTTGAGATGGGACGTGGAAGGGGTAGAGTAATAGAGGCTTGTTTTTTAATAAAGATTGGGGAAATGATATTGTGATATTCTTGTGAACATGATTCACCAAGAGAGGGAAAAACAAATGATCTAGGATGGCACCTGGAACTGCTTGTGTAAAAGAAAGAGAATTGCAAAATAGTGCAAAAGTATGAATAGCACCTGTCCTGAGATTGTTAACATTTATCACTCATTTTCTACTCAGCTGTGAAGCCTCAGTGGCAGGTCCGGTGCTAGTGGGTAAAATGCTTTGCTTGAATTTGAGTGGAGTCGTCTCTTGCATCCAACATCTCACCCCCCACCCCCCACCACCAAGAATGTCTTGATTTGCAGATGGCACCTTTGTGAGAAGGAAAAGGGCTCCCTATTCCAAACAAGGCACCAAAACAAGGGCTGGATTTTAGCCCTCACTCACTTTAGCCTCAGTATTCTTGGAACAGTAAAGGAATCATACTACCATAAGCTTTGGCCTTGCTCAGTCACCCCTAAGACAACAAGGAAAGTCACATTTAATATTTGCTATAATAAACATATCCTTTGTCCTGTGGCAAAACAGCATAAGTGAGAAGAAAGCAAACTTAAAAACCAGTACGAATTTGGTGTAGGAATCCCGGTTCTGCCAACTGGCAGAGGGGATTTAAGATGCATCATTTACTTTCTGTGCCTTGGTTTTTTCAAGTGTAAAGGGGGGGCAGGTGGCTTCAACCAGATTCTTTTCAGTCTGAAATTCTGTGATTCATTACAATACAGTAATCCCCAACTTAACTTCTGTGTATCCTCTGAAGCATAGCATAGTTCTGCTAAGAACTGAAAAACATCACTGAGGAAGTTTGGTTTTGGGTTTTTATTTTGTTTTGTTTGGATAACGGCACCCCCTAGGTTCTTATATGAATAAGTATTAACAGAATTTGGAGATTAAATTAGATGTAACAGCACTGAAATTAATAGGAGGAAATATAGCAAACCATTGAGGGCAATACCGATTAGTTCATAGACTTTGTCCAAGTTCTGTCTGAGTCATTTTGTGGCTATGAGACATACGGAAAGTTATTTAACTCTCTGAACCTTTGTTTCCTCATCTAAAAATAGGAATGTACTAATAGTACCTACTTCATAGATTCGTAAGGAGAATTAAATGAGTTACGCACTATGATGCTTTGAACAATGCCTGGCTTGTAATAAGGATGGAATAAACCTTAACTAAGGTTATTATTATTACCACCACCACCACAGTGTGACATGTATAGTTTAGAAATATTTTAGTAAAACAGCCATACCATAGAAGTCTTTGACACTGTCATTTAATTGTATCATGATTACCTTAACTCACCAAGGGAAAAATTAACTTGGAAAAGAAAATGCTCTTGAATCAGGTTAAACCTTTTTTGTTTGTTTACCAAATTAGTACTAATTTTATGTTTTTAATTACAATAAAAATTCACTTAGGAAATATACCAGATTCTCAAATGATGACAGAGCAGTGAGCCAGTATTATGATGAGTTTCAGTTGCTACGTATATTTGAAACATATAAAACAGTATTTATTTTAAAAAATGTTTTTCCCTAAATAGGTCAAAATAGTAAGATTTTTTTGTTCATGTACCTGCCTTAAAAAGGTATTTAAAACATGCTGCAAACATTTTGATTATACCTTCAAGTTTTCTGTACCCTTTCCTATTTTCTCAGAGCACACATTTGATTATTGAAAGCATTACTTACCTGATGTTTATAATTCACAGTTTGTTTTACAGAATTAATAAGATACAGTTAAATTATTTTAACTATACTTGAAAATCCTATTGTGATTAATGTGGGTGATTTATCAATGCTGGTTTACCCTTATTTTATTTTATTTTTTATTTTTTTAAAGATTTTATTTATTTATTAGACAGAGATAGAGACAGCCAGCGAGAGAGGGAACACAAGCAGGGGGAGTGGGAGAGGAAGAAGCAGGCTCATAGCGGAGGAGCCTGACGTGGGGCTCAATCCCACAACGCGGGGATCACGCCCTGAGCCGAAGGCAGACGCTTAACCGCTGTGCCACCCAGGCGTCCCTGGTTTACCCTTATTTTAAAACAAACATGCAGATCATTTCTATACTAGTGGTCACTTTTAAAGAAGAAATGCTATATATGTATTATACATTAGTTCAGAAAGTCAAGATAATTTATGATGGTAAAGGTTAGGGAAAATGGAAGTCTGTAGATAAATTGGAAGAGAATTTAAGGAGTATTGGATGTGCCTTACCAGCAAATAATTGTGAGGCTAGATTTTATCTGAATTATCTCTCTCTTGTTTCAAATTTTATAAATGAAACGATGTATTGTTGAGCACAATGCAATGTGCCTGGGACTTAATAGCACCTAGCATTCAGACTTTGTTTCTAACATTCCCTAAATGTGAGACTAAAAGGAACCAGGGCTCCTTGAGGAAATGGCTGATTCCAAAGATGGGATCCTGGAACATCTGGTTATGTCAGAAAGTAAGGAAGTACTCATAAAATTACAGCAGCCTATCCCAAGAATAGAGGGGCCATTGTGAAGGGGCTCCTACTGGCCAAATTAGGCATCAAAACAATTAAAGGCAGTAGTGAATTATATAAATCATTTAAAAAAAAACAATCCATGAGACCACACCAGTAATACACAGATTCATACAAATGGGGAAAGAGAAGGATCAAGGGCTAGCTGGTAAATGTGGAGGAAATGCTGAAGTTGGAAAATCAGGATTTTATCACCATCACAATACAGTTCATTTAATTTAGCCAAGAATCACAATTGGGTGTTAAATCTAGGGGAGAAATTTTGATGAAGCGCAGAATATTTGCATGGTGTTAAAAGTGTCTATCCAAAGGTTATTTATTGGATGCAGGGAAATGATAATAAGTAAACAGTAGGAAAATCAGACAGCACTTGATCTAGGTGATGAAAATTAACATGACCAATTAGGGATAGGTGAATGAATACCTTGGTACCTGAGAACACATCCCTTATGTACTATTTTGGTCGGAATGCACTGTCTGCATCTAATTATGAGGAAACATCAGATAACTCTAAAAAGATGAGCATTCTATTAAAAGGAGGAGGTGATGGGGAGGAAGATGACTGTATTCTTCAAAAAAAGTCAAAGGTGGAAAGATTCGTATTAAAGGAAATGAACGACATGGAACATACAGATGATCACAAGAGTAGGTTCTGTATCTGGATGAAAATTGAATTTTTAAAAAGGCATTACTGGGTCAGTTGACAACATTATTTTGCAGATTATAGGTTAAAGTGTTTTATTGATATATTTACTGAAATTGTAGCTGTATTGTGAGTGTATCGGAGGTTAATTTAGGAAATGTGCACACTTAAGTATTTATGGGGAAAGGGCCAGATGTATTCCGCTTACTCTCACATGGCTCAAAAAAAAGCACCGTGGGTGTCGGGGTGTGTGTGTGTGTGTATACATACAGACATACATAGAGAGAATGTGTGGGAGGGAGGGAGAAGATGAAAAAGTTAATGGGTCAAAATGCTAACAGGGAGTCTGGGTAAGATTATACTGGTGTTCTTTGTTCTTGCAGTTTTTCTGTAAATTTGAAATACTTGCAGAAAATTTTATACGTATATGTATGCACAGATTGGGGGTTATTTCTTTTTATTTATCTCATTGCTCTCGGTTGCTAATTTACCCATAATACTTAATTGGTTTAAGATGTTAACATTCATTGCTTACAGATATACACATTGATTTTTAATTTCTTTTAAATAGTGCTGGGCCTAAAGGAGATAACATTTATGAATGGAGATCGACTATACTTGGTCCACCAGGTTCTGTATATGAAGGTGGTGTGTTTTTTCTGGATATCACTTTTTCATCTGATTATCCATTTAAGCCACCAAAGGTAAGAACCTAGAAGTCCATTCTTTAATATTTATCCTTCTCCAGAATTCTAGAGGTTAAATGTGTATTGATGTAATCATTTTATTTCATTGTTTTTCATGAATTGATACGGAAGCTCTCATGTAACCAAGAATTTTAAAGCTGAAAGAAATTGATTTCTGCCTTATACAAATAACTTTGTAATCATCAGAAAGGATTTGTTGATTGTAAATAAAAGTATGCCACTTTGCATACCAGTAAAGCAGATACATTTTAGATTTATGTTATAAGAGAAAATATCCTATGGACCTTCCTTGAGAAACATATTGGGGTAAAAAGTAAACCCTGACAACTTACAGAAATAAGAATTAAATAACTTGAATTTTGTGCTCAATACCTTACCTTTATAGATCAGCAAAACTAGAAACCCATAGCAAAGAAGAGGGAAGCTACTGATAATATTTAATTAGCTTACTTTGTGCCCTCTGTAGATATGATGTAGTAATGGGAATGAGGGTGGCTGGGTGGTTTATGCCTCATTTGGCTCTCAGTATGAACTAGATGGATTAACAGAAGGGTTGAGTTGTACCTTGTAATGATTGGCTATTATTTTTCAAGTCTTAAACATAACAATTACCTGGATAGTTTCTTCCTCTCACTTCTCATTATAAAGTGGTCAGGCCAACAGGTAAAAACCACCAGTATTAAGCTTGAATATAATTATGGTGTAGTTACAGAGACTTCTGACATGTCAGGGGAAAAGTATGTTGTTATCAAGTCTTTAACTGTGATGAAATGTTTCTCCTTTCAACATAGTTCCTTATGTTCCCTACGCTATTTAAAATACATGTAGCAGTTTAATGCCTGCGTGGCAGTTTAATGCCTGCGTTCACTTGCATGCTTGGGTTGAGGGGTGGTGGGGAGAGTAAAAATTAAGGGGTTTTTGTTTGTTTGTTTCTTTTGTTTTAGACCTAGGATTATTTCTCCCATTATCTAGTAAGACAACAACAGTTCCACCTAGTGGTATCTACCTCAAAGTACAGACACCAAGGTTCCCCATCATCTAGAGGTATTTTGCTATCAACTAGAGTTCTCAGTGTTTTGAGTACTATACTATGTGATCCCATCAGAATTTAAGATCTTTAAACGATTGTCTCATTGAATACTTTCATGTATGTAGAATATATCTTGCTAGTTCAAATAAAGAAACAAAGCCCTCATGTTAATAATACTACAAATTGTATTCACATTCAAAATGACACATGTTAAGTGCTGGTATATCACTAACTGCTCAGTTTGCAGTCATTGGTTAAGTTTCCGGTATTATAGAAAACAAAATCATAGGAAAATAGTTCATGGCTGTCTTTGATAAATGGTGATACTTATTTCTAGATGCCTCATTTTTCTTGAAATTGGTTTTAATGTGGTAGCAAAATTTGAAAAAGTTTGCAAGATTTATTTTTTACAAAATTATTTTTGTGAGGGAAGATTTGTTAAAGAAAAAGGCTTCTATTTCTCTTGGCATCTTTTAATGTAAAATAGAAATTGACTAACAAAGGTTTCAAACTATAGTTCTGTATATGATTTATCAGTTGTTTTGGTTAATATAGTGGTTATGTTTTAATTTAGCATTTAATTTTTTTGCTGAAGTCTCGGTATTTTAATTTTCTAACGCTTCCATATTGAATCATTCCTCTTGCCTAAGATGTCTGACACAGTATTAAGACGCACTATCCAGATCTGTGGTTGAACAAGTAAAAAAGAAAAAATACTTCTGTTCTTGTCTTGGTGTTAGGTACAATTATTTCTATACAGTTCTGCTTATTTTTGAAGTTCAGATAAGGTGTTGAACTTCTTGAGGAATAATAAAAATTAAATTCTCTTCTTCACCAATTATTAATAGCTGAAAGGATTCAAAGTATTTTTTAAAAATGTATTTATTTGAGAGAGAGAGTGTACGCATGTGCCAAGAGTGAGCAGGAGGAGAGGGAGAAGATGACTCCCCCGCTAAGCAGGGAGCCTGCTGTGGGGCTTGATCCCAGGACCCTGGGATCATGACCTGAGCCAAAGGCAGACGCTTAACCAACAGAGCCACCTAGGCTCCCCAGAAGTGTTCAAATTATTGATTGTGTTGTGTTTATAAACCACACGTCTGTTGAGTATGTCAGCTATCGGTGATCTAAACATATATTAATGCCATATTCTAGAGCAGAAGTGTCCGAGAGAAATCTAATGCAAGCTACATGTGTAATTTTAAATTTTCTATGAGCTACATTAAAAGGGGTAGAAAAAGACAGTAAAATTAATTTTAATAACATCTAGTACATCCAAAATATTGTCCTTTGAACATGAAATCAATGTAAGAGTATTATTAATGTGATGTTTTACATTCTCTTTTTGGTACTGTGTCTTTGAAATCTGGTATGTATGTACACTTTTAGCTGATCTCACTTCAACTATAACCATATTTTAAGAGCTGTAAAGCTAGTGTGTGTACTGTATCACACAGAGGTCCTGGAGGTGCAGTCCTTCCTTTTTCCTCCCCTGCTAGACCACTGGTTTCTTTCTTGTTTTTAATTATGCATCCTTATCAGAAATATACTTTGGGGGCATTTTAATGTTTTCTTTCTAGATCCCACCTGGGAGATTCTATAGTACACTGCTAGTTCCAAGAGATCAGAAGCTGTTTTGTTTCTTTTTTTCTCTCCTACTCCAGATTAAGAATTAGCCACCCAGTTAGTAGTTGTGATTGTTTTGCAACTTGCCAGTGTTTGTTCGCCTGATTTATCCTCTTTTATTTCATATATCTCGGAGATATATTAGCTTCCTTTATTCATTACCTTAAGACCTTGCTTATTTCATTTTGCTGTCTTAGTCTAACAAGACACTGAACTAGTAGCAGAAATGAAAGTCGGAGAAATAGACTAGTGATTTCATCAGCCTTCCTCTAAATCTTGTCCACTATTTTCTGATACATGACAGGACATTAGCTGAGTTGATACTGATCTTTTCTACTAAGAAACTAATGTACCTTTTGTTTTATGGTAAAAAGTTCCTTCTTGCCTTTGGCACTAAAACACTTCTCTCTCACCTGTTTTAAACAGAGCTGTATGTGCACGTCTATATGGTATATGTGGTCATACGTACATAGAATTATTGTATCGTTCAGTTAGAGCAAACCAGCCAAATCAGCTGCTTGGTGTAAAATGAATGTAGTTCCTAATCTGCTGGTTAAAAAAATTTCAGCCGAATTGAATAAAACCATTTACTTTCGTTTTTTTTTTTTTTTTTTTTTTTTTTTTTTTTAAACTGGGCTCCACACTCAATATGGGGCTTGAACTCACTACTCTGAGATCAAGACCTGAGCTGAGATCGAGCTGGATACTTAACCCACTGAGCCACCCAGGCGCCCCAAATAAAATCATTTACTTTTTTTTTCTTTAAGATTTTATTTATTAAAGAGAGTGAGAGAGAGTGAAAGAGAGCACACGAGGAAAGAGGGTCAGAAGGAGAAGCAGACTCCCTGCTGAGCAGGGAGCCCGATGACTCGATCCTGGACTCCAGGATCATGACCTGAGCCAAAGGCAGTTGCTCAAATCAACTGAGCCACCCAGGCGCCCAAATCATTTACTTTTGATATTACTTAAACCTAGTATTTAATTAGCTCGTCAGTTAAATTATTTTCTATTTAGTATCTATGATGTGTTACCCTTCACTTTTGCTGGTGAGAGTTTTAGTTGGTAATAAAGCATTCATTTTCCTTAGGTTACTTTCCGCACCAGAATCTATCACTGCAACATCAACAGTCAGGGAGTCATCTGTCTGGACATCCTTAAAGACAACTGGAGTCCTGCTTTGACTATTTCAAAGGTTTTGCTGTCGATTTGTTCTCTTTTGACAGATTGCAACCCTGGTAAGCAAGCCTTTATTATCACACACAGTGGGGCTACAGAAAGCAGTGTGTTCTTGGTTGCCTTGACTGTGGATTTGAGAAAGTAAATGTTATTGGTGGAAAGATGAGCATAAATCATTTTGCAAGGAAATTATCAAAGCCATTTCATTTAGAATAGACCAAAAGTTTCACAGTAACTTTCTTTAGTTTATTAAGGGCATGCTACCTATAATTATTTTCTTTCTGTCGTTGATGGACTTTTTTCTGAATTATGTAGCGGTGCAAACCATGTCTGACAGGAAAGCCATTACGGGCACCAGTGCCTCCTTTTCTTGTTCCTTCCATGCCGCCCTGTGCTCTAAAGCAACCGCTTAGCAATGACGGGCTTCTTGTTCTCCCTTCTTTCTTGGATTATAGTTAGGTATTTTAGAAGTAGTAATGGTGGATATTAAAGTGATAGTTGATGAGTTGGACTAGATTATGATTATATTAGCTCAGATATAAAGTCAGTAATAACATAGTTCCTAACATTTTTAAGAAATGCTTAATTGCTACATATTAACACGTGTAGTTGACTTGAAAAAGTGATGTGTAGGCCTGGGATTTTGCATTATCTTACTAAGTGGTCATTTTTTAAAGAAGTTGAATTATTTTTTCTACGTATTGGACTAATCACCAAAGGCTTTTACTTCTGTCGTAAGCCTAGCAGCTATACCTATGCCCAAGAGAATTAAAAAGGGCGAGGCAGCTCTAAATGAACTGATAGGGAAAGCTCTCTGAGAGAGCTTTGTGAAAGAACAAGGCACTGAAGGAAAGTAGATATGCATAATAATATTTTAAATGCTTCTGAATGTGCATAATATCTAGATAGAAATGCTGTAAACTGTGTTGTAAGATTTGAGTTTTTTAAACATCCAGAAGGAGGTAGAAATACAGTCACCAAGCACACTTCCATTGCTGAATAAAATGCCAAGAGTAATAGTATTAAAAAATCAAATTTATTAACTCAACATGTATTTTTTAGTTAAAAGGGCTTTTTAAATTTGAATATTAAAATACACAGATGATTATATTATTCGAAGCATTTTAATCTTGAAAATTTAGCCATTATATATCGAGGTGCTGCTGAAAAATTAGTGTTTCAATTTAATAGACTATTAAAACTAACTTTAAGACACAGTATAATATCTCTTAATGTTCTTTCTACTTTTCCAGCGGATCCTCTGGTTGGAAGCATAGCCACTCAGTATTTGACCAACAGAGCAGAACATGACAGGATAGCCAGACAGTGGACCAAGAGATACGCCACATAATTCACAGAATTTGTATGCGGTGTGAAGGAGCAGAAGGCCCCTTCCCACTGTGCTGCAAATCTTTATAGCCTTTACAATACGGACTTCTGTGTATATGTTATACTGATTCTACTCTCTGCTTTTATCCTTTGGAGACTGGGAGACTCCCCAAAAAGGTAAATGCTATCAGGAGTAGAACTTTGTAGCTGTAGATTAGTTATGTTTAAAACGCCTACTTGCAAGTCTTGCTTCTTTGGGATATCAAAATGTATTTTGTGATGTACTAAGGATACTGGTCCTGAAGTCTACCAAATATTATAGTGCATTTTAGCCTAATTCATTATCTGTATGAAGTTATAAAAGTAGCTGTAGATGACTAGGAATTATGTCATTTGTATTAAACCCAGATCTATTTCTGAGTATGTGGTTCATGCTGTTGTGAAAAATGTTTTACCTTTTACCTTTGTCAGTTTGTAATGAGAGGATTTCCTTTTACCCTTTGTAGCTCGGAGAGCACCTGATGTATCATCTCAAACACAATAAACATGCTCCTGAAGCCATAGTTTCCTGTCGTAATATTTTAAGTCAGTCTTGTTAGAAGGTGTGTCTGAGATGATTGTTGATGAAATAAAAATGCGGATATGAAGATTGACTACTAAGGACCAGTACAAATAAATGAATTGTTAAATTGAAAACATTTGAAATCTTGTTAAATGTGTAGAGTTTTTTTTTCCTTGAAGTACTAATGAGAGAATATAATGAGCTTAAATATGTAAAACTGAATTTTAAATCATTGATCTCAAAACACATAAAGCTCTACTTCGAAAAGGTGATATTTGAGCTAAAGATAATATGAAATTTTGACTCGCTCAGGAATCTGGTATTAACTTATGGAACATTTTGTTTCCCAGCTGGTGATTTCCATCCACCATTGGACAGCGCTGTCAAATATCGGGTAGTGCTTCTGTGTTGTTGGTACACTTTTTACTTTACTCCTAATCCTGGTTGTGAATTTTCACGGTGTATGGTGTGTATTACCATTCTTATCATGGCACTTGGCCAGCAGATAAGCTAGAGGCAGAGTTGAACACAAACCATTGTCTGGCCTGAAAGCGGAATGGAACTCTGAACTGGTGTGTAGATGTGGCATTTATATCTCATCTGAAAAAATAACTAAATTGTAAGGGTTTTACAGTTTATATAAATTCCTTCTTTTTGATTACGATGATTAAATATTAGATTTCTTATAGGAGTTAGAATTACTTTGCAATATTCAAGTTTGGTAAACACTATAAATGTGTTTAATTTTTTTCTATGACTATGATAATTATTCAGGTAATTCTCCGGTCCTGTAGCAGAGGTTGTGCAATGTGGGGCAAATGTCTTCTCCAGTCCTAAATGTGGAGCTTAGGGTACCATCTTAAAATTTATAGAGTGGAGTTATTAGCATAAAAATACATAGCTTCAAGCTAATAAAAGTAAGACATTTATAGTTGCATATACCCTCACTAAGAGTAGTGGGTCTCTTACTTGAGGTTTTGTCAACAGAAGTCTTAAATCAGGGTAAAAATAAAGTTATATCTATATGTGTATTTTTCACTAACTCCCTCCACCGCACCCCATCTCTCCATATTACAAACGAACACTAAGCAAGTAGATACTGTTTTGAAGAATTCAGGCTTAGGTCTGTGAAAGCCTCTGAGCCATGACTATTTTAGGTGGTAATAATCGATAATGGAGTTCAAGTCAGTGTGATGAGAGTGGGGACCTTTTATGTAAACTGTAAGGATTTCTCCGGTGGTGAGCTGCAGAAGGTTGTTTTTTCCCCACTTCCAGTATCGTATATTCTGCATCCTAGAGTAATGAACCTCTCTCCTGATGCCAGGAGAGCTTTCATCATAATGAATATTAGGATGTTTGGGATGCTATCGTTAGACTTCCTTCGTTTGTTAGCCCTCTAGTTACTACCACCAGCCCTTTTGGTACTTACAGGCCATACCCCATACTCACTTGGGACAGAGAAGAGGGAACTGGTTACTTAAAAATGTTTGTGGCTCTTTCACAAACTACCTTTGTGGCCTTGAATAAGACACTGTAACTTCTTTGAGTTTTAGTTTATTCATATATGAAACAAAAGTTGAATTTGATTATCTCCCTATTCTCTGTTAGCCCTCAAACTCAGTAGTTTGTATTCTGTAACATTATTGTTATCCTTGTTCTGCTTTCTCTTTCAGGAAACAGGCTAAAATTTCAAATTGACTGAAAAATAACAGTTGTCATTTGTTTTACTATTAGGTTTTCTTAAAATCCTGGATTTTTTTTTTTTACCTTGTTTCCTATTTCTGAAAAACTGTAGGTCCGCTTTTCAGTTGCATAGCTATTTATGTATACTACCAATAGGGTGGGTTTTTTCCCCACCATGAAACTTGGCTTTGGATGTAAATTATGATATTTCAGAACCCAGATTTTTTTCTTATCCATTAAGAAGTTTTACAAGTGAAAGTCCAAATGTAACTTTGTAAGTGTTCAAGAGTAGTCATGGCCTTGTGCATTGCATTGAGCCTGCGTGCTAGAATTCTGGTCACGTGCCCTCAGAGGAGCCCTGCGGTGTGCCGCTGCGTGCCAGCCACTGCTTAGCTACTGAATATCCCCTGCAGAGCTTTAGGAGAGGAGACACTCTAACCATCTTTGGTTGACAGAGTGAAACTGATGCATAGACAGGTTCAGTAACTTGCCCAGATTACACAGCCAGTATGATGGGGAAGTACAGTCTCCATTCTTCACCTAGTCGTGGTTTGTAACATCACAGTTAATATTGACTGTATCTATGTAACAGCAGATATGCATAGATTGATAACTTCTGATAATGAGTCGCTAGGATAAAGTACAATTTGCATTTTAGTAAATTCTTATTTTAAGTTCTGCTTTAAAGTCTCAAATGTAACTTTACAAAATAAGGCT
This sequence comes from Ursus arctos, assembly GCF_023065955.2. Classification (NCBI taxonomy): domain Eukaryota; kingdom Metazoa; phylum Chordata; class Mammalia; order Carnivora; family Ursidae; genus Ursus; species Ursus arctos. Next base: position 59,227,941 of record NW_026622763.1, read on the forward strand.
TTATTAATTAATTCCAATGAATATGAGATATGTTTATCTTCTGTCTTAGATATTTGTCATAGGAATACTTTTAACATCACTAATTTCCCCTTATTAATTGAGAAAGTGACATAAATGATATTATCTTAAATTTTTTTAGTTATACATCACATAAGTGCATCAGGAAATTCATATTGATAAATAGGTATCAAACATGTAATGATTACCTTTTCCAAGCTATCTAGACGTTGCTTTTTTTTAAGCAGGAAATCTTAAATAATCACATGGATAAAATTGTGTAGGCATTTGCGGTTTGGGTTGACCCTAAAAGTTCTAATAAGAACTTTGAGGTGTTCGACTTAGAGTCAGCCCACCGATTTGTCCAAACGTATTATAACAATATAAGAATGACTGTACTGTAAAATTTAAGTCAGTTTCAGTCCTGTGACTTCATATATTAACTTGTGTTGTAGTTATGTTAATGCAGTGCATTAACACATTTTCACTTGACATTTATATTGTGGTCTTTGGACAGAATTATGGCATGATATGAAAACATTATTTTTATAAAACCAACGCAGATTATTTTAAGAGGCTGAGATAATGAGTCTATAATGATTACATTACCCACATATTTCAGTTAGTGTTCTTTTTTTTGGTTGAGTAGAATATATGAATAAGTAGATTTGTTTCATGTCTAAATAAATTACTAGGTTTTTTCCAAGTAATTCCCAAATAATAAAAAATAATTCATAAATACATTTTGATATATAGGCATTATTTGAAACATCAATTTTTTGTAACTAATTTGTCAACTTTTTTTTGGTAAAGTTCTTCAGTGATCTACATAGGCCTTTCAAGCTGGTTGTAAAATGAATTTCTAAAAAACAGGATTTCTGAGACTGGTTTGTAAACCAGATTGCCAGCAGTGATGGGTAGTGTTAAAGCCTTGTCGGACAGAACCAACCTTGTTAATTAGAGATGAGAAGTGATCCTCGAAGGTGGATGCGTATTACCACCTAACTCACTTTCCTCTTTCTCTCCCTGATGCTCTCCGTAAACTCACGAGCACTTCTCTGAAGGGGATGGCCTCTGTTTTGAGCAGGGTCTCTTGTTTCAGTTTGCCCTCTGCTGGGCTCGCAGTTGCTGGTGGCTCCAGGCGCGCATGTGACGGGAAGCCCCAGGTGATTTTTAAGTGGTATAAGACGAAACATTCTGAAGCGAAGTTTGAAAATTAAAAAAAATTAGCAAGAGACTACCCAGATTTAGGCACCTGGACAGTGTAAACATCCTTGGACAGTATTTATGGTTAATTTAGTTGTATATGAGAAAGAGTGATTTAACTCTGATTAGGCAGAATTAAAAAAAATTAGCAAGAGACTACCCAGATTTAGGCGCCCGGACAGTGTAAACATCCTTGGACAGTATTTATGGTTAATTTAGTTGTATATGAGAAAGAGTGATTTAACTCTGATTAGGCAGCAGAGCTCTGGGTCCTAACCCTGGATATATTCGGAAGTAAACAGAACTGTGGCATAGCAAAGGAATTGGTCAACAAATCTAGGTATTACCAATGAGTATATTTGGAGGTATTTAAATTTACTTTAAGTCTTCCACAGCTATAGGTTACCTTGTTGAAATCCAGTAAGGCTAAAGCCGATTATACCAGTCTACCCAAGACACAACATTAAAAGCAGTTTTTCCCCTAAATCCTCCAATCCCTCAAGTTTATCTCAAGTCCAGATCCTTCCGTGGAAACTTTCCATTTTACTATCATGTACTTTTTGTCTGTCTCTCTGAGACACCATGTGCACAAACATCAGATATAATAAAAAGAATTTAAGCATGGGCATATATCCCAAGTGCCAGCAACAAGCCAGGTGCCTTCCTCGGCAAGAATCCCTTTTTCTCTTCTTTCTTTTTTTTTTTTTTCTGTTGGAGGGGGTGGAGGTTGGTTAGGCTCTAGAATGCCTTAACCGACCTCCACTTCGTTCTGCACATTTTAGGTGCTTGTTAATCGAAGATCCTTTCGGGCACTGTGATGCATACAGAGATGCATACATTGTCACACCCTTAAATGGTTTATCATTTTCCTGTGCAGCTAAGATTTTTCCCTCATCTTAGCAGAGGAGAACACATCTTTGCTAATGTGTATCCATTTTCTGTTGAATGAGAAATTGAACAGATGTCCCTGCTGATTTAGTTATAAAAATATTAGTATAATAATTTGGTTAAGTTTTACCCAATCTATGTGATATTAAACATACTTAATACTATTTGATGCTTTTAAAATAATTACTGTCTTTCAAACTACTGTTAGGTACCTAGTGTCTGTAGCATGCATTTTGGCATTTTATTACCTTCAGTTTAATACCTTACACATATTTCTGGATAGTGTATGTACACATATTTAGAGGATTGTATCTCTACTTGTCTCTGTATCACAGTGTAATATATAACATGATATATGTTTGCTGAATGAATTGATATTATGTCATAGGTGTAAGTTTTCCAGCAGGTTATCCAGAGACCATGTGAAGCAAATCAGTCATGTCTTCTTTAATTCCTTATCATACTGATTCAGTGCTTAATATGTAGTAAGTGTTGGATATAGTCCTGTTAACTTGAAATATCTGAAGTAGCAATGGGTTGTTCCCCTAACCTTCTCGATGTCTACTTGTTTAAAATGGAGAATAACTTAATCTTGTAATTTTTAAAGTCCTTAAATATACCAAAATGCATTTTGTCCTACAGAGTTTACATAATTTTCCTTTGTCATTACTCTCTTCTTGAACTGATATATTTCTCCTATTTTATTTTGTAAAAAGAAAAAAACACAAAGGAATACACGTATCTGCTTACAGTAGTCTTTTAGGAAAATCTAATAGGAAAATGAAAAGTTATGGCCTTTGAAAAAATTTCTGTTCAGAGAACTATTTCAGGGAAAAGTGTAGTAAGGAACTACTGTACTATATAGTAGTATGAAGGGGCATTCCTTGAGGAGTGTTGAAAGTTGGTTATTGAAATATTATTTGTCTTCTCATTTATCTTGCTTCCCCACGACTAGCTTCTGTGAGAAAAGGGATAAGGTAAAGAATCAAAGAGGCTATTTGTTTTCTTTATTGCCCCATGTTATTGAGTGACATGTAACATCAGTAGGTATAATTGAAAGGTGAGTGGGTATAAGCTCCCCAATTCCAGAAATGTAATTCCAGCAATTTCTCACTCACTGTAACGTGTAACATCCACCTCAGACCAAGAGGGGAGAAAGGTAAACCTGTGGAGAAAAGGGTTACTGAGAGGCTTTGGCACCAAGAGAAGTCCTGACAATTATGAGGCCACAGGTATAAGGAAAATTAGATTCCTTAGTAGCTGAAATTCAGTGTTTTTGACAAGTCTTCATATGAACGTTTCATGTTTTCGTCTACAAAGTGACGAAGAAAAGTAGTGAGGAACACGAGGGAATAAAGCGCTACGTCAGGTTATCACTGGCATCCCTTACCTGATTCCTTTATCATGTTTTTAGAGCACTTTCCCTCTCTGCTAAACTCTGGCCACTCAACTCCCAAATGGTAAAAGTCACTTAAAATATACATGTGAGATAATAATATTTTTTTTATGATTTATTTATTTATTTTCGGGAGAGGGGGGTTGAGAGAGAGTGGGGGAAGGGACAGAAGGAGAGGGAGTCTTAATCAGACTCCACATTGAGCCCGGAGCCCGACGTGGGGCTTGATCCCAGGACCCTGAGATCACGACCTGAGCCGAAACCAAGTCAGATGCTCAACCAGCTGAGCCACCCAGGTGCCCCAAGATGATGTTCTTTTTAATGACACATTTTATTTGTGTTTGTGTGTCATCTTTCTTGATCATGAGCCCCTAGAAATCAAGGATCTGATTCATTTCACTTAGTCAATAAGTTATTAGTTATGCCCTCTCCTAAATATTGTCGTAGGTGCTTAGGAATAGCAGTGAACAAAGCACTTGAAAATCCTTGTCTTTATGGTGTTTACTTGCCATTGCAAGGAAACAGACAAAATTTTTAAAAAGTAAAAAAAAAAAAAAAATTGTGTGTATTAGATGGTAACTGCTGTGGGGAAAACTAAAGCAGGGAAGGAAAAGAGGCACGGTGTGCTGAGCAGGAGAAAGGGAGGGGAGGTTGCATTGTGGTTATAAAATGGGTGGTCGGAGAAGATCTGACCAAAAGAGGTGAGTCAGGAGCTGAAGATGGGGAGAGTGAAGCCACACGGGGAAAGAGTAGTCCAGGCAAAGGGAATAGCAAATGAAAAACCCGGTGGTGAGAGCGTGCCCAGTGCATGCAAAAACCAGCAAGGGCTGGGGCCGGTGGAGAAGAGAGCAAGTAGGCAGAGTGGAAGCAAGGTCAGGACTGGCACAGCTGGATAGATCCCGTTGGGCCTAGTCGTCCATTGTAGGGAGCTGGGTAGGAATCTGAGTAAGACAGGAAGCCACTGGCAGGTTTTTTAGCCAGAGTGATAGGATATGATGTGTTTTATTAGAATCTCTGATTACTGTTAGGGAAGAGAATTGGTGGAGGGGAAGTTGGGGGAGGGAGCAGGGTAAGAGATCGTGATGACTTCTACCTGGGTAACAGTAGTAGGTGCTAGTAATAGTAGGTATGAGAAATGATCAGATGCTGGTTGAAGGTGGGGCTAACAAGACTGATGATGCATTTAACTATGTGGTGTGGGAGAGGAATCGGTTTGGCACTGGCGCAAATTAGAAGGCTGGAGTTGCAGTTAACTAAAATGAGGAACTTGGAGGTGGAGCAGGGTTGGGGAGAATTGAGAGCTCAGTTTTTGACAGGTGAAGTTTGAAATGCCTATTGAGTATGCAAATAGAGGTGTCAGAGCCGTAGATATGCAAATCCGGAATTCAGGAGTAGTTCTGGGCCAGGCGTGTATATGTGGGACTCCTGCGTGCAGAGGCGATACAGCTATGAGACTGTATGAGGTCATCGAGGAAATGAGGGCTGCTAGAGAAGAAAGAAGTGTGGGCACTCCAACATTAAGCCAGGAACCCAGGAGGGAGCAGGAACCTGAGAAATAAGAGGAAAACCCCAGGAGCCTATGAGTTCCTGGAAAGGAAGTGAGGAGTTTCGTGGAGGAGGTGAGAGTGATCTGGATCCAGTGCAGCCGATAAGTCAAATAAGAGAAGGACTGAAGTGTCCACTGACGGCTGGTAGACATTAGTGACTTTTATTAGCAGTTCTGTTGGAGTGGTGAGAACAAAAGCTCCATTGGAGTGGTGCCAAAGATAATGGAAAGAGAAACGGGGGACACCTGACAATTCTGCAGTAAAGTAGAGAGATAGGGAATAGTTGGAATTTTGTGGGGTTTTGTTGTTTTAGATAAAAGAAAACTGTTTGTGGAGGGGAAGGAAGAAATGAATGAGTGGGGCAGAGAGGCAGTGTCCTGGAGAACATCATCTGCTCCACTGTTGACTGAGGGTGTTTGCAAAGTTCCCTGCACTTGCCTTGGACATTTATCTCTTTCTGACTAGACTTAACTGTTTGGGAAGCAGTATCCCCACGTCTATTCCCAGTCTAGGCCTTCACTGAATTCTTGAATTCTAGGTAGGCGGGAGGGGATGGGATCTCAGACACCAGTGAAGCTGTTGTCCTTCGCTGGGACCTCAGACATCTCATCTTCCGCAGTCAGCGGGAAAGCAGGCCGAGGACAAGAGGACAGGTCCAGGCTGGAGGGAGACGCAGCCGGAAGCTTTCCCGTTGCATTTCTGCCTCCATGAGATGGTGGTTAGTGACTGAAACAGGATGGCGGGACCAGCGCTCGTGTGTGTTTGTGACCCCTCGGTGCCCTGGAGAATCAGTGTGCGATGAAGTGATTTTTTATCTAGATGGGCCTTTGATTTCATAATTAGCATGTTAATAATGAAGTAATTAAAATTCCAGTACCATTTGGAATGGCTCTTTTTATCCATCAAGTATGGTCAGCAACTGTTAAGCACCTTAATATTTTCTTTCCTTCGAATGATTTTCCTTTTGTCGTTGAAGAATCTATCTTGACCCCACATTTAACTAGAGTGTTTACTGAAAGCTAATACTGCTCTACATGCTGGAAACAGAAAACATACGTCTCTTAAAGGGCTCATCATAGTCTAGTCAGGAAAAGGGATGTCCTAGGTGAGTACAGAGAACTTTGGAGAGATGATGTGGCACAAGACTTTTCTTTCCCCCTTTTTTTTTTTTTTTAAAGATTTTATTTTTGAGAGAGAGCAAGCATGAGTGGGGAGAAGGGGCAGAGGGAGAAGCAGGCTTCCCGGTGAGCAGGGAGCCGGATGCAGGACTCGATCCCAGGACCCTGGGGTCATGACCTGAGCCAAAGGCAGATGCTTAACCAACTGAGCCACCCTGGTGACCCCCCCCCACTTTTTAAAAGATTTTATTTATTTTGCAGAAGACTTTTCTTAATTGAGTACAGCAAAATGGTTTATCAAAGATCGCTTCTTGCCTATTCAGATGATTCTAGGAAATTGAGCATTCTTTACCCTGGGTCTGCTTTGTGGATGTGATGGTCAGAGAAAGACATAGTAACACCAACTCCTATTACCCTGACTTCTTCTCTGTCTTCTCTAGTCCCATGGTAAGACACTCCCAGTTCCAGCCTGCATCCCTTTGGGTGAAGCCTTTCCTTACCCAGGAAGTAGAGAAGTTGAAGAGCAGGTTTCATTTCCAGAGAAGCAAAGGGTCAGTGGACTTAACGACCAGGGCTCCCACCTTCCTGCTGCTGTCCTGACTTCTGCTTCTCAAGGATCCATACATAGAAAGGGGGCATAGCTTAGCTTATTTGCTCTGAAAACCTAGTCAGACAGGCCTGATTCATCATTGGTTCAACCACTTAATTTTGCTTAGAGTCAAGAGTTAACGAATTGTTACAAGTTAAATTTTCTTTCGTGATTGAGTCTTGCTGGGACAGTACCTTTGCTGTGATTATTGTACATTTAAACCCAGCTGTGCTTAGGATCCGAAATTAAATAGGGCATGACTCTTCTAAAGTTAATAATGTCCTGTAGAATATTTCACATATCCTATACAGGCTAACCGTTGCTGTCTTTTTTCCTTATTTCTGAAGGACATGTTTTCATGTTCTGTTCTCCTTTCCAGTTCTAATCTCTTTATTTGTTTAAAGAAGGCTCCACACCCAGTGTGGAGCCCAATGTGAGGCTGGAACTCACAATCCTGAGAGCAAAATCTGAGCCGAGAATAAGAGTCAGATGCTTAACCGACTGCGCCACCCAGGCGCCCCTATTATCTTCATTTATTGTTTAAAATTAGGTAGCCGTATGTTCCAGTCCTTGTTGTATTCACACCCCCCAAGTTATTCCTTATCTCTAGGAGCCTTTTAAGTTCTTGTCCATACAAAGGACCATGCTCTCTCCTTCACACCCCCATCACCATAATCTTCCCAGAGTAAGCACTTTATCAGCACACACCTTGCTCCTAAAACTTGCTTGAGTGGTTGCCCATTGTTTTCAGAGTCAAGGGCAAACTGCTGAGAAGGCCTCACTTTCTGTCCGGGCAGCAGTGCGCTCCCAAGATGAAGCCCCATCCATTTCAGTGCCAGCTTCGGATGCGCGCCTTCCATCCTGAAGTCCCAGAGCCACTCTTGCCAATGGCCACAGTGCTATCTATCACTTAAAAATATTTTCTCAGAGAAGTAGCAGTAGTGACTCATTGAGAACTCTTCCTTAATCCTCTTACTCTTCAAGGCTTTCTGGCCCTGATGCTCTGACATTTTTATAATTTCTTTTACAACTAGCAGCTCAAAGTCCTGATGCATGTAACCTTGTTCCTGGCCATGTTAAGTTTCAAGCCTCAGAAAATGGATTGCTTAAGAGACATTGCTAGGCACACCAGTATTTTAAATCGGAATTGATATACTTGGTGCTTCAAGACAGATGGTGCATTGCTTCTGTGCCTAAGAGCATTTGGCAGTGCTGAAATTGAACCTTCTGTTCAGTCCAGAATAATTCAGTGATGAGTGGGCAACTTTGTACATTTTTTTCTTTTGCTGGATTTGAATATTTGGAAGTGTTTTAGCTTATGTATTAACGGTAAGCGCCTTCCTAAGATGACATTACAGGTGTAGGTAAGTACATAATCAGTGGGTAAGCGCTGTGTATCAGTTTGGCATATGGCACCCCTTGTTTTTATTTTCATTACAGTGATTTGTTTCCAGTAAGATTAACAAGTATTTGGCCACATTTAAACACAGGCATATCAAACTTTGCAGATTTAAAGTTAACTGTTAGCTAGGCTAACGTTAGTTAAGATCAAAAGGGAAGCTTTGCAAATGATACTGACGCAAGTTTAAAGGAGCAGAGGTCTTTAAGTCTCATGTTGGTCGTCGTCTCCGGTTTCATTTTATTCCCGTGGCTAACACCTCTTCTCAGGCACCTTGCAAAGACAGCATTTCCTTACTCAAGGCCTGGCTGGAAGACTGCAACGGGAAACCTCTCTAAAGCCCTATATTTTGTTACTTAAAATTAGAAATCGCTTTGTATTCCTTTTGATGTGCAGCTTGTTAGAGCCATCTTGGTGATTAGCTAGAAATGTACTTTTCCTTCTTCATGTGTTTTCAAAGTAGGATTTATGTAACTCTGTGGTTATCCTTTGGGGAACACTGGGTGTTAAATACAGGATGCCAACAGCCCGCAGGAAAACACACCAGTGGGGATCTCTGAAGAAAAAGAGCAAAAGCACCCCTATTCTGCACTCGGTTGTGGGTTATGATGTTGATGGAGGACAATGATAGTTGATTTAGGGGAGGGTACTGTACTGTGAAGAAAACGTCCAGACCACTTCAGTTTTGGGAAAAGGTACACTCTTTTGAGCTTGGATTAAAAATACTGTATTGCCTGCTCTCATAATGCTGGAAGGATAAAGAGATCAATAAAAAGTTTCTTCAGATTCTGTAAATCAGACGTGTCTCTGTTTTCTCTACCTTTCCTGGGAAGCCACTCCCGCAAAGACTGGTGGATTCTCATGGTGAGAATATTAGTATTGGTTCTATAATGTTACTGTAAGATCTTTTCCTAACATTAAATGTATTGTGCACACATACTCCTCTAGACTCGTGTCACGTTACCTACCCATGGACTGATCTCTTGGTAAATCACCTCTTCTTGAGCAGCTACAGCTCTGCACATGCCTGGAAGACTCCGTTCCTGTCTATTACATAGTGGCATATGCGTGCGTCGGAAGCATGGAACTAGAAGAATGACTTAGGAGGACACCGCCCCCCCCAAATGACCTATGACTTCTCTGAAAATCACCGCACTCTGCTTATTCAACACAGTAGGGTTAGTAACCTTAGCTCCAAAGTTGGGATCCTGCCCAGGTATCTTTAAAATCATGTCCAAAATAAGGCTCTATCTTCAAATGAAATCTGTATTATACATATATGAGAACGAATTACCAAGGGTTGGAGCCTGACATATTTTGACAGTTTCTCTTGAAAGACATGAATATGGAGATCACAACTTTTAAATTTTAGTTGAATTATCACTTAAAGTAAATAGAAGTCATTGATTTTTCACAACAGTTTGCATGTGAGTAAAACGCCCAATAATAATTTCAGTTCCAACTTGTGGGTCTTGAGGATACTGAACTCTAGAGCCCAAAGCCCTAAGTGTAATTAACCACCAGCCTGTAGCAGAGTAACTACGCTTTCAAATTTCTTTCTTACTGTCTTGTTCTCTACGGAGGGTTTTGTTGTTTTTTTTTTTTAACTTCTCTGGCCCTGAATTTTCTCAATTATATAATTGAACAAAAAAATAATGAACAACACTGCAGAAACATTGTAGTGATGGAAAAAAAATGGTAAAATACTGGGCCTTATAAAGAATCTGGAAAGACTTTTTTAAGCAGTAAAACAAGACAATTGCAAATTGTATGGATAATTACATGTTTGAGTGCGGCACGACGCTTCACTATTAGAACATTGTTTTTGCTTGTGCTAATACATTGTGTCGCATCTTTTTTGTTGTTGTTGTGTTTTGTTTGTTTTTGTCTCTGGGCTCTGAAGATTGCAGTATACTATTAATTGCCAAGAAGGACATAAGTGAGTATATTTCTTCTTTTAAATTTAACAACACCAGTAATGGATACATATTTACCCAAGGGTGTTTGGTTATGATTAGGCAATGTAGCTGCCTTAAGATTCTTCTGGGATTTTACATTTGGGAGCTGGTTTAGTCTAATCATTTCTAGATGATTCTTCTGATTCCCAGACATAAATGAAAAAGTGAAAGAATTGAGAAGCATTCTGGGTGTGGTGGGAACAAACTCATGCACATTCTTCTCAGGAGAAAAATCACACATTTCCTAATCCTTGAGGTTTCTTTTAGTTCCATACTATTTCCTCTGGTCCGAAAGTAAGATGTTTTCACTTTTTTCCCTTTCTTTTTCTTTCTTTCTTGTCTTTTTCTTTTTCTTTCTTTCTTTCTTTCTTTCCTTTCTTTCCTTTCTTTTTCTCTCTCTCTCTCTTTCTCTCTCTCTCTCTTTCTTTCTTTTTTTTTTTTTTCCAGAAGAGCTGTGGCGGTGGTGGAAGGGTCTGCCAGCACCAGAGGCTAAGCACACATCAGTTAAAAAAAAAAAATATATATATATATATATATACACATATATATATATAAAATAATAATTTATTCCAGCTTCCAGAATTCTTCCTCTGTTAAGTGAAATAATGAAGCCATTAAGCAGTGATGTACAGAAGTCCCATCCAGTGGCTGAAGCTTGGTAGAAAACAAGGATGTAGGCTGGTGTAGATTGAGCTGGTGTAGATGGAGCACTTCTCACATTCATTAAAGGGGGAGGAGGGGACAACATTAAATTTAACTTGTCCTGTAGCAGATATAATGAGATTGTGACAATCTTCAATGATTATTTGTGATCTTAATTTAAATAATCACAAGTTAAAGTTTGCAGGTGTCAAACTGACTTTCTCCTAAAGCCACTCAACATTTATTTCCTTAGCCTTTGGAAAGGACAGAGATGAAACACAGAGCCACACTTTACTGGTGGTGCTAGGCATTTGTGAAAGCTCAGGGCAATAGAAACATTTTATTTTCTATTTTTATTGCAGAGTAAATGCAATATATTTAGATGAGCATGTTTAGGTAAATTCTTAGTGATATGCCAAATATCACTTATATTTGCTTAAAGGAACTTTACCTCTGGATTTAATAAAATTCTCACCACAAAGAAATTAATTGAAGGGATGTAATGAAAACCCTGGAAAAGTTAACTTCCTCCACAATTCCCTTCCCCTCATTTCTCTTCTCCCCTTTCTCGATAACCCTTCCCTGCATTCACTGTAGAAAGAAAAAGAGCAGGTGAACACACGCTTGCTCTTTTAAACTGAGAGGGTTTTGAGGATATCTCATGACTGCAACACTAACCAGCTCCTTGCCATCCCCTCATATCATGCCCTAACTTTTCAGAATCTTGGGAATTGGAGAGTGTTTTTAATTTGGTAACAAGCAAAATATAAATATACAAGAAGTGTATCTTTCTAATTCATTTATATTTTTTCCTGATGCTTTGCACAAAGACCACAAAGAGCTTTTGCTTCTGTCTGGCCCCACCAGGACTGTGAAGTTAGTTTGGGGTGTGCAAGTATCCCATAGTGCACCATAAATCTCCACTAGATGTCAGTGTGTCACTAAGTGAAACTGGTTCGGCATGCTTTCCAGATCCCTTCTTGAAACACATTGGGAAGGTGAACTCATTTATAATTTTTAATCAGAATAACACGGAGAACTTTTAGTATACGGGTTAGTAATAAGTTATATTTGTCCTAATCAATATTAATAAAAAATGAATTATTTAAAAAATCCAGTACCTTTTATCTGAGTATTTCTTCCCTTGTATTCTGGTTTTGCCATCATATCCTCAAAGCGATAGAATGCAAATATTCGTTTCGCATTTTCCAGTAGCGTCAGCTGAAGTGCACGAGGACAGAATGATTGGCCCACGATCGATCGCAGTGCCGTCGTCTCATGGCCCCGGGCCGGTGTTTCCGCGATCACACAGCCGGCTCTACCCAAGCAGTGCTGCTTAGGTGTGGACGTGTAGTTAGCTGCAGATGTCCTTTGCGGGTTGTATTCACCACCTTGCCTCTCAAACAAGTTCAAAAAGAGTGGAATAATAATCATGGTGGTTATTGGTTACGTTAGTGTGGGGCTATCAGAGATGTAATTTTAAGATTGTAGCAGGATTGTACAAAGGCAATGTGCTAACAACCAAAACCAGCTGTATTTTACACATCCTGCTTTAGAGGCTGAACTCGCATGAATGTGAGCCTCATCTACGTTCATGGACTCAAGTGGAGAAGGAAAGAAAGGCAGTTGTAATTTGGTCATCGAGTTTTAAGCTCTCAGGTATTTGAGGATTATCAGGCATAGTGTAGGTTTCACACTGTATAATTCCCTTGAGTCTACATACAATCCTGTATATTAGTATTTAAATAGTGATTTTCCCCAAATTGTGTAAATACGCAGGTTATAGCTATGTAAAAATTATGTTTGTGGATAAAGATGTAAAGAATCCACAGAGAAGATGTTAGGGTGGTGGATTTGTGGGTAAATTTAATCTTTCCCTTTATGTGGTAATATTGTTTTTATAATAAATAAAAACAGAGAAACAACGATTTCTCCTTTATTATCCATCTTGTAAAGATTTGCCACGATCTCAGTTCCAGAAAGGCTTGTTCTGTATCGATGAGGTACATTGTAAACAATCGAAATTCAAGAAGATTTGGTTTGGTTTGTTTACTTCAAATGTGTCCATTAAATCAGAAATCAAGCTTAAACTGGCAGAAGTACAGGGTCATATTTTCAAACTTTACTGTGAATTTTAATGGAAAATAAATGATTGTCCGAATCTCAGCAGGCTGTTTGCTGTTGCTAAATACTTTTAGTGCTCCGTCAATGTTAACGAAATATCGACGAAGAAGTGTTTAATAAATGTAGCTCTTCTCAGGCTGTGTTTTCGTTTCCAAAGGTGCAAGATTAAAAGAGTTACAGTAAAATTAGAGAAATTTTCAAAATTAAAAAGCATAATAGCTGTTGATTTTGCATGCTTAGACCTATGATTTTTTTTTTTTTAAGATTCTATTTATTTATTCGACAGAGACAGAGAGAGCCAGCGAGAGAGGGAACACAAGCAGAGGGAGTGGGAGAGAAAGAAGCAGGCTCATAGCAGAGGAGCCCGATGTGGGGCTCGATCCCATAACGCCGGGATCACGCCCTGAGCCGAAGGCAGACGCTTAACCGCTGTGCCACCCAGGCGCCCCTAGACCTATGTTTTGATTCAGAATTTATATATATCAAATCACGCATGGATTTCAGATTGAGATATAAAGTAACTTGACATATGTGAAAGAAAACTTGTACTTTTATGATATGTCTCATTTCAAGTAATAACAGTAGCCACCATTGAATTATGTATAAAAACTTCATGGACAGTAATAAAACTTACACAAATGATCAGTGATTATCAGTTGGAGAAGTTGGGCATGTGTATCGGAATCACCTAGAAAATTTAAACTATGTAGTTCCCTGCCACCAGCCCCATCCCATAACCATGACATTTGGAAACCTGGATTTCCAGATTTGGCAATGGGGCAGGTGGATGGAGGAAGCAAGAATGTGCAATTCCAGGACTTCTCAGGGTACTGCAAAGTACTGGTGCATGTAGTCTGCATTCAGTGGTGCGAAATCACCCCACCCCAGGTATACGCTCAGTTTAAGTTAATTCGTGGGCTCTGGGAGCCACTAGAATGTTACTAGCCTAACACAACGTGAGTGTGGGCCTCACAGTGGTCTGGGGTTAGGAGATAGTTGAAATATATCTAGGTTGATAAGTTAGTAGAGGTGATTGGATTCCCATTTGGGGGTGAATTCTTTGTTTAACATAAAGGAAAGGAATCCAAGGAAGACCAAGACCAGCTCAGCCTACCTCCAGTCTGATCTGTGGCATACAAAAACTACAACTTCTCCAAAACCTTTATTTTCTCTACCTGTCTCTCACTGTGCCTAGAATCCCACCATTAGAGGTTCATTCTTTGGCTTAAAATATACTCATCTCCAGAATTTTTTTTTTTTTTTTTTTTTTTTACTACTGATATTACAGGAGTCAGGCACACTGAGTTTATCAGTGACTATACACTAGAGCTCATTAGCTCGGAAGAATCGCTCTGCATCCCCGACCACACTGGCAAAGCAAGCTGGGAAAATGGAGATTTTGAGAGAGGAGAAAAAGAAACAAGCCCAGAGCGCTCTAGCTGGTGCTTAAGAGCCAGCTGGGCAGACTGGAACCTCCAGAAGGACAGAGGAGATGGATGGTCAACGAAAACGGGGATTCGGATTCTGTAGGGCGGGGGCTGGAGATCCTGCCTTTCTAACACGCTCCCAGACGATGTCCATGCTGCTGCGGGGGGAGGAACTTAAACTCCTTCACCTGTCAGTCTGTAGCGAGTCCTATCACGTGGCACGCAGCGGTCCGTTAGACCAGAAGTTCTTGCCTTGAGCGAGACCAAGAATCACGTGGGGAGGCTGCTGGGCCCTCCCACAGAGACTCTGAGCGAGCACCGGAAATGAGCCTTTCTAACTTCCGGTGCCTGAACAGACTTGGAGCAGCAGTGCTCGAGGCCACACGCTCTCAAGCCGTGTCTGCGACTGGCCGGGTACCCGATACCCCACCGTGTGCTGGCCTTCTGAATTGCGGGCGCTTCCTGACGTGCTGCCAAGGTGAGCCCCGCATTCTTATTTTTGCCAAAAAAATACCAGCTGGGAGAGCTCCTCGTTCAAATCTCATGATGGTTTTTGTTTGTTTTTTGTCTTTGTAAGCTTAGCCACACACAGTAGGATCACGGTTTTGTATTAATGCCTTGCATACTAAGTTACAGGAGCATAAAGAATAGAATTTTGGTAGGCACAGGACCTCAAAGTTATGTATGTCACAGTTGCCCGGCCGTGGTGGGTCGGATTGTTTAAAGTCCGCAACTTGCTTAAGGATATTCAGCGGGAGTTAGGAATGATACTGTTTTAAGTATTTCGGGCCTTTCTTGGCAAAATCTCTTTAAAACTTAGATAGAAATATTTTAAGAATTCAACATTTTGAAAGTATTGATAAAACACATCCAGAGGCAATTGGGAGAAACTGCTGAAAGTTTGTATCTCCTTAGAACATTGCTTATTCTTAAGTTAAAGGATAAAGATGAAGCTAAATATAAAAATATTATAACTTAAGTTACCTTGAAAGTAATTTCAGTCTTAATCATTATTGCAACAACTTGAGACACAAAACTGTTACTCAAATTTTTATTTGCCAGCCAGCAGTTCCCTTTCCATTTTAATCAGCTCTCTTTTCTTCAGTATCTTTGAATGTGCTATCACCATCATTACGAGAAATACGGTTACAGTTCCTTAAACTTTACATATCAGTATTTGATAATAATTGCTTTAGCTTAAGGGTTATCAAAATTTAATTTGTTTCAAAGATTAAATATGGTAAATATAATGTTCAAAAATACATTTTAAAACATGTTAAGGGAAATTTACTCCTTTCATTAATACATAGCCATTCTGTTTGAACTACAGTGTGCTGTGATTTGTGAAATCTCTCTCAGTGGGCATGAATTTCAGAACATTAGCTTTCCTCTTTGGCAATTTGTGAGACAACTGATACATAATAAAGTATCCCGTGCCACAGCTGGGTATTGCAATTGGAAATAGCTAAGAAACCCTGGTTTCATAACAGCTACTCTATGAAACTATAATATGATTCATCAAATATTACTTGTTACAGGCTGGTCTACTTAGCAGTGCTAATCAGAACAAGTCCAAATCACGTGTCTTTTCCTTCGTTCCTTACAGAAACCTATAGGTCATCGACTCTAGTGGATGGATTTCTTAAATAACTTTCAATGCTAATAGTTCAGTTACGTACTGTTCTATTACTAGAAAAGATTTTCACGTGGGAACCCTTCTCCACCACACCAGCCCACTTAGGCCAGTTGCCTTTGTTATTTTCTCTCTGATAACCAGACTCAGTAGAAATCACTTCAGTCTGGAATTAGGGTATTTTCTCATTTGTGTATCTCGTTGGCTGTAGCTCTTGCCACCTGAGCACCTGGAGCCATGAGCACAAGGACCTGCCTTCTTACCCTTCACCGCGTGCCCGGGGCCTAGCGTGGCGATAGAGCTCAAGAAATACTAATTAGCAGTTATTCGCTCTTCAAGATGCCTCTCCACTTCTGTGTAACAGATGTTCTTTCCCGAGGTCATCGGCATTGGGGGCCAATCAAAATGTGTCACTAGTTATTTTGTTCCTTGGTCCCTCAAATTTCTCTCTAGTTAATAAAGGAGAGGTGATTGCTTGGAAGTGTCCCAACAGACTTCTTCTGTTGAAATGTGGCTACTTAGGCTTTCTCTGACTTCCCAGCATCAGCCCGAGAACCCGCCGGCCTTGGCTGTGGCTGCTGCCCCCGCCCCTGTGCCCTGGGGCCAGCCCTCCACACAAAGGCTGCCTCCTCCAAGGAGGTGGGAGCCCTCAAGGCGTGCAGAGCCAGCTTTCTCCTGCATCTCAGGAAACCAGACTTTTCCGTTTCCATTCCCAGTGAACTCAGCAGGCCCCTGTCCCCGGGGGCTGTTGAAACTCTCCTTTGTCTCATCCCAGATCATAAATAGGCTCCTCGGAAACAGACTTGTCATTTTTCTCTATTCAATGTCTAACTTGATGACTGTCACATTTTTGTGCCTTTAATAAATTCTTGTGGATGAAGCCTAATTGAGGGGGTATATTTTCTACTTCAGTGCTAGGAACTGGAGGCTTTGTTCCTTCTCCTGGTAAAACGGAATCCCCTCCCCCACCCCCGAGCCTATCATCAGAGGGCCTAGCTAATGAGGCACACTGTTCCCGATGCTTCTGAAGAAGCTGTTTTAGGAGTTGTTTCTTACCATTCTCAACCCAACCCAGCCTGAGCGTTTTCTTCTTCCTCTTCCAGGGAGGTGTGTGTTCATCAGCCCGGCTGTGTCCCAAATCCCCTGCCCGGCCAGCCACATGTCTCTCACTCCCTGGCATAGTTTCCCGTGGGACAGGGGGTGGGCATTTTTGACTACAAAGGCGCTCATTCATATCTTAAAATGCAACATTAAGGAAATAGATAAAAGCAAACGTTTTGCATCAAATTTATTTCTGCATTTAGCATTGTTGCTATTTGGGAAGGGGTTGTAGATCTAAAGTGTTCTAAGAGTTTTATGAGTTAAAAATACAAAGATGTTAACCAGTCTCACATTCATACTATCCTGGGCCATTTGCTCAGGATTAATTTCTTCTTCTTCTTCTTTTTTTTTTTTTTTAAAGATTTTATTTATTTATTTAACACAGATAGAGACAGCCAGCGAGAGAGGGAACACAAGCAGGGGGAGTGGGAGAGGAAGAAGCAGGCTCATAGTGGAGGAGCCTGATGTGGGGCTCGATCCCATAACGCCAGGATCACGCCCTGAGCCGAAGGCAGACGCTTAACCGTTGTGCCACCCAGGCGCCCCTGGGATTAATTTCTTCTTGTTTTTAGTAGAACAACTTTGTTTTAGACCTTAGAACCTTAGAACGTTGTTGGCTCTTCCGCACCCTCTTTTTCATCAAGACAGCACCTTCCCTTTTTCTAATCCTCTGGTATCTTTTTCACAGTATAATTCACTTATCTGGACTGAATACATCCTTAGTTTTATGCTCAGGAGAAAGAATGAGTTGATAGTTAGCTTAGAGCTTTTAACAAGATCTTATCTCATTTTTCTACTTTATGAGAAGTAGACAAATATAATTAGTTAAGAGGAATTTCAGTATTACCTAGTAAGACTGGCCATATAGTGTGGCAGTTAACAACATGGGCTCACTGCCTCATGCTAGCTATTTAACCTTAGGTAAATGACTTAACCTCTCTGTGGTTTCAATATTTCATCTGTGAAATGTATATAACAGTAGTACTTACTTCATAAAGATCAGATGAGCTAAGGGGCTTAAAGGGCGTCCGATAACTGTACCTTTGCCTGGCACATGGTAGGTGCTCCATCAATGTCGTTCCGGTGTTTGGGCGTGCACAATATCAAACAGCTCCTGAGAGTCTTTATTTCCAGAAAAGGAACCTTATTTCCCAGACATTCTGACTAGCCTTGCTCTTTCTCTGGCTCAAATCTCATGATTAACTGTCCCTACTTCTCCCCCTTACAGGGGGCTCATTTCTTTAGTTGGCATAAGCATTTCCAACCATAAATGAACTTTAAAAAACCACTACTGAAGAATAATAAAGCAGCAGTAACTCGTGTCCTAGAAAGGCCTCCTGATCGTGCTACTGCAGAAGCATCAGGCCTTCCACCGGCCCGGAGCGCATTCTTGTAGTAACCTCACCGCGCTTTTATTTGGCAAATGTTTGACTAAATCTCTTGCTTGTTATTAAGTCTTAAATGTGTTTAACCCAGTTGAGGACTGCTCTTCTGGACCACACAGGATGGACCAGTCCCTGGGGCTCACACAGGCTGCTTTATCTTTCCCTGCTAGTTTTAAGTTGGCCGCTGCTGGGTGTGTAACTGTGCTCTCCATCATGGGCATTCGAGCCTTCAGAACTTGGTTCCCAGAACAGGCAACAGCAAGAACAAGGCAACAAAATTCTTCTTGGCTTTTGTTTCTTTTGATCATCACTTTATATTTTGTGTAATTATACTCTCTAATACCTAGATCTATCATCTACATATTGATTTCTGAACATTACTTATTTAACAAATGTTTATGGATTTATTGGCTTCCTAACAATAGTTCTTGGTGTTCAGCTTTGAGAAACTATTTGGAGAAACCCAGGTCGCGTGGTAGAGTACCTGTGCTTCAAGATAAAGCATTTGAAATGTTTTTCATTCTTAAATACTTAATTCAGGTGTTGGAAAGAAATCTTTTATCTCTAGAAATGTCTCTTGATTTCTTGTTGTCTGGACCTCTCCATTTCTGATTGGCATAGATTATCTTTATATCTTAATTCCTTTTGTTGACATACTCAAGGGAAATGCCCTTTACTCAAATTGAAACGATGGCATCGTTTTATCTGACCTAAGAGATCTGTGCAAGGGCAGATTCGTGTGTCTTTCCCAAGAGGTGAGCCCCAGCTAAGCGGGCAGTAGGCGTTGTTTTGCACCGGCAGCCCTAGGGGTGTCAAGAGGGCAGAGGCAGGTGCTGGTGACAGACATGAAGGATGACAACCATCTTTGGTGCTCCACCAGAGCTTGTGTTAAAGGGCAGTCTATAACCCCTCTGGAAGGGGTCCAGGTGAGGAAAGAGCGCCATCATAGAGAGGAATCCACGTGCAGAGCGTCACAGTTTCGACTGTAGCACTGCGTGGCACTCACACTAAGTGTGACCCTTGAGAAGCCCGTGCAGCACTGAATGATCAAAGGCTTTGTGACATTCTGAGAGCATGGGACACCCTTGCCCTACAGAAGAATAGAAGGGGAAGAACATTCCAGATAAAGGGGGGCATCAAGTATAAAGTCCTGATAGAGCAGGTGGCAGTCGGCGAGGTTTTCAGGAGCAGAGCTGAGAGAGTTGGTGACTAATTGGATAAGAAACATGAGGAAGGGGTAAATTTTTAAAAATGACCCTGAACCTGCTAGTTTGGAAGACTTACTACATAGTCATACTGTCAATCAGGAAAGGAAATGCTACTAAGAAAGGGAGTGAAAGAAGGTGAGAGCTCACTACTTCTGTGCCTTGTCCTTGCCATATGAGATTTCTCTGATTCCTTAAAAAACTGCCGTGCAAGAGATTTTATTGAGACGAATTTGCTCAAAGTTGCAAAGCTAAAGTGGCAGAATCAGGATTCAAACTCAGCGCCCCATAACTGCTAAGCCAGTGGCCTTTTGTTACGCCATAATGAATAGGAACCCAAGCTACCCTATCTTAGGTCTCCTTAAGCTTCTACTACTGAGCCCCAATTCTAAAAACGATCATATGTACTGAAATGCCAGGAAACCAGTCATACTTTCTCAGTTTGCATCAAATGCTAACTATTTAATTGAAGAGAAACTTAACCACACAAGCAAATCACTAAAAATACAGCACTGACGTCCTTCCTTACCTAGTGCAACATGCTGTCTCCGACCTGATGAACTGCCTCAGAGCCTAGATTGGCTCAGGTCCAGAATGATATTGGGCTAGAGGGGGGAGATCCAGCAACATTATTTCCATTTCTCATTATAGAGGGCACAGGACCTATGTTGTCCAAGATCCAAAGCGGTGTTTCTTAAAGTGTGGTCCCACAACTCCTCTGTCCTGCGAGCTGACCCATGGGTGCTTGGGCCCCACTCCAAATGTACTCTAACAGAAGTTACTGCCAAGTGCTCCAAGAATGTGCATTTTAATAATGTCCGATATGATTTTCATGTACACATGTTTAAAACCACTGGTCCAGAAGTTTATAGATAGGCCAGTGTTGGAATATAGTGTCATTGACAGCAGAGGCATTCCTCCCAGGGTAAAAGCCAAGAACATTTCTTTAGAAATGTTTTTTCTACAACCATCTATCATTCATTTTTTTAAAAGATTTATTTATTTGACAGAGAGCACGAGAGTGGGGGATGGGGTAGAGGAAGAGAGAGAAGCAGACTCCCCGCTGAGCAGGGAGCCTGATGCGGGACCCAATCCCAGGACCCCGGGATCATGACCTGAGCTGAAGGCAGATGCTTAACTGAGCCACCCAGGCACCCCTCATTCATTTCCTTATAGACATTCTGAGATAGACAGGAGCACAAAAGGTCATTGCTGCAGTCAAGATACCTGTAGTATAGCAACAGTTTCTAAAAAGATGTCCTGGGGCACCTGGGTGGCTCCCTCAGTTAAGCATCTGCCTGGGGTCAAGCCCCAGGTCTGGCTCCCTGCTCAGCAGGGAGCCTGCTTCTCTCTCTCCCTCTGCCTCTCCACCCTGCTTGTGCTCTTTCACTCACTCACTCTCAAATAAATGTTTTTAAAAAATTTTAAAAATAAAAAGATGTCTCTTGCTGGTTAAAAGGTTATGTACTTTAGTGAGACGGGTATATCATATTGTTTTGAATTTTCATGGCATCATTCTTGAATTTCTGTAGTTGTAATCTGCAGTGGTTTTTGTTGGAGTTGTCCAAGAATATTTGCCCTCCAACGAATGCACTGTTACAGTGCTGTGCAGTGCTTCCCCAATACAATGCTGTCAGTGAGAGCGGAAGCAGAAACATGTCCCTAGGGAGCACAGCATGACACCATCACTGTGATTTCTTGAACGATATCATAAGTCACCAAAAGTAACCAAGAAAAAGCAAAGTGTTTCTGAGAATAGCTTTGTGGCTCCAAAATTCCATTATTTCTGTATTTATAGAGTGATCAATAAAACAATTTGATGCTCCTATTCATGTTACTAATGGTGTGAGATGTTGATTGAAGACCCTCAGCCAAAAACGTGTTGTGCCCGGAGAACTGTACTTAGTACTAATGGGGAGTCCTTTTCAAGAGATTCTTCACTGAGCATCTGATCAATTCGCACAGTACATCTGCTCTACTCACCAGGGGAGCCCAAGTCCCACATTTTGTTCTTCGTGATTATGATGGTTAATTTGGAAGTATTAGCCAAAGCATTGTGACATGGAATTGGTATAAAATCTCAAAGAAATGAGAACTAACCTGATTTTATGTTTTATGAATAGTTTCTGCTTAAAACATACAGCTGGGAATTTGAAAAACTTGGACAACTTGGCATTTGTCTCTGTAACATTAAACAATTATAGGTTACCCTGTTATAGGTAATTTTTACTGAATTTACTGCCCTGTCTCTGAAGTGGTCTAGAGACTAAGTATATGCTATGAAAAGATAAGGATTGATCGTCAAATTAATGACACGCACAGAAGTGCTGAAGACAGTAAAGTGAGGGTGGGGTTGGGGGGAATGGCTCTGCTGGAGTAATCCAGAAGGCTGACGGGAAGAAGGGGCTATTGAGCTGAAACTTGCATAAAAATTAAATAGGGAGCCAAGGATGGTAGAAGACAGCGGAAATATTTCTAACAATAAAAAAAATGCATTTCATAGGTGATGTGTTGAGAAATAGTTGTAGGAGAACAGTTGCATTGAGAAGGAGTGAGAAATAAGTCTGGAAAAGTGAATTCTTTTTTTTTTAATGGGGGGGCACATGAGTTGGGGGGAAGAACAGGGAGAGGGAGTGAGAGAATCTAAAGCAGGCTCCACACCCAGCACAGAGCCCAGCGCAGAGCTCGATCTCAGGACCCTGAGATCATGACCTGAGCCGAAATCAAGAGTCAGACGCTTAACGGACTGAGCCACCCAGGCGCCCCAGGAAAAGTGAATTCTTGAAAACGAGTAGGTTCCTTGAGACAGGGTACATCCAGCACCTTCTGCCCTGGGGTCTTCAAAATATATGCTCCTGAGAAGAACAGCACCGCTGTACAGATGAAAGCCCTCTTAACATTCATGAGCTCACGCACCTCGCACAAAGGCCGAGTGGGGACACGGTGCAGGTCGGGATTTGCACGACCGCGGTCTCCAGCATGCTATGCAGGCGCTCCCGTGGGTCGTGTCTTTTTACAGTATCAACTTTATTCCCTCACAAAGCGAGGTTAACATTGAAAAGCAGGTTCAGGATTTCAAACTCAAAGACATGTCACTGTGCTTATTTATTTAGTACATAAGTAATCTGTACACCCCTTGTGGGGTCAAACTCACAAACCCGAGATCCAGTCGCGTGCTCTTCCGACCGAGCCCTCCAGGCGCCCCTCACTATGCCTCTAAATTGGCTTCCTACCCTTCACTCAAAGAGAAGCTCCGTACAAAGTCACAGAACAAACAAGATAGAACAAGGGATAGGAAGTTGACAAACCAAACATGAAGTGGGTCCGCGAGCACACAGTTGAAATGAGGCCTCGGTTCTGTCCTGTCTGGGTCGGCTCTCGGCACTTCTGCTTCTGTTCAAGCCGTGGAAGATCTGTTCTGTTCGGAGGTCACTCAGGCAGAGCCGTCAGCGGCAGTTGCCTTTCTGATGTGGTCAGAAGTGAAAGGATCCGCATCTGGAGAGTCTGACAGTGCTGCAAAAGTTCTCCCTCTTTAAAGGAGTTTAATCAGTCCTGGGCCTTTGCAGGCCTCTTGTGGTTCTGCGGGTTATCAGTTCGGGGTGTCTTCAGCCTGGGCTGGTTTTGGAGATATCTGGTCTTAGCCACAACGCCCTTGGTGGCTTGCATTGCTGCTTGACATGAGTGCCTCCATCTTGCTGGCTACAACAGCAAAGCAAATCCTCTAAGTAGCACAGTTCTGTCAGGCATTCCCTCTCTGGCCTCTCTACCACCAGAGGGGTTCACTGATTCCTCTCACCTCCTCCCAGGATTTTCCCCATCTTGCTGGCTTCCCATCTTCCTCCTTCACTCTGACCTTATTCCACCCAGAGGGGAAAAAACAAGAAATCTCTCCCTTCGCCCTATGCAGAGCAGCTTCCCCATTCTCACGTAGTGTTGTCGTGTTGTCTGCTAACACCATGCTCTGCGCCTTGGTGGGAAGGAACACACGAGCACGACTTTTTCCTGAACGAAGACAGTCTCTGCCGAGGAGAAATTCTGGTGCCAGCTATTAAAGTCCTACTAAAAAATCGACCTCATTATACCTACAGTGGTAAACATGGAATATAACAAAAAATATTTTCTCCTGTTCCTCCCCGTCTGCTCCTGTACCTCCAGCTCTCCGCCTCCACTGACTTGGACACTCTTTCCACCCTCTCTTTCTAGATGGCAGTCATTTTGGGTAATCGGGGTCCTCTCTATTTCTGTCTCCTTCCTTCCTTCTCTCTCTCCTCTTCCCCTTTCCTTTCTGCCTTCTCTCCTGCTGCTGAGAAGAGAGCTATGAAATTCCCCCTTGCTGGGAAGAGTCACTTAAGACTCGGTGTCCTTTAAAGTGCTCCCTGGAAGCAACTAATATTCATTACTTGTTAATGACTTCTTGCCCAACACGATGTGGGTTTTATATTCACATGCATCCTCTTATTTAATCATCTCTATAATCATGCAAGAGAGGAATAATTATCCCCACTTGTATATATGTGAGAACACAAGATGAAACCCAAATGGAAAAATGGTTCTAAGACTGTACAGCAAATTCAAGACAAAATAAGGACTCGAAACCTACTCTGTCTCCAGGGATTTGAAATTAAGTTCATTTGATTCCTAACAACTTTTTACTATTTCAGCTTCTCTTCCAATTTTTTCCTCGGTCTTTGTCTTGAGTGAAAGAAGGATTGCAGCTGTGTGAATGTGAGCATAACCACCAGCATGTCGTCTCTGAAATTACTATTAAAATTTAAATCCTTGAACAAACATGCTTCATATTAATGATCCTTTTTATGCATTTCTCTGTACTGAAATCACACACAGCACCTAACCAGTTTATCTTTGCTTTTCCATTTTCTAAGGCTTTTTTGGAGCATATCTTTTATTACTCAGTTCAGACTCATTCCTCTAAGCTTTCACATCCATTCTCAATATACCCTTAAAACACTACACTGTTAGGTCCTCCAGAGAAACAGAACCAACAGGATGTAGGGAAACACACAGATCAAAAAGGAGAGGGGTTTATTTTAAGGAATCAGCTCACATGACTTTAGGGAGGCTGGCAAAGGCAAAAGCTGCAAAGGAGCCTGGAGACCCAGGGAAGAATTGCCTTTTCTGGGCGTCTCAGTCTGTTTTCTCTTAAAATCTTCAACTGATTGAATGAGGCCAACCCACATTATGGAGAGTTTTTTGCTTGACTCAGAGTCTACTGATTTAAATATTAGGCCCGTCCAACAAATTCCTTCACAGGAGCATCTAGAATAGTGTTGAACCAAATATCTGGGTACAGTGACCTAACCTAGTTGACACATAATATTAACCACGACAACCACTTACCCCTGAGCTGCTGCTTTTACTTTGGTATACATTTGTGTGTGTAGGAAAACAACAAAAACCATCCTGAAGCATACACCCTAGATTCTTTGCAACTAGAGGGGATTTGTCACTCTGGGCAGTGGGGAAGGAGGAGACACTTACTTTTTGGTGGCACTGTTCCATATTGCTCAATTTTTTTTTTTTTTTCAGAATGCATTGGGATTACTGTTACTTGTATTTTCAAATTAGTTTTTAGTCAAAATAATGCATACTTATTGTTAAAGTGAAATAATACTACAAAGCTAATGGGGAATTTCAGAGGCCTCTGTTCCACCCCTCCCTACCCCTTGATTCCCTGTTCCCACAGACATTGACTTTAATTCTTTTGTTCTGGTTTTAAACTCTGTTTCCAATAGCACATTTATACTGCTAATTCTCGGCTTTCCAGTTTGAGACATGATCTACTGACAGGACGTTCTATCTTGGGACATGGAGTTTACAGCCACCCTTTCCCTGGGCTCTCTCCTGGTTTCCCTCATTTCACTCTCCCCAGACCACATCACAATTGGCTGAAGTATCTATTCAGTGTTACATTATCATGGCAGCCTAGAAGTTTTCCACAGCAAAGCAATATAGTATTGTATGATTACATTTCCTTTCTTACAACTTTTCTCCCCTGAGAATTCCCTAATTTTATATGGTTTCCTTTTCTATGTTCTACTGTTAACTCGTTTTCAAACTGTTCGGTAGATCTCTAAAGCTCTTTCTAGAATTTAGCACATAGCTAACAGATCAGTTTACATTTTCCCCTCGAAATTTGCACGCTTGGACTCTGTCTTCCATTCCAGTCTGAATCATATACTATTTAATAATTTCTTCCCCGTTCATTTTATCTGTATTAGTTTTCTGGAACTCTTATTAATGGATACGGCAACTCCTCTCTTGATTCTATTGTTTTCTTATTTCTTCTCTGTTAATTTCAGGTTTTTCTGTTTTGTTTTTTTTTTTCTTTTCTTTTTTTAGAAACTCACTTGTTACCATTTAATGAAGCTCCCTCCTGGGGGCTTCAAGCTACCAGGACATAGCCCCCGCCCCCAAACACACACCCCTAATCTTTCTCAGCTCTTCTGAAGATTGTGGCCTTCATGACGACAGGCTGTTTGGGGAGCCGTCCATTCCCTAAAACTCTCCAGTAGCCGGATGGCACCACATCGACGACAGGAGCAGCCCCAGTCTTGTTTTTGGCGGCATTTGCCTGTGTCTGCTCGCTGCGGTCCATGGTCTATCAGGGTTGACAGCTGAGCAGAAGCTCTGGTTCTTCTTTCAGTGGTAATGACGCACACTGACTTTTCCAGAGTAACCCGGGCGGTGTTTGTCGAAGTTGACCTGGCGGTGATGCACGCCACCAGCATGACCCCGGCCTCCCGGGTGCTTCCCGGGTTTGCCTTTGAGGCTGCGGCTCACGTGTCCCCGAAGTGTCCAGGTCTTCCTCAGTCGGGATGGCATGTCGGCAGCCCAGATGAAAACGCTGTTTTTCTTTTCTAGGAGACCTCTTCAACATTACCTCCTGACGTGCTGTTGAATCTTTTGTATGTTATCTTTTTTAGTTTTCAAGAGCTCCTTCTCATTCTCTGTATGTTCCTTTTTCTGGTTTCGTGTTCACGAAGGTACTGTCTTCTCTCTCTCCTCTCGTTCTACTGCCGTGCTTACTGCATTGTCCTGACTGTTCCTGCTTATTTGCTCTGCTTTCTGGGTTTCACATCAGAAGATTCCCTTAAATGCCGCGTGATTCTTGACTGTTCCTGTTTAAGAGTCGGTCACTAAAAAAGCCGACGGGAAGTTTTATGTGCGTGGTTGTGCTTCTGGATGGTGTGGGTTTCACCTGAGGATGAAAAGGATTTTCAGTGGTAAAAACTGGCTAAAGGGCCAGTATAGGTAGGGTTTTTCTTTTGGGTTTAGTTGACCAACCAAAGGAATCTTCAAGTTTTCAGTGCGGGAGTTAAAATCTTGCTTGGCAACATCTGAGTACAGAGTGGGGTGGGGGTGGGGAAGGGACAATATTACTACTGTTGTTATGCAGACATTTTCTTTAATATCCCTATTTTCCACAGATGTCTCACCCTTTCTTTAGCTGTCTGTTGTCCTGGAAGCACTTATAGTAGAATGGTGGAAGGTTTGTACAGTGTGGGGGTGGGAGTCTAGGTGTCTAATTGCCAATTGGACAAAATTAACTTTCAGTGCTCCGTGCCCAGGCTTCTGCCTTCAGACATACCAGATGGTTCCAGTTCTGAGGCCTTCCCATAGGCCAAAAAAAAAAAAAAAAAGAAAGGAAATAGAACTTAGTTTTCCTCTTAAGTTTTCTAATTTATGTTTGATGGTTAATGCAAAAATTATAACACCATTTGGTGTGGTTTTAAATGTGTGCAGAGAAAAAATTTAAAGCGATTATAACCAGAGGAAGAGAAAGTGATGTTATAGGGAGGTGAGTTTTCTGTATTTCACTGAAACTGGTGAAAGGTTGACGCTGGTAAACTGTGGTGTTATGTGTAGCTGACATATACCTAAAACAGTAAAATATGTGCAGAGACACCCAAAACACAATAGATGAAATAAAATTCTAAAAAAATGTTCAAGTAACTCATAGGAAGGCAAGAAAAGGAAAAGTAAGAAACTGAAAACAGAACAAAAAATAAAATGACAGACTTACACTTTGTCATATCAATAAATACACTAAATAAAAGCTCTATACCAATTAAAAGACAAAGATTGGCAGAGTAGATTAAAAAACATGACCCAAGGGGTGCCTGCATGGCTCAGTTGTCTAAGCGACCTCCTCTTGATTTCGGCTCAGGTCATGATCTCAGGGTCATGAGATGGAGCCCAATGTTGGGCTCCACACTTAAGATTCTTTCTCTCTCCCTCTCCCCCTTCCGCTCTGCTCTCGCACTCTCTCTCTCTAACAAAACAAAACAAACAAACAAAAAAAACCACATGACCCAACTATTCAGCTTGTAAGAAAGTTATTTAAAAGGTAATTGTATAGGCAGGTTGAAAGTGAAAGGATGGAAATATCTACATTATGCTAACATTAATCAAAGGAAAATAGGAGTGGCTATATTAGACTTCAGAGCAAAGAACAATACAAGATATAGAGAGGACATTCTATGATGATGTAATTGTCAGACTACCCAGAAGACACAGTAATCCTAAATATGTATGCACTAAGCAGTGGAGATGCAAAATGTGTGAAGCAAAAGCTGATAGAACTGAAAGGAAAAATAGAAAAATCCACAATTATAGTTGAAGACTTCAATCCCCCTTCCTTACCAATTGTTAGAGCTAAAAGAAGATCAACAAGTATATAAGAAAAACTCAACACCATCAACGAATAATGTCTAATTGACATTTATAGAACACTCTAACAATAACAATACATATTTTTAAGTACCCATAGAGCATACACCAAGATGAACCAAACCCTGAGCCATAAAACAAAATCAACTTTTAAAGAATTGAAATCATGTAGCGTGTGTTCTCTGACCACAAAAGTATCAAAATAGAAGTGAATAAAAGAGAGATAGGAACCTTTCCAAATACTCAGAAACTAAACAATACACCTCTAAATAATCCATGCATCAAAGAGGAAGTCTTAGAAGAAATTTTTTAAAAATTCACTAAACCATGTGAAAATAAACATGTAACATATCAGAACTTCTGGAACACAGCTGAAGCAATGCTGAAAGGAAAGTTTATAACATTAAATATTTATATTTGAATTTATTAGAAAAAAGGAAAAGTATTAAATCAATGATAGAAGCACCCACCTCAAGAAACAAAAGCAGAATAAAACCAAAGCAAGAAAAAGGAAATAATAAAGATAAGAGCAGAAATCAATAGTATTGAAAAGAGAAAATCAATGCAAATAAAATAGCTGGTTCCTTGGAAAGTTCAATAACATTTAAACCTCTAGCAAGACCAAAAAGAAAAAAAAGAAAAGACACAAATGATCAATATGAGATGGAATGAACGAGAGATATCACTGCCCAACCTGCAGATCTCAAAAGTACAATAAGAGAACACTGTCGGTAACACTACAGACGTAAATTTGCCAAGTTAGATGAAATGGACAAATTTTTCAAACCAATCTACTACACCTCACCCAATGAGAAATAGCTGACTTGAGTAGCCCTATGACTATTAAGAAAATTTAATTCATAATTAAAATACTCCCAAAAAAGAAATCTCCAGGCCCAGACACCTTCACAAGCAAATTCTATTGAACGTTTAAAGGAAGAATTCATGCTAATTCTATACAATGTCTTCCAGAAAAGAGAAGATGAGGGAATAATTCCAACTTATTTATATAAAGCTAGTAATAACCTGATACTAAAACTAGTGACAGCAACAACAAAAAACTACAGATGACTATCCCTCATGAATATAAACACAAAAATGCTTAACAATAAATAGTAAATGAAATTGAGAAATCTCTAAAGAGGATTTGTGACCAAATGGATTTCATTCCAGGTATGCAAGCCTGCTTCAATATATGAAAATCAATCAATATAGTCCACTATATTGACAGACTAAAGAAGAAAAAAAAATCACATCAAATCAATTGATGCAGAAAAAGCACTGGACAAAATGTAACAACCATTCATGATTAAAAATCTCGGAAAAAGAGAAATAGAGAACTTCCTTAGCTTGATAAAGATAATCCATGAAATACCTATGCTTAACATCATTCTTAATGGTGAAAGATTGATTGCTTTCCCTCCAAGAGGAAAGCAAGGATGTCCACACTCACCATCCTTCTTCCATATGATGCTGGAACTTCCAGCCTGTGCATTAAGGCAAGAAAAGGAAATAAAAAAAGGAATACAAGTTGGAAAGGAATAAAGCTGTCCATATTGCAGATGGCATGGTTGTTTGTGTAGAAAATCCCAAGGAATCTATAGAAAACCTCTAGAACTAATAAGTGAGTTCAGTAAGGTCACAAGCTTTAAGACAAACATACAGAAATAGATTCCTGTGTACTAGCAAACAAGACTAAACATTGAAATAAAAATACAGTACTTAAAATCACTCACAGGAGCACCTGGGTGGCTCAGTTGGTTAAGTGTCTGCCTTCAGCTTAGGTTATGATCCCAGGATCCTGGGATCAGGCCCCATGTTGGGCTCCCTGCTCATCGGGGAGTCTGCTTCTCCCTCTCCCTCTGCTGCTCCCCCTGCTTGTGCTCTCTCTCTGGTTCTCTCTCTCAAATAAATAAAATCTTTTTTAAAAAAATTAATCACTCACAAAAGGAGAGAAACACTTAAATCTAACAAAACACTAGGGACCTGTATGCTGAAAACTACACAAGACTGATGGAAGAAATCAAAGGTCTATATAAATGCAGAGACACACCATATTAACGGATTGGCAGACTTAACGAGCAAAGGTCCAGTCTCTCCAAATTGATATATGTGTTTTAACTCAATTATCAAAATTCCAGCAAGGTTATTTGTAGATATTGAAAAGATTATTCTAGAATATATATGGAAAAGCAAAGGACCTAAAATAGCTAAAACCAATTGGAAAAAGAAGAAAGTGAAAGGAATTTGTGTACCCGATTTCAAGACATTATCTAGCTCTAGTAATCCAGACTGTGTGGTAGTGGCCGAGGACTTAAAAGGTGACTGACATCTGTAGACATCTGAGGAAGGTCATGCAGCTTTGTCCTTGATGACCTTTGCATATGGGAATCCGGTCATGTTGTTCCTGTAAATCTTAGCATAGCATAGTCATTTCTGTACATGCTCCCTTTTCTTGTTGGGCAAGGTGGGTTTTGGGTAAAGAGTGGTTTCTGCAAATCTCATCTGTAACATGCCTACATGCAGCGCTAAAAAGTTTTTTAAACTATAGGTCACAGCAGCAAGGGAAATAGAAGCAATGTGGAGTCAGATATGCTAAGTTTCTCCCAATAACTTCCAATCTAAATTTGGGTCTGAAGGCAGAAGTCTGATGTCCCAGCTCAAAGACAGAGAAAATTCTTTCTTATTCAGCCTTTTATTCTATCAGGCCTTCAAGTGATTGGATGAGGACAACCTACACTGGCGAGGGTAATTTGCTTTACTCATTCGACAGATGCAGATATTAGTCTCATCTAGAAACCCCTTCACAGACCTACACAGAATAATATTGAACCAAATATCTGGGTACCCCATGGCCCTTCCAGTTCACACACAAAATTAAGCGGATAGTGACTGTTGAAATTTAGTGAATACGGTGAATATCAACAAAAGAGGCATTTCAACAGTAGAGAGTTTTTATGGGTCATGAAGAGAAGTCCGGCATTCCAATGCATTCCGCTTTTAGGAGGGCAGTTGGCCTCGCCCACGCTGGGCTTCGTGCCTTTGGCGTTCTCCCATGCCCGCCCTTCCCCCGGTTCTGCGACCTCAGTTTCCCCAGGTCTCATCCGAAACCTGTGGCTTCTTCCCTGTCTCAACCTATTTTCCAGCTGCCCCTGAGTACTCGGGATCTTCTTCGGGACTTGTTCAAGATTTTCGTTTTGTGAGGTTCCCAGAGTAATCAAAACAGCAGAACCACGAAGTCAGGTGTCTATTTAACAAATTAACCTGTCAACACAACAACTTCCCACGGTTTTTATTCTTCTGCCACTTACATCTCCCTCTCTCTCTGCGGCTCTGGGCGTAGTCGCAGTGGCAAGATAATGGCTGACCTCAAAGAGCACAGTTCTTGGGCAAGGTTGAGCTGAGTACAAATGGGCCTGGTTTCGTTTCTCCTCTACTTAAGATCTCATACACCTTCCCTACTTCTTTTCACTTCCTAATCGTTCTCCACTTTTCTACCTTGAGAGGTCTGATGAGCCACTAGGGCTCCTCCAGTGTATTTTCCTAACCCCCGGGGGAGGTCAGCCCAGAGCATGGAGGCCGCCCAACATCCCGACTCTTCGGGCAAGACTGTGCTGCAACCCAGGTTTGCAGAGCTTGTCAAACTGTGAGTGAAATGGTTTTAGTATTTCATTACTTGAATTTTATGCCGTTTATAAATAATTTCTCCCCTCTGAACCAAAGTAGTCTTTCCTTTTATAGAAGAAAATAGAAACCAGTTTTTGTCACGGGTACGTTAAATTTGCATTCACATTCAATGTGACAAATATTTCTTCAAATGAAAATTTTCACAGGTGGTTTTATTGGTTTTTTAAAAAGCCACATGTAATAGTTTCTTTTAATCATGTACTTTTTTTTAGGTTTAAAATTTATTTAGTTTTGAATGGGGACTATATCCACATGGTTTAAACTACAAAACATCTCCTTCCCCCCTTGCCTTCCAATTCACCCAGTTCCCCTTAGTGGACGTACTTTTTCTAGCTTTTTATTTGTCCTTCCAGAGAGCCTATATAGTCGTGATAGAAGACCTATATTTTTATGCAAGCGGTAGTATTCAAAACCCATTGTTCTACATGTTGCTTTCCCCCACTTACCCAATTTCTTAAGAGATTGTTCCAGGACAAGATAAAGATCCATTTTATTCTTTACGTGTGTGGCATAATTTATGTAAGCAGCTCTACAGATCAGCTGTGAAGCTATCACAAATAATTATATAATCTTAGGCCAGCATATCTGTAGGTCCTACAGTGTGGAACGATGGCCCAGAAATTGACCCACCTTTTTTTTTTTTTTTTTTTAACAGCCAGTTGTTAACCATAGAATTTTCATGTACTTGATAGATAAAGAAAGCAAAAATGGTTTTAAATAACGTTTTAATTTTAGTTGATAACATTCTGTGAATTTTATCAGGACGTAGATCATACGACTTGGAAATTTTATGTGTACTTGTTTTTACTACTTTTCTTCTTTCCTTTTTCCCTTTTATATTCTCTTGTCTCTTTTTCTTTTTCTCCTCCCTTTCTTCCTTCCTTCTTTGCTCACTCCTTCCTTCCTTCCTTTCCTCTCTTCTTCCTTTATTTCTCTTTTTCATTTTAGAAGATCCCAACAGCTACCCTTTGGTTTTTATTAATGGGCCGATTGAGAGCTACGTAGCCACTAGGTGGTGGTACAGGAACATAGGGAGACGTATTTTCGTAAACAGTCGTGGAATTATTTTGATTTCCTGCTCAGTTTTTAAATTGCTATACACTGGGGTCCTTAAATGCCTCCTAAGGGATGTCACTGTGATTGCTGTTTAGCAGTTGAGCCGACATAAAATTGATGTTGAGCTTTACAACAGCTGTTCTAGACCACTTTATGTCGATGCTGAGACTTTTTAAAAATGCTCATTGCTTGAAAATGTTAACTCTTCAGTAAGAATCTGTTAGGTTTTCTGAGTGATTTGAAGGGCTTGCTTATATTTCTGACTGATTTACACATCTTACAATGTTACAGTGGAGACTACTTAGAATTTATAATCCTGCTTTATTTAGCTGACGGAATTTTCAGTAAAGAAATGACAGTTTCCTAGCTACTTCCTATGGAAACGACAAAAGGCATCTGCTTACTATGGTTTTACCCTATCGACTGCAATCTGCTGTTTTATTCAACCTTGCAACATTGATCTTCATCTAAATGAGTCAAGCATGTATTTAAAATGATTTGGGAATTTGATGTAAAAGTGTCTTCAGTGTGTGGGTTAGCTTAATTAATTTTTGGAAGCCTACCTTGTCCCTTTTAATATTCCGAATCTCTGCTTAGACATTTTGGATTGGTTAATTCCCCTTAAATCACACACACAGAAAGGAATCCAGCATAAATATTGAAGGATCTCTGCTGACATTGGAACCGTCTGATCCTTTGCATTTACCTTCTGCTGAAGTTCGGTATAACACATTCAGCACTGGACTGTGGTTGCAGTTACCTGGGAACATTCTGCTGGAAGCCAGCACAGGCACACTCTGATCCTATCTGGGTCCCTGTCGGATTCCTAGAAGTGGATATACAGTGGCTCTCCTCTGTGCCCGCATGTCTTGTCAAGTGGCAAATCCACATCTTCCCGAGAAGTAACCTTACAGCAAAGTTCCTACTGACTTGCTGTGACGCGTTGGTTATTTTTGGATGGGCATCGGTCAGTCACCTCATTTCCATAGCTATTGGTCGTTCTGCATAGCATTGTTACTAGTGCTTGCTGGGTTAGCACATGAAGAAGCAAACATTTTAGCTGAATTATCTCGCAGGTTTTGATGATAATGGTGCTGTCTTACCATTTAACACGTGCGGGCTTCCTAATGAGGTTCTATGATCTGGTATCCAGCAGCGGTCTGCTAGAACGTCACACCGGAAGCCTTCATGTGAG
Organism: Ursus arctos; assembly: GCF_023065955.2. Classification (NCBI taxonomy): domain Eukaryota; kingdom Metazoa; phylum Chordata; class Mammalia; order Carnivora; family Ursidae; genus Ursus; species Ursus arctos. The sequence continues at coordinate 59,262,185 of NW_026622763.1, forward strand.
GCATTCGCTGTTTAACTAAAAGGAAAAATGGCTTCTTCGTACCTGGTAATACATTAGGAAAAAAAAAAAAATTGTGGGGTTCAATTCAGTGGAAGAGCACTAATTTAAAAGAAGCATCCCTTAGATGATGAAACCGTTACAACGTTGTTCTAGGAAATAAAATCAACCACAGCCGATTCCTTGGTTTTATTAGAAAAGATAGCCCATTTTGTGATCTGTAATGTTTAAATCAATTGAACGATCCTGAAATCTCTCCCCTGAAATGGCTATTACACAGCTTGCAACCTTTTGTTCAAGAGATTAAGTTTGCATCTCCTCACATTATCTCCTTGTAATTGGAAAACTTTCATTTTGACAGAGAAAATGTGCCAGTATCCCTGTGAGCTCTGCCACAAGCCAATGCAGAGTGCCATCTGGAAGGTGCATGCCCAGGCCCTGCGACAGCCTCCTGTCGGCTTGTATCTGGAACTTTGCAACAGAACAACTAATAGCATCTTAAGCTCCATTTGTCTAGCTCGCTAGTGCTCTTGGCAGAGGTCATAACCAGCAGTGGTTTTGTTGATTTGCTGCATCAAATGTAATTAGGTTAAAGCGTTCACTGATAGAGGCTCTGATAATGGCATCAAAGCCTCGGGCTTAAATTTACCCATTGTGCCAAATTTAAGTTTAGATCAACAAAGACATACTAATTTCATCATTGGGACAATAGAACTTAATAATTTTTTTTTTTAAAGATTTTATTTATTTATTCGACAGAGATAGAGACAGCCAGCGAGAGAGGGAACACAAGCAGGGGGAGTGGGAGAGGAGAGCAGGCTCATAGCAGAAGAGCCTGATGTGGGGCTCGATCCCAGATCGCCGGGATCACGCCCTGAGCAGAAGGCAGACGCTTAACCGCTGTGCCACCCAGGCGCCCCAGAACTTAATAATTTTTAAAGATGCTTATTTGAGACAAGATTTTTTTTCTTTTGGACTTCGATATTGTTTTTTTATTATTATTATTAATTTTGTTTCTTTTGTTTTTTAGTCACTGGTTTCCAGTGAAGGGTTTGATCTTTCCTGCAAGGAAAGACCATGTCATATGTATACAAGCCATACCTCCCTCCCAAACCTTACCTTTGAGTACATTATGGAAAATGATAAGCCATTTTTCAAGTTCTATCAAACAACTTTGAACTCTATGAAACTCAACAGTTTCATACTTGTAAGGGGAGAGGTAACATTATTACTGGGCCTTTAACTCTTGCTTACTGGAAAACTCCAACAGTGCCAGAAGCCTGTTTATAAATGAGTCAGTTTCAGGCTCTGAGTAAGCTAGAGAAACCATTACTTGGGGTTAAAGTTAGGGCAAGGCTGGGCCCAGAGCGTAAGATAAGGCTTTGGCTGTTACTAAGAGCCATAAGGAAACTACAAAAGTTTTCTGCTTACTGCAGAGAAGGCAAAATTCAGCAGAAGTAAGGTTGATCGGTTTCACATATAAATGTTGTCCAACAAGTCAGCAGGGGTCTGTGTTAGAGAGGGAGAGCTTGGGCCTGGGCCCTGCAGGGGGTAGCATTTCCCCCAGAATGGTTGTGCTCAGGATCTGGATGGGGCCCATTGAAGAACGGGCAGAGGAATTAAGGATGAGGTCATAAGCACAATAATAATGATATGTGAAATACCTTTTTTTATCGGCTTCTCGATTTCCTCTCACTTTTATGGGTTCTCGACTCTACCTCCAATACTAGATCTCACAAAAAATCACTCTGAAATTTCCAGGGGATGGCAGTCATTTCTGTGGACTTTGTCCCTCATTGTGGAAGCTGTCTTAGTTGGAGCTTTCCAGGTATGCTGCTTTTGATAAAAGCAGTAGGCATATGTGAGAATGAGGTTAAGTAAGTGTTTATTTGAGGATTTAATATCGTATACACTGTAGGAGTAAAGCAATTATCATGCTGTTAATTTCATATTCATGTATGGCTTATTTATTTGTTGTTTACCTCTCTGCATAATGAAAATGCCATGGAAATCTGCTGCTTCTGGTGCTCTAATTTTAAATGAAGCTAAATGTCATGTATAATTTTAAGTTACAGATTGCTAATTCTATTTTATTTTAAATACTCTATGAGAAGCCCCTTTGTTCTTCCAGAATCCTTTTTAAGAAGAATTAAAGCATAATTGTCTAAGTAATTATAGAATAGGTAATTAATAGATTAAAACATGAATCTGAAGCAGTATAGGTACATTTTGAATCGTATAGCTCTCTGAGCCTTTATGTGCGTGCCTGCGTGTATGTGAATTTCTCCGATTCAACACCTTAATTGCTTTTCTGACAAATACAATGTAGTCAGAAAATAATAACCCACAGCCTCTACTGGGAAGTTATTTGTATCTGGCCTACTTGTAATCAGGCGGCAGTCAGGGTTTGGTGAAGGGCTTTGGAAAGCTCCAGGGTAACACGGTTGTCATTTAGAACCAGTCACTGGCAGAATTCTAAGTTCGTCTTCTGGGAATGTAATTTAAAAAGGAAAGGAAGGAAAGAAGGAAGGAAGGAAAGAAAGGAAAGAAATCCGTATCCAGTGCATGTGAAGTCCCTTTCCAGTCTGGGAATCCGCTCAAGTTGTATGCCTCGGATTCCTCTTCCTGACCCTTCCTGCTCTTCTCTGCTTATTACTAAACCCATATCTGGAACCAGAGTGGTGGGCCATCCAAGTTCTTCTAAGTATTTTATTAATTGGACAAGCATCACCCTGGGCCTACCATATGCATAGATAAGGTCCCTACTCTTGGGTGGCTATAACCTGATGGAGAAGATAACATATAGATATGAAATATTGAATAAATAATACTGCAAGTCAGTATACATTTAAATACTCCAGAGGCAGAAATTGTTGAGGAAATTCATTTCTGCAAACCCTTAACACAGTCTGCAAAGCTTGGTATGTGCCAGTTGTTCAATTTCCATTGTTATTTACAAAAGTGAAGCTTTGAATTAAGAAAAAAAATGCACCATCTGCCTACCCATGTAATAATGCTTGGTTTTATTCCCAAGCATATCAACCACTGGCTTGGCATTTTAACTAACTGAAGCACTTTTCTCATTAGAGTGTGTCTGTGTCTACAAAGGGCCTTTTCTCCTGGTTGCTCATTTTCATATTTTTGCCCGCTTGCTCTGCCTTTTGCTGGACTCGCAGCCTGCTCTATGTAAGGATGGCAGGCTTGTCAGATGACCTTTGCATTCAAGTACCTCATATGCAGGCTACGCCTGACGCCTGTCTTTGGCCAGTTACTTATTCAATCACTCCTTTTTATCAACTAACTGTATAATCCATATTATACTGTTTTCTGTGGACACACAGGACATCTACAGCTCTTTGAGGATACGAAGAAGTATGCTATGATGCCCGCCCTCGACTAAATTTCAGTCAAAGGAAAAATACATATAAAAATACTCCATTTTAAGCAGAAGTTTCTAAGTGCCAGAGTGAATGTTACACACTTATTCATTCAGTCAATCATTTACTCAACAAATATTTATTGAGTGTTGTGATGTGTCAAGTACAGTGTGATTCACTGGAGATATAAACATGCATAAATCATCCACTGTGCCTGCTCTGCTCTTAGAAGAAGTAGATACCATCACAGGAGAGAATTTTGTTGCTCAAAGCGTGTCCACAGGTGGGCAGCACAGGCGTCCCCTAGGAGCTTGTTAGAAATGCAAACTCTCAGGCCCCAACCAGGTCTGTTGAATCCAAATCTGCATTTTAACCAGATGCCCGAGTGACTTGAAGTTTTAAAAGCACTGGCTACAAGGAGCGTAGAATGCTTTGTAAGGGAGCTGAAGTAAGAAGGAGCCACCAAGTCTTATTAAAAGAGGCAGAAAGGCAAACTTAGGCAGGTTAAAGTCCTTCTCTTATTCTGTTGAGCTACTGTAACAGTATCATAGACCAGGTGGCTTATAAACAACAGAAGTTTATTTCACACAGTTCTGGAAGCTGGGAATCCAAGCTCAAGGCGCCGGTAGATGTGGTGACTGATGTGGGCTTGAGTCCTGGTTTGTAGACCTCTGTCATCTTTCTGTAACCTCACAGGGCAGAAGGAGCAGTGAGACTCTGGGAGTCTCTTTATAAGGCTGATCCCATTCATGAGGGCTCTGCTCACATGACCTAACCACCTCTCAAAGGTCCTACCTTCTAATACCATCACACTGGGGAATCGGTTTCAACATGAATTTTGAAGGGACACAAACATTCTGCTACAGCACAGGGGATTAGATACAATCTGAATACGAGTCAGGAAGGGAAATTTTGGAAGCTAGCTTTTTAATCCTGTTAATTGGTGATGATCCACAGAAAGTAGATTGATAATGTATGATAATATGGAATTCAAAGCCGGGAGGAAGGAGAATGGTTTAGATTCTAGACTCCAGAAGTAGGGATGGGCTGCCAATGGTGCAGCCCCTGGGAGTAGGACTTTTCTTATCCAGAGCCTGTGGAGATAACTATTAATACTCTCAAAGGTGATTTTTAAATTGATTTTTTAGGCCTGATGTTTTTGAATCCCAAAATTATAGTGACAGTCAACAAGTAGATACAAATCAACATATAGCATTTTATATATACCAATTTTTCTGAAACACATCTAATTTAGTAGACCTTAGATATGGGAGAAAAGGAGGTATTGGGATCAGTAGTCTTGCTTCAAAATTAATGGAGGATGTTATTTCAGGGGGAAAAGACCGTTTACATCTTTACAAGGAATTCTATCTTTATAATCAAGCGAGGTCCTCCACAAGAGTATGAGAAAATGAGTTTTATCAGTAGTGCCTTTATCTACTTCAATCATCCTTTCTGTTATCTGCCCCCCCCAACTCTGTGGTCTTTAACACATGAGAAAATGAAGAGAGCATTATGGTGAAGTCCAATAAGGGTAATACAGGGAGGGACTGATGACCTAATCAAGTGCATCTTTTGAACCGCACTGTGCCATGTGGCTTCTGCCCTCATGTCAGGTCCATCCTCTACACAGGGATCCTTCCATTCTCAGGTTTGTAAGAATTTGAGGGGCTGACTCCAGTCAACCTTATGACAATCCAAAAAGTTTACATTTGCTTATCGGGCTCTTAAGGCTGTCTCCAGATGATATTGTTTCTGGGATGTTTGAAAACGACATCCGTATCTCCTGTTTTATGGGCATCTGGTAGTGTGGCATTCTGTGGGCTTTACACACATGACTTACCCGCTCCCAAACCTGAGCTGACAGGGAGAAGCCTACAGCTCTCCCATAAATGACAGACTCAATCAGTGAGACGCAAGCCTAGAGCAGCGCGCCGGGCAGCTTACCTTACAGAGCTCAGAGAATACCATTTGAAAATGTTCAGTGCTGCTCTTTCAAATGTATCAGCAGAATGGTAAGAAGGTATTCTTTACTCTGAGTAGACTGTCTCCAAACAACTTGATAAATCCCGGATTTTAATTTTTAGCCGTAAACCTAGGAAGCTGGAGAAGTACATGTGGCTATGTAGGGGTCTGGAAGAAGAGTTTTCTAGCTGGAGGTAAGGTCCATAGGTGACACTTTGGTAGCAAATTGGAAGATTCATTGATCTAAAAATTTGGAATAATATCTTCAAAGTGAAATTATTTTATTTTAACTTACATGGACTCTCTGTTGGGGTGAACATTCTCTACATGGCCACAGAAATGTCCCCTTGTCAAAGGAATTAGTAGCTATATTGAGCATTAGTAAATGGATACTGTTTAAAGGCCAATGATATGTGTCATAATTTTGAGTTTCATAAGAAAGCGTGCTGCACTACAAATATGAGGTATGTGGTGGGTGAATATTTTGCTGGTGGCTATTTTTTGACATTTAAGGTAGATTTGATATTTTACTTACGAAGATCATCTGGAGCCGTATATGATAAATCAGTCAGGTGGTCATTTCTAGCGAACTGTCTTAGGTCAGAAAAAAAGATGGAAGGAAGGGTGAATGGAAGGAAGGAGAGAGGAAGGGGGGGGAAGACCATGTAACTATGAAGAACAATTTTACACTTATGTATTGAAAATTCTTGCTTGGTTCCAAATGGTAGCAGCATTGGCCTCACAATTCCTTCCAGAAAGACTGTGATGGCAGCAAACGGTTGAATATACATCTTGCAGTGCGTTTGTCCCAAATAGGTTTCATTGTTCTTTAGTAAGATTTAATGCATATGAATTACTTAATTTTAGCAAGAATTCTTCAGTTATTATTTCTATAATGAGAGCCACACTAAATATACAAGAGAACTGTTCCTATCATTACTGATAATAGAAGTTCTAAGTTACATTTTTTTATATATGAGAACGAGAATTAACAACACATCATGAAATTGGAAAGTACAGAGCAAGTAAGAATATTTTTTTTTAATTCCTCAAAGAATCACTGCATTTTATGAAGTAATTCGTTAAAACCAACAAATACCATTTCTGAAATTATGAAGGGAGAGTCCATTCCTTGCTAACAGACACTCTGAGGCCATGTTTTTTTCTATCTACATTGGACATCCTTTGGCGGAGACTGGGTCAACTCTGTATTTTGTCTTTCTTTATGCTTCTTTCTCACCGTGTCAAAGTCCAACCGGTGAGAATGACTCAAAATGGCTTTCGCAGTTAAGGAAAATCAAAACACAACAGAACAAAAAACCGGGTGTTAATAGAACGACTGCGTAGCGACTGGCTATTGGAGTTCAGCCAGTGAAAGAGAAAAATGTGGTAGCAAAAGTGGCACCACGTAAATGATTATCAGTGGAAAAAATGTCACACATCATGTGGCCTCTGTCTGTTAATTTAATGTGATGCACTTGAGTGTAAAAATAATGGGCTCTGTCAGCCTTATTAATTATCTATGCTTGTTCTGGAAGTCAGGATTGTGAAATGCCTCCGAACTACCTGATGTAACGGGCCATTTTAGAGCTTTACGTGCAAGCCTCTGCACGAGCAATTGCAATCCTGATGGCTAGATCGTCTGCAGTTGGGGATGTTGTACCGAGCTGGACTCACATAATAGCGATATTGGCCTCAAGATGACGGAATAATCAGTCTTTCTATAGTGGATTTCTTTAGCTTGGTGGGACAAATTTCCTAGTTAATGAAACCATTCTGATGCCTAGGGCACTTCTTGAGCTCAGGCTGCCTCTGTTTGTCCATTATAGTTTAAATACACGGCATTTATGTTAATGCAAATTAGCCGGTTACAATTCCTGATGTGCACTTCTTCGGTGTATTTACTATGGCCCTCAGAAAGCTGGGAGACAAGCTAGCCAGATAGTGCTCTAACACTGGGAACTATTAATACCTTCGTGTCTGAGAATTTGCTAATGGGACATTTTAAGAAGGAAATGTTTGTGGGTGAGATGCTGTGAAGAAAGATCTGGCTGCTGAGGGCCATTGCTTCTTTCATTCCTCAAGCAAGCTGATCCATTTTGTGTTTGTGTGTGTGTGTGTGTGTGTGTGTGTGTGTGTGTACATTTACACTATGAACTGCTGAAGGATAAAGAACATGTCTCTTTTTCTGCCCTGGATCTTGGCCCTGTGTTAAGTACCCAATGACTTTGTAATACGTGTTTGTGAGGGGGTGGGTGTTCTAGTGAAAATACATGAAGCCTTAGATGATGATGATGATGATTTATTTAAATAGACTTTAAGATCTGATCTAGCTGTTTAGATTTTAATATGTTGACCTTACAAAGTTTAGGAGAGCATTTTGTTGCTAATGTATTCTATGCAACTATTATGTATCTTGTATTCAAGGAATAGAGTCTTCTTAGATCATTCGTGAAGGAAAAAAAAAAAACCATAATGAAGGGATTAATGTTGAAACTTGATGTCAGATATTCAGGTCCACTTGTCATAAGAATTATGAAACATTCTAATTAGATGAAAATCAGTATTTACATAGTTTCTTCTGGTAACTAGATTGATAACCAGATTTAGTTATGCCACCTAGATGTATGGCTCACCAACACGGAATAATTAGTAAATGTATACCAACAAAACTTTTCCCTTTACTCTTTAACACTGAGAGCTAATTGTTCAGCTAAAGTCATGGGGCTTTGAGTAAGTCAGTTAACACTCCTGAACTTTGGTTTTATTGTAGACAATGGAGGGGGTAAGGTGGAACGCTCTCTAAGGCCCTTTTTAGCTCTGAAAAGATTTGGCTCTGTGATCCTGCGCGTCTCTGAGTGTGTCGTAAGTAAATGATATTACACTGTTCACACCAGGGAAAGAATCACCCTCAGCTATCTGATATGGCTCTTTTTAGTCAGTTATTCTAGATTATATAACCTATTCATTTTCTTTATAGCTTTTACCACAGCCTCTAATTACCTTGTTTGTTTATCTTCCTGCTTAGGGTTTGCCTCTCCATGAGGCTAGAGACTCTCTTGCTCACACATTGATGGCCAGTGCTTAGAAAAACTGAGTGCCTGGCCCACGGGGAGTCCAATAAATACCTTTCGAATGAATGAATGAGTACATGAGTTCAGCTCTGCCCCCGGAGTACAGCCTCTTTACTCTTTAAAACAACTTCACTTGGAGTTCAGTGGGATAAAGAAGTGGTTGAAACGACCATTTATGTGAAATAATCACTAGAGGATATGATTGAATGTTTTGCTTCATACACACACACACACACACACACACACATATACACACACACACATATATAAATATATAATCCATCTGCATTTTATTTATTTATGGCCTTATGACTTTAGCTAATCAAAAGTGGGATTTTCATCAGTAAGTTGTTTATGTGCTTGGTTTTGTTTTTGTTTTTAGCAACTACATTTAATTAGCCATTTTGTTCCTAAAATTTATGATTAGCTGTCATACCTGAGTACATAGTAATGTCTAGGTACATTTTTCATCATATAAATAAATTTGCCTATTATAGGCATGCATTTTCATGTGAGAGAAGAATTTTTATCGTCACAAAATGTGAATTGTAAATTTTAGGATTCATTGTGGAAAGTAGTGCATCTTGTAATTTCCTACCAAGCGATTAGAACATCACCTGTTCTTCCATGCTTCACTTATGTAATTTCCCATAACATGAAAACGTTGGAAAAAATCTTGTTTATCCTTCATAAACTGGCTGAATGACTCCTTGCTTCAACATATGTTCAAGTTAAGGTCAATGTGGGTGCTGTTTTCTGAGCTTTAAATTTGTGGCAAGGGTAGATCTTTCTTTGTGAGACATTACACTATGGACCGTGCCTCCCAGTAAAGTAAATCCTTTCAAATTAGAAAAAAAAAAAATGTCAATTGTGTTGGAATACAGGATTCTAAACATCCATGACCATAGAGTCTGTTACTGCCTGTTATAGGACTCTATAATCACTCTCTGAAACAGTTATAAAGGGAGCATTATCTTCTGTTGTCCTTCTGGTGTACATACAACATGAAATAGTTTTTCTCATAATGTTCATTTTTTTCCTCATGGAAAAGCTGTCAGATTTTGATAAAGTGTATTTATGACGATTTGTTGGAGACAAACCTTTGCAGCCTGTTTTGCCCCGTCAGTGGATCTGGGAACCGTTCCCGACAGTAGAGCTAAGCCCATGCGTGTTTCATAAACACACTTAAGATTACAAATTGGCCAGGAGGTAAGAACAAACCCAGTGACATACTAAGGAACACAGGTTTTGGTGGCATGGTAGAGGGGAAACGGAAGGAAAATAATTTGCATTTTCTTGCCTGCAAGACATTCGCTGTGCCTCAGCCACTGCGGGCAAGTGCACCCGTCAGTATGTCCCGCTGCGTAGCAAGAGTTGAACAAGAGAGTCTCATCACAAACTGCAGCCGGTGCCACACGTACGTTATACGTATTTCCATGGTACTTGCATTTTGATAATTCTTGAACTGCAACACATTGCATATTAATTAAGTACAACTGGTTCTGAATTGTCTTTAAAAAGGTGCAAATTATGGCTTCAAAGTGACCTGATAGAGGTGCAAATGAACGTTAGCACAACATTTCTAAAATGGAATCATTTTAAATATACATATATAGATGTGAATTCAGAGTCAGCTACTTCATTTTTTGGTTGGGAGTTTACTGCCTCAAAATGGGAAATAAATGTGTGAATGCTATCAAGGGTGTGAAATCCTCCATTTGTACAGACTGGAAACTTGGTAATAATTATGAATATAGAAATAGCAGAAATTATACAAAAGTTTAGCAACATTTTAATTTTAAATGCAAGTATTTCAGGGGAAGAGTTTAAATCTGTTTGGAGAGATTTTCTTGCAGTGTTTGATACTAAAAAGTTAGGGATTTCCAACCAGCTTTCATAAATGCTAATTTTCTTGTAATTTTAAAACAGAAGATTGCATTGACTAATCTTTTTTATTTCAAAAGCTGCTTATTCTAAGTGTGTCTGAATCTGATAAACTCATGAGCCCCGACTTAACCCATCCTAAATGAAACTTAACCTTTTCTCTCTTCTCACATGAGTGGACAATGGGTCTCAGCTGCAAGGAGCATCGGCGAAGCTTGCCCAATCTCTAGTCCAGCTGGAAGGCCAGGCTCCCCTGCTCTTCAGCCAAATAGACGCTGGCACTGAGTTACCCTGGGGCAGAGGTTTAACATGGCTTGAATGAAGCTTGGATTTCGAAGTATCCATCCCTTTAGGTTGATGTCACTGGGAGTCCAAGACTCCTCTTTCATTAACTGGCCTCTCACATAGACGGCAATAGCGACAGAAAACAGCCAACCACTAAAACAGTTGGTTCTTTTTTATTATTTGTAATTTTGTCTATTTGCATGAGAGCCTGGCAGCATATGGCCTGATGAATTAAAAAAAACAAAACCCTGTAAAGTCTCATCTATGGGCCAGAGCCTCCAGCTCATGGCATGAGCAGGGGCCAGTGGTGCTCCACCTGCCACTTGTCTGGAGGGTGGGGGCATAAACTGATGACCTACTAGGTTTCCACAGCCAAATAGCGCTCGGCCGATGCCATGATTTAATTCCTAACAGTACTGTCACAAATGGCTGCAAGTGGCAAGCCCACTGTTTCAATAGTAAATCCGATTGGCAAGCTACCTGCTCTTTGCCCTACCTACTGTTCTATGCTAATTATGCCCTATCGGCTCACCGGAATAGAGAGGAGCAGAAATGCTTCTAACCAATGCCCACAGGTCAGTTTGAGGAGGGACACACAGGGCTGCACAGTCACATTATCATTCCCCGCTAAAGGGACAAGCAGCAAACCAGGGAGAGGAAAAAAAACACCTTGGCAATGCATCCGTTTACTTCTGTTTTTACGTTTGGTCATTTCAAAGTCAAGATTTATATAGCCCTTATGTGTTGGTTTTTCTGAATTATCCATTTTCTTTAGCTGTAAAGTTGGGTCAAAGGAATATATTTTATGATTTCTTCTAAGAACTGAACATTTCTTTGCCCGAAACAAGGAAATTAAAATTATTTAGATTCCTACTTCAGAGTTAAACCAAGTTACAAACCTTATTTTTTCCTTAATTTTGTGTGTATGTGATTATATAATGTCAAACCAAGCAAACATAGAAACAATGTACAGACTTGTACAATTTAATTGTTATGAAGGTCAAAAAAAAAGTCATCTGGAAAGCCAAAGTCCATCTACTAACCCATTTTGATGTAGTTTAGAAATCTTTTATTTTTCTTGCATTTTAAGATTACTAAATACATGCATACTAAAGACATGTGAGTCAGAATTGCCAGCAGTCAAAGAAAGGAAGAAATAATTTGGGGGTGAAGAGCTTCTATGATCTTATGAAGAGAGAGATTTTCTTGATAAGCCACAGCAGACACATTCAGCACTGTGAGGTTGAGTATAGATAGAACAGTTTATGGCACAGAACACAAATCCCTGCTAAATGGTAAGCTTTGCTATCCCACTAAATCCTAAGAATAACTGCGAGGTATTTTATGTTTATTATGTTGTGTGCGACAACCAGTAATGCAAGAGCACTGACCAATCAAAATGGCAGCCCTGGAGTAGAATCCCAGAAGCCTCACTGCTCCCAGATTTTGACTCTTTGGTTCCTGAATTTGGGGGAGGTCCAGAGGATCCTGGTGTAGGGAGGCGCGTGCAGGGATTGGCAGGATTTGGGCAGAAGCCATTTACCAATATAGGAAAGTGCTTCAATTATTTATTAACCAGTATTAACTCCGTGGTGGCTGAACATCCCAGAGGTAGGCATGATTTTACAGATGAAGACATCGTGGCTTAGAGAGGTGGATTGATTTCTTCCAAATCCAGAACTCAAATCCATATCTGTCTCCAAAGACTGAATGAACTCTTCTATGTCATGCTGCCGCTGTAATGCTTCCTGGAAATTTTGCACTAAAGAGTTGAGTCAAATTTTTGCTGCTACTCCAGCTGAGCAATGTGGATAAAGATACCAGATGTGCCCTAGCAAGCGATGAAGCTTGCCTGAGAGTAGAGAAAGTCTATTGTAAACTCAGTGGCTTCTGATGTTCGGTTGGTACATGTTCCTCCATGTGACTGATGCTTGGTGGTTTGTGGAATTAAAAGAAAACCTGTGTAGTTGCGCTTTCATACAGAGAGGTGTGTAGGAAATACACCAGCCGCCTTTTTAGATAAGATGCAATTCTAGGTAAGGGCAAGTTATTAAACTATTAAAAATATTTGTTTCCAGTTGAGGTAATTTAGTTTAAACTGAACTAAGTGAACAAGTTTTATTTCAATTCAAAATGAATATAAATAACTAAAGCTTAAATTAAAAGGAATACTTTTAGGTTTACAATTTTCATGTATAGAAGTGAAATTTCTCCGGAGAGGTAGCATGTCTTAGGTGCTATATGGGAGTCGACTTCTTCCTAAGGAAACAAAAACACTTTGCAAAGAAAGTAGAAAGAGATGAAATGTTAAGCTCTGTCCCTTCTTTATGGGACCAATTAAGGAAAGACTATAGATACACTCAAAGTATAACCACATTCTATTTAGAAAAATAAGTTCAAGAACACTGATTTTACTGGCTAAAACGTAGCTGCAAACATTCCCTAATATATGACAGATTTTGTTCCAAATGTTTATTTGCAATTTAGTATTCAAATTTCCATATATAAAATTGAAATGGTAGTAGCTTTGTCCTCAGTCTAAATAGTAAAATTTATTTTACCTATAATTTACCTATTTTAAAATTTTATCTATAATGTTTTAGGCCCTGCTTTCTATGTATTGTTTATGAGAGGAAAAGCATTCTAAGTTCCAAGGTAGTTTACTGGAACATACTTGCATCTGGACCTCCAATCTTGACGTAAAGCAAGCAAACAAACCAAACCCATAGTTTAGATCACATCCTCCCGTATTTTCTCAGGAATAAGACAGAGAGAGGTTCATCAAGGGAAGGGTTGAAGGATGAGGTTATTTGCTTAGATTTGCAGTGAGGCATGAGAGTGAGGGGTGGGGGCACCTGGGGGGACAAAGTCTGTTAACGTCCACACTCTTGGTTTCGACTCAGGTTGTGATCTCAGGGTCTTGAACTTGAGCCCTGGTTGGGCTCAGCCAGGAATCTGCTTGCTCTTTCTCCCTCTCCCTCTGTCCCTCCCCCTATGTACAACCCCCCCCCCCAACCCTGAGTGCATGCAAGCGCTCTCTCTCTCTCCCTGTCTCTAAAATAACTCTTTAAAAAAATATAAAGATTTGCAGCGTAATTCTGGGAAAACGCTTTGAAGAATGCTGTAAATGAAAGTATTCCAAATCTAACAATTGGCATAGATTGTAGTACTTAAGAGTTTAAGAGCTGGATAGGACTTCCAAGATCACCAAGATAGGCATATCCTTCTAATTTGAATAAACCGAATAAGTTCTTTTTCCTCCCTCTTCCTTTAATTCACAAACACAGGTTAGGGCTAAAGAATCTTTACAGCTTTGCCTGGCTCATTTTTCTTCTTGGTATGGTCCAAGCTAGCTATACAGCAAGATTTACAGAATATTTGAAGCCTACGTGTTAAAAAATATTTATTTTTCATTGCAACCTTCTTTCATTAAAGCATGCATTCTGTTAGTAGAGTCTACTCATTGTGCAAATATTTCTTTAATTTCTATCCTGTGCACAGTATAATCTTAGCTAATGGGTAAATACAGAAATACATAAAATGTGGTTTATACTTTCAAGATGATTATTTTCTAGGGGCTCCTGGGTGGCTCAGTTGGTTAAACGTCTGCCTCTTGATTTTGCCTCAGGTCATGATCTCAGGGTCTTGAGATCGAGCCCTACATCAGCTCCCCACTGGGCATGGAGCCTGCTTGGGATTCTCCCTCTCCCTCTTCCCTCCCTCTGCCCTTTCCCCCCGACAAAAAAAAAAAAAAAAAAAAAATATTTTCTAGGCAAGAACAAAAGATAAATGTAAGTCAAATAGCAATTCAAGAGCTTAATCAAGAAAATAAATGCTTCCAAAATAAATTTCAGATGAGAGGGGCCATGAGTTCAGAAGAAGGAAGGAGCACTGTAGTGGCGTTGAGATAGATTGATCCATGAAAGGGCAGGGCAACTGAGGCTGGCATGTAAAGTATTTCAGCAGATGAAAATGGAACAGAAGCACAGAGGATGGACAAAAAAGGACTCAATACCAATGGATGACTTATTGGAAAGGGTTACTAAGAGGACAAAGTCCAGGTTTAGTGTGCGATACCTACATTAAAGCCATAATCATCCACTAACAAGCTGGTAGGAGCAGTGATAACCTCTTATGGTGGAATGACCCTGAATTTGGTGGAGGTGGGGGGAGGTTGTCAGGAGACAGAGGTTCATCTCTGCCAGAAATATGGTTTTTGAGGAGAAGCTAGACTTTTCCTGCCTTCAAATGTCTTTTCCATTCTTCAAATGTGAAGGGGGGAGGGGTTGCATTGGGTGGTCTCCAAAATCCCATCCACCTCATTGTTTCTAAGGGATCCATTTTGATGAAACGAGAGTAGTGGGGTAGTTGCTGAACGAGGGGATGAAAGGCGTCTAAGGGAAGGGGATTCTAGAGAGGACCAGAAGGGAGGGGGAGTGATTGGCAACACACCAGGAAGTGGTGAGTTGAGGAGAGGCGGGAGCGTCTAGAGGGGCATTTCTGTAGTAAAAAATGGCATCTGGGTCTGGCCTGGGAACTGGCTACCTCAGACTGCCTGTTCATTAACTACTCTTCTCTCTCCTGCACTTCCTTCAGGGTCCTCGCCACCCCGCCCCCAACCACGTGTACCCAAACAGTAGAGATCAGAGCGCGGAGGAAATGGTTTATCTGCTTCCCAGAGCCCGTGCTTTCCCCTTTAGATTTGCACAGTTTGAATTGCCGTTGATGGTGATAACTGCAACTCTGCTCCTTTGGTTTTCGTGTCCAAGGCCGATAGCTTGAGGACTATATCCTTCAAACCTTCCCAGACACCTCTAGAGACAACATTTTCAAGTATCTCCAGCTCTGTGTGGGATAGAGGGAATGTTAGTTAGGAGTAGGGGCCAAAAAGAGACCTAGTGAGTGCAAGTCTAGGGATCCCAAGGGGAAAAGACTACTTATCAAAGGAGCGGTAGCAGGTACAGCCGGAGAGCCAGGGTCAGCACACAAAGCATTTCTTTACTTGCTAAATGAAGCCTTACGTGGTACTCCCATTGACATCTATTTATTGAGGATCTACCATGTGCCAGATACTATTAAAGGTGCTGTAATTTTCTATTAGGTCTAAGTCATTATGTTAAGTGAAAATAAAGTGGATGTAGTTTCTTCAAAAGGGATTAGTATTTTAGAATCTCTTTCTAGTTCATAAGTTAGCATTTAGAACATTGACCATTGTGAAAATCTATTAATATCCTTTTTTTCCCCTTGGGCATGAGCTATGTTATAGAAAGCACCTTGATAGATTTTGTTAACACTTTTATTTAAAGCGATCAATCTTTAAAATATTTCTGAAGAAGTATTACATGATATGCTTGCCACTTATTTTTGTTGTGAGAGAACTGCCTTCTGACATTAAAAATCATCTGTTGATGTCTCAGTCTCATCCCTGGGCAGGATCCTCTATACTCCACCAACACACAAATGGCTGCAGTTCTCAGAACAGACCGAACCGTATTGTGCCTCTGGGTCTTGGCATACGCTGGGCTTTCAGTGGGGAGTGCATTTCCTTGCATGGAAAATGCCCATGCGATGTTCTTACGGTTAAAAAAGTCCTTTGATCAATTCTTTCACCCCAGTTAGATGCCCATCTCGCCATTGGGGCCCAATATATTCTATATATACGTTTATTATCCTCTCACATGCTATTCAGTTACTTGCTCAGTTTTCTTTCCCCAGCCAGATTTTATGACCTCAAGGACAGGAACTGTGTCTTATTTGTGCTTATATCCTTGGGACATGAAGAAGAGAAGCTTAATATACATACATCTAATAAATTGATGAATGAATAAATGAGAGGATGACCAAACTAGGAAAGGACATATGCGTGCATACCTGCAACTCCTTTTTTTTTTAATAATTTTTTTTTATTATATTATGTTAGTCACCATACAGTACAACTCCTGGGATCACATTGTGCTAGTATTGTGAGGAATGTGAAGAAAGACACAGTAGCAATGCATCCTAAGAGATGCATGGAGTGGTTCCTGGATAATAGATCTTGAAGAAGCCTTTCCTTTCTCAAAAATAAAATCTATTATAAAAATTCTTTGTAAGTTGGAAGAAATCTTTTTAAAAAGCAGAACGCTGTGGTTAAAGTGACACAGTCAGAATGCTTCACTACTCCATGCGTGGATGGAGTGGAAACAGCCGCCTGAGGTTACACTACCGTTGACTTCTCAGTTTTACTACTTGGCGGCTGACCTGAACTTAGCAGGTTCTGTGTTAGATTGCTCAACCTGTCTGCTCCACAGAAAGCCACCTCCCTAACCGCTACTTGCTGCTTTCTCTTTTCGAGTTAGCCTACACCCAAAGCCACTGTCAGATGTCACAGGGATGAGACTTCACAAGGTAAGTTAGAACAAAACAAAACAGGAACAAATGCTTTTCAAAACAGAATCTGGTGAAAGCATTGGCGCAAGAATGATAAGAATCACCTCTTTGCAGGGTTCCCTAGTTGGGGTGTGGAAGGGACTTACAGCCTGGCTTCTGTGGAATCAAAGATAGTGTGAGTGAAACGAGACAGAGCCTGGGGTCCCAAGTGCCCTGTCTGAGAAGGAAGTAGGTTATGTTGTCTAGACAAGAGGAAACGCTTTATTTTGCTGATGGAAGATGATTGGAATTTTGAAAGTTAAATGATGACTAGAAAATATAACAAGTTTTATTTCTTCTTTTTCATTCTGAAAGTCAATCTTTAAGCCCAAAGTGCAAATTAAAACTTACAAAGCGATCCACGAAGATACAGGCCTATTGCTCATAGGCATCCTCTTTTTCTTCCCTCATCAGGAGTTGTAAACTTGGGGTGGATTCAATCCCATGTCTAAGAGTTTTCTTACTCTCCTTTTGGTGAACACAGAGTATATGGCTATTTTAAAGGGGGTGTTTTATAATAATCTAAAAATGCTATAGGCATCAGTGTTCGAAATAGTGTCTTTCCTATATCGTCAGTATTAGATTATTAAGGGATCCTTAAACCGTCCTTTTCAACGAAAAAGGAACGCATACTTGACGGGTATTTGTGGTTCGTGTTCTTCAAGACCCTGCCTCCCATTGAGCTTCAGGGCTGCTGTGCTTTTTCCAGGCTGCTTCCACTTTTCCCCTTTCCTCCCTCACAGAGTGTAAGGTAGATCAATTAAGAAAGAAAACCAGAGGTTCGGAGAAAAGATTAGACAATGATAATTAGAACAAGTTCCTTTCAATTTTGATTTTTAAACATTTTACACATTTTCATTGCTTTAAACTATTTTATTATCATTACAGTTGAAAGTCAGCATTTTGGCATATTTAAAAGACAATTTCCTACCAACCTAGACAATTATATTTTGTGTTGATACACGCTGGGCCTCTTAGCAACCTCCCCTGGCCAAGAGCTTTGTGTTACATTTGTGCCAATTTAAAGTCTCCAGTTCTGGCTCTGGCATCTATTAATGCAGAGGCCAATGGACCTGAGATTATACCAGAATTTCATTTTATTTTTTCCTCAACCTGAGATGATACTGTTTTTCACAGTGAAACTGTCCTATTTTTCACCGGTGGATCTAAAATCCAGACCCCTCTTGGTTTGACAGACATGATAATCTAAGGGAGAACAGTCTGCCTGTGTATAACTTTTCTATACAAATATTTTATTCTCCTAATATCCTTTCAGATTACCAGCGGGCGTTATAGAACAGCAAACTCAAATGCCTGGCAAACAGCTGTGTGAACTCTAGGGCCAGACTGCCTATATTTAAATTCTTAAACCACTGCTAACTAGTTATGTGACCTTAGACAAGTTACTTAACTGCCATCTGCCTTAGTTTCCTCATCTGTGAAGTAATGGTTTCTACCACATTGGGTTGTTAAACAGTGAATGTCACATAGTAAGTACTCTTTACCTTTTTATCAGATGAACAGAAATAAGTAAGCAAATGCTAAACTTCCCTAAGAGACAGGGAAATGAAAATCAAAGTAACAAGAAGATACCACTTTACACACGTCAAGTTATTAAAAGTTAGAAAATTGCACTTGGTATGAGGGAACCGTATACTCATAGACGGCTTGTACAAATGTCAATTGTGACAACCTGCTTGGAAACCAATCTAGCAAGATCTGTGACGTTTATTGTGGCATTTTCTAAAGTGCCTACCACAGCCTACCACGCCCTACAGCATCCGGGTCCTGGGCGCGATATCTTGCTGATGCCTTTGCCTGCCTCCATCCTTGTGCTCATTGCGCATCAGTCACAATGGCGTTGCCATCTCTTCTCGGTCACTGCGCATGCTCTCCCTTCAGCCCCTCCGTGCTGTTTCATCTACTTGATGGCTATTCTCTCACCACACCTCGTTGTTAACTCTCTCAAGCCTTTCGGGTTTCTTGTCAGTTATCTCCTCAGAGCGGTTTTCCCTGACCACTGCGTTTAAAGTAACAAGTAATTTCCTCTAACCTTCTATTTTCTTATTTAGCTTTATAAAAATATCACATTTTGTTACATAATAAATCGTCCATCCCCTCTTCTAGAATGGATGTGCTGTGAGGGCGGGGACTTTGTTCACTGCTTTTCCTAGAGTTCAGTAGGTACTAGAGGGCATTTAATAAAGACATGTTGCCTGAATGAATTTTTGTAATAGTAAATGAACAAATAAACGAAAGGAATGTGCCCATTGGTAAGAGAATGGTCGGATGAATTGTGACATATCAATAACATGAAGTATTATCCAACTTCTGAGAAGAATGAATTAGAGTTATATCACTGAGGGTTTTCTAAAATGTATTAAGGAAGAAGTGCAGGTACAGAAATGTGTATATAATACGACCCCAAGCAGTGATCAAACCTTTCACCTATCCATGATTTCATGAGAACGGGTACATTCGCCAGGTTGTAAATGTTGATTAGGGAAGAGCGTGCAGGATGATTGTTGAGCAGGATGTAGAAATGGAGCCAGAGGGCTAAAAGTTGGCTGAAAGGCAAATCAAATGATTGCCAGTGTGGGACCCAGCTTCACACCAGCTTCAGTCACATCCTTCTCCACCCCCACTCACACCTTGCTTTTGTTTTAGGCTCTGACTCCAGGTGGCTGATTCACCCCAGTTAACCACTCTCCTTTGAGACTCAGTGTTGATGTTCTGGTAGAGGTGCCAGGAAGTGTACTCAAGCCTTGCCTTTGCCTACAACTTGAAATCTTGCATTGCCTGAAAGAGATATTTGTCTTTTACTGTGTACTTTACTTTTGTTTTTCATGCAAGGAGTCCTTGATGCTCTGTGGCTGTTATCTGTCACCTTTCGGGGGTTCTGAAGAAACACTATGAAATTGATTCCTGACTGCTTGGGCCTTTTATGTTCACTAGGGGCCATAAGGCTCCCGAGGCAGGGCAGTGTACCTGGGAGGATGACAACATAAATGGTAATGTGCTTTGCATACCTTTGCATACATAAAGAGAACTCTATGGAGCTCTCAGAAATTTTGGGAAAAAACATCAAGTAGAAATGGTAAATATTTTGAAAATAAAGCAGCGTTGTCTTAGAAATACAAGAAAGCACAGGCAAAATATGTGGTTTAAATCATTAGCAGTACAATTAATGACCAGAAAAAACCATATTTTCAAGTAAGAATATATCCCCTTTATCATGGTGTTCAGTCATCTGAGCTTTATATTCATTAGCCTGATAATATTTTTCTGCCAGCTCTAAGAATGGGATTGTGTCCCATTTTCACTGACATTGGATGGCAGTTTTCATTCACCCATTTGTCTTCACTTTCAATATAATAATTTAGGGATACTAATTCTAAACCTAGCTTCCCTGAAGGCAAGATAACATTTCATAGTGACTGATTTTAGAAGACAGAAATGGTTTTGCTCCAACGGAAGTGTGCTACAACTTTTATCTTTACAGAGTTTCTAGCTTATTACTGTCTTAAAGATGAACATCAATGGTATAGCTTGAGAAAGACATTAAAAATTATCCTAGTACAAAAAGAAACTGGGCCAACACATGCCACAAGCCATTTTGAACATTTTTAAGTTAGTTCAAAATTATTTTTCTGAGAGGAGAAAAGGATGTTTAAATCCTGAAGATGGGAAAAAATTCCTAAGAATATTTTTCTGAGTTGTAGGTTTTCTTGAGCAATTTCTTCCATCAACATATTTATAAAACCCAACTCTTTCCTTTTCTCAAAAAAAAAAAAAAAAGTACATAATATGAAGAGGAGACATAGGGGGTGATAGACTAACACCATGTAAGAATTCTGAATTTCAAACATGCATGCTTAATAATCATCAACCAACAGCAAATTGCAGATATTAGTAATTGTTTTCTTTCACTACAAATGCGGGGTTTTGACAGTCACTTGGTTAGGACAGAAGTCTCTTGATTGTGTGAATGGGCAAAGCTCCAAAGAAATACGTAAATAAATAAATAAATGGAAATACCCTTTTCACTTTTTTTTAAAGCAATGTTGGAGGAAATCAGTATATAAAGGGCGGTAGGTCAGACTACTGCTCTTTCTGTGGTCTCATGATTGACCTTTCACCTTCTGTTGCTTGAAGTTAACTCCTCTGAAAAGCTGTTTTTATGGGGAAGGTGGGGAGGAAAGTGTTGGGGGGGCTTTGTGGTGTCCTTTTCAAAATCCATGAGCTAGACATGAATAAGAAAGCCATGCTGAAAGCCCACACTATTAGAATTGTGGGGGAAGTTTACATGTGCTGATAAGCTGAGAAGTTCACTTTCAGTATTAACATGCGACAGTCATTCCAGTTGTGTTCTGATAAAAGTCAGTATATATATTAGACATCAGCTCAATGACTCTTGACAGGACATGTTTCTATAGAGAGAGCCCTCCAGAACCCTAGGGTTTTGCTTAATTGTAAAGTCTAACATCTTTACCCTTTTTAAGATCTTGGAACCTAAAACAATTAAATAATGTACTTCAATCTTATTAATAGAGAAAATAGTAGAGAAAATTAGTAGTAGAAGATGTATTGACTAACTACAATGGCCTTTCATCCTGAACACCTAGAGTCACCCTGGAGAATCTTCACAATAATTGAAATAAAAGCCTTAGCGGGCTCTTCCCTGGATTATAAATGCGTCTGCCAAGCAATACGCTCAGAAGCATGTTAATGGACAGCTGTTTAAGATAATGTTCTTTATAAATGTCGTTGACCTATCTACTCCATATTTCTAGTCTCTTCTAAGATTTATAATTTTCTGTTCTCATGTTAAAACTACATGAATATAATTCATTTCCAGTAAAGTGTCACTGAAGAATAATAAACAGAATGTCTTTCTTTTAACTGTACATACATACTGATGTTATCTGCTACTCTATAAACAATAGGAAGTACTGAGAAATAGGTTGAAAAATAATTTCATTTGGAAAGCTCACTAAATGTTTTAATGTGATTCATTTATGAGAATCATGAAACTGAAAAAATGAAAATAGGCATGTTCCTGGGAACATAATGTGCACTATGCAAGTATTTTCACCTGTGACTGTGGAGCTCTAGAAAAGAAGCATTTAAAAACTTCATAACTAAAATTTACTCTGGGGATTAAAACTTTTAATATTTTGTAATCCACGCATTACTTTATTACAAAATTAATTTGAATGAATGTTTAATTTTTGTACTATCGCTTCCATTCTCTTTTATATTCTCTCTCTGTACACAAAACACACACACACACACACACACACACTTTTCTCTTTACCAAATGCAAACGTAATATTTTGATGAAAATTAGAAGATTGAGGTCAATATATAATTTCAGATAATGGGAATTTTATTTAGAAAATGCAAAGAAAGTACTCTTAAATGAAAAAATAATTACTTTATGCAGCCTAATTTTACATGATTATGGAACACATGGATACAAATTGTATATACTTGATTACTCATAAACTGTGATTTTCATGAAGACTTTCTTCAGTGAATAATTTCATGTAGAAATGGAGAGCAATTTGCTTTTGTGACATTGAGACATATTCTTCCATTAGTGGCATCTAGATGAGTAAAGACTTTCCAAATCCTCTGGGCTCCCTCACCAGGAAAATGGGTCTCACTGTAGCTCTATCTGAGCCTTGTCCAGGGCGGCTGCTGCTGCAAGAGTCAGTACGTTAAGTCGGCTTCGCACAGGACAGTGAAGAGCCCCTAAGGTGCGGAAAAGAGCTTCTCTGGGCTTCAGCACAATGGTATATCCTCTGGTTGCAAATTATACCTTAATTTACTTTTGTTTACTTTCAACTAGACAGGATGTCTATAAGACTCATGTAGAATGAGCCCTGGCTCGAGGCCAAGAGGAAAGTTCAACCCTGTCTTTTATTTTACTTTCTAGAGCTTTCCCCCACAATTTTTACGTATTGCGCAGTAACCAACAACCACTAGTTTATATTCGTTTTTGTTTGTTTTTCTGAAAACTACCCCTCAAGCGAATGTGTTAGAAACTGGAACTGATTGTCTGGTTGTCGCTTTACACATTCTTATGACATCGTTCCAGGTATTCCCCCTTTTGGACAGTCTCTTCGTGCCATTTTACTTTTACTTAAGATCTATATTGGTACCTGTTTCCACTGAGAGAAATCGAAGGCAATTTTTGTTTTTACAAAAAAAAAAAAGCAAAAATAGCATTCAGCGTTTGTTTCGTGGCACGTGAGCCACAATAGAGGCCGTGTGCACCCCAGCCCGAGGGTGGCCCTGCCGAGCTCCTTCGGAACCACACCCCGCGCCTCAGCGTCAAGCCACCACAGCTTTGAACTGTGTCCAAGAATAGCCGGCTTTAGCTAGATTTGTTTTGTGCTTCCATTAGCAAGATGTGGCCTAAGGGAGGTTAGTTTTGGGGTCTGGGAATGCTTAAACTCTTTTCCATCTAAATGAATGGTCATTGCATCTTTGCCTTTCTCCATCTGGCTTACAAAAGTTTTCATGGGCACACTCTACTTTCAGATAGTGGGGGAACCTGTGTTTGGTAAAGTTTATCCTTTGCCAACAGACTTGCCTGTTGTTGAACGGACATGACTTCTAAGCTGTTAAAAATAACATATTGTCTTGATCTGCATCGTCCAGATCCAGTATGAATTAGCCAAGCAGCTGAGGTGGCAGGGGTGGTTCTGGCTCCAAGAGGGACAATAGTCATTCTTTCATGGAAATGCTCATAATTTACGAAGCTGGAGGGAAAACCATGGGTGGGCATGAGATTGTCCAGGAAAAGGGAAGAGAAAGAAAAGGACAGAAAGTAGAAGCATGTCAATTCAAAATTTAAGCTGAGAAGGAAAAACTCAGAAACTGAAAAGGAAAAGCCAGCCCAGTAAGAGAGGTGGGATCCCAGAAGTACAAAAAGGGAGTTGTGAGAAGATTGGAGCCATCTGTAGTGTCGAGTGTTGCTGCAAGCTTAGGAACGGGAGAACAGGGAGAACAGAAGTGTAGTCAGGGAAGATGACGCCGGAGATGTCATGGGGGCTTCGAGAGAGCATCGACTGGCTGAGGGGACTGGGAAGTGAAGCCGGGGGCATGGGCAGCACCTGCAGAAATATCTGGTAACGGGCAGGAAGAAGCAGCGCGGACAGGCAGAGCTAGAGAGAAGACTGAGGGAAGGGATGCATTTGATTTGTTTTGTTCCTGGAAATAAAACTCCAATTCTGTTATAAATATGATGATTTCATCTAAAAAGTTCCTGTAGTGTCTAGAAGGTTCCAGGGCTACGCTTTAATATAACAAAATAGAAATGAACAAAATGGACAGTTAATTTAAGTCACTTGAGATAAGTTATATTAAGCTTAAACACAATATTTATTTATTTTTGAATTCTAATGAGCTTAATTTGGGTTACACTGACACTTATGAATGTCAATTAAAATGACAATGTTCACACTTTCCTTCCTGTGAATACTTTGTTACCAGTACTCTGTTGATGATACATGACAAGTATAATGCTGTTAGTTTAACGTGAAGTTAGAATGCATTTTATCTTCAGAATATGCTTCCATGTTTCAGGGGCACCTGGGTGGCACAGTCGGTTATGCCGCTGACTCATGGTTTTGGCTCAGGTCATGATCTCAGTGTGGTGAGATTGAGCCCCGAGTAGAACCCTGCCCTCAGTGTGGAGTCTGCTTAAGATTCTCTCTCCTTCTCCCTCTGCCACTCCCCCCTGTACTCTCTCTCTCTCTCAAAATAAAGAAAGAAAACTTAAAAAAAAAAAAAAAGAATATGCTAGCATGTTTTATTGAAATATAAGAAAATATTTTCTCTATAATGGAGAGTTTCGAGTGGAACTTATGAAAATAATAACATTGGGGGGAAAAAACAAAAGACAACTTCTGTAAATTAAGAACAATAATAGTCATGTTAAATACTAGGGACTCATGAAAAGGAACACATATAAAAAGTTACAATAACTGCTAAGTTATAAACTAAAATAAATCTGTATTCCAACTGGTTGAGCCTGTTTGAAGACAATGATGAGGAGATGCATCAAACTTGACATCGGCTGGATTTAAACAACTTTAGAAAACAAAGGGTTTGTCATGAACCTCTTCCTCCTAAACATCTAAATTTTGGTTTTTCTTAAGACAGTATCCTAGGTCCCCGTCTCTCTTCTGAGTACTCTTTCCCTACGTGGCTTCTTTCATTCCCAAGGTTTGGAGTATTGTCTACACACTGATGACTACCCTGTCTGTATCTACAGTGAACACCACTTCTTCATCTACTTCCTTTTCCTCTGTCTGCCTTCATCATCTCCTTTTTCTTCTTGCAGCTTAATCAAGAAATAATTGGCATGCGGTAAATGGCCCATATCTAAAATATATAATTTGGTAAGTTTTGACAGACATATTTGCCCATGAAACCATCACCACAAATAAAATAGTGACTATAATGATCACCCCAAAAGCTTCCTCATACCTTTTCCTCCACCTCCTCATTAGTCCCCAGGTGACCAAAAACCTGTTTTGTCACTGTATTGGTTTACATATTCTAGAATTTTATATAAACGGAATGATTTGGTATAATGAATGGAATGTTCCTTTAGCATTTAAAAGGTTTCAAGGCTATTGCTTAAAAATGACAAAAACACAAATAAGCAAGGTTAATTTAAACAGCTATTTGATTTTTTCAATCTTTTTTTTTTTTTTTAATCTGGCCATTTCTCGCTCATCCTGATTACTCTGTGATTCATGCATATTGCTACATTTACCAACAGTTCATTCCTTTTTATTGCTGAGTGGTAATATGCCATTGTACTGGTATTCCATTGTATGAATATCCATTCACCGGCTGATGGGTATTTGAGTTGTTTCCAATTTTTGGCTATTACAAATAAAACTGCTATACATATTTGCACATGTCTTTGTATGGACATATGTTTTAATTTAACTTGGGTAAATACTAAGAAGTGGAATGGCTGGATCGCATGGCAGGTATATGTTAAAATTTTTGGGACGCGGCCAAACTGATTTCTAATGTGGTCATATCGTTATTCCCATTATCAGGGTATGAGAGTTCTAGTTATTCCTCATACTTGTCAACACTTGGTATTGGTCAGTGTTCTAATTTTAATTCTAATGTGTGTGTACTGTTATCTCATTGTAGTTTTAATCTGCGTATTCCTAATAACGTGATGTCGAGTGTCTTTTCTGTTTATTTCCTACATGTATATCACTTTTGGTAAAGTATCTGTTTAAACCTTTTGCTTATTTTTTAATTGGGTTGTATCTTACTGAGATACAAGTCCATTACCAGGTATATCATTTGCAAATACTTTTATCCAGCCTGTGGCTTGTCTTTTCATTCTCTCGACAGCATCTTTCAAAGAGCAGATGTCTTTAATTTTGATAAAGTACAATTGACTGATCTTCTCTTTCCTGTATCACACTTTTGGTGTCATATTTTAAAAAATATTTGCCTAAACCAGAGTCACAACAATTTTCTCCTGTATTTGCTTCCAGAAGTTTTATAATGCTACGTTCTATATTTAGGTGTAGGGTCCACTTTGAATTTTTTTTGGGGGGAGGTATAAGGTGTGGATCAGAGTTCATTTTTCTGCGTATGGATATCTAGTTTCTACACATGGATGGAACCACTCTTTGAAAGACCATCCTTTCTCAACTGAGATGCCTTTTCACCTTTGTCAGAAAAAACAGCTGTCTATGTGTAGGTCTTTTTCTGGACTCTGTTCTATTTCATTGATCTATTTATGTATTTTCATGCCAATGCCACGCTATTTTCATTAACGTACTTTATATCCATATTGAAATCGGGTAGTGTTACTCTTACAACATTTCCCCCCCAAAGTTGTTTTGGGTTTTCTAGGTCTTTTCATTTCCATATGAATTTTAGAATGACCTCAGTGAAGCTCTGTTTATTTTGCGATTCTCTTTTTTTCCCTCATTCTTTCCTTTTGGTAATTCCTATTGGTTGCCATATCTTTCAGTACACTACAACTTTTCTTCTGCAATGACTAATCTCCTGTTCATACCAATCAGTATGTTTTTCATCTTGGACATTGTAGTTTTCATCTCCAGAAGTTTTGTGTTTTATTTTATCTTCCACATCTCTCCTTGAGTCTTTGAAATTATGGAAAACAGTTCTATAATAATTATTTTAATATTCTTTACTGCTAATTCTATCATCTGTGTCATTTCTAGGTCAGTTTCATTGATTGGTTTTGATTCATTTTTTTCCTTATAATGGGTCAGATTTTCCTGATGCTTTGAATGCATGGTAATTTTTGAATTGATGGCAGGCATTGTAAATTTTACCTTGTTTATGTTAGATATTTTTTTATTCCTATAAATAATTTTGAGTTTTGTTTTGGGATGCATTTAAGTTATTTGGAAACCATTTGATTCCTTTAAATCTTTAAAGATTTATTAGGTGGGATTAGAGCAGTGTTTAGGGCAATGACCATTTCTATAGTGAGATACTTCTGAGTACTTTCCTAATGCCCCATAAATCATTAGATTTTCCAGTCTGGCTGTTGTGTACAGGACTATTCCCAGCCCACGTAAACTCTAAGTTATATTCCCTTTCATCCTTTCAAGTGGTTCTTTCTCAGTGCTCAGGCAGTTTCTTCAAATGCATGTGATAGTGCTCTACTAATAAAGGGATTCTCTGTAGATTTCCAGAGTTCTGTCTCAGTGCAGCTCTCTTTCCTCCAGTTTTTTTGTCCTGTGAACTGTAGCCTTCTTGATTTTCCTGGACTCTCAGCTCCATTTGCTCAACTCTGGGCATCTATCAGATTTCCCTTCCCTGTGCCACCTTGTGGGAACTCTCAGGGATTTAAATGAGATCATCTTAAGACTTACATCATTTATTTCCTGTATCTTAGGGATCACTCTCCTGTTTCCTGATATCAAGGGTCTTGAAAACAATTCTTTTATGTATTTGTTAGGTTATTTTGTTGTTCTGACTATTTTGGTTGGGTGTGGAAGCCTTCTCTAGCTAGCTTTTTGATCTCTTTCCTTGGATGATTCACAGTTGTCTTAAACTTAACATACCCAAAGGAGAAGTCTACCATCTATAAAAACTTTTTTTTTTTCCATCTCAGTATGTGATACCGTCAACCATAAATTGCTCAAACTTAAAACCTAGAAGTCATTTTTGATTTCTCCTTCATGACCAACACCCAGTCCTTCAGCAAGTCATAGATTACACCTCCACAGTGTACTTTCAGTCCCTTCATTTCTCATCATCTCTACTCTGTCATCCCAGTTGAGGGTCAGTCATCTTTCACTGAGATTTTTGTAATAGTCTCCTAACTGATCTCCGTATTTCCTCCTTTGCTTCCTCCTCTACCCCACCATAATTGTTCATTATATAGCATTGTTGTGAACTTTAAAAACTGCAAACTAAGTCAAATCACACGTTTAAAAATCCTCTAAAGTCCTCATTGTACATAAAATAAAAATCCAAGTTCCTTATCATGTTCTACAATATACAAAAGATTTGACCAACTTTACCTTGAACTATTCACATCCTTCTTAACAATGCTCCAGTCACACTAGCATTTTTACTTCTAGAAAACTCCAAACTCTTTCCTACCTTAGAGCCTTGCCACCATGTGGAGTGTTTTCCCCTTAGTTTTGTGATATGACTGATGCTTTCTCATTTTTCATGTCCTGACCAAACTAATAATAACTCTGCAGACAAATTTCCACTAACTTTTCCATTTAAGTACTTTGTTTTCTATCATCATACCCGGCCTGTTATCTTAATGGAACTCGATCGCCTTTCAATCATATTCTGTAATTATTTAGCTATTTATTTACATATTTTATGTCTGTTTCTACTAGATTATAAACTTTGGGAAGTCTGAACCCTATCTCTTTGCTCACTACTGTATACCCACTACTTAACACTGCTTGTCACATAGCAGGTATTCAATATTTTGCTGATCAAACGAAGAAAATGATTAGTTGAAATCACATTTGCTGTGGTTTCCTGGTGCTAGAAAAACTATCATTGCTACTTTTTATAAATTGCTAAAATCCCACAATTATAGAATAATCTCTTTAAGAGTTAGTACTTCGAAAAAAATTAGAATTTTTAGTTTTTCATTTATGAGATCATTTCCTGAAGATTAAAATCAGAGGGTAAACATGTGAATACTATAAATATGTGAATATGGGAAGGATATTCAAGGGAGAAAGAATAGGAAAGTGGAAGAAAGGGGCAAAAAGATTTTGGGACATATAATACAAATACAAATTATGTCATATTTACTCACCTAGGTGAATCCTAATCATTATATTATTTTTTAAAAGATTTTATTTATTTGTTTGAGAGAGAGAGAGAACGAGCATGAGTGGGAGGAGGGGCCGAGGGGTGGAGAGAGAGAATCTCAAACAGACTCTGCTGAGCATGGAGCCCATCACGGGGCTCGATCTCATGACCCTGAGATCATGACCTGAGCCGAAATCAAGGTTTGGTTGCTTAACCGACTGAGCCACCCAGGTGCCCCATTATATTATTTCTATATTTATATCTACTATGTGTTCCAGTGGCTGTAGTATAGTTAACATTTATGTAATACTACAATATCTCATTTAATTTTTCCCTTATTATAGATGGGAAATGAAGTTCAGAAAGATTATATTATTCCCTCAAAGTCACAAAACTAATACTTGCCTTCATAGTATGAGCCTTTCATGTTCAGTCCTACTGCCAGACCACCTGGAGTTCTTGAGTTTTTTCAAAATATCCACAAAGAATCTTCAGGAAAATACAGGGACTATGATGGACAAGAGACATGTCTAAGAGATCAGGTTGTATTCTGTGTATGTTCAAAAGCACTGCTCTCATTCTCCCAAGAGAGCTCTCATGTTAAAAATGCTATTCTTATGTATAAAAATTGCCAAGAGTCTGTGATTTGCCAAATCTTAAGTAGCTAACATTAGCTAATTACTAGTCCCATGCTCCTGTGATATTTCGAGTTGCTAAAAGCACAGTTATCAAGCTAACATCAGCCTTTGTGCTGATTACTGTTAACTTTTAATATCTGAAATTCTGTGTAGACACTAGTTTGTCAACATTTATGATCTAAGTTCTTGGCCCTTTCATCCTTTTAGTACATACCAGATTGCACTGACTAGATTCGAAGTGACTAGGGTTTAATCCTTCTTCACTCTGAGATACCTTGATGCCCAAGAAGTCTTCAAACAGCTACAGTTGGGTGGGCTGATCTTACTCCCAAGCTGAGGTGGGTATCTATACTATATAAGGGTGTAGTTTCTATTTTCTTTCTTTCCTACCTTACCACATTGCCCGTCAAAGTTCTGACTGCTGGGTGACCTACTTTAGTTTCTTGTTTTCCCGTAAAGTTTCATCTACTTATAAATATTTATGGAGTGAGTACCATATGCCAGGCATTTAGTGGCATTAGATATATGGGTAGTAAACTAAAAGATAAAGTATGTGTTTGTGGTTTACATTCTAGTAGGGAGATAAACATGATACAAAACAAATAAGGAAATGATGTAGCATGTTGGAGAGTGTTATGCACAATTAGAAAATACAGAAAGGGGGAATTCAAGAGCTTGGAGTAGACTGAGATGGGAAGAGCTGCAATTCTAAGTAGGGTAACCAGGGAAGGCCTAACAGAAAAGATGACAAGAGGTAAGAGAAGGCTCCACATAGGTGTCTGGACAAGAGCTTTCCTGTTGGAGGAAACAGCATATGCCCTTAGGTAGGTGTATGCCAGGAATATACCAGATGCAGCAAGGAGGGAGGTCCGAGGGGCTAGAGCAGAATGAGCAAGTAGAAGGAACTAGAAGGTGAAGTAAAAAAAAAAAAAGTACAGAATAGTAGATGGTGTAGGCTTTATACAGCAAGTATTTTGGCTTTTACTCTTGAAGTAAGAGGCCATTAGAAGGTTTTCACCAGAGCAGTGATATAATATGATGAATTTTAAAGGATTGTTTTGGCTTCTGTGTTGAAAGTAGACTCTAGGGGCCAAGGCTGAAGCAGTGTGACCACTTAAGAGGCTGTTTTAGTGTTCTGGGGGCTGGAGCCTGGAAGGCAACAGAGGAGGTCGTCAAACGTGGTGAGCTTTTGGGTATATTTTGAAGGTGGAGCTGACATGATTTTCACTAGATTTGATATGGGTCTGAAAGAAAGGGCAAGGCAAGAATGACTCCAGGATTTTTTGTTTTGATCAGCTAGCCAGGTGGATTTGCTATTAACAGAAACAGGAAGACAGAAGAGTAGCTCTTGGAGGGGAGGCTCAGGACTCCAGACATGTTAAAGTGGAGATAATTCAACTGCATGTTTAGTAGGAATTAAGTGAACAGTTTTTCAGTTGGATTTGGAACCAAGGGAGGGGTCCAGCCAGAATAGGTTGTTTTGAGAGCTGTGAGACTGAATGAGATCACTTAAAAAACATATATAGATAGAGAAGGTGTCTAAGGTCTGAGCTCTGGGTTATTCCAAGTTTGCAAGGTCATCTAAATAGAAGAAAGGGAAGATCAGTGCTGACATGAAAGCAAAGTGAAGAAAGGAGGAAGAGGTGATCACTATTGTAAAGTTTTGCTGATAGAATAAGTGAGAAGAAACTGAACAGTAACCAGTGCATATGGCAATATGGGGGGCCCTTGGTGGTCTTAGAAACAGCGTTTTGGTAAAATGGCTGAGACCAAAGTTTGAGTGAAGTCCGTTGAAGAGAAAATGACAAGAATATGAATATGGGCCCTTTGATTTTGAACCTTAATGTCATTTAGAAGGTTCTTATTCCTGACAACAATAAAATCCATGCAGAAAGCTCTTTTCGGGAGTATTTTGGCTTACCCATCACTTTAAAGCATGTTTTGGGCTCTCTGTCGGATCATTGCGCATGACCTCGTGCTGATTAGCAGTTTTGTCCTTGAGGAAATTCCTACTTTCCCCAAACTGTGAAGATTTCTCTCAGTTTTCAGTGGCCATTCTTCCTTGCTTAAACAGAAGAAATGCCTATTTGTGCCTTATAGAAAAGTACATGCCAAATAAAAGAACAAGAATATCCGTATATTTCTACACTAGTGTTGTCTGGCCTTCTTTTGTGGATTGAACTTTTCTTCAGAACCGAAAATGTCGTTAGCAAGTGACAGAAATTAATGCAAAATGGTTTCTACTCTAAGTCAGTACATGTATGTGTCCCCAAGTTCATGTGTGAGAAAGTAATACATTTTTTCCCATGTTAAGTGCAAATATTTGTGAGAGAAAGAGAAAAAGACTGGTTGAAAATTGACTCTCAAGTATTTCCTCTTTGTGTGTGTGAGTGTGTGTGTGTGTGTGTGTGTAGGTATACCTACACATATACACACATAAATAAGTGTATGTGTGTAAGTTTATTTTGAAATAATATGAAATTTACTGAAAAGTTACAAGTCCAATACAAAACTTTTCTGAGAGTAAGTTGACACCATGTTGCGACATCACCCCCAAATACCTTAGTGTGTAATTCAGATAAACAAGGATATTCTCCTTCATTACCATAGTACAACCATCAAAGTCAAGAAATTAACTGATACATTACTACCATTTAATCCACAGAACCTATTCAGGTTTCACCAATTGTCTCAAAAGGATCCAATGTAGGATCATGTGATGCATTTAGATGTCATGATTCTTAAAGTTTCTGTCTGGAACAGTTCCTTCCCAATTCCTGGATTTATGTAACCTAAGCACTGGTCAGCTATTCTGTAGACTATTCTTCAGTTGAGTATGTTTGATGTTTCCTCAATATTAGATTTAGATTATGCAATTTTTTTTAAAGATTTTATTTATTTATTAGAGACAGCCAGCCAGCGAGAGAGGGAACACAAGCAGGGGGAGTGGGAGAGGAAGAAGCAGGCTCACAGCAGAGGAGCCTGATGTGGGGCTTGATCCCATAACACCGGGATCACGCCCTGAGCCGAAGGCAGCCGCTTAATGACTGCGCCACCCAGGTGCCCCTAGATTATGCAATTTTTAAAAAAAGATTTTATATATTTTAGAGATAGAGAGCATGAGCAAGGGATGTGGGGTGGGGGGAGGGACGGAGAGAAAGAATCTCAAGCAGATGCCCTGCTGAGCACTGAGCCCAGCATGGGGCTCGATCCCAGGACCCTGAGATCATGACCTGAGCTTAAATCAAGAGTTGGATGCTTAATGAACTGTGCCACCCAGGTGCTCCTAGCTTATGCAGTTTTGGTGTGAATATCACAGAAGGGATGCTATGTTTCCTACCCTATTACAGGATATTGCACAGCCCGCTGCTTCACATTATTTATCTCAGTACTGGTGATGTAACTTTGATCTGTTAGTTAAGGTTGTGTTTGTTGGGTTTCTCCCATGTGAAGTTACTCATTTCCTTTCATAATTTAATCCCTACTTGTATGGAGATAATTTGAAACTTTGCAAATATCTCATTCTTTATTGAACTCTCTCCCTAATTTTAGCTTTCACTCCTGTTTCTTTTTTAAGATTTTATTTATTTATTTGACAGAGATAGAGAGCACAAGTAGGGGGAGAGGGAGAGGGAGAGAAGCAGGCTCCCCGCTGAGCAGGGAGCCCGACAAGGGGCTTAATCCTAGGACCCTGGGATCATGACCTGAGCCAAAGGCAGTTGTTTAAACCACTGAGCCCCCCAGGCGTCCCTCATTCATGTTTCTTTGCTGAGTTATTACAAGGATGGTTGACAAATGGTGCTTTTCTAATTCCATCATTTATTCTGCCTTTATTAGTTGTAGTCTACCATAAGAAAAATCTTTCTGTTTTCCCCATTTAATCATTTATCTATTTTTATTAGTATGAATTCATAGGTTCCTATTTTATTCAGTGATTTATCATTTACTAATACCATTACTTATTTTGATGATTATTTTGTCCCAGATTTGGCCAGTGGGAGTGTAATCTGGTTTCTGTGTATTTTTAGCATATTAACTTCATTCACTGAGAACTTTCTTACTTTCTAGCACAAGAAGGCACATCTTGTACTTTCTCTGCCCTGGCCCTGGAATTAGCTTTTTCTCCAAGCATCTCTGCTTCCTTCTATAAAGGATGGTATTTAGAAACCAACGTCTGGGTGTTAGATGTATTTATTTTTGCTGGAGTGTCAATGCTCCCACGTTCTCCTTGTGGACAGTGTTAGGGAATATATGCATACATATATTTACACTTATTTTGTATTTTCATATCTGTCGATGACTATTGAAAACCTTGAGTTTGCACTGATACTCCAATTCTAGTCCAATACCATGAAGTTCATTTCAGTGTTCTCCCTTTCCATATGGAACTTGTATGTATAGTGAGAAACCTAGCTCACTATACTGATATGATCTCCCGTGTGTAAAATCTCCTACCTCCATATCTCACTACTGCTGCCCCCTAAACGGTAACTTCCTCAACTTCTGTTCAGGCTCCAGCTATGCTCCAGGCTGGTGACCACTGTCTCTCCCTCCTTCTAGTCAACCTCCTAATCCCTTTTGGGCTCCAACACCACAATACTATGCATTGGTCTGGGCCACTACAGTCCTATCACTCCCTCATCAACTCCTACCTCACTAGGAAGGAAGGAAGGAAAGGAAGGAAGAATTGTATTCATATATAGAATATATTCCATGACCTTTTAATGAACCATTAGCATTCATAATTCTGAGTGTTCTCCTTGAATTTACAAGGATGGCAAATTTAGGAAGCTGATACAATTTTAACTCACATCAATCAGATGGTTACATTTTCCATTGTAAATTCAGTAAATGTAATCTCATACAGATACATTTATTCCTTACAGTTTCAAAGTCTTTTTTCAACTAACTTCATGAAATATTTGTATTTTCATCTTTGTGAGAAAATAAACATTTTTGTTCTTTTATCCCACACAGTCTAGAGTGTCACTCATTTTTCTGATACTTTAGAGTGGTGGTGCTGTTGGAAAGCCATAGCAGTTTCTATATGAAGTATATTATCTGAGAAGACAGTAACACATCCCTCAATTTCAGTAATTGTGGAAAAAATGCCACTGTTCCCTCTGGCCCCAGTCCAGTCAAGGAAAATTCATGTCTCTGTCCCTTGATAGAACAAAAGGAAGACCTGCGGATCAGTGGCATTTTGAATATGAACACTTATTTATTATTCTTTGTCATTCTCTCTTTATAGTTATTTCCAAGCATAGGTAATCTATTTGGTCATAAGAAGAATCAGAATACGTTAATTCCACCCATAATACAGAAATGAATCCTATAACTTAGAGAATTTTTTAAAGATAGGGATATAATTTTAAATATTTTAACTAAATTCATAATTTTATTAATGTCACATATAGTACATATTTAGTATACTACATTATATGTGTTTTTTTAAAGATTTTTATTTGTCAGAGAGAAAGAGGAAAAGAGAGAAAGAGCACAAGCAGGAGGAGTGGCAGGCAGAGGGAGAAGTAGGCTTTCCGCTGAGCAAGGAGCCCCGCGCAGGACTCATTCCCAGGACCCTGGGATCATGACCTGAGCCAAAGGCAGACACTTAACCGACTGAGCCACCCAGGTGTCCCTACATTACATGTTTTACATACAAACGTATAAACATGATCTGTGCTGTAGAAAATCAACATAAAAAGGTGAGGAAATGGTTTAAATCATGAATTTAAAAGGAAGAGAGTTCAGGAGAGCTTAGCTTCTATTGGGAAATTAGGTGATGGTGGGAATCCAACGAGAATGCCAGTTCAGTTGAACAGTTTGGAGAAAAGCCACATTCTGGAAGATAGGTCAAGGTGGAAGAAATAAAGACTGAAGCTGGTCCAGAAACTCCTCGAATTTCAGGTTACAGTTCGAACACAGCTTCTTACAGGAAGCCTCACCTGAGCCCCCTGCTGGCCATTGCTTCCTTAGCCGCCTGCCCTTTTTCTACCATATCACATCATTAGATCTTTCTTTTTCCTGTAAGTATGGGGCAAGAACCATATCTTTACTCATAAAGCTTATAACACAGTTCTTGGCCTATAACAGGTGCTCAGTAATTCATTTTACCCTGAAAGCAATGGAAGAAGAGTTTGAGAGAACAACATGGTCCTATATTCAACTACAATGAAATAACCCAGAAAAATGCTTGGTTCGTTTCCCCATTAAGATCTTCTAGATACAATGAAAGGAGAACAGATTGGGGGGAAAAAAAGGTTTCCAAATCAGCAAATTAAGCAAAACTTGAGACACTGTCAGTGGTATTGTAATAGAGTTGTATGGTGCCAGATGGTAGTTACACTTGTGATGAGCACAGCATAACATGCAGACATGTGGAATCACTATGTTGCACACCTGAAACTGATGTAACATTGTGTGTCAACTATAATTTAAAAAGAACAACTGAGATACTAATGCTCAATGTTCAGGTTATCCTAAATGTTAAAACGAAGCAGTATGCAGAAATGAATGAGAGAGCACTGTGGAATCAGATCATGTCGGCTTGAATTCATACTGCACTTATTAGATCTGTGCTCTTGTGTTATAACTTGTGTAAACCTCAGTCTCATCTTGAAAATGAAGATCATAAGGATCCAATGACAAGAGTGTCTTTAGGTGTAGATATGTGCACAACCTTATATATAAAAAATTCTCAACAAACACAAAGTGTTCTTATGCCTACCTCAATTTTCTAATCTCTATTCCTCATCGGGTTTAAAATGATTGAATTTGTACAATAAAACAAATCTTCCAAATGGCACTGAGAACTAGTACACAGAAGCTTTCATATTTTGAACTTTCTTAGTAAAAGAGGTGTGAGGTCCTAGAGGAAAAGAACACCATCTCTTGTCCTCCAGTTTATCTCGTGTCTGGCACACACTTTGTACTACATATGGAATTTTGTCACCAAATAGACAATAAATATGAAAATATTCGCCTTTTTTTAAAAACTTCTGGTCTCTCTTTCTGTAAGTGTGCTTTCATATGTAGAGAAGTTAAGCCAGAATGGAAGAGTACAGTCCTGATGAAAAATTGAGATTAGTATGAAGTTAAAAGTTTGAGGGACTTTAAAGTACTGAAATAAACCCGGTGCGTGGTAGCTGGCAGGTCTGCACTTTCGATGTTGTTTGCCAACTCCAGTTTTGATCTGTTGATAATCATAGTGCTATCACCCTATCTACCATCGAACCTCACAATCTCGCTTGGGTATTAGAGATAACTTAGGTGTCATTTTTAAAAATTGAAAAACAAATTAGTTTTGTATTTCTGCACTGCCACCATGAAAAAGTACTGTGGATGCCTTTCATTATGGAGATGTGTATATAATTTACACATAAAGCTATCATAGAGTTATCATCCTAGACAGTATGCCTGAGGATAATGTGGGAATTATGCTCTTTTGTGTAACTGGGAAGGTCTCCAAGATGAGTGCCATTTCTTGGAACAGCAACATTCTTTTCTCACATGAGCTACGTGACAGAGGAGTGTTACATAGCTCACCCATGGATGCTGGCAGCCAAGTGACACCCAAGCAGAGTTCTGATTCTGCATTATGTAATTGGAAATCCCTGCAGTGCAGTAACTTTTCAGCGTGCACAATGATCTAAATTAATGTCTCACTTCTACTCAGGGAGAACTAGGCTGCCAATGATTTCATTTTTTTTCCCTCTTAGTTGAGAGATATAATTTATCTTAGAGAAAATTGTAATGGATGTTCCTGCATGTCTGTTTTGCAGAATGAAGATATGTTTGGTCCTTTCTGTTTTTCTTCTTAATCCTTTGATATGTGTGAGCTTCATACATTTCAGTGCTATTTGCGTGCTGGTGTGTGTGTGTGTGTGTGTATTCCTGCATTCATTCAGTTGGTGTGAGGTACTACGAAGGTGTCGTGGCTATGGTATATGTTCCTTTGATGTCTTAGGTGTGGTTGCTTGGCAGCCAAACTATGGGAGATGGTTTTCCTAAGGCAGCAGAGAGTCTTTCGGCAGATTCCAAAGATGATGCCGTTGGTTATTTTAGAATTCTTACTACTGGATCTGTTTCCTATGGCCCTTTCCCTTTCCTGGATGTGTTTGCCCTTCTTTCAGCTTCAATTCAAAGGTATTACTGCTCTTTGATCTCATTTTTCATAAGTGATTGTTTACCAATGGCATTTTCACTCTAGAAAGAGTATTTCAATGGAAAGTACTTCCTTTGGTTCATCTTCACTACATGTTTTACAGTAATACTTTGGCTTTCACCAAACGGAGATGATACTGCTTAATTAGAAATGGGCATTGAATTCAAATGTGTAAAAACCCTCACCCACCATTAGCCTTTACTTGGGTTCTCTGGAAGATTTCAAAAGAAAAATGTCTTTACATGAAAAACGTGATGTTTTCTGGAAAACCAAGCTCTTCCTTTATCACTTGTAAACACATCGCACTCAGCTGCCCTAATCTAAGCTTTCACATTCTCTTTCTTGAGCCCCCAGCAACAGTCACGTAACTGGTTTCTCCACAACTACTCTGACCCCCTCTAAACTGTTCACACACACAATTCGTGTTGGATCCTATCAACCTCTTCCTCTGCTCAAAACCAACCACGTACCCAGGCTTAAAATTCCTCAGTGGTTTTCCTTTGTTTCTTATCGTGGCTTTCAGGGTGCGGCTCAGTTCCCCAGCCTTCTGCCATCCACTCCACGCTTCTCCTTCTCTGAGGTCCAGCCTCCCCCGTCTCCCTTCAGGCCCGAAAGGGTCAGGTTCCCTCCTAGCCGTACCCAGATCCTGAAACTTGCAGCATAATAGCTTATACTTCTTATCCTGTTAACTCCACTCTTTCTTTGGATATTACTCAGTTTTCGTTTCCTCAAGGAAGCTTTCCCCATTGATGTAATTTGTTCCCTTCCCTTTAATGTCAGACTCCCATAAGCACTAGATTTTTCTCCTTTATAGCACATTTTACAGTTTTAATTTTATATTCACTTTGTCAGGTGATTTTGGATTAATATTCATCTTTCTTAAAACAGGAAGGCAGAGACTATTTTTGCGTGACTTTGTGTCCCACCACCAACTACAGTGCCTGGAATGTGATGGGGCGTTCCAGAAACACTTCTTTTTTTAAGCCACATGGCAAGAATTTGGAATAAACCTTTACTAAGTTATCTGTTGTGATGGTTTAAGGCTAGAAAATATGGCTATTAAGCTATTAAAGTGCGTCAGAGCTTTTCTTGGTGAGCTGATTGTGGTTATCAAGTTCACCAGCTGCACTGGAAAGCAGGATCGCTTAGATTTCATCTGAAAAGACGTTATAGGGCCAGTGTCCCGACTCAGGAAAGAAGATGAATCTGGGGTGCATTCTTACCTCCTTGGTGTTGACAAATAGTTTGAAAAGTGGTCAGCATGTCTGAAATGCCTATGGGAGGAAATATATAATCATATTGTAACAAAAAATGCTTATCGAGTTATTACTAGGTGTCAGACAGTGTGCCAAACTCTAAACCTTTGATAACTCATTTATATCCATGTCTTCTGAGACTTCGGTACTACCAATACCTGTTTTTTACAAGTGAAGAAACTGAAACGTGTTAAGTTACATACCCACAGTCACAAAATTAGGTGGATTGGAGAGGTTTAGTAGGGTTTAAAGACCCAACTCCTATACGGCCTTATTAAAAATAACATTATCAATATCTGTATGTTTTGTTGAGCAAGTAGACGATGAACATTTTGTGTTTTGCCTAAGAAATGGGAGGAGATGAAAACTTACCTTTAAGAATAAGTAAGTGACTCAGTCAGTTAAGCATTCAACTCTTGGTTTCGGCTCAGGTCGTGATCTTGGGGTCACGAGATCCAGCCCTGGGTTGGGGTTCGTGCTCCATGAGGAGTCTGCTTGAGAATCTCTCTCTCCCTCTGCCCTCCCCCACTGCACTCTCTTTCTCAAATAAATAAATAAATTAATCTTAAAAAAAAAAAAGTGAGTGCAGTTGTTTTCCTCCTCACCCAATATAAGTATCATCTGTATTATATTTTAAAAAACATAGATAAAAATTAAAATGATAACCTGTTTTATTCTG
Organism: Ursus arctos; assembly: GCF_023065955.2. Lineage (NCBI taxonomy): Eukaryota > Metazoa > Chordata > Mammalia > Carnivora > Ursidae > Ursus > Ursus arctos. The sequence goes on from NW_026622763.1 coordinate 59,302,236, forward strand.
TCTACTCACTTTCAACATTTTTGGTATTATTTGAATCTGTACATTACAATCTTAATATTGTCCTTGGCATTAAAATTCAGGTATTAATATGATGCTTTATGTTTATGTGCCGTTTTACAGTTTATTAGGTATTTTCATTTACATGCTGAATTCAATGCTCCCAAATACTGCCTAAAATAGGAATTAGCTCCATTTTAAAGATGTGAAGGTGAGGATTCAGCTCTCAAGCATAAAACAGATGGCTAGATCAAGACTGGACTCCCCATCTTCTGACGCCAAGATCAGTGCATAGGCCTCGTTATCACAGGGCCTCTCACACCGAAATCATAGGATAATCTGCTTCTGTGACACATATCTCCATGGACAGGACCTGAGTGCTATCCAACATATGCTGAAATACTTTGCTGCATTCTGTTCTGTTTTGTTTCATCTCTCAGTAAAATGTAAGTAAAATTCATTAGACATGGTTTCTTTTATGAAAAAGAGAAAAACTGAAATGTTTTATTTTTTATCAAAAAAGTTTACCTGTCACGTTTTACACACACACACACACACACACACACACACACATTGACTTTATATATGCTTTATACGTGTTAGTCATTAGTTTATAAGACTGCAACGGAAGTATGATTAACAACATTTTCCTTACAGCTCATTAGTATGATTTCTAGTAAAAAAAAAAAATGGTCTCAAACCGAGCTTGACCCTATTTTCTTATTGTTAGCTGCTGGGAATCACAATAAATACAAAATGTTTCAATATATGGGAAAACAATTAAAATGGCATTTTTATGGTAAGTCATATTATAGAGGCACAAATGATGACTTTAATGCAATAATTATTGTCTTTCATTTTCTGAAAGCCTATTTTTGAAAAGCTTCCTTTTTAATCTTGCTCTGTTTATACCAAACGATTCAAGATTTCTTCATCGTAGTATTAGCACAGTAAATTAGTGACAACAGAGTAGCCTGCCTGACCTCAAGACCTCCAAAGATTTTACTTTGAAGGCCTTAGAGGGTGCAGTGAAATTCTACCAGCGTATACCAAAGTGCAGGGCTGATAAACTCAGACCAGACTTCTTCAAGATTGTATTTTTTTTTCTTATTTGAATAGCCCAAACCATAATATGATTTAGATTTCCCATCAAGTTTTGATTCTTTTCTATAGTGTATTATATGGCTATGCTACCGCATTACCTCCCATGGTGGCTATGAAGATGGGAATTTTACGAGCAGGCAGAAAAAGAATGAAGAAACAATTCAATATTTTTTCATTCAAGCATCCCTGGATGTAAATTGACAAGGTCAGCCAGGAACAGTTGTATCAGTTCTTACAGCTGGTTATCTAAAATCAAAATTACAGGACACAATGTTCTTAAGTCCTGAGTTGAAAGCTCAAATGTTGCAATCAGTGTGTGTTTCATTTTGCAAAATACCTCAGTTCCCTTTTAACAGTTTTGACCTTTATAAAGAAACTTCAGGAGAGACCAAGGGAAAAAAAAATACCAAAAAAACCCCTCAAAACCACGTCGTTGAACTTCTTCCTCGCAGAACAGTAAACTTCATTATATATCTTACTTTCTACAACTGTGGAAAGCCTTTGCTGTGTGAGGAAGGAAAAAACCCAGATGCCGAGAAGACACGAGGTGTGTCAGAGCAGTGAACGCCAGCCCAGAAGCGTGGAGTCCTAGGCCCGCCACTTAGCAGCCTTGAAACCAGCCCTTCGGCCGCTGTGCGGTTCATGGTCCCCAGCCTACCCACATCCCAGAGTTACGATAGGGTCACGGGGTTCTGTCAGTGAGAGTTCTGTGACGCCTTATGCCCGTGTCAGATGGTATCTCCATCATTTTTATCCTTTACACAAATTAGCCATTCTCTTTTCTCGTTTCCTAATAGAGGTGATGAGGTCTCCGTTGCAAAGTGAACGTCTCAGGAAGTGCAGGTCTGGAAAAATCAGAGAACTGCACATAAGTTTGGTCAGATCGGCAATGTTGATACGGTATATGTACTTCGTCGCCGTCTTCATTTTTTCTTCCAGCCCTTCGTAGTGCTTTCCCTGGCAGAGTTTCTGAGAATGGATATCCCTATTACATTGCTGAGGGTCAAGGTTAAGCTTTACATAGGATGGTGCTGGTTAGTTAGCCGTGGCTGGTTTCCTGAGCATGTCTCTCAGAAACTGTCAACCGTGTTTATGATTTTGCTGATCATCAAGCAGGGACACCCAAACGCCTCGCGGTCTGATTCTCTCATGTTGCTGTCGTTATTCACATAAAATGTGGGGGCGCCTGGGTGGCTCCATCTGTTAAGTATCTGCCTTCAGCTCAGGTCATGATCTCAGGGTCCTGGGATGGAGCCCCACATTGGGCTCCCAGCTCAGTGGGGAGCCTACTTCTCCCTCTCCCCCTGCTACTCCCCCTGCTTGTGCTCTCTCGCTCTCTCTCAAATAAATAAAATATAAAATGCAGTGTGTTTTCTAACTTCTTTTGAGTTAGGAAACATAGAAGCCTGTGTCACTGAGGGCTGGTAGTGGTGGTAGAATAACCCAGTAACAGGCAGCTAATTTTGCTGCCTTTTTGCTCTTAAAACTCAGTTGGCATCATAGCTAAGAACACACTTGGTCTACGTTTCTTACCTACTCCACACACGGATCAAGAAGACTCCTTTCCTTCTTCTTCTTCTTCTTTTTTTTTAAGATTGGCATATTTTTTTAGTACATAATACATTCAAATGATCCAAAAATCAGAAGGTATACAAAAACACATGAAAAGTCATTCTTGGTTTCCTGCCTACATGCTTAATTCACACACATCTTTTTCTGCCAGGGACACAAAAAGGCAACCTGGCTGCAGGTTTCTTGTACATATTTACAACAGTGATAATAATAATACACGTTGTTTTTCTTGAACACACAGTGTCTTCACATAATACACATGGTTTGGCACCCTTATTTTTACTTAATAACTTAAGCTTACTTTTTCGGCAATACTCTTGTGATTGGGCATATGAAACTGTCCCTTTGAAGGGTTAGGTTTCAGGATATACTTCTGCAATTTTTTGTAGTCCTCAATGAACTCGGGAAAAGCAAGGTAACTGGTTCTTCCAGAAATAGAGCAAAAAAGTGAAAAGAGGCATTCTGTTTTAAGGATGGGTCCTCCCAGTATATGGTGTTTGAATCTCTTGGGTGCTCGTTAAGTATCTTTCCTGTTTTCTAAAGAAAATGATAATGGATATATTTGTATTTCCTCGAACTCATCACAATGTAGGTGTAATGATCTGACATTCTAAAAAAAAAAAAAATCGGGAAGGTCTAGTCTAATGTGCCTTTAAGATATATGTAAGAAAAGTCCTGTGCAAAATCGATGCTCCTCGTGGAGCTTGAATACCTAGGCACTGTCTGCCTTTCTCTGTAAGTATGTGTTCTGTGAAGAGAAATCGTAAGGTTTTTCTGTGTTGGTCCTAATGCATCCAGCACAATAGCACATGTTTTCAGCCAAGTTTGGCATAGATTCCTTTTATGAAGGACAGAAAGTGAAAGTTTAAACACAATTTATAAAATTTAGAATTGATCATTCTAACTAACATTAAAAGTATATTATAATTAAATTAATATTTTTATAATATTTAATCTGCTGGGAAAAAATCACATACTGGTCGTGAATACCGTTTCAGATGGTTTTTAGTTATGTAAATTATTTCTCTCCTGACTGTGTAATTACATGATGGACTGGTTTCTAGGGTATCATATACTTAATGTGAGTTTCTAAAAATGCTTTAATCATATAATTGCTAGTTTATCAAGTAGAAAATATAGGTCTGAAAACACTATCATTATGTCATTATTCTCCACAAAAGACTGTGAAACACGCTGAAGAGGCCATTATGAGGCAAATAACAGTTTTCTGTGGTGTCTAAATTTGCAAGGATTAAAAAAAGAAAAAAAAAAGGAAGAGCAAAGAAAATGCCTAAAGGTAAAGAGTTTTAAAACCTAGCCAGGCAATTTATCTTGTGTCTTTATCTGTGAAAAATCAGTACAAAGGAAGTGAATAAGTAATACTTAGAATGGTGAAACTCCATGAGTGACACTAATATTTAATAATCAATTCACTAAATCCCATGTAGAAAGTCTAAAGGAAATAAAATAAACCTGAGGCTTACTGTTTACATTAGAATCTAGTTGCTCTGTTCTTGTGTTCATTCTTATTGGGTGTACTGTGGTCAAGTGTGCTCGCAATAGATAATGATTTATACTCACTTGGTTTATACCCAGTAGGAACCCAGAAATACAATGTGGGATGGCTAAGTGGTTAAATTCAAATCTAATTTTATAGAACTCGAAGATTAAAAAACATTCTTTTTTGACTTAATGGGTCAGAAAGTCTATTTTCAGTAAAGTCTAGTGAAGCCCAAGGTAAAACTGCTCCATTTGTGGGTTTGGTACAAGAAGATCCCTAAAAAATCCCTTTCTATGTATACTTGTTATACACACACACACACACACAGACATATACATCTATACATTTCCTTGCTCTCCTATTTAAAATGGTGACAGCTACAGCTCTGAGCGAGAGGAAAACCAAAGCTGGATGTTAGCTGTATAGCTAAATGGGAAGGGTTGAAGGGGTTCCTGTGTTGTAACCTCAAAATCCGGTAGTTATTCTGTTACTGTTGATTCTGCTATTGAATCTGGTTCATGATTAATAGAACCAGCTGATTTGTATTTTCATGCAATAAAATCAGTTTTTTCTCCTATAAAGTCATGGTTTGAAAAAGGTTAAATCACGGATACATTTTGCTATTGAGTCCTTTGCTTTCCCCTCACCTGTTAAAAGCAACTTTAAAAAAAAAATGATGAGTTTTTAAGATTGTAGTTTGCTGAACTGATTGCAAATGGATTCATTCCTAACCATTCAGGACTCTAAAGGAAACCCGAAACTTGACAAGGTCTGTTGGTGACTTCTGTGCCTATGCTGGTGACAGGCTAGGGCTGCGCTTGAGTCAGAATGTGCTGACCCGGAATGTGTCAGAACATGTGGGTTTGGATCTGGGCTCTGCCACTTAACTCTCCATGACGTTGACCAGCTTACTTAGCCTCTCTGAGCTTCAGTTTCCCCATTTGTAGAACGGAGATAGTAATATTAAGTACGCCATAGAAGATTAAAGGCCATTCTCTATGCAGCCCTTTTAACTTAGTGGGGCATCTAGTGCACAGTCAGTGAATGTTAGTTCTTGGTTTTCTTCCTGATAACCCCTCCTGTTCTCTCTCTTCCTCCTGTACCTTCTTCACAAGTCATTGCCCCTTTCAACAAAATAGTACTCAAAATATAACCAGAATTTGTTTAAAAAGTGTCCCTGCCGGGGGTGCCTGGGTGGCTCAGTTGGTTAAGCAGTTGCCTTGGCTTGGGTCATGATCGGGGTCCTGGGATCGGGTCCCACGTCGGGCTCCCTGCCCAGCGGGGAGCCTGCTTCTCCCCCTCTTCCCTGCTTGTGCTCTCACTTACAATCACCATCTCTCTCTCTCAAACAAAATCTTCAAAAAAAAAAAAAAAAAAAAATTGTACTGATTAAAAAAAAAAAGTGTCCCTGCCACTTGGGGGCGCCTGGGTGGCTCCGTTGGTTAAGCACCTGACTTGGTTTTGGCTCAGGGTCAGGGGTTTGAGTTCCATGTTGGACTCTGCACTGAGCTGGGTGTGGAGCCTGTTTGAGATTCTCCCTCCCCCTGCTCACGAGCTCGCTCACACTCTCAAAAAAATAAACTAAAAAAAAAAAAAAAAAAAGCGTCCCTGCCACTTAATAGCTGGGCAATCTTAAGACATTTCTCTTAATTTCTGAGGCTAACTTTCCTCATTTGTAGGGTTCTCTTTTCTTGAGAGGATAGAGTGACATATTAAATGCGAAAATGCTTTAAAATCTGCAAATCAGTAGAAATTACAGTTAGAAATGCGAATTATAGAAAGGTAAAAATACTTATTTCTTTTTTTGAGCAGAAGTAATTTTTTCTGTTTGAACAGATCTTTATTTCAGGAAACTGGAAAATCCAGAAAATCAGGAAGAATAAAAAAAGCCTGTATTTCTTCTACTCAAAGAGAGATCTTGTTAACATCTTAATGTAGTGCATTTTATTATATTATTTAAGTTATACCATAGAAATAAAATTTGGTATTGATCATGTCTTATTTTGATTTTTGCATATTGCTAGTGTACCAACATTAAAATGTAATTAAAGTCGCATTTCTTTAAGTCACAACTGTCAATTTCTTTGTATAGTATATATATGTACAGTATATGTACAATGCAAGGTTTTTTCCTGTTTTATTTGTGTGTTTCGTTTTGTATGCCTTGTAGAGTAATATATACATGGCTTTTATTTTGCACTTTGGGAGGTAAAAAATTTTAGATGCTAAAAACTTTCGTAAGAAGCCATACTTGGCTTTAATTTAATCACCAAATCAAATACCTTTTTATTGCACTGCATTATAAACAATCAGAATGTTCTGCCCTTAGGTGTATTTGTCCATATGCCTTAATTGCAGCCAAATTTGTTATGAAAATTTGAGGTTGAGGAGGGGAAGTTGCCAAAAGCCTCAGCTTTGAGAATGCAGAAATTTGAAACACCCCTGGACTAACAATCTGGAACCAATAATCAATAAAGCTAATTTGTAAACTGTAATTGATTTTGAATCTATAGACAGTCAAAATGGGTGTGATGCACATGCTTTGAAATAATTTTAAGTTGGCTAAATCAGTTACCAAAACATCAGAGCGTTTACAGCTATTTAAGGACATTGTTTTTAAAAAAACATAAGTTGTGGTGTAATTTTTAGCAACCACTCTACTCCATTACCAACTAGCCACATAATACTACATGAGAACTTAGGGGAAAAAATGAGAAAAAAACCAACGTTTGATAAGGTACAAAAACAAAATACAAAAAAAAAACAAGCCCAGAATAGTAGACAATTAACAAATAAAAACAACCCCACACAGCTTAAAAGAGATGCTCAGTGGAAAGGAAAGCTGCAAGACCAGATTTGAGGCAGGCGCATCTGTAGACATGCGTGTTAGCGGAGTTGAGCCAGAACTTAAATTTGGGTGGTTCAAATGAGCTTACTGTGAATACATTTAATTTTTTTCATTTGCAAAATATCAGTTGCTACGTGCTAGAACATCTGCTCAGACACTGAGATTTAAAGATAAAAGACACAGTGTCTGGCCTGCAGATCACGGTGTGATGTTGAAGACAGATTCAGACACAAATAACTAACACGAAACACGGCAGAGCAGTGATGGCGTTTAGCACAGGTTATTATGACGTCCAAGGGAGAGAAAGTGTCGGCACGTGCCGTAGGGTGGGGGAGTTCAGTCTCAGGGAGGGACTCTTGGGGGGGTGCCACTGAATTGTCCGACTGTGAGGAGTTAGGCCCCGTGGAGGGTGAACGACCCAGAAACCAAGCCCTGGAAGGGGCAGACTGTCTGCTGTAGCTAGCTCTGCATTGTTGAGGCACCTCTGAGGTGGGAAGACTGGATGGGTAGGCCAGGAGTAGATTGCGGAGGAGCGTGGTAGCTCTGTGAAAATGCTGGCACTTTATTCTGAGGGGAAGGGGGAACAGCCTTTTAGAGTTTTAAACCTGCAACTTGCACGTCAGATAGGTTATTCTGCTGTCTCTGTGGAGGATGGAATTGAGGGGAATGATGCATAAAGCAGAGCTCTTATTTTCTAGGACAATTTAGAATCTCCTCATAGAAGATCTTCAGAAAATTAAGCAATGAATCTAAAAATGGCCCTGTCCTTTTTGTGTGATAATTTTGTTCTTCTCTGTGGATAGAGAAGCTTAGGGTGGGTAGGGCCGGGAGGGAACACAGTGGTAGGGAAAGTAATGAGACTTTCCTCCCAGCCTTCACCTGCAATTGAGGAAAAATGGACACTGTGCTCCTTGGGGACCACATAAGTGAAAATGGCTTAACATTTATTGCAAGAGAATGGCTCCTTCAGAGGCTAAATCTTGATTTGGGGAACTTATTTAGAGGTCACTAATGTTTTTACTTTTTATCAGATGTCATTTATTTTTCTTTTTTTTTTTTTTAAGATTTTATTTATTTTAGATATTGTGCAAGTAGGGGGAGAGGCGGAGGGAAAGGGAAAGAGAATCTCACACAGGCTCCAAGCTCAGCGCAGAGCCTGACATGGGGCTCCATCTCCTGACCCTGAGATCATGACCTGAGCCGAAACGAAGAGTCAGACACTCGACCGACTGAGCCAGCCAGACACCGCTATCCTTTATGTTCCTAACACTTATATTGAAGAGCTAGAAAGGATAAATGTACAGAGTGGTAAAATTAAGGTTGAAGAGTCTAAGATAAACTTTTTTTTTTGTTTTTTTACTGACCATAAAGAATTGTAAGCTATCCTATGGCCGAAAAAAAAAAAAGTAATTGCCTAAAAGCAAGTATGAATCTTGTTACTAACAGTGTTTTTCATTATGAACAAACCAATGTACAGAGAGCCCTAAATTACAGGAGATAAACATCTAAAATTCTGCAACTTTCTCATTACCCATTTCAATGGTGATACCAAAATATTCTCCAACTCTCTTATTCTCTCTCCCCATCATTCCTCTGGTTTTGTGCTGGCTCAAAAAGCCTGTACATATGTTGGAGAAGCTATTTTGTCAGTGGTTGGTGACTGGCTTTAAAAAAGAAAGAAATGATAAGGATAAACAGTTATTTTACCACATAGATTAAGCACTACCACTAGTGTCCATTGTAGATTAGTGATGGCGATGTTGTTTTATCGAGTACTGGAGTAAAGAAGGCAGAGTGAAATGTTCAAATTTATATATGATACAGTCTTTTCTGGCCAGTAAAATCCAGGAGAAGAAAAACTGCAGAATATGGCCCGTAACTCTGATATAGACAAGTGTTAGGCTGTCTCTATGGAGAATAATTAGAACTTGATTTCTGAACTAATGGACAGCTTGCAGACAATTTTTTATTATTGGTCAAAATCAACTCAACATTCTTTCACAACCAAAAAGGAAACCCTGGAAGTTATTAGAAAAGCTCTTTGAAGTCAACCAAAGTATTTTTATGAAGGCATTTTAAAAATGAAATTTTGAAACCTATATTATTAGCCATATTTTGGATGTTTTGCATCAAGAAAGCCAACTTCCAAACAGGAAGGTTGAAGACATAAAGAAATGAATAAATGTTGGAATGGTCCAAATGGTGGTGGTCCAAAGTGAAACTATAGATATGACACAATGCTTAAATGTTGAGGTAAACTTATAATGATACATTGTGATAAGACTGTTTAAGGAATCCAGGACAACAGAACCTTCCTGTACAATGGATATAGGCTTGCAGTTTGGGAGTCAGAATGAATTGTATTAAGAGTTTGAGCAAGTTACTTAAACTAAATTAGAATCTTCTTTTTCTTGTAAAGTGAAAATAATGGATAGTGCCTATGTGATAGGGTGAGGATTTAATAAAATAATACATGTAAAGCTGGGGTTAAGGGCTTGTATTCACCACTCAAATACAAGGTTAGCACATAGCAAGTACTTTATAGAATGGTAGCTGCTGTTATTATTACTACATCATTCTCAGGTAATGCACCCCTGTGCAAAGGCGAGACAGGTGCCTGAGCTAAATGGGCCACAGGTTCGGTTTAATAAACCATTTCTTCAGTATACTCTTGTATGAGTCTGAGCAGACTAACTGTTGTAATGGATTACTCCCAGATCTGAGTGGCTTCATACAGCAAAGGCTTGTTGCTCACGTTCCAGCACATTGGGGGTGGCATGGTCTGGGTAGAGTAGGAGCTCTATTTCATGTTATTTAAGGACACAAACCCTTTTGTCTAGTGGTTCCATCATCCCCAAGGGCTTAGGAATCCTCTTCTGGATCTCTGGCATTGGAACAGCTGATAAGGGAAGAAAGAAAAATGGAAGGTGTTGTGGGCCAGCCCTGGAGGCTCTTGTACGTGACTTCTGCCCACAGCTCAGCATCTGGAACTCGAAATACATTGCTCGCTATAACTGGACAGCGAGAAACATAGTCTGACTGTGGCCCCAAAAGGGAAAGGAAATACCTGTCACAGATTTCTTCCTGAGCTTTCCTCTACATCTCAACCAGGATAGAAAGTGGAGAGAAGAAATCGCTACAGTGTATTAACACACCATGCTCAAAATATGAAGCAAACGGTTCAGTGATTACAATTAGGTGATAAATAATTCTAATCACTAACCTTTGTTTTCAATTATGATAACATCTAATAAAGTTCTTAACTTACAGAATACAATCATAACCTTTAGGTAGGGCGGCATAGTGAAAAGAGCATGGCCTTTGAAATAACACAGGCTTGGGTTTAATTTGTGGCTCCCACGCCCACCACCTGCTGTGTGAGCTGAGGCTCATTAGTTACCTCTTTATGCCTTCATTTCTCATCAGAAAAGTGAAATCCAAAGAACCCTTTCCTTAGGAATTCTGAGGGTTAAATGTATTACAATAGTAAAGCATCAGGCCTATACCTACTCTTTTTTTTTTTTTTTTTTTTTTTTTTTAATAATTAGCAGGGCATTTGGGTGGCTCAGTGGGTTAAGCAGCTGACTCTTGATTTCCGCTCAGGTCATGACCTCGGGGCCCTGGGATCAAGCCCCTCTGTGCTCAGCGGGGAGTCTGCTTCAGGGTTTTGTCTTTCTCCCTCTACCCTTACTCCTGCTCACACACCCACGCACGCTCTCTCTCTCTCTCTCTCTAAGATAAATAAATCTTTTAGAAGATATGTTACAAATTTTTTTTAAAAATTAGTGATTATCATTTGACTTATTCAACAGTTTTGAGAAATTCTATTAGCCCCAAGAAACTTAGATTCAGATAAAACAAATTATTCGTTAGAGTTTGGCCAGAACTAAAGCCACTTTTCCTGATTTCAAATCCCATGATCTTTATTTTACCAAGAACATGTATCGGAAATGTTTCAATTAACATGGTAGAAAAGAACCTCAAAGGCAAGCACCTAAAATCTTTATGGAAATTTATCTAATCATGGCTTACTTTAAAAAGGCAAATCTAAACTAAAGAAAAGAAAGTACTCAAAATTTTCAAGTATTTACCCATCATTTAAAATGTTATGTCCCACACTCCTTCCAGGTTATAAATTAAGTTGTGTCTTCCCATTTAGACATACTTTCTGTCTCTTGGGAATGAAATGCATAGTGTCATTCTTTGTGGTTCAACTGTAAGTCAGAGCAGAGTTCTGGGATATCAAACCTGCCCAGCTGGAAACTCCAGGCTGCTCTTAGTCAGTAACCCAATGTGGATGTGTGTAGCCTTTTGAAGACTATTACTTAGTATCACTATGGCAATTACACTATTTCTGAGTAGGCAGTATCTTTAAGGCCCTATGATTCTTAGTCTGGTTGGCAAGAGTTTTTTTAGGAATCGCAGCTGTAAACATGCACTTAATTTATTTTACACCCTGTTTTACACTTCTTTTCTGCAAGCATTTTAAGTCATATTCACACCTATTAGTAAACTAATGCCTGCATATCTTCTCATGCTTGCCCTTGTATTTATTTTGTATACATTTTTCTCACTTCTAACTTGGCTTCACACTTTTTTTTTTTAAATACTAGAGCTCATTAGTTTTACTTCCTTTCTACTCTGCCTGGATCACTTCTTTCATGTCTAGTGAGATAGCCTAGAAGATACCAAGAAGCAAAGTGGAAAACAACATTTCCATTTGAAATCATTGCTATATATACTATACTATTATGAAATGGTAAAGATAAAAAAGAGCTAATTTCTGGCAAATTAAGGTCTCAGCTTAAAAAATACAAAACCAAAACCAAGCATCAGCTTATCCAATAAAAGTTTCAAATTGTCACATTTACATTTTAAGTCTTCTTTGCTGTCACGGAAAATGGAAACCTATTTATCAAAGCATGTATGTGGATATCCAAGCTGGAGCATGGCTATTAAAAAATCAAATGATCTTTTTAAAGTTGCTCTTAGTCCTTTGAAATAAAAAGTTCTTGAATAAAAAATAGGCTTCATTCTCCCTTATTTAAATACTATGTGTCATTAGACTATGTACTTTTATCTGGACAGAAACAAGTTTATCCAGCCCAAATATTAAATGAAACCGATGTAGATTGAAAAGGAGCTAAAGGGGCCACAAAGAAAATATATGCTGTTATTTCTAAACCAAATGGCTAAAATAGGAGTGTTAGGGCCATTTATTAAAACTTTATCTGTAGCACACCAGCATAGGAAATTTGAGCTGTATATATTATGCAACCAGGGTTACTATTAAAAATACTTAACAACCAGTACAACACAGGAAGCAACTAATCATAGTGGATACATAGTATTGCCATATACTCTTCTGGGAGATACTGCTAGATCTCTGTCGGCATCAAAAAATTAGCAATACATTGGCCAGCAGTTTATTGTATTTCTCTGTTACCAAACCGTAGCTTAACATTATCTTCAATAAAATGACCAGTCTTATAAATAAAATCTTACTCTAACTTTTCATTGTAATTAATACAAGCTTCTTTAACAAACATTATTGCTATGTCTGCTATTTTTTTTTTTTTTTAAGATTTTATTTATTTATGTGACAGAGAGACAGTCAGTGAGAGAGGAAACACAGCAGGGGAGTGGGAGAGGAAGAAGCAGGCTCATAGCGGAGGAACCCGATGTGGGACTCGATCCCGGTACGCCGGGATCACGCCCTGAGCCGAAGGCAGACGCTTTAACGACTGCCCTATGTTAAAGCCGCCCTGCTATGTCTGCTATTGACTGAAATAGTCATAATTCTTCTAGGGTGGTATAATTAACAGGGCCGTTATTAGCCCGATGGACTTGCGTGGAGAAACAATCATAATTTGAGGTGCTATACAGATCTGGTACAAGGAAGTTTTCAAAGTATGAGATAGGACTAAAATGTACTGACTCATGTTCGGTTTTATCTATAGAACACCTTGATTCCCAAGACTTCATACTTTCAGATTATTATAAATTTATAATTTTTTTTAGAACTCAGATGCTGTAATTATATAAGTATCGTATATATAATAGATTATATTTTTTGTAATTTCTAATATTAAATATCTTTATATAATTTCTAATCTAATTTTATACAATTTCTAATATTTGTCTAATATTCACAGTAGAACATATACATTATATATGTTATATGTGTATATTGTACATATAATTATATACTTCTAATGTATGATTATAATGTATAATTATAATTGTGTAAACACACATAGTTATACAATTTATGAAATATAGACACATAATTTGAATAGTCTATATTACCTCACTCTGTTAAAAGAGAGACAATAGGGGGGCAGTGTAGTATGACTAATGGAATGTTTCAGATCTTAGGTTTGCCCTTACTAGCTCCACAACCTAAATGCGCTTTATATCTCTCTTAGTTTTTTCAACTTTAAATGGGAAAAATAATACCATCTTAGAATTGTGAGTATGAGGTAAGGGAATGCATACGGAAGACTTATTGGGTTAGCTGGTATTGGGTAAGCATAAAATACATTGTCTGGTAAAGCAGAAAAGGAGAGAGGGGGTATATCAGAGCAGCAAGAAACAGCTTTTAAGTGTTACTATATTTACTTAACATTGTTCCAATTCCAGTGATCACACTGAACTACTTTGTAATATATAACTCCAGTTTCAAAAACAGCATGGATTTAAAAATTCTAAAACAGGAAAAAATAATTTGATATTTTCAAACAAGTAGCGAGTGGCTATTTCTTGAATAACTCAGGGCAGTGAGACTTACGAGGATGAAACTGACCAGTATGAGGGAAGCTTTGCAAACACATCAATTGTAGTGTGTGGTTTGCGATTGCAGAATTCTTACATGGTGGGAAAATGCTGATTTCAAATGACTCTTCAATTTTACAGAGTTCACCTCAGGGTTAAGACTCGTGAATGTAACATGAGAAGGTTGATGTATAAAACCAAGCCGCAAAGTCGAAACTTCCCAAACAGTATTTGGCTGAGCCCTTTGCAGTTAACAGAGTTCTCCATGTGGCTTTCTCAATCCTGCAGTCAGAACTCCCACCAGAAATGCTAATGGAGATTTCCCCGAAACAGAAACAAGCATCACTGTGAAAAGATTTCTGCTTACTTTGCTTCTCAAACTTGGAAGTCTGTTAGCGTTTCTGTTTTGACCACCAGATGTTTAAGAAAGGAAAATAGTTTCAGGAGTCTTAGCAAACATTCTAAACATAAACAACACTTAGTATTTTTGTTTCGTAAAGGATTAATATTTGTGCAAAGAAAAAACAAAAATGTCTCTGTATCAGATTTCTCAAAAAAATTTTAATTTGGTAGACTTAGGAAAGGGAAAGAAAAAATGGATATAGCGATGTTTATATTGATTTTTATCATATTGAACTTGTCTAGGACATCTGGATTTAGGATATCATTTTATCTAAATATGCTATATTTACATGATTATTTTGTCAAAGAAATTCAGAACACTTGATATAAATTTAAAGCTCTGTGTTTACATCTGAGTGCCAAACTATAATTTTTTAACATTGCTGTAAACAACATTTTTATATCCTTCTGCATAAGGCTCTCGAAATATTAAAGAAATCCCAAGCCCTTTCTTGCCCTACTCTTTAAGGGGAAGTATTGTCAGCTTTCCTGCTGGTGGGATATTAGAACACAGCTGAGGGTAGTGACATGTCGCACATTTATAAAGGCAATGGCATAACCATGGCGGATATTAAAAAGATATAAAAGAGAAATCCCCAATCCCATAATGTCTATAAACATGTTGACACAATGGCTAAACCATCAGGTAAACCTTAGAGTACTGAGTGGAGGATGGAGGATGCTTTATGTAAACAGTTACAAATCTCTAGTTTTTGAGGCAAGTTCAAGAACAGATTTTCTGTGGGAATCAAGCAGGGGTAAAACAAATAATTCTGTACTTACATGGCATACATTGGCATGCATCCCCCTCTATATATGTTGTTTTCATTCTTTTTGCTTTTTTTTAAAGATTTTATTTATTTGAAGAAAAAGAGTGAGAGAGCACAAGCAGGGGGAATGGCAGAGGAAGAGGGAGAAGCAGGGAGCCCGACGACGTGGGGCTCTATCCTAGGACCCTGGGATCATGACCTGAGCCGAAGGCAGACACTTAACTGATTGAGCCACCCAGGCGCCCCTTTTGCCTTCATTCTTGAAAGATATCTTCACTAGATGTAGAATTCTCGGGTGACCAATTATTTTCCCTTCAACTCATGAAGGCTGAAGGATGGCAGTGTCCCTAGCCTCTAGTGTCTCTGCTAAGACGTAGGCAGTCATTTGAACTGTAGTTCCCCTCTACGAAGTGAGGGCTTCGTCTCTTAATCCATCTCCACTTTCCAGCAGTTGTAATTGTCCTAAAGTTTGTCCTATGGTTTACGTCATAAGACCATGGCTTTCTGTCTGAGTTCTAGCCATCCCATATATATGCCCTCTTAGCAGCAGCCTGCATTTGGGTTAGAAAAAATATTTCAAAAAATAGGAAGCATATCCTTCATCTAAGTGTTGAATCCTCTTCACTATCATCTTATTTTTGTTCACTCCCCAGAGCCTTCAAGTAGTTTTATTTTTTGTTTTATGCAGATTTTTGTAGTTTCATCTACAGAAGAGTTTACCTAAGAGGAGCTTATTTGGCCATGACAGGAAATAGAATGTTCGCAGTAATATGCGCCCTGTATTTCTCAGACTAGACTAGATAAATGGATAGAATACAGTCATAGCAATAGTTTTCAAGTAATTTCCAGTCACAGCATTACTTACTCAGAGGGAATTTTAACCCTTGTCAGTTTTCTCCCAAATTATTTGGAAATCCTCAATGGATGTTTCATTTACTCTCCATAAATGGAGTCTCCCATTTTCTTTTCTCTTTTTCTGGCTTGCTATAACTCTTATCCTTTGTGAGAATTTTGGTCTAGTACAAAAGGAAAAAGTCCCCACAAGAGACTACCCTCACTTCTGACACCAACTGCAAACTTAGGAGTTTCCCTCAGGCTTGATAACTTACTAGAAGGATAGCAAGAACTCACTGAAAACTATTATCGTTATATCTTATGTAAGAGAGGGAGAAGATACAGTTTAAAATCAGCCAAATGAAGAAGCAAATAGGGCAGAATCTAGAAGAAGCACCAAACGCAGAGCTTCTTTTGTTCTGCCCCTCTGGAGTCAGGATGCCTTACCCTCTTGCTATCAGTGTGTGACCATACACAGGGTGTATTGCAAGCAAGGGAAGCCCACTTGAGCCTCGGTGTCTACTGTGGGCACTATCATGAGGCCATGATTGATGACCATGTGGTTGATCTCAGTCTCTAGTCTCTAGCCTAGCTGGGCATGACCGAAAGGCCCCCCTCTGCCCTAGATTGCATTGTTGGTTGTTCAGACATGGTCACCCCCTAATCCTAAATACTGTTGGGTCTGGCCCCTTCCCACCCTAAATCACTTTGTTAGACTATCCAGCATGATCTGAGGTCCCAAGGTAAACAAAGACAGTCCTATCAGGAGAGATTGTCTTCCAGAGTCTGAGGTTACCTACCAAAGGCCAACCCTTCTCTTTGGGCAAGGCCAAATTCTCTACATACTTGTTATTAATGGCAGCTAAAAACATTAAGATATAATTATCGATACACATTAATCCCTCAAGGATATTCAGGGCACTGTGTTCTTGTTATTGCAGGAACAATTGGATTGATGGAGTTAACACTTTGTGTTCTTGATAACCCATGGAGATTTCTGAGAACCAGTTCTCTTTACTGATTATATTTTTTCTGATTGTTAACCTTTTATGTAAATTGATGGTCCCAGCACAGAGGGCAATCCCATGGTAGAAACTATTGTCTTTTCTCTCTGCCACATTTTGTTTCCTCTGCTGGAGATGCTCTTCCTACTTATTTTTGCCTGGATAACTCTTGATTGCATTTCAAGGTTCAGATCAGAGGTGACTTCCTATAGGAAAGCATCCTTGACCGCGCCAGCACTGGGGAGACGCCGCATCTAGTGCTCTCACAGCACACTTGGCTTGCCTCTAGTCCCCACAAAAAGTGTGATGATATGACATGTTGTAACCTTCCCAGTTCTCTGGACTATGAGCTTCTTAGGGCAGAAATGGGTCCTATTTACCTTTGCATGTCTGGCATCTTTCATGACATATGACACAAAATAAGGGATCAGCAAATGATGGTTGAATGACTGCTGTGCTTTGAAACTTCGCTCCTCTGAAACTGAGCTACTGCTCTTAAAACACGTATGACTATACTGTCTTTTCTCTTTGATTATTTACTGAGAAGAGTCTTAGTCTCTCAGGCTCAAGGGGGGGGTTCCTACAGATCCTAACATGCCCCCTCAGGCTTGAATCCTGTAGTGAACGGAGTTTAATATCAGTCTGGGACATGTTCATTGACCAGAATTTATGCCACCATTGTACATTAAAAGATTAAAAAAAACTGCACCTGGGCCTTTGCAGAGAAACTTCATCTTCCTCTCAGAAGGAATACGGCTGCACTAGTTCAAAGGTTGCAGAAGAGAGTCTCAAAATACAGTGCTTTACATCTCATGATGATATGGCGTTCAAAATTACCAGGACGTGAACATCCATGTGTAAGTCATATTGGTTTATTTACAGGCAAATGAAGAAATAGAAAAAATCCTGATATTATTCAGTTGCCTTGGAATTCTTTATTTTTTTCAAGTTCTTTGCCCATTTTTAATTTTTTAAAAGTTTTTGTTTAATTTCCAGTGAGTTAACATACAGCGTAATACGAGGTTCAAGTGTACAATATAGTGATTTGACAATTCCATACATCACCTCGTGTTCATCACTGGCACCTTCGTTTTCTCCATCACCTATTTAACCCATCCCCCATACCCACCTCCCTCCTGGTAACCATCAATTTGTTCTCTGTGTTAAAAGTCTGTTTCTTGGTTTGCCTCTCCCTCTCTCTCTTTTTCCCCTTTGCTCATTTGCTTTGTTACTTAAACTCCACATATGAGCGAAATCATATGGTACTTGTCTTTCTGTGAATGAGTTATTTCACTTAGCATAACACTCTCTAGCTCCATCCATGTCATTGCAAATGGCAAGATTTCATTATTTTTTATGGCTGAAAAATAATCCAGTGTGTGTGTGTATCACACTTTTTTTTTATTCATTCATTGATGGATATTTGGACTGTTTCCATAATTTGGCTATTGTAGATAATGCTATGATAAACATTGGGGTGCATGTATCCCTTTTGAATTAGTGTATTACTAATACCTAGTAGTGCAATTGCTGGATCATAGGCTAGTTCTATTTTTAACTTTTTGAGGAAACTCCATACCATTTTTCAGAGTGGCTATACCAGTTTGCATTCCCACCAATAGTGCAAGAGGGTTTCCCTTTTCCCACATCCTCACCAACACCTATTGTTTCTTGTGTTGTTGATTTTCATCACTTGAACAGGTGTGAGGTGATATCTCATTGCAGTTTTGATTTGGATTTTCCTGATGGTAAGTGATGTTGAGCATCTTTTCATGTGTCTGTTGACCATCTGTATGTCTTCTTTGGAAAAATGTCTATTCATGTCTTCTGCCCATTTTTAATTGTATTATTTGTTTTGGGGGCTGTTATTTTATAAGTTCTTATGTTTGAATTCTAACCCTTTATCAGATAAGTCATTTGCAAATATCTTCTCTCATTCTGTAGGTTGTCTTTTAGTTTTGTGGATTTTTTTCCTTCTCTGTGGAAAGGCTTTTTATTTTGATATAATCCCAACAGTTTATTTTTGATTTTGTTTCCCTTGCTTCGGGAGATGTATCTAGAAAGAAATTGCTATAGCGGATGTCAAAGAGGTTACTGCCTGTTTTCCAAGATTTTTATGGTTTCGGGTCTCAGATTTAAGTCTTTAATCAATTTTGAATTCATTTTTGTGTATGGTATAAGAAAGTGGTCCAATTTCATTCTTTTGCATGTTGCTTTCCAGTTTTCCCAGCACCATCTGTTGAAGAGACTTTTTCCAATTGGATATTCTTTCCTGCTTTGTCAAAGATTAATTGACCATGTAACTGGGGATTCTTTTCTGGGTTTTCTGTTCTGTTCTATTGATCTATGTGTCTATTTTTGTGCCAGTACCATACTGTTTTGATGACTACAGCTTTGTAATATAGCTTGAAGTCTGGAATCATGACGCCTCCAGCTTTGCTTTTTTCTTTTTCAAGATTGCTTTGGTTATTCAGGGTCTTTTGTGGTTCTATAGAAATTTTAGAATTGTTCATTCTAGTTCTGAAAAATGCTATTGGTATTTTGATAGAGATTGCATTAAATGTGTAGCTTGCTTTGGGTGGTATAGATATTTTTAAAATATTTATTTTTCCAATCCATGAGCATGCAGTGTCTTTCCACTTCTTTGTGTCATCTTCAATTTCTTCCATCACTGTTTTATAGTTCTCAGAGTATAGGTCTTTCACCTCTTTGGTTAGGTTTATTCCTAGGTTTCTTACTGGTTTTTGGTGTAATTGTAAATGGGATTGATTCCTTAATTTCTCTTTCTGCTGCTTCATTGTTGGTGTATAGAAATAGATTTCTGTATGTTGATTTTGTATCCTGTGACTTAACTTGCTTGCAACTTCTAGGGGTTTTCTGGTGGAGTCTTTTGGGTTTCCTATGTAGAGTATCATGTCATCTGTGAATAGTGAGAGTTTGACTTCTTCCTTGCCAATATGGATGCCTTTTATTTCTTTTTGTTGTCTGATTGCTGTGGCTAGGACTTCCAGTATTATGTTGAATAAAAAGGGTGAGAGTGGACATACCTGTCTTGTTCCCGACTGTAGAGGAAAAGCTCTCAGTTTTTCCCCACTGAGGATGATATTAGCTGTGGGTTTTTCATATATGATCTTTATTACATTGAGGTATGTTCCCTCTAAACCTACTTTGTTGAGAATTTTTATCATGGGTGGATGTTGTACTTTGTTCAGTGCTTTTTCTGCATCTATTGAAAGGATCATATGGTTCTTATCCTTTCTTTTATTAATGTGATGTATCATGTTGATTGATTTGTGAATATTGAACCAACCTTGCAACCCAAGAATAAATCCCACTTGATCATGGTGAATGATATATTTAAGATATTGTTGGATTTGGTTTGCTACTATTTTATTGAGGATTTTTGTATCTATTTTCATCAGGGATATTGGCCTATAGTTTCTTTTCTAGTGGTGTCTTTATCTGGTTTTGGTATCAGTAAAACTGGCCTCATAGAATGAATTTGGAAGCTTTCCTTCCATTTCTATTTTTTTGAATAGTTGGAAAAGAATAGGTATTTTAACTCTTTTTTAAATGTTTGCTGGAATTTCCCTGTGAAGCCATCTGGCCCTGGACTTTTGTCTCTTGGGAGATTTTTGATTACTGATTCTGTTTCTTTGCTGGTAATTGGTCTGTTCAAATTTCCTATTTCTTCCATTTTCAGTTTTGGTAATTTATCCATTTCTTCTAGGTTGTCCAATTTGTTGCCGTAGAGTTTTTCATAATAGTCTCATAATTAATTGCTTGTATTTCTGTGATGTTGGTTGGGTTTTTATGGTCTTATTTGTGACTGGATCCTTTTTCTTTTTGTTAAGTCTGGCTAGAGGTTTATCAATTTTATTTTTTTCAAAGAATCAGCTCCTGGTTTCATTGATCTGTTATTTTTTGGGGTTTTGTTTTGTTTCAGTATCATTTATTTCTCCTCTAATCTTTATTATTTCCTTCTTTCTGCTGGCTTTAGGCTTTGCTTGTTCTTTTTCTAGCTCCTTTAGGTGTACAGTTAGGTTGCATATTTGAGATTTTTCCTGTTTCTTGAGGCAGTCCTGTATTGCTGTATCTTTCCCTCTTAGGACTGCTTTTGCTGCATCCCAAAGGTTTTGGACTGTTGTATTTTCATTTTCGTTCATTTCCATGTATTTTCAAAATTTCTTCTGTGATTTCCTGCTTGACCCATTCGTTGTTTAGTAGCATATTGTTTAACCTCCATGTACTTGTGGTTTTTCCTGATTTTTTTCTTGTGGTTGACTTTGAATTTCTTAGCATTGTGGTCAGAAAAGGTGCATGGTATGACTTCAGGCCTTTTTTATTTGTTGAGGTCTGTTTTGTGCTCTAATATGTGATTTATTCTGGAGAATGTTCCATGTGCACTTCAAAAGAATGTATATTCTGGTGGTTTAGGATGGAATATTCTGAGTATAGCTGTTAAATCCATCTGGTCCAATGTGTCACTCAAGACCGTTGTTTCCTTGTTTATTTTCTCTTTAGATGATGTGTCCATTGATGTTAATGTCTCCTATGATGGTTGTATTAGTATCAACTAGTTCCTTTATGTTTGTTATTAATTGTTTTATGTATTTGGGTGCTCCCATGTTGCATGTTTGGGTGCATAAATATTTACAATTGTTATATCTTGTTGGACTGTCCCCTTTATGATTATATAGTGCCCTTCTGTTTCTTTCTACAGTCTTTGTTTTAAAATCTAGTTTGTCCAATATAAGTATTGTTACTCTGCTTTTCTTTAGACATCCATTTGCATGATAATTGTTTCTCTATTCCCTCGCTTTCAATCTGCAGGTGTCTTTAGGTCTAAAATGAGTATCTAGTAAGCAACATATAGATAGGTCTTTTTTTTAAAAGCCATTTTGACACCTTATGTCTTTTGATTGGAGTGTTTAATCAATTTAAATTCAAAGTAATTATTGATAGACATGTGTTTACTGCCATTTTATTACTTGTTTTGTGGTTGTTTCTGGAGATTGTCTCTGATCCTTTCTTCTCTTTCTTTCATGTTTTGCTGATTTTCTTTAGTGATATATTTGGATTTCTTTCCCTTTATTCTCTGCATGTTTATTATTATTATTATTTTTGGTGTGTGAGTACCTTGACTTTTATACAAACATTCATTTTTACTGCTTTTGTGTTTCCTGCCTTTATACTTTCACTTTTGGTCTCTCCTTTCCCCTTTAATATTTCCTGCAGGACTGGTTTGGTGGTCATGAGATCCTTTAGTTTTTGGGAGACTCTTTATCTCTTCCTCTATTCTGAATGGAAGTCTTGCTGGATAGAGTATTCTTGGCTGCAGATTTTTCCCATTCGGCACGTTGAATATATCATGCCACTTTCTTCTGGCTTGTCAAGTTTCTGTTGAAAGATCTCCAGCTAACCATATGCGTTTCCCCTTGTAAGTTAACTTCTTTTGTCTTGTTGCTTTTAAGATTTTTCTTTATCATTATATTTTGCAAATTTAATTACAATATGTTTTGGTGTTAGCCTGCTTTTGTTGATTTTGATGGGAGTTCTATGTGCCTCCTAGATCTGGATATCTGTTTCCTTCCCCAGATTAGGGAAGTTTTCAGCTATTATTTCTTCAAATAAATTTTCTACCCTCTTTTCTCTTTCTTCTTCTTCTTCTTTTTTTTTTAAAGATTATTTATTTGACAGAGATAGAGACAGACAGCGAGAGAGGGAACACAAGCAGGGGGAGTGGGAGAGGAAGAAGCAGGCTCATAGTGGCGGAGCCTGATGTGGGGCTCGATCCCATAACGCCGGGATCACGCCCTGAGCCGAAGGCAGACGCTTAACCGCTGTGCCACCCAGGTGCCCCTCTTTCTTCTTCTTCTAAGATTCCTACAGTATGACTGTTATTACATTTGATGGAGTCAGTGAGTTCCCTAAGTCTATTTTCAATCTGCATATTTCCTCTTTCTTTCTTCTTTCCAGCTCCATTGCTTTCCATTACTTTGTCTTCTAGGTCATTCATTCATTCTGCTTTTTCCAGCCTGCTGTTCATTGTGTCAATCCTGTTTCTAATCCTGTTTATTGCATACTTCATCTGTGATAGATTCTTTTTAAACTCTTTTATCTCTGTGGTAACAGTCTCACTGATGTATTCTGTTCTTTTCTCAATCCCAGTGCATATCCTGCTAATAGTTGCTTTAAATTCTCCATTAGGCATTTTACTTATATCTGTTTTACTTAGGTCTCTGGCCATGGCCATATCTTGTTCTTTCATTTGGAATAAATTCCTCTGTGTTCACATTTTGTCTAAGTCTCTGCCTTCTTCTCTGTGTTAGAAAAGCCAGTTATGGGGCGCCTGGGTGGCACAGCGGTTAAGCGTCTGCCTTCGGCTCAAGGCATGATCCCAGCGTTGTGGGATCGAGCCCCACATCAGGCTCCTCTGCTATGAGCCTGCTTCTTCCTCTCCCACTCTCTCTGCTTGTGTTCCCTCTGTCACTGGCTGTCTCTATCTCTGTCAAATAAATAAATAATATCTTAAAAAAAAAAAAGCCAGTTATGTTTCCTGCTCCTGAAAGTAATGGCCTTATGAAGAAGAGGTCATATAGCCCCCAGGACCTGGTACTTCAGGAAGTGTCTCCAGTCTGTGCTGTGTGCACTCTGCTGTTGTGTTCTGGCTGTTCTATTCTTCAGGCCAGTTGTCTGCAGAGGCTCTCCTTGCCTGCTGTGGGCAGTATTTGGCCCCTGGCCTGAATGTGGTGAGTTTAGGTGTGCTCTGGTCTGCTTGTGAAACAAGAACTGTCACCACCTCCACCAGAACTGAGGGCCTACAAAACTCTGGTCAGGAGATGTAGTGTGGGCAGGGTTTGTGCTGGTATTCTGGGAAAGGTCTGCTGTGCTGGGACTGAGGCAAGCATGACTGAGAAGGGCAGTCCCACCAGAGCCCAGGGGGGTGGAGTGTGGTATAAACAAGTGAGGCAGCCAGTGTCTATGCTGAGTTGCTTCCCTCCGCAGGTGGCTCTGTGTTTATGCTGAGGTGCAGAGGAGGGAAATGGCACTGGCCAGCTCCTTTGTTTCTGGAGAGACATCTGTGTGAACACTGCCTCTCAGGGTTGTGCTCTGAGAAGAGTGAATAATCTCCACACTGTGTGCCACAGGCATTGCTCAGATTGTTGTTTCCATGCTGTCTGTCCTGGATTATTTGCCTGCCTTCTCTCCAGGAGCAGCACAGTGCCCTCTGGGCTCTATCCCAGCCAAGCTTGCCGACCTTTAAAACTCCAGGCTTTATGCTCCACTTGTAAGAACTCACGAAGCCAATGGCTTCAGGGAAACATTCTCTTTTTGTGTTCCTTATTTACATAAGAAACATGTTGCCCTTCTCTGTAACCGTGGCTCACTCCCCACAGCAGCACCCACAATCCATTTCTCCCCTAAACCATGTCTCCTACTTCCTACCTTCCTTGATGTAGCCTCTTCTCTCCCTTCAGTTGTGGAGTTTGTTCTGTCAGTGTTCATGTCAATTTCTGGGGTATTTAGGATGATGTGATAGTTATCTAGTTGTGTTCTTGGGATGGTGAGCCTAGGGTGCTATTCCATTGTTATATTTGTGTTCTCTTCTGGAATTCTTGTATTTGAAAGTAAAGCGGGATACATGTTTCTTCATTTTATTTAAAATGAATTATAGTGGAAGTGCTTTTTTAACAAAATGTTCTGCCCTTTCATATCTAATATGGTACAAATAATAGTAAAATAAAGTTTATAGGTCCTGATGATCACATAATTCCAGAGCTAAGAGAACACATGTCTCTAGAATATAGCGAACCAGGGCAACCAGCGTATACTTTTAGGTGCCAACCTTGCACTTGCACTTGCACTAGCCAGAGATAAGTGTCCCCTTAAATTTTGTGCCTTGTGCACCTTGCCTGCCTGAGCCTTGTCTTGGCCCTGAATATGTCCTTATGAAATATGTGGCCTTGGAAGTGGAAATTATTCTCTCTAAACCTCAGTTTCCTCATAAAGAGATGATGGCATCTTGAGAGTTTTAATTTAATGACAGTGTGCAGGATGAGGGGGAATATAAAAACAGAGGACCAATAGATAAGTTTTGAAGAATCATAAACTTATAAAGTAATAAATGATAAACTAACCTGATAAACTTATTTTAATTCTTTCATTTTATTGAGGAGGATCTTACTCAAGAGAATGCAAAGACTTATCCAAGGCTATTAATCTGTTTTGAGCAGAGCCAATGCTGGAGATGTTTCCAGGATTCTGTTCAGTGTTCTCTCCATTATAGCCCACTTACTAGACAGCATAGTGAAATAGCTTGGAGACTCTGGGAACACAGACTCTGGGAACTTAGATAAGGAAGAGAATAATGCCATCAACTGAAATAAGCAATGAAAGTTGGTAGGAAAGATGGTGAGTTAACAAAGGATTGGAGTAGAAAAAACATACTTAAGCTATGATGTGAAAGATTTAGATAATATGTGACAAAGAACTTTCTGTGAAGGAAGCCTGCTAGGGGTTTGTAATAGGATATTTAGGCAAACTGAGAACATTTTTCTATGATGATCTTTAAAAGTAGGCTAGTTTTGGGGAGATGGTTTAAGTGTAGCATTGCCTGTAAGCAAGAATTTGTATGCAGTAATTCCTCAAGCTCCATCTGAAGCCTGCGATTCTTTGAAGTTTTTAGATTTAGTGCACTTGGCTTGTAAAATGGATTTTGGATATGGGACATAAAATATGAAGGATTTGAAATGACCCTTTAAATGGGAGAGGAATCAGCTATGCTGTATCAGAGGGGTTACTCTGGTGTAACCTTTTCAAGTCCTGCAGGCTGTAGTGCTTTTAAAGACCCAAGAGTCTGAAACTTCATCCTTCTACTGGCTCTTTGTAGCTAGAGTTGTCTCTCAAAGCAGTTACAGAGAAGGAAGACTGCTTTATCAAGAGGCAGCATCTGCACCAGAAAACTAGGAAGGTTCTTGAGCTGAGTTTTCATGAGCAAAAAGGGAAGATGAGCCTGACCGAGTGGTTGTCTCAACAGTTTCCTGTTGAAGACAATCTATAACCTGAAAAAGTTAACATCTTTTTAGTTTTCTGGCTCAAGTGGTAAATGGTTATATTTTCATCATTGGTGGTTTTCTTCAAACATAACCATGGACTCAAAATACTTTTACCAAAAAAGATTTTAAGGAAAATATTATATTTCAGTCTGTATTATTGTGAGAGAAATCAGAGTGACCAAAAATAATGTTTCAAAATCCTACTTTGAACTTGTCTTAGGCTGAGACCCAGAAAAGTAATTTTTACTATGGAAATATGTGAGTCTTGGTGAACTAGACCAAATAAAGTTGCTGTATTTCAGTAGAGTTTGTTTTGTTTTTGTTTTTTAACAGCATCTTGATGAGAGAGAATGTGGGGGCTACTAACTAATCCACTAACTACAGTGATGGGTAGTACTCATGAAGAATGGGTTCAGATCTATGGTCTCTTCTTTATGGTACACAGATTTTATTTCAGTGACTATTACAAAGTAGTCAGAAGGACATGGGCCAGAAATTATTAATATTATTTATTTAGGCATCCTAGAGACACATTGGCAGCAATTATTTTTTGTAGCTATGTAGCTGTGTGATCCCAGGAAAGCCCTCATTGAAATTGGTCATTTGGGGATGGTGACTGCCCTCAGTATCCATCTATTTGGATAGGATGGAGACAGTCTATAGGAATAAAGTTTTGCGTGCTGTATCTTGGGACCATAGAGGAAGGTGGTGCTGAAATGATGACAATATTACGGGATACATTCACAAGCCCAGTCTATGGGTAAGTGTCAGCTTCTGCAGCTTTGAAGGGACTAAAGAGGAAGGCAGAGCCATTTTGGTACCGGGAAGGTTTTGTGAGCAATTGCAAGCAGGAATTTTGATATAGAGAAATCTTTCAGCCAAATGGTGACATACTGCAAATGAATTAGAACTATTCTTTTTTTGTAGTATTAATTAGTTCATATTCTTGATTGATAGTCTCTGCCCATTTCATGGAGAAATGTTGGATCAAACTCTTGATGAGAAGTTATGCAAGTTTTGTCACATCCATCCTTTTAGTAGTGTTGGAAAGAAAATTTATTATTTATTCATTTATCATGTATTTTTAGCTGGATTCCAGAGTATAAATGAGGGACAATGAGAAATGAAGACAAAGGGATAAGAGTAAATTATGATGGACCCTTAGGTGACGTGCCAATGAAAGTAGATTTTATTTGTAAGACATGGGGAATAATTGAAGGATTAAGAGAAGCATTGAGAGCAAAGGTGAAACAGTAGAGGTCTGTTAGCTTTATACAGCCTTCAAGTTATGCCCGGATAGTGTTTTAAAATATAACATCCAGGAAGAGTGATGCTGGGTTGAATACAAGCTGTTTTGTACCTATTGTGTCATACCTGGTGCATTACCCATATATATGTTTATTGCACAGCCCATAGACATTAGTGTTTGCAATTCTTGATCTAGAAGTGTGTCTTCAAACACTGTATAAGAACACTGTACCTTTACCTTGCATAAATATTACCAGGTCTGACCAACCTATAAGTTCAGATAAATTCTCATTAACTTTAATGCTAAATAATTATAGTTCTTCCAAACGGAGGGTTGATGGAGGGAGACAGGTGGGGTCTGGCCTAGATAGGTGATGGGTATTAAGGAGGGCACTTATTGTGATGAGCACTGGCTGTTGTACGTAACGATGAATCACTGATTTCTAGTGCTGAAACCAATATTGCACTGTATGTTAACTAACTAGAATTTAAATAAAAATTTGACAGGAAAAAAAGTAATTATGGTTCTTGTATATTCATGACTACCCATCTTCAGCCCACTTATTTCTGAAAAATCTCCACAATGTCTCATATGTCCAAGAGGGAAAAAAAAAGCCTGCTCATGTTTGTTAGCGTGCTGCCAGCAAGTCACTTGAGGTAGGGATTGCATTATAACCACTGCAGTTGATGCCTTTCTGGGAAAGCAGCTTTCCTGCTCTCCGCTGACCTCAAGGGTGCTGATCACTGCTTGGCCGGTGCTCTGCAGGCCTCACCAGATGTGGCCACTCTCATTCAGACCAGTGGTGGGGTGGTTTCTTTTTCCATATTAATTGCAAATTTTTATTTAGGTGCCAGAACCTATAATCTCAGAGATTTACTGGACAATAGCAGCATTAGCTCTGAATCAAATTTTTTTTTGTCCGTATGTGTTGCAAAACCCATCCTTAGAACTGTCTGGCAACATGACACCAGGGCGTCACATTATTTATCACTTTTTTCTGGTTTTCCCTAGGTTCTTCCCATCCTCAGCTCCCACATACTTCATATTTCCTCGTTCCAGTGAAAAAGTACAAAAGCTTGAATGCATTTCCACTTGTCCAAATGGGCCCTCAGTGTGGAAGATGACTTTAGTCTCTCAAACAGGTAAGGGAAATCACTTTTGAAGTAGCAAGACACAGTACTAGATTAATATTACTTAGGGTAAGTAACCAAACTGCATTTATTTTCATGTTTTTATAGTTTGAACGTATACCCATAATCACATCAGTATAAATCTACCCACAAGCACAATCTTTGTAGAACCTGTTTTAAAGTTTGGGACTCTTCTTTACCTACTCTAGTAAATTCTATCTAAATACTCCTTTCCCGCTAGCTTTGGTTTACTGATACCACGATGGTCGAGCTAATCTCTGCTCAACTCTTTCCTCTCTAGTACACGAGAGTTAAAGAACCCATGTCATTCTTGCCTTCTGATGCCTTTTCCCATCTTCTCCAAACTTGTCACAACTCAATTCAGTACTTCTGTCTGTGAATCTTTTCTTGCTTAATTATGTCTTGTTTTAATCACTGCCATTATATTAGTCCATCACTTTCTGAAATGTTTTTTATGGAGAACTGTTTTCTTGAAAGATATTAATAAGTATTCTTTTGGAGGGGTAGGGGAAAGAAATTTGTGGTCAGCTAAATTTGGGTAATTCTGCTCCCTCTATCCACCTTTCTCAGTGCACTTGAATGTATTAAATGTTCTAAGAAGTTTTTCAATAAAGAAACTAGTTTTGTATCCAGTGTTATTAATATGTGCTCCAATGCTTATGTTACATTTCTTACATATTGCAGCTTTGTTAAACTACAAATTTCTTAGTAAATAAATCTCCTCAATTTCTGTGATAACTCTCCTTAGTACCTGATTCAATACTGTGTATAATTTAGCTAAACTTACATGTGATAAACTAGACATCATGTTAGGTCCTGCAAGTTCAAAGATGAATAATTTTTGTAAAGATTTATGGAATAACAAGTAGCTCTCAATGAATAGTATATTGCTGATATTTAGCATTTATTGAATTATGGTAGCCTTGGAGTTTGATTTTCAATTCTAACTGCGACAGTTTATGTTTTATTTCTCTGTTCCCATTTAAGAATCTATAAATCCTTTTCCCCCTGTTGTTATTATGCAAGTATGAAAAGACTTTTAAAGATATTTGAAAACCAAGGTAAAATTACCAAAATGTTACACAGGGATTTAAACTTTTGAATAAGTAAAATAAATTTACTTATTCTTTGGAATCTAATATTTTCTTAAGTTAGAACATTTCTAACAAGAGGAATCAAGGGATGGTGAAATATCCAAGCAAGACTTTAAAATAGCATTGCTAAAACACTGATATACCCAAAGCAGAAAGCGAGAGGAGCTATAGATAATGGCAGGCAGAGGCGAATGAAATATTTTGTTTCATTGCTGGTAAAGATGTACGGGTGCTATTGTGGTTATGGAAGGAGTTTGGGCTCAGTGGATGGTGCACATCAGTGCTAATTTCTTTTTTTCTTTTATACGATTTATTTATTTATTTTTAGCGGGGAGGGGTAAAGGGAGAGAATCTATCAAGCACACTCCCTGCTGAGCGCAGAGCCCAACTGCTGGGCTCAATCCCATAACCCGTGATATCATGACCTGAGCCAAAACCAAGAGTTGGACTTTCAACCAACTGAGCCACCCAGGTGCCCCACCAGTGCTAATTTCTAATACTCCAAAGATTAATAGCTTTTGGACCCAAGTGGTAGACAGAGTTCAAAGGGACCCCTTATTACTGAAGAATTTGCAGTAGTGTTTGGAGTATTTAATCTATTTGGAGCTAAAAGAATTATGGCCACAAATGAAATAGCTCTTGGTTATTCTGTGGTTCAGTGAACACTTGTTGGATCTTTATTTGTTGTCATCAGTGTGTTAGGCTCCATAGTGGTGGTGGTGGTTGTGGTGGTCATTACAAGTAAGCAATGTATTCTGAAGAGCGATGGATATATACATTATATATGGAAAGCTTAAAAATATGACATGATAAATTATGGAAAAAACGTTAGTATTACCTGATTGAGGAAAACACAACAAAATGTTCAAAAACATCCTGAAGAGTGAACTGGGTTTGCTGTAATTCATTTCGGGGGATGAAGAGCTCCTAGATAAAATGTTAAGACACACACACACACACACACACACACACTAAATAATAGTTTGAGGAGGTGAAGGGAAACAAATATTAAGGTTAAAATCTTGGCAAGTCAATGCACAGGTTATGTTACAGGGAAAAGTTGAAGAAGAAACTACTTCCAGAGTCAGATAAGGGTCTTGTCATAAAATATGTACTCTGACCTTTTCATGCAGCAGAACCTTCCCACATTCTACAGAATGACACCAATCTTTGGCATTAGCTTTAGGGGAAAAAACTGTGGTCTCCATGGCAAGTCACAAGATATGTTAAGATTCTTACAACCCACCAACTTCTACATGTTTCTAATATACCAAGAAGAAAATGATACCACTGAGAAAAATATATAGAATGTATTTTTTGTAAATTTCTGTTCAAACAGAAAGATGGTTTGCGTTTACAGACAGAATTGAAAAAAAAAATTTTCTTCCTGCTTTTGAAAGTCAGGAGTTTGGATTAGAAAGATGAATAAGGAAAGTAAAACACTGACTTCACAAATAATGTTGAAGAACATAATTTTTTTGATACCATTGCTTGTGATGAAAAACACATGGGTCTGTCAAGAGGAGGAAACATCTCATTGCAGCATGAGGGGCTGTCAAGATGATGTCAGATTGGAAAAGAGAATTTAAACTAAAATTTGAGAGGGTTTTGGCATAAGAAAAGCAAAAGGAGGAAAGGTGCCAAGTATTTCTTAGGAAAACTAAGAGAAACTATTATCAGAGCCTCAGATACCTATGCTCCAATTCCCAAAATAGAATCACTTACCAAAATAAGAAAAATATTTCAGAAGAATGCTACCACCTGGCTGTCCTCAAGGACTGTCCCTGCTTGGAACTCCTCCTTGCTGCGCACCGCAAGTTTGAGTCTCACTGCTTATGGATGCTAACATGGGCCTCTCGTGCCTTTTTTGGAGGGTTTCACTTAAACATCTGCCCATGTCCTCTGGAACCATGATGAAGTTAGTTTCATTTCTTACTCCTGGGTCTACCTTGTTCCAGCATCTTCCTTTTTCAAAGGAAGTTTTGGCAAGTCCAATACCATATTGCTCTTATATTTATGAATCAAACATATTAAGTCAATATGTATTTTAATAAAAACTTTAGAGAGATTCTTTACTACGATCATACTTGTAATTTTGTGTCCTGTGCAAAGAACGTGGGTATGATTAATTTAAAACTGAGACCAGTAGATGTTTCTGCCTTTAAGGATAGTCCCTAATAATCTGCCAGTGGCTAATTACTGGGAACAATGTAAAGAAGATGTTTTCTGGCCTTTCCTAGGTGGTGAGGAGGGGAGTCCTTTGATCTGTGAAGGAAAGAGTATAGGAGCTAGTGGTGATGCTAGGGGAGGAAGAGATACAAGGACAGAGCTAAATTGTATTTTTGTGTTATAATTGTTCTAACCCAGATACAAGGACAGAGCTAAATTGTATTTTTGTGTTATAATTGTTACTTATGTCAAAAGGTATGTAGAAATACTGAAGTAAAAAAATATTTCATTAACATT
Source organism: Ursus arctos (assembly GCF_023065955.2). Classification (NCBI taxonomy): domain Eukaryota; kingdom Metazoa; phylum Chordata; class Mammalia; order Carnivora; family Ursidae; genus Ursus; species Ursus arctos. The sequence goes on from NW_026622763.1 coordinate 59,334,061, forward strand.
TTAAATAATTTTAAAAGCCAGAGTTTACTAAAGGGCTCAATATAATAGAATGGGAAGTACTTTAGCCTTCTCATATTTCTCTGATTAAAAGTAATTTGCAGATATTTAGAAAACAAAAGCTTTTAAAGATTAAATTCATATCTTGTCTATAAGAAATGGCCACGAAATTGTGTGTGTGTGTGTTTTGTAGTGTCTTGTGTTAGATTATGCTAATGGCAATATTTCCGTTTATTCAGTCGAATATTTGGTTTTGGTATTTGCTCTTCACTTGCTGAGACGGAGCAGCGAGGATGAATCTGTTGATTGTTATGGAAATGTGAAATGGTTTTCTTTTGGAGCTGAGACTTCTATTTCTAGAAATCAAAGGTCTTACTTAACTCTATTAACTTTAAAGGGACACAGGAAAAGGGCTGGTCTTTAAGCCCAAGATTTATCGACAAAATGTTAGTAAATGACATGCATCCATGAGCATATAGATCCTTCAGAAAAGGTAAGTGAAACCTGATTGTCTAATCAAGAGAGACCATGTTATCAGAGATGTGGCAAAATAACACAGTCGTTAATTGTGTTGTGGTGCCATAGTCACAGCCTAGAGAGAAATGAAAGTTTAAGACAACGCTTCTCAAACTTCAATGGGCATATCGATCAGCTGGGGATCTTACTTAAATGCAAATTCTGCTTTAGTGGAATTGAGGGGGGCTTCAATTCTGCATTTCTACAAGCTTTTAGGGAATGCCTCTGCTCTGTCTTCGTACCACACCTCATAATGTGGACAAGAAATTGGGATAAGTTTCATGATTCCGCTGTTTTTCTATACCTTCCTTCTCTCCAACAGTGGGCAGACCTTCTCATCCACGCCAGTCAGAGTGAATTGTGATACTAAAAGCATAAGGTGAGGCACAGTTTCTGTAACACTTCGCTGTAGATAAGTCAACTAAAAAGAAGTTACATGTTTTTTCACATATCAGCTTGCTAAGATCACTCCTAGGCTACAACAGAAATACTAAGATTATTGGTAACATACGGACTCCATGAGATTTTCTTTAGCTTTATGTGGTTTTGTTTTTAGTTAAAGATAGGAAGCCTGGAATTTTCTACCAAACTATGTATTTAGCACTAATATGTCACTTAGTAATTTGAAAATAAGGAAAATTATTACTTGGATTGAAAAAAATAAGATGCATATGATACAAACAAATGATCAACACCATTGTAATTAAGTGCTTACATTTCTTCTGGTAATTGGATAGCTTATCATTTCTTACAAATCTATGTGTGACTTCCTCAATGGCAAAGAATAGACCATGTGCCCTGCGTGTGCGTTCTGGAGGGTGCTGGGCAGTTCTGGGCGCGCAAGACCATCCCATGCAGCCTTTTCTGCGCCTCACTCTGTATTCTACCTCTTCGCTTTGCAAACAAGATGCCTCAGGAGAAAGCCTGTCCTGCCCCGAAAGCTGTAGTGCAGGGTGCACACGTGGTTCCGGTTTTCACTTCCTGAGGATTGTTTGTTTTGAGATGACTCTCATTCTGTTTACTTTTACCGGGAGCCTTGTCTAGCATTTGAAAAGGATCTTGACAAGAACTATTGTATGATTCTCTGGGAACAAACTGTCACTTTTCAGATTGTAAGCATCTGCCAAATTATTGTTAAAATTTGGGGATGAGTTGATTATACTCTTCTGTCTTGTGTACATTTGAAAATCTGCATAAGCAAAATCTGAAAGAAATAGGGACTCAGACAAGCGAAGATACTATTTACAAGGTCAAGGTTACATAAGAATAGAGAGCCTAAAACAGACACAAAGAAATGCATGTGTGTATCCATTACATATGTATGTAATTTCATAGACCTGTAAATTCAAAATTTTACAAAAATATTTATTTGAATAATTATTCCTAGAGATTAAAAAGGGTCTGGGGTTCTACACTTAGTCGGGAGTCTGCTAAAGTTTCTCTCTCCCTCTCCTTCTGCCCCTACCATTACTGCCTGCACCCCCGCACTCTTTCCCACTCTCTCTCTCTAAAATAAATAAATAAAGCTAAAAAAATAAAATAAAAGGCTACAATGCTTAATGAAAGTTCCCTGCTCGTGATCAGGATAGAGATTAAGATTTCAAGTTTAGTGGTTATATGAGTCCATTGGTTGTCTCATCAGTGCTCACTTACTGGACTTGATTTGTCATGTCAAATATTAGTTACTGAGAAAGACTATGTGAGAATCTGGACTGATCAGTGCAAAACTAATACCACAGTTAGCAAAACAACTTGAAGTAAATCAGATGGGCCATTCATGCACTTGTTTGAGCAACAAACATTAAGTACAGGCATATTTTGTACAAGACATTATTCTAATAACTACAGGAGAAACAAGTTATATTAGGTTTGTTTTTTCTCCAGTACTTGCAGTTTAGTTAAGAAGATTTGATTTATGTATTTAATTGTACTTTTGTCTAGGAAGGATGCCCTGTAGATGACGAGTTAATAAAAGAGTCTTCATGTTATAAAAAACCTCTAGATAGGTCAGTGTGAGAAGTGTTATTTTCTGACTTGAAAACATCTTAGCCCTTTAGGCCTTACTTACGTAGCTAGACGTTAATCAACAAGCAGGTCAAAACTGTGATTTAACGTTTTAGTACCAGGTTAGGTTATAACCTGTTGGATATACAAATGAAGTTACAGACCAGATTGTAGTGTGATTTAGACTTTATAACAATTCATGTGTATATTCATGTACATCTATATAAGTCTATCTAGACTTGGAAAATTTGGGGCATGTTGTACAACAAACTTTAAGAGTTGTTAAATCTAGGGGGTAGAGTTGGATAAGTGGAACAGGGAGAAAATTTTACTTCTTAGGTGAATTTTGGTAGATTTTTACTTTTTTTTCTCTTTGGTACTTTTCAAATTAAGAAGTTATAATTTTAGTTCTAATATAGAAAGAATTTTTTAAAAGGATCTAGTCCATGTCTCTGTCTTTAGGTAAAATAATAAAAATATGTCTTGCCCATCCCATGGGAGAGGAAAGCTGGGCCTTTTCTTATTTTTGGTTTTAGATTTTCCTTTTATGTAAACAGAGCACTGCACTGTGGTTGCATATAGTGGCTTATATAACAAGGAGGAAAATACACCACAATTGAAACTGGTTGTGTGAGACTGGAAAGGTTATGGGTGATCTGTTTTCTTTTCCTTATATTCCAAATTTTCTATAATATGATTTTTTTGATGCTCTGATTAATATTAATTAGTTTAAAGAATAAAAAGTCATCTAAAATACATGGGCTTATATAATGACATGCATGTGCATTTTAAGACCATTAAAGGATTATATTTACAATGCATTTTGAAACTATCACAAGAATAAGATTACAATTAGATATGTCTCATTTCTAAAGTATAAATCAGTGAGATAACATCATTTATAAATGATGCCATATGTGAATCATTAGCAAGTTAACGACGGCCAGCTTCAAGGATACTCTTGCTTTTCTAATAAATGTTGCATTCACATTAAAACCAAAACACACGAAAGGAGAATATTCCACAAACATCTGCTAAAAGTGTCAGGATGTTTGGTTATTTTTTCCCTAAAAGTCAATAGTGTAAGAAGGGTTGCAGCATTTCAGATATCAAGATGTTTACTAGGAAATGTTCATCAGGCGTTTTCCCCTCTTAGCTACGTGGCAGCTCCACACAACGGAAAGGCCATGGGCGCTGGTTTTAGACCCAGGTCCACCACGTGCAAACCATGGGAGCATCATTGTTGGGTGTCACTTAAGCTCTCTCACCATCTGTCTCTTCGTTTGTGGGGGGGGGGGGAAGAAATAAGAAGAAAAAAAGATTCTTTTCTTCCCTTGGTGGATATATATCTGCTATATTTTGTCTAAGAAACCCCATGCCTTCAATTGGGTGTGGGGGTGGGTGGGTTCTTAGAGTAAGGGGATGGTTGGGGGTCAGCAGGGCTGGTTTCATGAGCACATGATCAGTGCAGTCGTACAGAGCTCCATGTTCAACAGGGTCTCCCACGTGATTTCAGGTTCTATGGTCATCATTCTAAAATTCTTATTTATTTTATCTTAATTTTGTGATTTACAAGTGAAGTTGGATATGACAGTGGAGAAGGACTGGGGTCTCTCAGCTGACTCCCTGCCACCCTAAGGTGGCTCTTAGCTGCTGGCTCCTTTGCCCCTAGACCCTGAATGGTCTCCCTAGTCCTCCTCCCTCTGCAGGGTCCTGGGCACAGGTGAGGAGAGGGTCTTGCCCATCCCGCAGGTGAGGAGAGCTGGGCTTGGTGCAATGCCTACATGGGGGTGAGCATTTTACCCACTCCCAATCCAGGTAACTAGTACAACCCATCTCTCTTGGACTGGGGTGTTGAGCTTGTGAGAGGGAACATGCTGGTTCAGTACTCCTGCCTGCAACTGAGGCACCATGCGTGTGTTCGGTGGCTGCTAAGAGGGGACACCTGGCAGCTGATGAGCTGCCCACACGTAGATGTGCACACTCTCCATGTGATGGGTGAGCTCTGTAAGCCACTGCGCCAGTCAGACCGTTCCTCAGCCCAGGGGAGCTGACACTGAAAAGGAAAGGAGAGGAGAGGAGAGGAGAGGAGAATGGAGGAGAGGAAAAGAAAGAAGGAGAGAGAGAGAGGGAGGAAGAGAGAAAGAAAGAAGAAAAGAGAAAGGAAAGAAGGAAGGAAAGGATGGGAGGGAGGAAGGAAAGGATGGGAGGGAGGAAGGAAAGGATGGGAGGGAGGAAGGAAAGAGGGAGAGAGGGAAGGAAGGAAGGAAAGAAGGGGAGAGGGAAGGAAGGGGAGGGGGGGGGAAGGAAGGAAAGAAAGAAAAAATAGAAAGAAAAAAAAAAAAGCAAAAAAACCCAGAGAGATCGACCATGAATGAAAAGTAAAGACTTTCTGTGTTAGTGTCTGTGCTGACACTTTGTACCTGCTTTTTGAACCATGGATCCCACATTTTCATTTTGTGTCAGGCCCTGCAGATTATTTAATCTGTGTCAAGGTATGCATGTGTGTCACAGTATGCATGAGGTTGCTGAAAAGATTGGATGAGGTAACATACAGTAAGCATCTCACAAAGGGTCTGGTACATAGTAGGTCTTTGATAAGTAGAAGGATTAAGATGTAAATTGTGTGCCTTCAAAATATGAAAAGATTAGGAAGGAAATTCTGGAAAGACAAATAATCCTACTGAAATCACGAGTGAAGAATCCTTCCATTTTGCTTTCCCTCCTCTTTCCCTGTCTTCGGTATGGGTGTCTATTTCTAGGGCATGGCCTACCCCTTTGATGATAGAGATTTTGTTTTTGAGGCCTCATTCCACAGGTTTTTAATATCATTATTTGGAAGGTGGTTTGCAATGCAAGAGGCCATTTCTAGAGCCGTGTAAGGAAGGGTGATCGGCTGAACACAGCTTGTGTGGTGCCTGTCCATCCAGTCACCTGAGCGGTATTTGATACGGGTTAAAGGGTCTGTTCTTGTTCTCTGTGTGTTTGTTCGAACTTCAAAATGGAGCATGGCAAGAGGGGCTTGCACCTGTTAGAGGCTGTAGACTCTGAGGAGGAGAAAAAGATAACCTTAGCCTCTAGGACAGGAAAATGTCATGGTTTTTTTTGTGTCTTAAGAATAGTAGTTTATCAAAAAGGAGTTTACACAGCTCGCTGAGAAACATTTTCCAGAGAATTAAGTCTCTGTTTTCTCTTATCTCATTTTTACCTTTGTCACTAACCCATGAACAGTAAAACTTCAGAACCTTATAAAGTATGATGGCCAATAAAATAATTCATGAATGTAATATGTTTGGTCTGGGGAAATCTATTTTTATCCATTACATGGTACATGGAGTGCCCCGTACTTTGTTCCAAGTAACTTCTGGAGGATATCTGGTGAAATAATTCAATATGACTAGCAGTTATTTTCTGGAGACTGCTATTGTTTTGACATGGAGAGCATTGAAAACATATGGTCTTTCATGTCTCTTGCCTTGTGCTTTCCTTGAAAATGTTTATATTTGCTTGTGGTAAAATGCATTAAGTTTCATAATCCTGAACAACCTTCTGGTACACAGATTCACTTTCAAGCCGCGCAACTGCGGAAACAGAAGTTTTTACAAAAAGATGAGATTTTCTTATGTAGCTGTGCATTTTAGACAACACAGGTGCCAAATTTTATTTTATTTTTTTCTAATGTTCAAATTCCAAGCAACTGTTAGGATAAATTATCTTTATGCCGCCTTCTCGATAGTTCGTATTCTTCCAGAATCAATGTAAGTCTGGCCCAAATTTGTCAGCCTGAAAGAGATGGCAAGGTCTGTGCTCGTTTAACCTCGGAATGTGGTTACTACACTGTTCATTGACCCTTGTGATTATGACGATAAATGTTTCCTGTGCATATGGTGGAATGAGATGGCTTGATTGAAAGCTTTTTCTTGACACAGGATGACCATAAAAAGTACATTTTCTTCATACAGTATGATAAATCTGGGCCTTATGGCTAACGCTGTTTCATTTATGTCCAGAATCAGTAATCTGTCTTTCTCCTCAGTATTTGCTATGTCTGAGCCAAGGAAGTAAAGCTCATTAGCAATGAAAATCCAAAGCAAAATGTGAAGACATCTAACAATATATATCTAGGAAAGAAATGGTTTTCAGGTTTGCTGAAGTTAAATCTCAACTAGCTATCGCACGCTAGTTGGTCAAGCTTTATATTTTGATTTATTTTGTTATATGCATTACAATTTAATGGACTATATACCATCTTTTTAAGGCACATGCATACCGTTGCTTTTCTGACCTTTGTTTTCAGTTGATGGCAAGTTTAGTCTAAAACGTTAGTTGGGACTAAATTTCGAGTCGTTTTATCATGCTGGTGATAGAGTTTGTACCAAACTAGAATTCTGAGGCCCATCATAAGATTGAAAAATACCTTAGTGTGTTCGATATTGAAAGTCTGCAACTGTTCAAAGCTCCATTATAATATGTATATAATAAAATATTCTAGTTATGTTTTATCAGTTTGTTAGAATTGTATCTCTTTTAGAGAACTTCAGCATACCAAAGAAAAATTGGAAGAGATACTCCCTTGCCCCCAAATTTATGGCGACACCGATTAAAATATCAGAGTAATTACAATGCCCAAAAGCTCATTTTATAATGAATGTGGTTTTCCAAAGCATATAATTTTCTGGTACTTTGGGCCAATTTTCAAAGAAAAATTATTTAATCTTTATTTGAGGTATTAAAGGAAAAACAGCTTGACTCTAAGCACTTTGGAATTCATTCAAGACTCAAATTGTTAAAAGTGATTCAATCTGTTCACCGTCTTGGGTTTTTCAGAGATTATCCACCTGTAGTAAATTGAAAAACTAGGGAAGACTGTATTGTTAGAACATTTTCCAGTTGGCCCATTAAGTACTTTATGGAGATTTCTTGTCTGAAAGAGATGGGCATGACATGCACCGTTTGTTCTATTTGTTTGGCGAAGATAATAATAGCAAAAAACCCTCCAATCATCTTAAAGGTGTACAGATATTCCCATATGGGGAGCACATGAATTTTCAAGATGAAGGCACTTTGAAAGGGATTTTGACTCTATGGAAGTTACATGAGCATTGGGACGGGAGAATCAGGCCAGTCCTGATTAGTATGAGTAAACCATTCTTACACAGGCTCTACCCAGAAGAGAAACAAGTCATCCAGAACCTGATTGAAGTGAGGTAACGCATATAATAAGCTACGGAAGCAAGAGACGTCAGAGTGCTTCCGAATGGTTCCGTTTGATTAGTATGAAAATGGGAACGCTCTGACTTTGAAGGCGGTATTTAGTAGCGTCAGTATTTTCAGGCACTAAAGACTGCGACAAGTACTGTGTGACCCAGGCAAAGAGGCCGAGAGCAACTCTGATTATCCGGTTTCATTGTGAGCATTTTATTCCAGGAAGAACCACTAGAACTTGCAAAAGGTACCTACCATGAAGTCGTCAGAAATCATATAACTTCTGTCTTATAAATTCTTGATATTCCGAATACACTCACTGTGATCTGTTTGGCGTGAGTTGTGGTCTCTCTGAGGGCTCCTTGCCCACCTTGAGCTGAAGAAATGTGGTGTGTTTTGAATGTATTTCTGTTTTAGCAGTCAGAGTCAGCCAGGGGAACACATTTCTGAGTCTGATATTGAATGGTTTCAGTTTGGAGTTTTGTAGACTGGGAACATTTTTGTAGTGAAAGCCACAACCGAACAGAGCTTTGCCCTCTGAATGTATATTTGAAAATCAGTCAAACTTTAGGTTTGACTTAGGTAAAATATTTCAAATACATTCTTCAGCTTTAAAGTTAAAAAATTATTATAAAAATATTGAGAAATATTTTTTTTCTTACTACAAATCACTTGTCAGTATATGTAGATGAACAGGATTCAGCCGGAGAAGAACAACGTTGTATCTTTAGAGGAAACACAGTTCTGATGATTTTAGTTTATGTAGACCTGTCCCAGCTGAATCCAGATAATGTGCGAGGAAGCTAGAGACTGGGCCCCCTAACCAGTGCTGCGCTCCCTCTAACAAAAAACTATAACCAAGTGATTAAAACAGATTGTATATCTGAATTTGAGGCACTTTTGAGTTTTGTTTAGGAGAAACTCTCCACCACTGCCTCTTGCTTGAATAAGGGAATTTGACAAACCCAGCCAAGTCCAGGTAGATGCTGGCCTAGGCTAAGGGTCTACCAAGACTGCGTGCTGGGAGAAGCTAAAAGAGGTCCCTTATGATTCTCTTGGCCAGTTAAAAATTCTTCAAAAACATATCTTGTTTCTACGAAGTGATCTCTCGGCTACCCTATTGAGAAGCCTTGGAAAATTGCCTTCATCCAATGGCTCTATTTTATCAGTCAAGTCATTCTGGAACCTGGTACTGGGGGAAGTTAGCAACAATCAAGGTTTTCTGTAAAGCAGATGAAAGAAGTTCTTTTACTCATGCCAAACATACAATTTAGAGACATGTAAAAAAAAAAGATGGAAGAATAACACAATATATATTAGACAATCCATTTCTACAGAGTGTCATAAATTGTCAGACCTGGAAAGTTCTCAAAACTAGAGGTCATTAGTCGAACCCCTTCACTTGCTTATACCTTAAGTAAAGTGAGGACTGGGCTGATTCGGTGACATAATTGCCAAGGCTTAGTTATGTGACAAGCTGCCAAAGTAGGTGGCCTCCGTGATATACTAAAACTTAAGTTCCTATTTCCCTGCCTAATGATCTAGAGAGTCTTTCTTTCTTATAAACCCTATAAAAAGACATGCCCATAACCAACCATTACTGTACCCCCTTGACACATGACATCTCCTGATTTCCTAAATTAGCAAGTGAATGTTTATGCAACTTACCACATTTTAACATCTTTTTAACTTTTACTAAAGTCTTCTCTCTTGCTAAGGAACAGTTTTTACTCTGACCGGAGTATAGGTGAATTCTAGTCTTCAGTTGCTTGAACTCGCTTCTATATGAAATGTTCGTATTAATCCAAGACACTAAGTCACTGCTGAATTGAACATTCCAATCTTGCAGACAGCCTTTGATTAGAGCCTACTTTCATTGGCTTCTTTGCTTCTGTTTCCAACTCTAAGGTTAAATATCTTCGGGAAGAGAAGCTGGAAATGGTTTGTTTGTTTACCTATTTATTTATCAAGAGAGACATGTCGAGATAAAATGCTGACACTTAGCCGGGCCTACTCAGTAGCCGTTTTCTTTCATCTGAGTGTTACTGACTTTTGTGAGAGGTTAAAAACACAAAGGTTAAATGTACTAATTCAGGAGTCTATTGCATCTCTAATTAACCTAGGGAAGAATCTTTTGACAAAATCCTTTTAATTTCTGGCAGTACTACGCACAGTCCACAATCTCTCCTGTCTGCTGCCCGTCCTCTCTATCAAGGGATCTAACATGAGGTCAGTAGACACTAGTGGAGATAAGTCAACGAGTCATATACATGGAAACAGAGATTAACAATCAAAAAGAAGAGGCAACCTGGAAGTTAAAAGCAGGTATGTTGTTTCCCTGAGAATTTTGGTCCCTAAGTCTGCACCCAGTGACTGTCAGGCTACACTGAATCCAGAATCACCAAAAGGTTGGCTTTGTTATCACTGCATTTCCAGTTGTGTTTTTGGTGACATTCGTATCACATGTTCTCTTTCTACAGTCTCTCTTCAATTGCTTGTTCTTTCTTCATCTCTTCCTCCAATTCAGTCAGTTGCTTGCTCTTAACTTCACAGTATTTCTGATGTGTGTCTTTTTTCCCATTGCTACTCCTGCCACCAAACTCCAACCCTCTTTACCTGTTACTCGATTGATGAATTGGCCTCTCGTTGTTTGTTTCCACCTTGATTTTCCCTCTACAATTCATTTTATTTTCCTTTGGTAGATTAAGTTTCTTAAGACACAGGCCATTCATCCACTTAAATCCTCAAAATATTTCACAGCTCTGCCATGGGCTACTGAGGGAAGAACTAATGCTTCCAGCTGATGCTCAATGTTTTCTTTTATGGTGGAGGAGAAACAGCTCAAATACCTACAGGCATCAGACATATGTGAAGCAAGAGTTAAGAAAAACTTTTGTCTTTACTACAAACAACAAGAAGGCTGCCTAGGCAGAATGATAAGCAGTAACAGAGATTTGCAGAGGCACTAGGAAGTGATAAGAACTGTGGCCATTGATGGAGTTTATGCCCTGCCCGGAGGTCCACCTCTCATCTCCACTGATATGTGGAAATGCAAGGCCAGCATTGCTACCAGAACTTTAGATTTTTTTCAAGAGAAGCTGAACATTTAGAGTTTTATGTGTAGCCTCCCATTATGTAAATACTGATAGCTTATTCAAATAAAACTCTCTCTCTTTCTTCAGTTAAAAAAGAAAACTAGATACTGACCAGGCCAAACAAGTCATCAGGTAGCTAAATTCAGCTCATGGTCTGAATGAGCTGAATGTAGTATTTTTTCCCCCTCTGTAGACTTTATGTTCCATGCCCTACCTTTCTTCCCATAATGACCTCCATGGTCTTGCCTCTCTGCCCTTGCCCTTGCAGTTCTTATCCCCATGAAAGTCTTCTTAACATCCACTCTATTGAAATCTTACCTATTATGACAGCCCACCTCAAAGTCTGTGTCCCCCAAAAGTCCTCCCCCTCCTCTCAGCTTTCTTACAAACCTTGAGTCCTCTCTTTCGTGGCCCATTCCTTAACTCTGCCTGGCACATTCGCTGTTTCTATTTGACTATAAGATGCACGAGGTAAGACTGTCTCTAGAACCCCACAGTCTTTGCAGATAGCACCTAACTGTAGCTGAAGCTCGAGGAATCTGATTTTGAATACACCAAGAGATGGGGGAAGAGTGTCTCTATTTGGGTATTTTTATTTCAGTTCAGAACTTTGAGTCTACCTGCTTCTTATCAAAAGAAAGTGGGTCCCTTCAGGCCTCTCCTCCCTCCAGGTGCGCAGATACCATATCCACAATGTCTGCAAAACTCACTTTTGCGGCACAAAAGGTGACTTGGAATCTGCCTCCTTTAAGGAGGAGAAGCCTCGCTGTCCAGAAAGATTATCTAGTAGAGGGACGGTGGGTCCTGGCCGGGCTGATGCTCCTATTCGTTTCTCAATAAAAAGGCAACGGGTTTGCTCATTCTTGTTCTCGCCTAGAACCCTCTTAATTCCTCTTTCAGACACCAGATAGTTGCAGTCCATCCTCAGAATCAGTGTTCTGAACCCAAACTTTCTCTGCTCTTCCAGCATTGAGTTCTGAGCTGCTTTTGCTGGTCAGATAACAGGCAATCAGGCAGGCTGCCACAAAGCAAATAAACAACCGCTGGGAACTTAGTCATGCGTATTTAAAAGCACTCAGCCTGAGCACAATTTTTATTGATGAATGATAACTGCTTTGGCATTCCTTACCACCATAGTGCAATTTAAAAATAACCCTACCGTAGTAGACCCTTACCTTTCGGATAGAAAAGCCTGCGTGGAAAGCAGTACTCCCTTACAGGGCTGATGCTTACGAGTATCCTAATGCTTGTGCTATTTACAAAATCAGTTGGGGGTTTTCCTTATACTCTAAGAAACTTTCCTCAAGCCAAGGACGTGCCCTAAACTCTGTTGTAGTGAGCAGAGTCGTAGTTTATATCTAGCATAATCAACATCAAGAAACTATTAAAAATAGGGAGTGTTAGAAGAATCCCTACAAGATTCCAGGAAATCTAAAAGAAAAATGCCCGTTTTCCAGCCTCATTACCCATAATCATTAATTTGATTTCTTGTTTCTTTCTAGTATTTCTCCAGATCTGCAGATACCTTTTACCTAGTGTTAAGCATACTTGGTAAAACTTTTGCTGACCCACTGTCTTGTTTGACAGTCAATATTTCCTCCCCTAACAAAAATGATCCTGGTATATTCCAGTAGATTGTTGCATCTTTTAATGAAAAGGGATCTGGAGATATAATAGGAACTAAATATGTGTATTCTGAGGTATTTGGTTTTCTGAGGGATTAAGAAAAATAGCATAAAATCATAAATCAAGAACAATTGCACCAACCATAAGTACAGGCTCTGTCTCCAATTGTTTATTATTCATTGATGCTGGAAACACAATCCAGAGATGAGTTTGCAAAATAGAGATTCATCTAAATACTAAAGAAATATTGCAAGACAGATACTGGTCAGTATTCATCTTTAAATGGATTTAACTTGGATTTAGAAAAATCTTTTTTTTTTTTTAATTTATTTATTTGACAGAGAGAGAGAGAGACAGTGAGAGAGGGAACACAAGCAGGGGGAGTGGGAGAGGGAGAAGCAGGCTCCCAGCAGAGAAGGGAGCCCAACACAGGGCTCGATCCCAGGACCCTGGGATCACGCCCTGAGCCGAAGGCAGACACTTAAGGACTGAGGTACCCAGGCGTCCCTAGAAAAATCTACTCTTAAAAAAGAATGGACACTGTTGCCTTATCAGCCAGTTCTGAGTCACATGTGATTCGGGAGGTTTCTGAGGGAATGCTCTAAGGTGGAGAGACAGGGCCTTCCTCCTAGCGTGGTAGCCTTCAGTATATCACACAGTATTGGAGTTTTGTGCATTCAGTTAAGTAGGTTTATGGATTATATTTTTAATTAAAAAAATCAACTTTGACAAAATGGATGAGTGGCTTATAAAACAGTCCGTCAAAAAAGCAGAGGGTTGAGGACAACACGGATAATACAAGCCAAGCACATTCTAAAAAACATACAAATTCCTTTGCATACTCAGTGCGGAATAAGCAGAAAAAAAGTATCAAGATTTATTTTGGTATATTATTAAACAGTGCTCTTCATTCTCAATAATTCCTTTCTACACTGTTTTTAAAGGCTACGCTGCCCTTGAACATCAGTGTGAAGCGGGCCAGGGCAGAATGTCTGCAGCGTGGCGAGGAGCCCGAGGGCCCCTGTGGGTGAAGCCACGTGTTGGGGGGACTCAGTAGAGCCAACATGGGTAGAGATTAGCTGGAGATGGGATGGATGTCATCAATTCTAACCCCTCTCTCCCGCTTTGGTGCTTTATAATTCTCTAGCCCCAACGAAGAGAAGGGAAGAAGTGAGAGACACCCCAGCCACCTTGTGCACCTGGGGGCTTAGAAGAGAAATGGCAGTCATTTGTAGAAAAACAAAGACTTTATTTTTTTTTTCTTCCTCAACACATCTGAGTTTGTAGCCTAAAAATGGAGTTTGCAGCTCCATTATGCTGAGATCATTTCCAGTTTGTCCTTGTTTATCTTCCTGTTTCCAGACCGGGTGAGTCCCAGACTTGTCTACACACTAGTGTCACCTTGGGAATTTAAAAAACTGCCAATGCCTGTGTCCCATCCCCAGAGTCTGTCATTTAAGTTGTCTGCAGTGCGGCCCTGGCTATGCAATTTTCAAAAGATCCTAGGTGGGACACTTGGGTGGTTGAGTGGGTTGAACTTCTGACTCTTGATTTGGCTCAGGTCATGATCTCAGGGTTGCTCAACTGAGCCCCAAGCCCCACATGGTGAGTGGCCGCTGGGAGGGTGGGGAGTGGGGAGGCTCTGCTGGGCGCTCCGCTTGAGCCTGCTTAGCTGCTTGGGATTCTCTATCTCCCCCTCCCCTCCTCTCATGCATGCGCTCTCCTGCTCTCGCACTCAAAAAAAAAAAAAAAAAAAAAAAAACGAAAGAAAAAAAAATCCTAGGTTATCCTAATGTGCAGACATTGGTTTACTCTTACACAAAAACATTTCGATTTCTCACTGGATTTTTTTAAGATTTATTCATTTGACAGAGCAAGTGGGTGGACAGGCAGAGGGAGAGAATCCTTAAGCAGACTCCCCGCTGAGTGTGGAACCCCCCCCCCCCAACACAGGGCTCCATCCCACAACCCAGGAGATCATGACCTGAGCCCAAACCAAGAGTTGGACGCTTCACCGGCTGAGCGCCCCAGGAGCCCTGGTGTTGGTAGATTCTTACAGCTCAGATCGCTGCACATGTTTTCGATGCTTCTGTCACAGCCCACCCCTCCCCACAGTCTGCATCTGTGCTCCTTGGCTGCAGCCCCCACAGGACTGTGAGCGGCACCAGCGCGGGCGCCTTGTGCTTTTGCTGGGCGTTGCTCGCCGGCGTCCAGCGCGGTACGTGGCGTGTAGAAGACCCAGAATAAATATTGATGGCATGAATGAAGGAATGACAGGCCTTTGCCCCTTACTCGTGAGAGCCCATCCCAGCTCCTCTGAACTAGCGAGCTCTGTGGCGGAGAGCAGATGACTCCTGAAGCACGGTTACGGAGCCCGATGCGCGCGCTCCTCAGCTCCACTTCTCGACGTCCCCAATTTGGACACTCTGAGCAAATGCCAAGTCTGTTGTCATAGCCTTAAGGTTCTGAGAGGCGAAAAGTGCCTTTTCATTTCCGGAATTAGTCAAGACCATTCTATGTAGAGTGAGTAATTGCATATTTATGAATGGTTTTTGTTAGGTTGGCTCAATTCAGGGTTTATGTCCTTATAGTCTGCATATTGATCTGCTATGATATTTTCTTGACATCTACACTTCTAGATCATATATTCTTGTTCAATTGCCAGGAATCCTATTGATCACAGTAGCGGATTTTAAACTTCAATTACCAAGTGCAAAACATGATGTCTAAAGCTGTGCTTTAGCTGTAACATTTTATTCCAAATGTAGGTAGTCACGGAAGATGAATGAATTCCAGAAGCTTTTTTCTTGAGTATATGTAAAACCGTCTTGTGCCGTACCCTTCTGTCTGTGCCTACAGCTGGGTGTGAAGGGGGGCGCTTGTGGTGAGCACCGGGTGTCGTACGTAGGTGCTGCGTCACTAAACGCTACACCAGAAACTAATATTACACCGTATGTTAACTAATTGGAATTAAAAAAAAAACCTAGGGAAAAAAAAGAAATGCAGATTCATAGTTTAAAATTGGACAGCGGACTGGATTCACCCGTACCTGCTCTCTACTGATCACTAGGAACATGGAGCTCATGGCGTGTGCGGCACGCAAGGATCTGTCAAATAAAGGTGATTGGCAAGAAGAGAAGAAAAGCAAATTGGCTTCTCTAGTTTGTTTTTTTCTTTTTTTAAATAAATCTGTTTGCTTTTTCTGCTGTCTCATTAAGTTGCCCAAACAGTTGGTGAATCTTTGAAGGCATCAGCTCTCTGCTCTCTACTGCCTGCCAAGCAGCCATCACCATAGTGGATTTTGTAAAATGGGAAAGGAAATGTTTTTCATGCTGTAAAACTCTGTCTTTGGACATTTATTACAAAAAGACATGTGGAGTGACTCTCATACTCAGTGTGACACAAAATACAACAAGGAAAGTCTGTAAAAGCAAATAACCTACTCACCGCTAATCTTTGAAAGTCAATTGCCATCTTTTCTGGACCCCAGATGCTTGGAATTGAGTTACTAACTATGCTTGGTCCAGGATATACTATCATTGTTTGAATAAGCATGACCTTCTTTTATTTGTTTTAATGATATAAAGATGCCCATGAGCCTATAACCTAACCCCAGAACTAGAATATTATGTTTCTCTTAAGTTTATATGTACACTTTTTTCTGACCCCCTTCACTTGCCTCAGAGGTAAACAATATCCCATATTTATTATCCCTTTTAAAAAGTTTTATCATATATACATAAGCAAAAAAAAAAGCCTAAATCCATACAGTGCATTGTTTTGTTTTGTTTGCTTCTTTTCAATGTGTATGTCTACTAAGATTCACCCTTGTTGTATCGGTAATTCATTCATTTTTAAATTATTTTATAATATAAATGTATACCACACAACCATATACCAGAATTTATCTGTTTTCCTGTGAAATGACATTTGGCATTTTCAAAGCTTTTGCTGTTGTGAACTGTGGTGTAGGAGCTCTCTCATGTCAGTGTCTGGTCCACACGTGCAAATATTCACCTTGCATATGTACCTTGGAAGGCACTTGCTGGCCATTGTGTATGCAAATGTTTGTATCTACGAGACCTACAACTTTATAAATTATTTTCATAACACCGAAGACATAGTTTCATTCTCTAACACTTGGTATTGTCAGACTTATTTTTGCTGTGTATTTCAAAAAATGATATTGCACTGTGATCCAATATACATCGTCGAGATTTTTCATGACATCGATCAACTTCATCTGTTTATTGGCCAAAAGTGTTGTGTGTATGAAATACTTATTCCTGACTCTTCTCCCTTCTTCCTATTTTTTTAATTGATGTGTACGCCTTTTATATATTTTACATACTGGCACCTTCAGTTATATGTGTTGCAAGTATCGTCTCTCATTTTGTGGTTAGTCCTGTCCCTTTCTTTCAATGGCTTTTAATTTTAATATGGTCAAACATATCAGTATCTCTATGAATTAAGCCACTTTACCCACAAATACGCACACATATAAGAAGAGGTGATATTTGATATATGTGCACAGATATAAATATATACATATATATAAGTATGTGGGTATATACTTCCAAATATATTTCCATTATTTTCATGATTCTAAATCTCACGATTCCAAAACAAATTTGTGGAGTAGGAAATACCAAAGTTTTAATATATGTTGATTGGAAGCTATTTTCTGAATTGAGAATGATTAAAAGAAAAAATGCATCTTAGTATTCAGTAGTATACTCTGTTATATGCAAAACTCCAATTTAAAAGAATCAACCTATACACACACGTGTATACACATACACACCACACACAAAATATTACTCCGCCATAAAAAAAGAATGAAATCTTGCCATTTGCAATGATGTAGATGGAGCTAGAGAGTATTATGCGAAGTGAAATAAGTAAGTCAGAGAAAGGCAGATATCATATGATTTCACTCATGTGTGGAATTTAAGAAACAAAACAGATGAACATGACAGGGGCAGAGCAGGGGAGAGAGGCAAACCAGAAAACAGACTCTTCACTACAGAGAACAAACTGAGGGTTGCTGGAGGGGAGGTGGGGGGGATGGGCTAAATAGATGATGGGAATTAAGGAGGGCACTGACCGTGATGAACACGGGGTGTTGTATGGAAGTGTTGAATGACTAAATTCTGCACCTGAAACTACTATTATACTATGTTAACTAACTGGAGTTTAAAAAAAAACTTGGGAAAAAATCCATACTTTTCTCTTTACCACTGGCCAAAAAAATTATACATTATACACTGTGAGAATGTGTATTCTCTCTAGGGACCAAATCTCCTGATATTTATTTTATATAAATTCATAGGCAGATAACCACTGATGGCTCCAAAATGTAGGAAACTACTACATAATAATTCTTGATCCATAAAATAAATGCTGTGTCATAAAATTATAGCTATTACTGAGTCCTTGCTAAGTACCAGATGCTATTCTAAGCACCGCACAGGCATTAACAGAGTTTGCCCAAACATCCTATGAGGTGAGTACCACTGTGACCATTTACACATGATAAAACTAACCGATGTCGAGAAACTTGCTCCAGTTTTTCTAGAACACAGTGGAGCTAGTATCTGAACTAAAATTATCAGGACACATTTGAAAACTGAAGAGTGTTTATTCAAACTCCCCTGGAAAATCAGGTGTAAACCAGCAGGGAATCAGGCCCACCAAGATATGTAGCCACCTAGCCACGCAGGAGATAGAGAGCAAATCTCCCCAGGATTTTTATCACTTTGGAAACAGCGGACATAGTGGATTTCCTGTGGGTCTTCTCATCCTTTAATGTGCGACAATTTTTGGCAAGTCCCTTCCTCTGCAGCCTTGCTCAGTCTCTCATGCATTTGGGCATCAATGTCAAAACAGAACAAACCCCAGTACCTGGAGCCTCACCAAAATGGGCCTCCAAAATTCTTTGCTCTGTCCTCTCCAGAAAAGCCCGAGTCTCCACCAGCGAAGCCTTTGTGCTAACCCTGTGTGTGTCAGAAGAACTGGTTGTGGTGCTGTGCTCTCTTTTAGGTGGAAACAAATATCATGTATCCAAGTCTCCACATAATATAAGAGGAAGGAAAGGAAAAGAGGGTTTCTGAAATACAGCTCCAAAGTGAGACCAAGTGAAGTTAAGACCATGGGACTTCCGAGTCTTTATTTGGCTTTTCTGCTGATTTATGATCATAAAAATTGCTGCCTAAAAAAATGCGGATGGGGAAACAAATCAACATCAGTCTTCTTAAAGCACCCTGAAAGGCATGATGCAAATGGCCAGCATTTGCTATTTTTGTGTAAAGATAAGTTAATGTAAGGTTTCTCTTATTTGAGTTCATTCTAAAGCAATGTGTTGTATTTTTATGTATATATATATTTTAGTCTTCTGTATATTATGATGTTTTGACATCTTAACAAAGATCTTTCTGGCTAGGGAGAGACTGCCTGCGCCTCTTGGAGCTGGTTAATTCTTGAGAGCTAGCAGAGGGCCCGGCTGGTATATGCCTTCGATATGCAAACCAACCAAGCCCGGCTCCTACACCCAGGAGCAATCGCTCTCTGCCTTAGTCGTCCCAGGGCCAGGTACTGAGCAACTGGAAAGCTATGCCTGCAGTCCAATGCCTGCTGGAATTATTCAAACTAGCTAGTCCTAAACTGTTCACCTGCCCTGGTTTGCTTTTTCCACAGAAACCCCAATAAAGCCTGAGGCTCCAGCTGTGCCCCACTCCTGCTTCCTGCCCACCCTGCTGTATTTCCCTGCGGCTCTGTATGCTGGGCCCTGCCCTGCCTCTGGTCTCCCGGGCCTGTGATATCAACTTTTTGTTTTCCTGAGTCTCTCCTCTGTCTCCTCTCGTGACTGTCCCTGACTGACCACATCATAAGACAATACAAAACAGGTCAGAAATTTGGAAATGGAAAAGCTTCAAAATCAAATGAAAGAGGGGAATCAATGCATTGTCCTGGGGTTGGGAGTCACTTTGCACCAAACAGCCCTGACTGTGCTTCCTAGACATTTATTCATCAGACTGTCAGCAGCTAAAGCTGCCCCAACTCCCAACTCCTCGTCTGCGTGAATGCCACGTGTGGTGGTCTGTGGATGGAGAGAGACAACGGTGTGCAGTAAAGAGAGAGAGAGAATGGTATTGCCTCAGAGTAATGCTTTCTATTAGGATTGGTCCTGATTCATGTGCTCCTCACTTGTAGAGAAGCATTATCAATGAAAAGGAAAACTTGAAGAGAAGCATTATCAATGAAAAGGAAAACTTGAAAACTTTCTCTTTTCTTTTATTTAATAGGTTTCTTGGTTGCGCTTTTTGATGAAATGCTTTATTGATTAAACAACGTTAACCTTGTTGAGTAAAGCATCTACACATTCGAGAAAAATCTAATCATTACCTTATAATGAGCTCTGAGTGATTCTCTGGCATTCCCTTATTGGCTTGATGCAGAAGCCAGTAAGTTTGGCTTCACACTTGACTTCCTTTCTCTTAGCCACGTCCAGAAACACAAGCTCTAAAATTGAGGTGCAGTTATTAATTATGGAGGTCTCAGGCTCTTACATATAACAGGTGCTTGCTAAGTGATTGTCAAGGGAAAAATAGAGTCATCGATTGTTCTTAGACTGTGAGATCCTATTTTATTATAATATTTTTCTGAACATTGGCATACTTGAAATTCAAATGGAAAAAGAACCTGGCTTCTCCGTCGTAGAATGACAGCTATAGGATGGGTTTATCTGAAAGCTACTTTTTTTTTTTTTTAAAGATTTTATTTTTTTATTTGACAGAGATAGAGACAGCCAGCGAGAGAGGGAACACAAGCAGGGGGAGTGGGAGAGGAAGAAGCAGGCTCATAGTGGAGGAGCCTGATGTGGGGCTCGATCCCATAACGCCAGGATCACGCCCTGAGCCGAAGGCAGACGCTTAACCGCTGTGCCACCCAGGCACCCCCTGAAAGCTACTTTTTACTTAATGGTTGAGTTGTAATAATATGTAATAAATCCTTAACCTGTTATCAGTAACGTTAAAGAAACAATCTGCAGAGAAGTACAGCTATCCCTGTATCTTCACTTCACATGGAGTTTTGGCTACTCATGATAGAATTCCAAAACTTTCATGTTGGTTATAAATTATAAATTTATTTGATTATTCACTTGAGGTATTCAAGAAATTAGAGACTCTCAGTGTTTTTTTTTAGCTTTTTTTTTTTTTTTTTTACGTGTAGTTCAAATGAAATTTTATGTATTTAATAAAGGCATGCTTTGAAATTTTAAGAGCTATACAAGTCAGGTAAAAAGCCACATTTATTAGTCCTCAGAGATCACAATAAAACTCAGACATAAAATTAATTTTTCAAGACACACAAAAGATAGAACTCCCTATAGCTTTTGTCAGATGAAAAAACAGTGATATATTGTTCCTATGAAGTTGCTTCGCCACCAGCAGGTTTTAGTTAACATTATTATGATAGTGAATGACCCTAAAGGGGGCTCCCTTCTTCATTTAGGGCTCCTTCCTAATAACCTACAGCTGTGTGAATGCGATCAGCTGTGGGAGTTTCTGATGGGCACATTAAAAGTATTGGTATGTCACTCCATATGGTTCTTATGGGCTTCCTTTGACGACTCATAATATTCCATCAGTCCAGCTGTCAGTGGCCAATTCCTCAGCTGGGGTGACGACTTGAACAGTGACTCACCAGTCTTTAATTGTTTCTCATTGTTGCTACTAAAAAGCCAGGAGCTCTTTGTTTGCACGAGCACAAAATGGCGAGGCACGCCTTTCAGAATGAAGCAGCCTGCTCTCTGAGTGGGACAGTCTCCTCAAACCTCAGTAAACTTTTGTTTTACACACTAAAGTCCACTTGGTTGTGGGGATACAAAGTCATTTGGAGAAGAAATTGTTATTGCTTCAATTGCATGAAAATGTAACCACACATTTGCAAAAGAGGCCCCAAAGGCAGCATTGGGCACAAGTTTAAAAAGTGATCTTGTTTTGTTGGCTTGTAATGGAAGTATTTAACTTTCATACTTGTTTTCTGAAGAAAAGCAATGAACAACATACAGAAGTAATGGCAGTTTTACTGTAAGACTTTGGTTTAGAAAGAATTCATGAGATCATTACATCTTTTATTTGAGGAAACAAAGCATTATTGAAAAATAACAGAAAACCCACAAATTATACATAAAATTAAACAGAATTTAAAGGGAAAAAAAGAATAAATATGTGAAGCCTAATTCTGTAATGAGGTTAAAGTATTATTTTTTAATCTTTTGGTACTAAATCTTATTTTAGTCAGCCTTATAGGGTCTTAGCAATTTATTGCTTAAATAGAGGAAAATTATGTGTTGATGTTCATATGTGACCCTCATTTTTGGATTTTAGACATGTGTCTTTTTTTAAACTGGAAAATCCTTCTATTTTAAGAAGTTTTATAGAAAAGAAGTAGTTTCTAGATTAGAATGATTGCCTGTGTATCTTTAGGTTTCTCTTTAAAAATTCATGTAATTTCTCTGTTTCTGTTTACCTGCTTTCATAACAGGCAGGAGAACACCAAATTCACTCCAGGGTATGAAGAGTATCTCTATAAATGTGGATAAATACTTCTTCACAGTAGTTCAGAGGCCTGTGCAAGTAAGACTGAGACAAAAATGAGGAATAATTATTTCTATTTCATTAGGCATTAGTGTCTGTGAAATATTCCTAACTCTTCAAAATCCATTAAGGCCTACTTTTATGGAAGCTCAAAGCTAAAGACTCTAGGGAACATTAGTGGAACTTCATTTACCCCAAATTAATGGGCCCAGATGCAGTTGGAATTCCAAGAAAAAGGCTATTGTTGCCTAATACTCAACTCTCTTACAGCCACTTTGTTCTAATGCTCTCCTCGCATTTCCAAAGGTTCACTTATACTGTGGTAGCCACTGACTACTGCCTCTCACTACTTTGCCCTTCCTCATCTAAGTCACGTCTTCATCAAGGATAGGGATGACCCAGCATTTCTTAAGGGACTTTTCTACTGTAGCTTGCAAACAAATGTCAATAATTGGCCTCTCAAATCTTTTCTTACGTGGTGGAAGAAATGTATTAATTGTTCTTTAAAACGTGCTCTTGAACTTGGAAAGCAAGTGGGAAGAAGGTGCTTTATCACTTATTACACCGGTCCCTACAATGTGTTGACTTATTTAAAATGTATCTTAGAAAACGCAGTGCTGAGAAATGTCAGAATTAGGATAACAGAGTAACATTTGAAATATGATAATTAAGAGGGTTTATTAAATATTGGCAAACAGTACTGAAGTGCAAAATATAGAGACCATATATATATGTATATAGACATCATATATATATATATATATATATATGGGGAGAGAGAGAGTATATGAAAATGAAAAATGAGTCTAGACAGGGACCTTACATCCTTCACAGACATTAACTCAAAACGATGACTTTTTTGGATACAACACCAAAGGCAGGATCTATAAAAGAAGTAATTGATAAACTGGACTTCCTTAAAGTAAAAACTTCTGTGCAAAAGACAATATCAAGAGAGTGAGAAGATAGACTGGGAGAAAATATTTGCAAAAGACACATCTCATAAAGGACTGGTATCCACAGTATACAAAGAACTCATAAAACTCAACAGTAAGAAAATAAACAACCCGATTAAAAAATAAGCAAGACATCTGAACAGACACCTCACCAAAGATCCACAGACGGCAAATATGCATACAAATAGATATTCAACATCCTATGTCATTAGGGAATTAGAAATTAAAACAACAATGGGATACTACTATTAGATATACCTATTCAAATGGCCAAAACTCAAAACACTGACACCAGCAAGTGCTGGCCAGCATGTGGCGCGAAGAGGAGCTCTCATTCACTGCTGGTGGGAACGTGAAATGGTACAGCCACTTTGGCAGACAATTTGGCAGTTTCGTACAAACCTAAACATATTCTTACCATATGATCTAGCAGTTGTGCTCCTTGGTATTTACCTTAATGGACTAAAAACGTATGTCCACACAAAAGCCTGTACAGCGATGTGTATAGCAGCTTTATTCATAATGACCCAAATCTGGAAGCACCCATGTTGTCCTTTGGGAGGTGAATGGGTAAATAAACTGTGGTAAACCCAGACGGTGGAATATTCTTCAGTGCTG
The DNA here is from genome assembly GCF_023065955.2 of Ursus arctos. Taxonomy (NCBI): domain Eukaryota; kingdom Metazoa; phylum Chordata; class Mammalia; order Carnivora; family Ursidae; genus Ursus; species Ursus arctos. The sequence goes on from NW_026622763.1 coordinate 59,357,680, forward strand.
AAAAGAAATGAGCTATCAAGCCTTGAAAAGATATGGAGGAACCTTAAATTTATATTATTAAAGTGAAAAAAATCGAACTGAAAAGTCTACATACTGTATGATTTCAACTATATGACATTCTAGAAAAGACAAAACCATAGAAATGGTAAAAAGATCAGTAGTTTCCGGGGCTCCTGGGTGGCTCAGTTGTTAAGCGTCTGCCTTCTGCTCAGGGCCTGATCCCAGGGTCCTGGGATCGAGCCCCACATTGGGCTCCTCCGCTGGGAGCCTGCTTCTTTCTCTCCCACTCCCCCTGCCTGTGTTCCCTCTCTCGCTGGCTGTCTCTCTCTCTCTGTCAAATAAATAAAATCTTAAAAAAAAAGATCAGTAGTTTCCAAGGGTTCCGGGGAGGGAGGGATGAATAAGCAGAGTACTGAGGAGTTTTAGGACAGTGAAACTCTCCTGTGGGATAATACAGTGGTGGATACATGTCATCATGCATTTGTCAAAATCCATAGAATGTATAACACCAAGAGTGAAGCCTAATGTAAATTATGGATTTAGAGTAGATAAGGATGTGTCATTGTAGATTCATTGATTTTAACAAACATTCCACTGTGGTGCTGAGTGTTGACAGTGGAAGGGGTTGTGTGTGTGGGGGGGAGCAGGAATATAGGAGAACTTTCCATACTTTCCGCTCAATTTTGCTATGGAAGTAAAACTACACTAAAAAAAATTAAGCACATTTAAACGGCTGGGGACATTTAAATGCCACAGACCTTCCTTTTTTTTTTTCTTTTTAAGATTTTATTTATTTATTTTAGAGAGAGAGCGTGCAAGCAGGGGGAGGAGCCTAGGGAGAGGGAGAGAGAGAATCTCAAACAAACTTTGCCCTGAGTGTGGAGCCCAATGTGGGGCTTGATCTCAAGACCCTGAGATCATGAGTTGAGCCAATAATAAAGAGTCAGAGGCTTAGCCAACGGAGCCACCCAGGCACCTCACGCCACAGACCTTATAAGAAAGCTGCTGTGTGTATCCACAGGTTGGTGGTAAATTAGGGGAGGAAAGAGCTTGGGATCATGCCAGCAGTGAAGCATGAAAGGGCTCACAAGAAGAATCAGGGCACTGGTGGGAGTACCTGTCAGAGAAGCAGCTGCCAGGTGGATGGGATGGTTCAAGAATGAACCAGCTCATCTTTCCTCCAGAAAGATATTAGGGAAGGTAACTGTTAGTTGGAGATTGCGTTTGAGGGGGTGGGATGATAGTTGGTAGGAAAGCAGACATCTGCTTCCATATCTGTGCAAAGAATCTGTTTTGCATTTTGTAATGCTTCTTTTACGGTAGGTTGAAGATAACATACTGAAGGAAACAAGTGTTAGGCACATAATAGATACTGTATAAATTGTAAGTGAATAGGAAACGTATGAGGCAAAGTGAATAAGGATAGAGTGTTAAATATAAATGTAACATGAAAATATTTTATTAATTTTCCTTTTTTTTTTTTGGAAAGCACCTTAGTTTTATAAAGAGGACATGAAAGTGAGCAGATTTTAAACTAATGCTTATGGATACATAAAAAAATATTAAAGGAAATAGAAAGATTTGTTTTATTTGAATTCTAAACTGTGACATAAGGAAATCTCATAGTTCAGTCAACTAGAAGGGAGATAAAATAGTGTCCAGGCATTTCTTAATTGGAAATTTCTTTTTCTCAGCCCAGAAAGAAACTTTCCATCTGTTCTAGCATCTGCTTACTGAGGTTCAAGAATTTCTCCAATTTAACAAGTAGGTGTGACAATTGTGACATCTGGGAATTTTTTCTAAGGACACACAAAAAGAGTTTAGGTGGCTGATAACTGGTTTCATAAGCTTTCATAGATTTTTTATATATACACAGAATTAAAATGGCTGATCACACGGTGCTTTTATAGTCTTTTCTTTCAAAAAGGAAGCTTTGAATTGGTGTGCCATTAGAATTATACTTTTGTTGTTGTTTGTTTTTCACTCATTATTGCAAGAAGAGCAGAAAGAGGTTTGCCTAATGACAGGCCAGTGGGATATGGGAGATGTGACTTCTTGGTTTGTTTGTGGGGCGAATCCCCTTGTGGCTTTCAAAAAGTTGTCTCATTTCTCTGACTCAGTTTGTCCAGTGATAAAAAAAATGGACAGTTAAATATCTGCCCATTCTGAAAATACTAGAACGCTGAAGAAGAAAATACACTGGAGATATAGTTGCTATAGGCTGAATGTTTGTGTCCCCCCCATATTCCCATGTTGAAATCCTAATGTCCGATGTGATGGTATTAGCAGGTGTGATTTTTTTTTTTTAAAGATTTTATTTATTTATTTGATAGAGAGAGAGACAGCCAGCGAGAGAGGGAACACAAGCAGGGGGAGTGGGAGAGGAAGAAACAGGCTCACAGCAGAGAAGCCTGATGTGGGGCTCGATCCCAGAACGCCAGGATCACGCCCTGAGCCGAAGGCAGGTGCTTAACCGCTGTGCCACCCAGGCGCCCCAGCAGGTGTGATTTTGAACGGTTTCAAGCCATGAAGGTGGAGCCCTCATGTGTGGGAGTAGTGCCTTATAAAAGTGGCTCCAGGGAAATCTCTAGCCCTTCCTCCATGTGAGGACATCATGAGAGGGTACAGGCTGTGAACCAGGAAGTAGGCCTTCACCAGAGCGCAAATATGCTGACACCTTGATCTTGGACTTCCCAGCCTCAAGACCTGTGAGGAATAATCTCATAATCCAGAAGTTACTCAGTCTCTTGTATTTTGTGATAGCAGTCAGAATGGGTTAAGACAATAGTGTATGGATGCAAGCCAAGACCATTACAATTGGACTTCCTCGATCGCTTATGCCTTTTTTGGAAACTCTGAATTCTGAAGCTTTGTAATTTCTTGCTCTCATTTGAGGAAAAAAACCCTATGATTGTAAAAAGTTTAGAGGTCTTGAAAATGGCTTGAATATATAAATATTTCTTTTACCTCTTAAAAATTATTTTTAGGGGTGCCTGGGTGGCTCAGTCAGTTAAGCATCTGCCCATGGCTCAGGTCATGATCTCGGGGTCCTGGGATTGAGCCCCACATCGGGCTCCCTGCTCAGCGGGGAGTCTGCTTCACCCTCTCGCTCTGCCTCCGCCCCCCCCACCCCTGCCGACTCATGCTCTCTATTTCTCAAATAAATAAATAAAATCTTAGAAAAATGTTTTTACTGTTTTTGTTAATTTATTATTTTTGGTTTGTCTTTATAGCTATACAGTGTCTCCAGTATTTCATTGTGCTTTTCAACAAGTGTCAGACACCCAGTGAAACAAGAAATTTTGTTCAATCATTCATTATCTTTATGTCTTTCACATTTGAAAACAGAAAAAGTGTGTGACTATAATTGGTATTCTGTCATGTGCTTAAAACAAATATTCCTTGGCCCTCTGTATTGTATATTCGAATTCTACTTTGATTTGAAGTGATTTTCTGTAGTCTCACAGTATAGGTCATCCCAGTGTGGCCATCAGGGTGGCTCCAGGGTGACCTGAGAACTTTGTGTTCCTGGCCAGCCATCTAGTCTTCAGACCATGATCAGAGCCCATGAGACTCTCAGTCACTCGGAGTCATTTTGTGTAAAAGGGGACTTTTCTGCCCACACTTTCTTCTTTTGATTTGATTGGAATTGTATGAGCTATAGGAGTGAGGTGATGTGTGGGAAAGGTTGAGAAATGGAGGAATTCTGATGCAAAGCTGCCTGATGTAATATAAGGTGAAAAATAGTTGGGAGTTAATATTTCCTTACTAGGCCAAAGTACAAGTTTTCTTTCATATATTCCTCCAAAAGCAAAGAATATGAGAAGCTTTTTGCTCTTAAGTGGTCCTCCATATTTTGTTGACTTGTTAGAATCTTTATTTGCTATTCTATTTTCTATATCTATACCTATAATGTTAAAAATACTAACAGAAAAGGAGAAAGAAAAAAAAAACATGTATTACCACAAAATATAGGAAGAGTTGCTCAACCTGGGTTTAATTAGGAGAATAAGACCACAGTGAGCTACCATTTCACACACAATAGACTGGAAAAAATTAAGCAGTCTTATAATATCAAGTGTTGGTGAGGATATGGATCAACTGGATTTCTCATTCATTGCTGGTAGGAATATAAGTAGAAAATATTTTTTTATAATAATTATATCCAGCATTACCTTGTAAATGAGAGCACTGCAGACCATTTGACTCAGCAATTCTACTCCCTTATGCATATACAGTCATATGTACCAGGAAATAGGAACATATGTTTATAATAGCCCTACACTGGAAACAACCCAAGTGTGGCCCTCAAATGAATCAATGATAGTGTTGTGTGCCAAAGATAATGATTGCATCCAAAATAAAAGACTAAATAAAACCAGAAGGACTACAAGCATCTAAAAAAGCATGTAAAACATAGAATGTATGTAATTACTTGCTGAATAGATGAATGATAGAAGTCATTGATTTGGGGATACTACGTGACTCTAGGTATTGATGAATGTTTAAGAAGACTTTGCTGACTAATTTCTCTCTGATGAGAACAAATATTTATTAAAAGCTTCTTTACCAAATATTTTCTCATCACTTAATTATTATGTATTATATTAGTTTGTATTTTGCTGTGTAAACAGTACTAAAATATTGTCACCCTGCTCATTTTGTAACTGAACTGGATTATAAACTTCTGGAGGGCAAGGACCACATTGTTCAGTTTCCTTTCTCTTACAGAACTACATGAAGTGTGCATAGCGGTAACTGCTTAGGACTTAATGGCGAAACAAAACTCCATTCAAATTTTCCTCCCTTCCAAAAAAAATCTGTCTTGAAAAGGGACAAATCATGGTCAAAAGCAGGATCTTTCAAGCAGGCTAAGTGCTATGCGACTTCAAGTGGATTCATTCATTCATTCATTCATAGTGCATAGGTAAGCAGGATGGCAAGAGCAGAGGGACAGGGAGAGAGAGAATCTTAAGCAGGCAGGGCTCAATCTCAGGACCCTGAGATCACGACCTGAGCTGAAATCAAGAGTTGGATGCTTAACTGACTGAGCTGCCCAGGCCACCCCTCCTCAAGAGGATACTTTTAAAGAAAAGTTAAACATAAAAAAGAAAAGCTTAACATATATGGTGAAGTTGCGGCAATTATCTCTGTGTGTAGGAATATGTTTGTGACAAATACAAAGAAAATCTTATGTGGTAATTCTGAGATATAATGAAATTCTTAGCACACAAGGCATCAACGATAGAAAAACATTGTATATCTGATATTCATCCAATTAAAAGCATGCTAAACAGTGTGCTACGCTCATTATCTTGCAGAGAAAAATGGAATCCAGGAAGCTGTTGATATTTCAGTTCTAAGAGGTTATTTTTGTTGTTGTTGTTTAATCAAGTACTAATCAGGAGAGATGCACTTTATAACAAGAGAGCCAATTTATCTGACTTCAAAACTACCCAGGCAGTTAGCCTTAGATTATTCTTAGAAGTATGTTAGCCCATTTCCAATTAAACTGCACTTCCTGTTGTTACAGTGGTTACAAGAGGCACAAATTGAAAGAGAAAAGGAAAATATGCTTCCCCACCCTTTTCCTTCTACCCAGTTCATCACCAATTTAAACCCTCTGATATGCTAATTGGTTCATAGGTATTAGAGGAGAATCTTTTGAGAGAAAGCAACAGAAATCCCAAACCAAAATAACTCACCCAGAGAGGGAGTTTATTGTTTCATTAACTGAGCACTCTATATCTGCTATGACCAGGATTTATTGCTAGTTATGTTTCCTCTGGGTTGGCTCCATTTTAAAACAGGCTTTTCAGTGGTGGTTCCATGTCTTGTCTAACAGGAAAGAGAACTTGTCTCCTTCAAGCGTAGAGCAAAAACTTGGTTCTCGCAGGCTCATATTGAGCCTTGGACCCATCCCTTAATTACTGTGCCCAGGGAAAGGGAATTAGTTTAGACTTATGATACATGCCTCCTCTGTAGACAGGGCTGGGTCAGTTGACCGCAAATACTTAGGCTGCATCTGGAACAGCCTGATACTTGCACAAAATTTAGCGTACTGTTACCAAAGGTAACTATGCTAAATGTTGCAGTCACCTATTACATTAGAGCCTTCAAGTCAGTCTCACATTTTCTTATATCTTTAATAACTATGGGCTATATATCGTCTTGGGCATAGAGATATGAGAGAGACACACAGCAAGATAGAACAATTTTTTGTTCCTTGGTTGGCAAAAGAAGGTGCAAGCAACTTTTTTTGCTAGGTGACTTACAAAGGGTCAATTTAGAACTGTTTTTCTTAATTCTGAGAAGAGTTTCTGGAAGGTCTCTTCTTATTCAAATGGAAGAAGTAGGAACCCATTGATTCACAAGTATGTATCAGAATACTTTGTGGCTTGATAAAGTTTTCTCCAAAGAAACTTTGCAACGCAAGCTTGGGGGAAATTGAAGTAAATTTGTATTGTCAAGGATGTCTCAGGGGGAAATAGAATCTCCCCATTCCAGTAGAGCCCACCTATCTAGAGCACCAGATAGATTGAAAAGATTTCAAATAAGTTTCCCCTGTGTCTCCCAAAGGAGCATTCGCCCTGAGGGAAGACAGATGTTTGGCTAGTGAATTGTAGGAAATCCTAAAAGAAGTTTCATTCCATAACAGTTTGTGGCTGGAAGATCTCTCTGTCATGAGAGGTGCACTGTGAAAACAATGGCCCTGGACTGAAAGGGTAAAAGGAGACCTGGAACTTCAGAAGCCTGTATGTGGTGGACCTTACGTGTGTGTGGCATCACTGGCGAGGGTAGAAAGGTTCAAATGATGCACTAGACTAGATCTGTTAAGTGCAATGTATTTGTATGGCAGTGACAACAGAAATGACCATTGATTGTTGGGGCTGGCATGAAACTGGTCAGACAGCTTGAGTGCCAGCCTTCTCTCCTCCTCCTTTAGTATTTCTCTTTCCCTCCCTCCCCCCTGTCTCCCTCCTTGCCTCCTTCCCTTCCTTTGTTAATTCTCCTGCTAACAACAAGTAGCTGAGAAACAGGGATGACCCCTTTGGGTTACACAGGCATCCACAGTTCTTGACAACTTGGTTAAAGGGAGAGGTTTTAAGAGGTAGACATTGGATTTCCTTTTAAAATTGTCCTGTGGGGGATTGAATGATTAATTTAAAGATTTATGATCTTAATTATACCTAAAGCTGGTAATGCAGGCTACATTGATTTTACCAGATTAATTAAAAAAAAAAATCCCACAAAACAAAACCCTAAAACTTAGAGAGTTATTCCTAAGAATTCTGCTATTCCTTCTGCTTTCTGGCTTCCGAACCTGATCAGGCTTAAAATTATCTTTAAAATAAATTATTCCCATACCATCAAATGTAGGTGTGGGTGTTAGTAACATATCTAAAGAAAGAGTAAAACAAGTAGAAAAGGGGAGGGGTTGTTGGTCAGCAGAGAAAAATGAGGGCCAGAGAGTGGAGAGTCAAGCGTTGGCACTTCTCACTCCTGCAGAGGGAATGCTGGCTCATGGGCCTGTCAGACATCTTGGCAGGAGTATTTCCATTCTCAGTCAAGTTTCCTTAGCCAGATGCCATTGAACAATCAAATCAAATAATTAGTTCCCTTCATTTTCAAATTCCATGTTCATAAAGCAAACTTATATGTTAGCCTCCCCATAGGGAAATCATTTACTAAATATATATTCAGTGGACTCCCTGGTGGCAGAGGATGGCAACATTAAACTGAGCTTTGAAAACACAAATTTCAAAGTTAATAGAATAAATATATTGGAAAATGTAATTATAAACGAAGACAATATCATTCTCAACTCAAACTAAAATGGATGATTAAAGGAGGTCAGCTTTCTCACAAAGACTGTCAAGAGAGCAAGAAGTTTGTGTTGGACTTTTATTCTTTGTTTTTTTGAGAGACTTGTCATGTGCAATGTGGGGTACACAGCACAGAACATGAGACTTATGTTTTCTGCCCTGTTCTGGTCCGAGGGTTCCGGGAAGTCTTCCTTGGGAAAATAGCATGTGACCTGGGATGTGGGATCTGAGAGAGGAGGAGCATTAATGGTAGCAGAAGACAGTGGGAAAGATTTCTAAATTGTATCAGTCAGGACTCTTGGTTACAAGCAATAGAAGCCAACTGACTATCAGATTAAAAAACAAATCACTGAGAAAATATTGGTTATGTCAGAGAATTAATTGGGAGATTGGGAAATAGGGTTAGAGAACAAGAATCCAAAAAGGTTAGATAATGGAAAATATAGTCCAGAATACACCATGGTAATTTTTGCTTCAGATGCTATAACTGGTGCTGTCCCCACTTGATATTTGTGCTGAGCTGTAAGTAAGCTGACTGCTACTGTGCCCTTGTTTCTTTTTTACAGTTTTCAAAATTTTGGTGGGAACATCCGATTGGCCAAGTATGGTAGCCATTTTCTAAGATGGGCTCCTATTGATGATTACTACTTGGTATTCATCCTTTTGTGTAGTCTCCCCTTAACCCCCCATCCCAATATTGTATTAGGATTGATCTCTGTGGCCAATAATATAAAAGAAGTAATGGTATGTAAACTTCTGAGGCCAGATCATAAAAGATAATGTCATTTCTGCTTTGTTCTCTCTTGGACCACTTGCATCAGAGGAAGCCAGCTGCCATGTTATGAGGGCACTTACATACTTCTCCTTTTGAGGAAGTATAAGTGGTGAGGAACTAAGGCCTCCTGCCAAAAACAACACCAACAAGTCAGCCATGTGTGTGAACCATCTTGGAAGTGGATCCTCTAGTCACTGTTAAGATTCAGCTGATGCCTTGATTACAGCTTCATGAGAGATTAAGCTGGAATGGCCCAGCTAAGCTACTCCTGAAATCCTGTCCTGCAGAAACTGTGTGAAATAATAAATACTTATTTTGTTTTAAATTGCTAAATTTTAGGGTAATTTGTTATGCAGAAATAGGTCATGCAGAAATAGGCAATATACATGCCTGGTTCTTACCTGGAAGAGAGAGAAGGTATCTCATTTTAGAGATGAGGAAATTAACTCAGATTTCAAAAGTCAGAATTTTTTTCAAAATCACTTAATAAATATTTGCATGGCCCTACTCTATACCAGCCACTGTTCTAAATGCTTTACAGATATTGACTCATATCATTCCCCTAGCAGCCCTATGAAGTAGGCACTCTTAATACCTACTATAGACTGAATTGTGTCTCCCCCAAAACAATTATGTTGCAGCCTTAACCTCCAGTGTGACTATATTTGGAGATGGGTCCCCTAAAGAAGTAATAGAGGTTAAATGAGGTCATACGTGTGGGGGCCCTAATACACTATGGTTGATGTCCTTAGAAGAGGAAGAGCCCCCAGGGACATACAAGCACAGAGAAAAAGCCATCTGCCAGTCAAGGAGGGTAGGCTGCAGGAGGAACCAAACCTACTGACACTTTAATCTTAGGCTTCCAACCTCAGAATGTGAGAAAATAGCTTTCTGTTGTGCAAGCTACCCAGTCTGTGGTGTGTTATGGCAGTCCTAGCTAATACTAGTCAACACCATAGGTTGGCATGACTCAGGCTATTCCGATTGCTGCTTTGACTCTGCTGTCCATTCTGCCAAGCGCGCCACTTTGCCTTTACTGGTTGAGGTTGTATACAAAGAAATTGAAGCACAGGGAAGTGACCAGTCCACAGTCACATAGTTGTTAATAGTAAATTGGGATTTGAACTCGCAAAACGAATCCACTATACTGCACGTTAATAAATCTGGGCAAGAAGATTTTAACAGATACACTTTTCCCTGTGAATTTTGTGTCCTGTACATTTTTAAATTGAAATTATTGATATAGATTCTAAATAAGTTTAATAAGGAGTTTTAAAAATTATTTTAGTCTCAGCATTGGGAAAACTGGACAGCTATGTGAAAAAGAATGAAACTGGACCATTTTCTTACACCATACACAAAAATAAACTCAAAATGGATTAAGGACCTAAATGTGAGACCTGAAACCATAAAAATCCTAGAAAAGAACACAGGCAGTAATTTCTCTGACGTTGGCCATAGCAACAATTTTTCTAGATAGGTCTCCTGAGGCAAGGAAAACAAGAGCAAAAATAAACCATTGGGACTACATCAAAATAAAAAGCTTCTGCACAGCGAAGGAAATAATCCACAAATCTAAAAGATAACCTATGGGATGGGAGAAGATTTTGCAAATGACCTGTCCAATAAAGGGTTAGTATCCAAAATATATAAAAGCTTATACGACTCACCATCAAAGAACCAAATAATCCAATTAAAAATGCACAGAAGACAAGAAAAGACATTTCTCCAGATTAGACACCCAGATGGCCAGCAGACACGTGAGAAGGTGTGCAGCATCACTGATCATCAGGGAAATGCAAATCAAAACCACAATGAGGTATCACCTCACACCTGTCAGAACGGCTAAAATCAAAAACACAAGAAACAACAAGTCTTGGTAAGGATGTGCAGAAAAAGGAACCCTCTTGCACTGTTGGTGGGAATGCAAACTGGTGCACCTACTGTGGAAATATCCTATAATTACGCTACTGAGTATTTGCCCAAAGAATAGGAAAACACTAATTCAAAAAGACATGCACCCCTATGTTTATCGAAGCATTATTTACAATAACCAAATTATGGAAACAGCCTAAGTGTCCATGGACAGATGAATGGATAAAGAAGATGTGGTATATATATACAATGGAGTAGTACTCAGCCATAAAGAAGAAAGATGTTGTGCCATTTGCAACAACATGGATGGATCTAGAACGTACAATGCTGAGTAAAATAGGTGGAAGACAAATACCATGTGATTTCATTCATGTGAAATTTAAGAAACAAAAAGAGACAAACCAAAAAACAGACTCTTAAGTATAGACAACAAACTGATGGTTACCAAAGGGAGGTGGGTGGAGGGATGCGTGAAATAGGAAAAGGGGATTAAAAGTATATGTATCATGATGAGGACTGGGTATAGAATTGCCGAATCACTATGTTGTACACCTGAAACTAATATAACACTGTATGTTACCTATACTGGAATTTAAAAAGTAGTTTTGGTCATCATTGGAACAGAATAAAAGATCCATTCTGAATTTTCTGGACTATTTGAAAAATGTCATTTATGACTAAATGTTTGCCTGGGATACGCTGAACTGTAAATAAGTCCCAACTGTCACTGTGTCCTTCTCCTTCACCCTCTCAGGTTTCCAAATGCCCGCAGTGACATTTGACTGGCTGAGCCTTGGTCATGGACCCAACACCTTTCTGCCAGTTAAATGCAGTTAACTTTCTCAGCTGTGTGGCGGGAAACCCTCATGTAATAACTTAGATGGAGAAAGAATCCCCAGTACTCTTTTGTGTTAACCCGAAAGTACTTCAAGACATCCTCAGTCCTTGCCTTGTACTGAGACACTCAGCACTTGGTTGGTTCCTCAGAACATACCCAATTTTGTAATGCATTTATGAGGTATTAATATTTTACTAAAACTTCTGTGCAGAGGGCAGGATTCCCCTTGCAGAGTCCAGCAGAACCTTTGTATGATTAATTTGGTTTTCATCCTTAAAGTTCCTCTTCTTGCCATGAGTCTCAGCTGCCCTTTTATCCCCTTCTCTTCCCTTCCACAGACTCTAAAAACCCCCTCTGCTGTCTTGACCCTTCCAGTTCCACTCAGACTCAACTTGGTAAAACAGATGTCCTAACTCTGGTGGAGCGCCAACTGCCCATTGCAAACTCCACTGCCTGGAGTGAACCTCGCAGGATGGTTTGGGTGAAGAGGGAGGGCGTAGAGGAAGCCACGAATGGGCGGGGGGCTGCCTGGCTTGCTTTCAAGATGCTCAAATTTAATGGAAAACATATACTCAAACTGCGAAACCACGAAGACACCTGTGCTGGCTAAGGAACATATGTTTAGTTGGTTTGCTGCTCCTTCTTCAGTGTCCTCTCTCTAGCTCAAGTGACTTTTCAAAATATTCGTTCCAGTAATAGGAAGCTGAGATAGCAGGGTATAATGACCTGCAGAGGTGACGAGAGAGAGTTGGGTAAATCACCAGTGAGGTCATGGCTTGTAGATAGAAAAACCAGTTAATTCATACTGCAATCACCACAATTCAATTTCAGCTCAAATCTGAAAACCAATTGTCATTTTTATAATTTCATTGACAGCCTACATCCTTATTCTGCACTTAATTTGCCAGGTGGTATTAGGTTTTCTACTCTAGGACAATGTTTGAAGTGCTGACCCAGTGCCAGCTGATGGAGAGGCTTAAATTAAAAACGGGGCTATACATGCAAATTGGTAGGGACCTGGCATGTGGCAACTTCCGTCTTTTGCCAATAAGACCATTGCCCTTGTTTGAGCCACTTCAGGACCAAAATGTATCTATATCACACATTTGTGAAACAAAGCAATCAAATCTTGGTGGGAGAGGGTATGGATTAACTTACTCTGTTTTGTTTTGTTTTTTTTCTTTCTCAAGTAGCAGATTTTCAGTAAGAGATTTTGTATCATCTCTGTGTGTGGTATTTTCAGAGAATGCTGTAACTGAATAAAGTATTAATGCACTTAAAGCTAAACATTGATGTGTAATGAACAATCTGCTAAATGCTAATATAATTTATCCTTTTTAAAATTTATAAACATGACATATTGCATGCACTTAGTGCTAATCTATTTTAGACATTCATTTGGTTTGACCTATGACCATAATACATTATGTTCCTTGAGATATTTATCTTGTCATTTGGAAACAAGATTACAATTAATGCGACACACATGACTTTAAATTACTACCTCAACTAGAGATGTGTGAGTAATGAATTAGCCACAGCTTTGAACCCTCTGCTTATAATTTAAATTACCAGCCCTTAGCTGATGCCTCATTGTAATCCATTAAACAAGTCACAGAATCAAAGAACCATATCTAGTTTTTGATACCAGACCTAGTGATGATATTTTTTCCATTTAATTTACCTAACCCTAAGCAGATGTATCCAAATTCGTAAAATGAAAATAATTATAAAAAAGAGCATTTATATATTAATGATATTAATTCTAGAATAAAACCATAGCCAGAGTTCATCTAAACTAGATGTACAAAAACATTATCCTTTTTTCCTGTATTCCACTTTTAAGGAGAAAAAAATGATATTGGAAGAAGTGAGCTCATACCAAGGATTTAGTCCGCAAGACATTTTTCAGGAGGGAGCTCCATAAGAAAAAGTCCAATTTATTATGTTTTCTATACCTCCTTCTCAGCATTGACTTTGCCAGACTCTAAGTCCTATTTATTTTTAGTTTTATTTATTTATTTATTTTAAAGATTTTATTTATTTGAGAGAGAGAGAATGAATACATGTGGATGAGTGGGGGGAGGGGCAGACTCCCCACAGAGCAGGGAGCCCGATGATGCGGGGCTCAATCCCAGAACCCTGAGATCATGACCTGAGCTGAAGGCAGATGCTTAACAGACTAAGCCACCCAGGCGCCCCTGTAAGTTCTGTTTAGAAGCATACTAAATATTTGTTGAATGATGTTGATGGTGATAAATGATAACCATTTATTATGAATACTTGTAGATTAAATTTTGCCTGCTATCTTCCATTTGCTAGGACTGGATAGATACTTTAAGAATAACTGACATACGATATTATATTAGTTTCAGGTGTACAACCTAGTGATCTGATATTTGTGTACCTTACGATATGATCATTACAATGCATCTAGTTGCCATCTGTCACCATACAAAGTTGATATGTTATTGACCATATTCCCTATGCTGTACATTATATTGCCATGTATTTTTTATTTTATAACTGGGAGATTGTTCCTCTTAATGACTTTCACTTAGTTCATCCATCCCCCTAACCCCTCCCCTTAATAAACTATTTATTAAGCCCTTACCATATGCTAGACATTGTACTAAAGCATATTTTATGTATAAATTCATGTTTTGTATGTTTACTCATATACATATATATCATATATACTTACATGTGATATATACTTAATAAATATTACATATGTATATAATTTAATATAGATAAAATCTCTCTCCAACAAGATAATAAGGGTCTTAAGAGTAGAGATTATCTTAAGCCTTTTTAGTACTTTCCCCCACGTGCCTGGCAAAATGTTATCACACAGTTGTCACTCAATAAGGACATGCTGACTTAAGATGTTCTTTTATGACTTCACATTTTATAGTGTACTAGACGGCAAATAGTCCCACAGGGTGACTAGAACCACAGATAACCCAATCCAATGGCAAAATAGTAATCATCTGAGAAGCATAGCTTTCTCTCTGATATATTAAAATGCTGTAGATTAACTAGAGTCAATCTATCAACAAGTGAAATGCCTGGTATTAGGCTGGAGTGGTGGGTAGATAAACTTCTCTGCATTTACAGTCTAACTGCAGACCCCAGAGTAGAATATATGAACATAAGAACTATTTACTGCTGAATCATTTGGTACTATCTAAAACAGGAGTTCAGACAGGAAGGTATTAGAAAGGGAACAGAATAACGGAATAATTCCTCAACTGCACAGGTGTCTGGATCAGACTGATGGGGCATGAATCTGGACTCTGCTACTTTTTTACTGTATATCTTGAGGCAGATTACTTAACTGCTCTGAGCTTTTTGCATCTCTTAAACATAGAACTACCTCCCTGTGAAGCTGTGATAAATAAGGTCACATATGTTAAACACTTAGAACACTGCCTTACACATGCTGAATAGTCCTTTGGGTTAATCAGAAAAGGTTTCAAGGTAAAATGATACTTTAGCTAAATCTGAAAGGGTGAAGCTATGGGTAAGAGAGGGAGAGGTCAAGGACAATGCAGTTAGAGGAAGAGCGGAAGCTCAAGAAGGCAAGGATGAGAACAATACACATTAGCAAGAGTTGGGGAGTCTTTTTTTTTTTTTTTTTTTTTACAGATTTTACTTATTTGTTTGACAGGGAGAGAGAGCGCGCAAGCAGGGGGAGAGGCAGAGGGAGAGGCAGACTCCTCTCTGAGCAGGGAGCCCAATGCGGAACTCGATCCCAGGACCCTGGGATCATGACCTGAGCTGAAGGCAGACACTTAACCGACTGAGCCACTCAGGTGCCCCAAGAGTCAGGGAGTCTTAAAATGGAGTGGAAGAAGTTAGCAGTAGGGGAAAAATTAAATTTATTCAGTAAAATAGGTTCAGATAGTTGGAAGCCTAAGGAGGTGTTTAGATTGGAAATGACATGCAAGTGAGTATCCTCAACTTCTTCATTCTCTGCCTGTAGTCCTCTGAACCTAAGTTGGAGATGGCATATTGTTGTGACTGAATAGTCCTTTATCTGTGCTTTTTTTCCCCAGCACTTGGCATGTTGTCTTGTGTATTATGAGCAATAACTATATTTTTTACATAGATTAATGAGTTTGCATGCTGACAATCCCTCTTTGCTTTTTGTTGTATAGGTCTACAAAAGAGAAAAAGTATATACATATTAAAGATGACCAGTAAGTGCTTGGCCTTAAAGCTCTATGAAAGTCTAATATGAATTATATTTAATGTAGAGTATATCTTTGTAAATGCCCTCCCTCATGGTGCCAAATTCTTTGGTATTACTCACAGTATATTAAGAGAGTACTCTGAATGTTTTAATGATAGAATTAATTATAATGAATATTGACTTAGAATATCTATATCAAAACTTTTCCCTATTTTTTCAATAAGAAATTTACATCTTTTGGCAATTTACATTTTAGTTTCTTGAACTTATTGTACGGTTTCACAAATTAAGGCCACCGATAACTTCATCTGTAGAACGACTCAATAGGATACATTGTGAAAAAAGAAAATAGGACATTTTCCAAAATACCAGGCCTAATTTTAAGTGAAATTAATCTGTTAGCTGCCTGCTAGATAGCTTGGTTTTCCCATTCCCAAAGAGCTGGGAATAATTTGCTTTTATTGAACTTGCTGATTGTACTCCAAGAAAAATGTCTTTGAAAAATAAATTGTTTTTTCTGTCCTTTAGATATAGCTATTTGAGGAGTTTATAGGATTTTCCTAGGTGTCTGATTGAAGCTGTCTGATTCTTATGTAGATTTTCTCCAACATACAACATTTGGTTTGCAGAACGGTGGCTCACAGGAAAATGGCTGCCTCACAGAGGCAGAAGTATAATTATGATCTCATTAGAAATATTTAAATATAAATAACATTCTATATTTGTCCTTGTCACTTGTCTAGGTTTTGACAGGAGGAGCTGGTTTTGATGGGATTCCCGTGGCCCCATAGATTTTCTCCTGTTATCCAATTTTCCGCTGCACTGATCTCCTTCTGTCAACTGACCGCCAGCCAGCCTTACACTTGCCCGAGAGGAGGAGCAAAGCTTTGTATTATAGTGGACAGAAGAAGGAGAACAAAAAACTGAATTTTCCCCTCCAAGTACTATCCTCTCTCTTTCTAATGGAAAATTCCATCATCTGAGGGGTTGGGAGGATAGGGGGATAGGGGACAGGGAAGATGTCACGTTTTCATTCAATTGTGCAAGACAATGTTGCGAATCTGACCAGATACCAAGCTGAGCCACATACAGATCAGCAGAGTTTTCCGGGATGCTTGGAGTCACAAGAGTGGCTGAAATGCTGCCAAAACTGGTTTGTGCTGAGTATTCCCTCGCATTTCAAATATTGGCTTGCTGTTGTATCAAATGAAAGGATACTTACCAATCCCAGTGTAAGGAAAAAGAATAGGGGCATTTTCCCTCTGTGTGAAGATGTTGCAGTGGATGGTGTTTTATTTGGAGGTTTTCCATTGACATTGGCTCATAGTTCAGGGACTAGAGCAGAGATCAGACAGATAACAAAAATGAGTGGATTTGACGGAATGTTAAACAGTAGGGAAAAGTGAGAAGTGGGGTGAGGTGTCAAGGTTAGGCCCCATCCGAAAGCCTTCAAAATACCAAACTGCAAAAACCAAATCAAACTGGAAAATACTCTTGAGGTCACACCTATTTTTAAGCTCAATGTGGCCTGTGGCGTTTTGGATATTATCTCTAGATTAGAGAAAGAGTGGTCCTATGGGCTTTCCAAGGAACCAGTGATACTGAAAGGACAGGTTTTTAGAACTATGATGACTAATTGTTTAGATCAAGACCTTATCGAGTCTCAGGAACTGTATTTGTCCTTTATTTGTAAAATTTAAGCCTTACAATAATCTTTGAAAAATTGATTACATGCATAAAAAGGTATAAAGTGCATCAAATATTTTCCTTATTTACATTATAAGGGAAACTTTTGAGTTTCTGTTAGAATCTTGGGACTATATTTAACATCACATGGATCAATTTCTATACTTATAAGTATACACACATTATACAGAATTGAAAATGTTGAACTGGGCGCCTGGGTGGCTCAGTCAGTTAAGTGTCTGCCTTCGGCTCAGGTTGTGATCCCAGCGTCCTGGGATCAAGCCCCACAGAGGGAGCCTGCTTCTCCCTCTCCCTTTGCGCCTCCCTCAACTCAGTGCTCCCTCTATTTCGCTCTCTCTCAAATAATAAGTAAATAAAATCTTTTTAAAAAATGTTGAACTATATAAGAAAAATGTTTATTTTAAGAAGCTCTGGTGTCAGCCATTAAAATTTAAAGTTCCATTCTGAATTTAGTGAAATGCCTTACTGAATAACGTATGATAGCCTCGCGAGGGCATGATAGTTAAGATAGTGGGAACAAATGTGAAAGAAATTCATCCATCTTACTTTTCTAGGGAGTCTGTGCTTTAAAATGGAGGTAGTACAACCCTATGGATCAGGGATATTTGTTTTTACCTTCCGTCACATAGCAAATGAAAAAGACTAATCTACCTTCTAATATCAAAGGAAGTCATGACGCTTATCAGAGTTCTGGGGCTTTGGGGAATTGTTCAGTGCTTGAGTATTTGCCGATTTAAAATAGGAATCGGATCATTTAAAGCCATTATATCCTGCTTGTGGATACAAATACGGTATTCATGACTGTACTTTGAAACATTTTGAGCACATGTAATTTTGACTATACTTTGAAACATTTTAAGCACATGTAATTACATTTTGAGAATGTAATTTTACATTCTCACAATAATTTAGAGTCTTTGATGGGTCCAATGTATATGAATTAATGCTTTGAAAAGAGTTCAACACCTGAAACCCCACATAATTTGCTTTTTGACTCACATTCATGTATCTAGTCACTCATGTACCATCTTTTCCCTCTGTCTTAAGAGACATGGTTATGAGACAAATAAGAAAAAAGGAAGTCGTGGTTAATAACAGTATGTCCACACCAGCTTTTAACGAATCTAAACTCAGGTAAGTTAGTACATCTGTAGTAGAAGAAGCTGAACGTCCAACTATTGAAAAACATTATAATTTCTATTGCTGTCTATTGCTGTCAAATCTGTATATTCACCTTAGCTCCTGAAATTCCGTTCTCTTTTAGTGTGGAAATAAGTAAATCTGCATGTATTCTGCTCTTTCTTTCCTTATAAATTATTCTGCTCATTGAGCATCTATAATTCATTAAAAACTATAATACATTTACCAGGTGAATAAGAGAAATCAAATAGTAATTCATTAGGTAGGTAGGTAGGTAGGTAGTCAGATTGAATTGGCTGGTTACCTACTTGAGATTACACTGAAAGCATGTGTATAAATAGAAAATAACAAAAACTACACATAAAAAAATCATGAGAAACTACTTCCACGTGTGTGGGTATATTTTTTTAATAGAGTGAAGGCCATGGAAGATCTCCCTGAAGATCTCCTGGCTTTCTGTTTTTGTCCTGCCTGTAGCATTACACTCTTTAGTCTGCACCATTTTTCAATTTATGGCTTCCGACGGTATTTTAATGGCGTCTTTTTTTGCAGGCCCATATGGAGGACATTGATTCTGTTGTCCCAATAACAGTATGAGATATGTTTGTGGTTGTTTTTTGGGCTAAAAGAAACTCATTACAGCTTCCTGTTCCTCCATATGTTGTCGAAAATGTTATTGTTGGTCAGGTCTGGAGATAGCTTCTGTATACGTTGACTATTTCTTTTAGATTTTCACATCAGCACATTTTGCACATGTAGCGAAACGTGTTGCAACAGTTGGACTTAAAATAATCAGGACTCCCTATCTCTACCAAAGACAGACAAAAACAATCAAATTAACCTTTTAGAGTGAGCAATTCTCCAGATTTCTAAGGAAATTCTGTGTGTGCAGTTCTTTTTATGTACTAAGGAATATAGAGGGATGGAACAGTTAGCTATTCTAAAGGTTAAACTCCTAAATGAATCAATCCCAAATTGTAAAGGAAGAAAGTAGGAAATATTTAATGAAAAATTCTAATTCTCTAAAGCTTCGCGACTCAAACTTTGGTCTGCTGAACAAGCAGCTTCAGCCTCACCTGAGTGACTGAAATAGTGAGCCCGAAGCCTTACCGTGTAGATCAGAGTGTGCACGTTAGCAAGATCCCAGGGATGCGTGTGCAACGTTCAGGTCACAGAAGCACGTAGTTGGTTTCTATGAAGTCGATACAGTAATTCAAACTTTGGACTTCTAGATGATGTTTTCAGAAAGCGTTACAGTTTATAGAGGCACACTGCTTTGTAAATACAGCACGAATTATTCTGTTTCAATCTGCAACACAAGTAAATTAACCTCTCCAATATGGCCAGTTTAATTTTTAATTACTGTTGGAAGCTTAAAGGTAGATAAGCTTAGAACAACAGAAAATACAAAATGAGATCAAATCCCAAAGTTCACATTTGAAAAACCAAAATACTTGTATACATGCTGTAAAAGGTCCATGTGTTTTTAAGTGTATGCATCTTTAAAATCATGCGGGTTTTTTTTTAATACTTGAGTTATTGACAGAATAGTTACTTTTGACTTATCTGAGTGTAAAAATGCCACCTGGGAAGGAAACATATGTTTTTCTCTTCTCAAAATTCAAAACTGGCTGAATGAATTAACTCGAACTTATGAAAATAATTCACCTTTGGGTTGAGCCTTTCTTATCACAGTTGTAACCAGAGTTCAGGCTGACTTGACGGGAATTTGTGAACACCTGTAATCATAGGTTTTAATAAGGTTGTTTCCCCCTTTATCATCATGTCTGAGAAGTGATGGTAAAGGTGATCACTGATATTTGCCCTCTTGTTTGGATGCTTCTTGATCCGATGGTACAGAAGTGTTTGTTTTCTTGGATATTCTTATTTTTCCCCTCCTCTCCACTGGACTTTCTTCCTCTTCTCTCTGTCTCTCTCTCAGTCAAGTATTTGAGTGCCTGTTATGTGCACAGCTTTGTTGCGGTCTATAAAAAGATTCAAGAGGAACAGAAGACATGGCTCTCATCTTAGAATCTTCTAAGTTTCTAATATTTTTCTGAGATAAAATACCATCTTGGCATGACCTACCTTAGTGTTTTTCTTGTTGTCATCATATAATCAGGGCCAGCTACTTCTATTTTTTACCCTAGTTTCTTTTTTCTTCTTCCATATCACTCATGTTTCTTTGTAAGTGTATCAGTTACTACGGAAACATCACTGTTCTGGGTGTGGTGACCACCACAATTTATGTATGATTCTCACAGTTTGAGTCTACGAAACAAAGATCACACAACACCCTCTATTACACTTCATGTTTTGTTTCTAGATGGAGACGGTTATCCTCCTGTAAAACAGTTTGTACTTGGTTCAGTGCATTTGAAGTTTTAATTTAGGCATACTTAGCAAAAAAAAAAAATTGTGTTAACCACAAACATTTGTATTAAGCAAAAATTCTATTATTTTTTAACATCTTGCAAAAATTAACAAGATAGAGTAGAGGCATGCTGATGTGGTCCTTAAGTAGAAGAGTAGCATCTGACTGTGTAACAAAACTTACCAAATACCATCAACTTTGAAAAAAAAATCAAGACAAGTGACTATAAATCATAAAAAATGGTTTAAAGTCTAGTTTTCAGATCTATGGTTGATTGCTTGTAGAGTGAAGGGAAAGAATTTTTTTTTCCCCTCATCTCATGTCACAAAGTAAATGGTTCCAATTTAGGTTTCAGTTGTGGGGCCCATGAATTAATTGTCAATAGACACTTTCACAAGAGAAAAGTTTATTATGCCTGTGGGAGAACTCAGTAGTGAGTAACTAACAGAATAGCCAGAGGTAAGGATTCATATATCAGTGTGTGTCTGTGTGTGGGTCTGTGTCTGTGTGCACACTTCAGTGTGAAAGTATAGAAGGTTCTTTGGGGCTGTCTCCTTCCTGTAGGAGGCTGGAAGCTGCCCTACAAGGGGGTTGTAGCAACTATATTTACAGGAGGCTCTACTTGTATCAGCTAAGGAAAGTTCTGATAAGATTTCTTTATGCTGATCCCTTCAGTGACTTTTCCAAACTTTCTCAGTTTACTGGTGTTTAAAAAGTTATATTTAGCATTTGTAATATGCATGAATCCTCATTCAATTCAAATGTAGAAAATGTGTCTTAGGATATACTTAGAAAGTATGTCTCTATCTTAAAAAAGGAATGTGAGATTTAGCCCCATGCTCTCCTATGAAATATTAGAACTAATCTGAGTGCTTAGCATTGCCTGTTTGTTCGAATTATCGCATAATTGTACATCATATGGCCACTGAGCAAATGTGCCACATTCTTCACCTCACAAAAGATGCTTTAAAAAGGGAAACTTAAGGAATGGCCAGGGAATCATGAACCCAAATGGAAAAACAGGCAACGGTAGAAACGTTTGTGTTTGGCTTCCATCTCCCAGCTCCAGTTCCCCTGGATTTTTGGATCGCGGCTCCCAGTCAGTGTTTTCCTCTTGGGTCTTTGATTTCTGGCTTCTTTACCTGATCCCTTAACTGTCTACACGCCCATCTTTCTTCCATTACACTGTAGCTCCTCAATGGAAAAGAAGGGGGCACTACTCATCTCTTTTCTCCTCTATCTTGTGCCTGGTTCGCTGTAAGTAGACTATATCCTGTACCAAATATTTGAGGAACCAAATCTGTATTTGTCCTGCCAGAATCACCAGTGATGGAAAAATTTAAGGATTGGTGGACACTTTGGATTCTGAAATTATTCCTTTCAGATGATTAATTCTCTGCCTATGCCTGTGACCTGGAGTGTAGGCAGAGGGTATTCCGCCCTTATTTGTACTTTTCCCATACATGGGTGTATTACACCAGGAAAAGTTGTGTGATGCAGATAACTGCCTCACTAACAGGAATTCAGGGACACTGGTGAAGGTGAAGATAATTATAACATCTTTTTCCAGCTAGTTTCTCCTTGGAATAACTACTACCAATGTTTTTTAAAAAATCACCGTTGCAACCGTAATTACTAACTATTGCAAGCATTCACCATTTATCAAGCCCTGTGCCTGGCAGTTTGTGTATATTTCTTATTTATTTCTTCCTACAGCCCTAAAATAGGGAAGATATTGTCTCCATTTTACATTTGAGAAAACCAAAGCTCAGAGAAGCTAAACCACTTGATCAAGTTTATATAGCTCAGTAGAAAAGCATTCCAAAATCAGTTGCCCCAACACATAGTTGAGGGGCGTCCCCCCCCTGCCCCCCGCTATATAGCAGTACAGGGGGTCAGACTGTTCTACAGTCATCAGAGAACTAGTACAGCTGGGAACACTAAGTAGGTTTTGATTGGTTGTTTTATGTTAGCTGCCAGCGTATGCACAGCTGGGGAATTTATAAAACAGAGAATGGACTCATATGTAAGCTTCATTATTATTTTAAAAGCTTCAACCACACTTAATTTGCTTTTTAAAGTTAAGTCTTTGGGAGAGTAAGTTGAATTACCTATAATTTCACCTTTCACATTGAGATTGGCTCTCAAAAAGTGTTCAGTTAGAATAGTGTAACTTTGGGGGGACTTCAAACAATCTAAATTAAAGTAATTACAGACATAGTGATGTCTGTAGTTCTGATGCAGAAGGTAGTCATCCACAGTGAGAAATAAAAGTGTTAAATAATGAAAATAAGGCATGTAAAAATGATTCTAATGACTCTTTTCCTTTGGAGGTACTATGCCTTTATCTGTGAGCCTGGCTTTCCTACCTTATTTACAGGATACTTTGGCATTTGGAAAATTTGAGACTGGTAACATTATCTAGAAGGAGATAGAAACTGTAGAATGTGTTCCACCGTTATTAGTGCCCATGGTCAATGCCCTCTGGTGACAAGAGCAGCTGAGGGGACTGACACCTTCCCTGTGGGATCAGCCTTAGTAGCAGAGGCAGCAGGAACAGAGGGCTCAAGACTCCTGGGAAGTGGGGCCCATGTTGTGCTGCAGAAGGTCCCTAAACAGCTTCTTTCCTTGGATAGAAGCACTTAGGTCCAAAACAGGATTTTGTGAACATTTTCTTTGAACAAAACTATTGCTTTCAGTCAGACAACATGCAGTGTTTTATTAAAACATGTATCTTTAAAGTAACCCATTTTATCTAGGCATTGCTTAAATTATAGATTTCTAGATTAGTTTTAATGCAAGTAAGTTGACAGAGTGAAGACAATGCTAACACAAGTTCAGTTTCTGGAAAATGAAAGAAAATTGAAACAATTTAAAAGTAATTTATGAAATTTTTGTGTTTAAGAAAAACAGAACATATCAGTTCCAAATATGTATTTTCTTTTTATTTGTTCAAGGTTTAGGACTTGGTCAATAGCTATCTCCATGATTTGTGACTAGTTGCTTGTTTGTTTTTAAGAGTTTATTATGAGAGAGAGAGAGTAAGCAGACAACCAGGTGTGTGTGGGGGGAGGGGCAGAGGAAGAGGGAGTGGCAGACTCTCCCCTGAGCAGGGAGCCTAACGTGGGACTCAATCCCAGGACCCTGGGATCATGACCTGAGCCAAAGGCAGATGCTTAACCTACTGACACACCCAGGCACCACTTGTGACTATTTTTAAAAAAAAATACATACAACTTAAAAAGTGAGTGATTTATTGTAAGATTACAACCAAATATGTTTATTCTCTTCTCCCTTTTTGCTATCATCACTGATTCTTAACATACTTTTTAATATCAGTTATTACCCATGTAACTGGCATGTTTATATAATGCAATAATTGTCCAAATCTCCAGGATCCTGTATCTATACATTTCTAAGAGTTAAGATTAAACTCTTTCCTTTCTCCCTTCCCTTCCCTTCCCTTCCCTCCTTCTTTTTAAAATAAAGTTAACCTGGGGTGCCTGGGTGGCTCAGTCATTAAGCATCTGCCTTCCGCTCAGGTCATGATCCCAGGGTCCTGGGATCGAGCCCCGCATTGGGCTCCCTGCTCAGCGGGAGGCCTGCTTCTTCCTCTCCCACTCCCCCTGCTTGTGTCCCCTCTTTGTTGCTGTGTCTCTCTCTGTCAAATAAACAAAATATTTAAAAAATAAATAAATAAAATAAAGTTACCTTTCTTGTGGGAATAACATCCTGAAAAACACTCAAGTGTTTTCCATTGGTAAGAAATGAAGACCAGTGTTTCATCTGAAACCATTATCAAGTGCATGGAGGCATGCCAACTTATCCTTATTCTCTAGTGCGGAGGATCACTAGAAAGAGGGAGGGAGCATGTGTTTGGCTCCCTCTCACCTCCTCTTTAACACACACTTCCTCTACAAGCCTGGCTACAGGGCCTGAAGTTGGCTTCTCAAGTGGGAGTGACAGAAAGTCCTTTATCCCCAAACATGAGCCATTTGTCTTTTAATTCCACCATGATTGCTTCATTTTACGGGATCTAGTAAGTTTTCTTGGGTTCCAAGAGAGCCTTTAAAATATGCAGATTCTCTTGAGATGGCTTAGTTATCATTACCTCTTTAATAGGATACAGTTAACAGTAACAGAGAGTAAAATGGCACTTAGAACAGGCATAATGGATGGGAGGGTCCCTGAAGGGTTGAAAAGTTCTGAGGAATGAAGGTTGATTCTGATAATTCTACATTGTGTTATCAGTCAGCACTTTCTAAGCAGAATGATTCCACCTGTAACATAGGGATTGACTTTGAGGAGTATTGAGGAGAAAATGACAATGTATGGAAATCTTATAGAAAGCACCTGACGTGGAACTGATGTCATAGTTACGTAGGTCATGCTGCCTCAGATAGTAATATGGGATAACCTTTTAGGAAGACCATGGACCCAAGAGGATATGGTGGTTTATATAGGCCTCCATTTAGGGGGGTCCATGGACCTGTTGACTATTGTCTTGTGCCAGAACCGACAAAGGTTCCAAACTACCTGATTGGTTTGTCTGAAGAAGGATTAAGTAGGTTCGCGCCTCTCACAACCTTCACACCCACCCCTCCACCCCTCCCCTTTGGGGAACTCTATGTTTAGAGACTACCGTCAAATACATAGTATTTGGTAAATCTACATGTATGGATTCTTGAGACTCAGAAAGTTCCTAGCAATGTATGTGTGTGTATATCATATATATATATATATATATATTTTTTTTTTTTTTTTTCTTTTTGAAAGTCTTGAAGTATTGTTACAGCTTAGTTCTTCAGAGTTTAGGATGCAAGAGGTTTATCTGGGATTAACACCTGTGGGAGAGAAGGGATGAAAGGAAGATCAGGTAGAGAAAGAAGTCAAACTGTGAAGCAGACCTGGCCAAACCTTGGTCAACCTGGTGGGCACTTCTGAGGTGAGCCTTCCCTGTCAGGGCCTTGGACCCAAATGGCTGGGCTTTTGGGCCCCTGCCTGGCTCAGTCATAGGATGCAGACTGGCCCAGTTAGGGTGAATTGTGGGCAAGGTCTCTCTCTGCAATCCAAGCCAATCCTGTGGGAGCGGATTGCTGGAGGCCGCCCCCTGAGCCCATTTCCTGTGGCTGCGCAGGAAGCTGAGGCCGTGCATCACCGAGCGTTCCGAAGTCCAGTTCTATGATGCTTTATTCACTCCCTCATCTCTCTCTAACCGGATGAATATTAACTTTGGGAGTTTCCTTATCATTTTACTCTATTCGTTTCTTTCCCCACAGTGTTAGAACTTATAACTTCTACCACACGAGTGTTGGGTAAAGATAGAGAGTAGGGACTTGGTTTGGAAACTCTGCCTCCGCCACTTACTAGCTCTTCCACCCAGACGAGGTTTCTTAACCTCGCTAACCCTTAGCTGCCCCCCCCCCCCCCCCCCCCGTGTGTGAGTCAGTGGATGATTAGATGAGGAAGGCATACAAATTCCCTGGCTCAGTATCTGGCAGAGTGTATGCCCAGTAAGTGTTAGTTATTATTAGTAATAATGTTTTTGGTTATCATTATTCTCTACCCTCACTTGATCCGGAATTTAGAGGTTGAGAAACTTTCCAGAGGCACTAGTCAGTATTAGAAGAAGAAACCAGTTCGGAAATCTATCTGCCTATTAGGCATCATGGTAGCAGAACAGAAAGTGAGTTAAAATAATTAAATAAGTGCAAGGCAAGGGGTGAGAGAAAACACCATCTGCCAGCTCTCCGTGAGTCATTTCGGAGCGAGCTGGAAGATAATGAAGGCTATTGCATTCTGGTCATGGATGGGTCCTTCTGCTGGGCTGGTGCGATCGCCTTTCTCTGAATAAAAATAGCCCATGCATCCTTTACTGCGGCTCAGTAAACACAGATGATGTGAATAAAAATAAAAGGATGCACAACAAAATCTTTGGGGAGATTTGCTGCAATTTCTTTTGCTTCTTAGCGTACCCATGAATTTCAGTACAATCAACAGTTTAATCTGAACAGCAAGGCATTCATTTTTTGGCTGTTTACAGTCAGTTTTATACTATTTCCTAGCAGCACTGATCGTGTGACATGCTCAGTAGAGCCACGAAACAATCTTCGGCTTTGAAGCAGTGTGGTGGGTTGAGCGCAACAGTGCCCATGTCACAAACAAAGGCTCAGATTTGGGCTCGGCCCCCCACTACATGTGAGGACCGTCGGTTTCCCTAAGGCATGGTTTCTCTCCAACCAAACAGTGAGGCTAATCAATCCTGTAATGTTTAAATCAGATCCTATGAGAGACAGGTAAATGTTCTTTTTAAAATGCTTTGGAAATATTGTTTTATCATCATTTATGGAAAGCTACTTTTGAAGGACAGTTTCACATCGTGATTTTTTGAGACTCAACTGACTACTAGTTCCTAGCTGTGCAAAATTACTTAAATTGGAGGGAGTGGGGAAACTGGTTGAATTTTGGTGGCTCATTTTTCTTATGCACAAAATGGGAATAATAGTATAGTGAGCTCATCAGGTTGTTTTGAGGCTGCAACGAGGTGCTGTAGCTCAGACGCCCAGAGCACCGGGCCTGGCGCAGAGCGCTTCCTTGGCTGCCACTTTCATGATGTAATAGCACATCGGAGTCATTCCTTTGTGTCTTGCACTGTTCAAAGCAGTACTTTTGGGGCAATTCTGGAATGGTTTACTAATACTTTCCTTTTGATTCTGGAGTTATATAGTGGCTCCTATTAGAGCTGGCATTCGGGAGAGATTATAACAACAGAAAAATAGAAGATAGGGAAGAGGCCTTTGGAAACCAGAGAGTAGAGAGTGGTTCTAGGTTTTGTTTTGTTTTTTAAAATATTTCTGTCTCCGAATGGATTCCGTTTTTTTTTTTTTTTTTAAAGCACAGATTCTAAGAGGTATGTACTACAGGGGAGAATCCACAGGTGTGGAGGTCTAGAGCCCGAGGTTATAGTCCTGCCTCGGCCACGAACAAGTGTCTATGGACATTGAAGAAAAAATTCAGTATTGCTGGCGCCAGAAGAGATGGGTCAGCGAGGTCAGTGCTTCTCAAGCTTGGCCACGCATAAAAATCACCGGGAGTGCTTTTGAAAAATAACGTATCTGTCTACATCAGGTCAATCGAAGTGTAATCTCTCTGGGGAAGAACCAGTCCCTCACCAGGTGTCTGGGATACACAGCGAGGCTCACTGACGACTCGACTGGGTCATCGCTGAGTCTCTGACTCTGAAATCTTGCACATCTGTACATTTTTCTGTACTGTCATCATGTACAGAAAGAGTGCTTCTTAAAATGGAAACAGATATAGAGCAGTAGCTGGAGAAGGTTAAGGAATTTGATTTAAGCTATTAGCTTCTGAAAAAGGGCGAGCTATTTTCTAAGCCTCACTGTAAACCAAAGACCTCTGTCCTTATGAGAGATGTGATTACTTTATGTCAGCTGGACGGGCTTCCTATTGGATTCAGCTACCCTTTTCAGTTTTCCTGTTCTTTATGTGGAAAGTGGTACCACTGGAGAAGCTTGCTTCCAATTCAGGCAGATACTTCGTACAACATTTAAAAGTCACACATAAGGCATCACCTCTGCATATGGGCAATAAGAAAAGAAAAAAAAAGTGGAAGACTGTTTGCAGAGAGGGATTTTCTCACTCACTGATCTCAGCCCAGAGCATCAGCTTGGAAAGAATGTTTTTGTAATAGAAATATTCAGTGAAAAGGCACCAATGATTTCCATTTATATCCTTAAAACGATAGAGGGAACATATGGCTTAGATTAGGAAAGTGAGAGCTATGAGGGTGCATTTGCAGGAGACATTAATTAGGACTGAGAGTACCTCAAGTACTTGGGAAACTAATTTGTTTAATAAGCTTCATGGTTTGCAGATGCCTTTCCCTCTTCCTCCCCCATGATTCCAAGTGAAGCGGTTTTATCTGTTCAGAGCTAAGCACACTTGAGAAGTCGCATGGTTTTTGTGCTTCCCTCCATTCATGTTTGGAAGCAAGTTGACAGGAACTTCGCAGGAGTCAGATATCTCTTACAGCAATGTGCGCCTGAGTGAGGACATCGTCAGGCTAAATCAGGATCTTACCTTCAGCTTGAGGTTTTCAGGCCTTTGCCTTTCAGGAGCCCTCCATTCATTGGACTCCTACAACCGAATGCTGATGTGCTGTCTGTTCCTGGAGAGGCTCTGCCCTGGGGGTGCGCTTGAGTGGAGGACGCTGCCCTGTCCTGTCTTGTATCAGCTCCTGCTGCTTCTTTGATCAGTGGCTGACAAAATAGCTCTTGAGCTCTGTGGAGTGGATGAAGGCCGTGTGTCTGGGCTAAAGTATCTGGAACTTGTTTTTTGGCATTGTCGTAACGTTAATATTCTCTAGGAAGCTTTAAAACATGAGCACCAGGCCTTAGATACATGGAATTCTCTGACACCGGCTGGGACAGCTGACATATGGGTTATGTTGAATCCTCAAAAGCATATACTGTATCACTTTCTTAAGCTAGGAGGGCTGTAATGACTCTCTTGGGACAAATAAATATTTCCTGTGAGGTCCCTACTTGCTTAATTGCTAGCCTTGAGTTTTAAAATCCTTGCTACCTTAAGTGAACTCATTTTAATGGAATAAAAATTTTCAGCTGTTTCATGGGTGCTTGTTGAAGAAGGTAAAGATCAAATGGGAATTGAGGAAGAACTTGTTCTCTCATTAAGGCAATATTTGTGACGTAAAATAGGTCGGGTATGTGGGCTAGTAGACCAGGGTTAGTGATTAAGAGTGAAGATTCTGGAGCCAGACTTCTGGGCTTGAAGTCCTAGCTCTACTACTTGCTTGCTTTAAATCTTGGGCTACTAAAGCAAATAAACTCTGTGTATCTCGGTTTCCTCATCTGTAAGATGACAATAATGACTGACTGAATGAGTTAAGGCATAAGGCAATTAGTTTTTGCACATGAAAAGTATTTAATAAATGCAACTGTCCATTGGACAGAGCCGCATGCTGGCAGTCCTGTTAATTTCAAGTGACTATCTGCCTTCAGGACTAGGTTGATTCTATGGGCCTAATCTATGATTCTCCTTCTTTCCTGAGGCTGGTGCTAAATGGTTTTCTGATGCTAGATAAGGAGTGTGAAACCCAAATACCTACCTGTCCTTGTTTATAGAGTGTAGATTAATTCAATGCTGCTTATAGCTATGTTGGGAGAAAAAAATAAGACCATTTTTTTTAAACACTTTCAGCTCCACTGGGATGGTATACAGTAGGACCAAAAAATGATTTGTATAATAATTCAACTTATTAGTCAAAACTTTTCCAAAATAATAACATTAATGCCATGATATGAGATACTTCTAATCAAAATTTTTTATCATCTAGATCCCTGGATCACAATAATATGAACTGTTATTGAAAATATAACTGATTCTCAGATTGTATCCACTAAAATATTTGATTTTGGTCAGTAATTTGTTACAAACAAAATTAAAATTCATCTGCTTTTTTATTTCTAAGTTGCCCCACCTAGTTCCAAAAAGGGTTTAAGACCACTGAAAAGCATTTATTGAACATGTTCAAAACAGGAGTTACTAACTTTCGTCGTCTGTGGCTTTCAGTATTAATACTCGATGGAAAGAAGTCAATGATATTTTTCTTCTCAGTTTCATTTGAACACATCTTTGCTGCATGTGTTATTAAATCCAACAGAAATTGGGTAAGAAACTCTTTCCTGAGGAACAAAGACTTGTTAGAAAGTTTGGGATTAAAAAGCCATGTTCTTTATTTTTTAGATTATGAACTAACTATAAATTAACAGCAAGTGGTCATGTTATCATAATCTTTTGATACCTCATGGGAGTCCCTTCTTTCTGACCCCACCCAGTCTTCAGTTCCTCTAGGGTGTTTGTAGTTACTCTTTTCATAGTTCTCTAACCGGGGTTCCTCAGATGAGATGTGTGTATATGTGTGTGTGTGGGGGGGTGGGGATGAGGGAGTTATTTCCCTTGACCTGTTGGTGATGGTCTATGCTTCTTTCCTACACAACATAATTAATTTGAAGACAATCAAAGCAGCACCAGAAACTTGGATCATAGTGCTACCGTCCAACTAACTATGGGAATTCAGGCCACTTTGTCTTCTTCAAACCCTGTTCCTCCTCTGTGAAATGAGCTAGTTCTAAACTCTCCTTTCTAACTGTTGTGCAGTGATCATAAGATACTAGGAATCAGCATAATTGTAGCTCCTATAGCAGTTGTTATTACAACTGGAGTCAGTCATTCTTTAAAATACTTTATTCATACAACACAAAACCAAAATATGGAGGTTTTAACATATTGGATATCTGACACAGATATAACCAAAGCTTTTCATTCTGTTTTGTATCATTTTAGTGTCTTACTCTTATTCATATGTGCCCCTTGACTTCTGTTTTGCTTACTCTTGGAGGCAGGTACATTTATGTATTTATTTGTTTTGGGAACATATAATTGATTGAGAAGGAATATATTCTTGTCAGGCAAATTGCTAAAATTAATATGCATTAATTCAAGAAATTTTTATTCAGTAATCTAGTAAATAGGACTAAAATAATGCATAACACATGGGGCTTGCCTCACAGAAGCTTATGGCCTAGTGGGGATACAGAAAAGTGAATGGGTAATTATAAAACTGCACAATGCAGGTGATGGTTAGGGAGAGTACGGAGTGCCAAATGAGCACGGGTGGGCACCTAATCCAACACAAGGTCATCCTTGCGGATGTCCCAGAAGACGTGACATGTGAGTGGATGACTGGAGTTAGGCAGAATATGGCATTGTTTCCGGCAGAGTAAAGCAGCATGTGCAGGAGCCTAGAGGTGAGAGAGAACCATAGCTGTCCAGGAACTGAAAGTAACTTATAATAGCCATCTAGTGGGGAAGGGGGGAGGAAGGAGCAGCAGGGAGAGATGAGGCTGCAGAAGAACACAAAGAATTTGAGTTTGATCCTGAGGGCAAATAGGAGGGTTTCCACAGAGGAGTAACGTATAATATTAACATTAAAAAACAAATGAAACAGGGCTACTTGGGTGGCTCAGTCGGTTAAGCATCTGCCTTCAGCTCAGGTCATGATCCTGGGGTCCTGGGATCGAGCCCCACATCGGGCTCCCTGCTCAGCGGGGAGCCTGCTTCTCCTTCTCTCTCTACCCCTTTCCCATGCTGTGCTCTCTCTCTCTCTCTCTCTCTGTCTCTCTCTCAAATTAATAAAAAAATATTTTATAAAAATATAAAAAACAAAATGAAACACTAACTGCAGTGTGACAAATGATTTGGATTTGGAGTAGAGCAGAAGTGGAGGCAAGATCAGAGCGCTGTACCAATAAGCTAGGGGAGAGGTAATGGTTGCAGAACCTAAGATGGAGGCATAAGGAAGAAGAAAAGATGGATTCAAGGAATATTAAGAAGATAAAATCAATAGGATTTGACAGTTAATTCATTTAAAAAATATTTGTCAGATTTCTGTGTCTGAACATTGTG
Organism: Ursus arctos; assembly: GCF_023065955.2. Taxonomy (NCBI): domain Eukaryota; kingdom Metazoa; phylum Chordata; class Mammalia; order Carnivora; family Ursidae; genus Ursus; species Ursus arctos. Next base: position 59,389,921 of record NW_026622763.1, read on the forward strand.
GAGTAGCTGGTGTTCAATATACCTGCTCGCTGTAAATAACTATGAAATCGGAACAAGATAAATAAGAGTATCTGCAGGTGTTCCACAGCAGCTCAATGTTGGGCTGCAATGCTTGGGAAAGGGGAAACATGTGAGGTCAGCTCTAGATTCAGTTCCTTTCGAAGCACTTTGTCCAGACCGTCATGTAGGGAGAGGGAACTCAAGTAGGGAGCATCAGTTTTGCCCAATGAAGGATGTGTTTGTGGCTGTTCAGTTGGTTGATATTTGGGTTTAGGACATCAGATATGGGAGACCTGCAGGGAAGAAACTCAAGAAATTTGAGTGGAAAGTCTTCTCAGGTCCTTGGTCAACTCCTGGACTATATGTGTGTAGTGCTGACAAGAACTTTATAGAGTTTCATCTAGGCAGGTACTCGTTCAGCTGTGTGTAATACAAAACCTCTGAACTCACAGAATTTATAACTTAGCGAAAACAGACAATAGACAAGATGGATCAGTAAAATATTTAGTATGTTAGATTATGAAAAATGCTTTGGAGAAAAAGGAAGCATGGAAAAGAGAGAGTATTGAGAGGGTGGGATTTATGTGGGGGGCTAGGAAAAGAGTTAGTGTAATCGGCTGATGGAAAGGGAAATTAAAAATGTTTTGAGCTTGTGCTTTTATATTGCCTTGAGATGGGCAACACAAGAGGAGGAGCAGAATTATTTGTCAGGAGATGATATTTTGGGAATGTTTAGTGTGAGATGTTGGTGAGGCTTTCACTGGACGCATGAATTTGGAGAGCAGAAGATGTCTATTCTAGAGATGTTAATTTGGCATTGATCAGCATACAATAAAAGCTATGACTAGCAAATAGTGTAAAGTGAGAAGGGAAAAACCATGAAGTACTTCAGGATTTAAAATACAGACATGACCAAATGAGAGGCGGCAAGGTCAGGCAAAGAAAGACCGGGCCCTGTGCAGAGGCCACTTCCAAAGATAACTTGGACAATTGAGATTGTTCCCCAGACACACCTTGAGAAGAGCAAGCTGAGAATGGCAGGGCCATATTAAGGAAGGTGACACATCAGTGTGGCCCGCAGAGCAGTGGATTGTCCCTTCCAGAACCCTTGGATTAAATGTGGGAAGCAGGCTGCGTTGACATCCCTGGAAATCTGGTACCTGCCAGGTCCACTGTTGTCTCCTGTGTTGTCACAACTGGAAATATAAGCTCCTGGTTGGTACCTCTGGGGACAGCTTTCAGTTCAGAATGCCTGCCCTTCATAGCCCCTAGCATCGGCCAAAGACTAGGATAGAAGGAGTCTCAGAGGGGAGATCCTTGGGACTTTTGTAGCAAGGCCAGGCTTCTGTGAATGGGGAGCAATGAGCCTCACCCAGGGACAGGTCCCCCTGTGCCTGACACACAAGTTTGGAAGAAGGAAATGACGTGGACCTGCCGTGATCCTCCAGGTGTGCTGTAGGACCAGGTGAGCCTAGAGAGACCTGAGCTCCAGGCTGCAGTCAGCTGGTCAGCATCCCCCATGCACTGTGTATCAAGCAGAGCAAAGGAAGGCAGCAGGGTCTTCTAGAACCCAGCTGCCCCCTCCCCCAGCCCAACTGATGTTAGCCCCAGTTGCCAGGTGCCGGTTTGTATTGGAGACGGAACCCTCCTTGGGGTTCCTAGTGGTCACTCGTGGCCCAGAGGACACTGCCAATTGGAGGCAAACTTGGACGCCCTTCGGAGACATGGAGGGCCAGCTGGTGGCCACCAAAATGTCTCCCCAGTTGGTCCTGGAGCAGCTGTGGACTGCTTTCCTGGTGGTGTACGAATGTGTGACATGTGCCTCAAGTCTCTGGGTTTTACCAGGAGGTCCTGGTGTGCACTGTGGTGGTAGTATTCATAGTAACTAGTCAACACGGTTTAATGAGAGGAGAGGGGCTGCTCAAGAGGTGATATGCTCAGGGTGAAGTGTCTGGGAAAGGCATGGAGGGGATGGGATCAGAGACACAAGCCCGTGAAGCCTTCATGTCATCTGTGGGGAGACCAGTCCTCCCACATTATAAACCCTTGCTCTAGCCACCCTGAGTGGAAATCCCAGTTGGTCTTCAGTGGGGCACATGGTATAACTTCTTAAGGAAGGTCAGAGAGGCCAGCCTGCTAACCTTTTCCAGGTAAATGATGGAACTCCTGTCTCAGGAGCATCATGGACCATGGAGAACCCCCTGGAAGGAATACAACAGATGACTCCAATGACAGCCCTGATCTGCAGGACATCCAGACCCACTGGTCCAAGAAACCACCAGCTAACTGCAGGTGCAGAGTTCAGGCAAAGGCAGAGGAGAAAGGAAGGCAGGCGCTCCAGAATCCAGGAGGGCAGCAGGCCACCAGCGAGGACGGGAGGCGACTCCAGACCCTGGGCCAGACCATGCTGAAGGTGCTGCATGTGCTGGAGCTCATGAGATGTCACACAGAAGGTGGGAGCACAGAAGGAGGGGGGAGCAGGAAGCCAGAGACTGGTGCTGGCCCTGTCCACCTGTCAGCAGTCCCTCAGAAGGACACCACTGGCCATGGCAACTTTGATGTGCCCTTGGACAGTCCTGACCCAGAGAAAGAAGAGCTGTTCAGGGAACTGATGGAGGAAAACCAGAGGACTGCAGAGCTCACAGGACAAATAACGCACCTCCAAGCTGAGGAAGTGTCTTTGCACATCGAACACGCCCAGCTGGAAAGTGAGGTTCAGAAGCTCCAGTTGAAGCTCCAAATACCGCCTGAGGTTTGTGAAGATCATGTCCTGTAACTGGAGAGAAAGTGGGCTGAGGAGGAAACACACCATGTGGAAATGGAGAAGCAGCTTCCCAAGGCGTGCAGGAGCAGAACGCCATCCATCGCACCTGCATCCTCTGCAAGAAGATGGCTGAGGACCTGGGCAGAGAACCACCTCCTCTCATGAAGAGGAGGTCCTTCCGTGTGAGGGGGGAGGTCGGAAGAGCCGTAGGGCCACTCTGTCGGCAGAGAGAGAGCTCTAGGAGCTGAGGAGAGAAAGCCACAGTCTTAGGCAGAGGCCACATCGAGCCAAGGGTCCAGCCTGTCCTACAGGGACCTCATGCACCTGCTGCTCCTCTTGCAGCCCCCAGACACCCTCGAGGGCCAGGGGCTCCCCTGCGTCCCCAGGAACCCCAGGAGTAGCACAGGGGCATTGGCCGGGCTCTGGGGCTTGGGGTCACCTGCGGGACTGACTCAGCTTCTGGGTAGCCAGGCCCTGGACACCCATGCCCAGGACACAGTAGTTCCTGTGCCCTCCCCCACCCCAAGGTATGGCCATGGCTTTTTAAGTTTAGGTGAATCCTGTTATTTAGTTGATGCTACATAGTTCTCAGGGAAGTTCCCTCTAGCAGATGAGTATGAGATGATATTTTTCCATAAACGTTTATTAAACATAAAATACAGATATGAGAAATAGAAGTGTATCAGTGAGACAAATAAATAACTAGATAGATGGGATAATCCAGTAGAATACATTGTCATGGAGTCAGATGTTTATCCGGGAGGCAGTGGTCAGCAATACCAGACACTGACAACTCAAACCTTTTTCTTGGCTTTAGAAGTAAAGAACTTGGTAAAAATTGATGAGAATTATGATTAAGCTGTGAGGCAGGATTCAGAGGGCATTGAGATGAGGAGAAAATAAGAGGTAAATTTGTTAAGAGATAAACAACTCTGAATCTGGCTTTGAAGGGTGCTGGTTGAAGAGGATTGTCAGGTTCCGGGAGTGAGAAGAGAGAGAGAGAGAGAGAGAGTGTGTGTGTGTGTGTGTGTGTGTGTGTGAAGAATGAAAGACTTAAACACATTTAAGTGTACTTATACTTTCTGAAGGACTACTGAACTATGCATCGTAGCTTGGAAAAGGACGAGCGCGTGATGGTGTCTAGATTAGGTACACGGTATTTTAATTTCTAGGATGATTCTCTCGTGACGCTCTTGAGTCACAGAGGAGAATTTTAACTCTTGTTCCACAGTTACTCAAGTAAGATTAATGTCAAATCTTGCACACCAGAACTTCTAGCTTTATCTCAGCTTCTCCCTCATTTAACTAGTTATGAGTAGGGTTTTTTTATTCAAAATATTAAAAAAGATAAAACTTTATGGCAATTTTTCTTTGTTAGCTTACTTCACATCGGCTCAAGTGAAGTTTTAGTTTAGCTCAATTTATATCTGAAATTAAACTAAAAACATTGCTGCAATCAGTATTTGTGAGATTAGAATCTCAAAATTAATTTTAAATGGATGCATCTTTTGTTATGTACATAGTTAAACTTTCTTTTGTGTTTACACACATTATTCTTTGAATGGAATCCTTTAAAATGTTTTTCACAATCTATTTTAAGTACTGAGCCTGAATTATAATCACTGATATTGTAATCAGTAATTGAATATTTCCAAAACTTTTAAAGATTTCAATGCTAATGGAATTTCTTCTATTATTGGATGTATATGGACAATGTGTACATACTTTTCGAAGTCCGTTATCTTCATTTTTCAAATTCAAATAAGAAATATTAATTCAAGATGGTCCTGATTAAACTTCCAGGAATAAAGTGATAAAAAAAATCCTAATATTTCTGAGAACTGTGCCATAATACCCCCCCAAAAAAGGAAATTTCGAAGGACGTTTTTACATCAGTGGAAATGAATTGTGACAAAAATATACTAATTGGATGTACTAAAATTGAATGTATTAAAATGGGCTTGCCTCTGACAAGATATGCATCAATACTAAAAACTGATAATTATTACAGGTTTACTAATAGAAATACCTATTTTTCCAAGGGCCACCAGCTGATGTTTGAGGCTTTCAATTTTTCAGACTAATTGGGATTTTTTTTACTGAGTTTTGATGGTTTTCAGACAGTTATTCATTTGATATCTTTTGCACTGAAAACATGTCGTTATCCTAAAGTGTCTCTTTATTCATGAATGGAGATCATCAAGAAAGAGAAACTATTTCAACAAGTCATTTTGAAGAACTAATTATTGTTTTATTATACTGCTAATGCTCCAAGTGATCATATGACACTTAAGCTATCTTGGTTCTGATAAACTTGAAAACAACCAAAAGAATTTAGTGGGAATAATGATACTCTCTTATGTTGCTCGAGGGAGGATATTGAACAGGGAGGAGATGACCTGCTGTGCTCTTCAAATCAACCAGGGAGATTATTAATAGAGTATGAAACCAGATACTGATCTATGTTCAATTAACATTTCTGAAAATCTAGAAACATCTTGAAATATATAGTTTAGTATGTGGTTTATATTTCATGAAGTTCATATTCCAAAGATGAATATGATTCATTACTTGGGAATTAAAGTCAAACTTTCACCTCAATAGGCTAAAGGTAGTTTAGAGAGATGCGCAATTCATATTTTGCACGTGAATACCTCTTCGGAAGGAACTTAGGTAATTGACCTGGTGTAATGGAGTATTTGGGTTTGAGGTTAGACTCCCAAACTTTTCCTTGTGTGGACGGAGGCTGAAGGAAAGAAATACACATCTTTTTCACCCTGTTGTCCTGTAGTTGTTTTCATCTGAGGTGCGGTTGCTTTCCAGCCACAGCTTGTCTGACACACTGGCCATGCCTCCCTGCGGGTCAAACAAACCAAGGCTACTCAAGGGAAAGCTTCACGGCTGGTCTTCCCTCCCTCCCGCTCATATCTTATCAAGAGTACTACTGGGTTCTTTGTCTTATTTAGGCCTTTTGGAGGGCACTAAATAGCCATGCTCTCAGGAAATCAGATGTCTAATTTCCACACAAGGACTGGACCTGTTATGGGGAATGAAGAGTCAGTCACTTTACCTGCCATTGGGAAGATATTTTACACAAGGTCTGCTAGGTTATAATTTCCTGCTGCTGTTTGGAATGGAGGACCTGGGTGTTATGTCTTTGGATACCAATTTCCATGGGTACCTGGATTTTCCTGGAGTTTTGTGGTAAGACACATTAAAGAAAATTTCCAGCTCTTTACAACTCTTCTGTGAACATAAAAGTGACTAATTCATCCCCTTTGGTATTGGTGGGCCCAAGAGAGTGAGTGTACCAACAAGTCATCCTGTCAGGCATCTTCAGTCATAAAGGAACCAGAAACTTGCTCTTGTCATTTAAAGTCAAACCTGATTTCAGTTTAAAGACAGCTCCTGGTCTAATTGTGGCCTTGCTTGTGATGGTTAATTTTATTTATCAACTGGACTGGGCCATGACGCCTACATATTAGGTCAAACATTATTCTGAATGTTCCTGTGAAGGTGTTTTTATGGATGAGATTACCATTTAAATCTGTGGACTTTGAGTAAAGCACTCTCCGTATATGGATGAGTTTTATCCAGTCAGCTGAAGGCCTTACTAGAATAAAGATTGACCTCCCAAGGCAAGAAGGAGTTCTGCCAGCAGGCTGCCTGTGGACTCAATTTGCTGTTCTTCCCTTCGTCTCCAGCCTGTTGGCCTACTACGTCAGATTTGGGGCTTGCCAAACCTCCACAATCAGGTGAACCAATTCCTTAAAATAAATCTCTCTATATACATACATCCTGTTGCTTCTGTTTCTCTGCATGACTCTGGCCCATTATGTAATCGTACAATTACTATAATGCCTGGCACACGAGAAGAACCTAAAATTATTGAATGAATGAATTAATGAATAAAAATATATGTCAGGAATTTCATTTGAAAAAAATAGTTCACTATTGAATCTTGAGGGGATAAAGAATGGTTCTTAACACCTTTGAATCCAAAATAAATTGAACTTAAGGTGCAACCTTCCTTGCACGTTGTTAAACTTGGCTTTAAGAAGATGTATTAGTTTAGGAAACAAAAGATCTGCATTCACAAAAGATCTCTTGGCATTGCTAATCATTAGCTTTGTGACCCTTGATCTCTCTGGGTCTCCAGTTGTTTCTTCAACTGTGAAATGACAGATGTGAGTTCGTTGATTTTTCAAGTCCCTTTGGTTGTACAATGTCTTAGTTCTGTAATTTCCTCTTCTGGAGCCTACTACCATGGTCATTCTGAGTGTATCACTAAACCCCATGGATTCCACTAACCAGCCGCCAATGCAGTGATGTTGTAGAGCACATGGGGTCCTGAGAGTTCCGTGGTTAGGGGAGAAATAAGAGTGCTGTCATTGAATGCACCAAGGTGTTTCCTCTCCCCAGTAGGCACTGCAGAGAAAACTTGGAGACAACAGAAGTTCACTGCATTTACAATTGGTGGATGAATGTTAAAATCCCTCTCACATTTTTCTTTGAGAGTAAAGGAAAGGAGGCCACATCACTAAATTGTATCATGAATAAAAGTTCTCTCATTTACATTCATTGCCTCGCCTGCACAGGAACTTGGTTATTTGCCAGCAACTTAATGTCTTGAGAAAGCTGTAGGTCATTTTGCAACCCAGCATTTAATAGTATTGTCTAACAAATCTGATTTAATCTTTTCATCTTGTTGCCAATTTGAGAGTACAACACCAGCTCCAAATAATAAAACTTTAATGACCTGAACAGTATTTTATGTTTAATCTCCAAACATATTTCTTTTATAGAAAATTCTGTGAATTTTCTGTCATATACATTGAATGGAGACATTCATCTGAGCTGAAAAAGAAAAGATCATTTCAGTTGTGAATCTTGTCAAAGGACAAATGAAAATGTGTTCATTTTGGAGAAAGCATAAGTTACAAAGTGCCCGCTTTTATTAAATACCAACAGGAAAAAATTAAATATCAGCAAGATCAACATTAACTGGAATTTCAGGGTTATTTTTTCCCTAAAATAAAGTTACTTTTTTGTTTTTGAAAACTCAATATTTGGTATCAGAAAATATAGACAAAAGAAAATTTCAAATAATAAGAATCACACCCATCCAACAACGACTATGCTTACTGCACTAGTATTTTTTTATGTTTTTTTTTTTATATACGCCAATAGAAACATCTCCCTTTCTCCCTTCCCAACTCACAAACACAAATCTGCACCTAAACCGGATGTCTTCAAGACTGACTAGTCTGTGAAATCAAACTGAGGCCATGTCTCCTCCAATATTAAACTTACGAACTTCCAATCCTCCATATGCCCGTAGTTATAGAACACTGGTCTTTCCTTGCATCTTAAAGTTTTATGGGATTGGCCAAGAATTCCAACGTTTTTGACTCAAGCTGGAGAAGTCCTCTCATGCATCTCACCTTGATGCAGAATCTGGCCAATGCTTGGCATGCCCCATTCGCCTCCCTGTTCCTACTCCACACAGCATTTTCTTGGTGTACAAGAGAAGGACACACCTTCCCTGGGTGCTAAGTTCAGTTATGCACATGCTTCTCCCAACCTGGCAAACCCCAGAGGGTTATTTTGGTTTTTTTCTTCTCAAGGTACACTTCTAGGTACGCAGGTGGCTGGATCAGGCTTTACACTGTTGGCAAAACCAAGTCTCTTCTGATGGCCTCAGTCAAGTGTTGAGAGGACCCTATGTCTAGACCTGCTGGCTGTAGCTTCTTAGGTTTTTTCCCCAGATTCCAGTTGTTCTTTCCTCCAATCAGGTCTTAGCCAGCCCCCCCACCGCCTTCAAAAAAGCCAATATTTGAATCACAAAATGAATTGAATTTTGACGTAAATCCTTTTTCTTCTAGAAATCATCTTGACCCCTATGTAAATTTGTGGGTATCATTGAATACCACATGGGGGGTAGGGCCCATCTGCTTCACCCATCAAGATCATCTAAGAGATGGGCCTTGCTTTGCCAAATATAACTAATTATCATTTCTTCCTCTGAACGTTGACTAGGTACTGGTCTTGCAGCAATGTTTCTGCTAGGGAAGATGGGTAGCATAATGGTTACGTACACAACAACTAGATCCAGAGAGCTCACATTTAAAGCTCTGCTCTGTCATTGCTGGCTGATACCCAACAGCTGTCCTCATCAATAAAACAGGGCTGATGACAATTGTACCTTTCTCATAGGTAGTTATGGGGACTAAATGTACGAATACTGTTTAACAATTTTCCTGGTACATAGTGAGGACTCAATAAACATTAGCCATTACTACTTCAGTGATTCTAATAAAAGGCTTCCAAAAGTTGTTCCATCCAGAACAATCAAGAGAAATACCATTACTGAAGATAAAAAATTGATAGTAAATTTTAAATATCACTTTTCCATTATATAAAAAAATAAAGTCTTAATCCATTGGTGCCCTGTTTTGTATTACCTAAATCTATATATATAATTTTGAATGTTGTTTTTTAAGCCCATACTTTTTGTAGTTTTTCTAAAACTCCCCACAACAATATATTGTGAAACTTTTCTCCTTGTCAATAGCTATACTTCTATAATATTTTAAAATTTATTATCTTATTTCTAGAACTATATTTTATCAATCACTTCTTATTTTCATATTTCCAATGTTATAAATGCTAATGAAAGAAGTTCTCATGAGTAGGTGGTCACATGGCTTCTTAAATATTTTCTTGAGATGAATACCAGAAAAGGAATTTTAAGGCTTTTAAAATATACTGCTAAATTGCCTCCAGAAACACTTATTAGTTTTTACCAGTCAGTGGCCCTGCCCCTTCACTAACAGAGAGCACTTAAAAACTAAATGTTTAATAATTTGATAGAAAAAGCATGTTGCCATATGTGTCTTTTTTTACTAATAGTGAGGTTGAATTTTTTTTTTAATATACTATTTTTTTTAAATTTATTTTAGAGAGAAAGGGAGAAGGAGAACATAGCAGAGGGGTGAGGAGGAAGCGGACAGGGAGACAGAAAGAGAGAGAGACTCTCTAGCAAACTCTCTGCTGAGTGCAGAGCCTTAGGTGGGGCTCAGTCTCATGACTCTGAAATCGTGACCTGAGCCAAAACCAAGAGGCAGACCACCAACCGACTGAACGACTCAACCCCCCCAGACTTTATTTTTTAGAGCAGTTTTAGGTTCACGGTGAAATTGAGAGGAAGAAATTTCCCATATATCCCTGCCCCCACATATATATAACGTCTTTCACTATCAACATCCCCCTCTAGAGTGGGTACATTTGTCCCAAATGATGAACATACACTGACACGTCATTATCATCCAGAGTCCATAGTTTACAGTAGAATTCACTGTTGGTGTCATAGTAGGTTTTTAATCTGTTCTTTTGGGAGTTAGTTATGTTCCTAGCCTATTTTTCCTTTTATTTTTTAAAAAAGATTTTTAAATGTATTCATTTGAGAGAGAGAGGGAGAGAGACAGAAAGCAGGAGAGGGGGGAGGATCAGAGGAAAAGGGAGAAGCAGACTCCACACTGAGCAGGGGGCCCAAAGCAGGGCTCAATCCAAGGACCCCAGGATCATGACCTGAGCTGAAGACAGATGCTTAACTGACTGAGCCACCCAGGCACACCTTTCCTTTTATTGCTTTAAAAGAGCTTTTTATATATGTAGGAGAGTCACAAATTTCCTTAGTGCTATCAAGAAAGAAGGAAATTCAGCTTATTAATTTTCTATAACTAGTCCAGTGTTTCCCATGAGCTCTCACTCTTGGGGAAGTGGATTGATGACAGCTGTGGAGAAGCTGTCAATGAATGTATCTCAGCTCTAATTTAAACATTTATTCTTTGGAAAATTAAATCTCAAGTAAATACTCAGACTCTAAGGTATACTTTCCTTCTCCTTGCTCCTTCACCAAGGCGATATCTGATTGTGTTTGTGTATTGGCAGGGATAGGTATTTATGTGATCCCATAGAGTGCGGGGGTAATTTGACAAAGGGTACAAAGGCATTTGTGTAATCCTCTGTGGCATTTATTATCTATCTAGTTATTTAGCTCTCTGATGGAATCTTCTACTGACGCTGAAGCTGGTCTCTTGCCTTGGTCAGGGTCTGGTGACCCCCTTGGCTGCCTCTGCTAGAGTCTTGTCATATTCCATCTAGCTTAGTTTCTCCACTCTTCTGCCTTGGAAGCATTTTACACTCAGCAAGAGCCAAAGGAAGTCTGGTACTATAAACTCAGGCTCTTTTCCTTCTAACCACTTCAGGTGGCCATTTTTGTCTTTTTCAGACTTTCAAATTGGGAGTAGGGGACAAACCTTTCCTGCTTCTGGCTTTTCTCTTCACCTTTCTAAAACCCCAATCCTGTCTGGGATTTTGGTTCAGGAGAGAAGAGCTAGGATACTTTTATCTGATTCTTTACTTCCCCTACTTTTTTTCTTTTCCGTACGTAGGTAGGGTAAAATTGGCAGGTTTTCTTTCTCTTCCTTTCTAGCTGGAATTTCCTTTGGAACTCTCCTCATATTCTCTTCTTAGGGGTAAGTTTTAAGCATGGAAGAAACCCTTTGAGCTGAATCCACTAGTTTTGGCCATTAGAAATGGGAACCTTGGGGCAACTACAAACCAGAGCTTATACAGGGCAAAATGCATTGTTTTGATATTCTCCAGATGCTATTTATTGTATAAATATATTTGTACATATAGATTCAGATGTTCAGATCAGAATTGAGGTCTCTCATGTAGGTTACAAATGTTTATGCCTCTATTTTTTCCTTTTTGTAAAAAAATTATGTTTCTTGTAGTAGAGAAGTTCTACATTTTCATGTAGTCGATCTACCAATTACATGTTTTATGGTTTCTACATTTTGTAAAACTTAGAAAGTACTTTCCCTCACCAAGGAATTATGTTATATTTTCTTCAAATATTTTTTGGCTTAATTTTTTTTTCACTTTACCTGGAGGCATTTGGTGTAAAGTGTAGTATAGCCATATATGTTATATACATGATAGCTATCTAAATCTAAATCTGAATCTATATAAATACATATAAATATATGTAAATATATATATTTGTAGACACACATATACACACATTTATATTTAATAATCAACTCCAGCTCAGTATATTTATTGAATAGTCCATTTTTTCCTTATTAATTTGAAGTGTTACCTTGTATACTAAATTCTTATCTGCTTGTCTTTTTTTCTACCCTGTTCCATTAATATACCTGTGTGTTCCTTTCCTACTTCAATAGTATATTTTTAAAGCTAACTTTGCAATATTTGAATATCTTTGTTCAGGCTATTTCCCTCATTGCTTTCATTTTTCAGCATTTTCTTGGATTTTTCATGACTTTATTCAAGTGGCTTCTAGAATGTTATTTACTTTACCTCAAAAGTGATTGTCTCTATTTGGAGTACATTAAATTTTAAGATTCAGTTACCTTAAAAAATACAAAATCTATTTTTTTCATAGAGCTTGTTAACACTCATTAATTTAGGCCATGGCAATAATTACCTGAATCTCTACCCTTCCCATCTTCCAAAGTACAATTTAAAAATTGCAAGGTAGATTGAGGTGCCAAAGTTTATCTAGGCAACAAAAGCCAACAAAATATGACTTAAGTATTTGGGAATTGGAAAAAAAATTGTTTTGCTTTATATTGTCTAGATAATGTAAATTTATATATATACATGTATGAATTCCAAAATTCCCTTTCTTCTGATATCAGAAAAGTTAGTGGTTTTCTCTTCTTATACCTATCAAGTTCCAATACTTTCATCTGACCTTTTCAGCCATTTCAGTAAGTGAACAAATACAGTATAGAGGTTGACTATCAATTTTATCCTTTTTCTTTTTCCTCTGATTTCTTATGTTTTAATTATATCAAAATTTCTCTATGTGGCCTCTAAATTATAGTTTTCTTTCAGTCAATATTATCCTTTCAGGCCTAAATTTGTGAAAATAACCACATATTAATCAATAGACTCATTTTCTCCTGTGAGTATGGATGGATAGATGGTTGTATTCCCTCTGAACTAAATCTTTTCTCTTAACTGTCTATGGTATATAACTTGACAATGAAGATTATGTTTATTGGAGGGCCTTGGTGTCTTGGATTTTGCACAGTCTCCTCTAATGACTTTCTGCACCGTGAAGAGTCAAGGTCAACTCATTGGCTATTTTGCCACTCTCATCCTTCATGCCCTGCAAATACTTAGGTTTGATTGAATTAAGAGAGACAAGGAGGGGCCGATGATTTGGGTGATGTGTGGAAAAGTCATCTGTAAGAACTGTAGAAGTTTATAATCATTTGTCTTAAAGCTCACAAGCAAAGTAAAGGATCTAGCCACTTGATATTTATACCCCCTCATTGCTCTAAACTTTTCTCCTGGCTCAGTATTGGGAAAAAAAGGAGCAGGCCAGCCCAAGCTAGAAGGGGGAAAAATAATGAATGCCAAGGGATAACTTGACCTGAAGAGAACCCAAATTAGCTATTCCATCTTTAGGTGCTACCAGTTGCAGACAAATGATTATAAGGTTTCACTCATCTATAAGGATTTCTAGAATTTTTTTCATCTAAAATATTTTTACACTAATCCTTAGAATATTGAATTTTACCAAAAAAATAAAGAAAAACACAATAATATTTCTTCATATAAAGTTATATTCTATGCTTTTAGCACCTTAAGTTATTTTTAATGAAAGAATTGTGTTATAAGTTTTAGCTCATGGCAATAAATTAGCAAAAACTGACTTTACTTGGTGTATCATAGCCACCCACATTTAGCACAGATGTTCAGCAGAAGATTTAGGAACTGTTTTGGAAGCTCTCATTTGCTGAGATAAATTAGCAGAATATCTATAATATTAAACTGTTCAAGTACATATTTCTTGATCATTTTATAGAGGTCTCATAAATATCAACAGCTGGCATGCTTATCTTTCAGGAAGTTCTTAAATGTTATCAGTAGCACTAAAACCCAGTATTTTAATGTTTCTAAATGTCAGAGCAGTTGGCTGGCCATAAGACATTGAGCAAACCCAACCAAAACTCCAGCCCACCAGATGAATCTCATCTCATCTCCAAGGCCCTCTTTTTTCTGAGACAGCTTATGGATTCTGTACAGCCCAGAGTGGTTTTTCCTAAGGGAACGTAATTGCTTATAAGAGCAATGATGAGGGTAAATTTGAAGTCTACCATTACATTTCAAGCAAGAGGAATTAAAATAGCAAAAATGCTAGTGCAAAATATAAGTTATGCTGGAAGGGTTCTGGCTTCCAGGGCAAATCATGATTTTAGTCAAAGAACCATGGGAAGGGTTCCACATAAGGATGTCAGATATTAAGATAGTGAGTTAACTTTCTGATTACTTGCCAATGTGACATTCTGAGAAGACACAGGCTAGGTAAGGACAGAGGATGAATTCTCACATGCTGACCCTCTGAAGCCATTTGGTCCCTGAACGGAAGCCTGAAATTAGGATGTGGAGGCAGAATGAGAGAGATGAAATACTGGAAAGCAAAATGCTTGCTTCATACTTGTGGCAAGGGAAACCCTGACCAATGGCATTGGACTAAAGAGTTATACAGCGTTTAAAAAAAAAAAAAGAGTTATATAGTGTGAGTGGAGTCAGAGAATAAAGAAGCCAATGCGAATATTTCAAACAGGGAATTTAATATTGGACACTATTTACATAGGTGATGTAAGGGCCAAGGAGCCGCATAGGAGATGGTGAGCAAATTCAGAGATTAATGACAGCAGGAAACTGCCAGAGCCCTAGGACTGGAGGGACAAAGTGGAGGGGGTGTTACTGGAGCCCAGAGGCTGGGACTGTGCAGTAGAAGCTGAAACCATAGAGTGAGGAGCTATTTGCTGGGAGATGGAATCAGAGAGGAGACTCTGTGAAGACTTAACAACGTCACTGGAGGCAGAGAGGAGGAGAGAAGTACCCTGGCCTCTCTCCCTAGCTGGCCCTCCAAACTTCCATCATTGCCTCCCGTTGGCCAAGCTACCTGCATGCCAGAGGGCAAGGGAGCCTGGGAAATGTGGCTTCTTGTAACACAGAGCAGAGGAAGGACAGGACTTGAGCAGATCTGAGCAAAAAGCACAGCCAACCAGCCCATCTTGCCTTACCTCATACAGAATATTTTAAAGTTTTGAGGGCTGCCTCCTAAGAAACTTTGGAGCAGATATTTTATGTTTTGGAACATAAATATTGGTAAAAATGTTAATATTTCTTTCTGCTCTGTAACTGCAATCCAAAAAAAAAAATACAAATGCTATTGAAATAAGAGAATTTGATAGTCATCGAAAATAGGAGCACATAAGTGTTCAGTGGCCAGACTAGACTTCGGTCTACATTTCCCTCTTCATTTCTTTACCTTGTCTGTATCACCATATGCTGCTTATCTAGTTATCACAAAGCTGAGCATCTGCAAAAAAGAATAGTTCTGCCATTTTTAAAAGAACAGATGAAAGTTTTCCATGATACAAGAGTGGTTTTTAAAAGATAATTGTGCTCCTCCTGTTCTGTAATTACAACTGAACTTTATTTTGTATTCTGCAAGTGATTTCTGATCTCCTGGCTGGAGGACTAAAAAAGATTCCTATGTTTAGATGCTTTACTTTTGACTTTCTATAGGTTTCTATGGGATTGTGCTTACCTAATAGAAATAAGAAAGAGTCCAAAGACAGAGAAAGGGAGATACAAATAGGACCATCATAGTGCCCCCAAATAAAGAAACCACTGTTCTCTGTGTTATTTGTTTCAATTCTCCTTTTGTAGTACCATGGCACTGAGTCTAGCATTTGGTTGAAAATAATAATTAACATTCATTGAATACTCACTATTTGCCAAATTTTTAAGTAGTTCACATGTGTTACCTCATTTAATAATCAGAACAAATCTACAAGGGTGGTACTTTTATTACCCTGTTTTATAGGTGAAGTAAAGCAAGGAGTAGAGGGGAATTTGCTCACAGTCATATACCTACCTGGTATGTGACAGGGACCATATTTGGACTTTGCAGCTCATCTGCAGAGCCCATGCTGAACCATCATGGTACGCAAGCCATTCTCTCAGGTGGTCTCAGGGAAACCTGGTGGACTAGTAACACGCCCACAGACTTTATCAAGAGGAGAGGTGGTGATCTGAAGAAGAAGAGGGTTAGTGAAGTTCTAAAGCTCTCTGGACAACTGTGCTTGAACATATACCAACAAGCAGGTGAAGAATTGTCTCGTGTCCAGATGGGAGTCATGAGAGGGTAGTGGTCAAGCACACGGAGTCTCACCAGTTTGACCTGGCTTCTTAGGTATTTTGCATAGATTTGGGGTGTTAGTTACTTCATCTATGAAATAATAATGAGCATTTACCTCAATAGGGCTGTTGTAAGAATTAAATGCAATAATATAAGTAAAGTATAAGTAAAAGAAATGAAATAATATAAGCAAATGAAATAATATGTCACACAGTTATTACCATACTCAATGAGTAGTTGTTATAATTATTACTAATATTGTAATTATTATCAGATGAAGGGATCAATTTGGAGCCCCCCTTTCTTATATTACTATGAAAAGTCCTAGTTAACCACTGATTCATTCACCCAAATCTATCTTGTCATATAGGAGCCTAATATTAATGAGCCCTTCCAAAGACTACAGCTTAAACTCTGGTTTAATTCTAAATTCTCTACCCTGTTAAATATAGCAAAGTAAACAAAAATCAACTCCCCACTGAAGACTTCTTTAAGGCCTACACAAATAGTAAAAAAAAAAAAAAAAAAAAAAAAAAAAAAAAAAACTTCTTTAGAACTTGTGGCGTCTAAATGGGTTGTCTGTCTGATCAGATGGGGTGATGATTGGGTGGAAGCCAATGGTGCAGGTGGCGGAAGAGTTCACCTGAGGCAGAACAAAGTGATAGAAGTTTACTGAATACACTGCAAGGGAGTGGCCAGCAGGACAGTAGAGGAGGGGTTGTCTGCAATGAGGCAGTCGGTGGGGGCTGTTTTTAAAGGAGGAAGGTGAGGAGGTACGGCGACGTCTGGAATTCTCTCTTTTTTGGTAACTGTACCTAGCTGAAGTAGCCCATTGGTTCCTTAGGGCCCATGGGTATTTTGAAGTGAGTCCACTGATAAGCTGGTCTGTATTCAGCCAGGGCGTCTCTGTGGGCCCTTTTCTATATTCCATCCCTCAAGCCTGTTCTCCTCAAAATGACCTCTGCAGAGCTCTCTCAATGCTGTCTCCAATATGACCCCCAAAATATGTTGCAGTAGTAGCTCCCTTTGGTTTTTCCTCTTTGTAAGTTAAGTTCTTAGAACATTCAAACTATGCAATATCCCCTAGACTTGTCCCATGCTTCTGTCGTCCTGGTCATCTGGTGTTTCCCCTCTACCTAGGAAATCACTCCCTCCTTCAGCCTACCCATAGTTCTTTATCTTATGTCCATCTTACATGAATGTATTCCACAAAGCCTTTCTTATCTACTCAAACACGATGTCTCTTTGATCTCTGAACTCCACACATTTGCTCCTCACCTCCCATGCAGGTATCATTTAACAGCTTGTATTTTATTTGTGAATTTTATTGTGTATTTTATTATCCCTTGTTAAGATAAAGACTTAGGAACTGATTTTATACCTGCAACATTCATTGTGCCTTGCACAGAAAAGTCCTTCAAAAAATATTTGTAGAATTAATATAGAGAAAATTTTAAGGAATACAATTTCCACTTCAGTTCTCAGGCTTGGTCCTGCTTCTCTGCTCAGCTGTTTCTGACAGAAGACTTTCTTCCCTGGTTTCAGATTTACTGTTGTTCAAGTAAACTATGTTTGAAGAGGCCTTCATTGGAAGGATCTTCAATGAGAAACATTCTGCCATTCATTTTGCTATTACATAAGGTCTACAGAGTTTTGCATTTAAACCCAACCTACGACAGAGGCACCTGTCGGGGCAGGTGGTTAAGGGGCCAACTCTTGGTTTCGGCTCAGGTCATGATCCCAGGGTCTTGAGATCAAGTCCTGTGTCGGGGTCCACGCTCAGTGTGGAGTCTGCTTGAGATTCTCTCTCCCTCTGCCCCTCCTGCTCGGGCTTTCTTTCTCTCTAAAATAAATAGATAAATCTTAAATAAAACAAAACAAAAAACAAAAAAACCCAAACCCAACCTACTACAGCCTTTGGAATGGCTCCTTAATTGACCATTAAGTATGCACATGCACATATAAACTCTTGAGTGAATTAAGAAACATTCCACCAAACAAAGCTTGCTTTCCCCAGCCACCAAGGGGATAAGCATCTTTCGAACACGTGAAAACCTTCTTCACCAACTCTTTTCCTCTGAAGGAGATCCTGTTACTTTAAAGGTAGAACACACAAAACTCATAGCTCAGAACACACATACATACACAGACCAGGTTCCACTTCTTTTTTCTTTTCAAATTCATCGATACTATGGAAATTGGTAAGATGAATCCAAGGAGAAAAATTTTGATTTCTTGAATTTTATGTGTAGGTTGTGATAAAGACGAAAATGGTAGAGAAGTGAACACATTTAGGAACAATGGGCAATTAAATGCTTTTGTTGACATCGTTTGGCAGTGGGGTTTGCGGGGAGTGTGTAAGTATTATTAGACAGTGTGGGGAGAGCTATCCAGTGAGGGAAGCAGGATAAAATGCAAAGCTGCAACTATTTAGATTTGTGTCGACGGAGGGTTTCTCTAACAGCGTGGCAAGGCTTCAGGCTTGAAGCACTTAGCCATTGCATTTGGATTTTAAAAGCTCCCAAGCCACGAATTCTGGTTGCAATTAGAGCTGGTAAAAAGAAAAATACCCTAGGGGTTATTAATATGTAAATCTAGTAATTTGAAAAATCGAAGGATCTCAGGTTAGGGTTTTTGAATTTATGCAATCTCATTCTGCCCACAGTGACATCACACTTCCACAGTTCTGCATAAGTTGACAGTAAATTGCATATTTCTTTAAAAGGAGCACAGAGAAAGAGTGTTTAAGGAGAACATAAGGTAAGAACACAAATATGGCTACAAGGCATCATACCAATGATCCACCTCGTCTGAACTCATCCCCAAAGTAGCCAATATCATGTTTTGGTAGGGAAAAAAAATCCAATAACAAAGGAGATCGCATCTTTATAAATGGGGAAGAATGACTCCTTTAAAAATGTTCTCTTTTATCTCTGTCAAACTTGAGAGTGTTTTATCTCAATAGGAATACAAGCAGAATAACCAGTCGTTCTTATCTCTGCCAGTAGTCCTACCGTTGAGAAGGATATTGTTGATAGGTGGAAATGTTTCTTGGAATTGCTCAATGGCCAACCCGGTAGACACAGCTGGAATCAGTCGTGAAATGGGATGCATGGCTAATCAGTTTACAATATGGACATAAGATTTGACTGCTATTACCCTGCTTAGGAGCACTTAATCTCAGATAACCTGAAATAATCGATTTGCTTGAAACCTAGGTACGTAGTTCCTTCGCCTGACTGAAATAATAAATTGGTATAGTTAGCAGGCTGAATTAATCAGTTTATGTCCTTTTAATACCACAAACACCAAGGGACACTCCGTATTCTTTCATCGTGCTGAAATCCGGTTCAGACCCTGATTCTTCAATTTCAGTTCTCCGTCTTAATAGTCACATGAAGGGCAGATTTGTGAAGAAGAGCATGGCTCTCTCAAAGTTGAGAATTGTTTTAATATATTTTTGCTTTACTTTAATGATCTGTGAATGTGCCATGTACATAAATGTAATTGTTTTTATGTAGCTATTTGTATTTCATCCTATTAGAGATCAGCCTTTGTGTAAAGAAGCAAGCAAGCCCCTTGTTTTTCAAAAACCTTGCCAGTTAAAGCTCCAAAAGTATGACCTGGTTTGAATAGTCAAGGTTTGGTAAATTCAAGTGAGTCAGTCAATGTGGGAAATGAGCATTGGCCTTGGAGTAAGAAAACTTGGGTTTGAATGTTAGCTCTACTGATGAGTTGGCTGAATAGAGCAAGTAATTTAAATTCAGAGCCTCATTTTCTTTTGAAACTTGGAGTTAGTAGTCTCCACCATATCTTCATTCATTCATTCTTTCGTTTATTCAGTATTTATTAGACACTCTCTAGGTGTTAGGCACTTCACTAGATTTTAATGATACAAAGAATGAATAATAACTCAGTCACTACAACTTAGAGGTATGTTGTGAAGTAATTAAGGCACTGTTGTGAGGGTATCATAATTGGAATAGGACCAAAATACCAGGAAATTGAAGATGAAAGTGAATTTATTTCTCTTCTTTGGCAGAAGGTATAAAAAGAGATAAAATAGCCCCAAAGCAAAAAGAAGATGAACAGGCATGGAGGTATGAAAAGGATGGCTTATTTAGAGAACTGTGCAGTACATTGTGAGATTATTATAGAATATGGGGGATGGAGTGAGAGGAAGCATTCCTTTGGCATGGAAATCTAACTGTAGTATCTATTCGTCGGTCCCACATCACTTTCATGCTTATCTATCCTTTCAGAGAAATCTAGTGGATTATTCAGGCATTTTTTTCCCCCTCTTTAAAAACATGTGCCGCCTTTGCATATGCTGTGTGTGTGTGTGTGTGTGTGTGTGTGTGTGTGTGTGTGCGCGCGCGCGCATGCGCGCGCTTAAGTCTTCAGTAGTGCTTCTTTTTATTATGGGTTTATTCAAACTTCCAGATGTGTGGGGAAAGCTCACCAGTCTTTATTTTTCAGAGTCTTCCTTGGAAAGTATCTTAGGGTAGGGAGTTGTACTGGCCATCTATCATTCTTTTGTAACATGGTGATCTAAACTGCAAAGATAATATGTTGGTCAATGTTTTATGGTTTCAACAACTAGTTCTCATAAAATTCTTAGGTGTTTTTATGTAGCTTTCAGCCCCATCCTGTGAACATTCATGTGGCAAAAATTGTTCATAGTTGTGGGACCCAAGAAAGTTGTGTAAAATGTGAAATTTTATCTAGGTCTTAAAGGATAAATAGAAAACGAGTGGACATTCCAGGCAGAGGAAACTTCATAAATAAAGAGACAAATTCAGAGCAGGGAACATGAAGGAGGATAAAAGAAATACGAAGTCATTGAACGGGACATGATGATTGCCTCCTTGCATCTGGACTTTATTCAATAGATACTTTGGGCTAACCAAAGATTTTACATCACAGAAGTGTGACTAGAATTGTTCTCTAGGAAAATGGATCATAAATCAGATGGTAGAGAAGATTGGGAATATGGAATGCAGCTAGTGAATACTTAGAGAATAAACACATGGTAAAAAAGGAATTGTGATTGCAATATTGAAAACAAAGAGAACAAATTAGAGATAAATTGTGGAAGTGGAATCAATCACCAAGCAACTGATGGGGAAAGGTGTCTAAAAGGATTCTAAGTTTTGGAATTGAATTGTTGCTAGTTCCATTAATAGAAAGTGAGGGCACAGGGGGAGGAGAAAGAGACTATTTCAGAAAGAATACAATGAGTTAATTAGCTACACATATATAGTATTAGTGGAGATAATAGACTACTAAAATTAGATATCTTGGGTCAGAGGAAATAAAACCTTTTCAATTGTTTAACATGTGTCTGTTTCTTTTCTGGTTTTTGACTATAATAGACTAAAATGAAAGGTGAATTATGATTACAATCCTATCTTCCCCAAGTTACTGGGAATTGAGTACAGTATTGTTCTAATCTAATCATACAAAGTCCTTATCAATGTAGCCTCTTTTCACGCTAATATGTGTTCCCTCACCTAGGTCTCTAACTCAGCAGTCTCAACTAGATCGTCAGCAAACAGAGAATCTCTGTCTCTCCCCTTTACTTCTGTATGACAGCTGGAAAAGGTTATTGGTTCTGAACCCAGATAGCTTCTGTGTAAGTCTTTCTAAACTCCCATAATTAATCTTTTGCAGACTGACAATAATTCTACTGTCTTCATTTTGCAGACAGAAACTCATTTGGCTTTGCAATACTTCAGATAACTTATTACTATGTTAGAAAAGAATGGAGATACTCCTTCAGGTTCTCTAGTTCTGCTATATGCTGTCAGGTCAACATTCTCAACACAACTAAGCAGAGACAGATGGTGCCCATTTCCTCAGTGACAGAATCATCCAGCAATGTCAAAGGCATTTACATCCTTGAGAGAGGGAGAGATGCTTTATGACTAAAAGTTTCCCACCACGTTTATTTCAGAATACAGAAATTAAACTTCAATAAAAATTCATGTCCAATTATGTTAAAGTATAATTACTTGAATCATTTAGAAATAAACTCAGTTATACTGTTTCATTATCAATTCTCCAAGGACCTTTCTGGAAGGACTTTAGTGTGTCTGTCTAGAAGGTGTCTATAATAATGATTATGTAAAATTCAAAATGGACACAGTGTCCTGTAATGAATTCTATGTATTTTAAACCACTGTAGTAAAATTGAAAAAGGAAGAACTGAAATATTGTTTAGGAAAATGGCCACTAATTTGGATAACATAAATTGTGTCTTGTGTTTCCTTAATCACTTTTCTTACCCTTTATTTTATATATTACTGCAATGGATTTATCTGTATCAGTTCTATAAATAGGACCTTAAATTATCTGCTTAAATAACTTATAAGTTTGATAGTAAAGGCATTTTAAATTTTTTCCCATCCTATCTCTTTCTCTACCGTAAAGATAGCTAGTATTAATTTTTTAAACTATAATTTAAAACTCCTGAAGAATCTAGTGACCTGAATTTTAGTCCCAATTCTGGCATTAACTATTTACAGAATCTTTGCTGACTGTCTTATTTTCTCTGAGTCTTAGATTCCTCATATATAAAGGGCAAGGATTATTTAGCTAAGGTCTCTTCCATTTTTGAAATTCTATGGTTGAATGATTTGCACAGGTGAAAACAGTAAATAGATAACGATATAAATGTAAAGCATAGTTTAATTAGATACACAAATTTATTTTTCATTAAAATTATTTTTTGATCTAAAATTGTAAAGTAAAAAACCTGTAAAGTTGAAAATGACAATATTTTTATCTTGAAAATATCAGTCTTAGGAGCACATCTTCGTATTCTATTCTTTCTGCCTCCAGGATTTTCTACCCACAGGGATTATGAGCTTTGAAAGCATGTACTTCACTGGTTGAACTATAATTCTGTTGAAGGAAATACATATTCATCGCCTGTATTTATTCAGTTACTCTTAGTTTGTTGATTTCATCCTCATAAGTATGTTTAAAATATTTAGAGGTATACGTAGGAGTAAATATTTAGGGGTAAAAAGGAACAAAGTAGCAGCTCTTTACAAACGCACAGACACCTGAGGAGTTAGTTGAAAGCGAGCTTCTTGCTTACAGTAGATTTATGTCCGCCTGTGTTGCAGTGGGTCACCAGTTTGCTCCATTCTCTCCAAGTCCTTCTGCCATTAGGTCTGCCTTGTGGTCTGACGTCGTACAAACTCACCCAGCTCATTGACATGGCTTTGGATGGTGGTGACATCATAAAATCTGTCAAAGCTAAAACTTAGAATGATGAATTGGAGTTAGATCATTTTATTATATAAAATCAGAGGTCATTGAAAATAAAATATTTCTGAAAAATTTTTCATTAATGTATAATTGCTTGATTTTCTTTTTTCCATTTTATTGTATTTTTATTTTTTTAAAAAGATTTTATTTATTTATTTTGTCAGAGAGAGAGCACAAGCAGGGGGAGCAGCAGAGGCAGAGGGAGAAGCAGACTCCCTGCTGAGCAAGGAGCCCAATTCGGCGCTTGATCCCAGGACCCTGGGATCATGACCTGAATCAAAGGCAGATGCTTAACTGACGGCACCACCCAGGTACCCCTCTTTTTTCCATTTTAATGTATAATTTACATACAGTAAAATCCATGACTTTTAGTGTATAATTCTGTGAATTTTCACAGACTTTGAACATTTGTATAAGCACAACCCAAATCAAGATAATTCCATCACCCTGCTCCCCAGTTTCAACATTCTCCTTTCTAGTCCATCTGTCTACCGTCCTCATCCCCCAACAATCACAGATCTATTTTCTCTCCCTATAGTTTTGCCTTTGCCAGACCAGCACATAATGAAATCATACAATATGCAGCCTTTTGTGTCTGGATTCTTTTACTTAGCATACTGTACCTAGCAACATCCATGTGATTGGCTGTCTCAATAGTACCTTCCTTTCTATTGCTGAGTAGTACTCCATTCTGTGAATGTGACCTACTTTGTCAACCCATTTCGTAGTGAAAGGCATTTTGACTGTTTCTAGTTTAGGGGGTTATTAATAAAGCCAATATAAACATTAGCATCCATATTTTTGCATGATCGTAGGTTTTCATTTTTGTTCTTACATACCAAAGAATGAGATTTCTGAGTGATATCGTAGGTTTATATGGTTATACCATTTTGAATATCTACCACCAATGTGTGAGTTCTGGCTGTTCTGCATCATTGTCAGAAACTGGTACTGGCATTTTTTAAAAGGCATTCTAAGGTAGTGGTATATAAATGTGGTTTTAATTTGCATTTCCCGAATGTCTAATTGTGTTGAGTATCTCATGTCTTCATTTGCCACTTGTATATCTTCTTTGGTGATATGTCTGTGCACTTCTGTTGTATATGGTGTGAGATACAGATCAAAGTTTTATTTACTGAACAGGAATATCTAATTTTTCTAGCACTATTTGTTGAAAAGACTATCTTTTCCCCATCAGTGTGTTTTATACCTTTGTCAAAATCATTTGACCATGTAAGTGAGAGTTTCTTTCTGGATACATTATTCAGTCCCATGGATCTATATATCTGTCTTTTCCAATATACTACACTGTACTGATTTAAGTATGGCGGGTCTGAAAATCAGGTAGTGTGAGTACATTATCTTTGGTCTTCAACATGGTTTTGGGAATTCTAATTCCTTTGCCTTTTCATATAAACTTTAGAATCAACTGGCAGATTTCTTTTTAAAAAATTACTTGCTGGGATGTTGATGGAATTGCTTTGACTCTATAGATAAGTTATTTAAAATAGCTTCACTGAAATATATTGCACATACCATTCCATTTGCCTATTTCAAGTATACAATTCAGTAATATTCAGAGTTAGACAACCATTACCATTATAAATTTTAGAACTGTTTAACACTCTATAAAGAAACTTTCCATCCCTTAGCCCCCCTAATCTCCCATTCCTCAACTCTAGGCAACCACTAATCTACCCTCTAAAGATTTGCCTATTCTGGACATTTCATATAAATGGAACAATATAATATGTGGCCCTTTGTTATTGGTTTCTTTCACTTAGCATGTTTTCATGGTTTATCCATGTTGTGGAATGTATAAATGTACTTCATTTTTTATTGCTGAAATATTTGACTTTAAGGCTATACAATATTTTATTAATTAGTTGATAGACTTCTAGGTTGGTTCTACTTTTTAGTTGTTACAAACAATGTTGCTGTGAAAATCATTTATTGGACATTTATTTTCATTTCTCCTGGGTATATAC
Source organism: Ursus arctos (assembly GCF_023065955.2). Taxonomy (NCBI): domain Eukaryota; kingdom Metazoa; phylum Chordata; class Mammalia; order Carnivora; family Ursidae; genus Ursus; species Ursus arctos. Next base: position 59,415,215 of record NW_026622763.1, read on the forward strand.
CTAGGAGATAAAATGCTGCCATTTGATAACTCTATGTTTAACCATTTGAGGAACCACCAGTTTTTTTCCCCAAAGCAGGTACTTCATTTTATAATCCCATCAATGTCTGAGAGTTCTAATTTCTCTACGTTCTTACCAATACTTGTTATCTTCCATTTCTTTTTTTTTTTCCTTTTCTTTTTTTTTTTTTTTTTTTTTTTACTACGGCTATCTTAGTGGTTGTGTAGTGGTATCTCATTGTGGTTTTAATTTGCATTTCCCTGATGGCTAATGATGTTAAACATCTTTTCATGTGCTTAATTGACCATTTGTATATTTTCTTTGGAGAAGTGTCTATTCAGATCCTTTTTCCAGTTTTTAACTGGGTTATTTTTCTTTTTATTGTTGTTATAGTTCTTTATATAGTCCAGATACAAGCTCTTTATCAATATAGGATTTGTGAAGTTTTTCTGCAAATCTTTGGGCTTTCTTTTCTCATTTTACTGGTAGCCTTTTGAACACAAAAGTTTTTCATTTTGATGACATCCGGTTTACTTTTTCTTTTTCCACTTGTGCTTTTGGTGTCATACCTAAGGAAGTGTTGCATAATCTAAGGTCATAAACATGCACATCTATGTTCTTTCTAAGAATTTCATAGTTTTGGCTTATAATTTTAGGTCTTTAATACCTTTTGAGTAAATATAGTGTGAGGTAGAGGTCAAACTTCATTTTTTGAGGGGTGTTAAGTTGTTCCAGCATCATTTGTTAAATATATTTCTTTCCCCATTAAATTGTTTTGGCATTCTTGAGGAAACCAATTGATCATAAATATAAGGGTGCAATTCTGGATTTTCAGATTTATTCCATTTATCCATAAGTCTGTCTTTATGCCAATACCACATAGTCTTGATTAGGTTTATAGTAAGTTTTGAAATTGGTAGATATGCATACTCTAACTTTGATCTTTTTCAAAGTTGTTTTGGCTATTCTAGGTCCCTTTGATTAGGATGTGGATTTTACAGTTAGCTTGTCAAGTTCTGCAAAAAAATTAGCTGGGATTTTTATAACGATTGCATCGAAACTGTAGAATATTTGGGGGAGTACTACTATTTTAACAATATCAGGTCTTCTGATGCATAAATATGGAATATCTTGCCATTTATTTAAGTTTTCTTTAATTTTTTAAACAGTGTATTGTAGTTTTAGAGTATAAATTTCATTCTTTTTATTAAATTTATTCTTTTATTTATTAATTTAATTTATTAATTTTATTCTTTTTATGTGCTTGTAAGTGGGATTTTTTTTTTCTTTTTTGAAAGATTTATTTATTTATTTGACAGAGAGATAGAAAGCACAAGTAGGCAAAGTGGCAGGCAGAGGGAGAGGAGAAGCAGGCTCTCCACTGAGCAGGGAGCCTGACATGAGGCTCAATCCCAGGACGCTGGGATCATGACCTGAGCTGAAGGGAGCCACTTAACCAACTAAGCTACCAAGGTGCCCCTGGAATTGTTTTGTTAACTTCATATTCAAAATGTTCATTTATGGTGTATAGAAATACAATTGATTTTTGTGTATATATCTTCTGCAAATTTGTTGAACTTGTTTATTAGCTGTAATAGGTTCTGTGTGTGTGTGTGTGTGTTCCTTAGAATCCTTTATCTATGAGATATTTAATTCCAATCTGGATGGCTTTTTTTCTTTTCTTGCCTCATTTTGAATCTCAAATACAATTTTGAGTAGAAGTTGTGAAATCAGACATCTTTGTTGTGTTCCTGACCTGAGAGGAGAAGCATTCAGTCTTTCACTATCTAATATGATATTAGCTGTGAGGTTTTTTAATTTAATTTTTTTTATAGGTTCCCTTTTTGAGGTTGAGGAAGTTTCCTTCTATTCATTCCTATGTTATTCAGTATTTTTATCGTGAAAGGGTATTTCATTTTATCAGGTGCAATTTCACATCTGTTGAGACAATCGAGTGGGGTTTTTTTTAATCCTTTATTCTAGTAATATGGCATATTAAATCGATTGATTTTTAGATATTGACACAGTCTCGCATTCCTTGGATAATTCCACTATATATATTGCTTTATTTTATTTGCTAGAATTTTGTTGAGGGTTTTTACATCTGAAGTTTTCTTGTGATGTCTTTGTCTAATTTTATTTACAAGGTAATACGGATCTTGAACGAGTAGGCAAGTGTTTTGTCTTATTTTGTGGAGAAGCTCATGAAGAATTGATATAAATTCTTTAAGCGTTCAGTAGAATTCACTGGTGAAACCATCCTGACCTAAAATTTTCTTCGTACGTAATTTTAAAACTACTGATTCAATATCATTACCAGTTATATAGCTATTCAGATTTTCTATTTTGTCTTGAGTCAGTCCTGTAGTTTCTAACATTTAAAGAATTTTTCCTATTTCATCTAAATTATTTAATTCATTGCCGTACAGTTGCCTTTAGTATTCCCTTATAAAACTTCTTTCTGTAAGGTCAGTAGTAACGACCTTTTTTCATTTTTGTTTGTTTTTTTTTTTTTTAAGATTTTATTTATTTATTTATTTATTTGACAGAGATAGAGACAGCCAGCGAGAGAGGGAACACAAGCAGGGGGAGTGGGAGAGGAAGAAGCAGGCTCCCAGCAGAGGAGCCTGATGTGGGGCTCGATCCCAGAACGCCGGGATCACGCCCTGAGCCGAAGGCAGGCGCTTAACCGCTGTGCCACCCAGGCGCCCCTCATTTTTGGTTTTAAAAATTTGAGTCTTCCCTGATTTCTTTTTTCTTGTTTTCCCCTGATCAACCTAACCAAAGTTTTCTCAATTTTATTGATCTTTTCAAAGAACTAAGTTTGGGATCTTTCTTCTTTTTTGATGTAGGTGTTTGCATTATAAATTTTCCTCTGAGCGCTTCTTTAGTTGCATCCCATAAGTTTTTGTATGTTATATTTTCATTTATATTCATTTTGAAGTATTTTCTATTTTTCCTTGTGATTTATTCTTTGGCTCATTGGTTATTTAATATTGTTTATTTCGCATATGTTTATAAATATGTATTAATGAGTTTTGAGAGAATTGACATCTTAAAATATTGAGTTTTTTAATCCATTAAGATGATATTTCTCCCTATTTATTTATGTCTCCTCTGATTTCTTCGACCAGTATTTTATAGTTTTCAATGGACAGATCTTGCAAATAAACTTGGAAGATTTATGTCAAAGTATTTCATATTTGGAAGCTATTTTAAATCATATTTTTTATTTCAATTTTCAGTTGCTCACTGATAGTTATAAACTTATGATTGATTTTTGAACATTTAGCCTATATCCTGCAACTCTGTTTAGTCATTTTAATGGCTTTTAAAAAATATGTTCTTTAAAATTTTCCGTTTAGACAATCATGTCATATGTAAAAGATATTTTTGTATTTCTTTCTTTCAATTACCAGTGACTTTTCTCACTTTTCTTTCCTTACAGTTTTGACTAGAATACAATACAATTTTGAATAAAAGTTATGAAAGTAGATATCTTCGCTTTGTTCTATGTCTTGGAGAGAATATAGTCTTTTTACTTTAAGTATAATGTTGATTATGCATTTTTCTAGACATCCTTTATCAGCTTGATAAAGTTTTTGTCTATTTCTAATTTTCAGTGTTTTTTTTTTAAATCATGAACAGATGGTGAATTTTATCAGAGACTTCTGCATTTATTGAGGTGATCATATAGTTTTCCTCTTCAGTCTATAGATATGGTGAATTTATTGTTTTATTTTTAGATGTTGAACCAGTCTTAGATTTTTGAGATAATGTTTCTCTTGGTCATGATATATTATCCTTTTTATATATTGTTGGATTAGATTTGCTATTATTTTTTACAGATTTTTGTGTCTATATTTGTGAAGTATATTGACCTATAGTTTACTTTTCTTGTAGTATCTTTTCTAGTTTTGATGTCAGAATAATATTAACTTCATAGAATGAGTATTAATTTTCTGAAAGAATTTGTGTAGAATTGGTATAATCTCTCTCTTTTTTTTAAAGATTTTATTTATTTATTCGACAGAGATAGAGACAGCCAGCGAGAGAGGGAACACAGGCAGGGGGAGTGGGAGAGGAAGAAGCAGGCTCATAGCGGAGGAGCCTGATGTGGGGCTCAATCCCAGAACGCCGGGATCACGCCCTGAGCCGAAGGCAGACGCTTAACCGCTGCCACCCAGGTGCCCCGGTATAATCTCTTTTTTAACTTTTTGGTAGAATTTGTCAGTGAATCCACATAAGTCTAGAGTTTTCTTTGTGGAGAAATTTTAAACTACAATTTCAATGAAATATAGAGTTTTTGAAGTTAGCATTTCTTTTTTAGCAATGTTTGGCTCTTTGTGTCCTCAAAGGGATTTATTAATTTCATTTAGATTTCAAATTTATTGACACAAAATTTTCACTACTCACATAATCCCATTAATAGCCTAGAATCTGTAGAGAAGCTTCCTTTCTTATTCCTGCTATTGGTAATTTGTGTCCTCTCTGTTTTTTTCCCTGACAGTCTGACTGGAGGTTTATCAGTTTGATAGGTCACCATCTTTTGGGGACTTTAAAAGCATGCTTGAGGTTTAGGAGAGAGAAGGGAATGGACTTGCTGAAAATTTGCATAATATCATGCTTAGGATATTAATGATCTGTGAGGGGAATGCCCCAAAAGAGAAGCTTCTGTTCACATTTTATCTGTCTCGAGTCTATGATTTTAGCTTTCAAATTTAATATGGAAGAAAAATACATCACCTATAATCAAAGGCAAAGAGAGATCTATCTTCGTAAAAAAACCACATTATACTATGATTCCCTTGAGAAGATAATTTGCTGAAAACAACAATAATGAAACAAACCACCTAAAGTCTCTGTAAATCTAACTGCAAGTAATAGCTCCAAGAGAGAAACGTTGATTGTATTATTTTAGAATTCCTCAAGATCAAATGTGTTTCTAGTGTTTAGAGAACGATAGGCTTGTGATAACTGTCTTTTCTCTAAAAATATCATCATACAAAGTACCAGCCATACCATAGATCAGGGAACATAACCATAATTTAATATAGGAGAGCTTACAGTTGGACTATAACAATAGAAGAAATACTGTAATCATACTTGTAAAACACATGCAAATTAATTATTTTAAAAGGGATAAACAGAGTCCCTTTTGTCTCAGGACAGTATAGAATCTGCAGCAGCATTTTTGCTCAATCCCAGATTGAAGGAAATATCTTTTCTGACTCTTGTCCAGAAGGTTTAGGAAAGATACCACATAGATAAGGAGTTGGGGTAGAAAATGGCACCCAGAGTCCTCTATACTCTCCATATGCAATAATGTAGTTACTTCTCCCTCAAAATAAACTCCTATCACATTGGAAGTAAATAGCTCCATTTGCTTTATGGTCCTGAAGGTGCCATACAAGAAGAGGACTACAAGATAAGTTTGGGGAATGAGTCAGTTCAGAGAAATCAGTTTTCTAGTAAGATAATCACAGTTCTAGCATTTAGGTCAGCTGACTGTGGCTCAGGCTCTAAAGGAGATGCAGATTATATCTTTGAGGTCAGGGAGGCACATAGAAGAAACTGTCAAATTGCTGAGTATTTCCGGGAGCAGTTCCCTATTTATTGGTGTCACTGTCCCTTTCCTATTTTTGGTCTAAGGTTCTTTCCTTTGGTTCTGGGTGAATCTGAGCCTAAGAGGAAGCTAATGCTTCCTGACTTCCAAGTCTTGGTCATGAAAAACCAATAGTTTTCCATTGGCTCTTTCTCTTGGGATACATGGAGCTCTGTGATTATATAAGTCCAGCTACCTTGAAGCCACCATCCCAGAGAGATCTTTTGGAGAGATTATATAGACATAGAGAGGGGTGTCCAAGGAGATCACTGTTCCTGTCCCCAACTGTTTGAATCCTTTTCCCATCAATCACCAGATACATGAGTGAATGAGCCTTCAGATGGTTATATAGACTTCTAGTCTTCTGGAAGATGCCTGGACATAGTGAAACAGAGGCAAGTTGTCCCTACTCTGCCTCATCCTAAATCTTAACCCACAAAATCCATAAATATAATGAGTGGTTTTTTTTATGCCACTACAGTTTTGGGTAACTTATTACACAGCAGTAGATAACTAATATAGTTAGACATCTGGCCTGAGGGCAGCCAAATTATAGAATGAGGAGATGGTATACTATAACAATTTTGTTTGATAAGGACAATTCAATTTTCTCTAAAATTTGAACTTGAGATAAAGTAAGTTGTCAGTGGGAGCAGGAATATAAAGATACAAAGAGAAAAATCGGCACAGAAGCTATGAAACATCACCTAACAAGCAAGAGTATGTATACTACTCCGAGCAGAGGATGAGGTGGTTAGTTGGTAGTGACAAAAGACAGAGAAATGTTAAATAACCGTAGCAAGAGAAGTAAATGGCTAAAAGTGAGAGTTCTGGAGCTAGACACCCATGTTCAAGTCTTGGCTCTGCGAACTTGGGAAGTTGCTTAAATTTTCTGTGTTTTAATTTCCTTCTCTTATATACAAATGGAGGTAAGTAGTTAGAACAATATCTACTCCATAATACATGTTCAATGTTACTATTGATACCAATGCAACTCTTTTGCTAGGGGTGCAAAGAGTTAACCAAGTAGAAAGAGCTAACCTGGAAAACGAATGTACTTCCAGTTCCTCAGAGCGTTTAGGGACTCTATAGGCCCAGCTCCTGTGACTCCTGAGTTTCCATGAGGCCCAAGCAGGATGCGTGAGATTCTTGCCTTCCTTATTGTAACATCTAGCTTTACTCTGAAGCACCATTATTTAAGAGGGTTGTTCTTTGTAACCAGAGAAGTTACCACTGATTGCAAGGCTCTCAGTGTATTTGTAGTGAAGTGTATGTGTGTGTCTGCTGGATAGACAGACAGATCTCCATATTTACATGACTGTCTACCTTTTCTTTTTTGCAAAGTTCTGTCAATTTGAAATTACTTTCAATTTTTAAAATATGTTGTTTAATATCTCTTTGATCTCTGAACTCTATGTTCTGTAAGGGCAATGGCTATATTTTATTCACTGCTACATTGCCAGAAGCTAGCTATCGTAAGAGCTCTCTGGCAGACATGAAGTCTATCCTGAAGTGTTGGAAAAACTTCCAGGCACACACAAAAGTAGGAGAAATGGTTCAATGGACATTCATATACATACCATCTGGATTCAACAATTGCTAACATTTTGCATAATTTGCTTCATCAATGCATGGATATCTATTTACGATTTTGCCAGATCATTTTAAAGTGAATTATAGATGTCAGGACATTTCATCCTTAAATACTTCAGCTCTTTATATTCAGAAATTAAGAATATTTTCCTCCATGATCATAAGCCCATTCATAAGATGATTTTAGAGTCCTGGCTCTGGATGTCGTGGACTTGGTGTTAGGCTGAGATATATGAGAGGACAGACAGAGACAGATACACCATGAAGCTCTTGCACTACAACTTCCAGTCCTCTCAATTATACAGGCTCTTTTTAAAGTCATTTACCTTAAACTTGCCAAGGAATACTATCTTAGCCATAGTTGCTTAAGACCACTATTTCTTTTCAATCTGGCTTCTCCTCCCTTACAATATCCCCTGCCTCTTGCCCCCTAAACACACACACACCCATATCATGTGGGATTGGAATTACTAAGAGCATTTTCAGGGTTGCACTTAAAACATATTAGATAATTAGTTTTGCTTGCAATGACTGCTGTGCAAAGTGAAATTATTGCTAGCTCTCTAGGCATACGAATGACTTCTCTTACTGTTACTGTCCATGCCTAGAAGTCTTAAAACAACATGAGCTACAGTGCCTGATGCAGGAAGTATTTGGGGAATGAAGGAAACAATGGGTTAAAATCAGTGGAGCCACAGCTAATCTGGGAAAAGTCATCCAGTCAGAATCTGAGCAAATTGGGAAACTGAGGATTTGATTCTCATGCATGCCTAATCAAAAAGAAAGTTCTCTTCCATCAGGAATATATTAGCTAATGTAGCATATAGTTAAATATGCAATATATGCACTATGTGGAAGAACTGCACAAAATAGAATTTATCAGAAACTCTGGTGCAAGGGGCGCCTGGGTGGCACAGTGGTTAAGTGTCTGCCTTCGGCTCAGGGCGTGATCCCGGCGTTCTGGGATCGAGCCCCACATCAGGCTCCTCCGCTATGAGCCTGCTTCTTCATCTCCCACTCCCCCTGCTTGTGTTCCCTCTCTCTCTGGCTGTCTCTATCTTTGTCGAATAAATAAATAAATAAATAAAATCTTTAAAAAAAAAAAAAAACTCTGGTGCTGTACTACACAGTGAATACCTCTAATGCAATGTTGCATGTTTTATGTATACCTAAATATATCACATCATGTTTTAGAGAATCTTGTTCATCTTTACCTATGGAAGTCTGGCAGGTTCAGAGGAAGTATCATGCAAAATTGTTACAGGTACTGTAAAATGACAGATATATATATGTGAAGTAAATATGGCACAATGTTAACCATTGTCCAGGTAGTGGGTATATGGATGATTATTGTGCTATTGTTCTATACTTAAAAGTCTTATGATAAAAAGAGCCATCCTATAAAATCTACTTCGTTTACGGGAGAGGAAGTTGACACACATATATCAGTAAGTTGATGTATATGATAGAAGAATTTGATTACACAATTATACTGCTCAAAACTGTGGAGCAGCAGTTTAAAAATGAATTTTGGTTTGGCTTACCATGTATGACTTAATTTCAGTTTAATTTTGTTTATTTTTTCATAACTGTTAATCAGATCAACATTCAAATACAACTGGCATGAAGTATGTTGGTGAAAGCCAAAAAAAAAAAAAAAAAGTGACAAGGTAGGAGACTGGCAGAGGCTTTGAAATGTCAAATACTTCCTTAACATGTCACAATAGAATTTAAAAACTCCAATGTTAAATTCATTAAAATATTTTCTAATCCATAAAAGAGAAGTTTTCAATCATGCAAAAGCAAGACTAAATTACCCTTCTATTCTCTCTGTGACATTGCAAAACTATTATCATGTGGAGAAGCAATCAAGGAGTATATGGCCAAAAAATTTAGGAAAATTTTCAAAAAAAATTTATTTGTTACCATTTACTAATTTTGAACTTTGTAATTTGTTCTTTTTTTCTCATCTAAAATAATATACACCTTTATACCAAATTTTGAATTTATAATTTTATCATCTTAAAGAGGGCTGCAAAGTTCTACATGTCCCAGCTCCCAGGGTTGGTTTCTCGTCATCACTCTGGATTTCACATTGTTCAAATAAAAAAAAGTTATGTTTCTTAAAACTCTTCCCAGCCGGACTTTTTCTAGTAGCAAACTATAATGTTAAAGCTAATGGAATATTCAAAATTCAAACATTTAAAATATTAACGAAGGAAGTGAAGCTCAAAAAGATGGCAACTTGTCCCAAGCCAGATAAGTATGTAGTGACAGACAACACAATGGTCAGGATTCAGGGCTCCTGAATCTTGGCTCTGTTCTTCTCATCATGCTATGTCATCTATCTTCGTTAAAGAAACATGTTATAAAACTTGAAGCTCAAAATATGGCATCAATGGGATAATTCTGTAAAGTTCGCTCTATTGATTTACTCAGCCACTAATGTATGCATCACATATTCAGTGAGCATCGGGGATTCACAGATGGCCCCTTCCCTTAAGCAGCTGGCTTTAAGGAAGTTCATAGGAGCAGGATTATAGACTAGTACAGAGAAATGTTGCAAATAGACAGTAATTGTACACATTGGAAATCCAACAGGAAAGAAATGTCTTCTGACTTATATTTTTTTGTACCCCCACATATTCCTTGGAGAGAGAGAGAGAGGAGGGCTGGTCCTGGCTCCATCAGCTACCACAGAAACTCTCTTATCAAGATTATTGCCCCCCCCCCCCCCTTTCTTAGTCAAACTCAAGGGAGGTAAAGAATGTTAGGAACTTCTTTACTCTGAATCCTCCTCTCTATTAGGGTTCTCCATGAGAGAAACAGAACAAATAGAAATAGAACATATACACACACACACACACACACACACACACACACACACATTTATGTATCTCCAATAAGGATATATGTTATATATCCTTATGTAATATATAATATATATAATATATAAACGTATAATATTTTATATAAATATATAATTTATTACATAATATTTATATAAATATATACTTAAATAAATAATAAAGAATTGGCTAATATAATTATGGAGGCTGAGGAGTCCCAAGATCTACAGTCTGAAGGCCTGAGAACCAGGACAGCAAATGGCGTAAATTCCAATCCAAGTCCAAAGGCAGAAGACTGATGTCCCAGCTTGAAGACCATCAGGCAGAGAGAGTGAATTCGCCCCTACTTAGCCATTTGTCCTATTTAGGCCTTCAACAGATTGGATAAGGCCCACACACACTGGGAAGGGCAACCTACTTTACTCAATCTATAGACTCAAATATTAATCTCATCATAAATATCCTCACAAACACACACAGAAATAGTTTAACCAAATATCTGTGCACCTTGTAACCCAGGAAAGTTGACACATAAAATTAACCATGATATTCCCCTTCCTCCTCTCCCCGTCTGTCTCCTTCTTCATCATTATTTTATCTGTTTCCCAGAAGCAGACCCTCAAATAAAAATTCGTAGAAAAGTGGTTTACTAAGAAACGTCCCCAAGAAACAGTAGAAGTGGAACAAATAGGAGGATTGGGAAGGAGAGGAGGACAAGGGAAGGTGCAATATTAAGCTGAGTTCCAGGGCGGTTAACTTTGTTACAGTCCCATTAAGAAGCTCTGGAGGCATGTGGGCCACTCAGATTGCCCCGGCCCAGGTCTCGGGAACTGGTATATTTATACCCACACAAGGTCGGTCAGTGGCTGCAGGCTGTATCTGGAGGACAAAAATCTCCAGGTTCTTTCTGTTCTCTGTCCAGGTAGGAAAAGCCTGCTCTATTAACCTGAGGGTGGCAGTCTGATGAAGTGTCACAGGTGTGGCTTCTGGAAGTTAAAACACCCTATCCAGGGAAATCTAAAGGGAATGAAGGGAGTTTGACAGAGCGCAGACATGAGCCACAATTTTTACTGACCTCTTAGCAATGATTACAGTAATTTCAATGTCATCAAGGACTCCTGCATGGGATACTGGACTGTGTTTTCCACACAAAGTATTATTCAATCTTCATGTCAAATGTCCATTCTACAGATGGGAAGACTGAGGCTCAGAGTGTTAGCAGTAGCCTGCAGGAAAAACATAGCCTGGATACAATCTTCCCTTCTCCCAGATGCTGCCTGTCCTTTGCTCCATGTCCTTGCCCACCACTCTGAATTATCTGGTGAAAATATTATTATTTGCCATGTAAAAACATGAGTAGAATGCCAACATTTCCATTTGTGGTAGAGAAAATCTGTCTAATTATTTATAGTTATACTTTCATATATCTTCTAAACTGCCCAGGACGTAATTCTGAATTAATTCAAAGCAAAGCTTCCTAGTTCTGATGAAGAGTAATGTCATCTAAGCTGGAAAACAAAAATATCTGCAATTTCCCTGAAAGTTTATTTTTTAAAGCTACTTAAGAAATGCAATACTTGGCTGATGGAATTTTTTTACACCCATATTTACACTCTGGGTTTCAGAAATTTGCTGAATATAAAAGAAGTCTTTAGACTAGAGTGTAGTGTTATTTTTCAGGAACAAGACATAGCATTTCCAAATTTAGCCATTCACTCCTAAATGTAAAGAACAAGTGGTAAAAAAAAAAAAAAATTACATGTGTAAGCCATACATGCTGGGAACTTCCTGCATTGGTGAGTCATGTAACTACCTCCTGAAGACTCTCAAAGGGACAGCTGTGTGTTTTTTAAACAAAAATAAATGGGCTTGTATACTCCATTACTCCAGAGTTAGCAATTACTTTGAGTTCTTCATTAAAAATGCATATAAGTGAAGATATAATTAGGCAGATTTAGAAAGCTTTGTGTTTTCTGTAGTTACTGTTTTGCTAAAGGAATCTTATCAAAACAATTTATCCCTCTCCAATGTTAATTTCGAAAGTGACTTAGCAAGGGATATGGTTCAACCAAATTACAGCATTGCTTTAGAATGGATCTCAGGTTGTTTTTCTTCATGAGTGATTTCCTCACTCATCAGACAATTGATATTTTTCAGTTACTGGAATTTCTCGAAGAATTGAATAATTGAAAATTGTTTTAAGAGTTATCTCCCAAGTTAGAGTTTTCTAATTATAAATGTAGAGAGAAACTGGAAGTTTGATAAATTTGCATAATTGCACAATATTGAGTGCTAAAAAGTTACTCTGAGAATTCTTTCTTATTAATTTTCACCTTGTATTTTAACACATATCTGGCTTCTTCTATTGTTGTGTCTAGCGTTACTTTACATAGAGCATTGCACTTCAAGGAATGCTTTCTGCATGTGTGGGTATATTTAAAATTACCATATAATGGTGTGGAGATGAATTCTTGCAGTAATTAGGAGAAAGACAGCTTGAAGCACCCAAATTATATGGTTACAACTGGCCGTCTTCTAATCACCCTCATTTTGAAAAACAGAGCTAAAAGAGGTTATCACCTTTGTTTGCAAATGTGTTTCTTTTTTTGTTAAAAAAGAAAATAGTGCTTAAAAATCTCAATGCAGGTTAGTAGAGGAAGAGTAAGCCATTTCAATACAAGTCCTTTAACTTTCTGGCATATTCCTGTTCAGTTTTTTTTTTTTTTCTTTTGGACACTGGTGGGTGATGGTTATTGTTTTCCCATAGTGGTATCATATGCATGTGATTTCTGAGTGCAGGAAACCCCTACACACACACACACACACACACACACACACACACACACAGGACCCACACAGGTCTTTCTATACAGTGTCCATGTCCAATCCCAGGGACTCTCTCCTTCCTTCCCAATCACCCGGCAGAATGTCTTCAGGGAGTGAAGGGAAAATCTCTAGACAAGGAATTTAAAAGCCTGTTTACCAGCTAGAAATCTGAGGGCAGATGAAAGGGAAAATATGAGGAAAAAGTTCAGTAAGTTACGTAGTATATACTGCTATCTTCTGTCTCCACCCACAGTATTTTACTATGAAGCCTTTACCTTTTGGGCATAGCACATCAGTACCAGTCCCTCAACCCATTCTCCCTCTTCCTTATTTTTCTGAGAGTCAGTTGGCTGAAGTTCAAGGAGCTAGAGTTCTGGCTAATCCCCAAAACTGTGCAGGAGGCCATGGTGCTTGATCTATGCAAATGTGGGGCATGCGGGAAGACCCCAGTGAGCAGGAAGCATGGTAATACTGTAGTAACAATTTCTATCTTCCCTCACCACCTTGCTAAATAAAGAGAAGCCGGCTTTAGACAAAGTTATGTAAATTTTTTTTTTCTAATTGATGGATTTCTTCACCTTGATACCGTGTCATTTTTACTGAGTTTTAAGAACAGGAAACTGATTTCTAATAGCTTTTTATCTTGAAGAAAAAGGATCAAGATTTCAAAACATTTGCAATTGGAAACCTTTAGGTAGAACAATTGTCATAATGAGCAAAAAGGGTAAAAGGTGAAACATGTGCAAAGCAGATGTTATATTCAATTTCATGCCAGAACAAATTAAAAATCAGAGCTTCACTTTGTGATTTAGATGATGGACAATCTATACACGTGTGTGTTGGCTGAAAAAATTCTCCGTGCAAACTGGACTTTCTTTAAATGGTGGGAACTTAACTTTCCTAATGTAAGTGGGCTTAATTACTAAAACAGAACTCTCTTCTTTGTGTCGAGATTGTCTCCAGTGTCCAAACCTTGATATTCGATCAGCACCAAATGGGAATCAAAGTAACTTTGAGGCCTGTGCATCAAATGGAAAAATATGATTAGAACATTTGAAAGCATTTTCATAAAGAATAATCTACCCGTTACTATTTGGTAATTTAAGATGTATAAAAATACATGCATTGGGCATCAATGAAGTGCAAAACATGTTAGAACGCCAGATGGGTGGTCAAATAGTAACAAAAATATAAGACACGGTTTGGATGGAGGGAGACAGCCTTAAACCCCAAAACAGTTTCAAAATGACAGTCACTGCCTAGTATAGATGCTCATAGGTCTTTAAAAAATGTGGTGTAAGCATCCCCACCCTAAAGCTATTTTGATGTAACAAGATACATTTGAATTAATATCCTAGAGATTTCAAGTATTCTTTATAACCAACATTAAACAAAAGTAGGATTCTTAATTTGGGGTCCATGAGTAGTTCACAAGATCTGTAGTTGGGCTTCAGAGGGTCACTGACTCTTTTAAAGTTGTTTACATGTATATTTAGTTTAGTTTAGTTTTGTTTTTGAGGAGAGAGTGCATAGCTTTTATACATTCTCATGAGGGTCCAAATATTAAGAAACTGTGCTGGAGAAAATAGAACTCTACTAACAGTAGGAGACAAGTGGATTTATCTCATATAAAAAATGAACTGTACCACCCACAAAAGCTTTGCAAATAGCCAAAGTGTACAACAAAGTGTGTGCTGTATTTCTGGCTTCAAAGAAGTACACCACAACAGCACCAGTAACACATTTTCCATTTGCATGGATATGTCAGAAGTCTGAGCTAGTTGTCATCAGACCCCTCTCTTCACAATTTGAACAATGTTAAGAGCCATGGGAACTAAGCACAGGTCGCACCATGTTGTACTAATATTGGTGATTACTCAAGAAAGAGCTGGAAGAGGAAGGAAATGAATAAATATGGGCTTGACCTGATGATCAGGGGATATTGACACAGATTAAAAGAAGGGATGAGGCCAAGTACCAGGTTGTAGGTTGCAAAGTAAATAAAATTTAATTCAGTTTAGCAATATTAATTATTAACATTAACTGTTAACCTATTACATTGGTTCCTGGTAGGAAAATATGGAAGTTTGAAACGTGGCCACCTTATAATTTTTCTTATTTCAACACAGGAATAACTCATCAAATAATGAAGAGGTTAAGATGTGGGTATTGTTTGTTTCTCGTTGAGGAGAGGATGTTAACAAGCAGCAAGCATAGTATGGCAGATTTGCGTTATGTCAGTTTAGCTAAGCTAGAAATAAATTTTCCAGACTTCCTCGCTTGCCTACTTCCACGTTAACGTGAGATGCAAGAGACATTGTGTGTGAAATTTGGTAGGTGGAAGTGAAGCAAAAGGCATGTTCTTTTAGGCTTAGAAGGTCAGTCCAGGGCACCATGCTCTGCGGGCAGCTCTCTGATGTTGTCATTCACGTGCCCACTCACCTTGTTGGCGAGGGCTGTGCTGGGGCTGCAGCTTCTCAGCTCCTGCCAGACCTTCAGCAGCTCTGACTCCCCAGCCAGGTGCATGCTGAGCTCTGTGATGAAGAGTATGAGTTTCTCCTGCAGGACACCCACACCATCCAAGTTGGAAGCCATGAGAGTTTGACTTTAGTTCTCGTTTCTCCGTGCATACTTTTCTTCCTTATTGCTTGCCCTGCTGACTTCAGACCAGCACCAGATGCAGAAGCAACGGTCTTCGAAAATTGTTGAACCAGCTCCCACAATTGTGTAAGGTCAACCCCCATTATAAATTCCTTTTCTATGTTATTCCTAATGGTTTTGCTTTTGCTAAATGATGTCATATACCCACACATACCCATATAACCTGAGAGATACACCCAAAAAAAGGATTTAAGTTAGAGATAAATTGTTAAAGTCAGAAGTAATATTTTTATTCTTTTCTAAACTGATGCAAGCTAAACCATTTCTCGTGCAAATTTATTAAAATTTATAAAGCAAAAAACATTTTAAAATAGTTTTGTGTTTTCCTGGGCTTAGGCAATAATGAGAAACAACAAAAACTCTTCTAAGTCGGTTTTAGTTTCCATCACTTTTTCATAGTAGATACTATCTAATAGTAACTTGAAGAGCCAGAGCTTACTTTCTGCAGAGGAAGTAGAGAAAGGGGAAATCCAGGTTCTGCAGAGAGTCATTCTCTGAACTCTTTCTATTTCTCAAAGTTGACTGGGAAGGACACTGACCTTTAAAAAAAAAAAATCACATCTTCTTACATGTAATCGGTCAGAGCTATCATTAATGGAATTAGATCACTGTTTTATACCTAGCGAATCCCCTTATTTGCTTTTCGAAATGTGGTAGCAGTTACCTAGATACCACATTAGTCAAGTAAAAGAGGGTTTACGGAGAGAATCACAGAATCAGTTGAGAGTCATTGGATTTTAGGGAAGGATTTGTTAGAAGGAATAAAAATCAAAGCAAATTAGACTTAGAGAGTATTTATTGAGGATGTAGATTTTATATCACAACTTAAGGGTAAAAAATATAGCACTCTGTACCCCTTTCTCTTCTCTTCCTTCTTCCTCTCTGGATAGTTTAAAATGCATATGATACCCATTCATAGGTTACATGGCCTTCCAGCTTGAGTGCCACTGACCAAATGGGTAGTATCTCTTAACACAGTTATTTAGAGTATTGATTGTAACAGCTCAGCCAATGGATTGGCTCTGGTAGGGGAGGAGTTCCATTCTTGATCCAATCATCTCTGAGCAGGGAGCGAAGTATAAAAAATGGCTGGTACATGGTAGTGGGAAGGCCTTCTCAAATAAGATATGGGCTGGGCAGGCATTCTGAGATAGTTTCCACTCTACAGTATTTTCTTCATTACCCACTAGAAAGCAATTGGACTCAAATGCTATTGTTAAGTAGAGAATCAAGTAACTTTCTTGGTGCTTTCTCACTCCAGAAGTGACGATTGTTTAGATAATATTTCTTTGAAACCATGGAGTCTTTGGTAATAAAAACTACATAAATATTAGATATAGGGATGTCTAGGTGGCCTGGTCTCTTAAGCCTCTATCTTCAGTTCAGGTCATGATCCCAGGGTCCTGGGATCAAGTCCCACATGGGGCTTCTTGCCCATTGGGGAGCCTGCTTCTCCCTCTGCCTTCTGCTCCCCCTGATTGTGTGCTCTTGCTCTCTGTCTCCCTGACAAATAAATAAATAAAATCTTTAAAAAGATATTAGATATAACCGTTATATGTCTTTCAAAATTTTTTATTGTCTTCAAAGGCCAGTTAAAAAAATCTTTGCTCTAGGTAACTGATTTCCTTATTAATCGGAAATAAAGGGTTCAGATCATCCGTTCTCAAAATATGGTCATAAATATGTGGCAATAATTGTAAGAGTTTTTATGATGTATCTTGTCTCCCTGGGGTTATGTTTCTTTCTTCTGAATGATAGAAAAATGTTACGCTCCCTCAATGTTCATGCAAAGAAAATATTCCTTTTAACATTGAGCCATAAATAAAATAAATAAGACATTTCTGACAAGCATGAAAATTAGCACAGTGGGATTGAGAAATGCACATGAAGAATAATGAAATTGCAGAATGCTACAAGCACGAGGGGCTTTAGGGAACATTTAGAGATTAAGTCATCCAATCCAACCCTTTTAATTTCCAGATTAAGGAATTGAAGGTTTAGTGGAGATTAGGTAGCTTTCTGAGAACTAGTTTGTATGTAAACCAGTCCTGGGCCTTATAATCTTAAAAATCTTAAAAAAAAAAAAAAACACAAAATCTTGACTTAAAAAGTACATCAGAAAAATGAAAACATTTGTCCATATTCTCTTTCTCTTCTTTATGCATTATTGTTCAATGATGTGACCATACCATTTAAGGATATAAAGGAAAAATTGGTTGAACCTTCCCTGTCTGTATGATGAGAAAAAATCATTCATTCTTTTGTTCGCAGTGACTTTCTTTTTACCATAAGTTGCTGTCTAGCATATTTTTTAAATAAATCAATTTTTCTTGAGAATAATCTTCAGAATACTTAGGACATTCATTGACATAATTAGCTATATCTTTGACTTTTACAAAATCAGAAGTGGGAGATTTCAAGGTTGAGGAGAAGATTAAAAGAATAGTACAAGCCTTAATTTCCAACACATACTGGCACTGAATACCAAGGGCAGGAATCATACTTAATTTATTGTACATTCCTCAAATATTGGGGATGCTGGCGAGAACAGAGGACAAGCAGTGAGAGCTTTAAAGTGTTCGGGCAGAAAGAGTCCTCTTTCACTCTTTTGAACTTACATGAGCCTGAAATACTATCACTATACCTTGATCCCTGTCAAAGGGTAACATTAAAAAGTTCTAAAATTCAGAGTAAATGAAACATAAAACTTAATAGTTGTATTGATATGTCAGGGGAAATAGGCAACAATCATTTAACATTGAACCATATGCAATTGTTTGTATATTGCCTTTTCTCCCCCTAGAGACATTCTGGCTTCCTTCCCATTGGTCAAGTCTCTTGGCTCATTTGTAAACTTAAATTTTATCCAGGGAAAGCCTTTCATGTCTATTTATATCACATTCTGCTTTCATTTGGTTTATTTAATGATTTATTAAATGCATTAAGCACAGTGAAATTTCCTATGAGAGTTGGAACATATGAATAAAATTATTTTAAAATTATGTTTATGTTGTGATTTATAGAATTGCAAATTGTCAAAGACATAAGGGATCATGGTAAAGTAGCACACAGTTGCTTGGAGCCCACACATTACTCTGAGACCTCACTCAAAAGCTGGTAATTTCCCTGAAACAGCCCATAGGGGAAGCCTATGCAAGGCAACTCACAGCACAGGGTTTGAATAGATGTGCCCATACTGTGAAATGCCAAATCGAGGGAAGTATTAATAGAGACTATGAATACAGGAGCAACTTCTTAACTTGATTCAGAGACTGGCCCTATTTAATCCATTTTTTATCATCTATTTTATTAAAAGGAGGACAAAATTTTACTCAAGACCAAACACCTTCCCCTGTAAAGTGTGAGCTAATGAATGTGTTGTGTAGAGAACAATATAAATGCATACCTCCTTTATTAGTTGAGGGATTTAAAAAGTAGTAAAACAACATTTGGTAGCCATATCAGCTTGTATAGGTAGTGAACAAGTCTCTTAACTTTTTCTGTATATCAATGTCTTTAGACAGCTCAATTATTAATTTAACAAGTACTGATTGTCTACTAAGTGTAAAGCTCAATTATTAATTTAACAAGTACTGATTGTCTACTAAGTGTAAAGCATTTTGCTAATCCCTGGGGTGGAGGAGTGGAGCGAGTGATGAGAAGTAAGCCTGGAAGTGTATGCAGATGTCGGATTTTAAAGGGCCTTGTACGACACTCTAAGCAGTTAGGATTTATCCCTTTTTGTCTGTTAGTTGTCATTAAAAGATTCTAATCAAGAGAGGAGCATGATTAGGCCTGGCTCTTAGAATTAACACTGTGACAGTAACATACAGGATGGATGGGAAGAGGACAGACCTAGACCCAGGTAGGAGACAATGGTAATTAATTGGACTGGGGATGATGGTAGCCTGAACAATGGCCATGTCAGTGGTGATGGAGGGAAGGAATAGGTTTGAGAAATTGTTAGGGAGTTCAATCGGTAGCATTTATGATTGATTAGATGGAGAAGCTAAGAAGCAACATGACTTGATAGTGATTAATAAAATGCTGGAATGACTTATGGTGATTTCTGGCTTGTACAAATTGGGCGTATATGGAACTTTCATAACCTTGATTGACTTTCATACCAATAAATAGTAACTGTTAAAGAAGATTGCCAGTTTCATTTATCCAGTTATACATGTAAAGCAATAAAGTACATTTTCCAAGTATGTATGTAATGAAAGCAAGGTTAAAATTGCATTCTGTTGTTTCACTTTTGCTAACAAATAGCTTGAGGAAATGGATATAAATTGCCAGTCTTTATAGTTTATAGGAATAGCCCTCATGCCCCCATGGAAAAGAGGAACAGGCCTTATAGAAAATTCCATACAAAACTTTGAGGTCTACCATGACATAACTTGATAGACTAGGGCAACTGAAAATCCAGTTTCTAACTCCAGAGAGCAAATGTTAAAAGATAGAATTGATAAATACTTGACTTAAACTAATTCCTTGAATATCTAGCCATGCATTTCATGTCATCTATCATTGTGGTTTCTCAGCACTTGGAAATATGAGCCCTGAATAAAAATATAAGGGACCACCTGTCTTCATGGCAGTATTCCAAGAATCTGCAACCTAATTTATGCTTACCGCTAGCAGGAAATGTAGATGGCTACCTTCTAGTTGCCATTCTCAGATCCATCTTTCAAAGGAGAGCATTGCAAAGAAACTAATCTTATGTTAAGGCAGATATAATAGAGTGTACTTCTTGTGCATGGCAAGCTAGAATTAGGTGTTAGGATCTGAGGAAGCACTTCGAATGGGAGGGAAATCAGGTAAGGTAGACTCACTATAGATATCTTCTAACATCTCTGTTAGCCATTTGACTTGGAGTCTAATATGATATGTTAGTGATGTGGTAACCCAATAGTGAAGCTAACCAGGAGTATTGCATTTCAGTCTAGAAGAGTTCAGTAATGTGAGAGTAATTTCTTTTTGTTTAATAGGTGGTTGTTTTTTTGAAAGTTGATAATTTTTTGCCATTTTTTTTCTCATAACTGAACTGAGCTCCTGAATTGTTATGGTATAAAGTAAAAAGATAGAAGTCACAGCCTCCAACCAATAAAGTACTAAGTTCTGTTTGTAAGATACAAATATCACTGACTGAAATTGGAAAATATAGACATACATAGCAATCGTTTGTTTATGATTTCCAATTATACCACCACAATTGATAGAATTTACTGATTTCCTTAATACCACCATGTTTAAAATTTAAAAGATATCATAATGGTTAGTGTATGGGATTAAATTAGGACCTAGGACCAAGCTTTAAAACCTGCATCTGACATTTACACTGTGAATCAGTTATTTAACCCCTCTAAACTCTCATCACTTCCTTTACAATACAGAAATGATCAGAATTATTTCATCTGATCATGGAGCTCAAAGTAAACGCTCAGTAAATCCTTATTGGTTAGTACTAGTGCCAGTAGTAGTTGTAGAAATGCTAGTAGTAGAAGAAAAGAAGTAGGAGATCCTTCCTTGTCCCACAAAATACTTAAATGAATTACTTAAAAAAAAAACTTTAAAAATGATAGAAGAAAAAAATCATGATTTTTTTTAAGTACATAGGAGGAAAAAAGGGAAGTCAAGAGGCAATATGCAGTTGTGTTTGCACCTCTGTGGGTTTCTAAGGGAGAGTATGTCTTTGTATATCATTAGGACTAACAGCTACTTTTTATGCATTTTATGATTTGCATTTATGATTTACGCATTTAGGAAACAACGGGTCATGTTTTCAACATATTCTTGAAACAAAAATAGTAATGCGTTGTTTCTTATTTAATTTTTTCCATAAAAGCCCAAGTCTATTAATAAGACAACTCAATGAAGTTGTCCATGAAAAACAACTTTCATACAGTTCCACCCTGCAGCCTTTTCCTGGTCCACTTCATTGATTTAAGGAAGTACTTAGAGCAAATTAAGAGACAGGTGCAGCCAACTTATTTAGGACAATATTTTCAGTTGGCATTCTAATGAGAGCAGCAGGTTTGAGCTCATCATTCCCTGAAGAAGGTTAGATTCACACACTTTAGGAGCAAAGGAACAATTGGGAAGCTTGGCATCCTTGTGATAATGTAAGAAGGTCAACCCAAATGCTCAGCTATTACTCAATATAAAAGATTTTTAATAATCATGGCAAAGAAAAATTACTTGTGCTGGAGGATATTTTTCTTTAAAAAAGTTTTATAATTGCAAAACAGTGCTAATTTTTTTCTGATTTATAGGCTGTTTCATTAAATTTAATATGTATATGGCTTCAGAATTTCAATGTGAGACAACTGGGGCACATCAGCACAAACACTGAAGGCCAGGAAATCTTAAGCACGTTAAGTAGCAGTGCTGCATGTTGAGAATTATTAAATCTGTTGTTTTGGAGAAGATTGGGGAAAATGAGATAAAGACTGGGGAAGTAACAACAAATGTATTTCTTTAATTTTTTATTTAATTTTCTGTTTAAATGAAAACACAACTATGTCAAATAACAGTATGAGAACGTGCTGACTTCTGGTAATTTTTACTAGCATTCTAACTTAAAAAAATTTTTTTTTGAGAAAACAAAACACACAAATTTACAACAGTGCACATTGAAGTAATGTAAAATCTGTTCTCTCATAGATCTTGCTCACTTGAATGACAATGGTTTTCTTTTTTTTTTTAATGTTTTTTTATTGCATTATGTTAGTCACCATACAGTACATCCCTGGTTTCTGATGCAAGGTTCGATGATTCATTAGTTGCGTATAACACCCAGTGCACCATGCAACATGTGCCCTCCTTACTACCCATCACCAGTCTATCCCATTCCCCCACCCCCTCCCCTCTGAGGCCCTCAGTTTGTTTCTCAGAGTCCATAGTCTCCCATGCTTCACTCCCCCTTCTGATTACCCCCTTCTTTATCCCTTTCTTCCCCTACCAATCTTCCTAGTTCTTATGTTCCATAGATGAGAGAAACCATATGATAATTGTGTTTCTTTGCTTGACTTATTTCACTTAGCATTATCTCCTCCAGTGCCGTCCATGTTGCAGCAAATGTTGAGAACTCGTTCTTTCTTTTTTTTTTTTTTAAGATTTTATTTATTTATTTGACAGAGATAGAGATAGCCAGCGAGAGAGGGAACATAGGCAGGGGGAGTGGGAGAGGAAGAAGCAGGCTCATAGCGGAGGAGCCTGATGTGGGGCTCAATTCCACAACGCCGGGATCACGCCCTGAGCCGAAGGCAGATGCTCAACCGCTGTGCCACCCAGGCGCCCCGAGAACTCGTTCTTTCTGATAGCTGAGTAATATTCCATTGTATATATGGACCACAACTTCTTAATCCAGTCATCTGTTGAAGGGCATCTCGGTTCCTTCCACGATTTAGCTATTGACAATGGTTTTCTTAATTTAATGCTGAATGATCAGTAATCAGGCATGTTGGTCAAGAACAGGGTTGAACAATTAAAGCAACTAGGAAAGGGTTTCCTAAATCTACTTTATATACCTGGGTTCCTTTTTTTTTTTTTTTTTAAGATTTTTTATTTATTTATGAGAAAAAGAGAGAGGATCAGAGGGAGAGAGATAAGCAGACTCTGTGCTGAGTAAGGAGCCTGACCAGGGGCTCCGTCTCAAGACCCTGAGATCAAGACCTGAGTTGAAACCAAGAGTCAGATGCTTAACGGACTGAGCTACCCAGGCATCCTTATACCTGGGTTCCTATAAAAACAAACAAAACAGATGATGGCATCATTCCAGCCTACTGGATCAGATTGGGGGTTGGGGGGGGAGTTGTTTCAAATCTGTATTTTTAACAAGCGTGCTAGGTGATTCTTATAATCAGATAAATCTCAAGACAACAAACTAAACCAATCCTCCTAAGAAACATTATGGAGGTGGCCTTTGATTTAGAAATTCATTCCCTCCACATCCCTACTCTCTCATCCTTCAGAAACATAGAGCAGTCCATATATTCTCATTCAAAATATCTTTGCTAACAGTTGGTGTACATTTTCCTCCTGGTCAAAGAATTCAATCAGATTACAATCTGCAGACGTCTCTGCTATTTTTTGTCATACTTGCATTTTGTGGGTAGATTTTTCACTCACAATTCCCGTGGTCTAGGATTCATGTCGCTGAGCACTACAATTCACTTTAAGGAAATATAGATTAAAATCTGGCTTATTCTGGTTTTATACATTTAACACATTGAGATACGCCCATTATTTTTCCCCCTTAACAAATCGATACGAGACATAAGATATTGGAATAACTGCCCAAATTGTCTTCTTTTTGTATCTTTTTAAGTACTTCCAGGTGTCAAACAATTACTTCTTGGTTTCTGGTACAGTTTCCACGTTCTAAGTTTTCTTTCTCTTCCTTCCTTCCTCCCTCCCTCCCTCCCTCCCTCCCTCCTTTCTGTAAAAGGTATGGTGATATTTTAATTTGACATTTAAAAATCACTCTCAAACCTTTCATTTAGACTAACTACCAGCCCAATAGGATGCTTCTATGGGCTCAATTACTAAGCAATGTTGGAGGAACACTATTGTCTCATCACTCCTACACACAAAAACACAAATTGAAGTGCTTTCTTCTTCAAAGTGATTTTTCTGTTAAAGATCTACTTTAAGTAATCTTAAATCATCTTTGGCCATGGAAAGAGAATTTAATTTTTACAACATACTTATGAAATGCTTTGTAAAATAGTGTCAGGAGAGCAAGACTGATCTCATATCTCTACCCCGTAATGTCTTCTTTTAATGTAGATGTTCTCAGTTCTTAATTATTTTTTATCTGCTTATTTATAATGAGGATTACCTCATTCTTTTTTAGCTACTTTTATTTAGTATTAGCAAGAGTGAACATAACTAGTCATTCAGTCACTCATTATCTTCTTACCTTGTGATCTAACAGTTTTCGCTGATGAAAAATCATATTTCATATAATTTTCCAAATTATAATTACTGAATATCAATTCTAACTCAAAATGGCAGTTTTTAAGGACTCATTTAGAAGTGGAGACATGGGAGAGGAGTTAAGATGGCGGAGGAGTAGGAGACACCGTTTTCAGCCGGTCCTCCGAGTCGAGCTGGATATGTACCAGACCAGCCTAAACAACCACGGAACCAGCCTGAGACGCAGGAAGACGCATCTGGATCTCTACAAATGAACATCTCCAGCGCTGAGTATTGAGGTACGAAGTGGGGAGCCATGAAACTGTGCACAGATATCGGAAGATAAACGGAAGGGGGAGGGAGCCGCCGTGTTCGGGCGCCGGGAAGCGGTAGCCACTTGCACGGGAGAGCGGGCGGGGCTCGCGGACGGCACCCGCAAAACAGCAGACTGAGACCGTGAGCTGGGTGCGCGTGCCACCAGGCATCTCGCGGAACCCCGGAATCCTGGTGCGCTCACTGGATCCAGACTGAGACCGGGAGATCCGGGAGCGCGCGCGGGGCGGCTGGCGGCGTTAGAAACACAAAGGACAGAGACGCGCCGGCCCTGGAAGTGAGGGCAGGGACGCCGGGTGTGGGGCGCACATCCCGGGACGCTGCAGGGTTGAGCAGCACCAACAGAAACAGAGTTAAAGTGGCCAGAACATTAGTAGAGAACGGGCCGCAATCCCTCTGTTCTGTGACAGAGGCTGAAATTTGGCCGCTGCTGCTCTGACTCTCAGAAGAGGCACAGCAAACCGCCAGGGAAAGCCGCCAGAGAACAAAAGCCTGGAAATACCGGCTCAGGGAGTGCCCATCCCCATCCCCCCTCGCAGGGGACACGGAGACTCTACCCAAACATGGCTGCCTGAGTATCGGCGCGGCAGGCCCCTCCCCCAGAACACAGAAGGCAGGCTGAAAAATCAAGAAGCCCACAACCCGAGGCACCTGGGTGGTGCAGTCATTGAGCGCCTGTCTCCGGCTTAGGGCGTGATCCCAGCGTTCTGGAAAGGAGTCCCTCATCGGGCTCCTCCGCTGGGAGCCTGCTTCTTCCTCTCCCACTCCCCTGCTTCTGTTCCCTCTCTCGCTGGTTGGCTGCCACATAAATAAATAAAATCTTTAAAGAAGAAGCCCACATCCCTAAGATCCCTATAAAACAAGGGGCACGGCCTGGGACCCAGTCAATAATTTGGGCTCTGGAAACCCCGCAACCTCTCTTCATCAGAATGACAAGAAGGAGAAGCCCCCCCCAGCAAAGAAAAGACAGTGAGACTGTGGCCTCTGCCACAGAAATAATGGATATGGATGTAACCAAATTATCAGAAATGGAATTCAGAGTAACGATGGTCAAAATGATGAGTAGAATTGAAAAAAGTATAAACGAAAAGGTTACTGAGAATATAGAATCCCTAAGGACAGAAATGAGAGCGAATCTGACAGAAATTAAAAATTCTATGAGCCAAATGCAGGCAAAACTAGAGGCTCTGACAGCCAGGGTCGCAGAAGCAGAGGAACGGGTTAGTGAATTGGAGGATGGGTTAATAGAGGAAAAAATGAAAATAGAAGAT
The DNA here is from genome assembly GCF_023065955.2 of Ursus arctos. Taxonomy (NCBI): domain Eukaryota; kingdom Metazoa; phylum Chordata; class Mammalia; order Carnivora; family Ursidae; genus Ursus; species Ursus arctos. The sequence goes on from NW_026622763.1 coordinate 59,441,275, forward strand.
GGTCTTAAAAAAATCCACGCCCACGAATGTAGGTTACGGGAGATTACTGACTCAATGAAACGATCCAATGTTAGAATCATCGGCATCCCCGAGGGGGTGGAGAAAAACAGAGGTCTAGAAGAGATATTTGAACAAATTGTAGCTGAAAACTTCCCTAATCTAGCAAGGGAAACAAACATTCGTGTCCAAGAGGCAGAGAGGACCCCTCCCAAGCTCAACCACGACAAACCTACGCCACGTCACGTCATAGTGCATTCGCAAATATTAGATGCAAGGATACAGTATTGAAAGCGGCCAGGGCAAAGAAATTTCTCACGTACCAAGGCAAAAGCATCAGAATTACGTCAGACCTGTCTACACAGACCTGGAATGAGAGAAAGGGTTGGGGGAGCATATTGAAAGCTCTTTCAGAGAAAAACATGCAGCCAAGGATCCTTTATCCAGCAAGACTGTCATTCAGAATTGATGGAGAAATAAAGACATTTCAGAATCGCCAGTCACTAACCAATTTTGTAACTACGAAACCAGCCCTACAGGAGATATTACGGGGGGTTCTATAAAAGTAAAAAGGCCCCAAGAGTGATACAGAACAGAAAGTCACAGCCAATACAAAAAAAGACTTTACTGACAACATGGCAACATTAAAATCATATCTATCAGTAATCAGTCTTAATGTAAATGGTTTGAACCATCCCATAAAGCGCCACAGGGTTGCAGATTGGATAAAAAGAAATGACCCATCCATTTGCTGTCTACAAGAGACTCATTTCAAACCCAAAGATGCATTCAGACTGAGAGTAAGGGGATGGTGTACCATCTTTCACGCAAATGGTCCTCAAAAGAAAGCTGGGGTAGCAATTCTCATATCAGATAAATTGGATTTTAAACTACAGACTATAGTTAGAGACGCAGAAGGGCACTATATTATTCTTAAGGGAAGTATTCAACAAGTGGATATGACAATTATAAATATATATGCCCCCAACAGGGGAGCAGCAAGATACACAAGCCAACTCTTATCCAGAATAAAGAGACATATAAATGAAAATACATTAATAGTAGGGGACCTCAACACCCCACTATCAGAAATAGACAGAACACCCTGGCAAAAACTAAGCAAAGAATCAAAGGCTTTGAATGCCATACTCGACGAGTTGGACCTCATAGATATATATAGAACACTATACCCCAGAACCAAAGAATACTCATTCTATTCTAATGCCCATGGAACATTCTCAAGAATAGACCATGTTCTGGGACACAAAACAGGTCTCAACCGATACCAAAAGATTGAAATTATCCCCTGCATATTCTCAGACCACAGCGCTCTGAAATTGGAACTCAACCACAAGGAGAAATTTGGAAGAAACTCAAACACTTGGAGACTAAGAACCATCCTGCTCAGGAATGACTCGATAAACCAGGAAATCAAAAATCAAATTAAACAATTTATGGAGACCAATGAGAATGAAAATACAACAGTCCAAAACCTATGGGATACTGCAAAGGCAGTCCTAAGGGGGAAATACATAGCCATCCAAGCCTCACTCAAAAGAATAGAAAAATCTAAAATGCAGTTTTTATATTCTCACCTCAAGAAGCTGGAACAGCAACAGAGGGACAGGCCTAATCCACGCACGAGGAAGCAGTTGACCAAAATTAGAGCTGAAATCAATCAAGCAGAAACCAGAAGTACGTAGAGCAGATCAACAGGACTAGAAGCTGGTTCTTGGAGAGAATCAATAAAATTGACAGACCACTGGCAAGACTTATCCAAAAGAAAAGAGAAAGGACCCAGATTATTAAAATTATGAATGAAAAAGGAGAGGTCACGACGAGCACCATTGAAATTGGAAGGATTATTAGAAATTTTTATCAACAGCTATATGCCAATAAACTAAGCAATCTGGAAGAGATGGAATCCTTCCTGGAAACCTATAAACTACCAAGATTGAAACCGGAAGAAATTGATTCCTTAAACAGGCCAATTAATTATGAAGAAATTGAGTCAGTGATAAACAACCTTCCAAATAACAAAACTCCAGGCCCGGACGGTTTTCCTGGGGAATTCTACCAAACATTCAAAGAAGAAATAATACCTATTCTCCTAAAGCTATTTCAAAAAATAGAAACAGAAGGAAAGCTACCAAACTCATTCTATGAGGCCAATATTACCTTGATCCCCAAACCAGGCAAAGACCCCCTCAAAAAGGAGAATTACAGACCGATTTCCCTAATGAATATGGACGCCAAAATCCTCAACAAGATACTTGCTAATAGAATTAAAAGGATTATCCATCACGATCAAGTGGGATTCATACCTGGGATGCAAGCGTGGTTCAATATTCGCAAATCAATCAGCGTGATACATCATATCAACAAGAAAAGACTCAAGAACCATATGATCCTCTCAATCGATGCCGAAAAAGCATTTGACAAAATACAGCATCCTTTCCTGATTAAAACCCTTCAGAGTGTAGGAATAGAAGGTACATTTCTCAATCTCATAAAAGCCATCTATGAAAAGCCTACTGCAAATATTATTCTCAATGGAGAAAAGCTGGAAGCCTTTCCCTTAAGATCAGGAACTCGACAAGGATGCCCACTCTCGCCACTATTATTCAACATAGTACTAGAAGTCCTTGCAACAGCAATCAGACGACAAAAAGGGATCAAAGGTATTCAAATTGGCAAAGAAGAAGTCAAAATGTCTCTCTTTGCAGATGACATGATACTCTATATGGAAAACCCAAAAGAAGCCACTCCCAAATTATTAGAAGTTATAGAGCAATTCAGTAATGTGGCAGGATACAAAATAAATGCTCAGAAATCAGTTGCATTTCTATACACGAATAATGAGACCGAAGAAAGAGAAATTAGGGAATCCATCCCATTTACAATAGCACCAAAAACCATACGTTACCTTGGAATTAACTTAACCAGAGACGTAAAGGACCTATATTCTAGAAACTATAAATCACTCTTGAAAGACATTGAGGAAGACATAAAAAGATGGAAAGATATTCCATGCTCATGGATCGGAAGAATTAACATAGTTAAAATGTCCATGCTACCCAGAGCAATCTACACTTTCAATGCTATCCCGATCAAAATACCAAGGACATTTTTCAAAGAACTGGAACAAACAGTCCTTAAATTTGTATGGAAACAGAAAAGGCCCCGAATCTCCAAGGAACTGTTGAAAAGGAAAAACAAAGCTGGGGGCATCACAATGCCGGATTTCGAGCTGTACTACAAAGCTGTGATCACAAAGACAGCATGGTACTGGCACAAAAACAGACACATAGACCAATGGAACAGAATAGAGAGCCCAGAAATGGACCCTCAGCTCTTTGGGCAACTAATATTTGATAAAGCAGGAAAAAACATCCGGTGGGAAAAAGACAGTCTCTTCAATAAATGGTGCTGGGAAAATTGGACAGCTACATGCAAAAGAATGAAACTTGACCACTCTCTCACACCATACACAAAAATAAACTCCAAATGGATGAAAGACCTCGATGTGAGACAGGAATCCATCAAAATTCTAGAGGAGAACATAGGCAGCAACCTCTACGACATCGGCCAAAGCAACCTTTTTCATGATACATCCCCAAAGGCAAGAGAAACAAAAGACAAAATGAATTTATGGGACTTCATCAAGATTAAAAGTTTCTGCACATCCAAGGAAACAGTCAGAAAAACTAAGAGGCAGCCCACGGAATGGGAGAATATATTTGCAAATGACACTACAGATAAAGGACTGGTATCCAAGATCTACAAAGAACTTCTCAAACTCAATACACGAGAAACAAATAAACAAATCAAAAAATGGGCAGAAGATATGAACAGACACTTTTCCAATGAAGACATACAAATGGCTAACAGACACATGAAAAAATGTTCAAAATCATTAGCCATCAAGGAAATTCAAATCAAAACCACACTGAGATACCACCTTACGCCAGTTAGAATGGCAAAAATAGACAAGGCAAGAAACAACAATTGTTGGAGAGGATGTGGAGAAAGGGGATCCCTCCTACATTGCTGGTGGGAATGCAAGTTGGTACAGCCACTCTGGAAAACAGTGTGGAGGTCCCTTAAAAAGTTAAAAATTGAGCTACCCTATGATCCAGCCATTGCACTACTGGGTATTTACCCCAAAGATACAGACGTAGTGAAGAGAAGGGCCATATGCACCCCAATGTTCATAGCAGCAATGTCCACAATAGCTAAATCGTGGAAGGAGCCGAGATGCCCTTCAACAGATGACTGGATTAAGAAGTTGTGGTCCATATATACAATGGAATATTACTCAGCTATCAGAACGAGTTCTCAACATTTGCTACAACATGGACGGCACTGGAGGAGATAATGCTAAGTGAAAGAAGTCAAGCAGAGAAAGACAACTATCATATGATTTCTCTCATCTATGGAACATAAGAACTAGGATGATCAGTAGGGGAAGAAAGGGATAAAGAAAGGGGGGGGTAATCAGAAGGGGGAATGAAACATGAGAGACTATGGACTATGAGAAACAAACTGAGGACTTCAGAGGGGAGGGGGGTGGGGGAATGGGATAGACCGGTGATGGGTAGTAAGGAGGGCACGTATTGCATGGTGCACTGGGTGTTATACACAACTAATGAATCATCGAGCCTTACATCGGAAACCGGGGTTGTACTGTATGGTGACTAACATAATATAATAAAAAATCATTAAAAAAAAAATAGAAGTGGAGACATGTATTATAAAAGTACTGTACACTCTTATGAAAGATAGTCCTGTTATAGGCCAGATGCTCCGTATCCCTGAATACGCAGTGAAAAATCATCTTAGCAGTGTATTCCTGGAAAAGAGTGCAGGGACTTATAAAGGAAACATTACTATTTACCATTTAACACACACTTTCACAGTAAGGGCACTATTTTCAGGAGGGTGACTTGGTGTCAAATAATTGATCCTCCAATTGGCTGTATTTGTGATTTTCAAATCCATATATTTCCATATGTGACTTTAGTGCAATACTATTTGGCTTTTAGTATTTCTTTCCCAGAGGTATTGAAGGCGTTAATCAAGAGTATCCTTGAAACATAGCCACCTGACAGTTGGGAAAAAATCCTCCACCCCACAGAGGTGAAAACTTTTCAGGTTATTTGATTTTGCTTGATTGAATGGAATAATCTTCTCCTCCAGAGTTGATGTGGTCATATTTCATTACACAACTGGCACAAACGATAGCAATACAGAAAGGCAGAAAGTCAAACCTTCAGTTATAAATGTTTCTTGTGGCAGTGACCCTTTTTGAATTTTAAAATTGAATTTAAGACCCCTTTTTGTCATTCCCCATGTTTTAAATCTGGGTGAATAATTCTGCCCCTCGAGTCAAGGTATTTTATTATATGACAAAGCATTTTAATTATGTGTTTGTGAGCCCAAATATATCCTAAAACAGGGTGGTAGGAATGATGGTTTAAGATACTGTTTACTGGAGGAGTTCTCATAAAGCAAATTATTTTTCTTATATTATCTTAGAATGTATCAATTTCAGAATACATCTGTTAAAGATACTCAAAATATGTATGTGTATACATATGTTTGTTTACAATATGTAGTTTATAAATTTAGTTGAACTTTTCTTCACCAAAGGGGACAGAATAAGCTGTGTTTGTGTTTGAAAATATTAAATATCCAAAGAGCAACATTAATCACAAAAACTAGAATTGTACTTTTGTTTATTATTTTAAATAAGCCTATTATGGGGAAATAAATATTTTTAAAAACTGAAAATGTTATAGCATTAATTTCTTAATGAATAGACCCAATCTATAAAATCTTATTATTCCCAAGACTTTCTAATAAAAGTAACTTGTCATTCAGTTGAGCCAACATTTATTAATAATTGTTCATGTGAAGAAACTATATGGGATACAAATATGAGTAAGGCACCATATTTAGGAAAGTAGCACACACAAGAATTATAGTTGATCTTTTTGAAAATAATAATTTTTCTAAGAAATAACAAAATATCATATTCCCTTTTCTCTCAAATGAAAGTATCTTTGATTTTTCTCCTGAAAATAAAGCAAACACATGTCCATAATAAAAATAATTCAAGCAAATAGTCCTCTGTGTAGTAGTAAGGGAACCTCATCCTTCTCGAACCTCCTAATCTTTCAGTGCTCTCCCTGCACCGTACTCAATGCTCCATTCCACAAAGGTAATAAAAGTGTGGTGCATACGCGTACATGTGTATCTATGTGCTGGCACATGTGTGCTTTTGCATATGCAGCACCTGGTACGCAGTTTCGTGCCTGGCATGTGATAAGTACTCAATAGAGGTAAGCTGAATTATAATTGATATTACAGATTTGTTTAATAACTTTTTTGTAACTAAAGTCTTTTATCCTATAATATGGCAGAAATTTCATATAAAATCATATAGATCTCTGTTAAATGTTTCAATGGGTATTTAGCATTCATTTTATTATTATATCTTAATTTGTTAACCAATTCTTTCTTTTTTTTATTGAGGTATAATTCACATACAACACTTATTAGTTGCAGCTGTACAACATGATTTGATGTTTGTATATATTGTGAAATGCTTACCACAACAAGTCTAGTTAATGTCTGCCCCCGTACATAATTACTGAATTTTTTTCTTGTGATGAGAACTTTAAAGATCCACTCTCTTAGCAACTTTCAAATAGGCAATACAGTATAATTAACTATAGTCACCATGCTGTACATTATTACATCTTCACGACTCATTGATTTTATAACTGGAATTTTGTACCTTTTGACTTCCTGCATCATTTTGCCCAATCCTCATCCCCAACCTCAGGCAAATAGCAAACTGTATTTTGTATCTCTGAACTTGCTCTTTCTTTTTTTTTACATTCCACATATAAGTGAGATCCCACAGTATTTGTTCTTCTCTGTCTGACTTATTTCACTTAGCACAGTAGCCTCAAGATCCAACCATGTTGTTGCAAATGGCAAAATTTCCTACTTTTTAAATGACTGAATAATATTCCATTGTGTATACAATTGACCCTTAACAGTGCAGAAGTTAGGGACGCCAATCCCCCATGTAGTTGAAAATCCAAGAATAACTTTTGACTCCCTCCAAATGTAACTACTAATAACCTGACTGGAAGCTTTCTAGTAACACAAATAGTTAATTAACACGTATTTTGTATGATGTATGTTTTATATACCTTATTCTTACCAGCAAAGTAATCTAGAGAAAAGAAAATGTTAAGAAAATCATAAGAAAATACAGTAGTATAAATATAGTGCTTTACTGTATTTATCAAAGAAATCTGTGTATAAGTGGACCTGTGCAGTTCAAACCCTTGTTGTTCAAGGGTCGACGGTATATACTACGTGCTATGCATTCATTCATCTGCCAGTGGCCACTTAGGTTGTTTTCACACTTAGGCTATTGTAAATCATGCTGCAGTGCAAATAGGCTGCATGTATCTTTTCAAGTTAGTGTCTCTGTTTTCTCTGGATAAATACCCAGAAGTACATTGCTGGATCATATGGTAGTTCTATTTTTAATTTTTTGAGGAATTTCCATACTGTTTTCCATGGTGAGTGTGCCCATTTACATTCCTACCAATGGTGTACAATGGTTCCCTTTTCTCCACATCCTTGCCAGCATTTATTATCTCATGTCTTTTTGATTATACCCATTTTAACAGATGTAAAGTGGTATCTCATTGTGGTTTGATTTGCATTTTATTGATAATTTGTGATGTTGAGTGTATTTTCATGTACCTATTGACCATCTGTATGTTTTCTTGGAAAAATATTTACTCATATCCATTGCATACTTTTTAAAAAAATTTTATTATGATATGTTAGTCACCATACAGTACATCATTAGTTTTTGATGCAATGTTCCATGATTCATTGTTTGCGTATAACACCCAGTGCACCATGCAATATGTGCCCTCCTTAATACCCATCACCGGCCTAGCCCAATCCCCCACCCTCCTCCCCTCTGAAGCCCTTAGTTTGTTTCCCAGAGTCCATTGTCCATTGCATACTTTTAAAAAATTTTTCTTGTTTGCTTGCTATGGAGTGGTATGAGTTCTTTATATATACTTTATATATATATATAATATATATATATTAATATAAAGATATATATATCTTTATATATATATATATTATATATATATAGTATATATATATATACTAACCTCTTTTCAGCTATATGATTTGCAAATATTTTCTTCTATTTGGTAGGTTGCCTTTTCATTTTGTTGATGGTTTCCTTTGCTGGGCAGAGCCTTTTAGTTGATGTAGCCCTGTTTGTTTATTTTTGCTTTTGTTGCCTTTGCTTTTGATACCAAATCCAAGAAATAATCACCAAGAATGATGTCAAGGATCTTACTGCCTTTGTTTTCTTCTAGGAACTTTATGGTTTCAGGTCTTACATTCACACCTTTCATCCATTTTGAGTTAATTTTTGTGTGTGGTGTAAGATAGTGGCCTAGTTTCATTCATTTGCATGTGGCTGTTCAGTTTTTCTAATAGTTTTTACTGAAAAGACTGTTCTTTACTCATTGTATATTCTTGGCTCATTTGTTATAAATAACAATGTATACATGGATTTATTTCTGGGCTCTCTATTCTATTCTGTGATCTAAGTGTCTTTTTTTATGCCAATACCATACTCTTTTGATTACTGTAGCTTTGGTGGGTTTTTTTGTTTCGCAGTTTCTTTTTTTTTTTCTTCCAAATTTTTATTTAAATTCTAGTGAGTTAACATATAGTATAATATTGGTTTCAGGTGTAGAATTTAGTGATTCATCACTTACCTATAATACCCAGTGCTCATCATAACAACTGCCCTCCTTAACTATACAGCTTTGTAATATAGTTTGAAGTCAGGGAGCATGATGCCTCCAGCTTTATTCTTCTTTCTCAAGATTACTTTGGCTATTTGGGGTCTTTTGTGGTCCGCACAAATTGTAGAATAATTTGTTCTATTTCTGTGAAAAATGCCTTTGGAATTTTGATAGGGATTGCACTGACTCTGTAGATTGCTTCGGGTGGTATGGCAATTTTAATGATATTAATTCTTCCAATCCATGAGTACGGAGTATCTTTTCATTTATTTGTGTCTTCTTCAATCTCTTCATCAATTTTCAGAGTACAGGTCTTTAATCTCCTTGCTTAAATTTGTTGCTAGACATTTTATTCTTTTTTATGCTATTGTAAATGAGATTGTTTTCTTAATTTCTCTTTCTGATAGTTATTAGTGAATAGAAATACAACAGATATCTGTATATTGATTTTTTACCGTGCAACTTTACTGAATTTGTTTATTAGTTCTAACAGTTTTTTTAGTGGAGTCTTTAAGGTTTTCTATATATGATAGCATATTATATACAAATAGTGACAGCTTTACTTCTTTCTTACCAATTTGAATGTCTTTTATTTCTTTTTCTTGCCTAATTGCCCTGGCTAGGACCTTTAGAACTCTGTGGAATAAAAGTGGTGAGAGTGGACATCCTTGTCTTGTTCCTAATCTTAGAAAAAAAAAAGCTTTCAGATTTTCACCCTTAAGTATGATGTTAGCTGTGGGATTGTCATATATGGCATTATTATGTTAAGTTACATTCCTTCTATACCTACTTTGTTGAAAATTTTTTATTATAAATGGATGCTGAATTTTGTCAAATGCTTTTCTGCATCTATTGTGATGATCCATATAATTTTGTCCCCTTCATTTTGTTAATGGAGTATCACGTTGATTGATTTGTGGATGTTGAATCGTCCTTACATCCCTGGAATAAATCAACTTGATCATTGTATGATCCTTTTCATGTATTATTGAATTTGGTTTACTAATATTTTGTTGAGGATTTTTGAATCTATACTCGCCAGGGATATTGGCCTGTAATTTTCTGTTCTTGTGCTGTCCTTGTCTGGTTTTGGTATAAGGTAATTCTGGCTTCATTAAAAGATTTGGCAATATTTCTTCTTCTATTTTTTGAAAGAGTTTGAGGATTTCTCTTTCTTTTTTGAATATTTGGTAGAATTCATCAGTGAAGCCTTTTAGACTGCTGTTTGTTGAGCTTTTTTAAAATTACTGATTCAATTCCATTACTAGTAGTCTGATCAGATTTTCTATTTCCTCATGATTCAGTCTTGGAAGGTAGTATGTTTCTAGAAATGTATCCATTTATTCTAGGTTATTCAATTTGTTGGCATATAATTGTTCATAATAGTTTCTTATGATCCTATGTATTTCTGTGGTATCACTTGCAATATTTCCTCTTTTATTTCTGATTTTATTTATTTGAGTCCTCATTTTTTCTTAGTCTTGCTAAAATTTTGTCAATTTTGTTTACTTGTTATTTTTTTTCAGTTCAAAAATTATTTATTAAGAATTCACTGAGAGCCAACTCATTTTTGCTTTCCCTGTTCCCTCCAACTCTTTTTGTCACCAGATTGAGGAAAACAGTTAGCCCCATATAGAGCCATAAGCAAAGATAAGTTAGGGAACAATATATTACATTCTATTTAGTGCTCTTCCTCAAGTTTCATTAGAATCATTATTTGTCTTATACCGTATCCAGTAGTTCGTTGCTGGGTGCATTTCAGTGTTCACTCAAATGTTGGTTTATTTCATTTTCACATCTCGGAACAGTACAAGCAGTCCTTGTTTATGTCCAAAATTCATTCCTGGAAACCACACCATGTAGAGATCTGTGGTAACACAAATCACTTTCCCCCTTAAGACTAGTGTCATAACTGAGGGTCATAGTCCTTTTCCAGTCTTTTTACACTTAAATCTAATTCATTTGTTTCATCTAAATTATTCTGATGCGTTTATCCTTTCAGATAAACTGAACATTCTCTTATTTATGTATTTTCTCATTTTGGTTAAAATGAATAATATGTATAGGTTAATTTGGAGAGAATATTTTTATCAATTTTAAGTCTTCCTAGCCTTCATAGAAACATGGTGGGCTTTTCCATGTATTTAAGTTTGCCTTTGTCTCCTTCCAAATAACTTGCAATTCTTTATATGCTTCTTGTATATTTCTGAAATCATATAATATCTTTGCAGATATCCCTGCCAAAACTCTTGGGAAGAATTGCCTTTGGTTACATTCCCCAGCTCAAATAAATCACCATGGCCAAGGAAAAGTAGCATTTAGGCTCAGTGAAGACCTTCACTGAGGTCAGAGAAAGAGAGGATGCACAGGTTGGTGGTACACCCAATCCAAATGGCATGACTGATCAGGATTACTGTGGATGGAGTTTGGGTAGAATCCTAAAGAAAGAGATGTTAAGTAGATAAAGCCAAGTTCTTAAAGAACCAGAGAATAGCCACTGTATTTTTTTAGACAATTTATTCAGACACTGAGTTAATTACTTGATCTGTCATTGTAGATAGTCTGATCATAGACGATAGATCTAGATAGGATTATAAATATTTTATTCTGTACTTCCTGCATCTTTCAGACCATAATGCAACAAAAATGTAAATTCTGTGGAACCAAAAAGTAAGCGAAGAATTTATAGCAAATTTTTCTTCCTTTTGGTAAATGATAATTAATCGCAAGTACTATCTCATGCACTTTGCTACCAGCCCTCCTCCTCTCCACCTTGGTAATCAACACTTGTACCTCCATTGTCTCATGCAAAATTAGCAAACTGGAATAAAGAAACCTAGACTGTCACAGCAAATCAATGTCTTTACAAAGTTGTATACTAAACATTATTTTAGAGAATGCATCTTTCTCCATTTTTATATCTGTTTTATTTAATATTAATTTTTGCTTTGTGTTTTTCTTTTTTTTTTACTTGGGTTGGGGAAATGCAAGAAAAAGAAGATTTTCAAATTTGTTTCTTTTCTTTTTTGTTCTCATACAAGATCTCTATTTGTGCTTCTGTGTCTTATTTTTATTACATAACACCGCTCTGGAAATTTTCTTGAGGCCACATTTTAATTATAGGATTCAAATCCAGTACCACTTGGGGTTGTAAATATGTGTCCCGAGACTTAGGATAAGAAGTAAAAATTAAATCAATGTTTTAATTTCCATCTTGGGTCAGACATAGCAATGAAGAGAACAAATGATCTAATGACTAAGGTTTAAACTAGGTTACTATTAATAGTTAATTGCTTCTGCATGGAAATAAAAATGATGAATGTTAATCTATAAATTAATTTCTGCAGAGTTGCAGTGATACATTGATACTTCTGACTCATTTCTGAGGTGTTTTGCTAGTCTTTAACAATAAGAAGAAAACCATTAACTAACATAGATTGATTTATAAGGCTCCTGTTTCCATACTTCAGGTGATATGAACTAATAAAAATTTAATCTCTAGTACATTTTATAAGCTGTAAAACAATTTATCACTTAGCTGTGTATATTTGAAGTTGTGCTACCTCAAAACACAAGAGAAAACTCAGAAATACTTTACCTTAAGGGAAAAAGGGATTTGATGAAATATTTAGAAATCAATGAAGATACTTCTTAAGAAACCAGTAATTATAGAATGTCCAATATTTGGAAGTGATGCCTTTAATATCACTATATGATAACAGATTGATTATTTAACAAAGTTAAAATAGCAAACAATAACAACAGCAAATAATGTTGCATGTGAATAACCAGGATTTTTTTTTAAGGATTTTATTTATTTATTTGACAGAGATAGAGACAGCCAGCGAGAGAGGGAACACAAGCAGGGGGAGTGGGAGAGGAAGAAGCAGGCTCATAGCGGAGGACCCTGATGTGGGGCTCGATCCCATAACGCCGGGATCACGCCCTGAGCTGAAGGCAGACGCTTAACCGCTGTGCCACCCAGGCGCCCCCAGGATTTTTTTGTTTTGGTTTTGAAGAAAACACATATGTTTATATTTTAATTAAATAAAGTTTTCTTTTTTTAATTAATAAATTTTATTTTTGAGAGCAATTTTAGCTTCCCATAAATACTGAGTGGAAAGTACACAGAGTTCCCTGTCCCTACTACACATGCATACACATAAAACTCCCCCTCACTATCAACACTCCTCACCACAGTGATACATTTGTTATAAATTGGTGAACCTACACTAATACATCATTATTACCTAAAGTCCATAGTTACCTTAGGGTTGACTCTTGGCATTGTACATTCTATGGATTTTGACAAGTGTATAATGATACATATCCACCATTGTGCTATCATACAGATTAGTTACACTGCCCTAAAAATCCGCTGTGCTCTGCCTATTCATCCGTCCTTCCCCCCACCCCTGCCAATGCCCAATCTTTTCATTATCTCCAGTTTTGCCATTTCCAGGTTCTTGTTCATATAGTTGAATCATATCATATCTAGTCCTTTCACATTGGCTTCTTTCACTTAGTAATACGCATTTAAGTTTCCTTCATGTCTTTTCTTGGCTCAAGTGCTCATTTCCTTTTAACACTGAATAATATTCTATTGTCTGGATGTACCAGTTTATTTACCCACTCACCTGCTAAAGGATATCTTGGTTGCCTCCAGGTTTTAGCTTTATAAAAAATAAAGTTTTATAAACATCTATGTGTAGGTTTTTGTGTGGACATAAATTTTCAATTCATTTGGTTAAATACTAAGGAATAGGATTGCTGGATTACATGGTAATAGCATGTTCTGTTTTATAAGAACTATCTTCCAAGGTGGCTGTATCATTTTTCATTCCCACTAGCAACGAATGAGAGTTTGTATTGCTCCATGTGCTTGCCAACATTTAGCGTTGTCAGTGCTTTGGATTGTACCATTATAATGGTTATATAGTGACATCTCATTGTTTTAATTTGAAATTCCCTAATGACATATGATGTTGATTATCTTTTCATATACTTACTTGCCAACTATATATCTTCTTTGGTCAGGTGTCTTCTCAGGTTTATTCCATTTTTAAATTGGGTTCTTCATTTTCTTGTTGAATTTAAGATTTCTTCATATATTTTGGATAACAGTTCTTCCTCTATTTTCTCTCACTGTGGCTACCTTTTTAATTCTCTTGACATTTTATTTTTAGCATTGTCACAGATTTATTCTTTTTGTCATTTTTTACTGTCATTGAAATGCGTTCATGGGAGAGAGGTGAGATAAATATAGGTATTCAGTTGATTATTTTGAATCAAAAGTCCACTTCCTTTTTAACAATGAGTAAGAAAAAAAATACTCCTTTTAGAGACACTTGTTTCTTTAAACCCATTTTGTCTGTGTTGTCATTTATTGAAAGCTTTACCGTGAGCCACAGTCAGTGATAACTGCTTTATATACATTTTCTCATTTAATCCTCATGTAATCCTGAAAGGCAGGCATTACCATTCCCCTCTTAGAGAAAGAAAACTGACGTTCAGGAAAGCTAAATCATTTGCCCCATTTATACAGCTAGTAAATGATGGATTTGAGAGCTAACCCTACGGTTGATTGTGCCAGAAGCCATGCTCTAATAACTCTACATACTGCTTCCCTATTCTCTTTCTAAATTAATACTGTCATGATCCATTTAGTCTATCTAGTACATTTATCTGCAAACACTTATTATTGCCTGGTATAAGCTGGGTACTTCTTCAGATGTTGCGTTTATATAGATGAACATTCATTCATTCTGAATCTATTCTTATCCTTGAGGGGTTCCTAGTTCAAAGGAAGGTTGACAAGTAAACTGCTAAATTACAGTGCGGCAGATGCAGCACAAGCAGTCCTGTGTTAACCTAGAGATTGAATGTTGGTGACAGATTAGCCCATCGATACTCAAGATTAAGGTAAATAGAAAGTAAATATATTAAAACAATTTTTATTATTTTACACATAGGACAGAGAAAATATTTCCTTCAATTTGAAATGAATAGTATGTAAGGAAATGCTGAACCACCAGGCCTGGTTGGAAATACTGGAACTTTAGACTGATCACAGTCATCACCAATATTCCTTGAGTCATAAATCATTCCATTACAAAAAGGTGATATATGAATGAAAACAAGTCAAACCATTAGGAGTATATAGGGGGTGGGTAATGGTGCTTTGCTCTTGTTTTCATTCTAGGGGGGAGAAACTACTTGATCATGAAGAAGCAACTGGACTCTTTTTATTTTTTATTTTTTGGATCAAACCAAAGTATTAGTTTCCCTACTATTTTTCTGAGTCTAAATATTACTCTATTAACAAATGACAAGTCTTGAAATTTTCACCCTAGCTTTACACTTTATAGGAAAACACTTCAGAATTATCCAGCCTTCTGTGGTTCTTAATTCCACAGTCAACCTAAGACTTGCAGGGTCAGTTTCTGTCTTAAATATTCTGAGAGTGCATGTCATTTTTTTTTTCTTTTTAGATGCAGGAGAAGTAAAAAAGCAAGCAAACACACAAAAAACACCTCATAATACCAAAGATCACAGAAGTGTGTTATATCCACACAGTCATAGTGAGCGCTCTGCCCTCATTCTAGCTTTTCTTCAGAAACAATCTGACTTTCTAATAGACGTATTTTAAATCATAGGTATTAGTGATATTGGCTGAGAAGGAAGATTCAACAGCTTTCCCATAGAGAACTTTACAATGTATAAAAACATAAATGCAGATTAATTCTATGTGTGTAAAACTGATGGGGGGTGGTATTTTCATAAGGCCACAAGGCTTAAGAAATAACTTAAAAAATTAATTTGGAACACTGGCTTTGAAGACAGGGATAGGAATGATTCATCTGTTTGATATTATGAGATAACTCAGATTTCTTGAACTCTTAAAAAAATTTTACTGAGAAAATATAGAACAATATCATAATGGTATATAGCAGCTATTAGAATACCAATGGTCTTGGAAAATAGTTTAAGAATAGTGTATAATAGCATGTATGACCTGGGATTTTTTTATATGTGGCATACTGGTTTAGTTTAACAATAATTCACAAGGTATTCATGGAATGCTTCTTTAGTGAAGTTCGATATAAAGTTTAAAAATTGTAGAATGTCCTTTCTAACTGTTAGGATCAAAGAACAGAGGTAAAGATCCTACGATTAGTGAGGTCTTGGGCTCTTTTAATAAAAGAGAGTTAAAAAAACAAAGCTTGGAAGAAAAGCAAAAACTCAAATCAGTTATTTATTTTCTTCTAGGTTAATGTGGAAAAAACCCAGAGGAAGTTGAAAAATGGGCAGTTGTGAAACATGTATAATATCAATCATTTACACAAGTATTTATCTATGAGAAATTAGAAGATTTTTATAATTCTAATTGAATTGCTTGGTTGTAGGTCTATGTTTTCTAAAACACAAATAAATAAGATGTGTGGTTAGGAGGATTTAACCTCGTGCCACATGCTTGTTTGGCATAAAATGAAACCAACTGGCCTCAACAGCTCAGGGAGTTATGTGTGGTAACTTAAAAGGAAACCACACTGTAACTAAAGGATGTTGAAGGGGTTAGAAAGCAAAATTAATTTACAGCCTTGCCATCTTTGCAGTATTGCTGTTAAAAACTACATCACTCAATGCTATCATAACATATGTTTTCAATGTTTTAATGTTTCAATAAGGCCTTTCCTCTCAGTGATCATTTTACTGGTATAGCAAACCATTTTATTATGCTTTTCCCTCTTCTTGTTCTACATTATCTTAAGGAGTGTTCTTACACACATTCATGGCTTTAATGATTGTCTGTGTTCTGATACACCCAAATCTGTACTCATTCTAACTCCTTATCATATCAGTGACATACTGCTTACTGGATATTCTCATTTGGACATTCCACACATATCTCAAACATATCCCAAATTCATCCATCTTTTCAGTCTTCTCCCTCTTTCCAAGCTCCATATCTGCATCTTATCCTGTGCTCCTGATCTCAGTAATTAGTACAATTACCCACTCACACATCCAGACATGAAACTTGATCATTATTTTCATTCCTCCCTCTTTCTTACATCCAATGGATCACCAGGACCCGTCAATTCTATCACCTGTGTCTCAAAACTGTCCACTTCCCTTTGATCTCAGTAACATTACAGAAGTTCAGGACTCGTCCAATTTCTCCTGGATCACTGCAACAGATTTCTAATTATTGAAAATACCATTTATGTGCAATTTGTCTAGGATTTCCTTACAATGAAGCAGTTATCAATGTTATTTGTTATACTAAAGCAGACTGTATTCTATGCCTTAGTTTATTATTATTATTATTATTTTAGAGAGTGAGTTGGAGAGGGGCACAGAGAGAGGGAGATAGAGAATCCCAAGCAGATTCCATGCCCAGCACAGAGCCTGTCTCGGGGCTCAATCTCACAGCCCTGAGATCATGACCCGAGCCGAAATCAAGTCTGACGCTTAACCGACTGAACCACACAGGCACACCCCATGCCTTGGTTTTAAATAAACTTTGGGCTTAGTCTTTAGCTGCAAATGACTAATTTAGGCACAAAATCCCATCCTTACATATGGCGAAACCTGTACACGTGCATGTGTACACATACCTCGTCAGTGAGCCCCTATCCGAACCATGAAGTCAGTTTTTTGATGGTTCTCAAAATACCTAAGGAGAGTTTTGATTTCAGTTTCTCTTTGAATTCAATATTACACTGTTTTTATAGTTGAAGAACCATTTTCAACTTATGCAAAAAAAAAAAAAAAAAAGCCAGCCCATGAAGGAAATAGGTAGGATGTTTATTGTGTGTGTGTGCATGTGTTTTAATGAGTAGTGTGTTACCCAAGTTGAGGGTCATAATCCCCAAGAAGCACTTCTTACTGGAAGAGATAGAAAAATGACCCTACTATGACAATGATCCTTGCTGTATTCTTTTTCATTAGGAAGGAGCACTCTAGTGTATAAATGCCACAATGTATTTATTCATCCAACTGTTAATGGACATTAGGGTGGTTTCTAGTTTAAAAAAATATTATTAAGAGCAATGCTGCTATAGATATTTACTTATAAACCCTTTTAAGAATTTGTATTGAGATTTATGTACCTTTGCATGAGGATATCTTATATTTGCTTTTAGACTTTAACTTAAAAAATAATTTTAGACTTATGGAAATATTGCAATTACAGAGAGTTCTCTCTTACTCTTCACCCTAGTTCCCTTAATGCTAGCATCTCGAATAACTATGGTTAAGCTCAAAATTAAGAATGTAATATTGGTGCAACCCTGCTAGCTGGACTATAGACTTTGTCTGAAGTTGCCCCGTTTTCCACTACTGTCCTCCCTGTGTTCCAGGACTCAGTCCGGGACACCATGTTACATTTAGTTATCATTTCTCCTTGGTCTCCTCCAACCTATGGCAGTTTCTCAGTCTTTCCTTGCCTTTATGACCTTGACACTTTTGAAGAGCAGTGGTCAGGTACTTTGTAGAATGTCCTACAGATGAGTTCATTTGATGTTTTCTAATGATTAGACTGAGGATATGAAATTTGAAGAAGAAAGTCACAGAGAAGATTTTTTGTTTTGTTTTTAGTATATAGTGTATTGTAGCAGAGTTAAGTGATAACAATATATCCTATGACTGGTGATGTGACTCTTGGTCATTTGGTTACAATGCTGCCTGCCAGATTTCTCCACAATAAAGTCACTGTTCCCCCCCCCCCAAAAAAAAAGAAAAAAAGAAAAAGAACCCTACAAATTTTTTGAGAATAGGTATCCCCACATACAAATACATTACTTTTCTCAATGTGATTATTACTTTCCAGTATTGAGAAAAAGATGTGCAGTGCATGCACCTGTATCTCAGATACCATGCTCATGACTTAAACTCATCTGTGTTGTTCAGCCCCTTCTAGAGCAAGCTCAAATTGCCCTTTTGAGTTAGTATACTTTTCTTTTACATAATATATGATAAAGTCTGAGAAGATAGAAAGGTGAATCAGACATGGTTCCCACTCTAGAGGAAACTAAAACTAAAAATTGGTTAAAAGTAAAATAGCAGTGTACTCTCCCTACTCTGCGGGGAAGATCTCAGACCACTAGGTTAATTGATTTAATTCAATACCAACGTGAGAACATAGTTCTTCAGTGCCTTTTACTTTTGTAAATCTGACCATAAACTATAGGAAAAGCTAGAGCTTTTTGGCATACATCTTTATATATTGTAAAAATCGGATGCTGGTTTGGTCTAGTTAATTACATATTTGATAAATTCGGTGAGTAAAACAGGAATAATCATTTAAACTGATTATTTGGTATGGTTTTGAGTAAAACAACCATTGACTTGATACCTTGTTTTTATTGTTGAATTGGTTATTAGGTTATAATTAATATTTTAAAATTTCTAGTCTAATTTCAAAGAGAATCTTTAAAAAAACACAAAAAATACCCCATGATGCTTTAAACATATATGGTCAAATATCCATCAGTAGGTCCGGCAATAGAAATATGACACTCGTTCACAGAGAAGAAAAAGTGGAGCCACTTGTCAGCTCTGCAATACTCCTAATTGCAAACAAGAGTGAAGAATTTTGAAGTTTACATGCATAAGACATGCTGAAAGTTCTAATATAAATTATAAGAGTCCCTAAGTCCTATGTTTCCTTATAAATCAACCCCTTACAATATTTTTAATGAATGAAGGAAATGCATCTTGTCACAAAAATAATGTAAAAGAAAAAAATATTTGAAGACCACAAATGTGATTATTTTAAGACCACATCATAATCTTGTTTCCTTATATATAGGTTGTTTGGACAGTGACTCTACTTTGCACAGCCACCTTTCTAAAATCAGATTTTTATTCATTGAATATAATGCAGTATAGATGATGTGTTGACGAGAGCCAACAATCATAATTTTAACTAATTAATCTTAGGATAGAAATGTCATGAGCTATATGAAAACATTCTGTTTACACACACACACACACACACACACACACACAGACACAGACTAAATACGTCTAAATCTGATTTTGTAATCCATCACACTTAAGAGTAGAACCCTGCACATTAACATGTGAAGTAGATAATAAATAATGTATAGTATATGTGCTTTATATATTTACATATTTTATTTAAATATATACTATTCATATTTGCATTTAAAAGTTTAATGATTACTTCTATTTTAATAAGTGAAATAATATTTCAGTCATTACAAAACTTGGTTGTCTTCAGTCATTAAAAAACTTGCCTAGTTGAAGGCTAAGATTTTGGCATAAATCTGAGATTATTTTTCTGAATATCTTAATCCTATATGTGGGAAATATGCTATTTTTATTTGAGAAACTATGAACTAGCCGCCTGCAGACCGGCCGGAGTTCTAAGTACGCGTATTAACTTAGTTAACGATCCTGACTACCATATACAGTGGGAACTTGTATGATGCCCAATTTCCAGATGCGGAAGTGGCTTACCACAGGCCAGAGAGCCAAGTGGCAGAATTAGGATTGAAAATTGCTCCAGAGTCCATGTGCCAGTTTGGAAAGGACTGGCAGCCATATCTCAGCAGGTTTCATTTATTAATTTGAAGTCAAGGGCACAGAAAAGACGAGCCACGCCTTGGTATCTTGGCTGCAGGACATGCAGGTGGCTGGAGTCTTTGCTTCGAGTTGTCACTCTGTGTGTTATCCAAGAGTTTGAGTCATGTCGTACCTGCCCTTGTCCTTGGGCCGTGTTTGCAGAGCACCCAAACAGCAGGCAGTCAGGATAAAGTTGGCATCAAGAAGGAGCCCTTTTCTTTACTTGACACAGAGCCGACCTCTTTGTTATCTTTGACTGACTCCACAGATGCCGTGGTATTTGGTTAGCTATGGTATCAAACTGGTTTTTGTGGTAAGTGTGACTTTTGTGATTCTTTGAAGTCTTTGCCAGAACTAGAGATTTGAGTCTCTGTACCAATTGCCTCCATTAATGATGTAACTTTGTGAGTTTAGCTATCGATCATCACAGGATGACGTGTAAGCTTGCTTCTTCAATAGGAGGTTGAGGACTACTCTTTATTACTACAGGATGTTTTTCACTGTCTTCTAGAATTTAGGTTAAAAAATGTAGTCTCTGTAATGATGATAAATGTTCTTTCTCACAAGCTTGGGGAAAACACATTAGACTTTTTTGGCTGTAAGGGAAGGGTCCTTATGGTATAAGGGAAAACAGTGTTTCAAAGGACAATAACTATACTTAGTATTAACTTGCTTTTTTTCATTTTACTACTGAAATTTGAATAATAGAACTTAACTGAGTGTTTGGATTTAAATTACTCCTACCTCTTAAATTGCTGTTCAAACAGCCTGAGATCACTATATGTGTTATGTGAGAAGGTAAAGAGCTCTAAAAATTGCCTCAGAAATTTTATTTCTTGCATCAAGAACTGGGGATGTACTGGGGATGTGACTAATATAACAAAATAAATATTATTTTAAAAAAAGATTTTATTTCTTTGTATTATAATTTAAATTTGCCAATTTCCCTCAAGAATAATAGAAAAAAATGTTCAATGATAAATAAAGCTTGTGAACTTAGTTGGTTTTCTTTCCTACACTAGGAAAGGGAGCTGATACTCACTGTGTCCACAGCATGCCAGACATTTGATCTCATTTAAACCCCCACACAAACGTATGAGATGGCTATTTATTCTCTCCATTTTATTGGTGAAGAAATGGAATCTTGGAGATATTAGGTAAATTGCCTAAGGGCACACAGACCCTAAGTGGGATCCAAACTGGGGTTATCCTGACCTCAACACTGTGTTCTGTCCATCACCATAAATTTTGGAATTTTAAGAAATCTTGGTTATTTTCATTTTTAAGTTTACCACTGTTATCAACAGTGTACTTTAAAGAAGAGGAGCATGTTTTGAGAGAGGGAGCCATTTACTCTTTTCATTGGAGGCATGAAAGTGCTGCTGAGTACCTTGGCAAGTGCCAAGTTTTAAACTGAGAAGTACCAGTACGTTTAGGCAAATGCCACTTTTGAAACAATTAAAATGTAGATGGAAGTCCAAGCGTGAAATGTGAGCCTTTGTATCCTGACTCCTGTGGAACCAGTGCGCAAAGCACGGTAGCGTGCCCCTCACAGTCCTCTTGCGGATGACTGGGAGGGACCTCACACAAGGGTCAGCCGGCGAGAGGCATCAACGGTTACAGCTCACAGTTTCCTTGACCTTCAATCCAAGGCAGAGGCTCGGAGTAACTGTCAACAGAAAAGAAACCTTTGTACAAGAGAATTGCTTAAAATACTTCAGTTGTTCTCCCCGCAAAGTGGAGACACTGTTTGTGGTTTGGAGAGTTTTCGTGACAGTTTGAAGCTGTTGTACCAATTTTAAGTGTGTGTGTGTATGTATCTGTTATGTGGTGTGCTTTCTTATCTTGAAGAGCATGTGTTAAAACAGTTGAGGTATGTTGACAAAATGGGGTCTGTAAGGAAAGCATAAGTCTTGACATTTCCTCGCTTCATAATTTGTGTTCAGTTGGCCCTGTGAGTGTTGATAAAGGACAATGCTAGTGCCTGTTTGTGATGTGAATATACTAGTTAAAAGATGATCAATTATGGATTTATTTCTTGTTTTCTCCATCTCTTGACAGCTGTGAGCAGTGCTGTTCCAAATTTTCATTAGATTATAGAAAGTTTATTACTTCCCTGGATAAATAAAATATAAATACAATTTCACCCTGCAAAGAGATTATTAAGCTAATGTTGCAAAAGATTTATTAGTTTTATTATAGTTAACAGTTCATAGTACTGAACAGGGGAACTCAAGACAACTTGATTTTAGAACCTAACAGTGTCTTGCAAATCACATATTAAGTGCCCAATAAATATTTGTGAAGTAACTATACATGAATATAGTTCTTGCTGAGAGTTCTCATTTCTCAATTATATTTCTATTTTTATGTGTGAAGTGGAAGTATTTATTTCTAACAGTTTTGGGTCATATCTTTCAAAAATCCTTGAGCCCTTTACACAAAAATAACAGTACTACTCTACCAAACATACAAACGTACACACACACACACACACACACACGCACTAACCATGAACTTCTTGCATATTTGGGAAGGTAAAAATACCTGCTTTGCCTGTGGCTTAGTAATCAACATCTTTTGCCTTTGATGACAAGAGTAGGAAATGTGCTACTTATTATTTACCATGAATGTTTACTATCTATTTTCTTAGGTCTGGTGTACATAACTGTTGGTAGGGTTTCTGGAAGGACTGAGTTACCACAAGCAAGCCACATCTAGGTAGGGTTGTTTTAAACAGCCAGTTAACTTTTCTTTGCTGATATCAATTATTTTAGTATTTTGGGGGCAGGATTGATTAGACCCAGAAGACATACCTAGTTCCTTACAGACAATTTAGTCCAAATATTCATGTTCATTTGATGCACAGCTTGGTAGACACGTCAGAGTTTTCACATTACTTGTCTTCTTCCCTCTCACTGTTGATTCAATTCTCAATTCTGCCCAAATATCGGCCTTCAAATTTTACGTGGTATTAACTTGTGCCTTAAATGTACCTGGTAGGAAACTTTAGACTGAATTTATTTAGTAAATATTGGGTCTTGAATAGTATAACATCGCACCGAGGAAGAAGCACCTAATTGGTAACTCCAAACAAGTTAGATGTTCTTAATGACGAGTTGGGTTTTATTGGAAGGAGATGCTTGGTGGTTTTACATATGCGGAGAATGAGATGTGGAGACTGTTCTTAGCGCAAAGATGGGAAAAAGAGAAGCTGGGCAGAGTGGGATGGATGAAGAAGGCAGATACATGAGGAAAAGAGAAGAGCATCTATTATTTTGAAACTTTTCTGTAATGTCTTAAGATACATATTTAAAAGAACTTTGTTCACAGCTGCAAAGAAATTCAGAAATAAATCATAGATGATAGAGAAATAGAAAGGTAGTGAATTATGGAAAGGAGGGAAATGGGATGGAGAAAAATGATGGGGGGATGAAAGAAAAATGTCTAGAAGAACAAAGGTATTTGTAAATTAGCTGTGAATTTTGGCCTTTCTTGAATTTTGAGAATCCTCTGGTTTCATATTCTCTGCTTTAGACAGGATGTACATTTATAGACTGTTTACTTTAGTAACTGAAACCTTTGCTTTTTTCCTGTTTGAAAAAAAATGAAATGTGAAGTTAGAAGAGAGAAGTTTGTTCACAGCTACTTAAAAATGCAAACCTCATCTGGGGCCATTGCAGAGATTCAAAATATTCTTTAATGTTCTAAGGTGACAAAAATTTAAAACAAATACGCTGTTCGTATTGGCTACTGGAATTTCTTAGATCTTTTTTCTGCAAAATATTTTAGTGATATCAGTGACATTTGAGTGAGAACAACTTTTAGTATCAGCAATGGTAGGTTTTGCTTTACAATTATTTGAGAATTCTTCTGATAAGTCAATAACCACACATAGCCCAATGGATCTAAGGGCCCTATGGCTATGTTCCCTGAATTGAAGAAATATCTCTCTACTTGAAAGCTGTCTCTTCAGAAAACTGGCTCCTTGCTGAGGGCAGTGTTGGGCTCTGACGCCACTCTGTCTGGCCTAGAGTCCCAGGTCTGCCTCTTACTGCCCTGATAATCTCTCGGGAAACGTTATTTCCCCTCTCCGGATTAATAAATGCAAAGAACTCAGAAGAATGTCTGACATATAAGAAGTATTTGATAGATTTAGGTGTTACGATGCATTGCCCAATAGAGGTAGAAAAGACCACAAATCACTTCAAAACGTTAAAACAGAAAACCATAAAGGAAGTAAAGAAGGGTGTTTCTAGTCAAGCAAGGTGAGCATTATTCTTTAAAACCAAAAATTCTATCAAAGTATTTTCTGAATAATTATTAGTTCAACAAATATGTGCTGAGAAGCTGGGTGGCTACACGAATAAAACCTAAAACCAGAGCAACTCACCAAAAAATAATCATTGAGATATAAAATGAGCTTATAACTGCATTAGGTGCATTTTGGGTAGAGAAAAAGTATCAGACATAACTTATGTCTTCAAGATTGTCTTAGTTGAAGAGAGAAGATCATATATATGACAGACAAAAGCAGACAATAGGCACTCAGTAGATACTTGAGGACTCATTAAACGAACAACGAAAAAATCCAAAACAAGTATAAATGATAATAGAAATATAAGGACCTATAAGGTAGGCATTCCGAGGATCATAAGCTCCAACTGGGTTGATATAGTTCAAAAACTGGGATTCAGAATGGTATTTAAAGAATGTATAGATTTAAGCTTGTCATTCTCAACCCTGGTAGCCTATTAAAGTAGTGAACATCCAGGTCCCACCCCAAGAAAATCTTATTTGACTGATCTGAAGTCAAGCCCAGGCATTTATATGCTTTAAAAGCTACCAGGGTGAGTTTAATATTCAGTCAAAACGAGTCTCTGGTATAAATGGTCAGGACAGAGAAACAATTCCAAGCAGGGCTGGGGGAGAGGGAGGGTAGTGCAGAGGAAATCTGTGTGTAGGGCAATGAAAAGGTGTGTAGTGGCTCAGAAGGGAACTAGACTGAGGCTAGACTAGCTTAATTTTGAGGTATTAAAGGTTAAACCGGGGCAGCCTGGATGAGGATAAAAGTAACAGATATGTGACTTTCTCTTCTGCATGGGCTTGGACTTTAGACAGACCCAGCTTAACCCCCCGGGCAGGTTGCATGATCTCTCTGTGCCTTATATTTCTCATGTAGTGGGTGTGACTCTCTCATAAGGACCTTAGGGACAGAAAAGACACGGCGAAAGGAAATGCTGAATTAAATGAATTAAAATATACTGGGAAGATGGTAATGTCACGGGAGAGACAGGAAGATGGAAGTGCCCAAAAGGAAACAAAAAGCCAGTCACATGCTTCACGAGTTTGTAAGACTGTATTTCTAGAGAAATCATTCAAAAGAATCTCGAAACAAAATACATTGTGGATCAGAAAGCTGCTATTTTATGGAACAATTGAATCCCCTCCCCCCACTCCTCCCTATAAATTCTCCCTCAAAACCGATTATTCTGACTCAGAAATGAAACTAGAAATGTGTAAGTCAGTTTGGGAAAATTAAGAAATGATCCTCTTGAAAGTTTACTTGGTGTTTCAAACGTTCATTTAGAAGCAGAAGTATGCAAGTCCCGTGAGAAAATGCAAAATGAAAATAGGAAGTACTGAAAAGAAAGCTACATACATTTTGTAAGCATCCGTCCTTCAAATTCTTTTAGTAGACTTTTCCACATAAAAATAATTGAAATTGTTAGACTTTCTGGTGAATGTCTTCTACATGGTGGCACATATTAGTATTGTTATTTCTAGATTCAAGAAATATGGTTGCTTAGAAACATATTAAGTAACCATCTCGGCACCCTTTAGACTTAGTATAAAAAGAACAAAGAGTGCTAAGTGAGGCAGAATGATCTAGAGTGGAGTTGATCTATGATTAAATTGTCTCTTTATCTGAAGCTATTATATAATTTGCTAGGTCAGCTTTTGAAATGGCTTCTAGATATCATTGGCCTAAATATTTCTATTATCTCTATGCATTATTATGCATGTTCGCTCATTTTATCGCCACAATAACTCTGAAAGGTAGAGTAGATAAGTTATCCGGTTATGCAGTAGGACAAGGTGCATTACAGAGGGGGACTGACTGTGCCAAGAAAATGTGTCTGGCTAAGGGATAACAGTGACCAGGCTGGAACCCAACTTTCTTGAGTCTTAGTGTGATATTGTTTTATTTCTGACTATAATATTCACTCCAGTGCTCCCTGATCTTTTAAAATCACAGTCAGTAAAAATCATCCCTGTATCTTTCTTCAAGTTGATACAACACTAGTGAAACCAAATGTATTCATTTTGTGGAATTATGTATGACCTGGACTCTGACAAATGTTACTTTCTAAAGGAAATGATATTTCATATTTTCAATAGGTACAGGCCTTCATTTTAGATAGATCCAGCTTAAATATCCTGGACACCTTGCATAATCTCTATCTACCTCAGACTTCTCATCTATAAACTAGATAATTTGTACTTTACATCTGTGAGGAATTTTATCAAGTAAGAATGCATGTAATGTTCTTAACACACAGTAGGCTCGATACATGTTATCTACATCATTTTGAAGTCAAAATAACTATTTCATAATAATATGAGAAGTTTTTATTGATTTATTAAGAAAATTGTACTTAAAAAATTAACACAGTCCACACTGTAACTGAAGATACTCTGAAAAAGAATTCAGGTTAAAAGAGGGCAAAAATTAAAAATATATGAAATATAAAAAATACATAAAAATATCAACACACATTTTTATGAAGCTAGATAAATTGATATTAAAGCTCATGTAGAAAAAGAAGTGTATAAGGAGAGCCAAAAAAAAAGAAACACTAAAGAGAAAAGTTATACGGACAGCCGCATGCAAAAGAACGCAGCTGGATAACTATCTTACACCATGCACAAAATTAACTCAAATTAAATGAAAGGCTTGAACGTAAGACCTGAAACCAGAAAACTCCTAGAAGAAAACATAGGGGGTAAGTTCCTTGATATTGGTTTTAGAAATGATATTTTGGATTTGAAACCAGAAGCAAAGACAACAAAAGTAAAAATAAATAAGAGGACTATATCTAACTAAAAAGCATCTTCACAGCAAAGGAAACCATCAACAAAATGAAAAGGCAACCTACTGAATGGGAGAAAATATTTGCAAATCATATATCTGATAAGGGGTTAATATCCAAAATATATAAAAGAACACCTACAACTCAATAGCAAAAAATACAAACAATCCAATCAAGAAATGGGCAGAGGATCTGAACAGACATTTCTCCAAAGAAGTCACACAGATGGCCAACAGGAAGAGATGCTGAACATCACTAATCATCAGGGAAATGCAAATCAAAACCACAATGAGATATCACCTCACCTGTTAGGACAAGTGATAACAAATGCTGATAAGGATGTGGAGAAGAGGGAATCCTTGTACACTGTTGGTGGGAATGTAAATGGGTACATTCACTATGGAAAACAGTATGGAGGTTCCTCAAAAAATTAAAAACAGAATGACATATGACCCATCAGTTCCATATCTGTGTATTTATCTGAGGAAAACAAAAACACTAACTTGGAAAAGATATATGCACCCCCCCCCATTATTCACTGTGCCATTAGTTACAATAGTAAAGACGTGGAAATAACCTTAGTGTCCATAAATGGATGAATGAATAAAGGAGTTGTGGGGAGACATATCTATATATCTTTATCTATATCTATCTACATCTATATCTGTATCTACCTATCTATATATATAATAATAAAAATAATTGTGTAGACACATACAATGTAATATTATTTGGCCAAGAAAAAGGAAATCTTGCCCTTTGTGACAACATGAATTGCACCTTGAAGGCATTATGCTAATTGAGATAAATCAGACACAGATATACAAATATGATATTATCTCATTTATATGTAGAATCTAAAAAAATAAAACAACAACAAAAAACACCCAAAACTGAACTCATAGACACGGAGAACAAAGTGGTAGTTGCCAAAGGTGAGGAGCAGGAATAGGTGATGAAGGGTCAAAAGGTACAAGCTTCCAGTTATGAGATAAATAAGTCCAGGGGATGAAATGAATAGCATGGTCTATAGTATTGTATATTTGAAAGTTTCTAAGAGAGTAGGTCATAAAAGTTTTCATCATAAGAAAAAAATTTTGCAACTGTGTGGTGATGACATTTAACTAAACTTATTGTGGTAATCATTTCACAATATATGCATATTATCAAATCAGCATGTTGCACATTTAAAACTAATGCAATGAATACATCAAGTATATCTCAATTTTTAAAAAATCAAAAAGCAGGGGCGCCTGGATGGCTCAGTTGTTAAGCGTCTGCCTTTGGCTCAGGGCGTGATCCCAAGTCCCTGGGATCGAGCCCTGCATCAGGCTCCCCTGCTGGGAGCCTGCTTCTTCCTCTCCCACTCTCCCCTGCTTGTGTTCCCTCTCTCACTGGCTGTCTCTCTGTCAAATAAATAAATAAAATCTTTAAAAAAAATCAAAACATACATACAAAAGAAAAGCTATAAATGGAGACTATCTCTAACAGACATTAGAACCTACCATCAATCATTTATAAATGACATGGTGTGGTACTGGCACCTAACGAAGAGGTGGACCAGTGAAATTAAATGGAAATTATAGAAATAAACCCAAGTACACATAGAAGTTCAGCATGTATGTGCATATATATATATATATATATATATATATATATATATATATATATGTATCTCCAAATCCCTTGCCAAACCTGAAAATCTGCCTGTTCTCTAACTCTTCTCCACCACCACTTGGAGTCACTATCCTGATAGTTGGACCTTGATTTCATTCCTTGCTTGTGGATTTTGAATTCTACTCTATACCAGTACTGTTCAACACAGCTTTCTGTATTAAAATCTGCACTGTCCTATAGAGGGACTATTGAGCTTTTGAAATATGTCTAGTGCTACTGAGGAACTTACTTTAAAATTGCTTTAAATTTTATTTTTTTAATTTTTAGTTCTTTAAAGATTTATTTGAGAGAGAGAGAGAAGGAGCCGGGGGAGGGGCAGAGGGAGAGGGAGAAGCAGACTCTCCACTGAGTACGGAGATGGACATGGGCCTTGACCCCAGGACCCTGGGATCATGACCTGAGCCAAAAGCAAACGCTTAACTGACTGAGCCATTCAGGTGCCCCAAAATTGTTTTAAATTTTAAGTAATTTATATTTAAATAGCTACGTGAAACTTGCAGGGATTCTACTGGATGATCCAGCTTTATACTCTGAGCTCCTGTTTCGTTCACACCAGTGTCCAGCATGGTACCTAAGGGTGACTGGTTTTTATTTTTCCAGCCCATATTCATTCCATTACAGATAATTGGCCGGGGGGGCGGCAGTTAGACCCTGATACTCAGCTCCATCGCTGTGCGCAGTCAAGGAAGAGGTCGTAGCTTCGGTAGGTGCTCCTTGCATGGCTTTTCCCTTTGCCAGGCGTAAGCTGGTTTAGTCTTAACCATACAGCCTTGCAAAAATTCACTCTTATTTATAGGAACCTCACAGTATTGCTTTTATATACTAGTGAATAAAAAGCGAGAGCAGGTATAAACATATTTATTCACTTGCTTTAAGGAAACTATAGGTTGCTTACAGTAGTATTTTCAGCTCTTTTGATGGAGAGGTTTGTCTTTTGAGGTCACATAGGCAGTCAATGGTTTACATAAACACTGCTCTCGAAAGCACAACATCCGATGGAGGGCTCGAGAGCAACAGAGGGAGAACAGGAGAATTTTGAAAAAGTTTCTGTTAATCTAAAACTAGTTCGAGTCAGATTGTCAAAGACAGCTTTGGGCAAAATCCAATAAAATGGTAAGCAGTATGTTGGCTTGGAAAGAGCGAGTGCTTAGGTCCATACTTCCAGCTCTCCTGTTCCCGTCAGCTGTGAGCGGAAAGCGGCTCAGCTTCTCAGCATCAGATCTTTATCTGGCAAAAAGAGAAGAAGGGTTGTGTTGTGTAAGTGTGGTTGGGGAGATAGCATGAGCTCATCATGTAAATAAATGGTCAACAGAGGTGAATTTCCCTTTACCCCCATATCTTCTCACGCTACCATCACTCCAACGAGGTTTGTAGAACACGAATATGAAGGCTGGCGAAGATTCTGGAAACCACCCAATCAAATACCCTCTCTTTATAAATGAGGAAATCGAGTATGGTATGTACACAGACAAAAGTGATACCAAAAGCAGACTCTAAAAAAAGGAGATGGTGTCATCAGCGTCACACCTGCTACGTGCTCTGTGCCACCACCTTTGAAATCAGTACTCACTGCTGAAAGCTCAGAGATGCAAACCCTCAAATCCATGTTTTGAGTTCTCCTTTCTTACACTGTGATTTTCGATATGTGATTTTTCTTCCTTCGTTGAACATATTACCAGGAGTGGTTAAGTTTCTCTCTTGGAGCCAGTGATTTCAATCACTTAAATGAAAAATAACTACCTCAACATTATTTTATCTAGCGAATAGACAAGTTCTTTGCTATCAGTATTTAGAATTATCTACAACTTTCTCTCTTCTAATGTGGTGCTTTGGTCCGTCCTGAATTTTAATGCACACAAATAGCTTTCGCTTTGTTTTGTTTTGTTCTGTTTTGTTTTTTGTTTTTCAAAACTCTGGATGTCTCTTGGTGATCATGAGACCCAGCATAGAGATGTCTGCTTGTGATAGATGACCTGTGCAATCACACGGTAGAGACACTTTAGTCATGTTACTTAAGAGAGTCAGTATTTTATGGCACAGGGTGAAAATACAGTATCAAGGAATAGATCAAGTATTTGCTTAAAGGAAAACTCCACAAAGTACTACAGTTTGGGGATTTGTTTTGTTCGGAGTTTATTATGCTTTGACTTACAGCAACTATAAAACCCATTTCCCTTTCTCTTCTGTTTCCTGATTTGGGTATTTGAGTTTATGAAGGTAAACACATAGAAGACCTTTTTTGTGTCAGGTTAATTTTCTCATATAGAATTTTGGACCTTAGTTACAACTTAACCTAATGAGAAATCATTTTTGGTGTGGTATTCAGATATAATAGAGCCTAAGAGAAAGATAAACTAAAGATTCATGATTTTTCTTTTTGTTATGAGGCAATAAAACCTAAATACTTTGCATAGAATATGACAAAAATAACATATAACTAATATTTGACCAAATTTTGGAATGTAGCCAGAGTATTCTATTTTCCCATTTTTTACTCCTTGCAGAAATGAATACAGAATTAGAGAATATGGACACAATTGAAACTAAGACATAAAATATAAAAAATCTAGTCCAATGCATTTAATTTCTCTTGAGTGAAGTTCATGATAAATATTTTTTGTCATATATACCACTTTTACAATTTATTGGGTTGTCTTTTAAGATTACCCCCATTTTCTTTCAAAGTATGAGGAGGGAGATTAAGAAAAAGAATATTGCTCAGCAGTGTCACTCTGGAGATGAACACACTGATACCTCTAGGAGGCATATGCCATGGGTAGTTTTGTCATTATCCATTATTAGGGACTTGAGGACATTACCAACAGTGTGCTTTATTTTTCAAGGAGTCATCTGGTTACCCCATCCGCCCCTTCAGATATAACTTCCCTGACAGTTTCTCTTTTTTTCAGGCTCTCTCCCTTTCCCATCAGCTCATACCTATCCCATATTTATATGTTATTTATTTATCCATCCATCCATCCATCCATCCATCTTATTCAGGAAGAACTCATAAGATGATAAGGCTAATATTAATCATAAAGGGGAAAGGATCCCCAAAGAAGGATTTCATTCACAGTGCTGAATTTTTGCCTCTTTATTTTTCCTTTAAAGATGATATTTGGGAAAAATTCCAAGATGAAACCTCCCCTGAACAATAGCTTCCTAAGTGAAGCTATTTTATAGCTGATTTTCTCCCTTTACAATATTATGCTTTGGCACAATATTTCTGGGCACTTAACCTCTCACTCCTCAACAGGAATCTCTTCCTTTATTGAGAGTAACAAAGCCAGGAGAGGAAGCAGGTGTTCAGAGCTTTAGCGGTCACAACTGGGGGTTAAAAAAAGAAAAAAGAAAGAAAGAAAGAAAATCTTTATCCCCAATCTACCTAGAGCATAATCTTTTTAAAAATTTGCCTTCCTAGCTATTATATTGTCAGGTTCATTCAATTTGCTTAACTGTGAGTACACGCTACCACCTTGTCAGAAAATTTCTGGAACATCCTATTTTTTCTTGTTCTTGCTAATGAGAGGGAAGCCCGAGGCAGCATCCTCCTTTGGCACAGCTCATGCTCTGACCCAGGGGTAATGGGCCTAACTAGAATAAGGACAAAGGGGGCTCCCAGGAGCTTTATCATTAGTCCTTTATAATCATAGTCTGTAGTAATTCACGGATTGGTAATCAAGAAGTCTAATTTTGAAACAAGTTATTTTAATAATATGAGCTAGTTATAAAACCATAGTGTATAAATTAAATTGTAATACCATAGGTCCACTTCTTATTTCCTAATTGAATGTAAAGTGATCCAAAATGATGTATAGAAATAATTAAACTTTCTCAAGTGATAAATTAGTGAAATTAACTTGTTAATTATTGTGAGACATTGAAGTATTAGAACTCTCCATTCAGATAGAAGAAAATATTGGAGAAATTAAGTGATGGTATCTTTTCTTATTTTTCTCCTATACTGTATCTCTTTTTAGAGTTCTGAGTTCCAAGATCTACATTTCAGGAGGGCACGTATTGCATGGTGCACTGGGTGTTATACGCAACTAATGAATCATCGAACTTTACATCAGAAACCAGGGATGTACTGTATGGTGACTAACATAGTATAATAAAAAAATTAAAATTAAAAAAACTACATTTTAAAATTCTAAAATAAATTATTTGGTGATTTCCTTTCATTCAAAGTCAGTTCAGTATGCTTTTTTCACTCAAGCACAGAAGTGTTTCTTAAATCAGGTTGCATTTCACATGTCATAAAACACCTTAAGTTGCAAAAAATAAAAAACAAAAAATAAATAAACACACCTTAAGTTGCTAACATCCTGTGAAAGGGAAAATGGACATTGTCATATATCAGGGCATAAATTGGTAGAGCCTTTGTGAAGAGTAATTTGGCAACATACATTAAAATGTAAAAAGCATGTAAAATTTGACTTAGAAGTTGCACTTCTAGGTACTTATTTATCCTCTACATATATAGGTTAATGTGCAAAATGATACGTACTGTAGCATTTTTATAATATTGAAGGTTAGAAACAACCCAAGTGTCACTAGTAGAAAAGTGGTAAATTGAGTTTACTGTATCCATACTGAAGAATGACATAGAAGTGTTAAAATAATAAACAATACTAATAAAATTGTGAAATTATTAAAACAGTAATACTAACATTTATTGAATGGTTAATTTGTAAATTTCACTTAATCCTCATAATATCTCTGTGATGTATATATTATTTTTAATCTCATTTTATAGGTTAAAAAGCTGAAGTATGGAAGAGGTTTCCCTTGGTGACCTAGGCAGTCTTATTCTGCTGTGCTATATAAACAACTGTAAAGGTTTATAGAATATGAACCCATTTGTAAAAGAAATCTATATTTAAAAAGAGAGGGAGTTTACACCCCTAATTTATCTATAGAATATAATTCTTTAAAATTATGCCTAAGTATTATATTGCTTGTTAGTGCCCATAACCCTTCATCATATAATCAAAAGTAAGTATTTTTCAATGAAGGTTAGGGTTTTATAAGTCAGACATTGCGGAGCGTGCAATGCACTCTTCAATATGGCAGCCCGTGGGCCCAGGTAGCTCTTGAGCATTTACTGTATAAAACACTCACCATACTTTGAAGATTTAGGACAAAAAAGTAAAATATCTTATTAGTAATTTTATTCATTACCTATCGAAATAATATTTTTATTATATTGAGTTAAAAAACTATTAAAGTAAATTTCACCTATTTGTTTTTACTTTTTACAATGTAGATATTAAAATACTTAAAATTACTCACATTAGGGGCTCCTGGGTGGCTCAGCTGGTTGAGAGCCGGACTCTTCATTTTGGCTCAGGTCATGATCTCACGGTCATGGGATCAAGCGCCACATGGGGCTCTGCGCTCAGCTGGGAGTCTGCTGGAGATTCTTTCACTCTGTTCCTCCCTCCCTCTCTCTCAGATAAATAAATGGATCTTTAAAGAAAATTACTCACGTTATATTTTGATTCAGTATGAATGATCTAATGCATTCAGGTTTCATTGTACTTCACTAGCTTCCCCTCTGCATTATTTTTCCAGCATGGTGGTTATCAATACTTGATGTATGTTAGAATCACCTGAGAAACATTTAACATACACCTGAGTCCCACTAAGAAGTTTTGAATTAGTTGTTCTGGGCTGGGGTCCCAGCATCATGTTTATTTTTTATTTTCCTTTTTTTTTTTTTTTAAGACTTTGTTGTCTAATATGAAGTCAGAGTGGAGAATTACTGCTTTAAGCCTATGAGCCTAAAGCAATTGTACAAGGAACTTAATTTTTCAAAAGGCATTTCTCCCAATATTTTAGAAGTCAAGTTTTGCATTTTCTTAACTGGGTGGGGATCTTTATTTTATAGGGCAGTACCAAATAAGTAAGAAGGCAGAGGAAATTTTCAATTAGAGGAATATTCAGAATTTTTTGACTCTATGCTTAAATTTGTTTGATGGCTGTTAGAACAAAGAAGTCTTTTTTAAAAAATGTTTTATTTATTTATTTGTCAGAGAGAGGGAGAGAGCACACAGGCAGGGGGAGCAGCAGGCAGAGGGAGAAACAGGGTCCCCACTGAGCAAGGAACCTGTTGTGGGACTTGACCCCAGGACCCCAGGATCATGACCTGAGCCAAAGGCAGACGCTTAACCAACTGAGCCACCCAGGCGTCCCTAGAACAAAGAAGTCTTATCCATGTTGCCGTTTGTCCTCCAAACGTGGCCAAGTAAAACATTTAAAGCACTTCAAATAGAGCAAATAGAAGTTTCAAATCTGTTTATGACTGTCAAAACTAGATGGGGCCAAGAGTACTCTTTCAAAGATGATATCTTTACAAATCATAAAATAGAATTTTCTGGCCCCAAATATTCCCAGTGTCCTATAAATGGATTGTGGTAAACATACCAATAGAATCATTTGTACACTTTCAGATAAGCCCCAGTTTTATAAAATGCCACTAAAAGATGATTCTTATACATTATTGTAGTCCATGGAGCCTATATTCAGCTTCTCAATTTTTCTATAGTTTTTCATAATTTGTTGCCTTCTCTGCCACAATGTGCTCCATATTTTGACCCCCAGTGTTTATTGGGTGGTAGTGATAGAATACTGCTGATTTAA
Organism: Ursus arctos; assembly: GCF_023065955.2. Taxonomy (NCBI): domain Eukaryota; kingdom Metazoa; phylum Chordata; class Mammalia; order Carnivora; family Ursidae; genus Ursus; species Ursus arctos. The sequence goes on from NW_026622763.1 coordinate 59,477,153, forward strand.
AAAAAATGAAGGAAAAGAAAATTGTAACTTATAAAATTACCTATTTTCAGGGAGGAAGAAATTACTTATAAAATCTGGGTCTTTTTCTGGCTTCTTTGGTCTAAGCTACAAAATTGCCTTATGTTTATAAGATGCTAGAAACCGAATCCATAGGACTCAAAGTTTTATTAGCATTTAAGCTATTTAAAAAGTTACCTCTGCATGATTTTTTCCCCAAACTACTGAAATTCTCTCATTAGTTGACTGTAGCAACAAGCTAGAATTTAAATTCATTGAGGGCAAGCACTTATCTTCCCCCTTTCAGTACATCTCCCCAGTGTCGAGTAAAATAACTAACACATGCATTTTTTTAGTGAAAGAAAAATAGAAATTTATGACAATACTTTGAAGTACAATATAACCCCATTATGATAAAATTTCTTATTAATGGAGTGAAGTTGTAATTCAGTCACTCTGAATTTAGCACTTTTACTGTTTTTTTACCCCTGAAAATTTTTTAAAAATAAAAACTTTAAATGTTTATAAATATTTTTAAATTAATTTTTAAATGTTTTAAAATACTTTTAAAATGAAAATAAAACCATGAGAGACTCTGGACTCCAGGAAACAAACTGAGGGTTACAGAAGGAAGGGGGGTTGGGGGATAGGGTAACAGAGTGATGAGTACTAAGGAGGGCACGTGTGGTGATGAGCACTGGGTGTTATATGCAACTAATGAATTGTTGAACATCAAAAACTAATGGTGTACTATATGTTGACTAACTGAATATAATAAAAAAATAAAAATGGTGTATAAAAATGAAAATACTTTCTTTTCAAATTTGGGGAGGTTTTCAAGCTTTAGTTTAAGCCTGGCCTACCAAATATTCTTTCAATTTTCAGTGGCAGAATGGCTGCTCTTTAACATTTTGAAAAAGATACAACTACTGTTAACTTTCAAACAAATGACAGTGACATATATTACACACCTTACCCAGAGGCTGAGTGATTGTAACTGAGTGTGAGCTAATGTTCTGTGAGCGTACCTTGAGTTAAAGCATGGGAAACTCAGCCACAATCACTGTAGCAGCCTGTTATAATGGGGCAGGCAGCTTAGTACTGTGCTTCTCTGGGTGGATAGTTCAGACTCAAACACTATGAAATCTGTCTCCTCTGCCCTTGCTTAATTACCTAGGGACTAGAACTGATGGGCTAATATGCAAATGCACATTCTAGTACTATTACTCTTAGTTAACAACACCAAAAACCTTTTGAAAAGCTACTTTTAACTATAAAAATTTAGTGTATGTCATTATTGTGGTCAAGATTTATTATCTTTCAGGCACTATGCATGGATAATTTCATCTAATCTCCACAATAACTCTTTGATAAAAGTACTAGTATTGTTCCTTTTATGGATTAAAGAATTGCAGGTTAGAGAAGTTATGACACTTGCTCCGTGTTCTGCAGTTAGTGTTAGAGGTGAAATTTAATCACAAAACAATCTGACTTATCACATACAGTTTTAAACATTATATAATGTTTCTGAGTGTCTAATATGCATACCATGGGATTTAAGGTTATTGTATGTAGTAGATAAACTTTTTACAAAGTTACTTATTGAAATGTGTATTTTTTGAAAATTTAACTTTCGGGGCACCTGGCTCAGTTGGTTGAGCATCTGACTCTTGGTTTCGGCTCAGGTCATGATCTCAAGGTTCTGAGATCGAGTTTGAGATCGAGCCCTAAGTTGGGCTCCATGCTTGGCATAGAGTTGGCTTGAGATCCTCTCCTTCTCTTTCTCCCTCTCCCCTGCTTGCACACACTCTCTCTAAATTTCTCTCTCCCAGATGAATAAAATCTTTAAAAGTTTAACTTTTAATCAAAACCATGATTCCAAAATATTTTTGCATGTGGAGTGTCTGGGTGGCTCGGTCAGTTAAGTGTCTGCCTTCAGCTTGGGTCATGATCCCAGGGTCCTGGGGGGCTCCTTGTTTAGCAGGGAGTCTGCTTCTTCCTCTCCCTCTGCCTCTCCCCCTGCTCGTACTCTCTCTCTCTCTCTCTCAAATAAATAATAAATAACATCTTGAAAAATATTTTTTTTCATAGAATGAGACTAAAGTTAGCACAGTGAGCAACCTACATAGGCCACATGAACTTTATGGTGGCACTCAGGCATACATATTAAACCCCTTAATAGTTAAGCTTTTAGGATGTAAGTGTATAATATGGATTGATCACTAAGACAGATGCTTATATATTGAATTTTTCTGTTATTATGGTATTCTTTTTGGTGATGCACATACACCTCATTTTAATATGCACAATACCAATTATAAATTACAATTGAGATTATACACACTTTGGTTTTCTTTTCTTTTGAGCCTATCCTGGATCAGTGCTTTAAAAATAAGTCTTCTGAAAACATAATACTAAAAGATGCTGATGGACATGTAGGTGTGATGGTGATTGTGATGACACTGATCATATGTGTTCAGAATGGTTCAAAGACCATATTGATGAATTACCAAAGCCACTTACATTGTTGTAAAAATACCAGCTGCAGGGGCGCCTGGGTGGCACAGTGGTTAAGCCTCTGCCTTCGGCTCAGGGCATGATCCCGGCGTTATGGGATCGAGCCCCACATCAGGCTCCTCTGCTGTGAGCCTGCTTCTTCCTCTCCCACTTCCCCTGCTTGTGTTCCCTCTCTCGCTGGCTGTCTCTATCTATGTAGAATAAATAAATAAATAATCTTTAAAAAAAAATACCAGCTGCAAAGAAAGCAAAAATATCATGTTCATTATTTAAAATTTGGATTTCAGTGGACTGACAATAACTATAAGTTTCTTCCTTTAGGTACAGTGTGTTTGGGGACACTAAAAGTTCTGACAAGAAAGCATTCTATCTCAAATATCAGTTTTGAAATGTACAAAGACTACTATGGAAAGTATTGAATTTTTTTAAAGCAAAGCGGGATGATATTCAAGTAACTCAGAACCATCAGCACAGGGTGGTAGGAGATGAAATCACAAAAGTCATAGAAGCCTTGTTTATAGTGGTTGGTTCAATTGCCAAGGTTCAAGTGTTCAAGTGATTGGTGAGACACCAGTGACTGGCTGGCTGCCGGTCAAGTGAGGCTGTCTGGGACGAGGGAAGGGGAAAAAAATTCTGATGGGGCAACTCTGTCAAATACAATAATTTATCAAACGATGACAGATATGGCCCAAATGTAGAGCATCATTTATTATCCTTAGCCCAGAAAAGTCCGTAATATTCCCTGGAGACTCTAAGATGAATTCCCTGATATCAGCATCTCAACTGATCTTTTGTCAGATAGATCTGAAAAAAGGAGCCCAAGGACATATTGTTTGGCTAATCTTTGTTAACTCTTACAACTGGAGAAGAGAGTTTACTATTATTGATCACTTCGAGATAAACAGCACCATGCAAGTGATGTATCGGGCTGGGCACAGATGGAGCTAAGCCAGCGCTCTCCAGTAAGAACGATTTGTTCCATGTATTCAAGCTGTCGTACTGGAAACAAGATCTGCTCACTATTTCGTGCATGAGGAAAGCTTCCACCCTCAGAGATGGTTTCAAAAATTTAAGGAAAAAACCCTAATCAAGCTATAAAGATTGTCAACCACATTAAGGACAAGCAAACTGAATTTTCTATTTTTTCTCGCCTTAGAGAAAATATTCACATCGATTGCAAACAATTACTGTTTTCTGCAGTAACCTGCAGAAAACCTTCATGTCTTCGGTAATAAAATCCACACAGTGAGTCAAAGCATATGTGTAATTTGGATCGGCTTTCAGATCAGCATATTAGTGATATATATTTCTCTCCTTTGAATAAACCAAACTTACCTTTCAAGGCAGGCGAACTTTATTATTCCAGATGAAATTGAAAATGAATGTGATAGTTGCAGGTCTGAATCGTTGGGACACATACCCGGATTTGAATGAGCTAGATTATTATATTGGTGTGAATAACCTTGTAGACAAGTCTTTGAAAGAAGTAACTGAAAATATTCTGAAAATGATGAATATTCACTTGATAAATATCTCCATAAATACTTGGCCAAGGAGAATGACTAGTGAGTGAGTAAGCTCTACATTTTTCATTATCCTTGATGTATTTCATATTAAAATGCTTTCTGCAAATGGCTTCTTCCAAGCGTTCAATGAACTAACATTACTTATGGAATTTTTTTTGCACTGTGATCTATGCAAATCTTTCATATTATGCCTAGGTTAGGATATTTGTAGTGATTGTTTTGGGGTTATTACCTGTAGCCATTTTTTTTTTTTGCAATTTTTTCAGAGACACTTGAAAAAGGATGGTTCTCTTCTTCATAGGGTATAGAACTCATGATATAACAATTAAATAAAATTTATTAATGATATTATTCATGTCCTCTGTATATCCATATTCACTTTTATCTGCTTGTCCTTTCAAAGATTGAGAAAGCTGTAGTAAAGTTTCCCACTATTTTTGTTTTTCTCTTTGTCTTTTTTACGGTTTTGCCTCATAAGTACATTGATACTCAGTTATTTAGCATTTTAAGGTTACAATTATACCTTCATCATAGACTGTAACCATCATTGTAACAAGTTAAAATTCTTGTTCTATAAATAATGTCCAACGTTTTCCTTTCATTCACTCTGGGTTGTGTTTTATTATGTGTATCTCTTACAGATCTTTTGTATGTAGCATTTAGGTTTTCATTTTCTTGACCTAATTTTGGGAATCTTTTTATTTCAATAATGGATTTCCTCTATTCATTTTTACGTCATTGTTTATGGACCAGCTTTCCCTCCCACTCTTTCACCCTTTCTGTTTTTTTCTTTTACTCTTTAGTTTTATTTGCTTCTTTCTGTTTCTTTTTTTTTTTTTTTTTTAAGATTTTACTTATTGGAGAGAGAGAGAGCAAGAGAGAGCACAAGCAGGGTGGGAGGGTGGGCAGAGAGAGAGGGAGAGGGAGAAGCAGACTCTCTGCTGAGCAGGGAGCCTGACACCACATGGCATTCTATCCCAGAACCCTGAGATCATGGCCTGAGCTGAAGGCAGACACTTAACAGACTGAGCCACCCAGGCGCCCCTTATTCTTGTTTCTTTGTTTCATTTTCCTTTTATTGTATTATCTGAGATTTCTTTTATTTATTTTCTTCTCTAGTAATTTTCACTTGTCAAGTTTGTATTTAGACAGTCAACCATTAAATGTTTTTGAAAACATCTTTTAAAGTTTACTTTCTATATTATTAGCTTCAAAAACTAATTAGCTGCGCTTGTGATCCCATGGCATCCCACCTTCTCAGACTAGAGAGGCTGTTTATTTCCCCCCTATTTAAAAATTTTACTTAGCACTCTCCTTTCAAATGTGTAATTCTTAGCTTTGAAGTATGTTCACATCTCAGCCATAAAAATAATGCTCTTTCCTTGACCACATGTCTTTCTCCTTCACCTGTTTCATCTCCTCCTTACTACCACGCTTCTCTAAAGAAGTGCTGATACCAGCTGTACTCATTCCTCACCTCCCTGGGTTTCTACCAAAGCACTCCCCCAATTTATCCCTACCTCTTGGGGATTACATATCAGTCTCTCTGACTCTTTTATAATGTCATACTCCTCCACTAGGCCTTCATTTGCCATGTTTCCTCAAAACTTGGTCCTACATCCCTTATCTCCTCTCTCGGGGACATCCATGCTAAAGTTTCAAATGACACTATGTGTAGATGACTTGCAAATGTGTATCTGTAGTCACAGACCTCCCTTTGAGACTTAAGATCTGTATTGCAACTGTCTTCTTGACATCTCTAGACATATCAGAGGATGTTAAAATCAATGTGTTTGTAACTGAATTCTTGATTGTCCTCCCTGAACCAACTTACACTCTCATCCCCTGAACACAGAGAGCTCTGATAAAGCCAAGTGAGTGAGTGGAAAAGTGGCAGGAAACAAGACTGGAGTGGTGACCTGGGACCTGATCATGACTAGGCATGGAGGTCATGGCAAGGACTTTAGATTTCATTTTGAAATGCAAAATTATTGGACTTTGGGGAAGTAATAAGATTTGTATTTTAAAGAATGCTTCATCAATAGAGAAAATAAACAAGAGGGGAACAGCAAGACCCCTTAAAAGCCTATTGCAAAGGTTCGAGTGACAGATAAGGAGGTCTGTAAGAGTATGGTAGCAGTGAAAGAGATTAGATGTGGTCAGATACTAATTTTTTTTAAGGTAAAGTAAATAATACTTGTGGACAGGTTGGATGTAGAATATAAGATAAAGAGATGAGTCCAGGACAGCTCCTGGGTTTTCGGTGTCATTCTCCGATGAAGGCAACTTTGGGACAATGGCAGATATGGGAAAGAACTGGAACTGAGAGTCGAGTTTACAGCAAGATGATAGGAGATGCTCATTAGGCATCAGGAGAAGATGCTGACTAGGCAGTGGGATTTACAAGTTGAGTTCAGAGTAGAGGTCAGAGAGAGCTGCAGGTACAAATTTGGAAGTCATCAATAAATAGATGATCTTGAAAACTGTCTTGGATGTTAGAAATAGGGCCTTGTTGCCTGGGACTGATTACAAGCACTGAGGAAATTGTTTTCAGGTTAAAAGGGGAGCTTATTTAGGCCCACTCATTAAAGAGCTGTAGAGCACAGTGGACAAGGAGGCTAGTGAATGTGCCTGTGCTCAACTGGACATGGGATTTTGTGCCATAGGAATTTCTGGAGCCACAGCAGGTCTATCAGCAGCGAATCTTGCCGCTCTATTAAAAGACACTCTAAGGCTTCCTTCAAGCATCCTCTGCTTTGAAGCCATTGCAGTCCTTATTGGTCCCGCCTATACCCTGCCGAACTCCCTCTTGGACCCTGTAAATGCCCCCACAGTAACAATTATTACATTTTATCCCACTCAAGTTTTTACATGTCTTTCTTTTCCACTAGATTTAGAGCTGATAGAGGGCTAGGGTACTATGTGTAATTAATATCAATGTCCCTACACAGTTCCAGGTACATAAAAGATACTTAATACAATTTTAATAATCAGTAATATTCAGGGTGATATTTAAAATCTCTAACAGGCATACTGAACAAGAAATGACCAGTCTGAACAGATGTTCAACTGGTCATAAAAACACCATACTACCACATATCAGCTGAATATCAATTCATCAAAGTTTGCTTTATTTCCACTTCATTCCTCCCTTCTTTATTATGTTGATCTTTGTGGATCTGGTAAAATAACATATGACCAAATGATATCATAGTTAAATACATAGCTCTTTTCAAAACCCAGTTTCCTGGAACAGCTCTGGTCTATGCTCCTACCATGTCAAGTTCCATGGCAAGATCTTATCAGAGCTTCAAATTAACATATCTTCCAAATGATTTAAAAGAGAATGACTTTTTTGCCTTCTGAAGGGATGGTTTTGACGCTTCCCGTGTAGTTCTCCATCATCTGAAGTACTGACAGACCAGCTGGATTGCTGAGAACAGTGAAATTCTAAGCCTTTCACTGAGGGATTATTTATCCAGCAGCCAGCACTATGTGAACCCTTATTAAACACTAAGTAAAAATCCACTAGCTGCCAGTTTATGTCACATCATGCAAGCAAGAATCCAACCTCCAAGACCAAAGCAGCCACAGATGCAGGTAAGAAGAGGGCCACAACCTGCTTAAAGAAGGTGTTTGTTTTTGATTTAGTGATACTCTTCCTCCACGGACACTTAACTAAACAAGGTTGAGTTGAAAAAAAATCAAAGCGATGTATGATGGTATTTTCTGTGGTCCCCAAAGAAAGGTAGATAGATACAGGTTTTAGCCATCATATTATGAGACAGTGCCTTTTAGATTTTCAGCATGTAGGACCACAAATCATCTCAAATGCTGCTTAATCTGTGGAAAGTATTTACAACAGCCAATGCCCCCTAGAATAAAAGAGAGCATTTCATGTGGCAGACCATGATGGAGGGGAGGCGATAAAAGAGAAAGCACAGCTTGAACTGCAGTATAACTGGGTGACTTACACCTCCCTGCTGAAGGCAGCAGACTTGCAGTTACGAAACTGCTAATCTGTTCTACTGTTTTTTAATCAGATGTTGGCATTATCTGCCACTAATTGCTTTTTCATTTCCACTTGTAATTATTCCATTGCATGTTTGTAGTGAGAAGCTGAAAATGAGGCAGATCACTGAGAAAGAATTAATTGTTAATGAATAATCATCAGTAGGAAGCCAATTTCATTATCTTCAAAGAGGTAGCCAGAGATTAACCACTAGCTGTGGTTCTCCTACTTTCTGTGCATGACTGTAAAGTAATCACAAATAATCACGCCCTCCAACTTCATCAATTATTTTCTATTATGTGGATTGATACCCATTTTTGTCTTTGTTGTTTAATGATAATGGCAGTATTCATGCTGGGGAGTGCTAATTGGAAGGTGTTACATTCAGTGGGCTCTAGGCCTAATTATTAGAGCATCTTCTTCATTAGCACAGGATCCTACAAGGGTTGCATGGTGGGAGTTACTGATTTTTCTGAGTTACAAGAATATCCTATTAGGAAACTTTTGCATGTCTTTATGCCAAGTAACACAGAGAAAGTCCTATATCTGGTCAAAGTTGTGTAGCTGCCAACAGAGACTTTCTGTTTGAATAAAATCGGATGTTTTAACCTGAGATGAGTCTTTGAACACAAAGCCTGTTCTGCCCTAGAAGCTAGGGCTGCCCAGGACTGCAAATAAGCTTCTGCTTCTGCTTTGTTTCAGCACATACTAGCACTCATTTCAGAATGGCTCACACAGCTCCCTGGGACTTTCGGAGCTCTCAGTGGAGTTTTGCCAGATATTAATGGAAACATTATGAGATGAGTTTGAAAGTCACGATGGAAGGGTCCTAACATTTGTTGCCTTGGTGGTCAGGCGATGTCACTCCATACAGACTTAGGGAGAAAGTAAATCGCCTGCCCTACTTCACGTTTGCAGAGGGCTGCATGCGTTTCAAGGCTCCTTCACATGCATTGGCTCACAATGTCCTTTAACAGAGCAGCAGAATCTGTTGCTGGTGGACCTGCTGTGGCCCCAGAAACGCCTACGATACAAACCGTCATGTTTAGGTCAGAGCAGGTCCCCGTACCTGCCTCCCTTTCCATCGTGCTCTACAGTTTATAATAAGTGTGACCAAATAGGCTGTCCTTAATCAGAAAGACCTTCCTCGGTGCTTGTAATTATTCCAATGCAACCAAGACCCTATTTCTAAGTAGATCCACAGTGAAAGAAAAGTATAACATTCAGCAAGCTCAAGCACATTGGACCGTAGAGCATGTCTTTGACACATCTCTAGGAGAGACCTTGCCAAAGAGATAGAAAAATTGGGTGTAGTTAAGAGTCTGGGTTTTGCTATTGGTCTTACTCATTTTGTTAGCCACGTGAACTAGAGTAAATTATTTTACCTCTTGGAACCTCAGTTTCCCTCAGTAGGTTGTTATAAAAGTGAATGAGATATCCTAAGTAGTGCTAAACTCAGGGCCTGGCATCTAATCAGTGCTTGTCTTAGGGGCAGATCATGAAGAACTTTAAATGTCTGAGTAACAGGTTGTTTTCTGGAAATGAAAGTTTCTGAGAATGTTAGGCAAATTCTCCCCAAGTTCTCCAACAGGCAAATCCTGAAAAGTCATTGGCTTAGTACAAAAAGGTCTATTTCTTGCTCATGAAAAGTCTGCTGTGAGGTGGTCATGTCCTTCCTCTAGTTGGGGATTCAGGTTCTCTCCATCTGATGATACTGTCATCTGAAGACATGGCTTCCCAGATGATCAAGGAAGAGAAAGAGAGAAATAGCAGAGGCATATTGGCTCTCGTGTGCCATCAGCAGAAGTGATGCATTGTGTCGATTCATATTCCCATATGTCAGAATACTGTCATAAGGTTCCAATCTAGTGACTGGAGAATGTGGTCCTTCTGTGTGCCTGGGAGGAAGACATGGTGTGATAAACACAGCATTGTGCATTGTGTCTGCTATGGTTTGCAAAGAGTGAAATAATCAGGAAATTGGTTTTAGAAAGATTATAATGAGCGCACATAGAGATGGTCGGGAGCAGGGAAAAGACTAGAATTCAGGATGCACTTTAGGAGAGTAGTATAATTACAGAAGGAAAGAGATAATGGGAGTTTGAGAACAGTTTGAAACTGTGATTAGAAATAGAAGAGAGGGGTGCCTGGGTGGCACAGCGGTTAAGCGCCTGCCTTCGGCTCAGGGCGTGATCCCGGCGTTCCGGGATCGAGCCCCACATTGGGCTCCTCCGCTATGAGCCTGCTTCTTCCTCTCCCACTCCCCCTGCTTGTGTTCCCTCTCTCGCTGGCTGTCTCTAACTCTGTCAAATAAATAAATAAAATCTTTAAAAAAAAAAAGAAATAGAAGAGAAAGGAGTCAATAAAGATAAAATTTCAAGCTTACATAATGGTTCTATGGAAACATATTAGCAATGAATGAGGAGACTAGATGCAGAGGATGAGAAGGGAAAGCATATAGGTGGTTTTCAAAATAGACTAGATTATATACCTGGTTGCCACTGTTATGATCCGGGAGGAATAACCATAGTGAAGAGGAAAATACACCTGTTAGAGATCTGGACATTCAAACATCTGGGAGAAGGGCTCAAATGTGTCTTAATTTTTATTGGTAGAGTCTCTGGTGAGAGGTAATAAATGTTCAGGCAGGTAAAAAGTGCCTCTGAATTGTCTGGTGAAAATCCTACTCAGAACTTTTCTTTTTAATAAACTAATACAATTATTCCTTTACACGATGACCTTTACCCTGGCACAAAATAAATTTACCTTCCAAGGACAATAATACTAGGTTCTTGGTTTTTCTATTATTAAATGAAGTTGGGAAAGACAGGTGAGAAGTAGTGTAAAGGGGATAGAATGCACACAGATATATCCACATTTTCATAATGTTTGTAATATTAAATGCAAAAAAAATTACCATGGGATGAACATAATAGGTTTTCTAACTTATTAATAGGTGACATTATTTTGGCATTTGGACATTGCCCCATGCTATGGCATGAAGTGCTTTCTTTTGAATAAGTCATGATAACTAAGACCCTTTGTTTATACGATTTTTTGCCTGACTTGCCACTTGCCTGACTTGTCTTACTTACATAAGGCATTTCATAGGGCATTGACCATACATTTCAAGATCCTGGTCTTATTATGATATAGGCATTGGAAATAGTTGACTGATGCTTGGCGACTCTCAGCCACTTGGCTAATGCTTTTTTTTTTTTTTAATAATGATTTTTTATTATATTATGTTAGTCACCATACAGTACATCCCCGGTTTTCGATGTAAGGCTCGATGATTCATTAGTTGTGTATAACACCCAGTGCACCATGCAATATGTGCCCTCCTTACTACCCATCACCGGTCTATCCCATTCCCCCACCCCCCTCCCCTCTGTAGCCCTCAGTTTGTTTCTCATAGTCCATAGTCTCTCATGTTTCATTCCCCCTTCTGATTACCCCCCCTTTCTTTATCCCTTTCTTCCCCTACTGATCATTCTAGTTCTCATGTTCCATAGATGAGAGAAATCATATGATAGTTGTCTTTCTCTGCTTGACTTATTTCACTAAGCATTATCTCCTCCAGTGCCGTCCATGTTGTAGCAAATGTTGAGAACTCATTTTTTCTGATTGCTGAGTAATATTCCATTGTATATATGGACTACAACTTCTTAATCCAGTCATCTGTTGAAGGGCATCTCGGCTCCTTCCACGATTTAGCTATTGTGGACATTGCTGCTATGAACATTGGGGTGCATATGGCCCTTCTCTTCACTACGTCTGTATCTTTGGGGTAAACACCCAGTACTTGGCTAATGCTTTTGATGAAAAATTCATTCTACTGTCTCATCTCCAACTTTACCATTCCATTCAACTATGGCTACTACTGTGCCACTGTTGCACAGTTAGAAGCCGAAGATTTTATTTTATTTTATTTCTATTGCATGAAACAAAGAGATGTTCAGGATAGAGGCAGTAGAATAGACAGTTACCAACCTTCAGTAGCAACTCCATTGCATTAGAAACTAGACAAGAAAATATGCATTCCTTAAGAGCGAATACGAGCACTTTGTCAATCTAACATACTTTATTTATTGGTATTTAATATTTTTATATAATAATAATAATAATAGTATTACCATAAATTTTTTTTTTTAAAGATTTTATTTATCCGCTTGACAGAGATAGAGACAGCCAGCGAGAGAGGGAACACAAGCAGGGGGAGTGGGAGAGGAAGAAGCAGGCTCCCAGTGGAGGAGCCTGATGTGGGGCTCGATCCCAGAACGCTGGGATCACGCCCTGAGCCGAAGGCAGACGCTTAACGACTGAGCCACCCAGGCGCCCCTACCATAAATTTTAACACTTGTGGCATTTTATTCATTAATTTAGGTGTCTGGTATTGTGCTAAGGATATGAAAAAAATTTCAGCTCATGCCTGTTATCTCTTAATGGCGGCCTATTTCAGAGTGCTTCCTGGGTGAGCAAGAGAAATCCAAAATAGAGATTTTAGAGGGCTCTGACTGTTTTTAGGGATAAAGGTAGTTTAAAAACCAAATGGTATGATAAAATACTATGAAATATCCTCAGATTTTAGTCCTGAACTTCACAGTAAGAATCACTAATTACACTGCTTTTAAAAAGACATTAGTGATAGAAGAGTAGGAGGGACTAGCTCCAACATATAAAAATGAATCTTGATACAATGAAGAAAACTACCAAAATGTCTTTAGGAGCGTTCATTCTGTCAATCAACTCCGCTGTCATTTTTTCTTACAAATGAGACCTTCCTAGCACTTAATACATTTTCAGTACTTTATGCAAGAGATAAGAGCTAATTATGTAACACCAGGCGCACATCCTCTACATTTCCACGGGAAGAACTAGGTTCTGAATCAAACATAAAGATTAGCAAAGAGTCTCAGGAATGAAGCCGTAACAGAGACTGTTCTCAAGTGAAAACTTTACCCCTACAATGCTATTCTCCCATTTTGTCATCTCATATCAATTTTAATACCTTATGTCTCATCTGAGAGCAGTTATACTCTGACATGTTCTCTCCTGGTGCAAGATGGCAGCTACTAAAATATAAATCACTGCAGAGAATTGCTGGATTTAGAGCCAATTCTTCTAATCGAAAACAACAGCAATGTTAATTTCAGCTTGAGAATGATGGCTTTTGTATGGTCATATAATGGTACAGACTATAATGGTGTCAACTACTGCAATAAAATATGCTTCAAATGGGCTACCTTTTTTACGTTTAGACTAGGGTGACTTCTGTCACATTTCTTTTTTTGGCATGGAAACTGACAATCTATTAAATAAATATTAATCCCTAGCAGTCTTCAAAGCAGGCTCAACCATATCAGGATTTTAAATAACTTCATTAATTGCTTAACTACCTTTCCCCGAAATTCCTAAGGGATCCTTTGATGCTAGTCACTCTAATGAATTACCAAGTGATTCATGACTTCAACCTGTTATCATGCAAAATACGTTTCCAGTTGGAAATCTTTACAGATGAATTTGCCAGAAAGAAAGTAACCACTCCAGACTTTAAAGAGGGCAAATTCCATTTATGCAATGTATGAAGAAACGTGATTTGGCTTTTTTTTTTTTTTTAACATATTACTCTAAAATGGTATAATGTGTCCAAAAATTCAATTTGGGCAATATATGATCAAATGAGGGATTCTAATTAAGTGGTAAAAGAGGAATGGGATTATTTGTGGGTGGATTATCTATGACAATAACAGTAGCTACTGGTTGTTACTTTCCTGTGAACTTTTATATTACTTCTCTCCTCCTAAAGTAGTCACTGAAAACCCAGAATGTTTTCTATGAATCTAGACAAGACACATTTGAGAAGGTAACTATTTTTCAAAGGATGAGAGGACATTGTTTTGAGAAATCTTTTTTCAAAAGTTTGTTTTTTCTCCACTTGAATGGTAATTAAGCACTGAGTATTCTTTTTTTGTAATGAAATTTATTTTTAGAATCTATACATGTACTTAATTTTTTAAAGTACTGTAGAGCTAATAAGGAGAACCATTCCTGGAGAGGCCTTTCTGGAGGCTTCCATTCTCTGTTGCATTCTAGAGCAGCTCCTCTAGCATGGGACAGAGCCACCATCCAAGGATTTCCTTTTGTCTCTGCGTGTGCCAAGTCACCCATTTCCAGTATTCTAAAAGTTAAATAGGGAAGAAGAGCTAAAAGAAAATATGTCTTTCTTTTAACCTTTTATAGGAAGATATCTTAGAGGCTGAGGCCTCACTAGAAATTAAAACTTCTCTTTCCTGAAAAGATAATTGAGGTGTAGTTACTTAGGTCAAATAATCCTCTCTTATTACTTCCACCTTCAGTAGTGATGCTTTCAATTCTCAAGCCTTTCTGGGGTTCTGTGGCATGAGTCAGTTCACTTTCCTGGGACCTACGGATTTCAATTTTCCATCTGCCCAACATTTGTTGACATTGACTTCTCTTTTTCTTTCTTTTGTCTTTATGAATAATGATGTTGATTTACCATTACTTGAGGAGTGTTAAGGAATAGAGAGCAGTGATAGCCATTTGTTCAGTCTGCCCTGTTAACTAGATGTGGACAATTATCAAGCCTTGTCTTTTTGCCAGGGTTCTGGGGAATCAACAAACAGTAGGTCTAATTTGAAGAGAAAGTATTTCCCATCTATATGATTGAAACATCTCAATTGGTTTTTAAGTGTTTCAGTCATAGTGATTCCACAGAATTACCCTGGAGAGCTACCCCGTAGGAAAAGAAGGGAAAGAGTTGCTAGTGGATAGGACTGGAGGCTGCCAATCCCACCTCCTCACCCCAAACCGAAGGATTTCCATTTTTACGTGCTTCAGATATCATATTTTGTAAAAGATTTGAATTGAACAAAACGTTTCAAAGATACAAAGTGTTTGTACCCAGTTGAAGTCAAGTTACAGTTAAATGTAGTCTCTCTAGATCTCTTGAGAATGAGCGGCTGAGTTTTGAGATCTGAAGCTCTATCACCCTCCACGTGCTGAAATGTTTGCCTTTTCTTTGCTATCACATACATGTGGATTCTAGAGTGGACTTTTTTGTCAGCGCATAACCACATTCATGGTAAAGGTTCTGTGTACTTTAAGGAGATGTTGATTCAGACACGAAGTAGTGGCGGAGTTCCTCCGACCGCACAGCTGCCCTAATGTGTGGTTTTCACTGTCTCCTTCTTTTCATTCTTTCTCTTGTCTTCTTCACTTATAACAACTTATCCAGAAATTCATTCTTTTTGCATTAACTGTCCGGTATATTCAGATCAGACAATCAAATAATTCTTTTATCCCATATGGTAAACTGTCAATTAGCTCTTGTTCCCTGTAACCATCAGGTAAGTGTTTTTATATTTTCAGTGTTCATTTAAATACCAAAGAATTCATTTTTCTAGGTACAGAGCCATTTCAAAACTTGATGTTTTCAGGAATCTGGATTTTTACTTATCAGAGAATAATTGATGATACGGGAAAACAATTGATCTAGGCTCTCTGCTTCATAGAGAGCCAAGCCAGATGTAGATAAATACCAAATTTATTTCACAAAGTACTAAATTTCCCATGCCCTTCTTCCTTTTGTTGAGTGTTGCCACTGAGGAGAAAACAAATAGTTTTTGCTCATAAGCCAGTTCTTTTTCCCTCCCTGGTTGACTTCAGAGCCCACCTGCTTCTGTGAAATTTAAAAGGCAAGGAATTTATTTCTGACTTAATTGTTGGCTAGCTCTCTTGAATCACATGTTTATAATATATAATTTCTCAAATACAGAAAACTTACGAGTGGATTCACCCCATTTTACAAAAAGCCCAATAAATGAAATGTTTGCAAGCCACTCAGTTTTTATAGAAGAAGGCCTGTAGGCTTTGGAATAGGATCAAATTTGGAATTATTAGAGATTCGAGGCATGAATTAAGTTTTCCTCTGGTATTCTCTTCATATATGTATGAAAATAATTTTTATGAAAGAATTTTCTTTATGTAACTCTTTTTTATTTTTTACCATGCTGTACATGACATCCCCATGACTTATTTATTTTATAACTGGAAGTTTGTACCTTTTGACCTCCTTCACCCATTTCACAGCTCTCTACCACCCAGCCCCACATTATTTATAGAGGAAGACTTCATCATCTGTTCTAATAATATTGATGAAGGATTTGACAAAAGTTATTAAAAAAATAGAATGACTTTTTAAACCAAATTATTAGATGAGCAAGTTCAGGATACAGACTCTTTAGTCATTTGGCAATTATTGACTAAATGCATAATTCATAGGATTTTCCAAGGCACCTGGGTACTTCAAGTAACTAAGTAGAATCTCTGTCTTCAAGACAGAACTGGTGTGGTACTAGATTACAGAAATTAATATGAATATAAACATAATTATAATCACAAAGCTTATATAGAAAGGAAATAAAGTCATATTAAATTTGGATAATGAAAAAAGAGGGCAACTTTATAAGAAGATAAAACTTGATTCTGCCTAAAATTCAGATATGTGGCTGATTTCTTTCATGAGTACAAAAAGGAGGAGGAAGAAAATAAGTCTTTAACCACCATTTTTGCAGCTTTTGCTTCCAATGTCCTTTGTATCCATTTTTGATAGTAAAAATGTGCCAATAGACTTAGGAAGAAAATAATTTGTAAAGTAAGAAGCTTAAAGGTTTTTAACATTATAAGAGTTATAATTCTGAAAATCAGAAACATTGACCTTTAAAAAAAAGGACTGGATATATCATATGACTATCATGTTTATAGAATGGCCAAATAATAATAATAGTAATAATAAAATGTATCCATCATCTTCCCTTCCAACATGCTCCCTCTCCAATATTTCTTCACTTTAATAATTGGAATTATCATCCACCAAGATGCCTAAGTCAGAAATATGGGCATAATTCTCCACTATTATCACTCTTTGAAACTTCATGTCCAATAAATCCCTGGATTTTATGTATTTACAAGAGTTTGTGGAATCCTTCACTTTTTTCCATCCCACTACACTATGACTATTGGTCCTTTCCATTAATTTTGCCACTACTTTCTGTAGTCCTCCATACTGAAGCCAATGAAGTTTTCCTGAAGCACAAATTAGAATGGACCATTCCCAGTTTAAAATCCTTCAATGACTTCCCATAATTCTAAGGATAAAGCTTAAAATCCCTAGGATGCTTTTTAAAGCCCAAATTCACCTGAACCCTATTTGCCTCTCCAGCTCCACCCTTTGCAATTCTATGTGCTCAAGCTGTCCTCAACAGTAGTGATGCTGGGAATGCTCTGTGGCACTTTTTATGTCTGGGTTTTCAAACAAACTGCCCTTTGCATAGAATTTTTCTCCCTCCCACATCCCACTATTACCTGCCCTTTCCAATGTACTCATAATTACCTACCAGGTCCTCAGTTTCCTTAGAATTTGCCTGATATAAACTTTCTTGACTCCTATACTGAAATCTCTAGCCTTTTGCCAACCACTCCCTCCATACCCCTGGCCCAGTCCCTGACACTCTGGCAACCACTTTTCTACTCTCTGCTTTTATGGGTTCTTTTTTTTCACTTTTTAATGTGTGTGTGGTCGGTTGGTTGGTTTGTTTAGGATTCCACATTTAAGTGAAACCATGCAGTATTTGTCTTTTTCTCTCTGGCTTATTTCACTTAGCATAAGGCCCTCCAGCTCCATTCATGTTGTCACAAATGGTGGGATTTTTTTTTTTTTCAGGCTGATTAATTCTCTATTTTATACACGTACCACATTTGCCTTATCCATTTATCTGCTGATGAGCACTGGAATTGTTTCCATACCTTGACTGTTGTATATAATGCTGCATTGAACATGGGAGTTCATATCTCTTTGAGATAATGGTTTCCTTTGAACATTTACCTAAAAGTGAGATAGATGGATCATATAGCAGTTCTATTTTTAATTTCTTGAGGAACATCCATACTCTTTTCCATTGTGGTTGTACAAGTTTATATTCCCACCAACAGTGTACAGGGGTTCCTTTTCCTCCACATTCTTGAGAGCATTTGTTATCTCTTATCATTTTTATAATGGCCATCCTAATAAGTATGAAATGATATCTCATTGTGGTTTTGATTTGCATTTCCCTCATGGTTAGTGATGTTGGACACCTTTTCATGTACTTTTTGGTTATTTATTTGTATGTCTTCTTTAGAAAAATGTCTCTTCAGGTCCTTTGACCATTTTTAATTGAGTTTTTGCTACTGAGTTGTGTAAGTTTGTTGTATATTCTGGATATTGATCCCTTATTGGATATGTGGCTTCCAAATGTTTTCTTCTACTCCATAAGTCGCCTTTTTATTTTGTTGATGGTTTCTTTTTATGAGCAGAAGATTTTTACTTTGATATAGTCCCACTTGTTTGTTTTTGCTTTTGTTACCTTTACTTTTGGTATTATATCCAAAAGATAATTGCCAAGACCAATGTTGACAAGCTCACCCTATATGTGGAACTTATGTATGGAAGCCTCATTGGCTATCAGGACCAGGTGATCTGGGGACCTGTCTCTTGGATAGTAGCTGCAAAATCCGGGGTGAAAACTTATGTATACAAGTTTTTTTTTTTTTTTTTTTTTTAAGGCAAATAATGAGGACTTGGAGCAGGCTACGGGTAGGTGGAGGGGGAGGTGCCCACTTGTTTCCCTGGTTTCATGGGGGGATCATAGCCAATTCCTAGATGTGTACTAAATTAGAAGCAAGTAGCAGCTTTCAGATCATGCATATGGACCCCTTTCAGGGAAAGCCTGGGAGTTGGGTGATTGTGCCTGTTTCCTCTGTGCTGGGCCCATAGTGAGGGCTTATATGCCTATTAACAACTAATCTTTTGTTTGTCTTCGTTTTGTGGGTCTTGTGGATGAAAGCCTTGTTGGTTTCAGAGCTAGGGTTTTGGGAACCCATCCCTTTGATGGAAGTCTTAAAAGTTGGAGGCACTAAGAGTTAAATCCAAATCCTTTGCTCCTCAGGGAGAAGCAGTCCATTGGGAGTTCTCTCCCAATTTTATGGTACTGTATCAGGGTTAGGTGTTTATGGCAGCAGTGTCTCAGTCTTTCCTTCCCGTTTCAATGTGGATATCTTCTCATTCACCTGGCGTGTAGGAGTCGCTCAGCTAGTTTCTGAATTTCTCTCATAGATAACTGCTCTGTGTGTAGCTGTACATGTCCATGGAGAGGAAGGGAGTTCAGGAGCCTCCTATGGCACCATCTTCATCAACCTTTCTTCCACTCCTTCACTCCTTCCCATTTCCTTTCTCATCCTGGTTGAAGCTGCCTTTGTTTCTTTCTTTCTTTTAATTTTTTAAGGTCAGATTTATTAAGATTAATTTATGTACAATAAAATTCTCATGTTCAGTTTTATGGTTTGGTAAGTTTTGGCAAATGTAAACAGTTATGGGACTACCACCACAATTGAAATACGTAACATTGCCCATCATCCTATAAAGTTCTCTCATGGTCCTTTGTAGTCAGTCCGCTCACCCCTCCCCACCAGTAGCAATAGCTGATCTCTTCTGTATCCCAAGATCATCATACAAGTGAAATCTTAAAGAATGTAGCCTTTTGTGACTAGCTTGTCACTGAACATAATGATTGTGAGGTTCATCTGTGTTGATGCACATAGAGGTAGCCTGTTCTTCCTAGTGCTGAGTAATATTACATTTTACAATGTACTACAGTTTATCTCTTTACCAAGTAATTTACATCTGGGTTATTTGGGGGGCTATAATGGGAAAAAAGTATTATGAACGAATGTTCATATAGGTCTTTGTATGGACAAATGTTTTATTTTTAATAAACATGTAGAAATGGAACGGCTTGGTTATATGGTAGGTATATATTGAACTCTACAAGAAATTGCTAAATTGTTTTCTAAAGTTGCCATATCATTTTGCATTCCCACCACAATCTGGGAATCCTTTCCAACACTTGGCATTTCTGGTTTATTAATTTAGCTCATACAGTAGATGTGAGCTAATTTCTCATTGTGCTTTTAGTTAGCAACGTCTTAATGATGTTGACAAATCTTACATGTTTTTATTTTGCCACCTTTATTTTTTCTTGTGTGAAGTGTCCATTAAAATCTTTTGTCAATTTTTTAAAAAAATTATAATGTTTCTCTTTATTGAGTAGTAAGAATTCGTTACCTATTTTGAACAAATTCCTTTAAGAGGTGGATGTTTCGCTAACAGATTTTGGCTTGTCTCTTTTCCTGATAGCGTTGGTTTGTTTTTTTGTTTTTTTTTTTTAAGAGTAGTTTTAAATTTTCATGAAGTCCAGTTTGTTGCCCTACCTAAGAAAATCTTTGCTTAACCAAAGGTCACAAAGAGTGTATCTATGTTTTATGTTTTCTCCTGGAACTTTTATAATTTTAGTTCTTTTATACATGATCTGAGGTAATCCTAGAGCTTAATTTTTTCATAAGAGGTTTTATTCTTTTGTGTGTTTTGTTTTGTTTTGTTTTGTTGTAGGTCACAGCTCTTCCCACTACATCAGAATCTTCTCTGTTTTGTAGGAGATGAGAAGGTCTTAGTATCTACACTTATCTATATTATCTCAAGCTCATGATTATTTTCTTCTATGGTAGGCACAGGCCAGAACTGCCATGTTGATGTTCTTTTAGGCATTATAAGTGATTTTGAGTACCACAGACTAGTCATCATTACCTAGAAGCAATGTGGCTGTGTATGGGCCTGCCAAATCATTGTTACATGACCAACAGACACTGAAACAATAAGGTGCTGGTGGCATAGTAACATATACCCAGATGATGTGGCCTAGTCCTTTTTCTTGAATACTCCTGGTAAGTGATACTGGAAATGCTTTCACGATGTTCCCTGTAGAAGATTATATTTGTAGTCCTATTATTATATTATATGAAGAAGTTTTTTTCTTTCCATTTTGTAGCATCCACCTTTATTAGAACTATAAGATACTAAGTAGCAAAAGATGAATAATGACTTATTTTACTATACTTGCTGTTTTATTTTTTAAGATGTCAATGCAGATTTTGCAATGGCATATATAGAATTTAGTCTGATTTTTAAGAGTTTTCGGAAAAAACTGGAAGTGAATTTCCCTTTTGGCCAGAAGTCTGTATGGGTTCCTGGTTCCTCCTCCCACAAACTTCCTATTTATTCTGCTTTACTCCACATAGATTCTACAGATTTGATTTAAACTGCTCCGACTTGCACAGACATATCTGCCCTAGAGAAGTTTGACTCTTTTACTACTCATCACTAATGTTCCCGTTTCATTTGGGCTTTTAATTTGGGTGAATTCCAAATTACTATTTATTCTGATAGAAACACTACTAATTACACAAAGCATCTTAATAAAGAGTGGAAACATAATTCAGAGCATCCTCCTTGTGGTATTCTGTTACCTAGTAGCTTTAAAAGAGCATTAAAACACTTTTTTCCCATAGCTCTTATCCCACGCTATTAAAACTCTTGCTACTTGATGTTTTTCTAATGTTGAGCAAACTTAGATTCAAGGGTTTATGGAGAATTCTTCATCCTTCAGATAGATCTTAAATTTGACCAATTAGTAAGGTTTAAGCCTAAACTGAAGCAAGCATATTGACTTGCTGCTGAAGTTTAAAAATAAATCACTAGAGTTGTGCTAAAAATAGGGTACAAAATAAAGTAATAAACCTGATTTTCTTGATCCTGATACTCCCCAGAGTTTCTTACAGGATCCCAAGCTTTTGCTTCCTAGTTTATATTACTATAATAGATTGAGTTAATTGCCCTGAATCTTCTTCCCTTCCTTGTATCCCCACCCTTTTCTATGTGGTTTTTCAGTTTTCCTATCAAGAGGTGAAATATTTTCCTTGCCTCTTAATTCTGAGTTCAGGCATGTGACTGGCTTTGACCAAATGGAATATCAGTAAATGAGATGCAAACAGATTGAGGAAGCACTTTAAAGGTTGTATTTACCCTCTTACGCTTCAGCCACTGCCATAAACTAGTAGGCCCAGACTAGCCTCCTATTGGTCCCACAATAAGTACAAGATACACAGGAAGCAGGGCTAAATTGACACAGCCAAGACCAGCCTGGATTATTCTGCCCCCAAATTACGTTCAAACACATGAGTGAATCCAGTGTAGGTAAGCTGTACTTCACAGATATACAACAGATGTTTATGATTGTATAATCATTATATCTCATTGTTTGTTTCACAGGTATGTGGGTTTGTTTGTTTGGGTTTTTTTTTTTTAGTACTTTTGTTTTTTGGGGTGTTTTGCTTGTTTCAGTAAAAGAATGAATTTTTAAAAAATATTTTATTTTTTAAAATATTTTTTAAGATTTTATTTATTCATTTGACAGAGCACAAGTAGGGAGAGCGGCAGGCAGAAGGAGAGGGAGTAGCAGGCTCCCTGCTGAGCAGAAAGCCGGATGCGGGGCTCCACCCCAGGACCCCGGGATCATGACCCGAGCAGAAGGCAGATGCTTAACTGACTGAGCCACCCAGGCACCCCTTAGAAAATACTTCAAACTAATCTTTTTTCAAGTATATTTAATATACAGTGTTGTTAGTTTCAGTTGTACAATGTAATGATTCAGTAATTCTATATATTTCTCAGTCTCATCAAGTTAAATGTACTCTTACAACCCATTTTAAAAGGACTGAATCTTTACTCTCATCCACATACATTTTATGTGTATGATGTCATACTTTACATCCTTTTATTTTATGAATCCCTTGACTGATTTTTATAGATATAATTTTTTATAGATATGTGTTTTTTGCTTTAACTTCTGTATTGGTTTTATAAGTGATTAATCTACTACTTTTATGATGTTTGTTTTGTCTGTGAAATTTTTTCCTTTCCTAATTTTCTTACTTCTGATTATGGCCTTTTGACCACTCAAAGAATTCCCATTAGCATTTCTCGTAAGGCTGGTTTAGTGGTGATGAACTTCTTTAACTTTTGTTTGTCTAGGAAACTCTTTATATCTCCTTCTATTCTGAATGATAGCCTTGCTAGGTAGAGTATTGGTTGCAGTTGGGTTTTTGTGGGTTTTTTTTGTTTTTTTTTGTTTTTGTTTTTTTTGCCTTTCAGCACTTTGAATATATTATGCCACTCTCTTCTGGCCCACAAAGTTTCTGCTGAAAAATCAGCTGATATCCTTATAGGGCTTCCTTCATATGTAATTGTTTTCTTTTCTCCTGCTGCTTTTAAAATTCTCTATCACTACTTTTTGCCATTTTATTATTATGTGTCTTGATGTGGACCTCCTCAGATTGATGTTGTTGGGGACTCTCTGTATCTCCTGGATCTGGATGTCTCCTTCTCTAGATTTAGGGACATTTTCAGCTATTATTTCTTTTTTTTTTTTTTCCAGCTATTATTTCTTCAAATAAATTTTCTGCCCCTTTTGCTCTCTTTTATTCTGGGATCCTTATAATGCAAATGTTATTACACATGATGACGTCTCTAAGTTCCCTTAACCTAGTCTCATTTTTTTAAAGATTTTGTTTATTTGAGAGAGAGAGAGAGAGAGAGAGAGAGAGAGAATGAGCAGGGAGGAGTGGTAGAGGGAGAGGGAGAAGCAAAAGAAGCAGATTCCCCACTGAGCAGGGAGCCTGATGTGGGACTGGATCCCAGGATCCTGGGATCATGATCTGAGCTGATGGCAGATGGTTAACCTACTGAGCCACCCAGACCCCTTTTCTTTTTTTCCTTTTGAGAGAGGGTGTGAACACATGTGTGCTTGAGTTGGTTGGGGAGGGTCAGAGGGAGAGGGAGAGAGAGACTCTTAAGCAGGCTCCACGCTGGGCTCTATCTCACAACTCTGAGTCAAAATAAAGAGTTGGGATGCTTAACAACTGAGCTACCCAGGTGCCCCAACCTATTCGCATTTTTTATTATTCTTTTTTCTTTTTGCTGTTCAGCTTGGTTGCTAATAGAATTACCAACCAGATTAAAAACACCTTGAAGACAGAAACTTTGTGTTATTCATTTTGTCTAACACTCAGTCAGGGCTTACTTAATATATAATGGATGGATGGCTTTATGAATACAAATCAATTAAATGATTTTTCTTAGGTTCTGTTGTTGTTGTTGTTATTCTGAGAGATCATGATAAATAGCCACAATAGCATACCTCAAAATATAATAGTAGAGGACCACTTAGTGAATTAACATGTAATTAACCATCCCATTTTTCTCTAGAATTCTTTCCCAAGATCTTTAGGAGCAATTTCAGGAACCTCACCCTTGACATTGTTAGTGTATAATTCTTAACAATAAGAACTTGTGCTCTGGGAAACAAACTGAGGGGTTCGGAGGGGAGGGGGGTGGGGGAATGGGATAGGCTGGTGATGGGTATTAAGGAGGGGACATATTGCTTGGTGCCACTGGGTGTTATACGCAAGTAATGAATCATGGAACTTTACATCAAAAATTAGGGATGTACTGTATGGTGACTAACATAATATAATAAAAAATATTATTTAAAAAAAAAAGAATGTGCATTTACAAAAAAAAAAAAAAAAGAAATTGTGCTGATAAGAATAAGTAGCCATCAATGAACAATTTGCAGACCATAGATGAGCACTGAATGGAAAATTTTTTTATACTGCAGCTCAACACAGGCAGTAGCACTTGATTTTAAGCCAGTTCTAGAGAACATTGAAGAATGAGCCATTTTAAATTTCATGCCTTCCTCTTTCTGTCCCAAAATAAATATCCTTTTTCTTTTTCCTATTAAACCCTATTCTTAAAAATAGTTCTAAATGACAGCTAGCTGAGGAAGTGCAGTTAATATTGCCTCTCATGAAGAGATTTGCATATTAGCATTCATTCTTTTTTTTTTTTTTTTTTTTTTTTAACTCATGTAATAATGCTGAGTGGCCACTCTGCCCAGCACTTTGAGAAATGTTGGGGAGGTAATGGTGACCAAGGCAAACATGGTTTCTTCCTTCATGGAGCTCATGATTTGGAGGTGGGGCAAGTGGGAAGAGAAACAGGAGTAGTACATGCCTGAAAAGGAGGGGTAAAGGGTATGATGGAGTATATGGCAAGAGTTGATAACCTAGTCTACAGGGGCAGGGAATTCCCCTGGGGAAACGATATTTGCATCTGAGAAGGTAAAGTTGGTCCAAAAAGTATGGGAAAATCATTCCTGGAAAGGGAACTCTTAATACAGGGTTCTGAGGAGAGATAAATCTTAGTTTGTTCCAGAACTGAAGGTAGTCCAGAATGGCTGGAATCAAAAGAAAGATGGCATGGTCCTTGATGATGATATTTTGAATATTGTTCAAAGTTTTGTCAAAATAGTGTCTAAAAATAGTGTTTGGATTACAGGAGATGCTTGTTAAAAAAGCAGATTCCTGAGCCTCCCCCTGCTATTACAGGGCCGCAATCTTCAATCAGAGTCTCTGATCAGCATTTTAAAGGTTCATCCTACAATTTTTATGCCCCTCAAATTTTGAGAACCACTGGCCTAAGTGAATATAGCTCCCAAGGGAGGAAACTGACAGGTGTTAAAAGTAGGCAAGAAATGTGTTTGGGTGGAAGGCAGAATATCCTGGAGTTTTTAAAGTAACACCACATAGGCCAGGGTCTACTACTATTTGGCCAGCAGAGTTGCTAATTCTCTTTATATGAATAGGAGCATTGGGTCATGGCAAGCAATAGTCCTGAAATGTTCTGTTTTAAGAACTTATATTCAATGTAGAAATATCAAATGATTTTAAATTAATTCTAATTTATATACCATAATAACTCTTGAGAAGTACCTGGAATATAATAATTATCATGGATGTTCCCTTAATATACCCCCTACTTGACCAACTTGCTGGACTTGCTGTTCCTTCTGCCCTGAGGCACCCAGATACTTGTGAAAATAGACTCTTACAAAATACTTAAAGTATAGTATAACATACAATGCTCTATTAGTTTCAGGTATACAACATATTGACTCAACAATTCTATATATTACTCAATGCTTACCACTAGTTACCATCTGTCATCATACAACCTTATTATGAACATCATTGACTATATTCCGTGTGCTGTATTTTTCATCTCTGTGACTTACTTATTCTAAAACTAGAAGTTTGTCCGTCTTAATCCCTTTCACCTATTTTGCCCATCCTTCACCCACCTCCCTTCTGGCAACCATCGCAGTTTGTTCTCTGTATTTTTTAGTCTATTTCTTTTTATTTTGTTTTTTAGATTCCACATGTAAGTGAAATCATGTGGTATTTGTCTTTGTCTCTCTGAATTATGTCACTTCACATACTATCCACTAGGTCCATTCATGTTTTCACAAATGACAAGACTTCACTTTTTTGTGGCTCAATAATATGCCTCTGTGTGTGTGTGTGTGTGCGCGCATGTGTGCGCGCGCATGCCACATCTTCTTTATCCACTTTCTATAGATGGATATTTGGGTTGCTTCCATATCTTGGCTACTGCAGATAATGCTGCGATAAATATAGGGATACATGTATATTTTTCTGAATTAGTGTTTTTGTTTTCTTCAGGTAAATACCCAGTAGTAGAATTATTGGATCATATGATCTTTCAAAATAGTCTCTTCTTAAGGATAAGCACATACCCCTTTATTCTTAATATGAGTCACTTGTGTTTATCTTTGAACTTGTTTATGCCACTTGTTTCTCATTTTGTAACTATAACATTTAATTAAATTTAAATAAACAATGTAATTGTGAAGAGTTTTTATTTCTGGGAATACTAAATTTAATGCTTCATAAAGTTTTGAAAATTCTTTAACATTGCTGTCAAATTAAGTACAGGTGAGAAAACAGAAAAGATTGGAGAAAAGTCAGAAAAACTTAGATAGAGATTCTGCTTTAAATTGTTCATCCATGTCTTTGAGTTCTTATTTCACAAATGCACAAAACAAAACATATGCAAAACAAAGCAAAATAGTACTTGTTGAAGATGTGTCTGGATTTGTTTGTGCAAACAATCAACTCAAGGCTCCCCATACCAAAGAAATAATTTTGGCCCTACATTTGAACTTTGGCAAATGAGTGGGTATATTTCTTAAGTTAAATTAATATGTTAAGATATATGTGTATGGGGGCGCCTGGGTGGCACAGCGGTTAAGCATCTGCCTTCGGCTCAGGGCGTGATCCCGGTGTTACGGGATCGAGCCCCACATCAGGCTCTTCCGCTATGAGCCTGCTTCTTCCTCTCCCACTCCCCCTGCTTGTGTTCCCTCTCTCGCTGCCTGTCTCTCTCTCTGTCAAATAAATTAATAAAATCTTTAAAAAAAAAAAAGATATATGTGTGTGGCTTTTTATGACTTTAAAGTAGGCTTCAACCTACTTTTTTGGTTAAATAAGTAATTATTTAACTTAACTCTTTTTTTAGTCTCATCAGTTCCAATCTCATTGGTTCAGAAGCGTTTTCTCCTACAAAAAATATGGGGATTGATGCTCTAACAAGTTGAAAGGTGGGTACACATGACAGGTGGGTACATGACCAACTCCAGCCCTCTCAGAGAAGAACTGGTACAATGTACGATAGTTGAAATTTTAATAGTCTGGAAAGCACTGTACATATGTTATATATTATTGTAACTTTTGGTGACAATAGAAAGAGTTTTATAAAAGAGGAATATTTTTATTTTCATGGAAGATGAACTATTTGCTCCTTTGGTTTATTTTTCCTATAACACAAAGACAGAAGCACATTTACTTCTGTCTGGAGATTCCCTGGATGGCCGTTGCTTTTGAGAAAGGGTTTCTTGCTCCTTTTTTTTTTTTTTTTTTCCATTTTCTGATAGTAATGGCAGGTTTAGCAAGAACAGGGAACTTTCAAAATCTTCTCCTTCTATGCTAATCATCCCAGAGAACTTCATTCAGGCAAGAAGAATTTCCTTTCTAAGTCACAAGTACACCATAACCCAGGAAAGGAATATCAGCTAGAGATGCTTGGAATTCAGAAACACCAGCAAGAGTAATATATCTAGATTCAGCTTTTCAGTAAATGCAACTAAAGAATCTTAATGAATATATTGTGTAAAGACAAAAGTGGCCTCCACTTCAAGAGGTAAGAGAGAAGGGCTCATAAAATCTGGGTTTTGTTTTCTAGGATTCAGTTACTTCCAGTGGGGTATATTTATTAACTCCTCCTTTTCTCATTTATTTGAAAAGAATTTGTACAATAAAAATTGCCTCCAGAATCCTTAGAAATGGAGCATATGAAGCAATGGTCAAGGACTTCTCATGTTATTGTATATTTCTGTGCCTTGTCTGGTCGTTATCTTTGCGTGGCCCTGGGATCATTTATGTGATCTACTCTTAGTTCTCTCATTAGGAGAGTCTCTATTCTTAACTGCTACTATTTAAGCAGTATATTTATTGGCAATTTTAGATGACAGACGGACATGTGCTCAGATGATGGGTGTGCACATCTGATTGGTAAATATCCCCCAGTAAACAGATAAATGAATGTTCAGAGAATGTCTGAAATGCTATATTTAAGGTTCCTGTGCGCATTTTGTTTAGCATTACAAATTGACTGTCTAACAGAATTAGGTAGAGAAAATATACATCGGATCCATGAAGCTTTGTGAGTAACTGACTAGCCACACAGGTGCATAAGATTTCAGTTGAGATTTCCTTGTTTTTATGAGGAATATGTATTATTAAAAGATGGAGGGGGGTGTTCCAGGGATTCCTTGTCATTTTTACAATAACAAAATTTTATGCATAATTTATCACGTGGCTGAAGTTTTATAAATGCCTTGCCATTGTCGTGATATCATCTATACCACCGTTGCCCCAAGAAAGGAGAATTTTATAATTTATTCTGATAGTAAGTGTTATGCTTCAAGCTCTCTTTTCTTCTGTCCTGGGGCTGGGTGCTGCCACAGTGCAAAGCTCTAGCTATCCTTCAGAGCACTCTGCACTCTCACCTTGAAGCACTTGTCACAATTGTAATGATGTGATAACTCATAATGATTCATTTCATGTTTGTCACCCCTACTAGATTATAAACTGAAAGCAGTCAAAGTTCATGGCAGAAGTTTAATTCATACTGTGGCCCCAACACAAAGTAGGTGATCGATGCATGTTTGTTTTTTTTTTTTTTAATTAAAGAATGAATAGACAGGAAGGAGTAGAGAAACCTGTATTTTCCTCCATTCATTCTTCTCTTAGCTTTTCTAGGGCTGTTGTGCCTAGTGGGCATCCCTTGAGGAGACAGAGGGGACCTAGGTAGTAAGCTCCTCTCCCTCCTCTAAACCTCTGCTCAGCCCATACTCAGTCCCTCTTCCTTTGGCTCTAGATGTCAGATATCCTACCACTATGGACAAAAACAGATCAGGACATAATTTATTCTGAGACTAGTAAAGGCTTTAGTGCACTGCCAAAAAATCACTGCCTTCACACGTGGCCAAGGCCATCCTTATACCACTATTCATGTAGCATACATCAAGATCCTTTCATAGAGAAAATATATTGTAGAAAACTATACTATTTCAAGTACTTCCTTAACTTTCTGAAGTTGACCTCAGAGAAAAAAAATCGGGCACTTCACACAATTCTCTTTAGTGCCACTGTCACAGAAAGAACATGAAATAGCTGGAATACAATTCTAGCAAAGTTTTATATTTTAGTGCTGTCTATTCTGAAAATATTTATGTAATAACTTGCCACATACAGTACAGTTATAAAATAAATCATTAGAAATAAATACATAACATACTAAGTCAGTGGGGTAGGGAAGATAGCTAATGCAGAGACCTCAGCAAACAAGATAAAATAGATAAAAGTAAGCATTGACCACTATTTAGGGAAATGTATGTAAAAATCAGGTTGTAATAATAAAAATAACAGGAAACATTATGAAGACTAATCAAATATGGTGATGAAATGTGGGATTGAAAGTATCTGAAGATTCAAAAACTAAAACAAGAAAACTAATAGGATATAAATGCTTTGTGTTAAATAGTGAAGAAAACTTCATGTTATCTCATAGTTTGGTGATTCAAACAGTATAAAAAATAATTTATAAGAGATGTAGAGGAGCTAGAAAGTAGATGTGGCCAATTATAATTTTAAAGTCAATCAATCAACAAATATACAGTTTATATACAGGATAGTAAGTACTAAAATGTGTAAAATGTGATCCCTATTCTTGAAAACTTCATAATTTTTTATGTCTTTACCTAGACTACCCCACCTTGACTATTGCAATAAGCTTTGAAATGACCAGTCCACTTTCTAAGCTCTCCCACTTGTTTATCAGGCTTCTTTCCTGAGTCTGCCATTACATCACTTTCTCCTCCATGCATTCATATTTCATTAGGCCCCACTGAATGCCACCTGTTTTCCAAGAGGCTTTCTCTAATAACCAGCTGTAAGTGAGTGTCTTCCTCCTCTAAAATGTCATAAAACTTTATCAGCACCTTTCTTATTTATGACTCTTAGAACTTTCTACTTTGTATTTCAGTGACTAATGCACATTTTTACAACTTCCTCACTAGTCCATAAATTTTTGAGGGTGAAATTTTACTGTACACTCGGCCAAGCATATTATAATATCCAGCTCACAGCAGGTACTCAATTGATCAATGTAGACTGTACCTGATTTTCAAGACAGTTTTTATACATGGGACTCTGAAGAGCATTCACCTTTCCCTTTACTCCCTTTGTCTGCTTTTCTAAACTTGGCTGGGAGGCCCACTCAAGGCAGTTCCTCATGAAGCTCTTCACGGCCCCCAAGTTCAAAGTGGTCTCTTCTCTGACATAATCCCATGCATTCAACATCTAGAATGTTTGAGTCACTGCACCAGGCAATCTGATACTCATCATCCTCATATGGTAGGTCACCATTTTTATGTGTATCAACCTCCCTCATTCAAGATTATGAACTTTTCAAGAATAGGGATCACATTTTACACATTTTAGTACTTACTATTCTACATTTAGTAGTTAATGTCAGCTCAGAGTGGTGTTTCACATCTGCTACTGCTTTTTTGTTACTGAAGTATCCTGAGCATCGAGAATACCACCAACACCTAGTAAGTTCTAAAGAAATACTTGTTGAATGTGGTTGAATAAGTGAGAGGTAAAAGCTGATTTCTAGTAACTCTGAGTGAAAGGTTGACTCTTTCAACAACTGCTTCCAGGAGCTGATTTCTTAGCTATGAAAAGTAGAAAGCAGTGTGCACTTCCCGCACACCTAGGCAGCACCAGGCCGGTTAACTGGACCACTTATACAGACATGTTCTTCGTGATCCTCAGTTCACTTTCTCTTTGGCATATTTCCTTGAGGAGGCACATGTCAGATCGGAGTGGCCTCTACTTGGAAATATTGGATCATTAATTGTGTAGATCAGTTATGCCATTTCCCCCTCAGTCAAGTGATTTTTCTCTGGCTCTCCTGAGTCGGTATGCCCAATGTGTCCTTCTTTAACATTTTCCTTATTCATGTGATGTTTGCCAAATTACATTTTAGTCACTTTATATTAAGACAGATAACATTATCTCCTTTCACTCATCATTAATAAGCATATGATAATTCACCAAACATGGAGGTGTTGATTAAACTAGAGTGTTTTGAATTCATGTAGCCAAATGCAGTGGTATTTAATCACATGAAGGTTTAGCTTAGAACACCGGTCTGTTGTTTCTCTTTTCACTGTTGGAGCTGTTACCCTGAAGGAGCCTTCCTTCCTTTCTTCTGCTACTTGCTAAAGATACAATAGGAAATAAGTCAGAAATGCTTCCTGTCCTAATGGAAATTAAATTTTTAGAGGAGATTACACCTTTGGTGAAGACTAATGCTTACCGTTTTTATTACAATTATTATAAATGCAACAAAGAAGTACAGAGAACTGTGGGAGCTTACAAAAGTCTATCCTGGTTGTATGGAAAAGGGGCAGTAGTGTTAAGGTTGAATCGTGAAGAGCTAGTCAGAATAAGTGAGGAAAGTAGGAAGGGTGGAGGAATATTCAAGGAAGAAGGAAGCAAGGGGTCACTTCCCTTGAGTGGTCACTTCCACTTCTCCCTATATTCACCAGCTAACAAGAATGAATATCTTGTTCATTAAATTGTTAGGTTGGCTTAAAGAGGTATTTGACTCATTACATAAGAAATGCCATCGCATATTAATATAAAATTGTATATATATATATATTGAAAGACTGCATTTTCTTCCATAAATTAAAAATAAAGCAAAATGTGTCAAATCCTGGCCATATGGTACACGGGAAATCTCTTTTTCTTTACCTTAATTTACACTAATTTGGGATTATTTCAAAGGCAAGTTAAAGGGAAAACTAGTCATTTGCTCTGTTAATTTTTCAAATATTTATTAGCTTCTATCCTCAAGAGTACGGACATTATTAGTCGTTTTCATATTTGTGATTTTTTAATCAACTTTTAAATGGATGTTTTTGAAAAGTTTTTCACAATGTCTAGTTTCTAGGTTAATTGACATTTCAGTAAATAAATCGTAGTACCCTAATATAATCCTTGAAAGCCAGATTAAAGGGCATTAAGAGTTAAAAACTGGTAGGGAAGAAGACTTCACTACAAGTTAATGAAATGGATATAATTTAGTTGAAAGAAACAAAATATTTTCAAATTGAAAATTACTATTCTGTGGTGATCCTTCTATAGTTCATATGGAATGTGACTTTCTAAAGGCAGGGTTATTGGATTTTTATTCATATTATGATGTGGCCCCTTTCTAGAGGAGTGAAAATTTTGTGTAACTCTAAAACAATGGAATATATTTTGGAAAAATATATGTCTAATTTTTATTACTGTAGCTATTTCTAGTGAAAGATATCCTTTGGTCAGGGAATGAGAAGGAATCATTAACTATTATATGTGCACTCTTTTTGCTCATAAAACTAAGCAAGTCTAATAGACTAAAATTTATCTAAGTCACAACTGTCTGATTAGTGGCATTTTTCTTGCAATAAGATCACAAAGGCTATTTTCATCTCTTTCAAGTCAGCAGTCAGGTCAAGGCCCCCTAATAGAAGGCTGCATTATTCTTTAGTCCTGCCACTTTTAGTAGCATTTATTTTTAACTTCATTCTGTGTTAAGTGAAGGAGAGTAGGTATTGCCCTTTATAGGTGCAGAGGGGGAAATAAGAAACCTTGGGTCTTCTTTCACTCCAAAGAGAGAACCATCAGACCTAACCCCATGACTGCTCCTTAAGGTATGTAGATAATAGAATGATCATCTTTCCAGAAACATCATGACTTCCTTGCTTAAAAATGTTGCAGAATTTCTATTGCCCCATCAAAGGTTCTTAAACTACTGAGCATCAGATTCACCTCCAGGGCCTATGGAATCATGGATTGCCGGGCCTGCCCCAGAGTTTCTGATTCAGTAGGTCTGGGATAGGGTGCATACATGGAGAACCCTGGCCTACAGGGTAAAGACTAAAATTCTTATTATGCCCTAAAAAGGCTGATCATAATCTGAAGGTAGCAGAGGTCACTTGGGCTCTGGAATCAAAAACCTTGGGTTCAGAGTTCTGCCACTTACTCATTAGGTGACCATGACCAAATTATTTCATCTGTAAAATTGGGCTACTAATAATATTTCTCTCTTAGGGTTGTTATGAATATTATATGAGATAGTACATTGCAATATGCTAAAACACAATGTGTCCTACTGTGGTAGGTTCCAGATGAATATGAGCTATTATTATCATCATCATCTTTACAATCTTTTCTTAGTTAGATATCTTATTTACAAGTATATCAGATTTATTCTAACCCATAGTTATATCATAGCTAATTTTATATCTTTGAAATTTCAAATGTCCAGTTTTCTCAATATGGTTCCTATCCTTTTCCTACGCCCTTCCCATCTTCATCTAGTTAACTCCTATTCATTATTGAGATTTCACCTTCTATGTAACTTTTCCAGGGAGGCACAGACCATATGCCCAGTAGTTAGTTAGTAAATATCTGCTGAATACATGAAAGAGTTGTGACTCATGCTGTCCTTTGGGGCTCTACCCTCACGAAGAAAACCTTTGCCCCTGAACTGGAAAAATGTGCCAAGACTGGGGATTTGGGGTTTATTTTTTGTTGTTGTTGCTGTTGTTCCACGCTGAGGAAAGAACTGAGTGACAAATGATAACTACAACTTTTGGTGACGTTCTGAGTATCAGAGGAACCTGTCAGGTCATATTTTGTAAATATAGGGATTTCAGTTTCTTTTATATTTAGATATGCCATTCTGCAATTGTTTTAATACCTAAAAATGGTAAGGGTAAGAAGAACTTGGAAGCATATGCCAACATAGTGTTTTAAATAGTGTTTTTAGGAATATGGCTATTTCGTATACCAACATAGCACAATAGTTAAAGGCATGGATACAGAAATACAATATGACCTACTTTCTGATGACGTCAGATTCTTCCCTTTCTGACACCAGATTCTTTTTCTGTGAAATGAACATAATAGTATTACCAAATAGTTATTACAATTGAGATAAGGTATGCAAAGCACTTAGCCCTTATTTTTAAGAACCAAATGAGATAGATTTTTAGCTCTTCATTGCTTTATGAAATGGCAATTATGGTTTCCTTCTCATGCAGATTCAATTGAAAGCTGATAGTGTATATAACTCTGCACTGACTTGGTTTTATGAAAGGAGAAAGAATTTCAACATTTAATTGGGGGGCAGGACTGGGAATGATGATCGAATAGAGTACAAACCAAGTCAATAACGTAATGTGTAGGGAATCTCCATAAAATTCCCATTCAGAATTATTTGGGGAATGTATAAACCGTAAAGCATACAGGATCACTTCAGAGTTTAATTAGTGGAGAATCCAGGCTGATTTGTTTTTAATGAACTAGTGTAACATTCTATAATATTGTTTCCACATTTACCTATGATGCTGGGTGCTGGGCTATTGCACGGGGCCATCACCAATCTTATATGAGCTTTCTGCTATTATCCTTTTCATACAGGATCAGATGGTCGGCTAGGTCAGATGACTTGTAAGGATTAAGAGGGAAAATTCCAATGATGCTGAAACACTTGGAAGCACTTTCTGGGCTTCTCTGATCCCCTTTTCTCCAGGCTGTACTAGCAACCTTTCCACACACCACCATCATTGAACTTATCAAATGATAATTGCCCATGTCAGTTGTCATCTGCTTCCCCCCACTCCCCACTATTTTAGCTGATAGAACCAAATTGAAGAAACTAAAAACATTTAAGAATCAGAATATGTGGATCAACATTCACTGAAAAATTCATGGACACAGAGTCTTTAAGGTATATGTGTAGCCTAAGTTAATAGAAGCTCCTGATGCTACTCAGTGATTTAAGAAGTCGATGGTATCGACCAGCTTGAATTCTAAATCATCACATCTCTAAAATACCATCGAGTGGAAGTCACTCTTTTCCTTAATAATAGTCGTCTAATAGTCTCAGCAGAGAAGCCTTGACAAATTCCTTAAATTCCAGGAATCATACCTCTTTTCAGAAGGGAACCTGAAATTGCATGGTCCAGCCACCAATACAATTTCTTTAGATGCTTTACATTCTCTTCACTGAAACTTGGCACGAAGTGATATCCCTAGTAGCAGAAGTGTGTGATTTGAAGAAGAGTCTTAAATTCAGCTTCTTGCTTTTCAAGCCCAGGAGAAAACAAGTTGTTTTATCTATTTTGGGTTAGTAAGAGGAACCAAACCAGAAAGGGATTTTAGTTTTCTCTTTATGTTGTAGTTATGGGAAATTCCCTCCTTTAGATCACAAAGGGGGCTATTAGAGATAGACCTTTTATGCCCTTTGAGTTAATACGTCTTCTCTTTAAAATAAATTAATTAAAATTCTGTCACAGTATGCCTCTTCAAGTTTCATCCTCCTCCAAATACATTCTATACACAAACTCAAATGGATTAATATTTTATATCTAATTAAAAATAACTGCAAAAGAGTGTCATATCATGTCACAGTGGACATATATCAACAATGTCTTTCAACTTGAGCTCTAGGGAAGAAAGATCTCAAATTCTATGCATGAATATTCAGTAAGTCTGTGAATCTTTCAGTCACAAGTTAAGATTCAGAAAGGAGTATCGGTACACACAAAAATAAGAAAATAACCAAATAAAATGAAATTCTGTGTTACTGACACAGCCATTGAATGTCCATTATTCCTTCTAACTATGTATCTATAGAGCTTAAACATGTAATTGAAAAAGTAAAAATACAATTCAGTAATTTTACCCACATAATATTGAACAATATTTAAAATTTTTCCTCCATCAAAAAGATGAAAGTTTCTAGTTATTTAAATATATGTAATACTGTATAAAGGTTTTATGAGAGAATTATTTCTATTGTTATAAATAAGAAAATTCATTCTCCAAAATTATTTATGAAGGAAATGACCAATAGATGCCCAGTGTTAATGCAAAAATAACTCATCACTTGTTTGGGGAGAAATTAAGTTTCCCAACTTGTAGTTCGATATATGTGTGTGTATGTATGTGTGTATATATATATATATATATATATATACACACATACATACACACACAAATTTGGAATAGCATTATTTATTTATCTATTTATTTATCTATCTATCTATCTATTTATTTATTTTAAAGATTTTATTTGTTTATTTGTCAGAGAGAAAGAGAGAGAGCATAAGCAAGAGGAGTGGCAGGTAGAGGGAAAGCAGACTCCCTACTGAGCAAGGAGCCTGGTGTAGGACTTGATCCCAGGACCTTGGGATCATGACCTGAGCTGAAGGCAGATGTCTAACCAATGAGCCACCCAGGCATCCCAGAATAGCATATATTTAATGCCTGGAAATGCCATCAGGAAAAGGATAAGAGAGGAGTGATTTCAGATAAATAGAACAAAAATCATAGAAAATTAACATTCTAGACATTGCAGCCTCAAGGTTAGCTTTGATTTACAAAGCACCATTGAACCTATTTCTCTTTGGTAGACTCTTGGAAATAAGGAAAAGGGAGATTTAATTTTTATGGGCACTCATCCTGATCTGGACAATAAAGCTGCTTGGGGAAACCTCCCCAAAAAATCCAATAGGGCCCCTTTTGGATGGTTTGGAAAGGCCTCCAGGAGAACTTAAAAGAAAAACCCTATTGTCTCCTCCAACTCTGATACATATGACATTCTGTATTAGTTGACATCCCAACTCAGTTAAAATGCCATGGTTTTAATAAAGAAAGCTTGAATTCTGATTCATTTCACAGGATAGCAAGTCTATCCATGTTTCTAGAATTTGTATAATGAAATACAGAAATGAATTCAGCCTAAAATTCTGGAATTTATATAATGAAATACAGAAATGAATGCAGTCTAAAAAGCCTAAATTCAAGCGTAAGTGAATTCATTTCTATAAAATAAAGATTGTGTCAAGAGAAGACCAGTAATCTTCACAAAACTTCATAAAAAGCTGACATTCATTCAACAAAAATTATGTCCTTTTTTTACTTTTATTCTCATCAATATGACATTTTCCAAAGACTGGAATGTCTACAACTGCTTTGCAGACTACAGTTCATTGAAGAACATAAACTATGGATCATATTCTCTCTTAGAACACTCCTGCTTTAACTTAATGGAAATTAATTTAATTTAATTAATTCAAAGATCCTGCATTTGTACAAATTAACTTATGTTCTCAGTATGTGGTTATTGGTTCACTAAAAATGTTAGCTATGAGATAATTTGTCTGTTAGATGTTTTATTGTCTTGTAAGAATAATGATAAAGAATTTCAGAAAAGAATGTCAAGTACAAGTATCCCGAGGGATTTAAACAAAGAAACATGTCTAGGGTAGCATCATAGCTTTGACAACAGTAGTCTTATTTGATTTGATTGTAAAAAAATATATGTAAAACGTATTTTTTAGTTTATTTGTGTTTATCTGTGTTATCATGTGTTTGAGTAATATCTGTGCCAGAATTGAATAGGAAATGGCAGAAGCTTAAATCCATGTATCTACATGAGCTAATGGGTCCTTATTCACACACCAGTTATAAATTAGAAGAAATACTACATCTTCAGAATGGACTACTATGTTTATCAGTTTACAGAAAAGGAAACGTGGACCAGCTCATAGGAGTTTAGAAAAGCAGCTATACACAGAACAAAAAAATAGGAAGAAAATGGTTTATCATCTTAAGAATTATTGTCTAGTTGGTATCAATTTGCATAGTTGCAATCATGTCAAACAAAGGCCTTCCCCCACAGATTAGCATTCAATGGTCAAGAACTGACAAGATAGAATGTAAACCGTAGACAGTTGGTTTGCTTTGGAGAATAAGGAGAGATGAGCAAAGAGAGGATACTATTGTTTAGAAAACAACAAAACTCTTCTGAAGTGACTGAGTGTTTCACTAGTTGTTATACACCTAGGCAGCCATGATAATTATTATTATTGTATTTTAATATTTTGAAGGGTATTTAGTTGGCAACATTAATTCCTGAAAACTGTTTGCCAACTCTATTGTTTTGAAAGTCATTTTGGCCAAATCATTGTTTAAGTATACTGGTGTTTTCCATCTAACTTTCGGGTAACGGGGGTTCCATGTGGACTGGAGAGGCCAGGACTGGGGAGTAACTATGGCTTCTGCGCAAGGGCAGAAAATTTCCACAGAGTGAAGCAAGTAGTGTGGGGGACCGAAAGCTTTCAGTGTGCTGAAGAAAGGAAGTATACTCCTCTGTGTGTCAGAATAGGTAGAAAGACAGCCCAGCTATATGCTTTTAATCATTTTAACTGGCAGCAGTCAGAATTTCAATAAATAAATCTTAAGAATACTGTTTATACAACAGATTTAAGTGACCTTGAATGTCTTTTAAACTCCCAATTTATCATGAACAAACCCGTACTGGGTTCATATGCAATGTATTAATCATCAACTGTATAAAATAAGCTACACAATAAAATTAAATCTCAATTTACCAAAACATTAACATGCTAACAACTTTGTTAAGTCACAGTGTAAAAGCGAAATGCATAAAACACTAGAATCACTATACCAAACAATATAATTGAAGTTAAAACGCTATTTTCTGTGGTTCTTTTAGAGAAAATAACAAGTTGTTTACTTTAATGCAGTGACATTTTATTTTGTGATTAATTTTAAAATAACACTGTAAAAACTACAAACTCATTTTAATTTGACAAGCATTTGGTAATTAATTTTCAAACAATGCTATGGGAACCCAGAAAGCACTCTTCCTTTGACATGTATTTTATAATTTATTTTAAAACAATGCTGCACAAATCTGCAAAGGCATAATTCATTTGGGAGTTCATTAATTATGCAAATGAGTTGCAATTAACAAATCTGTTCCAAGGATGGCATTTGCATAATAATGAACTTCATGTTTGTGACATTATTTAATAAGATACCTTTGTGCATTTTTAAACAAAACACTCCTGTGAATACTATATGATGAGATGGGGTTGAAAATGGACATCTACTCAATGAGATTCAAAACTGTATCCAGAAAAATGTTGTTAAAATAAACAGAATTATATATAATTCAAATAATAAATATGGATATTCCATTTAAAGCACAGGGGTTTTGATTAATCTCAGCTTCCCTAAATAGCATAAGACTTTAATTTACATTTATAAAAACCAACATACAAATAAGGCTAAAGCAAGCTGAATCAAGAAAAACTATAAATTTCTATTTAATATTTCAAATGAAGGTAGGTCATATGTTGTACACATGAATCT
This sequence comes from Ursus arctos, assembly GCF_023065955.2. Taxonomy (NCBI): domain Eukaryota; kingdom Metazoa; phylum Chordata; class Mammalia; order Carnivora; family Ursidae; genus Ursus; species Ursus arctos. Next base: position 59,516,951 of record NW_026622763.1, read on the forward strand.
TAAAATACATATCTTTCAATAGGAAGGAAAATGTAACATCAAATCAAAGACCCCTCCTTTCTCAGGGGTTATGGCAGGATGACTACAAAACTCAGATGATATTCACTTATTCAGTCAGTTATCATTTATTGAACATCTACAATGACCAGACTGTCCTCAAGTTAGGGCAGATCAAAAGAAGAATAAGACGTATGTCTACCTTCAAGTGTCATGAAGCCTAATGAGGGACACAGATATATAAATACCAAAATTCAATGAAAGTTATCTTAAAGAAATGCCAAGTGTTATAGGAGTACAGATGATAAGAATAACAAACTGAGTTTGATGGAATTCAGGAAGTTCTCAAAGATAAAAAGGGGACAAAATGTTTTGAAGGATGTGAAGAAGTTCACCAGTAGGTAAGAAGGTCAGAGTATTTGAGAAAAAAGAAACCACATACATAAAGTCATGAAATAGTGAATGATTGACATATGTTTAAGAAAATAGTAAGAAGGTCACTGTGACTTGAAGCAGAGGATATGGGTTGGGGAATAAGTGCTTTTGGAGCAAGACTGTCAGAAGTCTCAGAGATCTAGTTTGAAATTTTAGAAAGTTAACGAGGACAGTGTTACGGTAGATGGGCTTGGAAGTGATGGAACGATGGGCAATTTTCTCTGAGCTAATCAGCAGAGAGTATCTTGAATGATCCGTGGCACATGTTTTGAGTATAGGGTGAGATCAGATGAGTTTGCAAGCCAAGTATTTGCCATTCCAAATCAATGTAACTCTGTCGTGACCATAGGATTTTATGATTCTATCATATGTTTTTCCTAAGTACTTTTTCTTTACTTGTGCTTTTAGCCTCTCCAGTCACGTTTCAGTTTGATGCCAAACATCTCTTAGAAATTACTCCATGCCCTGACTTCACCATCTTTCTGCAGCTAGAGAGTCTTCCAAACCCAGCCTTATCTACCCTCCACTTAACTAAAGTTTATCCAGACTTCAAAACGATATCCTCGTGGCTTGGAAATTTAAGTAAATAAGTAACAACGAGTGATACTGTAGCCCTACCAGTCAGGCAAACTGGTAGTACCTTTATCACTAGTTGGTATTCTTGGCTGAGTTTTATTTCAAAATCTCATTGTAGAAAGAATAGTTGAATGAAGGAAAAAGATATGTCCTGATACTAGAATTTAACAACCCTACTTTTAACTCAGAGGCAGGTTTTGTTTTTATTTAGTTTAGTTTATTTTCTTTTGCTTGTATTTAGTATAAAGATATCCACTTTCTTCAGTTTTTTTTTTAGTAAGTTTTTTATTTTTCTTTCCTTTCAGCTGTTGCTGACAGTGAGTCTTGTCACCCATCCCACAAAAGCCAAAAGAGGGAGGTAGACATTTACTGCCTCTTGGTCATCCAGCACCCCTTCTCCATTCTTCTCATTCTTTCCTTTGGGGAATTGTCTTTTCCTCATTGTGTGCAGTTCTACTTGGTGCTAAAGCTGGGTGCTTTCCCTTCTATTTCTTCCACTAGATTCCATTAGGCCTTGAAGTCTAAGGAAAATGCTATTTGGAGCAAATGACGTTTAAACAAAAGATAAGAGTCCGGGTGAAGGCTCTATACCGTCAACGGTCATTTCTAATAATGGCATTGATCCCTGATAACTAGAAGCAGAGGTTGAAAGCCCCCCCCCCCAGCTTTTTTTAATGATTTATTTATTTATTTTAGAGAGGGAGAGCTGGGAGGGGATAGAGGGAGAGAGAGAATTGTAAGCAGGCTCCATACCCACCATGGTGCCCATGCGGGTCTCAATCTCACAACCCGAGATCATGACCTGAGCCGAAACTAAGAGTCAGATGCTTAATCGACTGAGCCACCCAGGTGTCCCAGAGGTTGAAAGCCTTTTAGAAGATTACAGAAACACAGAGAATTCAACTCTGTCTGCTCCCTCCACCTTCATACCGGTTCCTCAACCTAGTTTTGCCCCTGCCTTTAGAAGGACTAGACAAACAGGCTTGTGTTGTGGCATCTTGAAAGCAGGAATGGGTAACTTGGCCAGATAGTAATGGTCCTAATGTAAAGGCAGCTATGCCTGGTATCAGCCATAAGACCTTGAACTTCAGGGCCATTTTGTCTGCCCCAGACAACTAGCTAGCTAAAAATGACTTCCAGCTGTCATTGAGATGCACCAGGTTTAAAAATGTTAAAAGGACAAAAAATATTTTTTTAAATTATGGCAGTGTAGTAATTGCATTGTCTATGGCCATTAAAATAGCAATTACATTTGTTTATCATGGCAAGAATCATATGATTTTAGATACAAGAGATTTCAGAATGAAAATTTCCATCAGGCACCTGGATATGTTAAAATATTTGGATACTAGGCATTGTGATAAAGTATTTCATCACAAAATACAAAGAATTGTTGAGAGAGAAAAAAGAAAACATTGTTGAGTGAAGAAAAAGTATTACCAGGGCAAATACTATCCTCATATAGTTTTTATTAAATAGTATATGTAGGAGGTGGAAGGAAATGCCTTATGACCCGTGTATTTGTCTGACGATGCCATACAAACTCTGATCAGGCTTTGAAATTCCTTTTTCTCTATTTATGTTTCCCAAATCCTCATAAAGCATTCCCCAAATACTCAGAACAACATGGATGCTGTTCTCTCTACAAGTTCACAAACACTGAGGCAGTGACCATCCTCTTCCTCAGCAAGGATATCAGCCATAATCTATTCTGAAGGACTTCCTTCTCATGTCCCTTCTCCCTTTTGAAATCCAGTTGCCAGAAATGGTTAGTCTCTTGGAGTTAACCCAGGCTGCTGTCAGCAGGCATTTTTAAGTTGATATCTGAGAGCGTCATGGAGCATAAGCGTTTTCTCTGGTTTGACTTTATGTGCACATGAGGCCAAAGGAGGTTTACACTTGACTATTACTAGATGCAGCTGATTTAAAAAAAATTTTTGACTAAAGTGCAGTGCCTTTTTTTTTATATCAGCAATTCTTGTCCCTAGCTGGGGGCTCTGAGATTTGCAGATTTTTTTTTTTTTGCTTTTTTTTTCCTTCTGTATGTAGCCTACAATATCCTGATACAAAAGGCGTATCCAGTTTCAATGGTCTATTATTCTATGTATATTTTGATGGTATTCCATGCCAATAAGTAACAGTAGCAATAACAAAAAGCAAAACAACAATGCAAGAAAAGCTATTGTTTTCCACGGTATTGTTAATTCTTTTATCTTAAAATAGTGAAAGTATGCCTTTTTACACTTCACAATTGGAAAACACAGTAGCTCCGAAGAGATTTTATATTTGAAGAATTAGCATATGTTATTGCTGCCTTACTCAAGCAGACCCTGAACAGGATTCTGGGAGACAGATGCTTAGTTGTTGATTGGCTTTCTACAATGATATGACACTTTGTCACTGAGCACTGCCCATTTGGCCCATATTTCCCTGACCCACCCCACTCCACACTCCAATTAAGTCTGGCAGTGTTAAGTCTGAGAAGCCATTTTGCTCAGCTGGTAGTCTCGTAGGGCTCTGTGATTAAATATGTTATGATAGGACTCAATACATACACATTCTAGTCTGTGGAGTTTCCATTTTATATCAAAGGGGGATCAGTAGTAAAAGAATAACAGGTGACAATATACTATTCTGAGGATAGAAAATGTTCAGATGGCTACTACCTTCACTGGGAGGTAGTATAATGAACTTCAAGATTAAGACCACAGATTTTGGTCTAGGATTCAGTTCCCAGCTCTGGCTCCCCTGTTTCCTTATTCATGAAACAGAGATAATAATAGCATCTATCTTCAGGGTTGTTTTGACATGTATATATAGTAACTACACTACATATATATCAAGTTAAAGTTAAAAGACCTATAAAAGTATATATAAATATATTACTATATAAATATACTATAAAAGTATATAAAGTATATTAATATATATTATTAATAATTATTAATAAATACATACTCGTATGTATTTATTAATATATTTTATATTACAATATAAACATTGATATGTAAAAAAGTCCGTAAGAAGAACTTTGGGCAGTGGCTCCCATAAAGTGTTTATTAAATGCTAGTAATATCATTACTGTCATTATATTCTGTCACATGTAAGCCTATATATATAGTATGAAATCAAAGGTCATACTGCTCTTCCCAATAAGAGCAGAACTGAAATAATGTTCCTCCCCTTACCACCTTGAATTAGATCCATGTAATAGAAAACCGTAATAATAGTGACTTTAAAAAAGGTAAAAGTTTATTTCCCTCTCATACAGAAGAAATCTGGGCTTCGGTGGCCCAGGCTGCTGTGACAGCCACATGGTCATCGAGAATCCACAATGCTTTGCTTTTTTGGCTCCCATTCCACCCTCAAGTTTACCTCATAATTCCAGACGGTAATCAGAACTCCATTCCCACATCTGCAGTTCAAACATTAGGACAAGGGAACAAAACATTAAATATCCCTGCTGAATCCATTCCCTTTGAGCAGCCTACCCAGAATTCTGTTTCACTTCCTGGGCTGGCACCTCATTTGGTCACATCTACATGTAAGAGAGGAAGAAAACTATAGTCCTTAGGTTGCTTGCTTTCTACCCCAAATAAATATTTGCTCCTGAAGAAGAGGGAGAGGATGAATATTGGACGGCAACTTGCGTTCTCTACTCCTTCTTCATTTGTGGCGGGAAAAGTGAGAAGTTCTATCTGAGCACGGATGCATAACCTCGAACTACTGAAAAGCTGATGCTAGGCTCAAACGTGGGGCCCAGGCTTCCTCTACGTGGCAGCCACTTAGGCTGACTTACTTGATCCAGGAATAAAAGGGTTATAGAGGAATGTCCATAATATAAAGCAGAGATCAGAAGATTATACACTTTATAAATCAATGACCCCTTTGTACTCTTTAGCCATTTCATTATGGGTTTTCTCTTCGTATTGCTCAGAGCATTTGGCCTTGTTGACCCCCAGCAAGTTGTGAATTAGCCCATTCATCTTAAAGAGAAAAAGGGATATCTAGTGTAGTACATGTTACATATTCTTTATTTGAAATGTAATAATTTTTCAAGAGAATGTGTTTACTTGCGCAATTTTGTCATCAGCTTATCGAAAGTATCCATAGACTTAAGAATACATGTTAAACTGATGTAGTTGTGAAATACCATTCGTAATCATTTTCCCCTAACTATACATAAGTGCTGAAAATTGAGCTTAATTTTTCTTAGCTAGATAAACATAGCCAAAGTGTTGCTTGATTTAGATTCAAACATATAATCTGAAAACAGAGACTTCAATTCTAGTGTTTTCCTAAAGAATGTTTGGGAACAGGAAAAGTGGTAAATTTTTTTTCCTTTATTTTTTTAAAGACTTTATTTATTTGAGAGAGAGAGACAGAACAAGCACAAGGTGCTGAGGGGCAGGGAAAAACAGACTCTCTGCTCAGCAGGGAGCCCGATGTGGGGCTCAATCCCAGCACCCTGGGATCATGACCTGAGCCAAAGGCAATCGCTTAACTGACTGAGCCACCCAGTTGCCCCGTTTTTTCATTTAATTAAAAGAAGGACTCTTAACATTTTATTATTTTTATCTGGCCTATGTAAGTATCTGCAAACTCTCTTTGGAGGAAGAGTTGATTCAATTTTTAAACTTGTTATTTCTGATGGTCTTGGATTAACAACTATTCAAGGATCCTGAATTTATAAATGAGCTATGTTGTGACAGTGGTGTGTAAGATGAAAGACAATATACATAATCTTAGCTACTTCTGGTTATAATAATTTTGGAAAACATTGCATTCATTTCATAGCAATACAATTAGGACTAAAACTGAAAATCTGAATAAAATGAAAAATTAAAATGGCCTATTAAGAAATGTCTACAAAGAACTTGGAGGAATTGTTTTGACTATTTGTATCTAAAGATCTAAAAGATGGGGAGGGAAAAATCATCACCATACAATGGAAATCAGGTTAAAAGACAAACACATACAAAAGAGCAATTGACATTGAAGAAACCCGGATAAAAAAAGAAGGGATGCTGAGTTCAGGAGTCAAAGGCCTTCGCTGAAGACAAGGTCTCTTTGCTTCTGAGGCTCCACCACCTTGTGATTCCCCAACAAAGGACTATTCTTTGACTGAATTACCACTCTTACTCCTGTGACCCTATTTCCTTTCCCCGAAACTTAGTCTGACCTCCCTTTCAAAAGAGAAACGTTTAACTCCCCAGAATCTCTCTCAACCTAGGTCTACAGGCTAGAGATCCTCCAGGAAATTTCTCTTGACTTTAGAGATCACATGTTCTGGAAAATCCCACTGTATTCTAAGAGAACCATTTCAAGTCACAATTTAATGAGGAGTGATGTTGTCAGATGCAGGGAGACAGGTGGAATATTTTCTGGGTTCAGGGACACCTAACTTCCTACCCTTTATAAACTCTGTGTAATCAATAAAAATTCAATAAAAACATGAAAAAGTGAAACTTCATAATTTGAACAGTACTAACTCAGGGCCCTTCAGATGTTGATTGAGTCAAAATGTACCTTTTTCTAATCAGGGAAGCCATGTACAAAGGCTGTTTTCGAAAGCCAGAGGACCAGCACTACTAAACAGACCATCTAGGACAGCTGTGCAAGTTCAACAGTGAAATAATGAGACATTCCAGACTGCTGCCATTTGATATGAGGTGCCCAGACAAGGTCTCTGAGGCAGTAAAACAAGGGTCGGTAACACAATGAGAAAAAAAAAAAAATAGTGTGAATGGAATGAGTAATACTGAATGGAATTAAGATTCTACACTTGCTTCACCAAAGATTTATAATCAAGAAAATCTCAAACCTAAATAAAGTAAGGCCTGGAATGTTGGAAAGCTTCAAGAGATGGGAACATGTGTGAGGCTGCCAAATGGGTCATTGTTTCTAAAAATGATGTGTCCCAAGATGACAGCAGACGTGTTTTTCAGACAACTGGCATTCATTTATGTGATTGCTCCAATACTTTCTTCTTTCTTGATTCGTCCAGAATCTGTTCTGTTCTGACAAGGCTGGAGAGGAATCCACATGTGTTGCCAAATTGAACATTGTGACCGTTAGGGGGTTTAGGTTTTATGAATATCATTTTCATTTGGTAAATGTTGCTACAATATTTAGGGAAGGAAGAAGAAATAGGTCCGATTGAGCATGCATTCAGTAGTCAGTTCAGAAAGCTCAGAGGCTAGAAACAGCTTCCTGTGAATGAGCTCTTTTTATGTAAGTTCAAAGGACTAATTATTATTTGTATATTTTAGTTGTTTTTCCTCCTGATTATTCCTTAAGGTCTTTCCAATGGCATTTGCCTTTGATTAGCATCTGTTAAATTTTATTGTGTTCTCGTATGATTTGTTGGCTTTATCAGTGGTAGTTGGAAATGGTTTCAGTGTAGGGCTACTCATTATTTTCCAAAGACTGATTTCCAGAAAATTTACATGCTGTCTTCCCTTATATCCTTGCGGTTTCCTCACTCCTACATCTACCCCAGGCAGCTGCTTTCTGCGTCCCTGTCTTAATTAAACGGGTCGCTATTTACACAAAGCTAGCAGTCATCCTCTATCATAGCTCTTTTACCCCCACATGCAATCAATCACCCAATCTTGACGGTTCTGCTGCAGACATGTCTTCAAAATCTGTTGCTTCTTCTCCTTTCTTATCATCTCTCTACGAGGCTATTGAAATGACTTTCTCGCTGGCCTCCCTGTCGTGATTCTGCAGTCCCTTTTTCCTCCCCCCTCACATCCCTCCCGGCTACTACTGGCCATCATAGGCAAGACCTACAGAGTTGATTCTCTGGTTAAGACTTCCTTCCATTCATCTCCCATTGCCTGCAGGATACACTGCAGTCACTAGGGTGGTACCAAGGCCATTTCTTATCCTACCTCAATTCCTTTCCAGCCTCATCTCCTGCTACATCCTCCCATGCCCTCTGCTTCTAAGCACTGACCATCTCACTATTCTCTAAAATTCTATGCCCTTTTATGACTCTGTGTCTTGACATGCAGACCTTGAGCCTCAAAAGCCTTTCCTCACTCTCTCTGTCATTCTTTTCTTTTTTTAATGAGATTCAGTCCAAATGTCTCTTTACCGTGATAGCTTTCCCTGCGGTACCTGGCAGAGTGTGCTGTTCCTTGAAGTCTGTTGAGACCTATAGTACAGAAACCTATGTTATGACATGTGCCATGTTCCGTGTGGAATCACCTTACTATGTGGCTGCCTCTGAACCTTCTGTGAGCTCTATGATAGCAAAACCTGTTTTATTCATCTTTTTATACCCACCTCCAAGCATGGGTCCTGGCACAAAGCAGGGGCTCAGAAAGAGTTTGGGTATCATGTGATTTTGTAAGGCAGACATTTCAGATTGCTTATAAGCTTTAATAATAGCAAGTCTTCTGTCGGCATTCTGAGAAAATCCTACACACAAGAAATGATTTTTAGTAGCAAGAAATTTCTGCATAAAATCAACAAATGAGGCTACAATACCATGATCATAAATGGGAAAATGCCCAGCTAACATCCATCCATCCATCTACCCATTCATTCAACAAATATTTTTGAGTGTCCACTCAGTGCCAGGTGCTATGCCACATGCATCAACAAGAACAGCTCTGGGGAAAGACTGAGAAGTCTTTACAGGCATGACTGGAAACTCAACTAATTCTACCAGCAATATTCTCTGGGCAAATGAGCAATAGTGTGTATGTGTGTGTACATATATACACACACATATATAATATATAAGAGTGGCATTTGAAATGTTTAACCATCAGTCAGGTAGATACATTTATTTTACCCTGAAGCCCTTATCTACAGGAAAGGTGTGCTGGCATGACGTGAGAAGAGATAGGAGAAGGCACAGTAAGACGATCTACCAGCAAGCCAAGGACTTAGGGTGCAGCTTTGAAGAGAGATTTTAAGCCTCTCCATCTCTCTTTCTTTCCAACCTCACAGGGGGGGAAAATCAGTAATGAATTAGAGATCGAAGCATCTGATTTTTTTATTGTTTGAGTAGCCACACACCATTGGCAACTGTTTTCTAGAGGCTATCAGTCTTTGTGCTGGAAAACACTGTATTACTTTAAAAAAAAAAGTGGCTTTTTTGTGAAAAGCGGGGCAATGGTCAACCAAGAAAGATGATAAACCCAACTCTTACCGGCAGAGCTGATAATGATCAGTCGGTTGCGTGCTATTTCACAGCTGATACCTCTTCCAACAACAACAAACAAAAAAAGGAAAAAAATGATATTAATTGCAAAAGTTTCACAGATGTCTGCAGCAGTTGACCAGAGCTCCTGGGTTATTGCTTGTCAAACTATTAATGGGCTTGGCTAACCATGACAGTCATTACTTTTCCCCCTCCTGTGAGCTACTTTCTGTGTAATTTATGCATAGGTTTTGCCAAGATTTGACAACTTTCAGGATATTAACATAAAATTAGACTGCCGAGCTGAACAATGGGTGGCTTTAAAATTAGCTGTGGTGGAAACCAAGCAAACAGAATTGGCTTTTCCTTTACATTGCTAAGTTTATTATCGATGTCTTCCTTTCCACATGTAAGAGATCATGTCAGCAATTCTGTACAGATTAGAGGAAGGAGGAAGGTCTGAGAGAAGCATGCTACCCTTTGACCTTGGAGAAGAAGCTGTTGTAAGCCAGGCAAGCTCCCGCGAGTTAAAATGCCTGACAATGGCTGAAATGAACTTGTGCAGCAACCATTCCTGAAATTTATCAGAACACACCCACATTTTGAAGCTCATCTGAGAGGAGAACCTTCCCTTTGCCATCTCTCAGTTCCACACAGCTTGCTCTTGAATGCCATTACAGAATGCGATGTGCGTGTTAATAAGCCAGGACATCTGGTAACCAGCTTTTTTCTGATTCATTAACCGACTCTGCTTCTGTGGCCAGCGGGGATGAGAGGAGAAACTGGAAGGTTTTGCTTTTAGCAAATGGGCACTTGATATATGCCTTGCTTCTTTGGTCTTGCCTCAACTTTTCAACTTTACTCCAAGGTCAGCATTTAAATATTTGCAAGCAACCTTTGGTGAGCAGTGTCTTGTCCCATATAGAAAACACATAGTACATAAATCATTCTATATAGTCTGAGAATGCAGAAAAGAGGAAACGAATCTTAGAAATCGTGTAGCCTAAATCCTATTTTAAGGCAGATCAGGAAGTAAAGAACTTGCTGGATCACTCAAGTATGGTTGTGACAAAGCAGGGCACAGACTCCGTATCCCTTGATCCCCCGTCCAGTCTTTCTACCTCAGCACGTTGTTTTTGCTAACTTTTGTTTTGTTCATTTGCCTTATGGTTAGTTTTTAAGTCACCAGTGTCTGCCTGATTTTTCTTTTCTGACCTCCCATTTGTATGCCTTTAGAACAACGAAGCGGACTACAAGTGCCGAATCAGTCCTCCTGCCTCCCCTAATAAGTGATTAGGGACCCATTCAAGCATTTATAAAAGGTACTTAGGGATAGTTAATTTAAACTTTTGAAGAATGGACAACTTCAATCCAGGTTGTGAGTAACCGTAGGGAACAGAATTAACTAACTAGAATATGAGAGAACTCAAATAGAAAATAGATTAGGTTCTAAAAACCTCCCAATAATTAAGATGTTTAAAATTAAAAAAAAATAATAATACAACAAGAACAAACTACTGTCCCCTTCAGAAATTTTTTAAAAAGCAAAAAAACCTTCTTATTGAAGTAAACTAGGTCTGAATGCTCAAGAGAGTGATTCGAGTAAAAGAAGTCTGACTTGATGATACATGTTGGGCGATGAAATGGACAATGAAGTTTCCATATGCTGTTTTTATGCAGTAATTAGAAACTGTCACACACCGTTTCATTTTTTCATTTCCTTGGGCTTATTTGCATGTTGGAACTTCCTTTGGAGCAGAATGGAGAGCATCAAACTGGCACCCAGTTGAAATGAGGAGCAGCGGCTCGTGGGCGTCCCCCCCAGCTCCGAGGCAGGAGGGAAGCCAGGGGCAGGTAGCGCGGGCGCGCGGAGGACGGCGAGGCTGCCAGCGGTGCAGCTGCCCTGGACGCTGTTCACATGGCGCCTCCGCCTGCCCGGGTCCGAACGCTAACCGAGCCCTCCCGTCGGTCATTACGAAGCACTTTGGCTCCCCGAAGCTGCTCTCCCTCTTCAAGCACTTTCATTCCATCCCAATTATCTTTCCTTTTCTATTTGCCTGGGCAGACTTGAAGGCAGGTACCCTGTCTTCCCTACTGCCAGGCACAATACGGTTCCCACGGGGCCTTAGCAAATCTAAATAAATAACCTTTTCAGGTCTGGATTCTTATTTTCTATCTTTTTCTGTCTTTTTAAAAATTCATCAGCAGGGGCACCTGGGTGGCTCAGTCTGTTAAGCTTTCAGCTCAGGTCATGATCCCGGGGTCCTGGGCTCACACCTCCTGTCAGGCTCCCTGCTCAGCAGGGAGTCTGCTTCTCCCTCTCCCTCTGCCCCTCCCCCCTGCTCATGCCTTCTCTTTCTTTCTCTGTCTCAAATAAATAAAAATCTTTGAAAAAATAAAATCATCCGCATTGTAAAAACAAAAAATTAGTCCAAGCAGTTTCCATTTAATAAGGATTGTAGCTAGAAGCTGTAAACTCCAGAAGTCTTTTGAATGTCAACTGCATTCTAAAAATCTGCTGCTTTCTTTTACTAAGCTGTTACTAGCAAAATGAGAAATCCCAGGAAGCTGGGAGTAGAAAGAAACTTCATTTGTCTAAGATGGATTATCTATCTACCTGGACAGCTATTCAACGGAATATTAAAAGACCTGAAACTGTAAGAAGAATTGAATTAAGTGGGCATGATTTGACTTACAATACAGTCAAAGAGTTTCCTAATACCACAGTGTTGTCAGAAAGAAATTCCTTGAGAAGTTTAAAATGCCATCTTAATTAAAATCATTTAAGTAAATTATTTATTTAAAAATAAGCATCAAGAAAAACAAACCTCTGATTAATTCCACCTCCAGAAACAAGCCTTATTACTATTTTGATCCTTGACTTTTTCGTGTGTGAATATATAGATACATTTATATATAAATTGTTCTCAAAAAGGTTGACTAATAATAAACTAGTGCTTTGTAATATGGTTTTGGCATAAAAGACACCAAGAACATTTTTTTTTCATGACCAGTATTTCTATTACATTATTTTAATGGCTGTATAGTGTTCTAGAATGTAGGTATTCCATATTTTATTTAGGCAGTCTCCTTTTTTTAAAGACATCTAGATGTTCTAAAATTTTTCCTATTACAATCAATGTGATGACCATCATTGAACATTCACCTTAAGCATTTCTTTATTTCTTTGGGATCTATTTTCAGAAGTAGAAGTGACTGGTAAGAGGTTTTGCCCATTTTTAAGGCTTTTGATACATATTGCCATTTGCCTTCCAGAAAAGTTGTATTAATTTAGAATCCCACCAGCAGAGCATGGCACACTTGTTTCCTCGCTCCCCTGCCAACACTCAGCATTATGGTTCTTTTTAATCTTTGCTAATCTGAGGAGTGAAAAATGGTGTGTCTTTGTTGTTTTAATTCATTCATTCCTGAAACCAGAATTTCTGCAGCTAGAATGGCACCTACTCGCTCCTATACATAATTGCATGTCAGTCGTTATACCTAGAATTCATTATTACTTGTATTTTCTAGTACCTTCAGGGGTTTACAGCAGGTAAAACTAATCTGTTTAGGCCACAAGGCTGTTCGGTCTCCTAGGAAAATACAGATTTATGCAAATAAGGCATGGGGGCTATCTTCTTCCTTGTGTCTGGGAAAATACAAAATACAATGACATTTAAAAGCCATGCTTTGCTTGGTGCTGAGGGAGAAAGGCGTGAGCTGGTTGGAAGATAACCGTGCTATTGGTCAGCCTGGGGGATGGCATACATTGGCTACGGCACAACTGCTAGAGGTGACTGTGTTGGTATCTGTAACATGTTGATGTGTGAAGTGAAAAAATGAATCCTATTCCTCAGGAGAGTCCTGCATATGTCAAGTATATTGTCTCATTAAGCCAATCCATTTATCAACCCGCTGAATGCCAATTAAATTGCACAGGATGGTGCAGGTATATGGTGGGCTATTGGTGCCAAACTTTATTACAGCTGAGCTTTGCTGGCGCAGTATGTTCCACCCAGCAAAATGGCAGGCGTATCAAAGCCAAATTAAATGTTCTTGAAATAATGCCTTTAAAGAGGACGAAATGCCACAACCTGGCAGAAGAGAATGTGAAATGTAATGTCAGTTCTTAGTGTACTTTTAGTTCCAATGAAGATGTCAAGGCTCAGATCCAGCCAGTGCCAAATGTCTTCACAGCGTGCAAATTAGATCAGTGTAATTTCATCAGGAGAATGATCAGACTCTGCTGTAGCTATGGTTGAATTCACTGCTTCTGCCGAGGGCTGGGCTGAGGACTGGGGGCCAGCTGAGCTCACACTGCCATCCTCAGAAAGAGAGGGAATCTGGTTTAATGTATTGTTCTCTTGATGCCACCGTTGAAAGTCAGCCCCACCTCTCAGAAATATTGCTAAATGAGCATCTAACATAGATTACGTTGATTTTTTTTGGAATTAAAAAAAAAATCTGTTCAGTGAAAATTAAACCCCAAGTAAGTAAAATACTAAGCTAGCTGCCAGGAGGTATTAGAAGCAGAAGAGTTTTATGTTTGTGATTAAACATGAGATTTGTCTGAAAACATCAATATTGGTATTAAATACTTAGAGTATTCAAATTCCAGGTATGTTTGGAAATATATATCATCTAATACATTGATATAATGTTGCATATTAAGAGGCACTAGAGATAAATAAATTGGTTATACGAAATAAACAATACTGAAAATTTCTAACTAAAAAAAAAAGCCCATCAAGAATGTTGCAACTTATATGCAGCGTTAAGTGTAGTAGAAATGGGTCAGGGTAGGTATCTTGGGAAAAACACTATAAGTGACTTAACATTTGGAACAAATTGAGATGAACCAATTTTATAACAAAAGGATACTTCTCATCCTAAAATTGTTTACTTTTTTGAAATCGTTTCTTAATGCAGCACTGTTCAATGTATTCCTGAAATGTTATTTTAGTTTAAGAATGGATTTTTCTTTTCTTTTTCACATCTAGTTTTCTATCAGAGTAATAGTTTCAGGTTTCCTTTTGGATTTGTTACTGTATCCTCAGGAAAGACAAAGCAGGTATCCCCACACTTGGGTGGAAGCAAAAGCACCTAGAGAATTTTCCGTGTTTCATGTTTAAAGAAGTTGTGGTTGATTTGCAGCCTTTTCAAACCATGCACATTATGCTAATGCAATAATTAAGCACATTGTTTTAATTTTATTTGCATAATATTTTTAAATGGTTATTGTATGATCTTTATAAGATAAACAATGCTAACTAATGAAAAGGAAAATAAAAAATTACCATTACCCACCATGCAGACATAACAATGCTAATAGTTTGTATTTGTTTTTTCTAGTCTTTAGTCAGTATACACCTGATTTTTTCCAATTGAGATTCTATTGTCTATATAGTTTATCTCCTGCTCTTAACATAGCATGAGCATTTCCTATGCCAATAAACAGTCTTTAAAATGATTTTAATGGTACAGAATACTCTATTGTATGTAACCTTCCCTATTTTTGGATATTTGTATTAGTATTTAGCTATTTACCTTCACAGTGAGCATACTTACAAATAAATTTTTGTCTATATCTAATTAACTTAGGGCAAATTCCTAAGAGTTGAGGAATTACAAAGTCAAATGTATGAATTTCAAGGTTCTTGTTACTACCATGCTATTTCTCAGAAGCTACGCATAAATCTATTATTTGTAGCCCTCCCAAAAAATTCCTTGACAAAATGAGATTCATTAAACAATTCATATTTTATATACCACCATCTATATTATCACTTCTACATTTCAAATCTTAAATAGAAATGGGATGAAAAATAATTCAAAATACTCTAAAACTACCTGAAGTCTGAGACTAAGATTATGGCTATCTTCCTTCTGTTATTGCTCTTCACTAATGAAAAATGTGCATTCTCAGTTACCGGAAACTAATTTAAGTGATTGATTCAGTTATTGTGGAACACAGTGAAAGTCAATGAAAATGATTTTCCCAGCCTTGAAACTATTTTGACATTCTCCCTGTATATTTACGTGGTATAGACAAACCAATAATTTACTAAAAGCTAGTGTTACTTTGAATTACTTTTCATTCCTGTATATTTCTTCAAAATCATTTAGAGTCTCTACTGGGGAACTTTCTTTCATTTTCTACTTTAGCAAAAGGCACAAAACCCAAGGCTATCTCTGGGGCTTGCCAAGGCCCAGATGCCAAGCCTTGGAACATTCTAGTAGCAACATCTGGCCTTTTGGTGAGCTCCACAGGCACTTGTGCACTCAGCTCAGAATTGCCTCTGGGGATGTCACATAGGAAATAATCCACTGATACTTGGGCTGGGTGTTCTCTGAGGAAACATTTGTCTTTCTGCTCACTTTGAATATATAGCAGATAATGTTAGAGTTATCAATTATGTGGAAAAATAATGTCTTCTATACAAAACAATTTGTTTTAAAATCTTGCTTCGTTACTTTAATTGGTAGTGTTGCATTCCCGCCTAGTTTCCAGCTGTTTGTGACATTTTTCAGGAGTCAGGAGAGACAATGACTATTTCCATTCTGGATAATTTTTGAACTGCAACAAATTTATGAAAAGTGACCATATTTGCATTTAGAAGTGGCTTAAATTATTGATGGTAATTGAGAAAAAGATACCTCCAAGATATTTCCTCAAAAATAACCTTCCTCGTTGATTGTGTTAAGAATTTCCTAGGTTATCTCTGATGCTGTGATCCACTCTGATAATTGGTTTCCTGTCATTAGATGGCTGAAGATCTGTTTTAATGTCTTTTTCAATCAAGAGATTAAAATCTATGTTCAAACAACACCAGTAATTAATTTAAAGTTATTATCAATTTAGCATAAAGAGCAATCCCAACTGTTTCCCTTTTTGAGTATGCAAGATTAATCAGACACAAGAAAAAATACAATTAATGTATTGCCTCCAACAATTTTCTGTTTTTCAAGGGAACAGACAAAAAATGCATTTACAATATTTGCCTGGTAGTGAAAAACAAGACCTAATATCATGTCAAAAACACAACACAAAAACTGATAAATCTTTATCCTATCGTTTTTAGAAGTTGCTACAAGATTTTAGCTTTTTTTTTTTTAAGATTTTATTTATTTATTTGACAGAGATAGAGACAGC
The DNA here is from genome assembly GCF_023065955.2 of Ursus arctos. Classification (NCBI taxonomy): domain Eukaryota; kingdom Metazoa; phylum Chordata; class Mammalia; order Carnivora; family Ursidae; genus Ursus; species Ursus arctos. The sequence goes on from NW_026622763.1 coordinate 59,533,270, forward strand.
CAATGAGAGAGGGAACACAAGCAGGGGGAGTGGGAGAGGACGAAGCAGGCTCATAGCAGAGGAGCCTGATGTGGGGCTCGATCCCATAACGCCGGGATCACGCCCTGAGCCGAAGGCAGACGCTTAAGCGCTGTGCCACCCAGGCGCCCCTAGATTTTAGCTTCTTAATAAACTCTGTCTATTGTAAAATTACTGTGTAGTTCATTTTCTTTGATAATGTACAGTTCAAATTTTTATACTTCCTTTAAAGTGTATTTTCCAAGAAAGTTTAAAAGCAGAAATTTGTTTCCATCCATTTGGAGAGTTTGATATTTTTTTAGTATTTTTCAAAGAAAACATTGTTTATATAATCTTGAGTTGCAGTACTGACTGATTAGTATTTTCTAGCATAGATTCAGAATGTGTACGTATAAATGTTTTATTTCTGCAATAAAATCAGACTCTCTGTTAGGTATCAATTGAATATTTACCCACCTTTCAAAAGAAGTAGGAAAAATCCCTCTATGAGGACCATTTAAATGTAGTTTCCCTACAGTGTCTAAATGATTGAGATTGAGGCTCAATATGATAGAATGTGGATTGATGGTTCTTAAGCAAACCCAATGCAATAGGAATTATTGATTGGGTAGTAAAATTGCAGCAGTCAGTTGAAGACATTCAGGTTTTGGTATTTCCGCTTTCTTATAAAGGGGATAATTTCTTTTTTAACTAAAGACTCAGAAACAACTAAATTAGCCCACATAACATGAGTTAATATATCCTGTTTTGTAAAACTATCAACTTGAACAAAACTATAACCAATTACCATATGAACCAGGCAACTAATAAGTCTTTTGGTGTACGCTTGGCACCGAGCTCAAATTCAATGACCCAGAAACTACCAAACTGCATTTAACTTTGCTCTTTTCCCTTCAAACCTATCCTTTCTTTCAGTTCTTAAATATGCACTTTCTCATTGGCTTCTTATTCCTGTGGATGGGGTCTAAATTCCATAATGCTATTGCTGGTCACAACTTTCTCTTGCCACTGGCTTCACTCATCAGTGGGGCATTGGGGTTAGATTAGCCTTGCTCCACTTGTCTGTTCTGGCTTTGAATCAAATGGTCACTCTAATAGTCTGAACAAAACGGGGAAAAAATACTTTTATTTTGTCCCTATAGGAAGAAAAATGTCTTTAGGCTAGAAATCAGCAACCCAGATGTGGCTGGGACAATCATCAGTCTCTGCTTTGGCACTGTCACAGACAATCCCTTAGACCCATATTTTCCTCCACTTGAGAGCAGTGACAGCACCAGCATATAGTCGAGCTAGTGCCTTACACTGAAGCAATCAACTGCAGCGTGGGTGTGGATACCAGGTGGGAGCAGGGAGGTGGAGACAGAGACCTACCTAACTGGAAGGGTGGCTACACTCAGAGATAGAGAACTGCAGAGTTGCAAGCTTAACATAGGGTAAGAATATTCAGGCCTTGAAATCCTCCTAGGCCTTGGGATTAAGAAGTAATTATAACTTTTTGTAAAGAGAAGTGACATTCATGCAACTACCGGCTGCTTGGAATTTTCCAGTTTCATCTTCGTTGTATTTTTCTCTTCCCATACCCTTCATTATCCCTTATTTCTTTTAGCTCTTCTCTTCAAAAGCTGTCTCCTGAGGTGACATCAGCAAGGTGGAAAAGCAAGAACCTCTGAAAATGTTCTCCTCCATAAAAGCAATGAGAAAGCTGGGGGGGAAAATGATCAAATCAACTTTTGCATAACTTTGGAAATTAACTAAAGGATTTCAGCACTTCACGAAGAGTTCATTCAAGAAAAAGATTGGAATCACGGTAAGAGCAGAGAGTTTGTGGCGTTTTAACTTGCAATGTTCTTATCTTCACTCCCTGGCTCAGTGGTAGCCTTGAAAATTAACAGCCCATAATCACAGTGAAACCCAGCAGTCTGGCAGCCACTGGAAGGAGCAGAACACAGTTGAAGCTCCTTCAAAGTCCCATTCCCCCCATTCCCAGAGAACTGTCATTGGTTGACCTATTCAGTGGTTCTCTTGCAAGGTCATCCTTATCTGATCTAACTAGGAGATTCACCACTGTGAAAAGTCTTTTCTTTGGGGCATTTGTAAAAGACAATACAGGAAATTGGTAACATTGTGGTTGCCTGGGTCATGGATAACAGTTGGAGCAAAAAACAGGCTAACCGGTAAGCTTAAAGGGAAAAATTGGGAAATAGGTTCATAGGGGTTTGGCAAGCTGTAACATATCCCTGGAGATCTAGAAAGTTGTGCACATGCCCAGGGCTGTGTACAATTTTCAGGAACAACCCAAAAAGATGCTAAGTGCTCACTCTTGGCTGCCCTTGAGGTTCTGTCCAAGCTGGCCGTAGTGGCCGAGGCAGAGTTCCCAACTGCCTGGCTCAGTGATGAAGGCATACCCCAACATGCACATAGAGCCCTTTGTCAACCATTTGGAGAGTCATTGCTTCCAGGCTTTAGAGGAAATCTCTGCCTAATTATTAGCTGACTGCTAACCTAAATGATCAGAACTTTCAGTGGCCAAAAATGACAAAGAATACAGACTTCATAGAATTAGGTCAGAAAGATCACCAAACAGCAACAAACAGCAATAGCAACAAACCCTGGGGAGGCAGAGATTCTAATTTCATAGTTCCTACATTATATTATTTATAATGTCAAATTTTCAACAAAAATTTATGACACATGCAGAGAAGTAAGAAATTTGACCCATAACATGAAAAAAGTCCATCAATAGCAAATGTACCTTAGAAAGTTCAGATATTGGACTGATGAGACAAAGACTTGAAATCACCTCTCTAAATATATTCAAAGAACTAAAAGAAGCCATGTGTAAAGAACAAGAAGAAAGTATGGGAATGAGGTCTCATTATGAATGTAGTTTATTGCTTATAGGATACTTAGCTGTCATTCTTTTTCTTCCAGCATTTTGAATATTCATTCCTCAGCTTTCCAACCTTCATGGTTTCTAATGAGAAGTCAGCTGTTAATTATATTGAGGATTCCTTGTATGAGATGTTTCCTCCTGGAAAGCAGGATGTCTTCACTTCATTTGCCTTAGAGCGATTTTATAGGTTTCTTTTCTTAAAAAAAAAACAAAACGCAAATTAATAACTAGTGGTTCCTATGTATAACTCGACTAATGAATTGTAGGACTGTTTCCTTTGATAAGTATGATCTTTATAGACTCTGCCAGACATACAATATTATCATTTTAAATATTAATGATGTTAGGAAAACTCGTCTAAAACTTAGGAATTAGACAAAGTAGGATTACATGTTCTTTCAATGTTATATTGAAGTATCCACAGAACCACTCAAAGATTATTTAAGGGATTGGAGCTTTGTTTATTTGACTCTTAACTACTGATTAAGGCCCAGGCTCTGTGAAGTTTCATATTACCAATATATATATTGGTAGAGATACAAATGAATTCTTCCTAGTAGAAAATATGATTGTATTGACTGTAGACTAGTATGTTGTTTTGTATTTAACCTAGCAATCTTATTTTGACTTTCCTTCTTCATTCCCTATAAATATCCAGGTCCTGAAATACTCAGGATCAATTTTATCATCCTGATGGCTCAGTCATTAGTCAGTTTAATAAATATTAGACATACGCTTGTTCTGTATTTGTGTAAGATTATGTTGTTTCCTTTTACATTTCACAGTACTAAACTAAGTTGGCCAATTTGCAGAAATCATTTCAAGAATCGTGCCATAATTAGTTTTTTAACCCCGAAACATTTTTCAGAGAAGTCCATATTTAAAGAAAAGTGTGAAACTTGCCTGTTTCAAAACAACCTACTTTCTCCTGATCCAATGCATTAAGTGTGCAGTAGAGAGCCTCACAGGCATATACCCCTTTCTGCATCTATTTCTTCAAAGGCATGTGAATTCTGTGTCCTTCTCCACCCACAGGCAGGTCCTTGAGGAGATATTTATGAAGTGGGGAAATAAAGGACTCCAATTCAAATGATGTAATAGCAAATCTTATTAATGAAATCCATGTGAAATTCTTGACATTCATTTTCCCTTAATTAAATGTCTGATCATGATGCCCAGATGTTAGATGTTAGACTTTTTTTTTTTTAATGTGAGCATGTAATATGTAAACTTTCGGTCTTCTTCTTTTGGAGATTTAAATTATTACCCATTTTGGAATTCCCTCAAGTTATACTATATCCTCAAATGATTTCTTACCCAACAAGTGTTAACAAAAATGCTGTTGAATGAAATTTATTCACTATGTTGAAAAATGCTGAAATGATAGAATAACCAAAAAATGCAACTTGAATTGTTGGTCTCTACATCTATAATTATTGTCCAGAAAAAATATTAAAAAACAAATTGCTATATAGTCAAAAAGGAAAAATGTGCTTCAAAAATTGTGTATACGAACTGGAAGATGACAGACACCATGTACGCAGGTCTTAAGAAAAATAGAGAAGGAAAAACAAGGATGTCATCAGTTTTGCTAAAGCCAGGAGGCTTGCAGGGTGACCACAGAGCCAGGTAGACTTGAATTCTTGACATTATAGTCCCTGGCTTATTACCTTTGGTGTAGTAACTATAGACTTACTCCTGATACCATATTTACTTTAAAAATTATTCTGCTTTATGAATTCTGTGGATTCTCAACTTTTTGTTTTGGATCACATATCTCTAAACACCAATATCATACTTTCGAAGTTTTCCTTTGAGTTTTTCAGGTTTTTTGTTTGTTTTTTGTATTTTATTTAAAGATGAAAGTCTGACTTACATAAAAACACTTCAAATGGAAGTTTAACATTCTTCTTGGAAAATAAGGGCTGTTTTTATGCCACAATGTAAATAATGAGCCCAAGAACAATTCTATTTTTGGTGAATTTGCATGTTTTGATAACTTTTTCAGAAATGGGTCTTTGGTTTCTGCTTTAGTTCAGACAAGAAGCAAAGGATTTTCTGTATAAAATATTTTTCAATATGCTTAATTGCTACAGTTGAAGTTTCTTTTATTTCCCTAATGAATTACTTCCCTATTATGAAGAAATGACTCTCTAAAGGACAATCATTTATTACACCTGAGCCTTCCTGGTCCCAGTTGTACCACATGCTGCTCAACAATTTGCAATGATTTAGGAAGATTGCCATAACCACTCAATTAAACAATGGCTTTGGATGCAACCTATAGCATGAGGCACATCCTTAGTACACATTTAGAACTGTCTTGTTAATTAGAATCCAGCAACCACTGTGTTCGGAATATCCCATAGACAGCAGACATCCTATCCTGGAGGACTGAAAGTAGTCACTTGTTTTCTTTGATCCAACAAGCTGATGTAGGGGTGCCATAGAGTAGAAATAGAGCCATGGGGAGATGAAGTAGACTAAGGTTTAGGAAACTGGATTTCTGTTTCTGGCTCTATTGCTTTTTGGTTTTTGATCCTTGGGTAATATTCTCTGAGCTTTAGTTTCCTCCTTTATATAAAATGTGAGCTATAGCTGATACATTCTTAGGCATTTTACTAATCAATGTAACACCTCTACGTAACTTAAAAATATTTTGCAAAATGTTACCAAGGTATTTATGAAAAGTCTCAATAGCTTATTTCCATGTAGCATTCTAAAGCAACATGATGAGAAATCAAGCACTGTAAGACAGGATAACTAATTTAAAACTGTAAATGTCAAAATTTGTAATTGCTTCTCGGCATATGATATAGAATTGATAGGCAATGTAGTTTAACTAACAGTAATTTTATGGCAAAAATCGACCTTCCCATGGGGAAAATAGACACATGTCCATATGTCCAGGTAATGAAGTCTGAACGATAAAGGAAATATGAACGAATGCTGAAAACAAATTTTATTGAATTCACAGTTATGCCTTGGACCAGTCCTATATTATTAATATTTGAAATAAGCCCCTTATGTTTACTATTTTAGATCATAGAAATTACCTAGAATATATTCAACAAACAACATATAGTCTTCTAATAGATAAAATCACTTCATACATAATTAAAACAGATTTAAAGTGAACACTAACCTTAACTTCTTTTTTATTATGTCATCTCTATAATGAACTATTTGTAAAATTCAATGTGTAATATTCATTATCTTTTTTTGCCTTCATAGGTCTATTTAAATGAAGTAAATGAATATTAATTTACATAGACCATAATGTCTATGACAATATTACTGTATAAATCTCTTTGCATAATACCTAGTATGGCACAATAGAAATTTGAAACACTTTGTGATGTCTCCCCATAGAGTGCAAAGATTATGAATTTTGGAGTTGGCATATCTAGTTTGTTTTCTAATAATTTCTGACTGATAATGAACAAGCCAGTTAGAGTTTCTGAGACATTTTGCTCATTTGTAGAACCAGGCATAATATTGTCCAGAGTCTTTTTGATGTGTAATAATATAATGATATTTATTTTCAGGGTAGTATCTATGAACATTCTTCAAATACATTATTATTCCCATCTCCCCAGACATTCTTTAAGAACATGAAGGGAATTTGCTTGTTTGAGAAGGAATGGGGAAGGAGATGGAGGAGGACTGCAAGGACCAGGGAGCATTTTGCAGTTTTTCAAAATATAACATGTGAAGCTCATCTCTTTAAAAAGAAAAGCACTATTTAAAACAAAGACTGTAACAAGAGACAAGGAAGGACATCACATAATGATAAAGGAATTGACAAGTGAGTATAACAATTATAAATATCTATGCACCCAACATAGGAGCACCTAAATACATAAAGCAAATATTAACAGACATAAAGGGAGAGATTGATAATAATACACTAAAGCAGGAGACTTCAACACCCCAATTATATCAGTGATAGATCCTCCAGACAGAAAATCAATAAAGAAACAGTGGCTTTGAATGACACATTAGAACAGATGGACATAACAGATATTTACAGAACATTCCATTCCAGAATAGCAGAATACAGATTCTTTTCAAGTGTACATCGAACATTCTCCAGGGTAGGTCACATGTTAGACCACAAAACAAGTCTCCATAAATTTAAGAAGATTGAAATCATATCAAGCATCTTTTCCAACTGCAATGGTATGAAACTAAAAATCAATTTAAAAACCCCACAATCGTATAGGTTAAACAACATGTTACTAAACAATGAATAGGTCAATGAAGAAATCAAAGAAGAAATAAAAAAATGCTTATAGACAAATGAAAACAATAACACAATGGTCCAAAATCTTTGGGACTCAGTGAAAGCAGTTCTAAGGAGGAAGTTTATTGTGATACAGGCCTACCTCAAAAAACAATAAAAATCTCAAATAATCACCTATCTGTACACTTGGAGAAACTGGAAAATGAAGAATAAACAAAGACCAAATTGAGTAGAAGGACAGAAATAATAAAGATCATGGAGGAAATAAATGAAATAGAGACTGAAAAAATAATAGGAAAGATCAATGAAGCCAAGAGCTGGTTCTTTGAAAAGATAAAATTGAGAAAGCTTTAGCCAGACTCATCAAGAAAAAAGATATAACTTAAAAAAATTAAATCGGAAATGAAAGAGAAGTAATAATACCACCACAGAAGTACAAAGGATTATAAGTGAGTACTGTGAAAAAATATATACCAACAAACTGGACAATGTAGAAGAAATTGATAAATTCCTAGAAACAAAATCAAACTGAATCAGGAAGAAATAAAAAATCTCAACACACTGATTACTGGTAACAAAATTGAATTGGTAATCAAAAACTGCCAAAAAGCAAAAGCCCAGGATCAGAAAGAGTTGCAGGTGAATTCTACCAAACATTTAAAGAAAAGCTAATACCTATTCTCCTCAAAATATTCCAAATAGTAGAGAAGAAAAGTTTCCAAACTCATTCTACAAGGCCAGCATTACCTTGATACCAAAACCGGAAAAACACTACAGAAAACAAACAAACAAAACTATAGGCTGGTATCCCTGATGAACATAAATGCAAAAATCCTTAACAAAATATTAGCAAATTGAGTTCAACAATACATTAAAAGGATCATTCACTACAATCAAGTGGAATTTGTTCCAGAGATGCAACGGTGGCTGAATATCTACAAAGCAATCCCTGTAATATATCAAATGGACAAAATGAAAGATAAAACCATTTGATTGTCTGAATAGATGCAGGAGAAGTAACTGACCAAAATTCACATCCATTCATGATAAAAACCCTCAACAAAGTGATTTAGTGGGAACATATCTCAATGTAATAAAGGCCACATATGAAAAATTCACAGTTAACATGATACTCATTGGTGAAAAACTGAAAGTTTTTTCTCTAAGATCAGAAACAAGACAGGAATGTTCATTCTTGTTACTTGTATTCAACATAGAACTAGAAGTCCAAGCCACAGCAATCAGGCAAGAAAAAGAAATAAAAGGTATCCACATTGGTAAAGAAAAAGTAAAACTTTCATTATGTGCAGATGACATGATACTATATATAGAAAACACTAATGATTCCATCAAAAAACTGTTAGAACTAATAAATGAATTGAGTAAAGTTACAGGATACAAAACTAATATATAGAAATCAGTTTCATTTCTATACGTTAATAACAAAGTAGCAAAAAGAGAAATTAACAAAGCAATCCCATTTACAATTGCACCGAAAAGAATAAAATACCTAGGAATAAATTTAACCATGGAGGTGAAAGACCTATACTCTGAAAACTATAACTTGTTGATGACAGAAATTAAAGGTGACACAAATGGAAAGATATACCATGCTCATGGACTGAAAGAATTAATATTGTTAAGTAACCATACCACCCAAAGCAATCTACAGATTCAGTGCAGTCCCTATCAAAACACCATCAGTATTTTTCATAGAACTAGAACAAATATTACTGAAATTTGTATGGAATCACAAAAGACTCTGAATAGCCAAAGTAATCTAGAGAAAGAAGAACAAAGTTGAATGTATCACAATCCTAGATTTCAAGATACACTGCAAAGCTATCATAATCAAAACAGGAGAGCCCAGACATACACCCATGACTATATGGTCAATTAATCTATGACAAAGGAAGCAAGAATATACATTGGGGAAGAGAGAGTCTGTTCAATAAGTGGTGTTGGAAAAACTGAACATCTATATACAAAATAATAAAACTGGACCATTTTCTTCTACCACACACAAAAATAACTCAACACGGATTAAAGAACTAACCCAAAACCGTAAAACTCCTAAAATAAAACTTTTTTTAGGAGTCTCTTTCTTCCTAAAAGAAAACATAGGTGTAATCTTTTGGACATCAGCCTTAGCAACATATTTTCTAGATATGTCTCCTCAGGCAAGGGAACAAAAGCAAAAATAAACAATTCAGACTACACCAAAATAAAAAGCTTTTGTCCAGGGAAGGAAATCATCAACAAAACAAAAAGGCAATTTACTGAATGAGAAAAGATATTTCTAAATGTTATATCTGATAAGGGATTAATATCCAAAATATATTTTAAAAACTTACACAACTCAACACCAGGAAAAGCAAATTAAAAAATGAGCGGGGGCGGGGGGCGGGGGGCGGCGCCTGTGTGGCTCAGTCGTTAAGTGTCTGCCTTCGGCTCAGGTCATGATCCCAGCGTTCTGGGATCGAGCCCTGCATCGGGCTCCCTGCTCAGCCGGAAGCCTGCTTCTCCCTTTCCCACTCCCCCTGCTTGTGTTCCTCTCTTGCTGCCTCTCCCTCTGTCAAATAAATTGATAAATAAAATCTTTAAAAAAAAAAAATGAGCAGAGGGCACGAATAGACATTTTTTCCAAAGAAGGCAAACAGATGGCCAACAGACATATAAGATGCTCAACATCACCAGTCATCAGGGAAACACAAATCAGAGCTACAAGATAGTACTTCATACCAGCCAGAGTGGCTAGTATCAAAAAGATAAAAAGTAACTAGTGTCAGTGAGGTTGTGGAGAAAAGGGAGCGCTCTTGCAGTGTTGGTTGGAATGTAAATTGGTGCAGCCACTGTGGAAAGCAGTATGCAAGTTTGTAAAAAAAATTTAAATATAAAAATACCATAGAATTTAGTAATTCCACTACTGGGTATTTACCTGGAGAAAATGAAAACACTAATTCAAAAAGATATATGCACCCCTATGTTTATTGTAGCATTATTTATAGTAGCCTCTAAGATATGGAAGCAACCTAAGTGTCCATCGATAGATGAATGGATAAAGAAGTGATCTATTTGTATATATATATATACATATACATATTTATATAATTATATATATTATATGGAATATAATAGTCCATATTATGTATTATGTGGAATATACATTTATTATATGGAATTATGTATATGGAATATTATTCAACAATTATATATTATATGTGGAATATTGCTAACAATTTTATGTAATATATAATATTTCATTACATATAATAGAATATTACTCAACCACAAGAAATGGTATCTGGCCATTTGCAATATCATGAATGAACCTGGAAGCTATCATACTAAATGAAATAAGTCTGATAGACAAAGACAAATACTATGTGATTTCATTTATATGTGTAATCTAAAAAATGAAACAAATGAACAGACAAGAAAGAGAAACAGAATCATAAATAGAACAAACTGGTGGTTGCTAAAGGGGAGGAAGTTAAGGGAAATGAGCAAAATAGGTGAAGGAGATTAAGAGGTACAAACTTCCAATTATGACATAAATAAGTCATAGGATTAAAGGTACAGCATAGAAAATATAGTCAATAATATTGTAATAATGTTGTATGGTGACAAATGTTAATTACACTTACAGTAATGAGTACAGTGTAATGTACAGAATAGTCAGAACACTGTGTTGTCCCCCTAAAAGTAATATAACATTGTATGTCAACTATACTTCAATTTAAAAAATACATATAAAGAAAAAAAATAAAACAAGTGCTAATACCTATCTCACAGCATCTGTGAGTATTAAATGAGAGTCATAAGAGCTTTGTGTTTTTTATTCATAATTTTCAAAATAGAGATAGCTTGTTTTACTTGATTATAAAATATATGTACTGTTATAATTTTGATATTTTCAAGACTTTTGTATGCCTACATTAAGAGAAAAATTTTTCCAAAAGAATGGGATTCCATAAGTAAAACAGTTTGAAATTTAATTTTTTACCTAATAATATAAATTGAAGAACTCCTGTATCAAATGAAGATTTACTACATATTTTGAAGGGTTGAAAAATATTCCATTATATGAATATATTATAATTTAAGTAGTTCCCAATTGTTTGATATTATCTTTGTAAGAGTAACAAATTGGAAGCTGTAGTCAACTTCCCTAAACATATATACTTGTGCACATGTCCAAGTGATTCTTCAAAATAAATTAGTACTCTAGGATGTCTAGATCTCAGCCAGAAAACCAGAGGTCTAGGGCCTGCAGTCATCTGAAGCCTTGGTCATTTATTCACATTTCTAGTTGACTGGTGTTTGATGCTAGACACAGGCTAAGGGACTTGCTTCATTACATGATGGGGACTGGATTTCAAGAGAGAGAGAGTGAGCTAGGTGAAACCATATTGCATTTTATGACCTAGCTTTAGAAATCACACAGCATCGCTTCTGCCACATTTCATTGGTTGAAGTAGTTACAAAGGTCACTCAGGTTCAAGGGAAGGAGATGTAGACCCCACCTCTTGATGGGAGAGTGTTCATGTCACATTTATAAGAAAAACATGTGACATGAGTTGTATATTGGTGCTGCTCTCTTTGGAAAACTACCTGTGCTAGACAATATTAGGACCTTTGACCTATATCACCAACATGACCTCCATTAGTAATATATGTTTTGAGTAATATCTTTGCCTATCTGATGATATGAAAAATGGTATTTCACTATTGTTTTAGGTTGTTTTTATACTTAAATATACCAAACAGTGTTTTGCAATGTTTGCGATATTTACCATTTATATTTTTATGATTATTTTGTTTAACATAACCTTTATGTTTCTAAGGATGTGTTCATCTGTTTAATAGTGATTTATAAAACTTCTTCATATGCTATATTAAGAAGATAACCCTCTGTCAGTTTTGTTGAAAAAATTTTTCCCAGAATGTTTTCTTTACTGTTTTATTGCATTACTCATTCTTTATTGACTTTTAAATATGTTTTCTATTTTATATGTCATGCTTAAATATACTTTCCTTACCCCAGAACTACAATTTTTTTACTTGTATGCTAATTTATTCGTTTATAAATTACATCAAAGTAAATTCCACATGGATTAAAGACAGGATCTAATATTTTTCTAGGTTTTTAGCTTTTTGGTTTTGTTTGTTGAAATTTTCAGAATAGCAACAAGTTTTAAAAATAGTAGTAACCAAAGAAAATGGAGAAGGATTCTCATCCTGATTATGTTCTATTGAATAATCTATGCCTGCTCTACCAACTGGAAATGTTACATTTATCATGTGTTAATTCCCATATACACTTGAGTCCCTCTCTGGACTCTTTATCATTGATCTCCATTGCAGTTCACTATCATATCACTTTAATCATTACAATTTGAAAAAGTACATTTTAATATCTAGAAAGCTCCCTTTCTCTTCAAATGCCTTGTAATTCACGAAGAGCTGTTCGGTACTCAGTCCCTTACTCTCTTTCCTCCCTGGTGATCTGATTCAGGCTCATGGCTTTAAGCACCTTCCGTAATGACAGCTCCCCTGTTTATATCTCCAGCCCAGGCCTCTCCTGTGAACTCCAAATCCAGTTACCCCGTGGGACTTGCACAGGCCTCTTTGTTTCAATAGGTCAGAACTAAACCCTTAATTTTTTTTTTTTCTCTCTAGATCTTCTCTTCCCTCGGTGTTTCCAAACCCAATGAAGAGCATTATATCAGCTATTCTGGTGATATAACGATAGGCAGATTTAATATTGTGATAGCCAATCATTACATCAATGTAGAAATGTTTGCATTATTTTAACATATCCATTAAAATAGGAAATGTCACTTTTGGGGGACAGGTTAAATCTACACTGAAACTAGAGTGTCAAAATTCAAGCCTGAGTTAGCATGTGAATAGTGGGTGCTATAAAGGTGAGTCAAGGAGCCTTGGTCCTATTGAGCATTGTAGGAGTTATTTTTGTATTTTGGATTTATAGCATCTACTTATAGAGTGTGGCTTCAGCCTCGTTCTCCAGGCTTTGTGGTTTCTTGCTGGTTTCTGGGAGCTAAACAGTGTTAATAAGTTTGCCCACAAGTAGAAGATGTACTATTAACGCTTCCATGTTTCTCATAAAGAGGGTTTTTTTTCCTTAAAAATACTTGCATTTTCTATGTTTTAAATAATTAAAGTAAATATGTAGTCGTGGTTTGAAAAAGAACATACTACCAAGTGAAGAAAAATTATAGATTTCAATAAGAAATAAAGGTTAACATTAAAAATCACACGTTAAAACAAGAATAAATTGTATTTCTCACTATTGTTGATACTTTAAAATATAGTAACTCTAATATAAAATCAGTGGAACCATAAGATGATTTTGAGAAAAAAAAACAAAAAAATACCACATACGAAACAAATGATATAATTGCACACATTATTTATTGGTGATAATTATTTTGCATCTGGTGACCATCCTTATATTATTTGGTAAAAATAGAGAGTCGTAGCAAGGTTTACAAATAGTAGTATCCAAAAAAAACAGGAAGGAGTCTTATACTGATTATCCTCCATTTGTCCTTCCAGAGCCATTCTCCGCTCTTCCTCAGGGAAATCTGCACTCCAGCAGGCTGACTGGTATGGACTACATCATCTGAATTCTCTCACCCTCTCACTTCCCATTGGGTTCACCCAGTGGGAGGGACTAGGTAGATATCAGAGAAAGGAGCGTGGGCGGAGGGGGAGGGAGATAAAAAGACTGCAAGAGAGAAAGAGCGAGAGAATGTGTTTTGATTGTGACTACCTTCCTCTACCTACAGTCCTAACTATTAGGTGGTCCATTTCCCACTGCTCAGCTCTCATCAGATTCAGTACCGCTGCCTGCTTGGACCCCGTCAGGCTCTGGAGTGGTAATGACTTTCCACAGCTGCTGCCCTGAGGTGCCTCACCGTTCCTCGTTGGTCCTTGATGCTGCCACACCTCTGTACGTGTTCCCTTCAGCAAAATGTCTCCACTCATCTCTGTGAGAGAGCCTTCTGTTTTCTGCCTGGACCTTGACTGATAAAAGTTCCAACTTTGCTTCCATGGTATTCATAAAAGGAAAAAATATAGCTTGTAAACTCTACTGTGATCATCGTTACAAAGCTATCAATGAAGAGTTACTACTCTTCGATCATGTCAGTTCAATTTAAACTTCCTCTGAGTGGTTTTTCACAAGCCAGACTAAGCAATGCTATGATGATAAAAGTAAAGATAAGACAGAGTACCTGTCCCTCAAGGAGCTTATTCAGCAGACAGTTTATTAACACTTGAAAAAGTTCAACAAGGTTATGCATGACAGAATGCAAAAAAGAGCCACTAATAGACAGTATATATAACTGAAAACAGAGAAGATACGATTCGAGCTTGCAGGAAAGGCTCTGTTGAAGAGGTAGGACTTTAACTGGACCTTGGAGGATATAAATATTCACCACAAAATGTCTCCTGTCTGTTTCATCACACAAATAGTATTTTTTCCCCACTTGGATTTCTCCTCGCTATTTTAGAGTCATTTATGTGCCACATGAAGTAATGCCTACTCGTGACAACTAAATTGGTTTTCTTGCCTGACCTACCCTGTGCCAGGATATGCTTTGAGTGGCATAATGGTTCTTTTGCTCACGTGTTAGATGCACACTTGCCAACACTGCGCCAGCTGCTCAGGAAGGGTTACGTGAGGAGAGATTCAGGTAACTTCAATCATAGAGGAAGAATTTGCCAAAAGTCACCCCCAAAGACTCTATGGGGCAAACAGTGGCCCAGCTCTAGAGTTAAAATTTCATTTATACTCTCTCCCTTTCATTTAAGATTTCTTCTCAGAAACAGCACCTACTTAAAAGACAAAATCAGGTTTAGATTCATGAAGACTATCTTTATGGAACTCAAACTAATGACAAATTTCCATAACCTAGGATGACATGATCACTAAAAATAGTGGCCCTACCATTTTTACCTTGTGTCTGACCACGAAAAGAGATGTAAAGTACATTTACAGCCAGAATTCTCCAACCCAAATATGCTTGTTAAGTTTGTTTATCCAGTCATACCGCGTGCCACACAGTGGTGAACTATTTAGAGGAGGTTTACTAGACACTTTTCTGTCGAGGAATTTTTTCTTTCTTTTCGATTTTCTGCCTCATATCACGCTGGGGATGATTTAATGTGACTACATTAAGTGTTTTCTGAACCGCTGCTATTTCTAAATAGTTCTGATGTCTTTGGGGGCATCCTTTCCTCAAAAGCCAGATTTCCTTGAAAGGGATTCTGGTTCAATTAATTAATTTAGCATACTGAGCATATAAGCTAATACAAACAAACCCAATTATTATCTTGTCAAACAATGGCCTAGGAACTCAGGCTGAAACAGGAATATGGCACACAGATGGAGATATTTATGGAAAGTACATTCTGGTGGGGGAAGCCCTAAAATCAATAAATAGCCAAATAATTAAAGAGAATATACCAGAAAGTAATGATAGGCACATAAAGAATGACTGGGTGACAACTTTTTGGAAGGCCTTTTTCAGATCTATTTTCTAGAGAATCTAGAAAATCATAGTTGATACCAAGAGGTAGCAAATCTCTATGGTGCCCCCTTTCCCTCGCAGAGACTTTAGAAGGAAGTAAAAAGAATGAAGGATTAAACATCAAACAAAAAGGACAAAGAAAAGGAACAGGCTTGACCGGTAACAATAAAACAGCCAAGGAGCAAGACCAGCGGGCAGGAACAGCAGGACAAAGGGGTTGGGAGAATATGTGCCTACAGAAAGTGTGGGTGTCTTGAGCTGCCAACACTGTTTACAGAGTTTTTGGCCTGTAGAGCTGGAAGTGATCTTCGGTCATGTATTCCAACCCTCCTATCTTACAGATGGAGTGGCTGGCATCTGAAGAGTCATGAGACTCGTCCATGTCATGGTTAGAGATTTAGAGGCAGAACTGGAAGTTAGCCTTCCTGGTATATTTAGTTTGCACCTCTGCCAATGCTTGCTTTCATCTGGGTTCTTTGGGATATGGATACTAAAAAATAGAATTCCTGAGGTAGATAGTGTCGGATTTAGGTATTCACAAAATTTGGTATTTTACTAAGTTTATTATGTGGCAAATGATGTGTCTGTGGGTCAGGACATCCTGCAAATTACTAGTGAGTCTGGCTCATAGAGCCCTTTGTCATGGAGTTATAGAGAAATGCAAGTCCTCTTCCTTTTCCCCCAAACCATGAACAAAAGCAGCTTGAAAACTTAAAAGGTAAAGGAACTTCTAATCTGTTGCAAGAGAGGTGCTTAAAAAGGCCCAAACTAGAGACCAAAAAAAAAAAAAAAAAGGATGATTAGCTCCTTAGTTATTTGGAAGGAATTCTAGTGAAGATTAAAAAACACCATGGTCTGGCCTGTAGTTAAACCCCATGATATATAGTTTTAGCAGTCGTCTGGTGGACAGCCAATAGTGGTGTGTAATTATGGAAATGCTGACATTGCAGAACATAGTGGAAACCAAATCAATGTTCAACATGCATACCCAAGACCTAATAAGAAACTTCCATTGATGATGAGAAAATAATTGGGAAATAGAAAAAAGTGAGTAAGAATATGCGAGTAAATGTAGAACGTTGACTGAATTCTCCTTACTCTGTCTCTGTGCTCTTTCCCCTAGCTCTTTGCTCCCTAATCTGAGGGAGTGACAGCCTCATGAGACTCTTCCCACCAAGTCCTCTGAGTAAAGGTAAGAAGCTGGATGAAAGTCTCAAAGAACTTTTTAAAACAAACTGCTTCTGCTGACATAAGGAGAAAATTAATAACTAAAATATCTACAACGTATTTTTGAAGTTGTTAGGGGGGAAAATCATTAAATAACAATGTTATAACTCTCAATTTGCAGTGGACCTAGTGAGGGGCCCTAGAAAACTGTAAAATTGCACATGAGGGAAGAGCTAAGAGATGGCAGCTGCTCTGAGACCTTTCTGAAACAGAAAAGGGACAAGAGAAATAACAAGTCACTTAATCTTTGGGATCGGGAACTGTTCATGCAGATCACACGTCTCAGACAGACCAAATGGCTGTGGGAAAGCGCTGCATTTCTCTTGGCTGCAGAGTCTGCATTCATTAAAAGCCTTTAACCCTCTTGTGAGAAGGAATAAGTGATAGTGGACACTGTCAGATACGAGGTACCATGTGCAGGCTCGGCCAGAAGCAGAAGCAAGAGGTACACTGTCCGTTAGAACTGAGATCAAATGGTTCAGCTCTATGGAATGGAAGTTTCAGAGAAGAGGAGAAAAAACAGAGCTGTATAGGAGCACTGGTAAATGGGATCCCCTGTCATTGTTTCCCACTCTTGCTCATGGTAGTCTTTATCTATTATTGGTTATCTAATGCTGCTTAACAAATTAACCCAAATTTAGCATCTAAAAACATCAATAGACATGTATTATCTCACACAGTTTCTATGGGCCAGAAATTCAAAAGGGTCTCAGCTGAGGTCGTTCTGGCCCCTTGTGCCCTATGAAGCTGCAGTCAAAGATGTTGGCTCACTCTCAATGGCTGTAAACAAGAGATAATGTTCCTCGCTGGTGGTGAGTAGGGGGCCTCAGTCATTCGGCACTTGGGACTCTTCATAGGGTTGTTCTTTGTGGCATGGCAGTTGATTTCCCTCAGAATGGATGACTCAAGGTCAAACTGAAGCCTCAGTGACGTTTGTCCTAGCCTTGGAAGTCACACTCTTTCATTGCCACAATAGCCTGTAGGTTAAATGAGTCTATAGGTCATGTGTTGGTACTATCCAGTGTGAGAGGGGATTATTCAAGGGCATGAATCCCAGGAATTGAAACCCACGGAGCCATCTTGGAGACTTCCTGCCATAGTCATTATACACCAACATCAGAAGTTTGGCCTCTTCCATATGAACTTTTAAAATATATCCAACTTAAGTGGTCATATCTTTGAAATCATAGATTTGATGTGGTCTTTATATTAATTATCATGTGATAATTTCCAAAAAAATATATAACTATTAAAACAAAATACATTTTTTTCTTGTGTCTCCTAATAGCAACTCAAGCATAACCAGGGTTATATGTACCACCCCTCGGAAAACACCACCAGCCACAAACTTGAGCTGGTCTTGCTTGAAGGAGATCCTTATAAGTCTAGTGTAAGTCAGGAGACATTTGTTTCACGTGACATCCTCACTTACACTACATGCCCTGGAAGTCTAAGACAATAGTACTCAGGGGTAGACTACCACACTACAACCAAGTCCATTTGCTACAGTGGTTATAACTGTCACTTGCCAGCTATCTTTTGTAATTACTTAAAACAGAAACAGTTTAAAGAACTGAACCATAAGGGTAAAGCAGATTGTTCTCAGGACATAAAACTAAACTCACCTTATTATGTATTGTTATACTGCTGTCCACTCTCATTACCGAAGGCCGTAAAGCAATTTTAACTATTCCCTGGAATGTCACCAGCAATAAGTGTTTTTGCTTTACTGTTCTGGTGAGCTGAATGTAATAGTTATATTTTAGAACTCTTACAGCTGGGAAATCTAGAAATGGCTCTGGTCTTTGTGAATTCATTAAAATATTTGGTTTGAGTAACCTTAGTGTTACCTTAAGTACGGTTGGGGAAATCATGTCATAATCACTGAATTTTATTAGCCACCAGCCCTTTTTAATCATAAAATACAATGTTCTGAAACTGAGAGCCTGTTCTGTCCCATGCTGGTGACTTTATCACTTCTCTTGGCGGTGTGTCCATGAGCCCCATTATGCTTTCCTGGGGGTGCTGTATTTGCTGGCGTCCTTCATGGCCAAAGGTGACAATATGAACAATGTAAAGTGTGGCTGGTGGGAAGAATCTCTATGCTGAGTACACACACTATTTCCCATACTTAAGCCTACTAAGACTGGGACCATTCGCAGGGTCAAGTTTCTCTGGTTTTTATCTTATACCCATCAGCTTTACATTTTTATTTCATTCGAGAAGAAAATAATCTCTTTTACTTTAATTCTAAATTCCGATCTGAATGAATATACTTATTCTATTGTTAGTTTTCTTCCTCCCCACCATTGTCCTTCATAAAAAGGGAGGCATTGTGGAGAATGGCAAGGCAGTATACATATCCACCATGCTAATGCAGTTGTCTTCCAGAGTCTTCCCTTTTCCTTCATCAGTTTCCTTTTATTAGGAAATTTAACTTCCGAGAATAAATGTTTTGCAACTTAAAACTACATATGCCCAGCTTCTGTTTCCTTAAGACTAGGGAGAGAGAGATCAGCCTGGATTATTCTGGAGAAAGTTAATACCTGATCTTTGTTATGCTCAATGTGACTTGGGCATTTTTGAAGGCAATTTATGCAGTTATTATTTTCCTTTTCCTTTATAATGAAGTAGGAAGTGCAGGAGGTCTTCATCATCAAACACTCATTTTAACGAAAGCTAAATTAAATAAAAGAGACGTAAGGCTATAAGAGACCACTGTGTAGGTATCTAAGAAAAAGAGTCCGTCCAAGTAGCTCTGGAGCTAAAAGTGGATCTGAAGGTCATGCTCGGGGATTGTTGCTTCTGTCTCTCAAATACCATGTGTTTTCTGTCATCCTTGTTTCTGTCTTTACTTCTCAACTCTCAAGCAGCTTCTTCTTCTTGCCACTGGCCCCTAACCCCTTACGCTACATGCTTGTTTCAATGCCAGCAGTCATCGCGCTAATATCTCTGCGCGTCGTCATTCACATCAGAGAAAAAGAAAGAAATCTGAATGTTATTCATACTTTCTCTGTGTAGATTCTAAGGAAGATGATATTAATGATAACGTCCACTGAATGGGATGAGGAATATGGAAATGCAAAATTACACGTGGAGAGAGATTTTTTAATTGTACTGGGAAAGAAAAGGGAAAGTGTAAGAATAGATGAATTATCTTCATTGCCAGTAAGAAACTTGGTGAGTCTTTCAGAAGGACATACATGTTTAATCAGGAATTTCGTCAAGTTCTGTTGTGTGTTGCCTAATGGAACTGCCTTTTTTTGTTTCCCCATCATGTCTTCTGTAATATCTAGTTTTGCTACCCTCTGTATGACCAAGATTGGATTGCTCACAACTACTTTCCTAGCTTTATTTCCCAGAAGCCATCCTTACATACGCAAAGCCCAGCTAGGATGAACTGGTTTGTAGATTCCCCTTGTTTTTCCATACTTCTGTGACTTTGCTCGTTACTCTACCTCTTCAGAAGAAATCCCTTGTATCAGTTTCAACAGCTACTTTACATCAAGACCAAACTCAAATGCTACTTTCTCCAGCAAAATTAGCCTTTCCTTCTCAAGTCTTAACAGCACTTGGTTTTGTGCCCTGCACTAAACATACCGATAGCACGCCTTATCTGCCCTATCAGACTGAAGAAGCATCTTAGTCACCTCTCAAATTCTCCACATATGAAGTCAAGGACAGTGCATGCCATATGAGCATTCAATAAATGTTTCCTGAATTGAATAAAAAGGTCAGTAATTTAGTTCACTGTGTGGTTTGCACACAATGTGTTCTTTTTTAAAAAAAATTATTATATTTTTTTGCATATGGTGTGTTCTATCCAGATTTTTATAATACTGTCAAATAGTAGGCTAAAACATGTGCACTTAAATAAATGCATTTCCATGATGAAGATATGTTGGCTTCTTGATGATAAAGTAATAAGCTTTCATCTCCCTGCCACGGCATGTCCCGAAGATAAATGGGAGCATGAACATGCAAACACTTTGGGAAGTGAAAGCATGCTATTGTAAGTAAAGGATATTGTTTATTTCTATAGCTACTATATGGAGTAAGATAGGATCCCTATCACTCAAATGGCTCTCTGTACCGTGGGGTAATCATGATGGTTTTGGTTAATCTGAACCCTCCCAGTCAATGCTACTCAAATTGTGAACACTGGACCAGTGCCAATCCATGAACAGAAACGCTGGGACTAAGCATTTAAAAACTTTTATAGCAATTTGATAGAACAATAGAACTACCGAATTTAATAATAGAAATGTGGCTTATGTCTCTACACCTTTGCTTTATTAGTTTCATTTTGCTAGTAATCATTTCCACTGTTGTATAATATAATTGATCCACAACAGCCTGAAAACAAAAACAAAACATCAGAAAAGCTGGACCTTCAATGTAGACAGTTAGAGAAGCACTGCTCTAAGTCATTCTCGCCAGAACAAAGATACCCACTCGTGTACATGGCAGTTCTGGGAAAAAGATGAAGATAAACTTGTAGATATTATGAGATACTAGTATCAGCAAAATACCAATAAAAGTTGATATTAAAAAAAACAATACAGTGAATGATAATGAGAAGACTCTGAAATATGACCGTTCTGATTCATAGTATTGATTTTGATCAAAGTCTTTCTAAAACCTTTTTGTGCAGCTTTAACAACCCTCTATGCAAACTCCTCTTTCCAGTATACGGGCTTACATTCTGGAACTTTTAGAGAAAATAACATTCTCTCCTATTGTTACATAAATTTGGGGGTTGTGTTTGCTTACAAAAAAACTTTAATGCACCCATTTAATTAACATTAACAGTAATTCCTCAGTCATCTATACATCTTCTCTATGAAAAATTCCTTCATGAAGTCAATAAAGTCGGTGTTTTAAATACAACAGAACTTTGTAATCTGTTACTTTCTCACCAATTTGACACTGACTTTTTAATGGAAAGTTTTCTTAACATAAGTCAGGACAGTATTTTTTTTTTAGGATTTTTATATTTATTTATTTATTTGACAGAGAAAGAGAGCGCGGGAGAAAGAGAGAAAGCACAAGCAGGGGGAGTGGAAGAGGGAGAAGCAGGCTCCCCACTGGGCAGGGAGCCCTACTCCACTTGGAGTTCCATCCCAAGACCCTGGGATCATGACCTGAGCCGAAGGCTTAACTGACTGAGCCACCCAGGCGCCCCAGTTGGGACAGTATTTTGAGCAAACAGTATGTGGTTCCTTTTGTCAGAGCATCTTGTTTTTCCAGATTACCAAGACAACACATTCTACAGGGGTTTAGAAAATGTTCTACAGATTTCTCATTCTATGGAAATCAGTACTTGCCAATGCCTTAAAATTTAATATTCATAAATCACACTGCAGATTTTGATTTTAGGAATCTTAGAATCATTGTTTAGATTAGATCACGAAATCAGAGGGTAGGTGCTGGGTAAGGTGTCAGGTTTTGTGTTGAACCTTATGGGGTAGAATCGCTCAGAAGCAGTTCTTAATGCTTATGAGGCAGAGTCCTTGGCAATGCATCGATCTAGGCACAATAGGAGGGGTTTTTTGATCCATTTATAATGTAACTTTAACTGTCCTATATTTCATTTCAGTTTTCTTTCCTTCCCCTGCTAGGCAAATCTGGCCCCGGATGTTCAGGCCCTATGTGAACTGAAGTTAGTAACCTCAGCAAGCCCTGCGTTATGGTCCTCTGGGGTACACACTCCATTTCTATCCTTTCCCTACTACTTTCAGACTCAGATTATCTTGACTCATTTTGCAACATGGGCTATATTTCTTCAGCTTTTTTTTTTAAAGGAATGCTTTGTGAAGATGACGATATTCCAATAAAGAGAAAATCCGTTGCCTGCTAACCAAATTGCTTCCTACAATACATTCATCTGTTCTAAATAATGTGTATTTAAAATTACCTCTTTTATAACTGTGGGGTCAGAGGAGTAGAGAAAGTCTGGGTTAGTCACTAGAAGTTCTGAAAGCTTTGCTGATTTTTAAAATTCTTTAGTTCAGTAAGCAGAGTTAAATCCAAGGATACAAATTTTGAAAAGAATGGGACAGCATGTTGATTTTTCCCCTTATCTTTGCCTCTTGATCTTGCTATCTTAGGAATCCTGGATGACCTTTTCTTGAATGTCTTCCTAGTCTGACTTTGCTCCCGACTTTCGTCCCAAAGCACATTATCCCTCACTGAGCTTCCTTCAGCCATGAGTTCATCTGCAGCTGTTGCAGAGCGGTCTCTCCACCTACACACCTTTGGCCCTTGGAGACATTTCCAGACACCCCCATTCAGCACGCCATCTCTCATCAGCCCTCCAATTTTCCTGCCTCTACCCTTCCTCCCAATGGCAGATCCACCACATCTGATCCTGGATTTTTCTCCTTGCCTGCTGCTTAGGTGTGATGTTTTGCTCTTCCCTGATCTCTCTCCCTGTCCTTATTGAAAATTCAGCCTCCCTAAACACATAGTATCTAACTCACCTCCACTATCACCCCATTCCCTTTTTCTTTTAAATTCATGTGTACTCCCAAACCCAGTTCTGGCTTCAAATGCCTGGGAGGGAAATCCAGATACCTTGAAATATTATCAGCCATATTTATAACAAAACCAAGAGCCTGAGAGTTTAATGATTTCAACAGTGGCCAGCCTTTCTTTGGTTCGTCCTTTCGCTCTCTCTTGTCCATGGTTAAATTGTGAGTCCTATTTTGCTGAATGTAGTTGTATTAATGACATTGCTTTACCTACACTTGACTACATCCTAGAACTTAATCCTGGAAACTCATGCCCCATTGGAAGCAAGCGGAGAGGCAGTCAAGCCTGATGAGTCTTGTGGCTTATTGACAAAGATACTTGAAAATACTTCCACCATCTCTGCTTATCTATCCTTGACTTTTCAAAAAAGGTACCAGTTTAAACTTGAGGGCATTATGCTAAACAAAATAGGTCAGACAGAAAGACAAATACTATGTGATCTCACTTATACGTGGAATCTAAACAAGAACATCAACAACAAACAACATCAAGCTTATAGGTACAGAGAACACATTGGTAGTTTCCAGAGGCTGGGAGTTGGGGGTGGTCAAATGGGTGAAGAAGTCAAAAAGGTACAAACTTCTAGTTATAAAATAAGTCATGGAGATATAATGAACAGCATGGTGACTCTAGTTAATAATACTGTATCGAATATTTGACAGTAGCTGAGAAAACAAACCTGAAAAGTTATCTCAAGAAAAATATTCTATACAGGTGGTGACGGATGTTAACTAAACTTATCGTGGTGATAATTTCACAATATATACGAATATCAAATCCTTACTATTATATGCCTGAAACTAATATAGTATTGTATGTCAATTCTGCCTCCATCAAAAAACAATAAAATTTTTTTAAAGTACCAATTCAGAAACCTGAAACACCATTTCCCACAGTGCTTAGCACTCTCTGCCCTCCGAGTCTGATGTCTGCACCCTGTCTGCCTGTTGGCATCCTATGTGCGTATATCGTGTGGCACCAGCAGCAGCTGCTCCCTATGGCAAAGCAGCTGTGAAAGCTGATCAGCCAGGATTTTTCACTTGAATCAGTTTAAACTGAGCACACAAAGATGTGGCAGACACAACTAGACACGTTTTCTAGCCATTTCTTTCAAATTTACCGTCTTAGCCTTATGCTTGGAGCAGCATGTTTGGTCTGTGCCTTGGGTATTAGGAAGAAGACCAAAAGCCTCCCGTCACTAATAACACCCTTTTCTACATTAACCCTTCAAATCTCAAAAAAATTTTTTGAGAACAGATAGAACTGGCTTCCCCGGGGTCTGGCTTCTCTCTCAGTGGATGACACTATAACACATTTTATCTTTTTGAAGTGAGCAGTCTGTCAGTTTCAACACATCATTTCTCTCACCCTCCCATATTTACATCTGTAGCCAAAACTGATTCTTTTCACTTACCAGTAGCTCGTAAAAGAATTAGGTTCTTTATCGATCTATCCACTTATCTATCTGCCTATCTATCATCTGTCATCTATTGATTTAATATAACCACTGCCTTGTCATCTGTTTTAAATGATTTCATACTCTTTCTGTTCTACTCACCCTGAGCCTGACCATTTGACTCCTCTTTCCTTCAACCTTGCTCTCTCCTGCTTGCTTTCACCAGGCTATCCAAGACTGTCTTGCTTTGCTGTTCCCTCCCATTTCTGTCTGTCCCTGTGCTCCTAGGTTAACATAATCCTATTTGAGTCTTTCATTTTATTAACACTATCCCCTGTGAGCCTTGCTTCTGACTGGTTCTATGTCGGAGATGTTAGTCTTCTCAAATCACCTGGACAGATCACCTATATAGGTCATCTATACAGATCACAACTGTCCAAGAAGAAGGAACTGGATCCTGTCCACCAGTCTCATCTTGGCAAGTGTACCTGGGGAAGCCCCTTGAGTGGGATCCCAAGGGTCCAATACCTATGTTTATGTGTGCTTCATAGTGTGGGCTGTATTCTAAGTGCTACGCACATATGCAGTCATTTAATCCTTACAACACTGGGAGACATGGAGCATTATCATTCCCATTCACAGGTTAAGAAATTGAGGCACAGAGGGTAAGTGACTTGCTGGTCATACAACTCATTAGGAAGAAAGCAGTCTTGAAGTAGGCAATTGAGCTCCAGAGCCTGCGCTCTTCACCACCATGCCATAAAACAGGGTTTCAACATCCAATATTTCTGCTTTCTATCTCTTCTCCAGGTCCCATGAGCTTTTTCTACAGTCCCAGGCTTCCCATTCGGCCTCATTCTGCCAGGGGAAAAGAAAATTCTCTCTCGAACTCATGAAATCTTATGACTTCCTCTTTACTCACCACACTTTCATTTCTTTGTACAAATTGAACTTGTTTCCTTTATCTCCGTGGCTTTCCTCCAGATCCTAGCTTCCAGTTCGCTTGACCAAATATAGACATTTGCACTCCTCTTACTGATGTTTCCCATCACGAGGTGCAACGACAGGGAGAACACGGGCTGCGAGGATGCTCACAGCCCTCTTCTGAGCTCCCAACTCTTGAGAGGCTAGAATGAAGTTCCTGATTTTCCTCTTTGGGTCATTTGTTGACCATTACATGGTTAAGTCATTTTAAAGCACAGAGGACTGTTTGTAAGCCTTTACCTTCTCAATATGGCTGAAATTCGAGCACACAATGAGGCGACCTCTGAACCAGAGCAGCCGGGATGGCGGCAAAGAAAGGAGCACAGCAAATGGCAGGAATTTCAACAATTTAAGTGACTGAATAAAATGTTTAATTTTCAGAAAGTGAACATTGAAACTTGATAATCCAGTAGCCAAATGCGGTGCAAAAGTTTAGTGGCATGAACTGAAAAGTCTCTGCCTGATGTCAAGCTACATGACTCCTCCTCATAAAAGGGCAGGGTTCCTCTTTTCTACTTTCCCTTTGTTTTTGTAATGACCAGCAGGGACTCACTTGGTGATATTGAGGCAGCCCTGATTCCTCTTTATTTTTACCTCCCCCCTCCAATCCATCAACTTAAAAACTTCTTTCCCTGGCTTACGGAGCCCAGCAAGTCCTGGCCCCTGGCTGCTTGGATCTTCCCTATCACCTCACATTTGACCCACACTAGCCTGTTTGCTGCTCTGTGATCTTCTCAAGTCATTTTGTTTCCTGCCTTAGGACCTTTCTCACTAGCTTTTTTCTCTGTTCAAGATGCTCTCTCCCTTGACCTTTCCACGGCCCAGCCATTCCTGTAGTAGAAGCCTTCCTGAACCATTCAATCTGAAGTAACTGTCCGGCCGTCCTACCACATAGCCATATTTGAATTTTCAGTGTTGCACTAATTTTAATCATAAGACTTTAAATTGGGAATCTTTACTTAAGTTTTAGCTGAGTTCATAAAACAAGAGGTGAAAAATACTTCAGTATTCTAAAAGGAGGTGTTAGACTACCTATACAGGACTTTTCAAGGAGGTAGACAGTTGGTTTTGCAACTCTTGGTTAACCACTAATCTACAGTCTACAAAATGGATTGGTGGAGTCAAAAGAGATATTGAAGATTAAAAATTAACTTTCAGACGGAATTGATGGTGTGCTATGAGCTACCCCCTCAATTTATACACTGAAAAGTAGGGATGGGGGTGCATCCCCCCCTCTTTTCTGCCTGCTGCAGAAACTTTGGTAAGACTACTCAGTGATCTTGACCTATGTCCCCTCGAGTCACGGAACTGACCCACACCTAAAAATGTCTAAAAGTAAAAGACTAGCTGCTCTGACAGACAAGCAGGAAGAACAGGCTGAGTCCTTGAGTCGAGAGTGGTCTAGACTTCCAGAATTTATTATGACAAAGGGCATATGAGTGTTTCCTCTTGACCAAATGATGGTGACAGGAGAAAGCCCCAACCTGGAGCCCTTTTAAGTCCCACCAAATGGGCTGTGTGTAGGAGAAAAGTGACTTTTATTTTAGGATCAAACTACAATAATTTTGTTGCTAGAAGATTGAAATCACTTCACATCAACCTTTAAAAATTAAACTCCATCTTTAATAACAATTGTTAAACCCTAACAATAGTTCCAGTGACTTCCATGTAAACACCAGACTGGGATCTTCCCCTAAACCTGTGTGTCATCAATTCAGTCAAGAAATAGTTATTGAGCTGTTTCTACAAGATAACAGATCATGTTCAACTCCTGAGAACAGAGCTTGAAACAACCCAAAGTGCCTGTTTTCATCTAAACAAAGCTCTTTTTTGACAGTGATAGCTTCTGTGGTAATAATTAGGACACTTGATAGTACAGTTTTCCAGTCTTGCCTGATAATGACTCACCCAGGTGGCTTATTAAAAATACAGATTCCTGAGCTTGTCTCCTGGAACTGCTGATTGATGACATCTGGGGTGAGTCCTACAAATCCATTATTTTACACATGGCCCAGGTTTGTCTTATCAGGCAATTGTAGGAGGCATTTGATTGAGAATCCCAGGGTAGGGGTGGTCTGCAAAAGTGTACGGAGGAGTTGGCGTTTGATTTGAGGCCCAAATGCAGAGAAAGTATGGGGGAGGTGGAATCCAAGCAGAAGGAACAGCAAAAGCAAAGACCCCAAGCACGCTATGAGGTTGCTGGCTTTCAGGAGCACAGAAAGCCAGTAAAATCACAGATTTACCAATTAGAGAAAGCTTGGCCAAATGAGGTTAGACAGGAAGGCAGAAGCTATGCCAAGGAGTTTGAAAGTTTTCTAAACTCAGGGGGAGGCTGTTGGATAATTTTAAATAGAGGAATGACAATCTGATAAACGTTTCAAAAAGATGTATTCAAAACCACTCTTCATCAGAATGGGACCTGAGAATGTGCTTCAAAATCACCTGGAATGATTTCTTTAAAATGCAGTTTCCTAGCCTGTATGCCAGATCTTTTGAACTAAGGCCCAGACTTCTCTACTTTAGACAAGCATGCTAGGCCTGAAAGCCTCTGACTAGAACCCCCACGTGGACCTGACTCTATTTTAATAATACAATGGCTAGTCTTGAAGTAGTGGGACTATTACTTAATTCCTGAGGATCTTGTGAAATGCTTTTAGTGAATATATAAATGAATGGCCAAATCTTTGATATTTAAAATGTAACTACAGGTGCCTGGGTGGCTGGGTGGGCTAAGCTTCTGCCTTTGGCTCAGATCATGATCTCAGGGTCCTGGGATCTAGTCCCACATTAGACTCCCTGCTCAGCGGGGAGTCTGCCTCTCTATCTCCCTTTGCACCTCCCCTGCCCCGCTCCTACTTGTGCTCTCCCTCTCTTTCTCTCAAATAAATAAATAAAATCTTTTAAAATAATTAATGAATTAATTAAAACATAACTGGCTTTTTTAAAAAGTCAGGTATCTTATAAACCAATTGGAATAATAAGTATGATTATTAGCAGTTCTTACATATTTCAGTTATTCCCTAAACAAAAAAATTTAGGCTAGAGTTTTTATCATTTTCATTAATATATGAATATAATAATCTGGCTTCTCTAATTTACCTAGATTTGGTTAAAAAAAGTATCATCACAGGAGATTACTGATGAGTTATAGAAGATTATTGATTTTTACAGATTATAAAAGGTAACAGAGCAAAAATCATGCTTGAATAGTTTTCGTTGCTTAATACTCAGAGTTTGGTCACATTTGTAGCATCTGTCATCCGTAATGGTTGAGGGGGAAAAACACATATAAATCAAGGCAAAACCCCAAAGTTATACTATCAGAGTTTTTCTTCTAAAATTTACCCCATATACATAGACGTGGAGAGTTTCTGCATTTATATATAGTATAGTATTTTGATGATTGCAAGTGCCCCTTTTTCCCTTAGGATCAAGAGAAATGCTATGAAATATAATAGCAATCTGTAAAACTTGGAAGAAAATAGATAATCAAATGTGTATTAAGATATGCTCTGGGTTATAAAAAAGACGATGCAAATAAGAGTGATATATGAGAAGCAGTATGATTTATAATTAAAAACTAAAACTTTTTTAAAATTCTTGGGAATAGCATAGATCGGTTCATAAAAAAACTATTTCCAGTGTAAATATACATCATTTTCACAGGTAATATGCAAAGCATTAAATGTAACTAGATCAGTTACAAGCCTGTTCCAGACTAGGCAAATGCTACATCTTACTTTATCATCAGAGATTAACACACAGTGGACCTTCAGTAAATGTTTCATGAATGACTGAATGATTGTCACAGTTGATATATATCATGAAGTTAATGTGACCAAGTTCATGTTCGTTCAACTGAACGTATCTGCTTTCTCGGCACCAAGAGCCATTATCTCTTTATTTCTAACTGGAAACCTACCGTATCCTTTTTCCATCACCTAATTTATTCATTGGTCACAAAAGAAACTGGGCAAGAAAATGCATCTGTCACAACTTTCCAACAAAAATTGATAGTGTTATATGCCAAGACCAGAATAAGTATATAAGTATATATATGTATATCCAGATCTAGGTAGATAGATACACACACACGTGCATATATATATATATATGTACACATACACACACATAATGCCATATGTATGAATCTGTGTGTATGTCTGTAAGTTTAAAAAGGTATGGATCTATATTTTATAATTACATATATAATATATATTATTAATAATAACTTGTATGATTTCAAAAGAGAAAAAGTTAAGGCCCATTATCATAGGCCTGATACACATTACTGGATTTTGAATGTGTGTTCCAAAGAGATTGCACTGAAGAGCTAAATATATTTAAAGCTAATAAAAATAAAAGGCTTTTTGAAAAAAAATTATGTTGAAGCTCTTTACACAACCACTTTATTCCACTTTCTGTCAAAGCTTATATGCTTCCAAGGGAGTACAGTAATTTGTGCATTTTCTATTTTTAAATCATTCATTGTTCTAGTTAAATATTATGAGTGTATGCCAATTCCCAAAAAAGTCATGCAGAGATAGTAGGTGCAATTGTGTTGTACTCAAAATAAATTCATGGTTAAAGCAAATATTTAACAACTGTCAAATACTGGGTTGCATGTAGAAAAACTAATCCTGTATAGCTCTGGTAAATTAAAACTTCAAACCAAACCTTCCTTCTGTGCTTTATAATTAGAAAACCAAATGAGGAACTTTTCTGAGCAGCCTGGTTTAAGAAACCCACATGTTTTCTCTTTAGAAAAAACTATATTTCTGAAGTTAATATGTTTAAGTAAAGGATTTAATTGACCCAGAAAACTGGAATTTAATTGTACAGTGAGAATGACCCTCTCACATTTAAATATTACCATGTATGTTTGTGACATCATGTAATTTGATAAATGGCTTATCAGGCATTAATTATAAATTATATGCACTAAAAAAGAATCAAACTCAGGTTAGTCCAAGGAGACATCACCTGAGGAATGCCAGCTGTCCCATGGATAGCCTCATATCCAACAACATTTATATTTTCTCCACATCAGCCACCCTGGCTTCATCCGGGACCTTGTCAGCTTTCAGAAGAGCTGTACTGAAATACTAAACTTGGGGATTCAGCTCTCTGATCACCAGCCCCCCACGATTAGCGTCCCCACATCTGTCTTCAGTCTTTCAGGGACAGTTAGTTTCTTGACTCCTCTCTTCTCTATTGCCTGTCCATATAAATTCCATGCTTCATTATTTCAAATACTTGCTTCCTAATTCCTCAGCTCTTTTCTCCTGTTGTCCTTCAGTCTGAGTACTTAGAAAAACCCCACCTTGGCCAACCTAATTCTTCATCTTTTCTGAAAGAATACCCATGTTACTCAGTGCCTCCGGAGGAACTTCGTACATACTTGTAGATTGGTGCCAGCCCAAATTTTCAGACTCAACTGTGTTCTCAGAGAGTTCTGACAAACTCCCTCACCCTTTTTTCAAAATACTTCGAACTTCTCTTTTCTTCTTAAATCTCCAACTTCATCACTTACTCTCACTTTCATCAGGTGACCTTGCTTTCATCTTCATGAGGAAAAGAGAAGCCATCAAAGTAGAATAGCTTCAATCTTGCATTCTGATTACAGACTTCCCACATGTCAACCTTCCTTTCCCCCTTCCCTCCTATGATGATGGGAGGGGGTCTCTTCTGTCGAAGACTAGCCTTTCTATTAAGGAGGTTCTATTTCCTCTCACCCTTTAGAGGGCCATGCTCCAATTTCTAGTTTCCTTTTTCCCCCTGTATCCTTAAAATAATTTTCTATACTGGCCTATTTTCACAAATAATGAAATGATTACTTCAAGTCTTCCCAACATAAAAAGAAAACCTCTCCATGTCTTTTTCTGTGGCCCCTACCTCCTCTCTGCATCCTTTGATAGCTAAACTTTTTGAAAGAATACTTGCCCTTTCCTCTTTCTCACCTCCCACTTACTCTTTGATGCCCCTATGTTCTGGCTTCTGCCTTCACCACACCCCTGAAAGGACTCTCACCAAAGTCACAAATGACCATTGTGTCAATCAAGGTTTCAGTAGGAAAGAGATGGGACATTCGAGGTGGAATAATTTGGACAGAATGTCATAAAGAGATTAAAGGCCTTTGAGAGAGCATAGTGAACCCTCAAGAGATGGCACAATATTCCAGAGCTAAACAATGCAGGAAGCTCTTGCTCACACTACCCCAAAAGAGGTAAGCAGAACTAACTGCCTGACAGGAAAGGTGACCTTTAGTCGAGGAATGCATAGCCTGCAGCTAATCCGCAAAGCGGCAGCTGAGGTACAAATATCCTCTTTCACTCTTCTCCCTTATGTCCTCCTTCTCATCCCTGCCAGTGCACACCATTGGTCTAACTCAAACAGGAGATAGAATGCATAGAGTTCATTGATGTCATTCATACTGGTCAAACTTCTGGGTGTGAAACAAGCTGAAGAGGGACGAAAGCAAACAGAATGTGACCAGCACAACATTATTGCTAAATCTATTATGCAGCTCTCCATCTTTATCTTACTTAGGCTCTTGTAGTATTTAAAAATGCTGTCCTCTTCTTGCAACTCCTTTTTGCGTGAAGCTTCCATGCCACTGAAATCTTCTCCCTCATCTCCCTACCCTATACCTTTTTTTAAATGCTGGTGCTCCTCAGGGCTGTGGCTCTTCAAAGGCTGCTTTTCTCTCATTGTCCGTCAGTGGACTCATCTGTTCTTAGGGCTTCAGTCGCCATCTGTAGCTTCAGGATTCTCAAGAATATATTTTGAGCCTGGATCTTTGCCCGAAGCCCTCAGGCCTACTTCCTCATCTGCGTATCGTGCATCTTACTAAGACATCTCACAGATACCTCAAAATCAACTTGTCAAAACTTACACCATCATGTCTAGCCTCAGATTCGTTCCGTTTGTGCTTCTTACTGTAGCGCAGGCGTGCCTCGTGTTTGCACTTTGCTTTATTGAGCTTCACAGATAACTTTTTTCTTTTTTTTCTTTTTATTTATTCTTTTTCATTGAAGGCTTGTAGCAACCTGCCATTGAGCAAGTCTACTGGCACTATTTTTCCAAAAGCATTTGCTCATTTTGTGTCTCTGTATCACATTTGGGTAATTCTCACAGTACTTTGTACTTTCTCATTATTATTATTAAATTTGTTATGGTGATCTCTGATCAGAGATCTTTGATGTTACTACTCTGATTGCTTTGAGGCACCACACACTGCATCCATGTAAGATGGCGAACTTAATCGATAAACGTATATGTTCTGAGTGTGCCACTGACCAGCCATTCCCTGTCTCTTTCCCTCTCCTCAGTCTTCCCTATTCCCTGATACACAGAAATATTGAAATTAGGCCAATTAGAAATCCTACAAGGGCCTCTAAGTGTTCAAGTGGAAGAAAGAGAGTTACACATCTTTCACTGTAAGTCAAAAGGTGAAAATGGTTAAGCTTAGTGAGGAAGGCATATCGAGAGCTGAGATGGGCCAAAAGGTCTCTTATACCAACAGCTAAGTTGTGAATGCAAAGGAAAGGTTCTTGAAGGAAATGAAACATGCTACTGCAGGGTACACACAAATAATAAGAGAGCTCCGTATTGGCAATATGGAGAAAGTTTTAGTGGTCTGGATAGAAGATCAAACCGGCCACAACATTCCCTTGAGCCAAAGCCTAATTCAGAGCAAGGCCCTAACTCTCTTCAATTCTCTGAAGGCTGAGAGAGGTGAGGAAACTGCAGAGGACAAATTGGAAGCTACCAGAGGTTGTTCATGAGGTTTAGGGAAAGAAGCCGTCTCTGTAACATAAAAGTGCCAGGGGAAGCAGCAAGAGCTGATGTAGAAGCTTCAGCGAGTTCTCCAGAAGATCGAGCTCAGATCATTCATGAAGATGGCTGCACTAACCAGCGGATATTCAGTGTAGATAAAACAGGCTTCACTTGGAAGAAGATGCCATCAAGGACTTTCATAGCTAGAGAGAAGTCAGTGCTTTGGATTCAAAGCTTCAAAGGACAGGCTGACTCTCTTGTTAAGGGCTAACATAGCTGGTTATTGTAAGTTGAAGCCAATGCTCATTGGTCATCCCCAAAATCTTCAGGGCCTTAAGATTTTTGCTCAATCTATTCTGTGCTCTGTAAATGACACAACAAAGCCTGGATAACAGCACATCTGTCTACAACATGATTTACTAAATATTTTAAGCCCATGGTTTAGATCTACTTCTCAGAAAAGAAGATTCCTTCCAAACTCTCACTGCTCATTGACAATGCACCTGGTCACCCAAGAGCTCTGCTGGAGATGCACAACGAGATTAATGTTGTCTCATGCCTGCTAACTCAACATCCTTGCTGTAGCCCACAAATCAAGGAGTGATTTTGACCTTCAAGTTGTATTATTAAGAAATACATTTTGTAAGGCTATGCAAAATAGTCCTCAGATAGTGATTCTTCTGCTGGATCTGAGCAAAGTAAATTGAAAACCTTCTAGAAAGGATTCACCATGCTGGATGCCACTAAAAACATTTGTGGTTTATGAGGGGAGGTCAAAATATCAATATTAATAGGACTTTGGGAGAAGTTGATTCCAACCCTCATGGATGGCTTGGAGGGATTCAACATTTCAGTGGAAGAGGTAACCGCAGATGAGGTGGAGACAGCAAGAGAACCAGAATTAGAAGTGGAGCCTGAAGATGTGACTGAATTGTTGCAAACTCACGTTAATGGATGAGGAGTTGCTTCTTATGGATGAGCAAAGAGTGATTTCCTGAGATGGAATCTACTGGTGAAGATGCCGCGAAGATTGTTGAAATGACAGCAGAAGGTTTAGAATATTGTATAAACTTAGTTGACAAAGCAGCAACAGGGTTTGAGAGGATTGACTACAATTTTGAGAGAAGCTGGGTGCAATGCTATCAGCAGCATCACATGCTACAGAGAAATTGTTTGTGAAAGGAAGAGTCCATTAAGGCAGCAAACTTTATTGTTGTCGTATCTTAAGAAACTGCCACAGCCACCCTAACCTTCAGCAACCACCACCCTGATCCGCCAGCAACTATCAACATGGAGGCAAGACCCTCCACCAGCAAAAAGATAACTCTCTGAAAGCACAGATGATAGCATTTTTTTTAGCAATAAAGTATTTTTAAATTAAGGCACATACATTTTTTTTAGCCTAAAGCTACTGCACACTTAATAGACTATAGTATAGTGTAAACATAACTTCTCCTGGGAAACCAAAAACCTTATTGGACTCATCTTCTGGCAATATTTGCTTGATTGCAGTAATCTGGAACTGAACCAGCAGTATCTCTGAGGTGTGCCTATAAATGACACCATCATTCTCACAGCTGCCCAAAACAGAAACTTGGGATTCAATCTTGACTTACCACATTTACAATTAATTTGAATTCCTATACTTTCTGCCTCAAATATTCCTCAGTTTTATTGGTTTACCTTCATCCTCACTGGTGCTACTCAAATCTAGGCCACCCTAAACTCATATCTGGGTTCTAGAAGCAGCTTCTTACCTGGTCCTCTGCTTCTCTTCTTGGCCCATTCTGCACCCATCAGCCAGAATGTACTTTCTAAGACAAATCTGCTCACTGTGTTTTTACTTTCAAAACTTCCAAAAGCTCTATATTTTTCTTAGAATAAGCCCAAATTTCTAATCTTGGCTTCAGGATTTATCCTGTCCTTCCTTAGGCACCACTATGCTACATTTCAATAGAACAAAATCTCTTTCACTTATTTAAATAGGATATGCTCAGTTTCACCTTTGAATCTTCACACATTTTTTTGTCTTCTTCTTGGTCCACCACTTGGCCCTTCTTCACCCGGATGGTTCCCGCCTTGCCTTCAGGCCTCAGTGTTAAGGTCACTTCCTTGAGATGCCTTCTCTGGTAAGCAAAGCCTGGCTATTATGTGCCTCTGCTACCCTGTAGTATATTGTATTTCCCACCACGAACCTTGTTTTACCTGCATACATGCCCCTCTAGACTCCACTCAAGGACTGTGTCTTTGATTTTCATTGCTGCATCCCTAGCACCTAACAGAGTCACAGACATTTTTTATTTTTTTTTATTTTTTTTTATTTTTTTTATTTATTTATTTTTTTTTTAAAGACATTTTTTATTGAATGAATGAAATTGCCTTTGAGGCTAGGAATGTAACTTACGGAGTAGGAGTAGAGTAGATCATTGACAAAATTAAAAGATGTGGCATCACAGATGGCATCATAATTCTGTCTGAACTTTTATGTTTACTGTGAGGACAGTGGCTTACATAGAATATTCTTAAGTAACAGAGTGATAAGCAGAAGTTGTGTTATAGAGAGGTAAAATAGAGGAGTAGGGGACCCTAATTTTGTCTGGTCCCTGGAATTCAGCTAGCTAGCTATCAAGTCATCTGAACACCTGCAAACTCAACCAGAGATCTAAGAAAAGCATTGCTGCAACTCTACAAATAGAAAAGTAACCATTTTCTGCAAGGTAGGAGATGTGAAGACGTGAATCTGAAGCAATATATGGGAAGATAAACCACGGGAGAGGGAGCCTCTGGCAGCCAACTACCAAAAAGTTATATAGCAGTGGAGCCCCAAATTGGAACTTTTAGAAGTCTGCTCCAGTGGGGGATGTCCCTGCCTGAAAGGCACTCAGCTGGTGAAGTGCAGCAGAAGCCCAGGTGGGACAGTGTGGTCTCAGGATCCCCAGGGTCACAAAAGGGGGCACGAACTTTCAGCTCCCAGACTGGAGATAGGGGCACCACCATTTTCATCCCCCGAACTGGTATTGAAAGCCTTCAGAGAACAAAAGCCACATAGAGCAATCCAGAGCCGCTTAGACTGAGCCTGGCCCCCTGGCGGGGGGGGGGAGTGGGGGTGCAGTTCCACCTGGGCAAAGACACCTGAGAATCACTGCAACAGGCCCCTACCCTAGAAGACCAGCGGGAATACCAAGTTTACCAATCATACGGAACTGCAAAACTCCAGTGCTAAGGGAAAATTGTATATAGAATTTGTGGGTTTTTTCTCATGATTCTTTAGTCTTTCAGTTTTAATTTTTATTCCTTTTGAGCTAATTTCTTGTTTTAATCAACCGTTTTTTTAATTTTCATTTTTACATTTACTTTTTTAATATATATTTCCGTTTCAGCTTCCTTTCATTGTATTCAATTTTATTTTTGTATATATAAGTTTTTCTTTCTTTCCAATTTTGGGATCTAGTTTCTTCTAACAAACAGACCAAAATATACCCAGGATCTAGTTTATTTTTCTGTTCTGTTCACCTTCTGTTTTATTTTCTTCTCTCTTTTTCTTTTTGTCTCTCTTTTTTTTTTTCTTTTTTGCTTTCTGATCTCTTCTGATTTGTTTAATGTATATTTTTCTGGCTTTATTGTTGCTATTTTTGTATTTTTTTTTCTTTCATCTGTTTTTCTCTGGACATAATGACAAGATGTAAGAACTCACCCCAAAAGAGAACAAGAGGCAGTACTCACTGCCAGGGACTTAATCAATATGGACACAAGTAAGATGTCAGAACTAGAATTCAAAACAATGATTATAAAGATACTAGCTGGGCTTGAAAAATGCATAGAAGACACTAGAGAATCCATTTCTGGAGAAATAAAAGAACTAAAATCTAATCAGGTCGAAATCAAAAAGGCTATTACTGAGAAGCAGTCAAAAGCAGAGGCTCTAACTGCTAGGGTAAACAAGGCAGAAGAGAGAGTCAGTGATATAGAAGACAAAATGATGGAGAATAAAGCATCTGAGAAAAAGATAGATAAACAACTACTGGATCACAAGCAGAGAATTTAAGAGATAAGTGATACCATAAAGGAAAACAATATTAAAATAATTGGGATCCCAGAAGAAGAGGAAAGGGGAGGGCAGAAGGTATATTGGAGCAAATTATAGTGGAGAACTTTCCTAATCTGGGGAAGGAAACGGGCATTCAAGCCCAGGAGGCACAGAGAACACCCCCCAAAATCAATAAAAATAGGTCAACACCTTGACATATAATAGTGAAACTTGCAAATCTCAGAGACAAAGAGAAAATCCTGAAAGCAGCTTGGGACAAGAGATCCATAACTTACAAGAGTAGAAACATAAGGCTGGCAGCAGACCTATCCACAGAGACCTGGCAGGCCAGAAAGGACTGGCATGATATATTCAGGGTGCTGAATGAGAAAAATATGCAACCCAGAATACTTTACCCAGCAAGGCTGTCATTCAGAATAGAAGGAGAGATAAAGAGGTTCCAGAACAAACAGAAACTAAAAGAATTTGTGATCACTAAACCAGCCCTGTAAAAAATATTAAAGGGAATCCTTTAAGCAAAGAGAGAGCCCCAAAGTAACAAAGACCAGAAAGGAACAGAGACAATATACAGAAACAGTGGCTTTACAGATAATACAATGGCACCAGATTCATATCTTTCAATAATTACTCTGAATGCAAATAGGTTAAATGCTCCAATCAAAAGACACAGGGTATCAGATTGGATAAAAAACAAGATACATTGATATGCTGTCTATAAGAGACTAATTTTAGACTCAAAGACATCTCCAAATTGAAAGTGAGAAGGTGGAGAACTATTTATCATGCTAATGAACATCAAAAGAAAGCTGGGGTAGCAATCCTTATATCAGACAAATTAGATTTTAAACCAAAGCCTGTAATAAGAGATGAAGAAGAACACTATATCATAATTAAAGGGTCTATCCAACAAGAAGATCTAACAATTTTAAGTATTTATGCCCCTAACTTGGGAGCAGCCAATTATATATATAAATTAATAACCAAATTAAAGAATCACATTGATAATAATACAATAATAGTAGGGGACTTTAACACTCCACTCACAGCAATGGACAAATAATCTAAGCAGAAGATCAACAAGGAAACAAGGACTTTGAATGACACACTGGACCACATGGACTTCTCAGATATATTCAGAGCATTTCATCCTAAAGGAACAGAACATACATTCTTGAGTGCACATGGAACATTCTCCAGAATAGATCACATACTGGGTCACAAATCAGGTTTCAACTGGTACCAAAAGATTGGGATTATTCCCTGCATATTTTCAGACCACAGTACTTTAAAACTTGAACTCAATCACAAGAGAAAATTTGGAAGGAGCACAAATACATGGAGGTTAAAGAGTATCCTATTAAAGAATGAATGTGTCAACCAGGAAATTAAAGAAGAATTTTAAAAAATTCATGGAAACAAATGAAAACACAACTGTTCAAAACTTTGGGATGCAGCAAAGGCAGTCCTAAGAGGGAAGTATATCTCACTACAAGCCTTTCTCAAGAATCAAGAAAGATCTCAAATAAATAACCTAACCCTACACTTAAAGGAGCTAACTGGTGAAAGAACAACAAATAAAGCATAAATCCAGCAGGAAAAGAGAAATAATAAAGATTAGAGCAGAAATCAATAACATAGAAACCAAAAGACACTAGAAAAGATCAATGGAACTAGGAGCTGGTTCTTTGAAAGAATTAATAAGATGGATAAACCCATAGCCAGACTTATCAGAAAGAAAAGAGTAAGGAACCAAATAAAATCATAAATGAAAGAGGAGAGATCACAGCCAACACTGCAGAAATACAAACAATTATAAGAACAATTATATATATATATACACATACATACATACACACACACAATTATAAGAACATACTATGAGTAACTATATGCCAACAAATTAGGCAATCTGGAAGAAATGGATACATTCCTAGAGACATATATCTATAAAAACCAAAACATTCAAAAAATGGTGTTGGGAAAATTGGACAGCCATATGCAGAAAAATGCAACTGGACCATTTTCTTATACCGTATATAAAAATAAACTCAAATGGATGAAAGACCTAAGTGTGAGACTGGAATCCATCAAAATCCTAGAGGAGAACACAGGCAGCAACCTCTTTGTCCTTGGCCACAGCAACTTCTTGCTACACACGTCTCCAAAGGCAAGGGAAACAAAAGCAAAAATGAACTATTGGGACTTCATTAAGATAAAAAGCTTTTGCACGACAAGGGAAACAGTCGACAAAACCAAAAGACAACCAACAGAATGGGAGAAGATATTTGCAAATGTCTTATCAGATAAAAGGCTAGTATCCAAAATCTATAAAGAACTCATCAAACTCAACACCCAAAAAACAAATAATCCAGTCAAGAAATGGGCAGAAGACATAAACAGACATTTCTCCAATGAAGACGTACAAATGGCCAACAGACCCATGAAAAAATGCTCAACATCACTCAGCATCAGGGAAATAGAAATCAAAACCACAATGAGATACCACCTCACACCAGTCAGAATGGCTAATATTAACAAGTCAGGAAACCACAAATGTTGGTGAGGATGCAGAGAAAGGGGAACCCTCTTGCACTGTTGGTGGACTGCAAACTGGTACAGCCACTCTGGAAAACAGTATGGAGTTTCCTCAAAAAGTTAAAAGTAGAGCTACCCTACAACCCAGCAATTGCACTACTAGATATTTACCCAAAAGATACAAACAGAGTGATCCAAAGGGGCACGTGCACCCCAATGTTTATAGCTGCAGCGTCCACAATAGCCAAACTATGGAAAGAGCCCAGATGTCCATCAACAGATGAATGGGTAAAGAAGATGTGAGTGAGATAGATTAAATAGATAGATAGATAGATAGATAGATAGATAGATAGATAGATAGATGATAGATATACACACATATATATACACTATGGAATGTTAGTCATCAAAAAAATGAAATCTTAACATTTACAATGATGGGGATGGAACTAGAGGATATTATGCTAAGCAAAATAAGTCAATCATAGAAAGAGAATTATATGATTTCACTCATATGTGGAATTTAAGAAACAAAATAAAGAATCATGGGGGAAGGGAGGGAAAAATAAGACAAAATCAGAGAGAGAGAGACAAACCATAAGAGACTCCTAACTATCAGAAACGAAGTTTTGTTAGAGGGGAGGTGGGTGGGGGATGGGGTAACTGGGTGATGGACATTAACTGGGTGTTATATGCAATTGATGAATCACTAAACTCTACCACTAAACCTAATACTATATGTTAATTAATTGAATTTAAGTAAAATTAAATTTTTTTAAAAAAAAGTTGTGTTATAGAGATAGTAATTTTCCTGCTATGTGTGGAATAAACCAAAAGAGAAGAGAACTAGAAGTTAGGAAAACAATTCTGACAAATTTCAGCAAAGTGAGACTTTGTAAGACTGCAAAAAAGGGATACAGCGATGGGAGCTGTTTGAAAATATGAAGAGCAACCCCTGGACATCAAGGGCAAAGTGAAAGAAGAAGGAAAACATGACTATGATTTTGATCCTGGTAACTAAAGAGAATAGTTCTGTCATTTACCAAAATAGGGAAGTTGGAAAGGGGAATTTATTTGAGGGAGACATAAAGAGAATTAGAGACTGTGATAAGGTCATAACTTCTAAGTAGAAATGTTCTAAGAAATGTGATATAGGACGGGACTGGAATAATCTCTGTCATTTCTTAAGAGACAAGACTTTTCTTCTGGTCCTAAAACATGTGCTCTGGCACAAGAGAAGCACTTTAGGACCTGACTCTTTTCCCTTCTGGGTATTTTTGTGGGCTCTTTTGAGTTTCCTTATCATTAGAGAAATCTCATTTCTGTCTCCCAGTGTCTCCAGCTGGTCCCCTGGCATTTCTCCTCTGTCCCTGGTTATCTAGCAAGTCACGTCAAGACTCTTAGCTGAGGCCTCCTTGACCCTCCATTAGCCTTTTTGGGAAGAACCCAAAGAAAACCCCAGACAGCTCTTGTATGTGGTCCCCATCTGGGCCTCTGTCTGTCAGCCATGCAGTTACTTCCAGGAGCAGCACTGTCCTCTGTCACCAGGAGTCACTTCAGCCAGTCACCTGTTCTCGTGAGATCTCAGGCATGACTACAGTCCACCATGTCCCCATAGTTCCAGGAGATACATATGAAACTTCCTGTGTAGCTTCCCTGAAGCCTTCCTCACTCGACTCGGGGTAACAAGGGTATGCCTCTCAACCTCCTTCTCACGAGAAAGAATCGCAAGTACTCTGACGTCTCTCTCTAGGGAATCCTCCTGGAAACTCCATCTTCTCTCTTGAGCTTTTAAGCTTCCTTATAAGCTGGAATCAGGTGGTTAGCTCTGAGTAGCAAAACTTCCAGCACAAGACAAGCAGAAGTGGGTTAGCACCTCACAAGTAGGTGGGAGTACGCTTATCACCTCTAATTTAAGCCTCAGCTAAAACCAACAGGAAGAGCGCTGTTTAACATCCTGTTACCAATGAGATGCACATGTATCAAACACTTATCAAAATCGTAAAAGTAGTTTTTGATTGTAAGACAAATCGGGGTCAGTAAGGCTCAGAGAAGGCTAATAAGGAAAACTATGACCAGTAGGATGACAAACTCAAGGTCACGGGACATATGAAACTCATCGAACTCCACCTGTGCTGTTGCTTCTATAGAAACTGTACTTTCAAACCCATATTGCACTTCAGAGAGGAAAATAAACCATGCTCTCCATCTATGAAGCATAATTACAAGAGAAAGAAATGAGTCATATAATTGCATTGCAGAATATTTGCGTGTGTGCTTCGTGTAAAAAACTAGAGAACTAACGAGGGATATTTAGTTCAATAAACGTGCAGTATGTTCCACAAAATTATTCAGGTATTGAAATAGAAGACTACAAATTTCTCCTTCAGCTTTTTTGTTGCTTTCTTTATGTGCAGAAGGACCTACACAATGTGAGAAGAGGCCCCTTTTAAAACCTCATTTCAACCTTGACGTATCACCTCAGAGGGACTGATTTGCTCTTTGGAACATTTTTAAGCTTTGCAACAGTGGCGTATGCACAGAACAAATTGCGCCTGGAAAGCTGCATTGTTGGGGGTCGAAATGTGACTCCTCAAAAGATACAGTGAAGTCCTATCCCCTTAGCACCTGTGCATGTGACCTTATTAGGAATAAAAGTCTTTACAAATGTAATTAAGTTAAGATGCAGTCCTGTTTGAATAGGGCATGTCCTGATCCAATCTGTGCCATGTCCGTAGAAATAGAGGAAAATGCCCTGCGAAGGCAAAGACACACAGGAAGATACACGGGGAGGAGGCCATGGGATGACAGAGGCCGAGATGGAAATGCTGCAGCTTTGAGCCAAGGAACCCCAAGGATGGCCAGCCGTCCCCAGAAGCTAGCAAGGGGCAAGGAAGGATTTTATCCAGAGAGGAAGGATGGCCCTGCTGGTATCTTGATTTCAGACTTCTAGCCTCTGGAATGTGAGAGAATGAATTTCTGCTGTTTCAAGGCGTCCAGTCAGTGGTACTTTGTTA
This sequence comes from Ursus arctos, assembly GCF_023065955.2. NCBI lineage: Eukaryota > Metazoa > Chordata > Mammalia > Carnivora > Ursidae > Ursus > Ursus arctos. Next base: position 59,576,508 of record NW_026622763.1, read on the forward strand.
GAGCAACCCTAGCAAATATACAGAGATCAAAACTTCAGTTGTGAACTCAGAAAACTGTAAGACAGTTTTCTTCTGAGATCCAGACCCCCGCTAAGTAGTCACCTGATGGAGAAAGTTGCTTGGATTGATGGTCTTTTTCTGGAGGAGTGGCATTTCCAGTTTGGGTGCTGATGTATAGACCACTGCTGGAAACAATTGTTGCAGTGCTCGAATTGCTCCTGTCTTTTCTGACTGGAGTATTGATCTAAACAGACCGCAAGCCCCATCGCTCTTTAGCGGTCCTGAAGGGAAACAACCTCATTTCTCAGAATGATGACTGTGTCTTGTAAAATTATTTGTGGGATGCGTATTTCAAAATATTTGCTTTTTCTTGTTGTAGGAAATATTTCTTTGGTTTGGGCAAATTCTGATTCAACATAAAAGTAATTCGGTTAAAATTTCATTCATTTTCATGGTTTGGCAGTATACTCACAGCAACCACATTTACCCAAAAAGTGTGTCAACTCAGTGATAACCAGGAAATCTGGGTATTACTCTTACTACAAAAATCCATGAATTAAATAATAACTGTTCACATTAAAATATCTGTAATCATATTTTACATTGTGCTCTTAAAAAGAAGTCATTTATTTGTGTTTGTTTCACAAATTGAAAAATCAAGGAGCCTTTCTTTATGAGACGATGGAAATATTCTAAAATCAGATTGTGGTGGTGGTCTCACAACTCTGTAAGTTTATAAAAATCGCTGAATTGTACACTTAAAATGAGGGAATTTTATGGTGCGCAAGCTGTATGTCAATAACGCTGCTTAAAAAACAAAGATTCTACTCTCCTAGTAGGAAACATCAGTTCTGTCGAAATCCTTGTAGTTGGGGTTTTAGTACTTGACTGGTGATGGTGTTCACATCGCTCTGTAACAGTTCTAGCAAAACAAAGGTGTTTTGTGCATGTGGTGATTTTGTCTTACGCAACGATGAACATGGGTAAACTGGGACTTTGTTGGATGAAAGGAATTCCGGAGACAATGGACCTCCAGAGAGTCAAGAAGTATTTCTCCTGCAATAGCTCTAGAGCCTGGGATTAATCTTTAGAAGACCTTTCAAGGCATTATCTTCACAAGAATTTGCACTGCCCCTAACTACACTCCCACCCCATCCATACACACTGATCACCTGAGAAGGCAAAGCACTTTTCTACTTCTGATCCAAATTTATTAGGGGGAAAGTATCGTCTGAAAAAGTAGAAGCGTATTTGGTCTATAAACCAATGGTACCCAAGAGTTGCCTTCTAGAGAGCCTACTTTATTTTAAAAGAAGGAGGGATTTGTCGTTTCCATATCGAAGGTCAAACTGAGTTGAGCCGGGTGGACTTTGTTTGTGTGGTAATTTCAGTGTTTGCACACTTCTCATGTGCTTCAAAACAGTCTTCTCCCAGTGCTGAACAGGCACTATTCATTGGCCTAACGAGCTGCTCTCCTTTTCCCCCTCCTTTCCCTCTCCTCGAAAGACAATGTGAAGATAAACTGCCCCTTGTGCCAAATATGAATAATCATAAATTTCATATTAGAGAAGACTGAAAAATACACTTTGTTGTCTTTCCCCTTTTATTTTTTTTGCATATTTTCAAATCCTTCTCTGCGCAGAGAAACTGTCTTAGCACAAAATGTTTTATTTTATGGCGAAGTTTTAGTGACTATGCAAAGCCTATAGATTCTTTGAACACCATTTTTCAATAATGTTACATAGGAAAAGGGTAAAGCAGTTTCATAAAGCTTTCAAACGTAATACTAAGGAGCTCTCGATTGAAGTATTAATAACTGAAATTATTATAACTTATTTTTAAGACATAAGTTCTGATATTTTATCTTTTTTTACTCTTAAAGTTGGTACTTTTGAGTAAGTTAATGCGTGGACAGATTATTTTCAGAAGATTGACTTCTGAAAAGCAGAATATTTTAGAGTAAAAAAGTTAACCATTTTTCAGAACAGTATAAATATTTTCATGTGCTCATTGTTCAGTCATGTTTGTGGCCAAATTTTCTTTTCACTGTAGAATAGACAACAGTGCAGGTTATGAGTTAAGCTACTAGATATGATCATTCATAAGAGAAACTAGTATGTCAGTATTTCTAACTAAGGCAATCACTCAGGAATCTCTGCTTCCCCTCAATTTGTGTTTCTGAGTGCTCTGGCAAATGTTTTATACATTTTAATATGTACAGTAATTAAACAAATGCACCTAGCTATAGGTAATTTTATGTGGAATATAAATAATGCTATACATAGAAGTCTAAAATCTAAATGTTGTTTGCAATTCTACTTTACATTAAGATACCACTAACGATTTTGTACTTTTTTTGCATTTAGAATAAAAATGCTTCCCAAACCTCTTTCCCCAAAAAGATAATCCATAGCAGAATCTACACATGGATTTGAGCATAAAGATGACCAAATTCCTCTTACTGGAATAAATAATCCATCATCTGAGCTGTTCAACTCTACATTGGTGCTTAGAAAGGAACTGCCTGACACTTTGAGAAAGTACAGCATGAGATTGTCTCCGATTGAGGAAACAAAATTATTCCATATATTTAATTTAGTTAGTGGCCATAGACAAATTTATATTATGGCGGCATTTTTTTCTTTTCTAGACATTATTCTTGGTAAGCTGGAGCAGTGTTAGGATTTGGGGATAGATTTTTACAAAATCAGCGAGAACTAAATAATTTTGCAAAAGACAGCCCTGGAACCAACTGTCTGGTACATGAATGTGTAGTTTATGATCCCACGGCACGGAAGCGCTTGCAAGATCAAGTCAAGAGACTCCATTTAATGACACTCAGGTAGTCGTGAGGCCCCATAAAAGAGAAGCAATCCTGTCGCCAAAACGAGCTGATGGATGAAGCAAGGCTTTTAGTAAGACATGCATTCATACGTCACAACCCAGTACGTACTAATGCACACACACTCACACTTATATACAACTGAAATGAAATTCCACAAAACAGTATTTATTGGAATTACAGCCAAACACTATCTTACTATTTTATTCATCCTGGTTTTTTGTGTGTCAACCGTGACCCAATAGGTTATTCCATGTTCTATTAAAGAGTACCACCAAGCATTTTGGAAAACAGTGTCAATTAAAGTGGGTTATAAAGGATGACAGATAGTGTGAGCGCCTGTTACACTCCGATTTCCAAGTAGAGGTGGCCAGGAGAACACGAATTTCCTTTGATCAAGTGTCTTCTACAAATTTTTCACTTTTAGTTTTGCAGAGACTGATTACATTGGGAAATACAAGGGTTTACTCAGGAACTTTCGACTTCAAAGTCAATGAGGCAAGTAAATGGAAACCTCTGAAACATAAGTTAAGTCATATAAACTTATTACATTTACTCAGAGATAGTAGGTAATGATTGATATTTTTTTGGATCATGCCTGTTTGAAATTATAAATTCAGAATATGTTCCTCAGATTAAAAACTGGGATAATCTGTTACTTCTAATCACATAGAGAAGCAGTGGTGAAGAGTTGAGAAGAAGAGCCCAGCATCTTTCTGCTCTTTCTGTCTTGGAAGGGGTGCTGAGCCCTGTTCTAACCTGAGAATCTGGTAGGAAAGGTTTCTGTCCCTTCATGCACAAGGGAAATTCCAGCATTATACAGTATAATTAGGCAGATACTAGAATGGTCTGTGGGCTTCTGCCTGAACATCTGCCAATAAAAAATCTATTCACTTGGATTACATCACAACTCTTAGGGAAAAAATCATACTTTTAGGTGGAGTAATGGCTTATAAGCATCTAAAAAATTGACTGAGTTCATCAGAATTCTTTGAAAGTGCCAAATAGCTAAATATAAATGCAACAGGAGTCAGGACTTAGAAGTCAAACAAGCTGAGAGCATGAAGGAAAGAGCCAGAACAGAGCACACACTCAGCTAGCATCCGGGGGTCCTGATGAATGAGAGGGCACCAGGAACAGAGAGCAGCGGGTGAAAGGGAGTGGGAGGGCACCAGAGATGGCTTTAACACCTGTGCTATTTAGTGTAAAAGGCTAAGCTGCTACAGTGCTACCCAAGTGAGTCTTAACAAGAGAGAAGCTTTAAAAATGACTCGTATTTCTTCCTCACGTATCAATCTGGGGCAAGTAGGCAGACTTCTATGCTCCATACCATTAGGAATCCAGGCTCCTTCCATCTTCTTTCTCCATTATCACTAAGAGTATTTCCTGCATCCCCATGAAGTGTGTATTCTAAGGCAGATTCCTTTAAACAGAATTTGTCCCAGCTTGGTTGAGGAGGAAAATGCATGAAGGAGCATATGCACAGTGTTTTAAGACCCAGGACTGGAAGGGTCACACAGCACCTTCCTTTGTTTTCCTCGGGGTGAAAATGAAGTCACTCAGCCATGTTTAGCTGCAAGGATTGGGGGAGGGGTAGCAATGCTAGAAAATAGAGCCCTGTCTTGGTAGTCAGCCCCCTAGCCTGTCTGTATTACTTGGGAATAAGGGGAGAATGAACACTGGGGTACAGCCAGCAGTCCCTGCCACAGCTACTTCTTAGTCGGTCCTGCCTTATAGAACATTTCTGTGTCTACTGCCCAAAAGCAGACCATGGTGTGCCCAGGATGCAATGATTGTGTATAAAGCATTCTTCGTGGTGAAAATGTTCCTTGAACATTTATCATCAGGTCATTGACATAACTACAAAGGCTTTTGAAAAATAACCCCACATTAATTTTAATCCAATTTTTCTATTAGCTTGGAATGCTTTACATTGCTAATATAAAACTTCTGGGACTAAGGCCATAAGTTAAAAGTGAATGTTTTTAATCAGTTCCAGATTTCCAATCTAACTTCTAATATAAATCTTGCTCCTTGAATATAATATATACTATAAGAGCAAGGTATGATAGACAAGCCATAAGCTTTTAAAATATTGGTTTGAACAGCAACCAGGCTACGTGTTAAAGTCTGACCATGTCATCTATATTCAAAATATTCTTACATACAAGGAGAATTAATTTGGGTTCTTTGTATGTAAACCAATGCACAACCTAGATAAAACTGGTAAATTTATGAATAACCTAGACTTGAATTTTAATGTCTTATAAGAAGTTCCTCAAGGAAGTTTCATTTAAATAGAATTTGCATGTAGGGGATGGATCAGTTTTTGGCTGAGTGGGAAACTGAAATTCAAAACCCAATATGTAGAAGACATCCTAGATTCTGTCTAATGCAGAGCTGTTTCTTTTCCATTTCAATCTGTGATATTCTTCAAGAATCATTGCCACATTCCTAAATCTTTAAAGGGAGCTCTCCCTTATGCTGATGAGAGAAGGTCTCTGGTTCCAACATCAATATGATAGTGTTGTAGATAAGAGAGGTGTTAAGAGGAGGCTCAGATGGGGGTTTGAGTGGAATAGAAGGTACAGAACTTCAAAATCTTCTGCTGCAAATACAGTTGGTTAGCCTTGCTAACACCCAGTAAATTCAGCCTCATCCTTTGGTTTAAAGGAGTTCAAGGATGTTAACTCGTTCTTTTCTACACAGAGAAATTATAAATTAAGTAGAGGTCTCCAAATGATTTCTATTACTGTATAGTATTCTTTACAAACATCCTATCCCCTTTTTTAAGTGGCTGTGATGTCTTTCTCTTTTAAATTTATAAATTTTATTCATTCATTCCATAAATGTTTTTGAGCCTATGTGATACACTAAATGCTAAACATACAGAGGTGAACTCATGTTTTAAGATTCTAATGAAGGCAGCATAAAATAGACAAGTATGAAAGTATATGACAAAAAAATGTACAGAAGAAAAATAAAACAGGTATCTTTGAAAGCCTGATCAGAGAGGTTCTCCTGGAGGAGGTGACATATGATCAGGGAATAAGGGAACAAATGATGTGAAAATCTGAAGAATGAAGCTCTGGGCAGAAGATAGAAAGTGCCAAGGGTACAAGATGAATGAATGAATGAATGAATGAATGAATGAATGAATGAATGAATGAATGAAAGAAAAAGGAAGAAAGAAAGAAAGGGAGGGAGGAAGGAAGGAAGGAAAGGCGAGAAAAATGGTCTGGGATTTTGGAAAAACAGGAAAAAGGACAGGACTACACGGGACTGGAGTCTACGCTAAATGAAACAGAAAGCTGTTTGAAGGGTTTAAGCAGGGAAAGAATGTGATTTGATTTATGTTTTTAAATGACCACTCTCTGGTAGTTGTGTGGAGAATTGATCATAAGGGGACAAGAATGGAAGCACCAGTAAAATGGCTTTTACAGAAATGAAAAAATATATATATGGTGACCTGAACCAGCATGAAAACGGTGGAGGTGAACACGTGTTTTTTAAAATCTCCTATAGGCTTTGTTTTTTCTTTCTCTTTCTCTTTTTTTTTTTTTTTTAAGATTTTATTTATTTATTTGATAGAGAGACAGCCAGTAAGAGAAGGAACACAAGCAGGGGGAGTGGGAAAGGAAGAAGCAGGCTCCCAGCAGAGCAGGGAGCCCAATGCAGGGCTCGATCCAAGGACCCTGGGATCAGGCCCTGAGCCTAAGGCAGACACTTAAGGACTGAGCAACCCAGGCGCCCCTCCTATAGGCTTTGTTAGTTGCCTTCCTGGAAGCCATCACCCTTTCATTCTTTGCTAATAGTCCTCTGATATAAATCTGGTGTACCAGCTCCAGGTGATAAATTATGATTAGGTTAATGGTATCTTGACCATCCCACACATTCACTTGCACAACATAGCTCAGAATGTCCTGGTTATCCAAAAAGACTTCAGATCAGGTCTTTTGGAGGACCCTTCTATGAAGGCTTTCTTCTTATTGATGATAGAAGGAAAGGCATTCATTCTGTCCAGTTCTCCCTCACACCAACAACTTGATATAGAAAATCGAAAAGGGAAAACATTCCCCAAAGTGTATTCTATGTATTTTAAATAATAAATTTGAGGAACACAGTGATAAAGTGCAATAGGTTTATTCTCAGTTTTTTGAATATGTGTGTGCTTAATGGATGTCTAAGAGAGAGCTAAAGAACCTAGATTTTTCCAAATGTATATGACCATAGAATTCCCATTCAGGGATGGTTCACAGAATTAGTCTTCTTCATAACACCATTGTGGTTATGTTGGATAAAAGAGTCAATTTTATCGAATCAAATATTCTTCAAATCATGTATATCAGTGATGCGCTGAGAGAACTCACATCAGGCTGAAAATATTTAAAGATTTAAGCGTTAATGTCTTCTGTGATAAAAACAGATCAACTGCTTAGGATGTTTGGTGTTAAGAGTTGGATTCTCATAAATCTTACTTATTCTCAAGAATTAGAAGAGTTGTTTCAATGAAGATACAGCTAGAAAACTACTTCCTGGATTCCCCCCCCCCCCTTGTTAAATAGACTCATTATGAACTTGAGTTATTATGGAAGCTGCTACCCTCATCCCAAGAAAGAAGTTTGAAAGGAAGGGAGAGAGGAAGAAAGGAAGGAAACAGCTAAGAATCTTCTGTACTAATAGTTCATTCTGTCATTATTAAAAAAAAAAAAACTTAATTTAAATAAAGATATGAACTACACTAGAAATTTTGCCATGACTATTTACAGACAGTCATAAGGAGAGATAGGATTTCTAAGTATAATTCATTGAATCTGGTAGTAAAAGATAGCATGCTGCAAAATTTTATCTCATCATAAAAAAAGGATTAATATGGCTTATAACTAAATGTCAAAATACATTTTCATTACATTGTCTAATTCAATTTCTCAACCCCAAGATGTTAGCATGAAAGAGTGATTTATACTTAGCTGCTCAATTCAGATTTTCTTTGCTGGCATTTCTGACAATAGACTTTATACTCTACTGGTAGAACTGTGTAACGAAACTCAACTAAGAATATTCTCTTAAAAATCTTACTACTCCAAGTGTGATCCATAGCCTAGCAGCTTTGGCATCATCTGGAAACTTGGTAGAAAGGCAGAATCTTGGTTGGGGCGCCTGGGTGGCACAGCAGTTAAGCGTCTGCCTTCGGCTCAGGGCGTGATCCTGGCGTTATGGGATCGAGCCCCACATCAGGCTCTTCTGCTATGAGCCTGCTTCTTCCTCTCCCACTCCCCCTGCTTGTGTTCCCTCTCTTGCTGGCTGTCTCTTCTGTCGAATAAATAAATAAAATCTTTAAAAAAAAAAAAAAAGAAAGAAAGAAATGCAGAATCTTGGGCTTTACCCCAAAGCTACTAAATCAGAATTTGCATTTTAACAAGATTTCCAAGTGATTCATGGGCACATTAAAGTTTGAGAAGCACTGTCTTAGAAGACATTCTCCAGGTGTTTTACTATCATTGAGGACTGTTCTGCCACCACCTGGGGTGAGCAGCAGATTTTCCTAAAAACACAAAACTGGGATTACAGCTCAACCCCTTCACTGTGTACCCATTTAAAATTTATAATAGACTGAAAACACTGATGTACAAATGTTGACTAGATATTAATTTCACATCTTAGCTATCCAGTCTAACTTAATGGGACACAAGTTTATAAAGCATGTTATGTGTGCGTGTGTCTGTGTGTGTGAGAGAGAGAGAAAATGTGACCAAGAGTGAGTGAGCTGTCTGGACTCTTAAGTTCACCAATTAGCAAAAATCCAAACAGCCGAGTTTGTAGCCACTCAGTTCCCCAGAACAAGATTCCCATTTTATTGGAAGCATTTGGCCGCCTCTGAAATGCTTCCACCCTCATTCTGAATTGGTGGCGGTGAAGTCGTCCATGGGCGGTGGTCATCCTCAGTGGCCATCCTTAAAGGAGGAGAGAGGGAACTAGAAGGTTAGGACCAAGGCTAATGGAGTGGAGATTTGAGAGAGAGCTTGATATCTGGTAAAAACAAAAGAGGAAATGAGGTATACACTGTCAGAAAAGAGTAGGGAAATGAGAAACCCAGCTACACAGAAAAATCAGCATTTAGAGGGAGCAGTCTTCCTTGCCAGGATTGACTTTTGGCTTTAGTGCTGGTCCTGAGTGTAAGCATGAGATGATCTCAGGACACCCTCACTCAGGCCTCCCTCTTGAATGTAGCCGACATACAGGCCCAGGGTCAGCCGTAAGACCCATCTTTCTTACCCAGCTTCCTCCAGACACCTATAGATCATGACTCCAAAGATCCCCAAACTGCTAAATGCCCATGGTATCCGTCCTGTCAATCCCATTCACATGGAGGCCACTCTCTTCTCTCAGTTATCAGTAATATGACCTTTCTCTGGTTCTCCCACCTCTCTGATGATTTCTTCTTACACTCAATTGTGGGTTGCTTTTCCTCTGCCTGACCCAAAACTTTTGTATCCGCCAAGATTCTCTCCAAGGCTCTCTTTTCTCTCCTTTTCCATGTGCTCATCATCATCTACTTGCATGTTTATGATGCGACGAGGATCATATCTTTAGCACAAGAGTATCTCTGTCTAATTGTCTCTGGAACATAGTCACTTGAATGTATCTCAGAAAACTCAAACTTAACCACCAACCCTGTCATCATTATCTTTCCATTCAGATCTGCTCCTACTCATTATCACAGTGAATGGCAATACGCAATCAACCAAGAACTGTGGACACCATGCTCACTTCCTCCCTTGCCCTCACCTCATCCCTTTCTCTTTAGCCAAGACTCATTTAATTTGAGCTCTTGGCATCTCTCTCAGACATCAGTCATTTAGACTCTCTGCTTCTAATTTCCTATTCAACCCCAGTCTCTCTAGGCATGTTTTTCTACTGCATACTTTGTTTTCTGAATAGAATAAAATTCATATTCCTTAACATGGCATATGAGGTTTGCACACTCTGATTCCTGCCTACCTCTTTTATGTCTCTTCCTACTGCTCCCTGGTCTGTGCCGAGTGCCTCAAGTCCCCCAAGTGTACTATGGATTTCATGCTGTCTTAGAGCTTCAGCCCCTATTCAGTGAGCACCTACTCATATCACAAGAGTCAACTTAGATGCCCCTACCTTAAATAAGCTTTTCCCGACTCTTGAGGTTGACCACATCTTTCTTTGTTCCCACATGGAATATTGCAATTTAAAAAACGGTAGTACTTTACTGGTTATATGTTGATCTCACGTACACACACTGTCATTTCCTTGAGTATGGGGTCCTCTCTTATTTATGTTTCATTTGTAGCCCCAAGCACCGTGCCTGGCATAGGCCTCAGTAAATATTCGCTGAGAGAAAGAATAAATATATAGGCATGGGAGGAATACAAGGGAAACTGGGAACTTGTCTATAGTTGACTTGCTGATGCCTAAAATTTGTTTATCATGACAAAGCCAGGCTTCACATGAAATTCCCCTGGTAGGCTGGACAGTAGTCACAGCATGGGCTAAAGAAATGATAGCAAAGCTATGCTTGCGACAGAGGGATGCAAGAAGAAGCAGGTCTCAGAAGGCGGTGGGCACAGACAAGTGGTCAGGGGGGTTCCAAAAGAAGCCCGGGCAGATTTTATCTGTTAACAGACATCGAGTTACACATACAGAGAAGCAAAAAAGAATAAGCAGGCTTACCCTCCGACAAATGTTTCTCTCATAGCTTCAATTCCCATACAGGAGATCTTGGGATGTTGTTTGCAAGTCAGACTATCATTTTACTTCAAAGAATATCTGTGGCCTGTGTGTAGCTGAGCTCTCTCTGGTGAAAAATAAGGATTTTCTCTAACTTGAAGTCAAAAGCCATTTGAAAGTCCTGTTTGTGAAAGATTATCAAATGACATTATGAAATCTGGGAGTTTCTTTTTTTTCCTCAAGACCATTCTAGCTTAAGAAGCAGGCTGGTGCTGATAACCTTTTGCTCTAGGGTGGGACTCCTCTGAGGGCAGTGGAAGAGACTTAATCCTACCCTCTATTCTGCTCTCCCATTTTTGTTCGGTAACCAGCCTCAGGGGCTCTGAGTTGCTAACATGCCCATTGGAGGTAATTACTGTCAATACTGACGTTGATCCCAAAACAAGGGTTTATTTCAGTCAAACCATTAGAATTTCATTTGACTCAGTGAAAATTTTTTCAATGGAGCTATGAAAGCATTTTTGCTCATTCCCTGAACTATTACTAGTTGAAGACTGAATTGGATTTCATAAAGATTTATGAACACTTCCAAAAACACTTAACAGCTGAAAGCCCTGTAGTAACTTTTTCCATGATTGAAAGAAAACGGGAGGCTTGTGGAAGTGACCAGTGGTGAAAGAGCAGGACATGGATTTGGATTATTTCTGCCCAGACCCTGCTCCGTCTACCACAGGGCCCATGGCTCTGCTGCCCGCCCATGCCAGCTGCCCCTGAAGAATTGTGCAAGCTTGCCGAGCCTCAGAGTGCGTCCTTTACACTGTCAACTTCTTGGAGTTCAGGTGAATGTTGGCATAACCCACCCTTAATTATCAGCAGAAATGGAGAGGGGGCAATGTCTCAAGTGTGAGTAACTTGAAAATTATTCTGAGTAAAACTTGAAGCAGATTTCCTTTTACGTTTATACTTGAATATAGGTAGGTCAGGTGGTACAGGAATTATTTTTAATAAAAAGTCTCATGACAAAGATTTGACTGACATGGATCTAGAAAGTCATTCTGTGTGACTTCATTCCCTCAGCCTTATTTCCAGTACTTTACCTCTTCTGCCTGGGAGAAGCACAGGTGAGGCCAAGCGGCTTCTCAAAATTACCTTGGTAGAGTGGTGAGAAGTTTGAATTCCCAAGGCTTCCTTAATTTACAAGGAAAACATTGTGAGTCTGAATCCAGCTAAGCTAGGAATTAAACAGGTGCTCTCAACGTTTAAAGGCAAGATTTCTTTAGATACTGAGCTTCTCTTCTCTATACACAGCGTAGGTCCTGAAGTATATTGGAAAGAAATAGTAAAAAATTGTAAATTTGCATAGCAGACCGGGTTGAATAATTTTTTTAAAAAGATTTATTTATTTATTTATTTATTTATTTATTTATTTATTTATTTATTTATTTGAGAGAGGAGGGGGAGGGGCAGAGAAATGTAAGCAGACTTCACACTGAGTGCAGAGCCTGACTCAGGGCTGGATCTCATGACCCTGAGATGATGACCTGAGCTGAAACCAAGAGTCGGCTGCTTAACGTACTGTGCCACCCAGGCACCCCCTTAGTCACTTACTAACACTATAAGATGCCCCCTTCCACAGGCAATTTTCATATCTTTAAGACACCAAAGCCAGTCAAGACAAATCATAGGTTCTTCAGCTCTGTTTGCAGTGATTACCTAGGAATATTGAGACTTGCTCCTTTTGTCAGTTTCCACCTATTTCTTGAACCTTAGTTTTGCCTGCTTGCTTGCTTTCTTTCTTTCTTTCTTTCTTTCTTTCTTCCCTCCCCCCCCCCCCCATTTCTATTCTTCATTTAAATGGATTAATCTTAGTTTCTCTAACTCCAACTTGAGGAAGGTCTTTCTGGTTTTGCCCGGTGCTGTTCCCAGAGACCCTGGCAGCCACTCAGATTGGCTGTCCCTCCGGATCGGCCAATCCAGTCCCCCTGTAAGGAAATGTGAGGGGGCAGGACTGTAGTCACTGGCCTTGAGTGAGCCGGTTAACACTTTGGAAGCCACTGCCTCATCTCTAAAGCGAAAGAAATTATTCTACCAGTATTTTCTTCTAAGGATTAAACCTGTAATATCAAGTTTTACTTAAGGAGCCAGGAATAAGCCTTGGTAAGACAGCATTGCCTCCCACTTAACCGGTAAATATTCTAGGCAGCGGAGCACCGATTGCAATTTTTGGTTGAGATGTTTCTAGGTCAGAACTCTACCTGTAATCAAAACTGCTCTCTGAGCACTTTGTACTAGGAATAAATGCAGCAACTAGGACTGACTAAACTCACAGAAGAACGTGAACTACCTAAAATACTATTAACTTTAAAAGATATCAGCTATGTCGCAGACTTCCTATAGTGAATTTTCAGTCTCTCCTCCCTGAAGTATCAGTAATAGCCTTTACTTTGTTGTGGCCGAAGGGGGAAAACAACAACAAACAAACAACAACAAACCCAGTTGTTAACATGGTCCGTGCTGTTTCGTATCTATTCTCTTGACCTGGTTCCTGTACAATCTTTACCTTTCTGCCCGAGTGTATGCTGGCGTCACATTAATGAGACCGGGGCTGGCACTTCCTTTTATTAGGCAGTTAATCCTACATACAGAGGATTCTCAGTTTTTTACATACAATTACTCAAAACTCAGTCTCCCTTGATAGAGGTTACAGTGTTCTCCAATTATATTACAAAATAATCTTTAATGAGGTCTGCATACTCTGGAGATGTTCTCTTTGCCATTTTCCCCAACCCTGAGATCAAAGTGTGATCTGTCTAAATGCCTTTGACATCTGCCTCTGAGTTCACAGTGCTGCTGCTCTTAGTTGCTTATCTAGTGATGAGAGAGTAACTTCCAGATTAAGGCTAAGATGAAAATCATGTCCATCTGTCTGTCCGTCTGTCTGTCTCTCTCAATTTAGAAGTGTAGCTTTGGCTACCATGGTGCATTTTATATTGTTTCCTTTTGCACCATACAATGCCCCTGGGATCTCAGGCTTTACTGATAATTATTTTACAGCTGCTTTAGTGCAGCTCAGGAAACATACTCTGTAAATTGTAAAGATCCATACAAGTGTAATTTATTTTTGGTCATTTATCAGAAGACCACATATATATGAGTACAAAAGGAAATGAGCCCTGGGCAAGGCAATTGTGAAACCTCGTAAAGGAAGAAACTGCTTCTTTTCTCTACATTAATCACTTCTGACACCAAGTGTGTGGGTTTTCCATACCAGGTGATTCTCCGGTCCTCTGCAGACACCATCTGGGTGTCCTATGATTTAATTCAGTTCTGACACTGACACCCAGGGTTAGCACAGACCCTATAGGTTCAGGGCTCAGTCCCACAAAAAAGATGTCAATCAAAAGTCTGGGCTTCCCATACTTCTGACTGACTGGCTAAAAATCAGGGGTCTCCCTGACCCTGTCCTTAGGTTCCATGATTACCTAGAACGGTTTACAAAACTCAGGGAAACACCGTATTTACCAGGTTATCATAAAGGATACCATTCGGGAATAGCCAGATGAAAGAGATGCATAGGGAAGGGCGTGGGGGTAGGGAGATGTGCCACGCTTCCATGGTCTCTCTGGGCGCACCACCCTCCTGGAACCTCAGTGTTCACCAGCCCAGAAGCTCTCCACAGCCCATCACTTAGAGTTTTTATGAGGTTCTGTATAGACACACTTGACTAAATCATTGGCCCTTCATGATTGAACCTAATTTCTAGCCTCCCTTCTCTCTCCTTGGAGGTTGGGGAATGGGGCTGAAAGTTCCAATCCTCTAATCACATGGTTGGTTCCCCTGGCAACCAGCCCCCATTTTCAGGGGCTTTCCAAAATTCACTTTTATCCCTCCAGAGCTATTTTAGGAGCTGGAAACAAAACCCAAATATTATAACCAAGATGCTCCTTTCACCTTTGTCACTTAGGAAATGACAAGATTTTAGGAGCTCTGGCCAGGAGCTGGGGACAAAGACTGAAATATGTATTTCTTATTATATCATAGTATCACAGCTAGAAAAGAGTGTTATCCGACATTTCTGGAAAGAAAAGTTAACACATTTCTATTCTGCACATACTTAACTAACCCAAGAAATAAAAGACAGATTATTCATTGATATACAGAGAGCCAATTATGATTTTGATATACAGACGTATGAATGTTAACATTTATTCAAGATTCATATTTTTTTCCTTACATGTGCGTCATCTCACCTTTTTGAATAGTTATCAACTGAACTGAATGCCTTTCACTTGCCTCTCTGTGTATGTGATTTCCTGATTCCTACTTCAGGCTCTGAAAGTACAGCATTCCCCAGCTATATATGGTAACATAAAAGAGTAACATTTTGGAAACAGAAATAACTTTAGTGACATTCTAATTGAATCCTTCCATTTTAATAACAAAAGAACTATAAAAATATAAGGACAGTTTCATTATTAGACTTCATTATTAGTCTCCCCGATTGCTTTATGGTCTCTAAAACCAGTTTTTAAAAAGCCTGCCAAGGAGCACCTGGGTGGCGCAGTCAGTTAAGCATCTGACTCTTAGTTTCGGCTCAGGTTGTGATCTCAGGGTCTTGAGATCGACCCCATGTCAGGCTTTACACTCAGCTTGGCATCTGCTTGAGATTCTCTCTCCCTCTGCCCACCCGCTTGCTCTCTTTCTCTCTCAAATAAATAAGTAAATCTTGAAAAAAAAAATTAAAAAGCCTGCCTATCCTTATGTGAAGCATGAAAAGAGTAAGAAATCTCTCTATAGTTCACAAGGAAGATGTTTATATTATTATTATTGTGTTGAATTAGTATTACCATCCTTAGACAATAATAAAAGATAGGTCTGAAATTGATTTGTTTTCACTCTTATCCACAATTCTAATGAGTTCCTTATGAAGAACATGTGGCTTTAAAACCAAAATAGTTTTTCTAGTTTCTGTAAACAGAGGAAATTTACTTTACTGGGTCAATATACCGTGCAACTGTTATAAACAAAGCCGATCTTCAGTGTGCACCAAAAATAGAATATCCAGTTTGGTCTTCCAATGCATAGACGTGAGAGAGAGCTAAAATTAGTTTCTGGTAGTATTATTCATTATATTTTACTAATCCAAATTACAAATAATTCTAAAGTTTCTGTAGGATTTTAAACAGTTCAGGAAACTTTGGCACATTAGATTATTCTTTTTATGTCTCACTATTGTCCTTACAAAGCGGTATAGCCCCTCTCCACTGTTTACATTCCTTCTATTTACTGATGATATTTTAGTCTCTGATGTTCTCTTATCTTTTATCTGGTCTACAAAGAATAATCTCTATGTTCTTTCAGAGTGGTCTGGTTTAAAAAGAAGAAAAGAAAAGGAAGGAAGTTAGCTTAAACTAGATTTTTTTCCTTTAATCCCCCCACTGAACATTTAGCTACTTTGAACACATCACATTACATTATATAATTCGTGCTATATCCATAATGTATTTTGTTATGTTGCTTTGAAATTGTTTTCTGGTTTCAAGTTTGTGTGTATAGTCTAATCAGATTGCAGGCATTCACGAATAAGAACATATCTTTATTTTGTGTCTTCAAAGTGCTTAGAGCATATGTACATAAATGTTTGTTGTGTGATATAAGTTTACCCATGATTAAACAATTTTACACTGTTTATTCATCACATCCCTTTCCAAAATGCCTAGGAACACTGTTTTTCCAGATGAGATCATTGTATGAGAGGCTTTGGATAAGACACTGTTGTGTAGCACTTTTGCAGTGACTCTAGCCTCTGAGAATACAGGAGAGTGATACTGTGAACTGTGTGTCATGTGAACCTTGGAGATGTGGACCAGTTGTTAAATCATTCCAGTGCACAAATCCAATCTCCCAGGTCAGATTACTTATGAGATAAAATGTTGTCACATAATAACTATGTGCTCTGAGGGGAAAATGGCTTTATGCTAGGTCCTCTATACATTGTAACAAGAGGAGCAATTGTTTCTTTTTCGGAACTGAAGCATGAAATAGACTTGGTTTAAGAAGTTATAAAGTATCATGAGTTTCAGGAGTTTTGAAAAGACTGTAAATTCTCAAAGTTCCCCTTCTACTCCAGAAAAATTGCCCCAAACACCCCAGCCAGAAGAAACCTCTCTGTCTGTTGAATATCTCTCTTATGTACCTTTTTGTATGGCATTTGGTACCTACTGGCTTAACTAGTTTTTTCCTCATCTGTTGATTTCTCAAACTAAAGGGAACATTTCCAGAGGGAAGGAGAAATAGGTTATGTTTAGAGAAAGAAAGAAAGAAAGAAAGAAAGAAAGAAAGAAAGAAAGAAAGAAAGAAAAGAGAGAAAGGAAGGAAGGAAGGAAGGAAGGAAGGAAGGAAGGAAGGAAGGAAGGAAGGGAAAGGAAAGGAAAGGAAAGGAAAGGAAAGGAAAGGAAAGGAAAGAAGGAAGGAAGGAAGGAAGGAAGGAAGGAAGGAAGGAAGGAAGGAAGGAAGAAAGAAAAGAAAGAAAGAAAGAAAGAAAGAAAGAAAGAAAGAAAGAAAGAAAGAAAGAAAGAAAAAGAGAGAGAAAGAGAAAGAAAGAAAGAGGAAGGGGAGAAGGGGGGAAGGAGGGAAGGAGGGAAGGGGAAGGGAGGGAAGGAAAAAGGAAGAAAGTTAGCTTGAGGTCAAGCATGGAAGGTGTTAAACCCAGGTAAGAAATCCCCGTTTAATTGGGTTGAGCCGGGGGAGGAGCCATTAGGAGTCCCTGTGTGGGGAAATGACATATTCATAGTTGTGCTGTAGAAAAAAAAATCATGTGCTTATATATATGTCAATGTAATGAAAAGTCACAAGACTAAAAACAGGAAATTATTATTTATTGTCTGATTGCCTATTAGAATAGGCAATCTAAAAAGGATAAAGGATAAGGATCCCAAATCTGTATCCCATGTTATGCACAGCATCTCTCAGCTACACGTAATAGGTGCTCGATAAATATTTGTTGAATGAGTGAATAAATAAATGTAAGCAAGTAGAGACAGAAAATGCCTCTTATAACTTAGACAACCTTCCACATATGAACCCTGAGCTCAGATTTCCATATATTGCTTATCTCTATAGGTACTTGATTTATACATAAATTAAATCATTAATGATATGATGATAAGAAAAGATGAATGAAGGAGTAAGTGCTACTATTTATTCTGTATTGATTATGTGCTAAGCACTGTATTAAGTGCTTTACCCTCACTCACTCATTTTCCCCATCCAAACAGAGAAAACTTAAGAGATTAAAAGCCAGGTTTGAGGCACACCAACGAACCACCCAGGTTTGGATTGGCACTCGTAACGGACACCTTCGGTGACCCACCCTTTGGGTTACCTGAGCTCCCCTGCTGCTGGGTGGACCCTTTCAGCACACTGGCAGCTTTCCAGGGAGTCTATGTCTCTCCTCTGCCTGAGGGCTCTTCTAGTGTCTAGGAGTGTGCTTGCCTGCAAAGTGTGGGGAGGTTAACCTCCTGCCAAGTAGAGCGTGGTCCTTGGGTAAATGCTCCAGACTCTTGTTTTTCCAGTAAGGAATTCCAGAGTGTGTTCTACACAGTTTCTCAGCAGGTTTCAGAAATCTTATGATAGAGAAGATGCCTTATTTCATGTTTCTTTAAAAGCAAACTTGTCAATTGATATTTATATTCCAAGCATCAGGAAGTCTAGTCTAATAGTATCTTTCAGGATTAAAGAATTGGAGCCTCTGGTTTGTTGTTGGGAACTTTATTACTGTAAAAATAAAACAAAACAATAAAAAACCCTTGTATTGTCTTAGTTTGAATGCCCCAAGAGCAGACCTCGGGACAAGCACTTGGGTGCAGTCAAGTTATTGAGGAAAGGGGAGGAGGTGCCTCCGAAGGGTGGATTAAAGGGAGTCAGGGAGAGATTGCAAACATTTTTTTTTATGTAACACTAATTGTTTTACTTATTGTATGCTTTACTTTAGTAATTTTTAAAAAATAACAAAAGTAAAACAAAAAACAAAAAAATAGCCAACAGTACTTGCTAGACATATCTATGATTATTCTACCATCACATCTCATCTCTAAAACCCACCCAGCATTATTCAAACACACTCTCTCTTTCCTCTCCATGCCCACTCTTTCCTCGGATTGCTTTTTGTGTTGCTTTTCATGGTATCACCGTTGTCTCAGGCACCTGGCCTAAAAATGCCAGTCATACCTTAATTCTCCATTTTCCCTGTACTTGACAATTCACATCAGTTTTTCTCCCAATGTATTCTGCCAATTCTTTCATTTCCCCTGCCCTACACTCTCCCTAAATTTAGGTCTCGAGAACGCCCTCAATGCCACTACTATTCGTTAGCAACCGACTGTCCCTTCTTCCCCCAGTGTATACGACATTCACATTTGACTATGTTGTCTGGTTCCCTAAGACAGATCCTCTGTCTCCTTGAAAATTATAAGCTGCTTGAGAACAGGACCTATCTTTACATGTCTTTGCATCTACTAAGGGACGTAATACATTGTTTGCATGTAATAATGCATGAAAATGAACTCATAAACATTCAGATTTCTCTCTGTTTATGACATTATTCATGTAAAAAGTTCAAATCACGTAAGGGCCATTCAGAAAATACTTCTGGAGCACCTGCTCTGTGCAGCCGGATAGCAGGAGCTGGAGGTTCAGTGGTGAGCACGTGCGACAGCACAGGGCGAGAGAGAGACCATGTGAAAGAGTAAATACATATATGATATGAGTTACAGGGCTCGGAAGAGAATAAACGGCATAGCCTCTGGTGACCTATTTTAAATGGCGGGCCAGGAAACCCTCTGGGAGGAGACCTTTAAGTTAAGGCTGAAGAAAGATACGAATCACGTGAAAAGGCAGAGGTTGTGTGTTCAGGCAGAGGGAGCAATATGGACAGAAGCCCCAAGGGTGAAAAAACTCTGATGCACTTAAGGAAATTAAGGAAGGCCTGGGTGTCTTAAACAACACGACCTGGGGCAAGGGGCTCATGGCAAATGTGCAAAATAGTCAGATGCCAGATCAGTGGGTCCTTACAGGCCACATCGAGGCTGTACTGGAAGAGCAGTGGGAAATTATTTTAAGGATTTACACAAGGGAGTAGCATGCATGATTTGATTTAGAATTTTAAAAGTTCACTTTAGCTTCTTTGTAGAAAATTGATAGTGTGGGGAGGGATGAGTAGGGAAACCAGGTAGTTGATTATTAAAAAGCCCAGGTGAGAGTTCTGTACTTGGAAGAGGGGACCAGCAGACAGAACAGAAGCAGAAGGACAGCAGGACAGAAGAAAATAAATAGATCATCTTCAGATGTAGTTTGAAGGTTGAATTGATAGACCTTGATGACTGATGGATTCGATGTGGGGAATAGAAAGAGGAAGAAGTCAAGGATTACTTTCCAAATTTCTGGTCTGAACAACTGGGCAGATGGAGTGCTGTTTATTAGAAAGGAAGAAATTGGGTGGAGAAATAGTTTAGACTCGAGTAAGGAACAGAACTCAGTGTTAGATATGTTATGTTCACAATGCCCACTAGACTTCCAAGTAGAGAGGTCAGGTAGGCAGTAAAACATGTGACTCTGGAGCTCTCAAGAGAGACATGGAGACATGAATTGGGGACTCATGGTCGTATGTAATAGTATTATATTGCTGGTATTTAAAGACATGGGAAATGGGTTAGATCTTCTAAAGAGGGAGGAAAGAGAAGGAAAGAGGGCTCAGAATGGAGCTCTGGGGCTGTCCAACACTTGTAGCAGAGAGAAAGGAGCCAGCAAAGGAGACTCACAGTGACCACATAGAAAGGGGAGGGGGGGTGGAGCTCAAAAAGGTGGTATTCCAAGAAGAGAGGCTTTCAAGAAAGAGAAATGCTCGCTCTGAAAAACTGGGTGAGCCCGTATTAGAATCTTATCTATGGAGGAGGGGTTCTTACCAAGGATAGACATTACTTGGATTTCATTTTTACTCTTACTTGAGTCCTTGATGCAACTCCTGCCACACAGTGGCCACGTGTAACCTCTCGATCAAAGGACACACATTAATTGGATAACTGCATATTTAAGCAGTTGAGGATGAGGAATAGGCATAAGTCATTTTGGAAAGTTCTCCTCTTCTCCCCATCTATCCTCCTCCCCCCCACACACACACGATTCTCACACTTGCCTACAAAAGTGCTTATTAGAGAGATGGCAGTATCTTCAGGCAGCATTAAACACCCTGTATTCCTACTGACTTAACAAAAGCGAGCTGTTCTCTAAGCCTTGGAGGAAGGACACTCAGGGCTAATACAGGGTATGAAGAGTGATGGGTAGCTGTGTCTGGAAAGGTGGTGAAATTATAACCATAATCATCACCACACTCACAGAAAAAAGGTCGTGCCCCAACAAATGCCCTACTGACCGTTACTCATCTTGACGAGGTTATGAAAAAAATTGTGTTGAGTGGATTTCATTGCATAAGCATTTGGTGAAGGCTCAACTGAAAATGTTGTGGCTGCAAACGAGAGGGACTGCTGATTTCAGAATGATGACAACGTGAGCTAGTTGTAGAACTGGGTTGAAATCAGCACATAGATCTAGTCAGAAAGAAACACACATAGAGTGGAAAAACAGAGCAGGACCCTTCCCCACAGGCCCTGATAGCTACTTTTCTGGAAGCCACTTCATTTCATATTTACAGTAGATTTATCACACACTATTATTTGCCTCTTACTTTATTGCAAATAGTGAGAGAGGGTTACTATTCCTCGTTTTGTCTGTTGACAAAAGAGTAAAAATAATGGGGTTGGGTGTGGCTAGAGTATCCTAACATTCCACAGACATCTCACACTCCACCTGCCTAAAACTCCATTCATCAGCGCCTGCGCATTGGACACGTTCACACACGTGCACACATACTGGCATATAACCTCAATCCCCTGGTGCGTTTTTTCTCTTTGAATTAGCACAGTATACCCAGATCCCAAACTCACACACTCCGACTCCTTCTCAACTCTGCATTCATATTTACCAGTACTATCACCAGGATTTATTGGGTTCTATCTTGCAGATCTCTCTCAAATCTATTTTTTCCTCTATCCCTCCTTCTTGGTGTAGGCCACCACTATCTTGACAGGTACTGTTGTGGGAAGCCTCCAGAACTAGGTTTTCTGTGTTCAGTCTTTTCTTTACACACCTGAAGCACAAGACAAATCTTTCAACTGCTTCCTATCCACCCCAGCACAGAGTTAAAAATTCCTAACCTGGTTTGGGATGTTCCTGATGTGTCCCTGCTTCCCTAGTCAGCTTCCTGTAGTACTAAGCCATGTGTGGGTGGCTAAATGCTCCAGCCAAGACCCGCTCTCCCTGCTCCTCTATCTGGTCCTGCCAGCATCATCTCTCATTCCTCCTCTCAAATTGCTCAGCCTAACTCACCCCTCTTTGTCCTTCAAATCTCTAAGTGTCCCTAACTCATTCAGAACTTTCTCTAGTTAGCAAAAGTTTGTTGGCTGAAAATTTTCCTGAAGGCTTGTCCTGCCGTGCTCACTGAGGTATCCTGTGGGCTTAGCATAGTCGCTGCTCAATGAATACGCTGAAAAGATGCGGCAAGTATTTTAATGACGTGTCTGCCATCACAACTGAAGACGTGCTATTTCAGTTTGGCTTTAATGAGCCCTTTTTCTTTCTTTTTTTATTCGTATAGTATTAATTAAAAACTGGACCTGCATCTCCTGCAAATATCAGCCTAACCAGCTATGGCCGTCTCTCTAGTTGCTCTGGAACTTGAGGCACATCTGGATAGCATTAGGATAAAAACTGTCACCCAGTTCAGGTATGTTGCGCTGTGGGTCTCCGGTGCATTTTCAGGGGCTCATTGTGGTGTCTTTCCCTTGACCTCGTCCTGGGTCTGCACCCCTGATGGCAGGTGTATCTGGGGGCAACGACAGATGCACGGAAAGGAGGAGCATCAAGAACCAGACGGAGATACCCTTAAAGTGAGGCAAGTTTTAGTGCTTCTTTAACTTAGCCTCCGCGCGGGACTCTGCAACAGCCTAAACCGTGCTCCATTCAGTTTGACCCGATCACCCCTCCTCTGCTCAGGAACGCAGCAGCCGGACTTCAGAGGAAGTGTGGGGAGGAAGGAAGTAGGCATAGAAGGGTGCAGGGCTCTTGAAGTGAATAGCCATAACGTCTTTGTCACCAAAGCGTACCTCAGGAGCTTTCAGGGAGTTCTTTTTGTTTATTTGGCTTTAATTTGTGGCCTTTGGTTGATGTCTCTAGTGGTTGCTTATGCCCTCTCCGCCATCGCTCCCTCCCCCCCAATCAGAGATAGAGCTTAACTATCCACGAAAGGAACAGAAAGATCTCCGCCTCCGCCCTGGTGCCCTAGTTTGTGGCCAGCCTTTTTTGGGCCACGCCAGGCAGGCCGGGGAGATCCTACTCATCGTGGTGCACGCGCGGGTCAGGTTGGGGCCACGCCGCTCTGCAGCCAGGGCTCAACCACGGTTAAAAGGCGAAGTCCCGTGTCCCTTCCAGCTCCCTTCTTGCTAAGCCAAGGAACCCAGAGTCATCCCGCGCTCCGCGGGCTGGGAGGCCCCGGCCGGGACGCGCGTCGGGCGCAGCCGAGGTCCCCCAGCGCCCCCTACAGCCGCTCGTGGGGTGAGACAGCGCCGGGTCCTGTGCTCCGCACCACGCCCGGGACCCCACCCAGAGGCCGGCGCCCCGGGACCGCGCGAGCACCCGCAGCTCCCGGCTGCAGAAGCGGGGCGTGGGGCCCGGTGGCTTGCCGCATCCCAGATCAACCTCGATTGCTCCGCCCGCGGCGGCCTGACTTCCCCTCCCTTCCTCGGTCCCTCCCTCCCTCCCTCCTTCCCTCTCGCCCGCCGGCGCCGGACACGCTGCACTTCTCCTGGGGCGCTCTTCCCCTTGGCCCACCATCTCATCCCGCGCAACTTTGGGACAGTGGCCGTTCGGTGTTGAATGTTCTCCTCCGAGAGCGCATGGCTAGGGAAGCGAGGTGCGGGCCGGGTCCCCGAGGGGCCGTCGTCTGGAAGGCAGTGCTGCTGCTGCTGTGCCTGGAGGTCCCGACTGGGCGCCCCTACAACGTGGACACCGAGAGCGCGCTGCTCTACCAGGGCCCCCCCAACACCCTGTTCGGCTATTCGGTGGTGCTGCACAGCCACGGGGCGAACCGCTGGTGAGTGGACTGGCACTGGGCGCTTTGGGCATCCGAGAGCCGCGAGGGAACGGCGCCTCAGGGATTCCCTGCCCAGTTCAAACTTTCCTCCCTCTGGAGGAGCCAGAAGGGGAGCCCTGCGACGGCCAGCTCGCTGGATCCGCTCGGGAAGCGAACTGATGTGGGGGTGGCCCGCCTGGGGTGCGTTCCGGCGCAAGGCTCTGGAGCTGCGAGTTGGGGGTGGCGGGTTGAGTGCGCGAGGTGGTGGGTGGATGAGGAGGTTTGGGGGAGCGGCCCCGCTGCCAGCTGCATCTGTGGAGACCAGGAGTTCAGTGGGCAGCACAGCTCACGTCTGCGTGCACGTGCACATTTCTCCCTGTAGGCTCATAGTGGGGGCGCCCACGGCCAATTGGCTTGCCAACGCTTCAGTGGTCAATCCCGGAGCGATTTACAGATGCAAGATCGGAAAGAATCCAGACCTGAACTGCGAACAGCTCCAGCTGGGTGAGTTGGGTCTGGGATGGGGGCGGGCGGGGGGGGGGGGGGGGAGGAGGGGGGAACTAATACAAGTCCTGGAAAAACTCATTGTTGCCTATTCTAGTTTAAAATGAACGATTTTCACTCGTAACTCCAAACCCTCTAACCTTGTTAAAACAAAAGTGACTCCCTTCTTTCCATCAACATTTTTCTCCCTTTTGATTACAAGGATGGTTGCAGTACCGGGGCAAAACTATGGACGGGAAAGTTTCTTAGGATACATTCTCTTCACCTCTCCCTCTCTCCCCCTTATGTAAAATACATTTTAAAGTCTCTCAGCACATTAAAGACAGGATCCAGATAGGCCATCGCTTAAGCATTTTATTCCCATCTTTGACCTATCAGCCTTGTTAAAGACAGGCTAAGGAGCAGGTCAGGAATAGCAGCTGGAATTGACGCCATATCCTGTCATTGAGCCTAAGGGCTTTCTAAAAAAGAAAATGTTATAGTTTTATTTAAAATATGAAATGTAAAAGAAGAGCACAAGGAAAAATTGGCATCTCCACTGTTACTATAATTAAAATGAGGGCTAAGGTATAATTGTTAATTTTTCTCTCCCAAAACTCTCATGTTAAATGGATACCTCTATTTGAGGTCATTACTTAATGTCTCTTCTTAGGTGACAACTTGAAAAAATGTATTTTGATCGGGGGAGGGGGAGAAAGTTCACATTTCAAAACCAAAAGCAAAGTTGTTTTGCACAGACACGTGGGGTAAGAAAGGGGAACTAATATTAATTTAGACCTATCTTGTTCTAAACACTGTTAGACACTCCTTTATATGTTGCTTCCCCTCTCCCCCCTCAAAGCACCACTGGGTCATGGTTGGCATTGTTCCTACTTTACACATGAGGACTCTGTGACTCAGAGGGTTGCAAGTACTTTTTCTGAAGTTACTCAGCTAATGAGGGAAAGATGGGACCTCAAATTCAATCAAGTCAGCTTGGTTCCAAAGACCAAGCCCTTTCCTTTCCTTTGTGCATCTTCAGTGCAAAAAAATTAAATGAGGAGTCCAATATGATATATCATCTGTAAATGGTGAATAAAAGGTTACAATTGGTACTTCTTTCACATTTATCTTTGCTATAAATAGACCTTTGGGATAAGCTACAGCATCTTTAGCCCCTTTTTCTTTTTATAGTAGTCTTTGCTTTTTCTCCAACCGGAAAGCTGGTTTCCCTCATTTAGAACGAATTCAAAGAGGTTGTGCACAGAACTCAGAGAGCATCCAGAAAAGTCTAGCAGTTGTCTGTGGCATGTGGGATCAGCGCTAGCGTTTCATTAAGTATCTTCCATCCCAGAAGGCAGACTAGGAAGGCATAACGTCCATAGCCCTATCCATTTGGAACAAACTGCAAAGCATAATTTTCATGATATGAAAGAGTTGTGGGATGAAGAATTAGGGAGCAGGGGAGACAAACTTGATCTGCCAGAGGATCTTGACAGAGTCTCAGCAAGGAAAAGTTTCATTTCTGTTGTCCTGTCAGCTTCCTGATCCATGGCATTGTAACTACTGGTATTTAGCGCCTACTTCCTGTCTGGAAGGGCACTGAATCTATTTCTAGACGTCTGTGTTTAACTGGAAAGATCATGTCATAATATCACACACAATATGAGATAATAATGCCTGTCAAAATGGAAGGAAAACCTAAATTTGGGGGCACGTGGAGCTTGGGGATTGACTACAGACATATCCTCAGAGAAATATGCACATGATTCATGTGCCACAAACAGGAATTAAGTGAAGATTTAATGGATGGATAAATGAATAAAGGCAAAGTGAAAGTTTGATTGTCATCAACCTGACTGATGAATAAGAGAATTAATTAGAAATGATAAGCCAAGTGACATTTTTAAGTTTCAAAGTTTTGGTCAATAAAAAAAAGAAGGTGTTAACTGAGATAAAAGGCAAAAAGAAAAACAAGTTTTCTGGTCAGTCAGTTGAAATACTCCCATCTGTGGTAATAGCTTGGAATATTTGCAAAAGAATTGACTGAAGTTGTTTCTCATGTAACATTTTAAACAATATGTCTTCTATTCCTTCAATAAAGAAATGGTGTGCTTCTATTCAGAACAAACTCAGAAGTAACCTGAAGCTGTAAAATAAGGGATTGGGGATGAAGTCTAGAAAGGAAACACTAAAAATAATAAATTGGTAATAAAAGACATGTAAGGATTATCACATTTATGGGCTATGTAATATTTTCTATAGAAATCTTCAAGAAAAAAATATGTAACTACAGATACAGACAATATTCTAATTCTATAGATTATAAGAACGGCTTCAGTTATTCTGTCTCAAATGGGGGTAACTATACTGTATAGGAAATGCTTAGCTCGATACCTGACATATAATAGACATTTAAGAAGTATTCATTTATTTCTTTTTATCCCTGTGTTCGACTTAAAACTGTATCTGTACGTTATCTGCTATAGTCAGGTGGAGGCTAATAAATAGGGACAATTAAACTAAACAAAAAGTTAAATGTATAAAGTAAAAGGTAACAGTTGAGATGAAACATGGTGAAAAACATTTCCTTGTTGAACCCCCTGGAAAAATCTTATGGTAGTAACTAAACATTGAGCTATGATTGCCATGTCAGTAAGGTGTTTTCTTTCATTTGGAATGGCTTAACTTGCTGTCAAGGAGATGAAGTTGGAAGATATTGTAAAATGGTGCCCATCTCCTAGTACGTTAAGTACTATGCACGCAGACTGGTCTTTAGGTCTCAGTTAGAATTTCACATCAAAGTTTGACTCAGATGGACTCCTCCCTCGAGAGAGGAGATCAGTACCCTCCCATTGCATGCCATCACCCCTGGATAATGTTGTCACACGCTGTGGCATATTCACTGGAGCCATAATCAGAAGTGAGCAACAGATGCCCATTTATCTAGAACGTTCAGGGGGTAAGGTGTTGAGAGTAAGATACCCCTTTTAATGAAGTGACTTGACTTTAGAAGAGGTGTTTTCGTCCTGCATGCAGACAGGCTGCCCCCACCTCCCTGCCTGCCAAAGTGTCTCTCCTCTCATTCTTTGGTACTTCCTTCTATGAACCAAAGGAAGGTGGGTTCCCCATCAGGAAGGTCTGAGCCCAGACTTGTTCCCGAACACGTTGTGTCTGAGGAGGCCATAGTGATTTCACATGTCCAGTTGCTTTTCCACTCGGGCATTCTTTATTCTTGCTGAGGCCTTTCTAAAGGAAACTTTGATCACACGTGGTTGCTAAATTAAGGCATTAAAAATAATGACTCCATTACCATATGGAGTCATAGACTTTCCATGGATTACCAATATTCAAAGAATTAGAACATAATAAAATACATAAATGATTATAAAATTATACTAAAAAGACTGTCCTTATTAGGTCATTCTAAAGACATTCCAGATCTTTTTATTACTTTGGAGTCACTGCTAATAGCATTATACGCATGCTACACACACACACACACACACACACACACACACACATATCTGGGTAATAGAGTCTAAAGTTACATGGTTACACTGCCCAGGAGCCACATGTGGCTATTGAGCACATGAAATGTAGCTAGTTTGCAGTGAGAGATGCTGTAATGTTAATTAATGCTGGATTTCAAAGACTTAGTGCAAAAAACAGAATATAAAACATCTCTTTAATTTTTTAGATATTATATGTCAAAATAAATATTTTAAAATAAATACTGATTACATATCTAAATGATAATATTTTGGATGTGTCAGGTTAAATAAAGTATATTTTTAAAATTAATTTTATTTCTTTTACTTTTGTAATGTGACTACTATGAAATTAGACATTTCATATGTGGCTTGTATTATAATTTCTACTGGACAGCACTGCTCTAGAGAAATATAATTTCCCTGCATGAAAAACACTAACTATTTAACAGGTGCTTTCCAGTGTCTGTGCATAAATGAATAGGACTTTCACTTTTCTTTTCTAGACCAAGTGCTGCGTAATTACTAGACCTTTAAGGTTCTTGCTTGTGCCTCTCTTTTCTTTACTGGAAAGAACAAGGATCCATCACAAGTTGGTCATCATTATTCCCCTTCAGATTTCTTTCTAGAAATATCACTCTAGCCAACCTCCAGGGTAATACTAAATAACCTATTTGGAAAAGGTTAATTAGCATTGCATCATTAAATGAATGATGACCTCATTCTCACTTCTGCCTGATTTGCAGGAATTATTAGCTTAACATTAAAAGGCAAACCTCACACTGTTGAAACTTCAAAATGTTCTTGATAACTTTTCTTTCTCATTTGCAATACTCTTTAAATTGTACCTTATGAAGTTGAGACTGATACAGACTGGTCATTTTGAAAAATTGTCCCTGAACATAAGTTCTAATTATGCAGAAAATCAAGACAGAGAGCTTCATTAATAAACTATCATGTTAAGAGAATTAAGTTTCCTGATTTCCAGCAATTTCCCAGACTCCATCTCTAAAAGAATGTTTTCCATCTAATTTGAGAGCTGAGGTTTTCTAAATGCATTTCATTTTTGCCTTAAGTTTACTTGATCACTGAGTAATGTTCTTAATGACTACGAATATCTCCCCTCAGTAAGAGTTCTAGAGCCAGATATGGCAATCTGTTTTACATGTGGGTCATTTATTCATTCATTCATTTACTAAGGGGTGCCAAAGGGCCAGAACTTGGATGTAGGAAAGAAACATGGTCCTTGCACCGAGGGAGGTTAGGACAGGTTATTATAGGAAAAGTATGGTGAGATCTAATCTAATTAGGAAAATCAGGTGATGACTTCCTGGGTAATTGATGTTCAAGTGGAGAACTGAATAAAAATCAGCAGTTAGCTGGAGAAGGAGGTTTATGGGAAAGGGTGCCAGACAGAGCAAACAATGTGTGTGATGACCCAGGTCTTTCAGAGCATTGGCATCTTTGAAATGAAAGAATAATTCATACAATTGGACTGTGGAGTGTGAAGTGGATGGTAGGTTGGAGAGCTAAGCAGGGATTAATTTTGTACAACTTTGTGAGCTCTGGTTAAGGAGTATGAATTTTCTGGAGGTTATTAATGCTGGGGAGTGCTGTGATCAGATTTGTGTTTTAGATACTTCTGGTTGCAGGGTAGTGAATGCTTTGGAGTGAACGAGTCAAGGCTGAAGGTAGTGAAACAATTTTAAGATTTTGCTACTTTTTAGGCTACTTGGATAAGTGCTTGTACTAAGACAGTGGCAGCAGGAATGAAGCAAAACAGATGTTCTACAGTTAGTTGGAAGCCAGACGCAACAGGTCTTGGTAATTATTAAATGAGAGAGATGAAAGGGAAGAAGGTTTCAAAGATGTCACCCAGGGTTCTGACTCGGGCCATCGGATGGACGATTGTGCTGTCCACAGAAGACAGGGAAATAAATATCTAGGGTGCGTTGGGTGCATGGGTCTGGTGGGCAGGAGGGGTCTCCAGCGGCAATTTGCAGAGTTGGCTGCGGTGGACGGAGAGGCCAATCAAAGCCATAGGAGTTAATGAGTTTAACTTAGAAGCTCTCTAGGCTGATCAGAGGGTTCAGGAGAGATCCCAGAGGATTCCTACTATTTGAGAAGTGGCTAGAACAGAGTTGCTCAATTCTGGCTGCAAATGAGATTTTCCTGCAGAGCTTTAAGAATACCAGTGCTCAGGGGATGCGTGGGTGGCTCAGTCCGTTCAGTGTCTGTCTTCGGCTCAGGTCATGATCCCAGGGTCCTGGGATCAAGTCCCACATCAGGCTCCTTGCTCAGCAGAGAACCTACTTCTTGCTGCTCCCCCTGCTTGTGCCTGCTCTGTCTCTCTGACAAATAAATAAAATCTTCAAAACAAAAACAAAAACAAAAACAAAAACACACCAGTGCTCAGGCACCTGGATGGCTCAGTCAGTTAAGAATCTGTGTTTGGCTCTGGGTTATGATCGTAGGGTCCTGGGCTCCCTGCTCGGTGGGGGGACTGTTTCTCCCCCTCTTCCCCTGCCCCTCCCCCCACTCATGCACGCTCTCTCTCTCTCAAATAAAGAAATACAATCTTAAAGAAAATAATACCTGGGTACATCCTAAATGAATGAAATCTCTGCAAGTGGGTCTAGGTAGGTGTGACATTGTGATTTATAGTAAGAAATATCATTTGGTCTTATTCCCTGTTTTTGGCACAGAGTTCCTAAAACTTGGAAATTTTAAATGAAGAGAGCTACAAAAGTGTCTTTTGTGAGTGAGGTGGCTCCTGGACCCCATGTAAGGATGGGGACTGGTTACCAGTGAAGCCAAACTTGGGATTGGAGGGTTGGGACTTTCCGTCCCACCCCTAACTTCCAGGATGGAGAGAGGGCATGGATGTGGAATTAATCACCAATGGCCAATGATTTCATTAGTCATGTCTATGTAAAGAAGGTGCTGTAAAAACCCTAAAGGACAGGGCGGGGAGATCTTCTGGCTTGGTGAACACATGGGGATTCGGGGAAGAGTGGAATGCTGAGAGAAAGTGGAAGCTGCGTCCCTTTCCCCGTGCCTTACCCTGTGCCTCTCTCCCTTCTGGTTGTTCCTGACTTATATCCTTCTACAGTAAATTAGTAATCTAGGAAGTAACATGCCTCTCTGAATTCTGTGACGTGCTCTAGCAAATTAATCAAACCCAGGGACGGGATAGTTGGAACTTCTGATGGTAGTTGGTTAGAAGAGTAGGTGACAATCTGGACTTTTGATTGGCATCTGAAGTGTGTTTGTGTAGGTGTATGTGTATTGGGGTGGGACATTTTGTAGGACTAAGTCCTTAACCTGTGGGATCTGATGCTATCACCAGATAGTGTCAGAATTGAGCTGAATTGTAGGGCACCCAGCTAGTGTCAGAGAATTGCTTGTTGGGGTGGAAACCATTCCCCCCAATCCCCCCCCCTCCCCACACACAATGAAATTGAATACAGAACCCTTAGTAGGGCATTAGGGTTTCCAAAGTTCCCCAGATGATACCAGTATTCATCCATGGTTGAGAATGACTGGAGAAGAAAAGAGGAGCCTGAAAAAATTACTGAGGAGAAGCTAAAGAGGTTGCAAGGAGATCTGATCAGTGTGGCATTACCGAAGTCAAAGGATGAGAGATCGTGAGAAGAGATAAGTGGTTGGCAGTATCAAAAGTTGCCAAGAGGTCAAGCAAGGTGTAAGAACTTAGTACAGTTCATGAGAAACCTTAGTAAGACCAGTTTTAGTGGCAAGGCCAGAGACTATAGAGGGTTGAGGAGAAGTAAGGAGTAAGAAAATACTGGTAGCAGGTGTCAACAACTCTTTTATCTGGGTTCTTCCTTCATTAATTAAATACATTTTATTGTTTACTTATGCTAGGTAGTAGGAATAGAAAGTTGAGTAAGACATGGCTGAAGCCCTCAAAGAACTCACTCTAGATGACAATAGAGACAGGTAAACATTGGATCATCAATGATGAGAATATGTGTTAAACATGATAGAGACACAGTGGGGGAGAAGAAATTGTTTGAATGATGAGAGAAGGTTTCCTGGAAGAGCAGACACCTGAGTCGTGAGCGTGTTCTGGCCACTTTTGATGAGCATATAGTAAAAAGCTCAATACATGCAAAAGGGATGGATGCATTTCTCAGATTTGAGTGATTCCTCTGTTGTACACGTCAGCATCATTTCCAGAGGTCTGGGCCAGCCCCGGGTTCCAAAGATTCTGCTTGCTCATACCAGGCAATCTAAATGATAATACCCCCTTCTGGGACAGGGAGCTTGGAACTGACCATCTTTAAAAACAGAGATTTTTTTTTTTAATTTTAAGACAGCTGAAAACATCAAATTAGAACATGGAAGTGGACTTACAAGTGTTCAATAATGCAGTGTGTTTGTTCTGATGCCCCCCAAAATTAAAACAATGGGGGAGGGAATCTTTTTCATATAAATTATTTGAAATTCTATAATTCACAATGAATATGTTCAGAAATAGTAAGCATGTGGACTTAGTCATCAGACCTCTTTTATAGGAAATATTGTACGAAATGGATTAGGCATGTCCTTTAAAAATAATACCCTGTGTTGAAGATTCTTTCAATGTATACCCTATGTTTGTGAAATCGTTCTAGGTCTGCCTCACCAGATACCATTCTTGTTGTCTTGTGAAAGTTTTTTAGTATTCTTTATGGTGTCATTATTTTGTCTGCAGATCATTGTCTAACATCCTATCCCATCCTTAAACTTTGGACAGAGACATGTCCTCTGATGTCTGTAACTCCTCATCTCAGTCTGACCCTGTATAGGATAATGCCATGGAGGTCCTGACTAACCCTTATTTCTCTCACATACTTCATACTTCGCATTTCCTGACCTCTTCCATCCTACCTTGTAACTTCCAAAACCACGCAGCGTGCTTCAATATTGACCACCTACCATTGAGAGCATATTTCCCTAGAGGGTTGTTTTTTTTCTTTCAGTTTACATTTTTGTATTGTTGTTTCAAAGACACTCATCTATTAGTGATAGTTATTCAAATGAATCTGTAAATCCAAGAGATTAACTGAAAACCATGGAAGTAGAGAATTTTCTTTCTTTGTTTTCTAATGTTGGAAATTAGTGTTATAAGAGTAGGTTATCATAGAAATCGGATTTGTGTAGGTTTGTAAACAATGTCAGTATTTGTCTTCTTTCCCTGCCTCACAGGGAAATAGCCACCATTGTAGGTAGTATAGGGTGGCGGTTGACAGTGTCTACCTGAATCGTTCCCCACTTATTAGAGGTGTAACTTTGGGCAAGATGCTTAACCTCCCTTTGTTTCAGCTTCTCCATCTGTAAAATTTGGATTATGATAATATCTGCTCATAGGGATGTCATGAAAATTAAAGGAGTTAATATATATGTTTACATGGTATTAAAAGTGTGCTTGGGTACGTAGGAAGCATGTAATAAATATTAGTTATTATTGTTAAGACAGTGGTCTCTCTTTAAATTATGTTCACCAAATGTGTCAGTTGTGCTACGTTGTAGTTAGTGAAAAGACGTTTCGGTTTTCTGTAGGAATTTGAAGAAGTTGGGGCCTAATGTCCGTGGACAAGAACCATAACCCAGAATTAAGCTCACAAGTGACCTGGTTTTGTAGAATTTTGAGGTCTAGTGATGATTCAGGATCAACCCTGATTTATAAAATTGCAGCCCTAAAACTTGGCTCTTCTGCCTGGGGACATCTACCTCTGTGGTGAACTCTTTCTGAATACATATAAAGTAAAATAAAATAAAAATAGAAAGTAAAAAAGGGATATAAAATAAAATGGAACAGAGGACTGAAACGGCCGGCTTTTTCAGGCCTGTGGATCTGTGAGCTGTTTCTCACCTACACTGGGAGTGATTATTAGCCATTATCACATCTGGACAAGGAAGCCTGAGAATATGACATGTGAATACATGTTCTTCCAGAAAGAAAATACTTTGAGTTTTGTTTCTAATTCTGATGTTTATTTCAATATTTTGACCCTTTTGTGCTTACTTTGAGATCTTGACTCCAGACAAGCTGGAGGAAATGGTCTTCGAAGTTCAGTATTCTCATGTCCTGTCATCTCCAAAATTTGGCATTTTACTTTTCATGACCTGGAATTATTGTTATTGCTGTTGAATTCATAAACATCGCTGTTATCTTTTAGAAATATCACCACCATGTTTTATTTAGGTATGTGGGAAAAGTACATAGGTTAATATAGTGAACATGATGGATTTAATAGTAATTAGAATTCGATCAGAAAAACTAACTGCGGGCTTCAGAGGGCAGGGGTGTGGGGGAATGGGATAGGCTGGTGATGGGTAGTAAGGAGGGCACGTATTGCATGGTGCACTGGGCGTTATACGCAACTAATGAATCATTGAACTTTACATCAAAAACCAGGGATGTACTGTATGGTGACTAAAATAATATAATAAAAAAATATTTAAAAAAAAAAAGAAAGAAAAGAAAAACCATAAGAAGGGGTCAGCTTGGCCGAAAGGGCTGAAGACCGGCTGACCAAATCTCGCAGTGCCGTGAGCGCCCTCTGCTGGTGCAGTCTAAAGCAACACAACGCGGGGATGCTGCGGCGCAAACATTTCCCGTTTAATGAACACCTACTAGGTGCCAGGAAGGCTTATAGGCACAAGGGCACATTTTCTGTGATCCTCATAACCCTGAGGTTATGGCATCTATGATAATCTTCATAGTTGAATTGAATTTTCACTTTTAATCCCATTTGTTTTTCTAATATTCTGAATTTAGGTAGAGGAAGGAATTGTGCCATTATTTGTACTCGGGAATTATTGCTTCTACAAATAAAGATATCCTGAATAAATGACTCTTTATAGAACATAGAACAGTGTTCATCTAGGTCTCAGGATTATTTAAGAAAAATTTGAACTATATAGGACTCATTCAACGGAAGAGAACTTCAACTTAAAAAAGGGAATCGGTGGAGGAAGGGCTCTCACTCTTTTTCTGCAACTTTAAATTTCATCATGTTTCTGAAAGATCAGATAAGTGTGTATGTTGTTTTAGTAGCTAGAAAGTCAGACTGAGAGCCCCAGTCAAATGTCTGACCCGACGGGGAAGCCAAAGCACCATGACGCGGGTAAATTAACCAAACATGTCATTGCATCCAAAAGTCCCAGGCTCCCGTACCCACAAAATGTTTCACTCAAGCTGTCAGCAAGTTGTAGGAAGAAGGACGCGGAGTCTGGCCTTTCCCCTTGGGCCTTCCTCAGTGGAAATGCCAAAATACCGAGAACCGATCTAAATTGAGGAAAAGGGCAGGACAAGAGAGGGACTAAGTAAGTGACATCTTTCTTGAGCACGAGAAAGTTGACTGAACAGTCTGTGGGCAGATTTGTGATATTTTACACATTTTAAGGTGAAACAAAAGATTTAGAAAGTGAAATTGATTTCAGGTCATTCAGACCTCTGAAATTGTCATCGAGTTCTGTCGTATATGCAACAGAGTAGTGGCGAGTAACAGAGGTGTTCGATTTCTGACACGCCGTTGATGTTTCATTCTAACCCTTTTCATTTATCAGCCCCCTGGATTCAAGGAAGTTACTTTACTTCCTTCAGATTCAATTCTCTTCTCTGTAAAATGGGATGGATAACAGTCCCCTGCTGCTGCTGTGAAAATTAGAAGACTTACACGGGAGTGATGAGGCCTGGCTGTGATGGGCCACAAATACTTCACGGAGGAGGATATATGACACGCCATATGTGCAGTTTAATCATGTTTAGCTTAATCCTTAAAATAATAATAATGTCAACATCGACGAACATTTGCCTGCTTCCTCTGCTAGGCTCTGGCCCAAGCGCTCCACGGGTATCGCATTTACTCCACACGATCCTCGCAGAAACCCTCTGACGGAGGCCCCTCCTGCGGGCGCCAGCTGATTCTCCGTCTTAAATCGTCCTACCCCCAGATCACACTCTGTAAAGATCTTCAAACCTGCAAATGGTGTTTCCCTTCAGACCATCTGTTACTATCTTAAAACTGAAGGGGATAATATTTTGGAGAAGTAGAGACAAATAATAGTGAAGGAAGAAGACCTCTCCAAAGCTCAAATTCCTGAGAGTTTGCTGAAAATTTCGCAGACATATCCTCATAAAGGATTTTTGTGAGGGTCCGTGTGTTACAGAATCCCCTCCCCCAGCAGATATGTGTTTCGTTCCTGCCTATTGTACGTAACGTCCGTTCTGCGCCGTGCGAGTGCTGCAGTCAAGGAAGCAGGCCGTCTGCCGTCATGGAGGTGACATTCAAGAGTGAGTATCTAGGCTTCCGTAGTCTCTGTCTACGTTGGCACTCGCAGCAATGACACTAAAGCTGATGTGAATAACAACAAAACAGGGATGGAGAAGAACGGACCTAACTGGCTTTGTCCCGACGGCCTTTATAGTCATCTGACAAAATGAGCTGCTCATTCACGTTTATACACATGTGTACGGACTGATACAAAATCCATAGACAGAAATAAAAAACTGAAGTAAAAGCATACATCTTGTATGTTCCTTCCCAAATGAAAAAAAAAAAAGGAAAAGGAAAAGTGGGCCTAATTTTTAGAATAAAGAATATGGTTTTATGTGGCTTTGTATGTTTAATATCTACTGGGAAAATGGATTCAGCTGTGCTAAGATTAGTCATTCTAGTTGTATAAAAGCATGGCAGATGATCCCATGTCAGTTTCTGCTGACCTCTTTTCTGTTAAACCATGTAAAGTATTTTTTCAATTATGAAGCTGATTTGATTTACCAAGAGTTTTGATTAGAAATGTATGAGCTGAATTGAAAACCAGATTATAAATCATTTCAGTATGACATTGGATAAAATATAAAGATAATCTGAGTTTATTTATGATGTCCTGTCAGGGAAATTCATGAGAATTAACTTTCTCATGACAGTTATGATAATAATCATTTCTGACCACATTAGAAATCCTGTATTTCTACATGAAGAAAGTTTGCTTACTTTACAATTTCTTATCCTATTTTGATATCTAGCTGAAACCAAGGGGGACAAAAAGGTATTACAATTATTTTGAAAATGGAGTATTTTTGAAGATGATGGAATACAGGAGAAGGCATGACCGTTTACATTGCAGAGCACGAGTTCAACTGCACATGACACCTGGCCAGGGAGCTTTTTCAACAAATCCTTACGTCTGGGTCTTAATCCAGACTGAGCCTCCAGAAATGGAAACCGGTGTTGGTACTTGTTACAAACTCCCCCACGTGATCCTAATGGCTGAGAACCACGCGTTCTAGAGGCGTGACCTCGGGCAAGCAAGGTTAAGGGAAAGCTCTAAAGACGGCCTTGAGCCTAAGCTGATGAGGCGAAGGGTTTACGTCTCCGACAGGATTCTGCAAGCCCTGCAGAAGCAAAGGCCAAGAAGTTCCTCGAAATTAAGTAAAGCCCCAGACCAGCAGTGGTGACTTCCAGGCTCTTCTTTGAACTGAAAGTCTTGAGATCAGTGTTGAAAGCACCCAGGTATCACCGTCGCTGTTGGGTGCTGTCTCTGTGGCGAAAGTAGTGTCAGGACGTGGGAAGGAGAAACCCTATCAACGTGAGTCTGTGTTTGTGCACCAATTTATTCGAATTTGTTTTTATTTCTCATGTGGAAAAATGGTCGTTTCATGGCTTTGTTTTTGAGAAATTTCTTTTTGCCTGTGCACGCTTCCTTTTGTGCACACTTTAAATTAAGACAAAAAAACACAAATAGAAACTTAGTCCAATCAAAATTGAAGTTTTGGACTGTTTAACTTACTGACCCTTATCAGCACACATTTCTGGGCTTTGTGTTGAGGGGGGGATAAAAATGAACGTGATGGAGTACTGGCCACGATGAATCAGGCTATTATGAAGTCTTAAAAGTAGGATAGTTGTGAATCAATGAATGTGGTAGCTGTGTTCGACTTCACCAGAGAAACAGAGCCAGTGGGGTGGGTGGGTAGTAGATGGGTAGATAAATAGGAGGAGATTTATTACAGGAATTGGTTCCTTCCCTTAGCAGGCAAAGTCCTATGATCTGTAAGCTGAAGGACCAGGAAAGGGGGCAGTGTCATTCAGGTCCAAGGCCTGAGCTGCAGCTGGCGGGGAGGAGGGGGTGATTCCTGTAAGTCCCAGAGATCTGAGAGCTTCGCAGACACAGACATGGAGAGAAAAACACGTGAAGGTAGTGAGCTTGAGAAGCTAGGAACATGAGTCGTTTGGCTACAGTGGATGAGGCTCTGAGCAGTGAAGTTTCCGTGGTGTCACGTGGTGTTGCTAACGTAATGGGGAATCATCTACAGCCCCAGAAAACTGCCTAACACCAGTTTCTCTGGTTTTCATCTTAAATTTACGACTAAAAGAGCTCAGTTAAGAAACCGGCAATAACAATTCACATAAAAACTTTTTGGCCATTGCCATCAAGCAGTTTACATGGTATTTTGTGGCTCTATATTTAACTTCAGGGTGGCACCTCCAGAACAGTAAATTCATTTCTAAATA
The DNA here is from genome assembly GCF_023065955.2 of Ursus arctos. Classification (NCBI taxonomy): domain Eukaryota; kingdom Metazoa; phylum Chordata; class Mammalia; order Carnivora; family Ursidae; genus Ursus; species Ursus arctos. The sequence continues at coordinate 59,614,737 of NW_026622763.1, forward strand.
TTGGGTATAGTCAACCGTGTCATCATGACGAAGGCGCCCGTGAAATACGCCACATTTGAATAGCGCTAAGGTGTTATTTGTGACCTCCTTTCTCTCTTAACCTTAACTCTCTTCTCCTCTTGCTCAGTTGCCTTAGTTAACTGAGGGACAATAATTTTAGAAAGACTTAGGTGTTTTCCAAGAAGATATTTTATTGAAGTGTCTATTGTAAATAGTTGGAATTTCACCCTCGGGTAGACGGTCCACCATTTATCCGTTTTGACATTAGTAAAAATAAATGGCAGTTTTGGTGAAAAGTCAAACTGAAAATTACATCACAGTGAAAGTTAAAATTTTGTGTTTGTCTCTCTCTTTCACTTTCCTTCACTTATGTTGGCATCCTGTAACCACAGTAACAATTCTGTGTTAGACCTTACCCTCCGCTGAGCAGGGTGCCCGGTGTGGGGCTTGGTCCCAGGACCCTGAGATCATGACCTGAGCCCAAGGCAGACGCTTCACTGACTGAGCCACCCAGGCGCCCCCGTTGTTAATTTTAACAAAGAAGCGTTATGTTTCTACCTGGACCACCTTTTATCACGGTTTGGGCTGTAGCAAACTCTTCTTCCACGTTGATGTTGCTTGTCAACCCCAGCATTCTTTTCAGACCTCGCCTTCCTTGTTCTCAAGTGCTCCCGGCAGCTGCTACCAATAGGTGGCAGTAGTTCCTATTCTCTAAGAAACCTGGCCAGAAGAACCTTCTCCAGGTTCTATTGTAACAAGGTCCCAGGCCCGAGAATCACTTGGGGAGGTCTGGGCCTCACCTGGACCTACTGAATCAATCTTCAGGGAAGCCGCTAGGGAACTTTGTTCAACTCGGCTGTGTTGAAGGGTTTCACTGTTCATCCTGAACAACATTTTGGAGAACAAATGTATACACAAAACCTCTTTCTATTCTCCTTAAAACAAAATTTCTCCTGCCCAGGACATTTACTGCAACTCATTGAACTTCCAAAATATTAGCCTTATTTACGTAGGCATAAATTATGAGTTTGCCCAGGAAGCTTTATCTAGAGGTCAAGGTTCTAGGGGACAGGGTGCCTAATGATTTAGAGAATGGTCACTATAAACGTATGACAACATGTTACCAGTGATGGGTTCAAAATTCAGTAAACCCAAGTTCCACATCCTTATCCAGTCAGCCTGATGCAAATGTAATTACCTTCGGAATTAAGCTCAGATGGAATGGAACTGTCACAGGGCAGTTGAAGGGGGTGGGGATAAAGTCAGCAAAAGGATTCTTAAGATGCTGCATCTTACACTCCCCCAAAACACTTACTTGAAATCACGTTAATGGGATCCCAGCTAGAAAGCAAAAAAGTCGCTCTAACAAAACAAAACAAAAAAAAAAATTGGGAAGATCACGTTTTCTCCTATAGTTTAGAAGCGCTCTACTGCCCCGGAGAAATACTGTACTTCTGTTTGGCTTTCTGGTTCTTCATGCATTTGCCAAAGTGCTTTTTGATGTGTTTTATTTACTGCTGAAATAATCTGTTTTTTTCAGGTCTTCTTTATTTTGTTCAAAATAGTCACAATAAACTAAATGTAAATCATAGGGCAGAGTGTCTTAAATGCTAGGCATTATTAATATGCTAACTAGACACAGTGACTTTCTGTGTGCTCGATTGTCCCCTTCCAGCTTCTAGAAACTGTGACTTAAGCACTGAGGACCATATTGCTCTTTTTTTTTTCCCCTAAAGTCTCCACGCAAGAAATGTCTTACAAAAGTGCTCTGGTCGTGTTGCCTGTAACACTAGACACATGATCAAAGCGAAGGTGCAGGTTCTTTGCCACAGATGACACCCTTGCCGTTGCAACCTCACAGCCCGTGGCCCGTGTTGGTTCAAACTGGTCTCCTGCTACCTGCTTCCCCCCAGTCATGTTGGTTACCCATCTCCTCATGGTGTTACCTGGCAGAGGTCATTTCTACAAACACAAACCACTTGGTGAGAGAACAGTTGTGTTGCACAGCGTTACCCCCCTACTGTTCGCCGAGTATGAGCTGACAGGGGATCCGGAGTCAAGGGCACTTTGTACGTGGCTGAAGGAGAAAGCCTGGGATAAGCGAGTTTATTTTCTCTACTGCCCTAGAATAGCATGGTTTCAAGATAACTAATGAGACCATTATTTTCAAATGCTGTAGGTAGCCCTCATGGAGAACCTTGTGGAAAGACCTGTCTGGAAGAAAGAGACAATCAGTGGCTGGGGGTCACGCTTTCCAGACAGCCGGGGGAAAATGGATCCATCGTGGTAGGTTACTAGGGTTAGTCCACTGATACATCGTGGATTCGGATATTCTGGGTGTGATGTTCATATCATTTGGTCTACTTTTATGTTTTATTTAGACTTGTGGGCATAGATGGAAAAATATATTTTATATAAAGAATGAAAATAAGCTCCCCACGGGTGTTTGCTATGGAATGCCCTCTGATTTACGAACAGAACTGAGTAAAAGAATAGCTCCATGCTATCAAGGTAAGGAATCATTTTGATATTAACTGGATCAAGAGAAACAAGTGAATGCCTTTAATTTTTCTTAATTTTTCTCAATTTTGCGTGTACAGAGGATGGGGGAGAGATCTTTAAAATAGCTGTATTCAAAGTATTTCTCTTTTTTTTTACTCAGTTGCAGTAGTATTTGCAAAAAAATGTGCTTTGTGTTTTTAGGAACAGAAGTTTGTCCAGTTACATTTGAATAATTCTAGAATATAGTTGATTATCCACTTTCACATTAAATATGTTTTTCTGTATAAGTAAGTCTAATGCCCAGCATATATCAAAAACTTAAAATCATGAAATTATGATTGAAAATTTGAGATGAAAAGTCTGGCAAGAAAGATGAACTGTTCAGATTTTTTGCTTTAGCTTCCAAAAATATTCAGAAAGATGAAAATATAAGTGTCAGCAGATCTTTCCCACTCACTGTGTCCTTTTTTTTTTTTTTTTAATCCCATGCATTCCTTGACAAGGGATTGGTATATTAAGTTTGAAAAGATTTCCCATGAAAATTCTAAGCCATTAGGTAACAATAGTGTCTGCAGAGCTAGGACATAAACTAAAGTGAGCAAAATTAGGGGTGAATGTTAACATTAAAAACACATCTGTAGCAGAACTAAAATTCTAAAAATGTGTCTGGGAAAACTCAGAGTTCAATATATAGGTATTCCATTTTCCACTTTTTTCTAACCAAAATGATTACTACAGTGTCCAAAGAACGTTTCTATTACCTGACAAAATGTTGACCACGCATGCAAATTGTTATTCTATTCATATTGGGGTCCTCTACGGTAAGCGATGTCTCAGAAAATCTCGTATCTCTGATTTGCCTCTGAATGTCAAAAGGTGAATTTTAAATTCTTAATTGAAATAAAACTCCGTCTAGTGTTCTATATGTTTATCGTTCTCTTGTTCTTAATGGTTTATGGTTTATACTTTAAAACATTCTCACAGTAGAATTTTTTGTTCCGTTCAGATACACCCAGCCACATTCTACAAAAAGTTCAAGATGGCATAAACTTAGAGCACCTAAAATTGTGGGGAAATTTGTTAAAAAAAAAAAAAAAATCAGGGAAGCTATAAAATGGAGTGAAAAATCATGGCCAGGACTAGTAATTACAAATGACTTAACAATTTATTTAATTTATCTGGTTAGCAAAGCCAAACCAAAGATGTGGTCCTGATTCTTATTTTTATAGAGGTTTACTTAGGTCAGTTCTTCAGCAGAAGCAGAGATTGGCTTCCTAGTAAGTCTCAAAAGCATCCAGTTAAGTCATGGGGGCTCTGTAGTAGGAGACCCTCCATCTCCAAGCAGATCCTGACTCCCCGCCACTTTCGGCCGGGCGCAACTTAGGAAGCCTATTTTAAATGCAAACCTGGACGGGAAGCTGCAAGTCCTACATCGGTCTTACATACTCACTTGACAGTTTGAGTGTATGCTGCATGCTCTTCCCACGAAAAAGAGGCACAGTTCAATATTCTTCAATATTTTTATTGCTATTTTGGAGGAATATCTGAGGATTAATATGAAAGATTTTTGATATTACATTTTATCAAAGTGACTTTTAAAATGAGATAGTATCAAATATAGACCTTGAAAGATATATTTGTAAAGATTAAGATAAATTATGCATATTTTGCCTATTTTTCATTTTAGATTATGTGAAAAAATTTGGAGAAAATTTTGCATCATGTCAAGCTGGAATATCTAGCTTTTACACAGAGGTAATAGTCCAAAAAAATAGCTGCTTTAAATGTTTACATATAGGATTTTAATTCTTAAGATTTAGCCTGTGATATTATGCTTTACAATAAAAAAATTGTATAACCTCTGAATGTGTCTCTTAAACTTGAGTATATTACAATTTATTTTTTACTAGTTAATATTCCACATATACGTTGAAAAAGTTAATATTTAAGATGGCTGTGCCATGTAAGACCAACTGAAAGTCTACACTAAAGAGTATTACCTGCATCAAGAATTTTTTTGTGTTCAATTAGCCAACATATAGCACATCATTAGATTTTGATGTAGTGTTCAATGATTCATTAGTTGCATATAATACCCAGTGCTCGTCATTTAATAGGAATCAAAAGTAGCTATTGGTATTTCCTTAGATGTTTAAAATTTCTATCCAAATATGTTACTTTTAATTAGTAATTGAGGGAGAAAAGCACATGAATCTATATCTTTCATTTAAATTATGAAAATTAAGAGATTTAAGAATTTAATATCGTCTTAAATTAGACATATTCCCAAGCTCTATTTTTTTTGTCTAACACTCGAGGATATCCAGTCAAAGGTCAGTTATATTCAAGCCCCAAATCTCCCAGTTTCCCTTCAAAACCCACCAAGAATTTATGAATGTTTTCTGAATCTATGTGGTCAGACTGTATCAAGCCTTGGTTTAACAATTTCCATAAATATTACTTACTGTGTTTAAAAAAAAAACTTTAAATTGAACTTTTTAAGAGTTCAGGATTGTTTAGGAAATTAGAAATATGTTAAATATGTTTGGTTGCTAAAAGTTTTCTTATTTCACCAAATATATCTGTTCATTCTAACTTTCCCTTTTTGTTTCCTTTTCCTAAATTTGTATTTATCACCAAATATGCCCCAAATTCCACTGGATTTATTTTTTTCCTAAGCTAACATTGTTAAGAAAACTAGTCAATGGCTCTTTGCAAATAGGAATAAATTAACTCCACTTTTCACTCTTTGGCAACATGTGATTCTCTCCATAATAAGCACTAATGAATGACTCAGATACAATTCACTTTAACAGAAACCACATTGCTTGTCTCCTAAAAGCTTAGTCTAGTATTCCATGATCCTTGCTTCAGTTTTGAAGTCCACCGCTAAATGTGAAGTGAGAGTTTCTTTTCCGAAATTGTGCTTATAGTTGAAAATTCATTAGCTGGCTTCTCTGGCTTTTATCTGATATGTTTTTAAATTTATCATAAGTTCAGATTTTAGAAATGTATTATAAAAATGTATTTTCATCAGTTTTTACTTAAAATGTATATCTGGAGGAAGTTTTGGATTTTCATTTCAACTTTGATGATGATTTTTTTTTTCCTTACAGGATTTAATTGTGATGGGAGCCCCAGGATCATCATATTGGACTGGCTCTCTTTTTGTCTACAATATAACTACAAACAAATACAAGGCTTTTTTAGATACAAATAATCAAGTAAAATTTGGAAGTTACTTAGGTACTGTATAAAAACCACCAAACTCCGATCATCTCAGTCGTCTAGATGCAGGGTTCCCTTATTTGTGATTACTAGTCTCTTCAGAAGATCAAAATGGCCAGTAGCGATTAAAGAGTTCAGAAACGATCTCTTTAAGGATATAACCTACGGAACTTAATATTTTACATTTGTAATTACAGTCATTAATATACAGTTGTTAGACTAGATAGAACTCCTGGTTTAGTGTACTCTTGTAAGCTTGTGTCTCAGGTGGTCAGCTTGTTATTGTAGAGGTTGCATCTGCTGCGTGCTTACCATACCCAGGAACTTTCGTAAGCACGCCGCATGAATTCATTTCATCATGTATGAGTAAGTGTAGTTTCTGAAAGGGCCAAGTGAAAGTCCGTGGGGCTGGCAACAGCATTCTAGACAATGGGTGACATTATGAAGCAAAGGGATCTAAAAACAGCTCATTGACCTTTGCCTCATAAGTTCTTAGAATATTTCCCAGAGTTTATTCTTATCTTTCTCCTTTCCCTTCTCTTCCTCCTCCTCCCCCTCCATTTCCTTCTCCTCCTGCGCAATAGGATACTTTATAATCTGTATTTTTACAGAACCCAAGATTTTCCTGGTATAATTCCTCTGTTACAGTGAAAGGGGTGCTTTTCCTACAGCTTCTTAGAAAATACAGGTTTGTTTAAGTCATGTGCTTCAAATGTAAGCAGCCTATACCAGACATAATTAGAATAAGAAAAAGCAGTATTTTCCCATTCATACAGTAAGAATTCATTTTCAAACAGGGAATTCATTTATAATTCAACATTTACTTGTTTATGGTTGGAAAGATATCTTGAAGTGTTGTAAGAAATGTAATTAGGGGATGCCTCAGTTGGTTAAGCATCCAACTTTTGGTTTCAGCTCAGGTCATGATCTTGGGGTCCTGGGATCAAGCCCCTAGTTGGGCTCGCCACTCAGCAGGAAGTCTGAGGATTTCTCTCCCTCTCTCTCTGCCCCTCCTCCTGCTGGTGTGCATGCTTTCTCTCTCTCTCAAATCTTTAAAAAAAAAAATGTAACTTAGCATTATGCCTTTTGTCATATAATAAAACTTTTACCTTTTGTGTCATCAAATAGGTTTATTACAATAGGAAGAGTTCATGGCAAAAAAGTTGAAGTTTAGGAAGTTACTTAAAGTTTAAAATGTTCTATTTTAGATCCCTAAAATATTTTGTTTGTAATCCTAGAGGCTAGCATGTCCTGGTACTACATAGAGACTAACCAAATGTAAAAGTGCTATCTTTAATTTCTAGGACTTGGAAATGTAAGCCATGGACCTAGTTCCGTACCACATACTAATAACTGTTTAAGGCATAAAATAAATGTCCAGTTTTTAATATTGCTAAGCTAAATACTCTTAAAACTGTTTAGTGTAATCATTTGGAGTTCAGTCTCCATTATTTCTACAAATTGATTTACAATGATATAGTTTACCTATTGCAAATGATGACTCTCCCACTCTTCTCCACTTTATTTGAAGGCTACTCGGTTGGAGCTGGTCATTTTCGGAGTCCACATACGACTGAAGTAGTGGGAGGGGCCCCTCAACATGAACAGATCGGTAAAGTAAGAATTACATTCTTACTTTTATTTCTTCACCAAGTTTCAAAAAGATTGCACAAGAGATGAGATAATAAAGAAGAAACTGCCAAAATGGTAAGACGTGAAGGCTAGAGTTGAGCAGTGCACCGCATTTCGTGGTGAAAGTTGTATGGCTTTGAGATGAAATTCCTTAGAAAAGCTTTAAGGAGAAATTCTATGAGTCAAATGAGGCTTTTTTTTTTTTTATGAGAAAACTGTTCTTGAAATAAAATGATGTCAAGATGTCCAGGGAATGTATTTACTGGTTAATGAGTTTGCAAATGATGGGCTATTGAGACAGCTGCATGTTTTGGGGTAAGACCGGAAAGAAGGTGTTCTTTCTGGTTCTGGTTTTTGTTACGTTATTGTGTGGACATTACTAAACTTTTCTGAGCCTTATGAAGCAAAGAGCACTTGCTGTGCCCTCGGGGATCAGTACCATCGTCTTCCTGAGAAGACAGTTTGGTAAGGAAGTCCTGTTAATGTGAATGTGCTTCCCCTAGACCTTTTGAATCACTCTGAACAGGATTTTCAAAAATCTCTCTGAGCAGTTACAAGTTATGCAGATTGACGTTTTCATCCCCTGAAGATTTTTTTTAACGTGCTAGCGGTCTGAGTCTTTCTCCTTCCTGTCCCGATTGCAGGCATACATACTCAGCATCGATGCAAAAGAACTAAGTATCTTACATGAAATGAAAGGAAAAAAGGTAATGTCTCCGCGTTTGGTATCCCTGAGGGCTTTTGTGAATCCCCCTGCTTTTTTCCCTTGGTGACTGGATCTGGTTTTGTTCTGGGCCAGCTGGGCTCTTACTTTGGAGCTTCTGTGTGTGCTGTGGACCTCAACGCAGATGGCTTCTCAGACCTCCTCGTGGGGGCTCCCATGCAGAGCGTCATCAGGGAAGAAGGCAGAGTGTTCGTGTACCTCAACTCAGGCTGGGTAAGTCCACTTGCTCACCAACTGGAGGCTGCTGATGGGATTCTGATAGAAGCTGAAGCTATTCTTATTCCAGAGTTCTGTATCTAGATTCTTAGGCTAATTTTACTGATGAAAGTAAAAACTCTGGTATTGTACTCATGCTCTAAAAATGGAGCATGCTGGGCGATGGGAAGCTGTTGATGTTCCAGAAGCAGGAGATCAATTGCTCTGGTTTTTTTCTACTCACATCTTGTCCTTCAGGGAGTTGAAGTTTCTGTCAGTTTTATGATGATCCAAATCTAATTTGAAAGAAAGATCTTTACGCATCCCTCAAAATGGGGATTTATTACTGGTTCTGTCGTGAATGTCTTTAATTAGAAATATTACCAGAAGATAAAGTATGAAATGCTTTTAATTTGTTGACTTGAAAACAGTGGGAAACAAGATGTGTTTTGATAAAATATTAGTTTGCACAATTTTTGTAGATGATATTCCCTTTAAGAATATAAAGTGGGCATAGTTTATTCCAAAGTGGACACAGTAGTTGTAGAAATATAGGTAATTACTGCTTATGGTTGAGTGTTAAATTATGGGGGCTGTCGTGGAGTAGAAAGTGACCACTTCACAATTCAGTTTAAAGAGTTCTGCTCACCTTATCTTGCCAGTCTATCTTGTAGGCATTAAATCAAAACAGAGAATTGATAGGGCCTTAATGGGGTCTTCTTGGTCTGTTCCTTTGATTTAAGAGCAAGAAGGGATTGTGAGAAAATTGGGTCATTTCTGAAGGTACAGCATTTTTGGTCAGGATTCAACAAAGTGAAATCTGTTTTAAGAAGGTATTTGTAATCTTTATGGTTTTGGAGCATTTAATATGTTCCTATATTAAGCATCAGACTAAACACTGTATGATTCAAAAGAGAAAATAGTGTCTTATAAAGCTAAGATTTTCAAAGTTCTAAATATAGTGCAGCAAATTTATGAACTGGGATTTCCGTAGACTGTGTTTAAACTTAAATTTAGTAGTAGTCATACCATCTACAAAGTGATCATTCATATGTCCTTAATAGCAATATTAGGCTTTACCTTTTTTTTTTATAGACATTTCACGTTTCCCTATCCATAAATGGTCTTTTACGCTAGCTACATCTTCATTCTGCATACTTTTCCTTTTTTTTATAACTAAACTTTATGGAAACACTTTAAAAAGTATCCTATACGTCTAAAATAAGGCAGTGTATGATCTTTCTTCTCACTGAAATCCTACGAAATCCTAATAGGAGAGACATATAAAAGTGTGTATCTTTTGTTTAAAGGGCGAGGAAGGAGCCCTACCCGTTAGCCTACCCTCTTGTTCTTCCCTCATGCCTACCCTGAGGCACTGCTGTTGAACACAAGGTAATCTCGTAATTGATTTCAGCTTTTAACAACTCTGACAGAGGTGATTCTTTGTTCCCGCCTAACTTCCTGTTTGTTAACTCTCTAAAACAGCACTAACCACTACCTAGCATTATAGTATACATTTATTCGTCTGGTTTGATACTGTCTGTTCTTCTACTGAAGTATTGACACCGTGTGGAGAGGAATCCTCCATCTTGTTTACTGCTGTTTCTTTAGGGTTTGAAAGAGTTCTGGAGAAATGGGTGCTCAGTAGTTGTTTTTGAATGAACTCAATAAAGAATGATACTTGAATGAATCTTGCTTCCACCTACTTCTATTAAAATAACTCTCAGACGTCCCCAAAGAACTCTTGGTCACCGCTCTGTGACTGGAGAATACTTGAAGAGTGATCACCACTTCTTGAAACCTTCTTCGTGGGAACTCCAGTGCCATTCCCTTGCTCTAGGTCTGCTCCTTCTCATCCTCCCAGGAGCTCTTTCTCCCTTCTCCTTGAATTAGGCATTTGCTTTGGAGCCGAGCTCTCTTATCCCTTATTTCTTGATAAAATCATTTACTGTTTCTGGTGCCAGTGATTCTGTCTGTAGAGATGATTCATTAAAAATAAACACTTAGCAAGTATCTGAAATGGAACAAAAACTATGCAAATAGCTGAGAATAATCTTAGTCCTGACCTCTAAGACCTCAGGTCTAGAAAAGACATATGCATGAGAGTAAAGAATTGAATACAATATGGTAAATAGCATGTTAGTAGCATGTACAAAGCAGAAGAAGCAATGCACTTTGGTTGAGAAGGATTCACAGAGGAAGTCGTATTTGAACGAGACAAGTTTAGGAGTTTTTTAGTTGGAAAATAAAAGGTGAAGTGTGTTTCACAATCACAAGCAGAAGAACTTGGGTATGATTCGGGAATGTTGAATAGACTTAAGAAGAGGAAAGGATCCTCTATGATTAGTGAGTAGATTTTTTTTTTTTCTGACTACAAAGGAGTGACATGATCAGGGTTTGGAAAGCGGTCTGGTAGTTGTTATTCTAATGACTCATTATTGTAACATTATTGAATGTCTTATTGCAATAACTCATCTTCCAATTTAAGAGAGAGCAGTTGACCAGTTCACGTTCCATTGCTATGGTTCCAAAGGCCAGCTTCAGTTCTGCCAACTCCTCAACTCAGAAACCTTCAGTGGCTTCCTGTTCCCTAAATTGAGAGTAAATTTCCCTCAGTATTCAAAATACCACACCATAACACTTCAATCTGATGTTTTTGGGTTTTGTTTTGTTTTTGTCGTCTTCATTATACATACCATTTATAATAGCCAAATTCTTTGGAATTTGTTTTGCTGATAATATTCTGTATATCAAAATTATGTCCACCCTTCAATAGCCACCTTGAATGTCCTCTTTTATAAAATCTCACCTTGCTTTCACAGTTAGATATGCTGTCCTTGCTTCTTGATAATACAAAGCAGTTTGTACTTCTGAGTCGTTTACAGGTTTGTGCTAAGCCTTCCCTGTAACTGGGCTTCTTCAGGAAGGGGAGTAGGTCTTATACACACACTGCCTTGTCCTCTTTTGCCTGTCCACTCTTTGCATAGTGCATTGCCTTTAATAGGAACTCAATAAATATTTGCTAAATTGAATTATCAAAATGATTTATTGGATTTTCAAAGCTAGGGATCATGAGTGACAATTTTTATGTTCCCTGAGCTCTAATCATACTATTATATGTGTTGACATACTCGATAAATATTTATTGAATTGAACTGAGATGTGTGTACTGAAGCTCACTCTGTGGTTTGTCCAGCTTGTTCGAAGCATTAGAAAAACATCCATATCCAATTACAATGGTAAATCATGTGTAAAGTTGTCAGGGAGTGTTATGATGACACCTTTTCTCCCCTTTTCTCTCTAGGGAGCAGTAATGAATGAAATGGAAACAGAGCTCATTGGAAGTGACAAATACGCTGCACGATTTGGGGAATCAATAGTTAATCTTGGTGACATTGATAATGATGGCTTTGAAGGTAATTAAAAGTATCTAATTTGGTACTTGATTTCGGCTTTGAAAATGGTACATGGAAGAGAATATGAGTGGAATTTTAGGTCATTTGCCTTTCTCTAGAAAATGGAGCCAAAATGTTACGCTAAGTTTATTTTCTTTTTAGTGTTATGCCTGACTACTTGTCAGTTAGTGATTCTTAATTGATGAGAGTCCTTAGACTGTACTGTGTGATTTGAAGTACAGTAAAGACACTGACAAGACCCAGCAGAGGCTGGCTGCAGAGCCGGAGCAGGGTTCCTAGAAGACTCCTGTTGATTAGAGCATAGCTTTTTCTACTTATCAGTTTTAATTTTTTTTTTAGCTTTACTGAGGTGTAATTGAAATATAACATTGTATAAGGTAAGGTGTACAACATAATGATTTCACGTATGCATATGGTGCAAAATGATTACCACTGTGAGTTTAGTTAACCTCTGTTCCTTCACATAGTCACAATTTTTTTTCTTATGACAACTTAAAATCTACTCTTAGCAACTTGAAGAAAACAATACAGGGTCCGTGACTCTAGTCATTACGCCATATATGTAATCTCCAGAACTTTGTCTTAGAACTGGAAACTCGTACCCTCTGACCTTTTCACCCAATTCTCCCACCCCTTACCTCTGGCAGCCACCATTCTCATCTGTTTTTGAGTTTAGGGTTTTTTAGGTCCCGCATCTAAGTGAGGTCATACGGTGTGAGTCTCTCTCTGACTTACGTCACTGAGCAGAATGCCATCTGGAACATGCCTGTTGTCACAAATGGCAGGATGATTTCTTTTTTATGGCTGAAGAGCATTTTTGTTTTGCCAATGAATAAGGAGTTGGTATGTTTTAGATATGAGCAAGACCCTGCTGATTTGGAAGCAGGCTCAGTCCTTCTTCCCTGAGGTCCCTCCACCATGTCTGCCTGGGTGGGAAAGCAAGGCGCCTGTGGTTTATTTTGCTTTATGTGTTTCCCTATTTCTTTACCCCAACTTCTATCCTCTTTAGTTTTTCTGGGGTAAATGGATGAATTTAGTTTGTGTTCATGGCAGGATGTGTGGGATTGTATAGAAAGGGGATGGAAACCCCACCTGTTCTTTTTCCTTCCACCTCCAGGCAGAGATGCAAATCGGAATTACTGTCCTCTTACTCTGCACGCTTCTGTGGTGTTTTCATAGCAGACCTAAGTTATTTTTGCATTCATCATATCCTGTCCCTTTTTTATATTCAAAAAAAAAGAAAAAATATGAATTTCCTGTGTACTTAGAAAAGCAAAGCAAGCCATTTTCTAGGGAGATAACCAATTTGGCAACAGTCCAGCATAAAAATCGCATCAAGAGTATGAGGAAGTTTGGGAATAGGTACACGAACAGCCCTACGTGACAGACATGACTGGCAGACAGCATTCGGGATTTCATCCGTAAAAAAGATTTGGCAAAAACCACTTAACTTTGGTTTACGTTTTTTCCCCTTGAGCATTTTTATGTGACTTTTAGACTGTATGTTCCACTATTTTTTGAGCTGAGCCACAATAAAATTCCGTAATTGTAAATTATAAGCTGTATTATTACTTTGTGTGCCCCTGAAGTATTGATGTGTTACCAAATCATGAATGGAGCAGTGGCTTGACACAGAACAGGAGAGCAAACACTGGGTAGAGGCTGCGGGGTGAGTGATGGCGGAGAGCACAGTGATGGTGAGCACAGGCCCTGGAGCCGGACTGCAGGGCCCGTAGCCCAGCTTCTTCACATCCGAGCTCTGGGACCTCGAGCACCTTACGCTCTGTGCCTCACTTTCCTCGTCAAAGTTGGGATCAAAAAAGTACTTACTTGATAGAGTTGTTTCTAGAGTTACATGAGTTAGTGCGTATAAAGCCTCTAGCTCAGTGCCCCGTTAGGAGGCATTGTGTGTTAGCTGATGTTAAAATTACTGTGATTACACCAGTGACAGTTGTTATAGTTTACACTAACAATGAAATGTTCAGATGGAAAGTAGAAAAAAACTGTCATATGTCCATGTTTGTATGTTTTGTCCCAAATGGACTTGCATAGGCATAAAAAAAAATTGACGTCTATTTTTCTTATAACTCTGATTGCTAAAATTTTAGTATTTTCTATAACAGATCCAAATATAATCCTAGCAAATAAGCGTTTGGATCTATATATAAGATGAGAAAAGACTGAATGTAACCCACATGTCTTCTGCTTAGAATGCCTTGATCTGCGCCTTTTTATATTTCATTTGAAAAGGCCCGTTTGTATAATTTCAAGATAGGTGCCTTACATCACTATGGCTAGTAACTGATACTGCAAGAATTTCCACGTATCACCAACTTCATAGCCCAGACTTGTGATCTTTACATATCATCAGAAATCAAGGTACAGAATCCTGGTTACTCAGGATGTATCCATCTGGGTCAAGGTATAAACCAGCCCTGATGAATGGCTTCCGTAACTGGTCTTGTCTTCAGTAGCCACAGGACACTTCCCACTCTCCTTCCCTTACCTCTCCCTTCCTCTCCCCTTCTCTCTCCCTTCCGGCTCCTTCCCCTTGTGTGCCCGTAAGTATTTAGTCTGTGCATATATGGCTCCATGTATTTCAAATTCGCCGCCATTGTTCATGTTGCCGTGTTGCCCCTTTGTCACCTGTCATTGCGCAGCCTGTTGCCTCTGTCTAAACTGGCTTCACCCTGTTCTTCACCTCGCTGTCACCTGTCACTACCTGAGTCTCAGCCTGGGCTTCCTCTTCTATGCAACACCTTCCTTCATTTCCACCACCGTCTCATATGTGGTGTTTTTATTTGCCTCCCTTCTTCCCTGCTAGACTGTAGTTCCTCTTTGTGGTACTGCCCTGTATGAGCAGCGCCTGGAAAATGCCCAGAATACAGGAGTTGTTCAGGAGTTGTCCACTGAATATCAGTCAGTGGCTATACTTGTCTATGAGACTTTAAGATAATTTGCACAAGAGAGCAGCCTTACTATGTCTAAACAATAAATATAAGGTATGTCTATCATTTACTTTTTAATATCAGAAATTGTACAGCATTTGGGGCACCTGGCTGGCTGAGTCGGTAGGGCACGCGACTCTTGATCTTGGGGTTGTAGGTTCGAACCCCACGTTGGGAGTAGAGATTACTTTAAAATCTTTAAGAGGGGCCTGGAGCCTCAGTTGGTAGAGGATGTGACTCGATCTCAGGGTGGTGAGTTCGAGTCCCAAATTGGGTATGGAGCCTATTTAGGAAAACAATTTTTAAAAAAATTGTACAGCATTTGGCATAGAATTATATTTCAAGAAGGTTTTTATTCTCATTGAAATAGCAGTAATAGAATAGTAATAGAAATAGTGGTAATAGAATTACCACTGCAGTTGTTAAAAAAGCTTTAAATCTGATAAATTAGTAACTATTGACTATCATGAAAGCAAACTTTTCTGTATTTTAGGTTTCTATTGAAGTAATAAGAAAAGATTACATGTAAATAAACACATTAATATACCCCAATAGACATAATACCTTGTAACACTAATGAAATGCTCTTGCAACTGTAGAATGTTTTTTTTATCCCGTGTGTTGTATCTTTATGGCCCTTATGCAACCATGTCATTCATAGTTTTTCTCTTGCTTATGTCAGTTGATTAACTCTTTATTTTTTCTCCTGGCATCATAATGTGATGTGAATCTCAAGTCATTAAAGTGATGTATTCAGGGGCGCCTGGGTGGCACAGCGGTTAAGAGCGTCCGCCTTCGGCTCAGGGCGTGATCCTGGCGTTCTGGGATCGAGCCCCACATCAGGCTCTTCCTCTATGAGCCTGCTTCTTCCTCTCCCACTCCCCCTGCTTGTGCTCCCTCTCTCGCTGGCTGTCTCTCTGTCGAATAAATAAATAAAATCTTTAAAAAAAAAATAAAGTGATGTATTCATTACTTTACAGAACAAATTCACTTTCCAAAATCCAGTTTGCATGTATGTACGTGTGTATACACAGATATCCTTAACAAATACCTTATTTACTTTCATTGGAACAGGAATTTAGACGTCATTTTGCAAATAACATAAAACCCAGAGCTCAAAGAATCTTAGGGTTATAATATTCACAAATGATAATTTATGTGCTGGAGTCTGCTCTAAACACTTTCCATGAGCTATGTCTTATGCTGAGGGGGAGTTCTTTTACCATCCCATGCTGTAGGTGAGGGACCCGAGATATGATGAGGTTAAGAAATGAGTCCAGCTGGGGGTCAGGCTTTGATGGTTTGTCTGTGGAGCCCATGCCCTGACTCATTGTGTTAGAGCACCTCTCAGACCCGTTCACTCTGCTTCTTCAATGAATCGTCGATTCTGCACAGTCCTGTACACTGTTATGATGATGTTGTATTTTGTGATACTTTTTCTGTCTAGTGAGTAAAGTATTTTTTTTTTTTGGTAAGGAATTTTCTTATGTGATATGAATTAAGTGTGAAGGTTAGTTTCAGAGTTGCATTCTTTATACTAAGAATTTGTTTTTTCTGCCATTGAAATTCTGGAATAGATGTCGCGATTGGAGCTCCACAAGAAGATGACTTGCGAGGTGCTGTTTATATTTACAATGGCCGAGCGGATGGGATCTCGTCATCGTTCTCACAGGTAGAATACTACTGTTTCCAATGAAGCATTGATAAGAAATGGTTCCTGAAACTTCCAGCGTTAATGGGGATTTATTTTTCTTAGTTTGCTCTTTTAAGTATTTAATATATTCTATCTTACCCTTTTCTTACAGTAACAGTAGGTGGTCCATTTTAAAGTTGTTAATAACTCTTTGAAATCACTTTTTTTTTCTGTAACTAAGAGTTTTGGTTCACATCCATTCTCGTTTGTTTTTAACTTAAGATTTTCTTTGCATTCCACAAATTTATGTTCTGAGATGGTATCCCGTACTGTTTTGAATAAGCCCATGTGGCTTTGATGAACAGTGTCTTGCCTTGTGCCTAAAGCCCCGTGTTTCGGGGAGGTCACACTTGGAGAGCGAACACATGGGCTCAGGGCACAGCGGCAGGATGGGAGCTTTTAATAACGATCCCTGATCTAACTCTGACGTTACTTTTGTCTTTTGACAAATCAGGGCATTTCAGTGCCTAGAAAACCCTCCATACACATGCAGAGAAGAAAAGTTTTTCTAAAGATACTTTTATGGAAATATGAGCTAATACTGTTATTTTTGATGGAGCAAAATAGGCCAATGGTTCTCCATATTTAACATGAAAAATCTATACTTGTCCAATAAAAATTACTGATTTTCTTAGCATGCACAGCAGCCTGATACATGTAAATCAGTATCTGGATGTGAAGTTAGACCTATGGCGTGGGAGACACATGTCTGACTTCAGCTGTCACATGCTAGGAAACAGTCTGGCTCACTAGGGTGGCTTTCATCCTAAGCCTGAGTAGTAGGCTCCCTAAGCGATTATGCTTGTCTCCTTTTCCAAATTACTTGTTTGCTTATTCATGTTCATCTGGGAAATAAACACAGAGCCTCAAAGGAGACTGGGGAGAGGGAGTCAAGACTGTCTAAGAAGATCTATACTATATAATTTTCTCTTTGTGATTTTTTTTTTCTAGTTACAAAGTGATTCTTTTTTTCTAGTCACAAAGTAGATGTGACCTGCCCAATTCAAGCTGGAACCGTTTGTTTCTCTTAGATGCACGTATCTGACTTGAATGCATTTTGTTGCAAAATGCGCCTGGGTGTTGGAAGGCTCGTTATTTAACTAAATCATTGCTTCTCTGAGATATTAGGCACTCAACAACTGCTTCCTACTTCACTTATCTTTCAGAGAATCGAAGGACTTCAAATCAGCAAATCGTTAAGTATGTTTGGACAGTCTATATCTGGACAAATTGATGCAGATAATAATGGATATGTAGGTGAGTATAAAATCGTATTTCACAAACTGAAATGAGTTCTATTGTGGATGTTGCTCTAGTGTAAAGTACATAAAACTGGCATGGAAAATTTCTGATTTACTGGTAATCGATTTCCTTCATTTTTAAAGCCCTTTTGAATTCAAGGGTGGGTCAGGAACGACCAAATAAGTCATCAGCTTTACAGTGTTAGTTACATTTTATTCTTCGTTCTTGAAAAAATGAAAAGCACCCATGGAAATAAATCAAACATGAGATGCTGAAAAGAAAGACTTCTTTTGTATTTTGAGAGGAGATTCCTAGGTGAATGTTTGTAGTTTAAAAACTGAATGTTTTTAGTAAGCTTAACCTTATATCCTATTTTTATCATAAAGTTTGTTTATAGTAAAGGGATGAATGTTATTATAGATGAATAGACTCAGACAAATGTGGAATGAATCCTCAGATGTAAATATATCTTTTCTAATTAATTTTCTGTAAATGGTGTTTTGATACAGTCAAAAGGTGATACGTAGTTAAGTATTTATGGCTGAAAAATAATTCTCTTTGACTAATGATGTTCATTAATCTGTTGTTTTTCATCCTCCAGATGTGGCTGTTGGTGCTTTTCGGTCTGATTCTGCTGTGTTGCTAAGGTAAGGTTGGTGCATTTCACTGCTTAATGACAGCTGGGCTTACTTGTCAATGACGGGAGGCAATTTTTAAAATCAGCAGTGGTGGTGACCTCATAATGCTTTTTTTTGGTATTCTGAAATTTTATTGAACTTTAGGATACTCTTTCCACCTTACGTGGATATTATAATTAAACCATCAAGCAAAGTCAATATATTTGGGCATTTAACTGAAAATTTCTCTTGATACATGCACAGAAATGTAATTGAGTATATATGCATGTAGTATTAATAAAGCAATTTCATGAAATTACTTGGACAATGGCAACTGACAAAACAGTTTTTTCTTAAGGAAAAATAATTCTGCAATTACTGTTGCTAATTTTATTTCCTTCTTAGGACAAGACCTGTAGTGATTGTTGAAGCTTCCTTAAACCATCCTGAGTCAGTAAATCGCACAAATTTTGACTGTGTTGAAAATGGATTGCCTTCTGTGTGCATGGATCTAACACTGTGTTTCTCATACAAGGGCAAAGAGGTTCCAGGTTATATTGGTAAGGATGCCCTCACAGAATTTACCCTGCCTGAGCGTGCGCGCCACTCCTTCGTCTCGTGGTCCTCTTCTGAGCCCTCACTGTGACTCACCTTAGAGGCCAATACACCTCTCTGCTTCATCTCTTGGGTTCTCACACTGTTCTTAACAATGAGTGGGGCACCGTGGGAGGCTATAGCTGTCTGGAAGTTATGACAAGAAGAAAAGCAGGAGTAGCACTCGCTATATTAGGGTGAGCTAAACTGAGCTTCAGAGGTAAGATATCTTTAGAAGAGAAAGAACATTCCCACATCTTCACCTCCATTTAAATGGGTTCCTTTTAATAGCTGGAGCTGCCTTAATTGGGAAGTCCGAAGAGGGAGAAGCTTCTTTTCTTTATATCGTATCCTTTGAGTAATTGAAAAAGCTTTTGTCAAATCTAGACCCTGATGCCAATTTCCATAAACAACACACATCTCTTAAGGATTTTCTATGACTGTCAGCTCCTGAGAGCTCTCAGTTATCTGCTGTGGAGAAGGTAGCATTGATATGGCTCATGCAAAATTGTGGTTAATGTCAAATCACATTTATGTGACTTTGTGAACATTACATTTTTTCTAGCAGGTTACATTCCTGTTTTATGTTATACGTAAGCTAGTATTAGAATGACTAATGAAACTAGCCAGTGGTAGGGAAGAAGCATACCCGGGTTTATTATTTGGACATGAATAATATATAAAGTTCATGAGCCGCGCAAGACCCATCAAGAATTGATTGTATTCGTGACCCTGCAGGCTCTCATCAACTAAACCTCATGAAGGGCAGCAAATACACTGAACCAAACTATGGATACATAGTTTCAGAGGTCTCAGTCTGAATTAGCTTGTAACGAGAAGTACTGAATGAGCCTAGTATATCTACTTTAGATCAGACTCATTTTTAATAGTCTGCGGAAGTCCTGGCTAGCTACAGTCGTAGGACAGCGGGCAAAACCTTAACTAAAGTTACAGATCAGAGAAGTGGCAGTGTCAGAGCATGGCCCCAGTAACATAGTAGCAGTCAAACTAATGGACTATCTGAAAAATACACGTTAAACAGATAGGACCGTTTGCCTTTATGAAAAATCAGTGCTTGTCCTACCACCAATTCCATTGTAAGCAGACATTTTTTTAAAATGGTTGAAAACAAATATATGAAACTCATCAGTAATCACAAGCATTGTTACAAATACAAGCTGTACAGTTGCATAAAATGAGTCCTTGGGAGAAATAATTCACATGGTAAGCACGTTTATAAGACCAGGATGTTTTGCCACTTGCTGCAAGTGGATTTTTATTCACCTTTTTAAATTGACTTTTGGTGGGAACTCACAGCGGTGAGTTGCAGGGAGTGGTTTCAAGTGCAGTCCACCTCCGAGACACTGACTCTCCGCTGTTGTAATTTTGAGGCCAATTGATCTGGACTTTGTTATTTATTTTCTAACTAAAAGTAAGTTTAAAAGATTTATTTGAAATTTGTAGGAGTAATACAGGTTTTATACTTAGGTTTCCTTGAAATAAGTAGATAAAATCCTTCCAGAAGAGTAAGTTAACCCTTAAAATTAAATAAATTCTTTAAAATATCATTTATGAATTATTGCTCCTATGTAATGACATCTCAGCAAACTATTAGATGTAGCTCCTTTTGCAAAGAACCATTTTTTTAGATTTAAAAAATGGCTCTGACTTTCTTGGTAATATCTGGCTTGGAATTTTTTTGGTTGCTTGTTAATTTTACTTAGATCTTTGCTAATTGAGGATATTCATTAGCAGATGATTATTTACTATGTCAGATTTGAAGTAAATCTTACCAGACTGTCAGAATATTGAGAGGATGTCTATATTTTGCACAAAAAAACATTAGAAGGTCAAACTGGAAAGCAGTGAAAACACAGAGGAGACTAATCAGGGTCTAGGGCTGGAAAAGGAGACATCTTTGAGTAAACTGTTTACATAGGTTTGACTTTCGAACCACTTGTTCACATGACATTTTAAAAAATAATAGTAAACAGCAACCTCTCAAATCAGAAACAAACAGAAAGAAATGAACCTAACCCTTTACAAAACTAGTTCCGTAACCACACAAGATACATTATCGCAAGTGGCGTGTGAGCGCAGTGTTTTGTCTACGCTTCCTTAGTTGGATATTCTAAGGACAAAAAGGACTTCAGAGGAATCTGAAACTTTACTCAGAACGTTTATTAGTAGTCACAGTTTTATTATTGTAGTTTTGAAACATTTACATGTAGGAAGACTAAGCAAAGATGTTAAAGTAGAAACCTAGAGAAAAGTTTACAATTTTTTTATAACCATTTTAGCAATTATTATTTTTAAATTGTTTCCTCTTCTATATTTTTGGTTAGTTTTTAAAAGCCATTTAATGAAGAGAATTTAAGGTGTTTCCAGTATTGGGATATAATTTTGACTATTTTCACTTCAAAAAAAATAAAAATGCTTTTAGGTAATTATTTGTATTAATTGCAATTCTCTCTACTTTTTGCAGTTTTGTTTTATAACATGAGTCTGGATGTGAACCGGAAGATAGACTCTCCACCAAGATTTTACTTTTCTTCTAATGGAACATCCGATGTGATTACAGGCAGCATAAAAGTGTCAAGCAGAGTAGCTAACTGCAGAACACATCAAGCATTTATGCGGGTAATGTGAACTCGATTTTATTAATGAATATGTAAACTTCAGTATTATCACTACAGTAAAAATCCTACTGCATTGGTATCCTTTTATAAAAGGTAACGGTTACAAGCAAGTGTGATCCCCGCCTGACCTAGCTGACCTGTTTGTCGTTCAGAGTTAAAATGTTCGACAATCCTGTGACCTGGATCATTCCGAGTCCACTTTTTGCATCTTCTTTATTTCACATTTTTCACGCTTGCCTGCATCACTCTTTTTTAAAGATTGGCTTTTCCTTCCTACAATTGCTAGTTCCATATGCCTGTTTATACCCTTCCCAAAAACTGTACATACTGGTAGCACTGCTGAGCCTCAGATCTGTTCCCCTGGTAGGGTTTTTTGGGGGCAGGGAGGTGAGAGAGGAAGCAGGGAAGTTGGTCGGTTTCTCCTGTGACTCTGGTGAAGCAGAATCCACCATGACTGCTTCTGGATTCGATCTTTGTCCCCATGCCAGCATTGTCAGTGATGTAAGTGGGAGCCTGCGCAGTTGCAGCGTGGTGGGGATCATCTGTGGGCCAGGACAATGGCCCTCAGGATGTTTGGGGGTTTGTCCTGCCAAAGCAGAGCCAATTTCATGTTTTTTATTTAAAAAACTCCTTCCCAAACTGATCGTCCTGTTCCTTGCCTTGATCAATTTTTTTTTCCCCATATGAAGCAGTGCCAGGTCTTTCTCATTAGGGAATGGTGTACTTCATCAGAAAATCTATTGTCACAAAAAAGCCAAACTATTCCCAGGAGCCCTTTCTGGGATTTCAAATGGTAGCCTCAGCTTAGAACTTAATTTTCCCTGAGATGACTTATTTCCAAGCAAATGCAAACAAGCATCAAGACTCTAACACCATTAAATGCTGAGAGTAATAATCCGTGTGCTGTTTTCTCACTTCCCTTAACAGTTTTTATTGTTGTACTAGAATAAATCTATTAGACGGTTGAGAGCCAGATGTATGGAATGATATAAATGTAAACCTTATTTATATGGTACGGATTAAAGAAGGTTTTTTTTTTTAATCCTATATAACTGTGATTTTACTTAGATTAGTCAATCTTGGAGACTATCATTGAGACCATTTTCGAGGCCATTAAAAGGCCCAGCATTAGACATTCACAAAGAAACCTGTTGTGTTGAGTTTGTATCAATGACAGGAAATTGACCTGACTTCTTTAGTCCTGTGTTTCTTGGCATTGTTCCAACAAGTAAGCGTTCATCAAAATCGCACATTTTCATCAGAATAATTTGCACTGGAAAGGACAGTTTAGCAGAGGTTTCTGTGTGGTCGATGCATACTTGTAGCGCTGCCCTGGTATTGGTGGTGGCAGGTCACAGCCCTTGACTTTCGACCCTACTGTCAATGGCAAACAAAAGCACTTACCTCTGGGATTGGTACATAGTAGGGACTTTTTAAAAAAGTGATAGGAACCATTATTAAAATGAAAACTGCTCCAGTTGTGATTTAGGAAGATATGGGAATATAATGGGTGCATTTTCCATCCCCACCAGCATGGTAGCCGGAGGTATTCAGAAACATGAACACGGCTATGATTCTGCAGTCCAAACGAATGGGACAGAAACTGCTACTCTTCTGCCTTCTTAATGATAATAGAGAAGATGAGCAGTTGTCAGGATGCCTGGATTGTCCCTTTGTTCTGTAAAACTTGCCCAGTTTCAGGAGTGTTAATGGGCACATTCTACTTCAGCATTCCTTTCAGTGAAATGAGGTGGCAGTTGATAATTATGCAGCCAGGCCTGTGGCCCCTACTTCTCAGAGGACTCGCTTGCAGTTGGGCACATTTTCCTTGTGTAGTTGTTCCCATTGGTCATACCAGTGAAGCTCCATGTCTCCATCCACACAATTAATTCCATAGGTATTTGAGTACCAGTGTTTCGTCATGTTCCGTTTGAGACACTTGTGTATATCAGTGAATGAAAGATAAAAAATATCACTACCCTCACTGAGCTGACAGTCTAGTGGAGTGAGACAAACAACGTGATAAACATGGACACTTTATACCATTTTAGTAGATAAGGGTGATTGAAAGAGGAAAAAGGGCAGAGTACAGGAAATTGTGGAGTGCTGGGGAAGAAATGAAGGGTGCATTTTATTTATTGAAGGATAATTAACATACAGTGTTTAATTAGTTTTAGATGTTCAATATAACTGTTCAACAGTTCTATACGATATTAACCATCACGATAAATGTACTCTTTTCTATACTTTAACTCCGGAGTAGTTAACCTACAGTGTTATATAAGTTTCAGGTGTACAATATAGTGATTCAACAGTTCCATGTATTACTCAGTGCTCATAAGATAAGTGTACTCTTAATCCCCTTTATCTGTTGCACCCATGCCCCCAATTTCCCTCTCTCTATTCGAGTCTGTTTTTTGTTTCGTTTTTTTTCTGTTAGTTTTGCTTCTTAAATTCCATAAATGAGTGAAATCGTATGGCATTTGTCTTTCTCTGACATATTTTATTCAACATTATACCCTCTAGGTCCATCCGTGTTGTTGAAAATAGCAAGACCTCATTCTTTTTTATGGCTGAGTAATATTCCTGTGTGTGTGTGTGTGTGTGTGTGTGTGTGTGTGTGTGTGTGTGTACCACATCTTTATGTATTCATCTATCAGTGACGCTTGGGTTGCTTTCCTGTCTTGGCTATTGTTAATAATGCTGCTGTAATAGGGGTGCATATTTTTTTGAATTAGTGTTTCATTTTCTTTGGGTAGATTCCCAGTAATGGAATTACTGGATCATATGGTAATTCTATTTTTACTTTTTTGAGGAACCTCCAAACTGTTTATCCATAGTGGCTGCACCAGTTTGCATTCCCACCGACAGTCTACAAGGGTTCCTTTTTCTCTACATCCTCACCGATACTTGTTATTTATTATCATTTTGATTCTAGCCATTCTCACAAGTGTAAGATTCTGAGTCTAGCCATATCTATCTCTTGTGGGTTTTTTAAGATTTTATTTATTTGACAGAGAATGCATGTGCGAGCGAGCAGGAGAGCACAAGCAGGGTAAGCAGCAGAGAGAGAGGGAGAAGCAGGCTTCTGGCTGAGCAGGGAGCCCCATGTGGGGCTTCATCCCAGTTCTAGTAGTTTTTGGTAGAGTCTTTAGAGTGTTATGTATATAGAATCATTTCATCTGCAAATAGTGGAAGTTTTACTTTTTCCTTACCAGTGTGGATGCCTTTTATGTCTTTCTCTTGTCGTTGCTGGGTAGGACCTCCCATACTGTGTTGAGTGAAGGTGATGGGAGTGGGCATCCTTGTTTTGTTCCTGTTCTTAGAGGAAAAGCTTTCAGTTTTTCACCATTGGGTATCATTTTAGTTGTGGGTTTTTATATACGGCCTTTATAATGTTGAGGTATATTCCCTTTAAGTCTACTTTGTTGGGAGTTTTTATCATGAGTGAATGTTGTACTTCGTCAGATCCTTTTTCTGCATCTGTCGGGATGATCATACAGTTTTTATCCTTTCTCTTATTGATTTGATGTACTGCATTGATTGACTCGTGAATATTGAACCACCACTGCATCCCTGGAATAAAGCCCACTTGATTGTGGTAAATGATTTTTTAATGTAGTATTGAATCTGGTTTGCTAATATTTTGTTGGAAGATTTTTGCATCTATGTTAATCGGGGAAATTGGCCTGTAATTTTCTTTTTTTATAATGTCTTTATTTGGTCTTGTTATCAGGCTAATGCTGACCTCATAGAATAAATTTGGAAGTTTTCCTTCCTTCCTTCTATGTTTTGGAATAGTTTGAGAAGAATAGATATTAACTATTCTTTAACTTTTGGGTAGAATTCTGTAAATGCTGGGTAGAATTCACCATTAAGTCATCTGGTTGGGAGTTCTTTGATTACTGATTCAATTTCATTGCTGGTAATCGGTCTGTTCAAATTTTCTATTTCTTTCTGATTCAGTCTTGGAATCAGATGTTTCTAGGCATTTACCCATTTCTTCTATGTTGTCCAGTTTCTTGGCATGTAATTTTTTCGTAATATTCTCTTATAATCCTTTGTATTTTTGTGGTGACAGTTGTTTCTCCTTTGTCATCACTGATTTTATTCTGGTCATCTCTCTCATTTTTTTCTTGATGAGTCCAGCCTAAAGATTTATCAATTTGGTTCGCCTTTTCAAAGAACCAGCTCCTGGTTTCCTTGACCTTTTCTGTTGGTTTTTTGTTTGTTTTTGTTTTTTGGTGTCTGTCATTTGCTTGTGCTCTGATCTTTATTATTTCCTTCCTTCTACTGGTGTTGGGTTGTTTGTTCTTGTTTTTCTAGCTCCTTTAGGTGTAAGGTTGAGTTGTTTGCTTGAGTTTTTTCTTGTTCCTCGAGGTATGTCTCTACTGCTATAAAATTTCCCTTTTAGAACTGTTTTTGCTGCATCCTAAAGATATTGGACAGTTGTGTTTTCATTTTCACTTGCTTCCACGTATTTTATTTCCACTTTGATTTCTTGGTTGACCCATTCATTGTTTAGTACCATGTTGTTTAGCCTCCATTTGTTTGTGTTTTTTCCAGGTTTCTTGTACCTGATTTATAGTTTCATATCCTTGTGGTCAGAAAAGATGCATGATATGATTTCGGTCTTATTAAATTTGAGACTCGCTTTGTGACCTACCATGTGATCTCGCCTGGAGAATGTTCCATGTGCACTTGGAAAGAATGTGCATTCTGCTATTTTTGGATAGAATGATCTGTATATATCTGTTAGGTCCATCTGTTCTAATGTGTCATTGAAAGCTACTATTTCCTTGTTGATTTTCTGTTCGGATGATCTGTCCAGTGATACAAATGGGGTGTTAAAGTCTCCTGCTATTACTGTATTCCCATCAGCTTCTTCCTTTATATATGTTAATAATTGCTTTATGTATTTTGGTGCTTCCATGTTGGGTGCATAGATACAATTGTTATATGTTTTTTATCCCTTTTCAATCTGCATGTATCTTTAGGTCTGAAGTGGTCTCTTATAGACAGCATGTAGATGGGTCTTGTTTTTGAATCCATTCAGTCACCCTATGTCTTTTGACTAAAGCATTTAGTCCATTTATATTTAAAGTAATCATTGCTGGGTATGTATTTATTGCTATCTTATTACTTGTCATATGGTTGTTTTTATAGTTCTCTGCTCCTTTCTTCTCTTGCTCTCTCCCCTTGTGGTTCAATGGCCCTCTTTAGTGTTATACTTGGATTTCTGTCTCTTGATTTTTGTGTATCTATTACAGGTTTTTGATTTGCAGTTACCGTGAGGATCATATACGACATCCTAAGTATATAGCAATCTGTATTAAGCTGATGGTCATTTAAGTTTAATACCATTCCAAAAGCACTACCTTTTTACTCCATCCTCCACATTGTATGTATATAATGTTATATTTGCATTTTTTTATTTTGTGAGTTCCTTGACTGATTTTTATGGATAAAATTGATTTTACACCTTTTGTGTTTTAAACTCCATATTGGTTTCATAAGTGATTAATCTATCTTTATTGTATGATTGCATCTACCTGTGAAATTGTTCCCTTTCATAACTTTCCTCTAGTGGAAATGTTTAACTCTTTACACCTTACAGTGTTTTATCTGTTGAAATTCTCTTCTACTAGATGTCGCTTTTCCCTCTATGAAAATGTTTTCTTGTCCGTATACGTACGTGACAGTGAATCTCTGTCTTTGCTATATTCATATACACAACTTGATTAGATCTTAGTGACTTCTTAGTACAAGTTCTTAGAACAAGGGATAATTTTGAGGCTGCTTTGATTTAGGGAAACTCAATTAACAATTGGCAGCAGTTTTTAGAAATGTCGGAGCAGCTATGGTGGAGTGAGACTTCCCTTAAGGCTTTTATAGATGATATTTTCTGGTTGATCTTGATGGAATCTCTACATCAAAATATTCACTGATGTTTGAGAAGAAGAAGGGGTGGTAAAGTGGGAAACAAACAAAGTAACAAGATTCTCACCCTGCTTGCCTGTTTCTAATAAAAGGCAGAAATACGTAGCTTAGTCCTCAGATCAGGAACGCCTGTCCCCACTGATATTTGGAGATCCAGTGAGTTCAGTGTCCTTAGCATGTTGTATAATCATGAAGTCAACCTGCCGACATATATATATATAGTACATGAGTTCATTCTTTCCCTTGATTTCTCAAATTTCTGGATTTCTGAAATAAATTTTATTTTGTTATGTAAGTCTTTAGGTGACTTCTAAAACCCATCTTTTTCAATAATAACTTCAAAGAAATGAATGTATGTGTGATTAGTATATTTTATCTGGATTTTATATATTTGTTTATATTGTTAAGCTATACAAGTACATAGCTTGATGAAGTGCCATTTGCTCCAAAGCAGTTATATTTTAGCCACAGCAGACTATGAACTGATCCATATATGAATATATTTCTACTGAAAATCTAAGTACAAGCAAACTATGCTACTACCCTGATGTTATGGTAGTCAAGAAATGGATTAATTATTCCAGCATATGTTAATTCTTGGCTAGACTGCAAGGTTTTTGAAGACAGGATATTACTTTTTGCATGTTTGTATTCTTCTTAGAGGTAATACAACTCATTACATGAGTAGAAATCAATGAGTAGTTTTAAAATTTATGGATGATGTGTTCTCAGTGCCGTTTAAAGAATTCTATAAGGGAAATCTGAGAATGTTCTATTGGTGTTATGGTTAGAGCACCTGTGTTGGGGTGCCATTTTTTCTCAGGATGTTAGTAGTGTCAGATGTTGACAATTCTCCACTTCCCGGACCAAGCTGACTAGCTAGAGCGGTTGTCATTACAAGTGGTGGCGCTGGCTTCAGTTGCAGTCTGTGCCTCTGTCTTCCCTTTGCCCTCCCCAACCCATTTCCCACATTTGTACCAGAGGCGTATTTCAAAAACATAAATCTGATCTTATTCCTTGCTTAAAATTCTTCTGTGTAAGACTTTCTCATCCTCTTTTGAGTGTAGATTGGGTGGTCCTCCTTCTTCTCTACTTGTGTATACATCCATCCGAATGCTTACCCCCCAACACTGTGTGTGGATTTATGGGTTATGGAATGTGACATAGGTATTGACTTTCAGTTTTGTATCCCCAGAGTCTTCCTTCTACACGGCAGACCCATGAATAGATACGTTGAAATGTCTATACCTCAATATCATGTTTCATTCAGTAAACTTCATAAACATTTCTGTCTCCACCCTTTTGGTTTTTTTACTGCATACACACAGTAGGAGGACATGGGCCTACAGCTCTGTTCTCCAGTGGCCATAAATATGAATTTCTTTAAAAGTCAAACAAGAAGGTGGACCTTGTGTAATTTCAGACATGTGCTAATTTGCACGTTTGTGGGTTGCCCTATTTTATGTCATTGTCCATAAAAATGTGGCTTGGAATCTTCATTATTTTTAATATAGATAGCACATGCCCATCAAATGAAAAATTGTAAACGAATCTACTTTTTCCCTCCCAAATACTTAATTAGTCACTTCAAGACATTTTTGATATTCTAGCCTTCGTCTTTAGGTGGAGCTGTTAAAGTTAAATAAGTGTGAATATCTGTCAAATACAGTTCTTGCAAGAGTGCACGTACATTTTATATATTGTGAGAAAAGCATAATTAATAGCTAATTAGGATAATGAAAGTAATATACACCAGATGTAGAGAAGACCTTGTGGAAAATTAGTATGAATTAGATAACATGTGATTTGGTCAAAGCAAGCTTGTTGAGAAGATTTAAAACAGTGGACATGTGGAGGGACAATCAGTGGCTGTCTAGCTCCTACTCCTAGGGAATAATTTAATCCAGTTTGCTATTGTAATACTCAGTGCTTCAAGCTGTTCCGTTTTCACAAGTTGATAACTTGGGATTTGGGCCTTGATTTGCAGCATTCCTATACGGTCAAAGTTTCATGTTGAGATGATCACTTATAAAGTAATTTAATAAAATCCTCTCCTTGTATAAGATTGGAAAAGTAATAAGAGATCTCGCATACTGATTCATGCTCCAAATCTTCCAGGTACCAATTAATTAATACAAGTCTAATACTTGGTATCTAACTCATTTCCTACTTAATGTTCATTGACTGGCAATGGTCTGATTCTTTTTTTTTTTTTTTCCTTCCAGTTGTTCACCTGAATTCTTATAAGAAACTGGAATTCATTAATTTCTTAATTGGTTGATAGAACTATATTTTGAAGCAGCATATATATAATAAGTCAATATCTAACATCTATTGAGATCTTAAGTGCCAGGCATTTTGCTAAGTGTTTTACAAACATCCTGCTACTGAATTCTCATAATAATAGATATAGATATCATGAGAGTTATCATGATTTCCATTTTCAGATGAGGTAACTGAGCCTAGACAGATGAAGTAATTTGCCTAAGGTTACACAGGCAGTAAGTATTGCACCTGAGATTTGAACCCCAGCCCTGTACCTATAGACCACTTGCTTTTAACCACTATATACATATATTGATAGTTATAAATCATGTAAAAAGAAATAATTACACTTTTTATTTACATAAAGACGTAGAATAGATGTAGTCTTTTATGTGATAAATCATCTTAATTTACTTCATTGATTTTTATCAAGTTACTACAGCACAGCCATCATCTGTATTATAGGAGTTTTTTTCCTACCTATTAGGGATTACTAATTGATGAGCTTTACAAATTATCTGTTCTTTATTTTCTTTTAAGCAGTAATGTTTAAGCCATATTCCAATCTTAAAATGTTCGTAGGTAATAAAAAACCTGGTCCACTAATGTTACATACTAGGAGTTCTGTTAATGACAAAGTCCTGGATCTGCTCAGGAGCTGAATAAATATAAACATCAATTATGGTTTAAGGTAATATATCTAGCCCTGGTGCAAACACTTGAGTCTCTTTAAATGGTCAAAGGAACTTAGTTAAATTTCTTTTTTAAAATGAGAAGAACCAGGGTGCCTGGCTGGCTCAGTTGGTAGAGAATGTGACTCTTGATTTCAGGGTTGTGAGTTCAAGCCCCATGTTGGGTATAGAGATTACTTAAAAACAAAATACTAAGTAAACACATACATACATACATACATACCCTATAGATTGAAATGGGTATTTGAAAAGTAGAGTCAAACTGATGTAAAGCTCAGACATCAAAGTATAGTAACAATTCTAGCATCCAAAGAAAAGAAAAAAGAAAAACTGCATAGTTCCACGGAGATAGACTTTACTGATTGTTAACCGCCTTCTCAAATCCTGAGATCATTTCTACATTTAATTTTTGTGGCGCTGAAGATACTTGTTTTATAGATTTGTCATCAACGTCTTATTTCATGAAATTTAATTGTTTCCTGAATTCTGATACAAATTCTCATAGATTACTTTATCTGTAAAATCTTATTTGCCCACCTACTTAGATAAGGAGAAAAAGAAAGTCATCTATTTTGTTTAGTATACTTTGAAAATCTCATTTTTGTCTAGAGAGGGCTGGGTTAAGTGCTAAGAGGTACTATGTTTTTATGCATTACTGATTCCCCCCCACCCCCGTAGAGGTGAGATTCAAGAACAACTGCTTTCAAAGTTACTTCCCTGTCAGCTATTTTACTGCTTGTGAATATATGTATGTTAGCAAATCATTTTGGTAGTATGTGGTATATTCTTAACAAGGAGACTAGTGAATAATCAAATAAAAAATATTTACATGAGAAAATATTTTTAAAAGAAAAAAATAATGCCCACACATAGAAATTCAGATTAAAATATGTGAATTGAAAATCAGTGTAATGAACTCAAGAGCTGTTTCTCTAGGGGCAGAATACAAGACATTTTTAAAATAATTCAAAAAAGGGATGCCTGGGTGGCTCAGTCAGTTAAGCAGCTGCCTTAGGCTCTTGGTCTTAATCTCAGGGTCCTGGGATTGAGCCCCACATGGGCCTCCCTGCTCAGCAGGGAGACTGCTTCTCCCTCTCCTCCCTGCTTGTGCTCTCTCTCCCTCCCTCCCTCAAACAAATAAAATCTTAAAAAAAATCATTAAAAAGGTTTTTGACCACATATAAATAAGATTACAAATGAGAAATGCTGTGTAAAAATTAGTAAGATACTAAATTTAAAAGAATGTCTTGCAGAATGGATAGCAGAATGGATCCGAAATGGTTACAATTCCTGTATAATTGATAAATAATTCAAGAACTTTCTTTGTGAAGTGTTAAAAGCAAAATAAACTTAGAAAAATTGTAAGAACGAATAAAATACAGTTAAGTGACTAGGATAAAAGATTAATATATAAAGCAAATAACTTTCCCACATACCATTGGTAACCTACTTAAAAATATAATTGGAAAAGCTCCATAAAGAATAGGAAAAAAGGATGTGTTTCATAATAAATATGAAATCAAATGAATCAAATTGAATTAAAATGCTACTGAGACATAAAAAAACTCGAATAAATTGAGATATCCTATTTCTACAAGTTTACTACAGGGAAATGTTAAATAGAATAAAATGCTGATTAGTACTTTGAAGTGATTTACAAAGAGTTTATAATGGAAAATTCTTACGTTATGTCAAGTGATAAAAAGTATGCATAGAAAATATCATGAAAGAAAATATGTCCAAATGTAAAACTATGTAACTATTATAGGATGGATTTTTTAAATTTTTATACTTGTTGTGTTTTTTTTCTAATAAACATGCATGCTTTTGTAATGTGAAAAAATACACACATTCAGTGTATTTTAACAATTTAGTTGGAAAGGTAAACACTTCCTTTACCTTTTCCATGTTGTTTGACTTTAATGCAGGAATGGAGGAACTTTCTACATATAGATAGATATAGATATAGATAGATTTAAATTTACATGATTGTTTTTATTTCTAACTTATGGTTTTAAATTTCCTTAGAAAGATGTGCGGGACATCCTCACCCCAATTCAGATTGAAGCTGCTTACCACCTTGGGCATCACGTCATCAGTAAACGAAGTACAGAAGAATTCCCACCACTTCAGCCAATTCTCCAGCAGAAGAAAGAAAAAGACATAATTGAAAAAACAGTAAGAATATTTTCCTTTATTCAAAACATGATGTGCATGTAACTAAGTTATTTTTTGAAACATTGCATAATTCTGGGGAAATGAATTATCTTTATGAATTCTTTAAAAATTTTTATAATTTTTTTAATATATAAAGATTTATGGTATGTCTTATTTTCCAACTTTATTTTTTATATTCCCTTTAGGATATTGTACTGAATATTTTAAAATACGCATTTAGTCCCAGCAATGGCTTCCCGTGTACATGAGATGTTAATTTTCTTTCCTTGATTCCTTGCCCATGAGGAAAATACATTGCTAGGGAGCACTCATAATGACAGTGAGTCACATGCATGAGGTTTTTCTTGCCCTTTTTCATTTTCTGACTCCTTCTCTCTCATTTTGTCTCCCTCTCATTCACTCTACCCAGAGTCATTCATGTCTTGGTAGGCAAGTTCCCTTGCTGGCTTTTACTCATCTATAAACATAAGTATTTCTGTTACACAACAATTTCTCTTTCAAATTCAACTATCGGCTTTTCAGCCCTGTCCCAGGATCCATTGCATTTTGAGATGCATCTTGCATTCTAACCAGTGAACAGCCTTCTCTAATGTATCCCAAAATATCTCTGTTTCACTGGAAATGTTTATTCCCAGGAGTCCAGTTGTTTGGACTTTTACTGTCCAACAACACAAAGACCTAGTCAACAGGATGTTTGGGGGCATGGTGAAAACATTCATTAAAGCATTTGCTAAAGGCACAAGGAATGTAAGAGGCAGAAGAGACACTCAAAGGGCTGGTTCGTGTCCTGTCTAGACAAACTGCTCGTAATTTACTTGAAGGTGTTTGAGCTTACAATCATGACTCTAGAACACTAGATCAAGTGAACATAATAACTTAAGGCAACTTTTCTCGATACCCTTATAAATCTATCTGTGGACGTCAGTGTTCTCTCTTCTGTTGAATTTAGTTGTCAATATCAACTCTTCTTAACTACGTTGAATAATGAAAAACACAACGTTGTAAGTACATAAGCCCAAACCTTAGCAACTGGTAGTTACGTTAGAATAAAATTCTACCTTTTGATTTTTTAGAGCACCATGCTTTATAAATAAGAGTGATAGAAAAAAAATCATATCTACCTAATCATTTGGAGAAAGATTTACGCTTCTCTTCTGCCTCACCGAGTCGAGGCTGTCTGTGGTCGGGCACGCTATTTACCAACATGCTAGTCATTTCCACTTAGTGAACCTAGCTCCTTCTCGGACTTTTAGATTTCTCTTAGGATCTCTCCCTTTTCACCCATTCCCCTCAGCTTCCTTTTTCTCTCTCTCTACTCTTTTGTCTATCTTATACCTCAGGTTTTCCCATGTACCTTTTAGTGTCTCTGAGTCCTATTAAAATGCTCCAAGTTAAATAAATTCTGGACCCCTGAGGGTCGACTGTTGTTTAATTTTGTTCAACGTGTCCTCAAAGTAAAATTTCTAAATTTCTACACTTTGTTTCCAATAAGTATAAGCCCATTGTCCTACCATCTGTAAAATGTAAGTGCCATGTTTCTTCGTAATAAGTGGGATCAAATATACCACCAGAAAATTGAGAGGAACTCCACAAAGAACATCTTGGTAGCACAGGTTTTTGTTTTTTTTTTTTAAGATTTTATTTATTTATTTGACAGAGATAGAGACAGCCAGTGAGAGAGGGAACACAAGCAGGGGGAGTGGGAGAGGAAGAAGCAGGCTCCTAGCAGAGGAGCCTGATGTGGGGCTCGATCCCGTAACGCCGGGATCACGCCCTGAGCAGAAGGCAGACACCTAACCACTGTGCCACCCAGGCGCCCCTTGGTAGCACAGGTTTTAAACACTTACCTTTAAAACTTTCCCTCAGTTTGGTTAAACTCATTTTTTTCATAAACATTATAAAAGAAACAAAATTTTTTTTTCCATTTAACAAATTTAGGCCTTCAATTTACCTATTGGAAGAATCAGTTCCTTTAGTCCTACAGTGGCCATTTGAACGTGTGACTAATCCTCAAATCGAACTCTTCAAAAGGGACAAAATAAGGCATTATCAATTTTATTTCATTTTTCTCATGTATCGTAGATGTCTTATTCTTAAAATAGAAGTATCTCAGATTGTTGAACTACCATAAAAAATACTGTCCTATTTTATTTCCAGATACACTTTGCAAGATTTTGTGCCCATGAAAATTGTTCGGCTGATTTACAAGTTTCTGCGAGAATTGGATTTTTTAAGTAAGTGTAGTTTACTGTTACTCACCAAGATGGGCAATGGGGGTGTGCTTGTGGGTTCTAAAGAGAGTACTCCTCAGGGTTTAGCAGCATTCAAAGAATTGGAAAAAAACAAAAACAAAAACAAAAAAACCACTCTCCTGAAAGAGATTGATTTATATGTCACTCACAGAACACAGATACTCAGAGGTGATTGTAGTTATGTTTAGACATGTGTAAGTGCCTATTAATAGAGTTTTGGTGGCAAAATGAGCTAACGTTCACTAACATATAATGCTTAGTTTTTTTATCATCCCAAAACTGGTTACATAAGTCAGACTGAAGTACAAAACAAAAGTAATTGCTAAATGTATATGACAACATTTGAAAGGGAATAAACCACCTTCCTTGTCTAAATTCACAGAAGAGGGAATAGTAAAAAAAACACGTGTATCATGCTAAGAAAAATGTCTCCTCAGCACACAATGAAAATCAGATAAATGTTGGCTGCTGTTACTATATTATGGGAAATAAGCCATTGCAATTTTGTATCCTATATCTAATATGATATATATCATAGATTAGATTAGATATTAGATAATCTAAATATCCTATTTTGAAATTGGTCTGCGTGCTAGTGAGAAGATGTGGAAAAT
The DNA here is from genome assembly GCF_023065955.2 of Ursus arctos. Lineage (NCBI taxonomy): Eukaryota > Metazoa > Chordata > Mammalia > Carnivora > Ursidae > Ursus > Ursus arctos. The sequence continues at coordinate 59,650,108 of NW_026622763.1, forward strand.
GACCAGAGAGAGAGAATCCATACTGAGGTTGAGGGGCTGATAGGGTACAGGGAGTAAAAGAGGGGAAGGAGGCGTCAGTGACAGGACAGGAAAATGGGAAACTATTTTGGGGAGCCGAGGATATAAAGGACACAAGTTTAAATTGGGGCATGTTTAATTTGGTGGGATTTCTGTATGCAGTTTTCCACTTGAAAATCTAGCTCAGGATTGTATTTGGAAGTCGTCTACACGTTCGCAGTTTGTGAGCATGCAGGGACTGGGGGTGGGGAATGTGTGGAAATGTGAATTTCACAGAGAAAACAACTAAGGATCAAGTTGGGGAGGGGACAGTTTTATTTAACGATTTTAACAAGAATAGGGAGTCTCTGGGGGAAACTGATATCCTCAGAGAACCAGGAAAACCAAATCCATAGTGAAAGAGCCAATGGAAAATATAGAAAAGGGACTTAATATAGTAAAATTTTGTAGAGAGATCAGATAGCATAATGGCTGAGGAAAGGTCACGGGAATTGGCATTTAAAATGTGGCTGGTGAGAAAAGGATGTCCCTGGCAACTTTTAAAGTGGAAATTTCATTGCAGCAGTAGCCAAGTGACAGTCCGTGTTGAAAGGGAAAAAGAATATCCTGGGGACGAGTAGGTTCCACTGGAGAATTTTTATGTAGCGATGAAATGTGTTATTTATTTAATCATGGGAAGACACGAACGTGTGTGAGGGTCAAAGGCAGAGAGAAGACTAAAGAGAAGAGGGAAGTGCGCTTCAAGTGAGGGCGCGTTCTTCAGACTCGACCAGAGCCCGCCTCCGAAGGGTCTGGCAGCTGCTCACTTCGCCTCTTGCCCATCCTTTGCTTTAAGCTCCACATCGACATCAAACTCGCGTTCCCCTCCGACTTCTCTAGCTCTTTCTCAGTTGTGTTTTGAGGATCTTTGATTTTGGCTCTCTTGGCTTCCTAAGAAGTTACTTTAAGTCTTCTCACCCCTTTCTCACACCCCCCTATTTTCGCTGGGTAATCATGCCCACAGCTGTGACCTCACCTGGCCTGTCTACACTGCTGATGCTCAAATCATATCTCAGAGTTCCACGCCCACACATGGAGCTGTCCGTTAGACATGTCCTCTTGGGTGCCCAGTCACTATCCACCGGTGACACAACCATTAGTCACCAGAGCCAACAACCTGGAGCTCAACCTGCGTTTTCTCTTTCTTATCCCTGACATACAGTAGATTCCTGAGTTCTGCGATACTACCGCTACAGGTGTATTTTATATATCCATCGTGCCTGCCTCTCTCACGCTCGCTTGCACTCGCTCACTCTCTCACGCTCTCTCTGGCTCTTGCTGCAAACCAGGTGCTCAATATCGTACCTGGGTCATGAGGCTTTCCCACTTTCTGGGCTTCTCGCCTCTGATTTTACATTATTCTAATTCCTCGACTGTGGTATTTCCAGAGTGTGAGCTTTCTATCATACATTCTGATAACAAGGCTCCATGGGCTCATTAAAACTTAAAATCTAAACTCCTTAATGCTCATTCTCAACCATGCCACGGGACTTTTTTCCCCATCGATGGCAGAATACTTGGAGTTGTTTGGCTACGCCTGCTTCCCAAGCCTCTAATCTCTTTGTTCCTTCCACTTATCTACCTCATTAACTCTCATTTGTCTTATAAATCTCAGCTGTTTGTCTTTGTCTCTGACCCTGGTCCCATTGCACCTACCCTCACCACCATTATTGTCTGTCTCCACACTCTCCTGTGAGCTGCATCAAGACAGGTTTCTGTCTTTTCATCTTAGTGTTCCCAGGGCCCAGCACAGTGCTGGGAATGCTGTAGGTGACTAATGGTTGTTTGCTGAGAATGGAACAAGGTTCTAAGGAAACAGCATAAACTGGGATCGGACTCAGATGGAGGAGTTAGCCTTAGACAGAAGTTAAGATTCTCTTTACCTTGAGGTAAGAAACTATGAAAAAAAAAAAGGTGCTTGACATAGATGAAGAAATCTCAGTTTGGCAAGAAAGGAAATATAGAGAATTCAGGGATGACCAGGATAAAAAGCGAGTTAATATATGGAAAGTGAGGGCTTTGAGGATGGATTTGGGAACTTGAAGGGAATGGGAAAAGATTCAAAATAGCTGTTAAGATAAACGGGATAGGAATGAGTAAAAAGGTTGACAAACAGTGTTGAGCACCCTGCCGGGGCGGGATCACATATGGCAGAGAACAAATTAATTCTTCTCACTTAGGCAATGCCAACATAGCCTTGAGCATCCACAGTTGAGCGCCAAGAAGCCCTAACCTATTTGATTTATAATTGGACTTTACACTTAAATTATCCAGATTGGCTGCTCAGAGAACCCAAAACCAATGACTACTAACTACTTTGTGTCCCAGCACGGAGTGTGGTGCCTTTGTTGAGTCATTAGATGAATAATTTACAACCTTCCCATTCATGTATTTATTTTCTTCCTCACATGCTTAGTTTTCTTGGTGTTTTTGCTGTCACAGGCCTTTGATAAGAGCTGTGTGGGTGAAAGCTTATCTAAGCTATAAATAGTGTTTTCATTTTCTTAAATCAGACACTCCCACTGTCCCCTTTGTCATCTTTCTCTGCAACTGCAGTGGCCTATGAAAAAAAATGGGACATTGAAGGTGATGTGCAAATATTAGTAAGAATAGTTCTTTCCTGAAGAATGAAATTACGTCTTAATAAGATATGAAATTATTTGTTTTCAGTACGTATTTTCTCACAGTAAGAAATTGTTACCTACTTTACATTTCTTTTTACTTTGAAGTGATAATGGATTTGACAGACTTCAAGAAATATGATTTTAAACAGCAGCCAGTGGTGGGGAAGGCATTGTCTCTGAAGGTGTGGTCTTTGAGTCTCCTTCATGAGAATCACCTGAAATGCTTAATAGAAATGCAGTTTTCTAGGCCCCAGACCATCCAGAACAGAATCTATGGGCACCAGGCCAGACATGCTCAGCATCAGTAGGGCTCTGAGTGGTTTTTATCAAACTAAAATCTGGGTTGCAATGTGGTGGTGGTGAAGTTTCAGATCTAGAGTCAAGCTAACCTGGTTCAAGTTTATCTACCATTTACTAGCTGAATGACCTTTTTAGAGAAGCCTTTGACTTCCTTAAGCCTCTTTCCTCATTGATAAGGTACAATAGTACCTACTCCATAAGGCTGTTTCAAAGATGAAATGCAATACTGCAAACCATGTGCATAGCACAAAGCCTGAAATACACGAGGGTTCGTCAAAGTTATTCTTGGTAACATTGTTATTGGGATATGGGTAGACCATGATTTAAGGAAAAAAAGTTTTAGTGTGGCCGTAAAATGAAATACTGCCACTGAATCCTAAACATTTTCTGCATGTGGACTGGTTGTTTCTCCAGAGTTTCTTTCGGTCCCAAGAAAGCCGCTGATGGACTGGGTCAGTAGTTGGCCGCTTTGTGAGGTTTGAAATGGCACGGGTGCCAGTGAAATGTGTAGGTCCCACATGTTTTTGCATCGACTAGGGAAGTTACAGGCTATCTCTGTTAGGTGAATGATAACTTATTTGAGGAATTTTCACATGAAAATTCTCTTCATCAATCTTGAGGCCCACAGTGAAGGGTTCTGACACACTGTTCTGCCTTGTAATAAATTGTACTCGATCAGAGAAAAATATGCCTCTCCCACATAGAAGCCCTCTCTCCCTGCTCGGGAGCGGTAAGCACGTGTTACGCTGGCTCTGTACATTCTCCTGGTTGTAACGCCACTGGCACTAATGGCATGCATGTGCCTCTGAGCTGCAGACCTGCTGCAGGTCAATGCATTTCCTCAGCAAAGAACACTAGTTCCTGAGAACATCCGTAACGGACTGCCCACAGCAAACTGAGCAGCGCATGCGCACACTGTCGCAGGTGCTCGTTAACTTCGGCTGCTTCCTGAATGTCTAAATCCTCAGGACGGTCAGCCCCGATCAAATGGGCTTGCACAACAGAATGAAGATGAGCAAATATGATTTTATCAAGATTACAGACGTAATAGCAGGTATTAGCCATCACGTGCGTGGGCAGTTTAAAATCAAGGCTTTCTTAGAGATGACTGATCTAGACGACACTACTTCCCTTCTCTACCGCAGTCATGCGCCCCGTGGAAGCTGCGTAGGCTTTTCCTGGGCAAGTGTGTCCTTTATCAGTTAGGACTGCTCTTAACTGCAGGTAACAATACTTGATGAATCATGACTTAAATAATAATAACTATGTGTAATAAGCAGGAGGTGGCTACAGGCTTAACGGGCAGCTGCCAAAATCTGGACATGCGTGGTTATCTTTCCAGTTTTCTTGGCTTTTCCCTCATAGTTCTCCAAAGGCTGTAGCAGCATCAAGGTTCCCAACAAAAGAAAAGGGGCAAGAGCAAAATTCTGTGTCCGCCTGAGGCTGCCTTCTAGGAAGGGAAGCACCTTAGCAGACCTCTTACTCTGATTTACAAGACCTTGTCACGTGCTCATCCCTGAATTATCGTAGGTCAATCATAATTCATTCCCTGAAGCTGAATGAGGGGCTTCTCTTCTGCAACAGCTAGGGAGTCCTGCCTTCTGCCTGAATAATCTGGGGTTCTTTTAGCAGCTGAGAAGGGAAACTACTGTTGGGTAGACAGCGAGCAATGTGCGATATCTGCCACTATGCTGTTTGTGCCCACAAGAGCAAGTCTATCAAAATTACCCATGTTTAAAGTGGAGATGGTAGGAATATATGCCTCATTGATCTCAGAGTCTTGAAAGATGAATTATATCCTTCATACATTAAAACATGCTAATTACTAATTGTATCTTCCAATCTATGTTCTCCTGCTCTACTCCTCGGGACCTCAAGGAGTCCGCCTTTATTGAAGTGCAGTCTCCTTAAATGTCAGTTAACTGACATATTCTAGTTGATGAGAATTTTCCAGTATTTTCTTTTTCCCTGAAGTCAGTAGCAAAAAGAGGACATGATTTCAGATGGGCCTGCAAGCCACCTGCTGCAGGCTAGTTTTTTGTCAAAGAAATGACTCCCGTACCTTGACACAGGTACATCTCCGTTTGCATTATATTTTGTTCTAGCATCTTGATTAAAAGCATGTTAGCTGTGAAGCCCTAATTCATCTTATCAAAGCAAACTACATTCATTATCCTGAGACATGGGAAGAATTTCTTGCAAAATAAAACAATATTGTTCACTTAGGGAAAACATGGAGCCTGCTGCCGAAATCCATCATTTTTCTATTCTTCCTCTTTCACTTATTAAGTTATGATTCTGTATGTACACAGTACCTTGATTTGTTTAAATTATGTGGATTCTGGGCTGCTTTGTAAATTTCAAGCGTGCATTATGCATGTTTTAATGAAGAATGAACCATGATTCCCGGGGAAAGCTTCGGTTCAGCCTTGTCGCACTTCCAGATGTGCACCTGGTCCTTTCTTCCATCTCACGTAAAAAGCTGGTGGGTATCTTTCTGACGGCACCTTGTTAATGAATCAAGATACAGTAAGACATATATTGAAAAAAGTAGAATCGTAATTATGGTAATGTGGCAAAATAGCTTAAAAATGGAAAATAAACCGGGAGTCTGGCTGCTGAAATGTGAACACTGTGTTTTCTCCTTAATTTGCTGTTGTCTTGGAACCTAGCTGTTTATGCAGTGCTCTCACCTTCTGTTGCTTGTCTAAGTGCCAACTTCTTTCCCAAAGGTGCTCAGTGACTAATGCTTTGGTTTCAAGCCAGAATATTTTATAAATGTCTATTTCTAGGCAGCTCTTCCACAAGTCTTAATTAAACTTTAATGTCAAGCTGAAGTTTACTTTTAGAACCTCTTTGGTTCCTTCAGTTGTAACATGATTGCAGAGCAGTGGGGGGAATGTAGGACCTCCGTGTTCTCGCACATTTGTTTCCTCTCTGCCACCTAACGCCGTGCCACCAAGATATGCACTTCAGTAACACAAAGGTTTACAACACAAGCATGAGTAGATCACAGGCATTCCCTAAAATGGTGGGAGAAATAGCGTGCTGTCACTGAGTCCGGTCACTCTACCCTGGAAGGATTGTTGTGGTGTAGGATTCCTGTTTTGTTAGTTTTTACACATCCTTCCAGAAAAGATCCAACTTCTCACACCGAGGGATCAGAAGCTAGAGATGCCACGCACCAACATGTTCTTAGTTCCTTCCTCCTCGATGTCTCCAGTACCAACCCAGGAATTCTGAGGTCTGGGGCGGGGGGGGGGGGGGGGACAGTCGTTTTCTCTGATCCTGCATCTGACACCATCCAAAGTAACAAAGCCTCTATCATTGTCAGAATGATACAGAGTTTAAAGATAGTGATGTCCTGTTGTGAGCTTATTTTGAAACTAATTACACTTCTCAGATGGTTCTGTGGTAGAGCCAGCAAACTTTGTCCATGAAGGGACAGATAGTAAATATTTTAGGCTTTGTGGGACAGAGGTCTGTCTCGGCTACTCACCTCCGCCGTCATAGTGCAGAAGTGGCCGCAGATGAACGAGGATGGCTGTGTTCCAGTAAGCCTCTATTACAAAACCAGGCAGGGGCCCAAATTTGGCCTTTAGACAGCAGTTTTTGAGATCCTACTCTAGGTACACTTGCTTTTTACATGACCACTCGGTAGTACGTTTTTCTTTTTTGGTATATTATAATGCCTTATAGTATAATTTGTTATTTAAATATAATTTGTTGGTATAATTTAAACTGGTTGCCAAAATTAGCCAGATTTAGAGATGTTCAGGAGTTAATCCTGGGTTCACAAACTGTAGGGGTCTGCTCATAGACAGACTAATCCAACAGAAACACATTTATATGTTCACCAAAAGACTGCAATAGCTCCAGACTAGAATTGCCAGAATTCCCAATGATCCTTGAATGGATAAAAAAAATGTGGTATGTTTACACACTGAAATATATACAACAATGAGAACAATTTACAACTCTGTGCATCAGTATAGGTTAATGTTCTAAGCAAAATTTTAAGTAAAAAAACCCTGATACTTAAATACTCTGTGATTCCACTTAGAAGAAACAGAAAACTGGGCAAAGCCAGTCTATCCAAAAAAAAAAAAAAAAAAAAAAGATAATGGGTGGGGACAGTAACTGGAAGGGAGGGGGCACAAGGTCATTTCTCTCTCGTGCTGGTAATACATTTTCTTGATCTGAGTGTTGCTTTCATTAGTGTATTCAGTTTGTAAAAATTCACTGAGCTGTGAATTTTAGGCTATGTGTGTGTTTCTATATGTTCTATCTTGATAAGTAAGTGTAAAATGGAAAAAAAACATCAGGATAAGAGGGGAAGAATTTTTAGGTGTAAGTGGACTGTGCAGCTTCTTAGATCTCTACCATTAGAAGTAGGAGAGTGGGGAGAAGGGTCTCGAATTTGTTTGTATATTCTGAAGTTCATAATAATAATAACTTCTCAGAAACTATAGTCTTTCCAGGGGAACTGGGTGGCTCAGTCAGTTAAGCAACCGACTTCAGCTCAAGTCACAATCTCAGGGTCCTGGGACTGAGCCCCTAGTGGAACCCCACACTGGGCTCTGTTCTCTGCAGGGAGTCTTCTCTCTCTCTCTGTCCCTCTGCCCCTCCCCCTGCTCGTGTGCATGTTCTCTCTCTCTCAAATCTTAAAAAAACAAAAAACAAACTATAAACTTTCCAGTATTGATACTGCCATTAATTTATTGGTAAATTCAATAGCCGTATTGCCACTAAAATGTTAGGTTGTGTGATGGGGTACAGATCATATGAATGTAGTAGATGTTTAACGAAATATTTGGAATTTGTACACTGTCACAGAACTGAGAAACATAGCTGTCATTTGGTAGAATTTATAATGATGAGTTAATGAACTTTTTTTTTTTTTTTACAGTCACTTATCCAAAAATTTGTCCAGTTTCTCTGACGATTTTCTTTAGTGTTACCGGACCGTTTAATGTTTGGTACAATTCTGTAACACATGTATATTTTTGAATACTGTGTGTGTAGGCTCTGAGGAAACAGTGATAATCATGATCTAGCATCTTCTCTCCAGAACTCATTCTAGTGATGAGAAAAGCCAGACCATGTGAAAATACTGCCTTAAAGGGGTCCCCTGTGTGCTGGGGGAGGAGAGGAGAGAAGCTACTTTTGTTAGGGGGAATGCAGTGCTGAGTGATAGGGGTTAGCAATGAGTATTAACTGGAAGAACTTCTCACAGCTATGAATGCTTAGTTGCGTCTTGAACAAGGACAAATCAACCAGAGACACGAAGGGGGAAGATGTTAAAGACAGAGAGAGAACTTGAAGTAAGATACAGAACACAGGTGTTTGGATACCTGTTTGCAGGTAAGTATGGCTAGAGCAAAGCAAAGCAATGAGTTGTGCAGTGGAAAGTGAGGCCTCATGTGCTGAGCTAGTAAGCTGGCATTCCGTCTTGAAGGCACTGACGGACATTGAGCAGGCACACGACATTGTCAAGTTTGCGTTCTGGAAAGTGATCCTCTCTGGCAGTGTGAAAACTGGATTGGAGAAGGAGGGCTTGAGAAATCAATTAAGGGTATAATCCGTGTTAAGTCATGTTCAGTCATGAAGTTTTCCAACTGTTACATTTAAAAAACTTAATCTTAAAATTAAATAAACCTAAATAATCAGAATGGTAGGAAAGCAAGAAGCAACATGGCTTTGCTACCTTCAGGCAAAAGTGGTTCCCTGCCTTGGTTTCCCAGAGCCCCTCGTTCACAGCGCTTTCCCATGGATTTATAATATTTGTTTACATTTGTCTATACATCTGTCCTTTACAAGCTCTACAAAGGCGGGGATCTTTTAAACTATTTTTGTATCAGGGAATAATGAATGTAATGATTATATAGGAGCTTTCAGTTCTAGTTAATTGGTCATCCATGTGTCTTCAAATAATGGTTACAAGCACAAATTTTTAAACCTGTTCCAAAACCCTGTTCTCAAGCACCCTTTGTTTTAAATCCATGCACAAATGACTATTAAATGCGGCCTCTGTGTTTAGCATTTCCATAGTCTATTCAAACACAGATCTTCTGTACAGATGTTGATTAGAATGATACAATGTAAACTTGAGGAAACATTCTCAAGTGCCAGGTGAATATTTACCTTTCTTACTGCTAGGATTATCCTCACCTGACACTTTGCTTTGGGTCACATCCTTCACTGGTTGAACCAATTTCTCTAAATTTTAAATTATTTGATAGAATCATCACGTAGATGTTTTCTTTGGGCTCTTCTAATTCTCTCATTGGTAAGGAGAATGGGCTGTGCAGGCATTTACCTGGAAACTTTAGAACATTCTGGCTGTGGTACTTGGAAGAAGTTCCTTAAGCCTCAGTTTCTTTATATATAACGGTGGTGTTCTGAGGATTTCATGGAATGTGCATGAGCCACATTTCCAGCGTAGTAATTATTACTACTTTGGATGGTGGCTGAGGGTTCAGAATGTTGAACCACCTCGTCCCACCTTGAAGGCCTGGGACCAGAGCCAGGACTGGAACTCGCTGACTCCTATGTCTGGATTTGCCGCAGTCTCCTCGTTCCAGTTCACGGGATGGTGAAGCATGGCTGCAGGTCTGTTTTCAATTTGGGCTAGTTATTGGCGGAGGGGACCAGCCTGCCTTCAGAAACGAATTGTAGTGCGGCAGACTGTGCTCGCATCGCTTGCTGGGCAGAGCCGTCCTTTCCCGGTGCTCATTCCACCAAAACATGCTCTATTTGGTGGTGGTTGTCCCTCTGGCCTCCTCCTCCCCACTTCTCCCCAGTTCCCCCCAGTTCCCCCTTGTTTGGGCAGCAGCTAGTTCAAGGTCTTTTCAAAGGTAAAGAAAAGAAACAAAGCTTTGCTTTTAGAAAAATATTGCGAAATAATGAGGAAAATATGTTAAAGCGATAGAAGTGAAACAGAAAGGAGATTAGCTTAATTATGACTAATTAAACACAACACACTTCCTGGTAATAGCTCACTGAATTTATCTGAAACATGAAAAACTGAGTTCTTTCTAACATGAATTTATATCTATTTGCATGGGCTCATCTCCCCATGGTGTTTTTCCAAATCAGTATTTTATGATCAGGATAAATGAGGAGATGGCACTTTTATTTCCCAAACATTACTTACTTATTACTAAATAACGTTAAATATTACTTAATTTTTAGGCCACATGAAAACAAGACCTATCTTGCTGTTGGAACTATGAAGACGGTAATGTTGAACGTGTCCTTGTTTAATGCTGGAGATGACGCATACGAAACCGTTCTGCATGTCAAACTCCCCTCCGGCCTTTACTTCACTAAGATTTTAGATCTGGTGAGTATCAAAAACCATAGCAGCATGATACCGTATTTCATTTTTTTAATGTAAATGGTATAGGGGCACCTGGGTGGCTCGGTCGGTTAAGCTTCTGCCTTCAGCTCAGGTCATGATTCAAGGGTCCTGGGATTGAGTCCCCATGTCCGAGCCCCATGTCCGGGCTCCCTGCTCAGCAGGGAGTCTGCTTCTCCCTCTGCCTCTCTGCACCCGCCCTACTTGTGCTCTCTCTCTCAAGTAAATAAAAAAATTTTTTAATGTAAATGGTATAATCCATTTCGTTGATGTGAGGCCTAAATATTTGAGGTGTATGCAGACCTATCACTTGAGCTTCCATTAATTTTGAGACTTGCTTCATGCTCCTGATCAAAATGGTAAGTTTCTTGGTATCTGAGATCGAACGAGTCTGCTTCCTGCTTCCAAATGCTACCACGTGAGAGACCCAGCTGTCCAGGCAGGCTGCTTGGGCGCCACTGCTTTCCTCACTGGTGACAGGCTCATCTGTGGCTAAGGTGCCGCTCTTCTTGGCCGGGCTCCCTGAACAGGCAGCACGGGTCCTCCGAGCTGGGCGCCCAGGGTTACTGCTCTGCGTTTTATGCTCACATGCCCCCTCTTGTTCCCAGAGAACTTCCAACAAATACTGTACAACCAGCAAGCCTCCACAAATTCTCAAGTCTTGGTGTCAACCAGATCACGGGCAATTTCTCTTCTCCTACAGGAGTTTGAAGCACCTAGAGACCTTTGTTTATCACCGTGCCTCGGTCATGAACACTTAAATCTACCGGCAAGGCATTAGTAAGGTCGATTCCCAAGAGAAGAGCCTCAGTCACTTTCTCCTTTGATGCCTGTCTTATCCCTTAGCAAATTTACACCTCTCTTATCCAGAGAACATCTCTTCAAGGGCATTTAGAGAGGTCTTTCACCTCTCTGGACTATGTTACCCCTTTCTCTAGAGCACTGGGAGCCTATTTGCAATAGTAGGGAGGAAAACTCCAACAATACACATCTGTGTATTATATATATACACACACACACACACACACGTATATACATATATATAGTACATCTATAGTATATATATACATCTATAGCATATGTACCTCTGTAGTATATGGTGTATTTTTATATGTATACATCTATACTATATAGATACATCAAGATGTATATTTCCCTGAATATTTAATATATGTATCCTATGTGATGACAGTTATTATAACTATATACCTTTACCACATTCTCACATTCCAGACAAAAGAGGGTCAATGAAATAGGGACTTCATGAATTACTTGCTTCATGATTTTTCAAAAAACTGGACCTTGAGTTAAATAGGGAATCCAAACCTGGATGAAAGCTACATGCCCAGAAATTATTCTGTGTATTCTGTGGAGAATTTACAGGAGTATTAAAATATACCTGTGTGTGTGTGTACATGTTTATAAATCTTATTTATATTTCTATTTATCCCAGAAGTAAACAGAACATAGTCTTCCAGGAAAGCAAATTCTTTAGGAATGATTTTCTTTTCAAAGACCATTCTTAAACATGTTACAAACTCCTTCACTTCTTACCTAAAACGGGTGTTTCATTTTTCCTTTTAGGAAGAGAAACAAGTAAGCTGTGAAGTGACAGACAGCTCTGGGTTCGTCAGACTGGACTGCAGTGTTGGTTATATATACGTAGACCATCTATCAAGGGTAAGCATTGAGCATGTATAGTTTTTGCTGACTGACATGAACATGAAATATTTTCTATTTTTTCTGTTTATGCTGCATACAAGTATATATTTATTTGCTTAGAGTAAGTAGCTAAGTGATGAAATAAAACTCACACCAACTGGGTTTAGATCTTTGAGATTGTGTTTATATTCTTGGCAGTGTTCACTGTAAAAAAAAAAAAAAAAAAAGGAGGGGGCACATGTTTGTGTCAAGATGGGCATGTGAATGTGTCGATCAGAATTCTACTCCCGTCTCACCCTTCCGCGACACTCCCCCTACCCCTCTCCACCCCAGGTGGTCCTATCTGCCAGGCATGTTACCTCTGCTATACAGAAAGGTGTTACTGGCAAGAGTCCTCACTCAAGTCGTTAAAGCATCTCTAATTTTGTCAGTCTGGACCTGCCTGTCTTTACATTTGGAGGCGGCTTTGTCTCTGAATGTCACTTGTGGTAACACTGGTGCTTTAAAATTGCCACAACCCCAACAGCTGCCCCCGTAGCTCACTGCCTGAGTGAGGGGTGGCCCATGCTTCTAGAACATAGTCTCCAATCTGCAGAACATCAGCATTAAGAACATTTCAGGTGATAAAAAATACTATTTTTAGATTTTTTTTTTTTAATGGGCGTTTCCCTCTCTGTGCTTTACAGATAGATATTAGCTTTCTCCTGGATGTGAGCGCAGTCAGCAGAGCGGAAGATGACCTCAGCATCACAGTGCATGCCACCTGGTATATTTCATTGTGAAAAAATAGCGGTGCTAAAGGAAGTGGGCCCCTGACTTTAGGGTGGGAGTACTTAGGGGAACCAGGGAGCTGTGTTCCATTGTCTGCAAGGAGAAAACTTCTCTTGCGTGATCTAAGAAACAAACAAACAAACAAAAATAACCATCTTCGGAGCCAATAACACTGTATGTAATGAGAGCAAACTTCTGCCAACCCTATCATAAACGTTTCTTACTACCACATCTTTTTTTTCCCCACTCCCCAAGCCTCCAAGTATATTTGGTATACATGATATGTGATTAGTCCTCTCTGAAGATGATTTTTATGTTTGGGGGATTCTAACGGGGTGTCTTCTCTCTGCTTCTGTAGTGCAAATGAAGGGGAAACGGACAACCTGAATCGTAACAAAGTGACTTTAGCAATACCTCTCAAGTATGAAGTCATGCTGACTGTTCACGGGTAAGTAAACACGGAGGCCTCCTGTAAAGTGGAGAGCTGATTATAAATTCTGTTGCTTCTTACATTATTGGTCGAAAATACACCTAAAAATGTGTAAAGGAAAGATCCTGTGCTGTTTCTGTCCCTTCACAAAGCCCCTTAACAACAGTGCTCCCTTGCTCAGCTGTTCGTTAGTTTCATGCGGGTACCTGGTTGGGGATTTCTTCCTGGAAAAGCCCCAGGAGCCTCTGGGGGGTCACGTCTAGACTGTCAGTCGTACGCTGTGCAGGCCAGGGTCCCCAGAGGGGGGCAATGTGCAGGTGGCATGATCATGCTTGGTGGCTGCGGCAGGCGTGAAGTTCAAAGAAGTGTAAGCTTGGTCCAGTCCCCGCTCTCCAGAACCCACATCTACCTGTGCGGCGTACCCGTTGAGATAGAGAGCCACGCCGCAAGGTGTCCCCCGTCCGCTCTTTGTACCCATGAATTATGGAGTTTCTCACCCACAGCCCCGGAGCCAGCATTCACTGGTTCCCCAGAGTGTTAGTGATTGTTGGCGTGGACCGTCCTCAGATTCAAGAAGAAAACATGTGGAGAAAGATTTAAGGAGCGTTGAGAAAACCTTTAGTGATTTTACTGGGAATGATTCAGGCTGTTATTCTTCGTTTAAAACCATATATTTTTTTTAAGATTTTATTTGAGAGAGCGAGAGCGAGATAGAGCGCAGCAGAGGGAGAGGGAGAAGCAGGCTTTGGGCCGAGCAGGGAGCCTGATCCCAGGACCCTGGGATCATGACTTAAGTCGAAGGCAGAGGCTTAACCTGCTGAGCCACCCATGCGCCCCTGAAGCCCTATTTTTAAAGGAACAGAAGATAGGAGATACAGAACAAATAGACTGATGTGCTTTTCTTATTGTCTAAATACAAACCATCCCTGATCATTTTTAAGCACCCACAGAGATGGCATATAATTAGATAAAAATAAAATGGTGTCTGCAGCTGAAAGAATCGAGTACCACATTTGCAAAATGAAACAAGACAGAGAAGAGGCCATGCAGGAGGGGAGCACCTAGTGGGGAGCAGAGGAAAGCTGATGCCATGTTTCCTGAGTTTGAAGCCTCATCTCACCTCCTTTCCTTGATTTCCTTATGATGAGTGTCCTCCAGATATTATTTTGGGCAAGGAACGTTCCGCAAGTATAAAACTGCCTAAATCTCCCTAATTTCAATATTTCTGTGTAGCCAGTCTCTAATTCGAGTTACTTCACATTAGCCGCCACATAAGGTCCGCTGGCGGAATTGGGATTCCCCAGGAAAATACTTCTGAGGATTCACCACTGATCTCTCTGTCTAATCACAGGGAAAAGAGTGACAACCTTGTACTCCTAACCAAAAAGTTTACCGTACTTATTTAGAATTGTTCCCCACCTTTGGGGTTCGTTACAAAGAGCCAGCAGGAATTGGATTATAGAAAGACATAATTCAAAAATAGGTAAAATAGATTGATCTATCAGAAGATATTAGAGCTGTAGGGAAAAGTTAAGAATTTATCTCATGATTGTTAAATTTATATGAGTCATCTGAGGGCTGAGAGAGGAGGAGTGGCCAGTGCACTGAACCAGGCAGTGCTGGGAAGACAAGCCGAGGTCGGAGCACATGGCTTTCTGATTTCATTACATTTCACTAAAATTCCTCTCTTACCAAGAAACCAAAAATATTCATTGGTGCTTAGAGGCTTCTATAGTCTGGAATATAGCATATTTAAATGAATAGCATATTTGGGGCGCCTGGGTGGCGTAATCAATAAGCTTCTGCCTTCGGCTCAGGGCGTGATCCCAGCGTTCTGGGATCGAGCCCCACATCAGGCTCCTCTGCTGGGAGCCTGCTTCTTCCTCTCCCACTCCCCCTGCTTGTGTTCCCTCTCTCGCTGGCTGGCTCTCTGTCAAATAAATAAAATCTTAAAAAAAAAAAAAAAATAGCGTATTTAAGAGAGATTCAGTGATCCAGACTATAAAGACAGACAGTTTACAATAGCTCATCAAGAAAGACCGATTAAATTTGAATTTGTTTCTTTCAGGTTTGTCAGCCCAACTTCGTTTGTGTATGGATCAAAGGAAGAAAATGAGCCTGAAACGTGCATGGCAGAGAAAATGAATGTCACTTTCCATGTAAGGAGGCGTGTTTTGGTATTTGTAGCGAACTGAAGCTTATTACCACTGCCTTGCTCTAGAGAACAGCGCAGGCTGCAAGGCCCGGCAGCTGAGGGGCCGCCATTGTCGGCGGCAGCACGTTAGTCCATCCCCTCTCCTCCTGGGCTCTTGCTCCTTGTTTCCCCCTTGCTTTTGTCCCATCTCCAAAGCCCAGGAGTCCTTACAAATACCGTGGGAAGGAGCCAGCACAGGCACAGAGGTAACTCCTGAAACAGGGGAAGTTACGGGAGGAGCGGAATCTGCTGGAGGTGCATACAGAGATCAGGATAGGCCACGGGAAAGCATCGTTGGGTGAACTCTCTTCTTGGGTCAAGCTTTTATACAGGCGCTAACGTTTCCCAGTAAAGGTAGCTCTTACCTCCTGCGTCTCTATGTAACGTCTGCTTGGCCAGCCATTTAGGTCATAAGCATATGACCTGTTACAAGTGATGTCATTTATTAAATTTTCTTTTAAAGTATCATCCAAACATATTAGTATAAAGCTAAATTTAAAAAATTGACCATCAAACTGAAAGTTTTGGGGCATCATGGATATGATCATTGGAGATAATGTCCACAAAAATACTTTTTGAACCAAAAGCATTGCTTCAAACATTCTTACAGCTATGTAACAATCTACAGGATGTGCATGAGTCTGGATTTAGGCACATTATGATATTTTGTAAGGCAATGCTTTTACCAGCGTAGGTCAGCGGGGCACCTGGGTAGGGCAGTTGGTTAAGCGTCTGACTCCTGGTTTTAGCTCAGGTCGTGATCTCATGGTTGTAAGATCAAGCCCGCTGTCAGGCTCCGTGCTCAGCGTGGAGTCTGCTTAAGATTCTCTCTCCCTCTCCAGGTCATGTTCCTTCTCTAAAATAAATCAATAAATCTTTTTTAAAAAATTTTTAAAAATTAAATGTAGGTCAGAATCACTTGAGGTACTTATTCGAATGCAAATTCCTGGGCCCTGCCCCAGATCTGTAGAAGAATGACCTTGGAATCCTGCTGAGTCTGTGTATACCCAAGTTTTTGTTAAAATAGGTGTACTTTAGTGTTGAAAAAACGTAGCTCTCTGCTTTGAAGTCCCAAGAAGTGCTCCTATCAGAGCTCAGTGGGAGGTTAGCTCAGTTTCTGTTTTAGTTTATCAGAGCACAGACTCTAGAAGGTCTATTTATTAACTTACGTATTTTGCAGTAATTTAACTGGAAAGTATTTTTCACTTAAGTTACAATGGAGCTAATAGCACTGGAGGTACTTTCCGGCTGTAGGATCGGTGCGTGTGCAAACTTGAGGAGGTTCTTAGAGGCTCAGTGTTATTAGGCGAACAAGGACGCAGGATAGCTTAGGTGCGACTGATCATTTGCTGGCATGAGGGAGACGCTGTCTGAAGGTCTGGGCACTGCTGGGTATTCATTGCTGAAACCACCTTCTGTCCCTGCCCTGTGCCCCAGGGCCCAGCCGTTTCCACCAGCCGGGGATACATTCTTTCTCCCCTGTCATGTGCTTCCTAAAGATGATTGCAAACGTAGGAGTCACGCGACTTCATTCAGATATTGGGGCACATCTCTCTTCTGACTATGTTGGTTTCATAGTTAAGCTCTCAGGAGGCAATTATGAAATAGCGTCCACCTCTGCATTATGATTAAAAGGCTATTGTATTTTCTCTACCCCTTTCTGATTTTGAGTGCATCAGCATTATCATTTCCCTGAACTAAAATATAGTCTTTCTTACTGCGATGATTATCCTCTCAGCAGAGTGATTTTGTGACACTTCAGACTTAGAGGTAGGACACCTGGGCTGCTTGTCACTTCAGCCATCACTCACATCACTCACCTCCGAGCCTTTTCCTGAGCTGGAGAATAAAAGGTCAGCTCCCCTCATGGGATCGTTGTGAGGACCACTTGCTGCTGGGTTTTTCGATACGCAATGTGCCATACAAATACATGTTGTTGTCTTTTTCTTTAGACTGTTTCTGCAATAACTAACTAACAGCCTGGACATCTTGGCCTAAGCAATAGCAAAAGGAGAGGGCTAGGAATAACGAACAAATTATTAGCCAACTTTTTAAAGTTCTGACTACGGATATTGGATCTCCTTTTGCCACGCAGCTGCCAACTGCGAACCATGACCGCTATAAACGCTGCGTGAAATGTACGGGTTCACCCAAAAGCTCATGGACACCTGCATTTACATTTATGAAAAATATGTTTAAGTTGTTTAAAAAAAAATGTTTCCTCCTTCTCAGGTTATCAACACTGGCCATAGCATGGCTCCAAATGTTAGTGTGGAAATAGTGGTACCGAATTCTTTTGCCCCCCAAACTGATAAGCTGTTCAACATTCTGGATGTCCAGGTAAAAATGTGTTCCTTCCTTTCTTCTAAGTTATGTTGCTAAGTGGATATATCTGTTAACTTGAGTCACACACTCAGCTACGAATTCACCAGCACTCACCGAGAACACTTTGAATAATGCTACATTGGAACCGTAGGGTTACGGGGACCTCTGCATTTGACATATACACTCTCTAACGGGACTCTGCTCTTCCAACCTCAGTGCCTGTTCTTTGAGAAAGGGCCCCATGGAAGTAATTGGTGAAATTCTCTATAAATCTTGAGGCCACTGTTGAAAAATCAGTATTTCATCCTTTTTTGGGGGGTAATAAAATTGATACTTTTATGTTGATGATTATATCAATTTTTCTTACCTTCCCATTTTCAAGATAAGCAGTCAACAAATAAATCTCATTGGGCTTGAGATCCAATTTTAAAATATCTTACCTGAATTCCAGACTTGGAAGGACATGCTGTTATAACATGTTAGCATTTTGTTTTGTGTCTCAAGCCAAAGGAATGTTGAATTTCATGCTAATGTTCAAAGGTCCATTTTTCACAATGCCTTATTTGCTGTAAGGTTAGGGCCCTGTGTTCACTTTAGCACCTATGTCCAACCTTGTTAAAATGTTGCTGGGTTTCTGAGTTTTTGCCATGGAGACTTAATCTTTCCCAAATAAGTCTATCCCAAAGATATTTTCACAATTTCAGAAATACTTGATATATTTTAGAAAAGGTAAGCAACTGGAACCTTCAAGATCATGTAGTTTTTGCAGTTCTCTCCAGTATGGAATAAGATTTTTCTCACTTTCTATCTGTATAGACTACTGCTGGAGAATGCCATTTTAAAAATTATCAAAGAAAATGTGCATTAGAGCAGGAGAAAGGTCCAATGGAGATCCTGAAAGACATTTTCAAATTCTTGTCAAAGACTGATAAGAAGCTACTGGTAAGTGTCCATTTTTCAGGCTGTAGATTTTGCTTTCTTTCCAACATACAGAACCGAAGCACTTAAAACCAAGAACCAGTGGATTCAAGCTGTCAGTTGAGTGTAGGAAAGAAATCACACTCTTGCACCTGAGGAACACACATGATTGGAGAGATAGACCCAGGGTTTTGTGCGTGTGTGTGTGTGTATATACACAATTTCATTAATATACACACATGGATAATACAATTTGTGTGTGTATATATTTATACACACAATTTCATTATTAATTAATCTAACAAATGCCTATTTTGTCCCAGCCGTTGTTCTAGACCCTTTAGGAGGCCAAGATACAGTATTCAGCTGGGGCAGACTTTGACGTGAGATTAATTTTCACTCCTTTCATTTAAGTGAATTTATGAGAAAAAAAAAAACAAACCCTGAGGAAGTGATCTTACCTTCAAATGATCCAAATTTTACAAGCAACATAGAACACGTAACTTAACACGGCCCTGATTAGGAGTCTTTGTTTTAATTCTTGGAACACATGCTTTAGCTCAAATACTTTTTGCTGTAATTTATGAAACATTCATGTTTTGTTTAAAGCAAGATAATTTTTTAAATGCCACTCATGGGAGATGTTTAATTCCATGTAAGATACTTTATCTACCTATAAAAAAATGTTTTAATGTAGCTCTTTTGCATTTTTTTCAAGTTCTGCATAAAAGCTGATCCATATTGTTTACATTTTTTCTGCCATTTTGGGAAAATGGAAAGTGGAAAAGAAGCCAGCGTTCACATTCAGTTGGAAGGCCGGCCATACCTTTCAGAAATGGTAAGTAAAATAAAACGACAACTTTGAGTTTGTATGAACTTACCTACAATCATCTTATTTAGGTTGGATGGTATGTGAGGGGGCGTTTAAGGCGCGAATTAAGGTAAAAGTTGGAGTGGAGCTCTGCAGCCGTTGCCCTGTCTCGTTTCAGCTGAGTACGCCGTCTAAATGATACGGCTTGAGTAATTAAACAGATAATTAAGACTAAAATAGACTGTGGAATAATTAAGAGGTTTATTTTAGAAAGCATGTCCATCTGCTTATAAACTGATTAAATCACAAATTGGCTGCCTATTTTATATAACCTTAAGGTTTTTTCTAAACTACTTTATGCTTAAATATTTAAGAAGTAAAACTAAGGCTTTCCTAAAATCAACTAAAACATCAAACTCTGAAAGGTTAAATAAATAACACATCTTGGACTTCTTCCTCGAAATGAGTATGCAGATTTCGGGGCACGTGGGTGGCTCAGTTGAGTGTCAGGCTTTTCATGTCGGCTCAGGTCTGATCTCAGGGTCGTGAGACTGAGCCCTGTGTTGGGCTCCGTGTTCAGGCGGGAATCTGCTTGAGGATGCACTCTCTCCCTCTGTTCCTCCCCCCGCTCACAATCTCTCTCTCTCAAACGAACCTTTATATTAGAGATAAAATTGATTTTATCTGGAGTTCTGTTCTTCAGTGTACCTGATAAGTACGGATAATACCTTCTGCAGGGGTGCTGCAGATTATATGACATCCACTTTGTAAAACACTTATTAGTGCATGGTACAGAGTGAGCCAAAGAAATGGTAGTTCTATTTTGCTTAAAGAAGAATGTTTAAAATTGCTATACAGTGGTCAAAGAGATCCACCAGATACAGAAGTAAGAGATGCCTGCTGTAGTTCCACTTGAGCTAAATCATGAGACCATCAACAAGTCATTTAAACTTACGCAATTTGCTGCCTCATACCCTTGAGGTCCAGGTTTCTCAACAATGGGCACCATTGGCATTTGAGACCAGATAATTCCTTGGTGCCAGGTGCTGTCCTGTGCATTGCGGGGTGTTTAGCCGCATTACTGGTCTCTACGAACGAGACGCTGGCCAACATGTCCCACGTCCTGACAGTCAGAAATGGCTTCAGAAACTGCTGGCTGTCCTCTAGCGGATAAAAGAATCCCTGCTGGAAACCACTGCTTTACTAATTTATTTTCAGCCCTAAAATTCTACAACATTTATATAGTAGCTTTAACTTTTGAGGGCCCCAGATCTCTTTAGGAATTTTGCTAAAGAATATATTCTCATCTACTGCAATGAATGCATATATGAAAAACTCAATTTTACATGCAGTTTTAAAAGGTTCTTAGAGTCTGTGGAGCCCATCCCCAGACTCCTGAGTTCCATGGATTCTTGGTTATGTAGTGTATCTCAGAGTTCATCTACTGATTTTATATTTGAATGTTATAACTGCTCGTACCATTTTTCCTGTACAGTATTTGATAAACTATATGTATTTCATCAGAGCAGCAAGATGACAGCACTGTTTAGGAAAAAAAAAATCCTAGATAAAGTAAGTTTGAAGAAACACCAGGTGAAGAAAAATCTTATTTGGGGGAAAAATTCAATATCTAGGAAAAAAATACACTCCTATCAAATATTTAAATAACTTTAGATATTTGTAATATTTATCTGCAAACTAGTCATTTTTTAAAAAAAGATTTTATTTTTGAGAGGGAGCACAGGGGCAGGGAGATGCAGAAGCAGGCTCTCCACTGGACTCTGATACAGGACTCAATTCCAGGACCCTGGGATCCTGACCTGAGCTAAAGGCAGACACTTGACTGACTGAGCCACCCAGGTGCCCAAACTAGTTATGTTTAATAAAAGGATTTCAACAAAATGATGCCAGGAAAATTAATACAACGGCCCTGCCTTTGGAAGCAAAGGAAGTGTTGCGTTGCAATTAACTACAAAGGGTGAAATAAATTGGGGAAGATCAATTGTAAAAGCCTCAGATAGTAGGTAAGGATCGTGAGAAATAATATGCCTTCACAAAATAAAACTAAGTCAGACTAATCTTTCTTTTCTTAAACAGGATGAGAGTTCAGCCCTCAAGTTTGAGATAAGAGCAACAGCTTTTCCAGAGCCTAATCCAAAAGTTATTGAACTCAACAAGGATGAGAATGTTGCACATGTAAGATTACCGTTTTACCTGAAATCTTAGAATTGTAGGGAAAAAACTATCGCTGGAGCTTTTAGTCAGGAAAATAGATTGACTAGATATGGAAGGCTTGAAATACTTTACCGAGATTTGACATTTTCCAGTACTGGTGGGAGGGAACGATGCAGATGGCTTTTTCAGGAGGTGAACTTGGATGGAGAAGCAGGGAGTAAGCCGATTCTGCTAAATGGTTACCAACGTTTCCTAAGGTTATTAGAACCAGCAAGAGGAGGAGATGGAATTGTTCAAAATACTATGGGAGTCATTGGGCGGGGGGGATTCAAAGGGAATAGAAGCAAGTTTCTAACCTGGCGGCTCTTTATTTTGGTTACTTTACATAGGTTCTGCTTGAAGGACTACATCATCAAAGACCCAAACGTCATTTCACAATAGCGATTATTTCAAGTAGCTTGCTACTTGGACTTCTGCTACTGTTATTGATTTCATATGTTATGTGGAAGGTAAGTCTTGAATAATTATCCATGTTACACCACTCAGTAATGTTGCTCTTGGTTTTCACAAAGCCCTCTTTGTGACTCCCAAGTTATTAGATTTAAATATTGCAGCACTTTTAACTTTTTAAATTCCCAAGGGAATATGCAGCCCTGATCTCCTATTTCTCCTCACTTCAGTACCAGTATTGCAACCATGTCACTAGTTTGGAAAGATGTTCGTTAAAAAAGCTCTTAGAAAACACTGCATGATGTCAGTTTTGGAGAGTGTGTGTCACTGAGCAGTCCGACAAAAATAATGCTCTTTAACAGTATTTCCCATCTAAATTTTCCTGACTACATGGGCCGGTGACTGTTCAGGTGTCTGATGAGTGTAACTATACACTAGTGATTATGCAATACTATTTATTTTCAGGCTGGCTTCTTTAAAAGACAGTACAAATCTGTCCTACAAGAAGAAAACAGAAGAGACAGCTGGAGCTACGTTAACAGCAAAAGCAATGATGATGATTAAAGACTTCTTTCAAATTGAGAGAATAGACTCAGGTTAACCAAAGAAATTTAAGACAAGAAACCCTAAATTCTGCTCGGATTTCTTCTATGTACTTCGTTTACTCATGACCTTGTGCCATATTAGGTCTCAATACAAGTGAAACATCCCAAGCAGTGATTACTCTTCGAGAGGAAAATAATCTCTCAGCTCTTAAATGGATAGAAGAAACACTAAAGCAAAGCATTCAATTCATTCAAGGGAAGTAATCCCTCGAAGATATGTGGAAATGAAAGTACATCTGAATTAAATCATATTGAGGAAGCAAACAACTCATTTGGAGAAGTCTTGGACTTGAAATATCGTTCCTTTAAAAGAAATTATTTGCCATGTGTGCTTGCTTCGGTAAACTAGACTACTGAATAGGCACTGATTCAGTTCTAACAGCTCTCTGAGACTTGCTGGAAAAATCCTACTAAGTATTTTTAAAGAACGAAGACCTCTTCCTCAGTTTTCTGATGGATAAAAGACCACTAATGATTTTATCGTTAAAGACCTTTATTTTTAGCCCCTTTATGATGGGCTTTGGTCGACAACCATTTATTCAGCAGTCTACGTAAGAGCATTATGGGCCTGAGGGGCAAGTTTCAGCCTGGACTTATACACTGGTTGGCGCTTAAAGACTTCTGGATGACTATCGTTTATACAGCTATGGAGTCTTTCTCTCTGTAGATATACAGAAGTTCTGAAAAGAATGTTTATGTAGGTGTGTTCTCCTGTCACACATTTGTATCAAGGGTACCCAGGAGTAAATTTCTAAAATCCATTTTAGTGAAATCTTTCTTTTGCTTATAAAAACAATAGTACTTACTTAAGAATTCTAATTTATATTCTGAAACAGATTGTGAATGCTGCACTTTAGCCGAGACTTCAAATATAAATACCCTGCTCTATGTAAAATATGAAAACTGTACCTCACTAATGACTCTTAAAAAGCCAAACTCTACAAAGACCGTGCCCAGAGGCCAGTATTTCATATAGATACTGTGTAAAAGAAAGAGTGTCAAATTCAGCAAATGCATCTCCTTGTGTAGACGTTACTTTCTCCTCAAATGTATGTACTCCATGTGTTTTTATCAGGTGTACAGGAGCATTCTCCTCTGCATGGAATTAGAGAAACAAAATTGAGAAATTTAACGTTGAGCTTGTATTCAGTGAATATAAATGTGACATCAAAATTTCCATGATATAGGTGTTTGTTAGTAAGTGAAATATTAAGTTTTTATAAAAAAAAAAAGCTTCTGGATTTTAAATCTTTGATGCCTTTTCAGTTGCAATCATTTTTTGTAATATTTATTCATGCATGTGACCTGGATGCTGATAGCTGCAGAATATAACTTTACTATTTTTGATCACTTCCAATAATAAAGACTCCCGTCCATACGAAGCCCCTGCCAACAGCTGTCTTTCTCAGGCTGCCTAAATTCCTGTAAGTTCTCTGTTCACCAGTCCACAGTAGTAACTGGTGGCCAGAGAACAAGGAGGGCAGAGCTTTGTGCAGCCACTCGAGGTGGGGAAACCCAATCTGTGAGCATGAAACCTCCTGAACACAGTGTATCCCAGCAGTCATTGATTAAACTTACAAAGATATTCTTGAAAAGTATTACTTTATGTAATGAAAAAAACCCAGATCTTTTGCTTATGTAATTCTTTTAGGAGATTTTCTGGAATCACTGGTGAGGATGATCCCTGAGGAAATTTGAATTTGGCTCTTGTCTATGCAGAAATGATAGCATTTGGGGCATCACTAAGTGCACTAAAACCAATGTGCTAGGATTGCTGGATAACATGACTTTCAGAAGCAAAAAGAAAACAGCTATACTTTATGGATTTTAAAAGACTTTGAAGAAAATCAACAGTTTTCAACTTTCAGGGAATAGTCTCAAAATTGGTACTCTGGTAACTTAAAATGCTCACCTTTTTGGCAAATAATCTAGGTATTGGAACAATTTTGAAATCCGGGTTAGGATCTCAGCAGGGCATCCTTAGGTAACCCCTGGCATCCACGGGTACCAGGCTGTAGGAGATTTTATATCCGTACGGATGGACTCCAATCTTGAAATGTGAAAGCATCCAAATTATTTCACTTGGGAATTATTGATAGATCATCATGTTTTAAGTGTATAAATGTTTGCTTCCAGTGCCAATAAATACTTTCCAAAACCCAGAATTTAAATTGTTGTATTTTATGTCTTAATTTAAGCTCTAGAAGCTAATTTTTAGCAAAAATAGCCCTTTTAATTTCTTTAAAAATATAAGAATTTTTTCCTTATATGTTTAAAGCATGACCATATTCCTTCACACTAAAATTCTAGTTTGTACATTCTTTTATAAACAATTACATGTCACTTTGGAATCATTCATTTCTTCCATGCTTCCTCCATAAAGATTGATAAGTCTTGGGTGTAATCTGTAAAAAATGGATGTAAAATTAATTATTTCATCAACCTATCGTTATTTTTCACACATGTACCTATTGAGTATGGTACATAATACCAAATACAGATCTAATAATCGCTAACAAACCTATAATCGTGGCAGAGCTGCAATCTTGTTAAATCAGCACCAGTAATTACTGTACCATCCAGGCATTGTGCCTACGGTGGGGTGCTCCTGCACCCTTCTTCTGCCTTGAGTCATAATGCTTACCAACGAGTTTGCAGGGTCCTAAACTTGTTTATGCCAGTTGTTCCTGTTAAAGTATGTAAAATTGTTCCTGTGTAAAGTAAGTTGAATGCTTTGGAAAGAGTTGAGAGAAGCACAGTGCTGAATACAAAGTGATAGAGACGGGAGATTTCAGTGTAACAATCTGCTCCTCAGAGGGCTTTCACAAGGTTAAGCTCTCGATCCACTTTAAAAATCACTAAAGGAAAATTGTAGACATTATCTGTATAGTTTAGGGAGAATGGTAATTTGAAATGCCAATATAGAGACTCAGAAATTTGGTAATGAGTCCATATGAAAATGCTCTGGTTGTATGTAACAACTGGTGAATAAAATTGTATATCTTTTGATGCTTCCCTGCCTTATTAAAAAAATAATCTAGTCATGACAAGGAGGCTTCCATTACATTTGGTTTTCTGTCTACTGGTGGACATTGAAAGTGGTGAAATAATGACACTTACTTGACCTGAACCTCTGACCAGGCTTCCATTAAGTCACCATCTACATTCCAAGGGAAACTCTCTTCTGGCGCAGCTGCATGCCGTCCATCCTCCTCCTCTGGATTGTATCCACTATTACTCCTCGGACGAACTTTTACTTCTCCAACAGTGTAAGTCTCAACAAATGGAAAACTGAACTAAATAAAACAAATGCAAATATAATCATGGTGGTTGCTTTATCCCTAAGTGCTCATGCAAATTAAGAAAGTTCACTGTGCTCTCTCTTGCATGTAAATAACATGCATGAGGACGTTCCTATAGCTTTGAAACTCTATGCCAGGGCTCCCCGATTTCTTTGGGAGATCTAGCAGCTGGCAAACCTGTTTTACGACCAATAGTATGAGGGTGTATACAATAGGCTACCATTTCCAATTAAAGATTTTTTAATACCTGTCTGTCAACACAGAAGATTTATATAATCCACTAACTTATTAACTTGTCAACTAGTTTAGGTGACGTGAAGCAAACAGTTTCACAGGTGGAAAGAGGAAGTCAGTCTAACGTGATTTTTGCAGGGGTTTGCCTGCCTCGTTCCCACTGCAGAGATGGACCCAAGTCACGAGACCATTACTTGCTTGCTGACCACTCTAAATGGTGCAGGGTATCTTCAAGTTCCCATCGTTGTTTGTCTAAGGAAACTTTAGTGGAAAAAAAATACGTATTCTTGTAAGTAAGAAAAGATAGCCAAATACTTTAGTAGCAATCCATAATAACCACTCATTTCACTTTTTAGGTAAACGGCATGAGGTTTATTCCTATGATCTACATGGGTTTTTTTTCCCTTCCACATATGAACCTCAGTGAGGTATAGAATTTTAAAAGTTGACAGAAAACTAATATTTTCCCCCCATACCCTTATTTTACATACGTGGAAAGCGAGGTCCAGCAGATTTTATGGTTTACACTGTATAATGCACTGGGGACTCCAGTGGATTATGCTGGATTGACAGGGCGGCATCAGCTATTCTACTTGAGACACAGAATTAGAGGGCCCCGAGTAGCTCTCTGTGGAAGCAGGCAGGCTCTCTGTGAAACTGTTCAGCAGTCACTGAATTAGACTTCCCAGCTCAGGTCCAAAGCCTTGGGGACATCCTTCGTTCTGTGTGAACTTGTAAAAATAATGTGTTTTAAATGAGTCATGGCTAACTGGCTACTACGGGTTAAACTGCACCCCTGATAACGATGCCTGGAAGTCTTCACTCTTAGTACCTGTAAATGTCACTGTATTTGGAAAGAGGGTCTTTGCAGATGTGATTGAGCTAAGATGAGGTCATTAGGTTGAGCCCTAATGCAACATGACTGATGTCCTTATAAGAGAGGAGAAGACCATGTGATAAAAACAATCGGCCTGCAGCATAAGCTGTGAGCCAAGGAGAGGCCAAGCAGTGACGGCCACCACCAGTAAGTCTACTATCTTACATCCTCAGTTTTCATGTGCATCCTTCACCAATGAAGTTCCATGCATCCCAGCAAATTCATTACCTCTGAAGCCACATTGTTAGAAGGGATTTTAGGAAGCCAAGAGCTTAATATCTTATGTAAGGGTATGTCTGAGATGGGGGGAAAAGAAGCAAACAGTTAAAATTGTGATACCCACAAGTGCCATGACGGTGGAAGTGGAGAGTGAAATGAGAGAAACAAGAGGCAAACAGGCTCAGGGTGCTGGGTGAGCTTCCCACCTGAAGGGAGTCTCAACACGCACGAGTTAGCCTAGGGGTGAAGGGAAGAGTTTTAGAGGGAACATTTGCCTGAGTACGGCTACACAGCATCATCAAGCAACTGCAAAAAAAACCTCGGCGTACTGTAATATTGACTGTAATACTGTGTGTCAACACTTATTTTTAAAGAAGATATAAATACCTATATTTGATTTTTTTTTAAAGACATAGATGGTGTTACCCGCTGGATTTTGTCTCTCCCCCAAAGTCATAAGTTGACATCATCATCCCCTATACCTTAGAATGTAATGATAGTTAGGTGGTCTTCAAAGGTGTACCTAAAATGAGGTTTTGGGGTAGGCCCTAATCCACCACGACTGGTGTCCTTAAAAGAGGAAATCGGGACACAAAGACGCCAGGGATGTGCACACAGAGAAGAGACCATGTAAGACACAGCCAGAAGGCAGACAGACATCTCTAAGCCAAGAGAGGCCTTGGGAGAAACCAAATGTGCCGACACCATCTTGAACTGCTAATCTTCAGAATTGTTAAAAAAAAAAAAAAAAAAAAAAAAAAAAAAAAAAATTTGTTAGACCTCCACAGAATCCATGGTATTTGTCATGAGAGCCCTAACACATTAGTAAAATGACCAAAACACAGGAAATCTGGTGGAGGATGGCAAGAGGTGAGGGTGTGACAGAAGCAAGGGCCAGAATACAAAGGGCCATGTATTCCACGCTGAGGAATTCCAATGCCATCCTGACAAGAATGAGCAAGGCATTGAAGAATTAAGCACAAGAGAAACAGGTAAGTGTTTTAGAAAAATCCCTCTAGAAGTAAGCGTGGAAAATAAAACCAGAGCAAAGGAAGATCTGAAAGAGGGTGCTACAAAATAGAAGGGATTAATGTTCGAATTAAGGCGGAGGAGAAATTTCAGAAACATTTAGAGGGGAAACCAATAGAACTGCTTAGTGGGCTGGTTGTGAGGAATGAGGGAGGGAGAGGAATCCAGAGTAACTCCAGGATGGGTAGTGTGTGGTACCATTGCCACCCTGTGTAGGGAAACATGAAAGGAGCACTTTTAGGGGAGACACAATAAGGTCAGGTATGGACATGCTAGTCTCAAGATGCCTGTGAGTTTTCCCACTTCAGCACACAGGAAAGCAGAGAAAATAGAACACTAATTTGCCAATTTCACTAATCGTGCAAAGCTCAGATAATGATTTAACGGGGGGGGGAGGGGGGAGGAGGATATGATCCCCCAGGACAAAGCATCATGAGAGGACTAGAAGGCAGCAAACAAGTCCTCAGGGAAAGTACTAACTTACTTAAGGGTCTTAAACTCCCCACCGAAAATGATGGTCAAAGTGTATGTAGAAATACAAGACAGAGGAAAAAGAATTGGACGGCGATAGGATAGAATTGAAAGGAAGGGTAGTATTTTTCTATTTTACACAGAGATGGGGAGGCAAGATGATGGTGGTTTTCATTCTGCTCTACAATTGTTAATATCTATGAAGATTCAGTTCAACGTGTCAAAGATGGTTCCGGGACCTAGACTGGGGCTCACCTGAGGCTGAAATGCCGTGCTTTCCTTTTTGGATACCACTACTACTACTAACTAGACAGCGGGTTATATAATCTTAACTTTATGTGGTCTTTATCATATTACATAATTTATATAAATCTACATTTTTGAAAATGTCACCATGAAGGAAAGA
The DNA here is from genome assembly GCF_023065955.2 of Ursus arctos. Taxonomy (NCBI): domain Eukaryota; kingdom Metazoa; phylum Chordata; class Mammalia; order Carnivora; family Ursidae; genus Ursus; species Ursus arctos. The sequence goes on from NW_026622763.1 coordinate 59,679,328, forward strand.
GACTACACATATACACATATATGTGTATACATGTGTTTTTTTTTTAACAAATGTGTCAAATTAACATTGCTTGAAAGCAGTGACCTTGGGAATCCATCTACTTAGTCATATATACCATCATGTTGGACATTTTTAGAATTTCTCAAAAAAATTACACAGCAATAGCATGGACTTCAAATTTTGGAAAGAGCTAAGTCGATCAGAGTTAGGACTAATGACTGCCCCCCCACATACATACACACACACACAGACATAGAGGCAATAGTTTTTGCATCAAAAACAGGATATGGCTGGTAAATGGGGAAAGCAGGTTAAAATGTATCTTGCATAACATGGTCTCATTTTTTAAAAAATTGTTTTCCTATAGTGAATTCTATTCATTCTGTCTTTGCCTTTCTTTTTATAGTAAGCATTTATTACTCTCAAATTCACAAGAAAGCTATTTTCATGTTGAAAAAAGGATGCCTACAAAAAATTACCTTAGAAATTTGCCTCTTAGGCAATTCCAGAAGAGAATTTCCATAAATAGTTTGTGCAATAGGTGCCTCCCTAAAATAAATATCGAGCCTCTCAGGATGAGTTCCTTCAGGTTAATAGGGAAAGATTAAGGAGTTTATACCAAGGTAATGACACTGATTAGCTCTTGGAATATAGAATTTTGAGTGCTTTTTATATTGCTTTGTTGTCTCTACTTTCTGACTTAGGAAAAAATAATAATGAACACGTACTGCTTGTGGATTAAGAAAAATAATAACACTGCAAACAAAATGAATTACATCTAAAAAGGCACCCATGACTTGGACAATCAATCCCCGTCTTCCCCCACACACACACACACGTGAAGTTATTACTTCAGCTCACAAACTACATTATGTGTGCTTTTGTCTACTTTGAGATTCGTATTTAAGGAAAGTGGCACTCTAATATTTATAGTCCAATTTCCTAAACACTTGATTCAGTGGGTTGCTCAACAAACATTGATCAAATAATGCAGCAGCAGAAGAGAACTGAAACTTCATGAGGACTGCCTAGGAAAGTTTAAAATTATAAAAGTGTGAGCCTTGCAATAGCTACGGACGTAAGCAAGATTCCGCCGCTGGTGGCTGGCTGCACTTACTCCCCTCCTGTTCACTCTCTCCAGCTACATCCAGGTACAGCGCGATACTTACAGGCAGTGAGACTACAGGGTTTTACAAGCATACTGATGTAGTTCAAGACTCAGAATTTCAGAAATTCACATAGTTCTAGACCAGTTTCCTAAAAACTGGGTCAAAATCTCTGCCAAGAGAATGTGGCTTATAATAGTTATTGCTTCTCTTTAAAACAAATCCCTTAAGGGGAAATACAATTTTATCTGCCTCCAAAAATGCAACCACACGTTCTAGTCCTGAATAGAATAATGACTGTATAAAAGTGGTGTGTTTTTAAATAGAGGTCTGCAAATCTATTTCAATTAAGTGAAGGTAAGCTGATCTGTAAATAAATGGCAGGAGAATCTAAAGGTCATAACTTTAGAGAAAGTCTGCTGCCGTAACACCGAGAAGGCTAAAAATCTCAGATGTCACTACTTTGCATTCTGAGGAACAGCCAGGTACACGATTTTATCTTTAATTTACTTCACATTTCAATTTAACACATTTTCTACTTTCTCTTTGCACGCCCATGCGCACACGCGTGCACACATATGTACGTATCCACCAACAGATAGCTCAAAAAGGGCCAATCGATATTAATATGATAGATATTTTTCAAAATTTGAAGGAACTACAAACTGAAAGAAAAAGATGAATATAAAGAAAAGAATGCCTTCTTATGAGGCAGGATTTGATGTCCACTCTTGCAACATCTCTCTTTCCATGATTAAGAGTTTTACATATAAGTAACAAAAATAATTTACTATACCTGATTTTTAACACTGGCGTATCTTTTTAGGTGTTTTATAAATTCTGGTCGAGAAGTGTTTCGTGCAACGATAAGAGCCATGCTTCCATTATTTAATCTGGAATTAAATATTTGTATTTGACATGGAGAAGTTAATTAAGTGATTGCAACAGAAATTACTCTGTATCATTCCTTCTAACAAATATCGCATTTACTAGAAGTTTTAGGCAAGACAGATTAATCATTGTCACATTATATTTACCTAAAATTCTTCAATCTTATCTTGCCATGTTATAAGGCACAGCCCTTCGAATTAGTTCTATTAAGCAACTGACTTCCTTCTCTGTAAGTTCTTATTTTAAGGGCTTTTTTTAGAAAATGAACTATCATGCATTCTATACACCTATCAAGACATCATTTAAAATCCAGTGTATTTACTTAGGAATCAAAATGTGAAATCATGTGTGTTTTTAAAAAATGTAAAATAGCAAATAAATACAAATGCTATAGCAAATTGTTCAACACTTCCTAAAACCTACAGTGTGATATTTAAATATTTACTTACGGGCAGGTCGAAGTGACATAGGAAAATAAATCAAAGGGGCCCTTGGATGGATAAAAGGGACAAATGCTACCACACATGTGCAGTTAAATGACTGAGCATTTTAATCTTGCATAACTGTTCAGTTTAATATAAGAGCCTGCAAATTTAGAGACGTGATTTAGTGCCAAAAAAGCCACTCGCAAATGCATCTAGCTTTAGAAGGCAGTTTGCAGAAATATGTGCAAATGATTTCTAGCTTGATTTCAAGGCAAATATAAAGTTATTCCAAGAATAACAACAACATAAAAAAGAGCTCTTTGAATCTTAGAGAAACTCAGGTTAGAGCTCGTGAGGGACCATGGAGATTATCCAGTCATTTACTCAGTTTATACAGAAGGAAAAGAAGACCCCAAGTTTAAGTGATTCGTTCAAAGGCACACACGGAAAACCAAAATGATCACCAGTACCAGATCTCTTAATTCCCAGGGTCCAATATTCATTTTACTCAACATGCCAACACATTCAGAATACTGTCTTGTGTCTTTATTTTTTAAAAATTGCTTAATTGTTCATAAACATGAAAAGCACCTCATATGTTTCCTTTTCAATACTTATTAGTCACTGAAACACACCCTATGTGCCTTCACTATTCTAAATGTTTTATATATATAGTATGCATTTAATCTTAGGATATTGAAAAGAACACTAATTTCTATCAGCAATTTTCACTGAGGTATTTTGAATTAAGTTATACTTTATTGTGGGGGGGGGGGAAGGTTGGAAGTTGAATCTTCTGTGCAATGATCCTGAATCATTCCAAAGATAAATCTCTGAATACCTCTGGTCAGCCAAGGCATAGTGTAAAGGCTTCTCCAAAAAGAAAAAGGAAAAAAAAAAAAAAAAGGGAGTGTTTAATTACAGTCCACAAAGGAAATCTCTAACTAGTCATCCTCTGAAAAACTCATCAATACTGATTAAACCTAGTGAGAATAAGCAATGGAAATCCAGACAAGCTAAAAACTGTATGCAGCAGCATTGAGAGAGGCGTGAATCCACTCCCAGAAGAGCAGACTACCTCTCAGGAAGGTCCTTGAGCAAACATGAGAATCAGAGATGAAGTAGGGTTAGATAAGTATTGTCTCGAATCCCGTAGAACATTACTTTAGTCAGCTAGCTGGTTTTCACTTTTAGCGAGGGAAACTGTACGAGGGAGGTACACAGCTCTCTAGGATTTCTGACGGTATAGGCAGAAAACAATTAAGCTCGATTTCTGTAGCACACAAGCTTCAAAATAACTCCTTTCAAGTTTCGGCACTAGAGATAATGAGGACCCTGGTGTCTAGATTATTAATATCAAAGCTTATCTTTTTTCTTCTTCTCTAACTTTGGATATTTCTCTGTTTATTACATTCATATCAACTGCCAAGGGAAAAAATTTAAATCAATCCCCTTTGCTAGCTGTTAATCATTCTGGTTAAGTATTTTGCAGGGAAGACAAAACTAATCATTGAAATTACGTTACAAACTGCCACAGCACAGAAGGCATTCTTTTATTTCACTTGCACGGAAAAGCTAGATTTGACTGTATTATACAACATGCATGATCCGTTCTTCCCTGCTCTCTATGGGAGTGGGAGAGAAAGATTTTCAGATGAATAATGGACAGCTGCTTGAAAAGAATGTGTAAGAGATGCTTTATATTTTTGTGGATAAAATGATACATAACACGTCAAGACAATGTGGGCAGCAGACTCATATGCGCCACTATTCATACTAAATATAAATCAGCGAAATTCCGCTTCCTTTGACTAAAGGTATCAAATATACCCACATACATGCTATTCATGCTGAGGATATTTATGTCTGCTCTACAGTTTGAAAGTAGAGATGTTTATAAGAAATACCAGAAATATAATGTTTTCAATGACCACTAAATAAACACAAATAAAGCAAGCAAAGTAGGCATCAAATGACACGATAAAATCATGTTAATAAAACCCGAGACATAGTTTAGCCTCAGTAATATAAAGAAATCAGTGATAGTCTAGTATTTCCAGTTTAACAGATTGTCTCAGCCTACTTTGATGCGACGTCCCTTAGAATCTCTAATATTATCACAGTCCGAAAGAGACTACCGGTTGATAACACTCTGGCCAGCCAAACGTTAGTAAGGTATTCTAAAAGGGAAAAAAAATGGTTTATAGAAAAGTATCGGCGATTCAATAAAAAAGCTGACTAACCTGGTGGTAGGGGCCAAGCCTCTAGGTGCCACTGAACACAGGCAAGGGATCGCCATAATGCTGACGTTCAAGAACTGACCCTGGATCGTTTGCCACTGATTAGCACCGTCTAAAGGCAATGGAAGGAACTGGTTACTTTCCCTCACCAGAGCAAAATGCCAACAGGGCCTGGCTCAGGTCTCAGGGAGGTACTTTTAAACTTACCAGATTTGGGAGATCCTTCTGCCTTCCTAAAAGTAAGAAAACAAAGAAAACCACATCACCCAAAAAATAACATCTATTCAGTTGAGAAACTTCAAGAACGCAGTATGTTAAATATTTTCTTAGATACAGTAAGCAAAGATATGTGAATACGTCCCATTGCTGCATTATACTGTGTTGATTCATTTACAGGTGGTATTGTCCATAACAATGACTGTCCATTTCTTTTAAAGACCAGAACATTTCCTTTGTGTGGCTTTGAGTAATGTTTGTGTTCCACACTAGACTGAAATTTTCCAGAGGGCACAAACCGTGGGTTTTGTTTGGTTTTTGGCTTACTGTTGTATGCAAAGTTCGTGGTATGTAGTATTCAGTAAACAGGCTGTTGAATAAATGAATGAATGATTGGATGGATGAATGGATGGATGGATGGAGTCAATCATTGTTTCTGAAGACAGAAGTCAAACTACATGGCTCACTAGAACTTCACTACTCTATATTCTTTGCTAGTATTTTAGAAAAACAACCAAAGATCACGAGTCTAATAAAGTGTGTATATCAAAGTGTTTCATGCTTTAAAGAAAGATACAGATGTTTACATTACTTTGAGCCCTTTCCCTACCTTTCTTGTAAATCGTGAGAGCTGATACATGGTAAAAATGATATTTCACAGTCTTCAGGCCTAAAATACAGTAAAATTTGCTATTAACAGTCATGTACTCTAAGATACAAAATTTTGGGTTTAAGGAAAAAAAAAAACACTTACTTAAGTCTTGCCAGTGCCTTCATGACAGCAAAATCTCTCCGTTGGTTGGGTGACATCCATCGATATTTTTCTGCCAGGGCCAAAGTTCTTCCACCAAAGCCAAACATGGCTGAGAACCCAAAGCGAAGAAGCTTGCCAGTGGTGCTAAAAGTGCAGACATCAACTGCTTGTACGTGCCCTTGAACATCAGGTTAGATATTAGTCAAGCAGTGAGAGGAGGAGGGCAAGTCATCAAAATGGTAAACACAGAAGAGCCTATTTGTTCACTTACAGAAGATCTCAAGCAACTTCATAGCAGGATAAATATCCTTGCTTTCCCTTCATCTCCCTTGATCTACAACTACTGCAACTGCCATTTGTAACTTTCCAGGTAACTGAGGAAGAAACGCAAAGGAGTAAACACTACAGCTTATTGCTATTTCATATGTGCAAAGTAAACTTAGATTTCACAGTAGTTTTGCACTGCACTTAGCTGAGTTTACAGAGCTTCCATCAACTGGAATCATAACAATTCTAGAGTGGCTGCGCAGAGAATTGTTTTTGTGTGTTTTTCTTTTAATAACGTCATCCCAACCCTGCAGTCTTGGCGTAGTTCAACAACAGTATCTGATATACTGAAATAGGATGCACGGGTTTTCTCCCTCTGGTTGTAAAATTGTGATCTTGACCATTGTGATGATTTTGTTTTCTCTCACAAGATTATAGTAAAACTTCATTTTCTGCTCATTAGAGTGCCTGTACTCTGAAAAGGGAGGCAGTCCAAATGGTGAAGCTTCGCCTAATTGACTTTCAATTTTCAGTAAAACATTTCTCTGCTTTGAGAGGCAAAGAATTTGTCCTTCTTTAGATACATCTGACAGAAATAAAACAACCTTATATAAATATAAAAACTTCCTTATAAAAAAACAAACATCCTTATAAAACATGAACTTCTTTGAAAAAATTCTTACCCATTATAATGTGCAAAGTTGCAGTTACCACATGAGGGATTCCATGAAGAGAATGTGCCAGTATGTTAGTAGAGCCTGCCAAATCAATTTCAAAACAGGTAACATCAATGTAGTGTGTATTTTAAGTTATGCACTTGCTCTTAATTTACACAGATATCACTGTATTGTTCAAATGAAAAATTAATGGAAGTTTATAAGTGTTCATTCACAGCTCAGATTCACATCAAATGGTTGCCGAATTATTGTTTAGCCTTTAAATAACTTAGAAAATAATTTATAATATCTACTTGCTCACAGCCTTCTCCATCATTAATGTCTATTCTCTACCAAAATACACTAGCTGTATCGAAGTCTACTCCAACTTCAATGAGTGGGCTTCTAACTTCTATCACAAAATGAGCACCAGCAGCATGAAGGGGGTCTCCGGAGAGCAGAGACAAACATATAAATATGTAAGTAAAAATCCAAATAGTAATGAAGAAAAAAATCTAAAATCACTGTAAAGTGCAAAAGGCAGGTTTTAAATACTTCAATGAATCTTAGAGATAAGCTTTCATCCAAGAAGGGATTCCCTGCTTATCTGACAAATGGTATCCTAGATGAAGAAAGTATTTAATTCCATAGTATTTAATTCCATAGTATTTATCATGCTATAAAAGTCTATTTTGAGACATTACAGATTTCTTATTTTCATAATCACTAGGATAATTTCTGATCCACATGAATTTTTGTCACCAGCCTACAGAACAGTTCTCTCAAGTCAGGCTTCTGTAACATTTATGTGTCTCTGAGATCTTGCGGTAAAAGCCTTCCTTTGAAGAGGAAAATATCAACTAGCCCCCGCCATTCCCAGGAGGTTAAAAAATTTAAAATTAAGAAGCTACAAATTTTCTTGAATTACAGATTATAAGAAAGAAATGCAGTAACATCCAGGAGCTGTGAAAGCATGGTTAGCCCTGTGGATTTTTTAACTGGAAACATTCCTGTGTGGTCATACGTGATCTCTCCGATTTGTATCACCTGAACTGATGTGTTCTAGGTTGTTCAGCTGAAGTAGCTGAGGCAACTCAGACATTTTCAACCCAGGCTGTCATTAAAGTAATCATCATAAGGGACTTAGCTAATATTAATGACTTTCAGACCTCTAGTAATACCAATTCAAAGAAAAGTCCACCTCAACCCTAATTAAGAAAACCTGTTCCAACTGATTCATCAAAGGGCAAATGATGCTCTGACCTTTGTTACTCAGAATATGGCCCACTGTGCCGCTGCAATACCCTGGTGCTCATGACAATACCTGGGTGCTTATTAAAACGCTGGCTCCCGGGTCCCACTCCAGACCTACCGAATCAGAGTCCGCATTTTATAAGACCCTCGGGTTTTGTGTGTGTGAATAACTTGAAGAGGCACTCATCTAGAATGTATAGTCTAGGGATTAGGAGCATCAACATAATCTAGAAGCTTGTTAAAAAGGCAAATTTCTGGGTCCCACCTCCAACTATTGGAATCAGAAGGTCTGGAAGTGAGGTCCAGGTGTCCATACTTCAGCAAGCTCTCAAGGTGACTCATGTGCACCCTAAGGTTTAAGAACGAGGGGTCCAGAAACCTGTTACTCAGTGGATCTTTACCCAGGAGTCAATTACCTAAGTCTTTCCAATTATCCTTGGACCATCTACAGCCTGCTCTTTGGTCTAATTGCAAATTAATCTAGAATGGGTGGGAGGGAAGAGAGGAAACAAATCAACCTATTTTGCTTCCTGATCAGATTTATGATAAAGGTTTTGGAGAAGGTCACACAATTAGAGTGAGATATTTAGGATTATCAATGGATTACAGTACTCCATGAAACACATTTCCTCCATTACCATGGTTAATTAGGAATAGACCATAAAAGCATTCCTCTAGAAAGGCTAAAGAACATGATGTAATGTTGTCATGTGCAATAGAGAATGACACGTATCATGACTCAAGAAAATAAAGACCATTTATGCCCTGTGAGTTTGAGGTATGCTAAGCATGCCCAAACACAAATCCTTTTAGACTGCTAAAGATCACTTTTTTTTATTTTTATATCTCAGACTTTGCACCTTGACAACTTGTTCTTAATTCCATAGAATTTGCCAAGTGGCATGACCAGAAGTCAGATAATTATTTTAGTCATCTTCTACTCTGATTAACCTGTTCCTTAGTCCTGAAGAACAGTTTTTTACTCTCTGAATTAAAAAGGAAAGTTTGTGAGCAAAGTGGATATAAAATGGTAATACTGTAGACTGCTCTGTATTTTTGTTTGGATAATCTAAAAGACAGAGTAAATTTCCAAAAACAAAATGTGATCCACGTGAAAAGACGTCTACGCGCCGAAAGAGCACACTGCTCACGTAATCAACAACCATGTAATTTTAGCGTCCTCACAAATGCCATCAATGTGCTACCTCAACGCAAACATTCTAATTAGCCCGAAAAGTTATTTTTCTTAACAGCTACCAGCAACTTCGCTCGCCACCACCTCCCCAGACCTGCTAAAGTGTGCCAAATACAAAGAGGGTAAGGACAGAGGGTAAGCAGTCCGTGTAAAGCATGAGTGATAGAAGAACCAGGCAGAAACTATGGAGGCAAAAAGAAAAAAGGAAAAAAATTGTCCTTGGAAGTGCAAGCACTTCTGCAGAACAATTAACTTAATTAACCAGACACCATGAATATTCATAAGGCCGTTAATGTCTCCCACATCCAAACAGATAAATGTGATGTAATGACTTCCTAGTCAAGCATATCTAAAATTCTCATGAAAACTGCACCTACACTTTGGTCCTTTGCCTGAAATATCATAGAAATTAACAGTCCCTTGGCGATATTTTATTCTCCTCAAATTAATTGGAAAGCACGAATTTATTTATGTGAACGCTATAGGAATATATGGTTCGCAGCCATCAGGATGGGGATCGAGCCTTGTTTTACAACAACTGGATTGCTTTTTTTATTTTTATGTCTTCTCTGGCTTTTTCCTCTATCCTCCCTCCACCCCTTTAATCGGAATCTCGCTGTATAGTTCCTTAGCACCAGTTCCCATGGCAACAAACACCATTGCTAATGGCCAGCAGTTCAAATACAGGCTTCCCCACATCTGATCCATTTGAGTCTGACCATAATTCAGCGGCTTAGTCTGTTGGCTCAGTGGAGTAATTTACTAAACACTCTCCCTCTGGGTGTCTCTCTCCAGGAGGCAAATGGCTTCAAAGGCAGACTGTCTTCTGTGTGCAGCTTGGAAACTTCCTGCCTCGCTCTTGTTCCCATTCTCTATCAAAGCCCTGATGGGGCATTGAGTCCTCCTATTAGTACATCTTGCACATTCCCCCTCCTTATGCAATCCATAAGCTGGAACGCCTATACAACCACCACAATTTTGGCAACAGGCTGTATTTTCGAAGCCAAGTGCATTCAAATGGCATGTTAAAAAGATAAGCATAACCACCAGTTTTTCTAGCTAACTATTCACTTTATGTCAAATGCAGACCTGTGAGGATAACCATCTTTCCACTTTTGATTCACAGCAGTTAATAAGTGACCCCGGGAGTATATATACTAGTGAAGAGGAAACGCCCTCAGCACATCTACTTGGCGTGGAAGGAGACCCTGCAAAGCTCCACCATTATAGACACAGCTACTAAAATGACACGGAAAGGTGACAGTGGCCGCCGCCTCCACGCCAGCATCTATTTTTTTCTTTCCCAGTTGAGGTTATTTTGTTCTCTTCTGCTTAAAGACCATCAAAGGTTTTTCTCTATAGGCTTTATAATTACGAGGATATATCCAAATATGTCTTTCCTTTTAAATTCTTGGTTTTTTTTTTTAAGACTTCACAGTCTAAAAGAGCATTTGTATATCTTTAGTTCTCTGTCAATGAGCAATACTAACTATACTGAAATCCATACTAAATGAATGTGGTTATCAAATGGATAGAATGTTGAATTTTTTACCTAGGTACATTACTTCCTGTTTTCATAGGAAATAATCATTGTTTCTGCTGTTCTTGTGCAGAGAATAGCATGTGAGGTTTTCCAAATAAAAAGAAATAATCACTTTCCATCACTACTGTTTGTTTAAATAATTTTGGAAGAGTGAGTGGCATAACGTAATAAACTTGTGAAAGACGTTTTCCTCTCTTCTGGAAGCCAGGGCTGCTCCAGCTGTTCTCCCAGGCTCTGACCGTTTTCCCCCTCCCTTCCCCTAATCGCAAATTCTCCTAGAAAGGCTCCCAGCAGGGTGTTCCCTTGCTCTCAATCTCCCATTGTTCCCTACTGTTTCTCAAATACAATTCAGACCCCTCCCTGTGGCATCCTGGAGCCACCACAGTTTGGGACAATTTTGATCCCATCATCACCCAACCAATGGCCTGTTTTCTATTTCTCCATGCTCCTGGATTTCGCTTTGGCATTATTTCTGCAATGAAGAAAATAACTCATCCTCTTCAGGCCAGATCCCACCCACTGTTAGGCCTAATTCAAGTGGCACTGGCTCTATTAGCGTCTTCTTTACGTTCATTCACTTAAACAACATTACTGAGCGTTCACTGCGTCATGTTCTATGCTAGCTGCTGGCAATACAGCAGTGAGAATGGATCTTTTCGGCACTCTCAACCCCAGATTATCTCTTTATACTCCGATAATGGGAGTTACCACATTTTACTTCACAGGACACTGTAAGCAGCTTGACTACAGTGGCCCTGTTGTGACATTTCCTACCTGGGGCTGTTGGATCATCAGATCTCTATAGGGGAAGGTCGAGTAATAATTATCCCATTTGCTGACTGTTTACCTATGTCTTAAATCCTCCCCACACACCATCTAATATCATAATAACTTAGAATGAGGTGAATATATGTGTATCTTCTTTACAGATTGGAAAAATGAGCCTGAGGTGACTATGTGAGTATCGTTTTTACAGACTGGAAAAATGAGGCTGAGGTGAACATATGTGTATCTTCTTTACAGACTGGAAAAAGGAAACTCAAGGAAATTAAGGAACTTGTCTGAAGTCTCACGCGTGCTAGTGGAGATGCCAAACTTGGGCCTTTTCAATTGGAAGCGTGTGCATTGAGCTCTGTGTTACACTGTCTAGGTTAGGAGGGGAAACCAAAAGAGAGGAGGAGAGCCTCCATTTAGCAAATCCACGGGCGCTCGCTTGCCTGCTGGTATCAACCCAAGTGGAAGCTGCGCCCGGACAGGGGTGAGGAGGCTGTCTGTCTCCTTCCCAGCACTCTTCTGGGCTCTCAGAAGCAAAGCATGGGCAACTTCACTGGCAGATCCATCTCCACCAACACAGACGACGCTAGAAAACAAGAAATGAAGAATGCAATGCTTTAAAATAATTGGTCATAATTCATGAAATCTCAACTTCAATATAGTAGCCTTCTACACTCAACGTGATTACTCACACGCACTTTCCAGCATTTCAGCAAGCGTCAACAAGTAAGAAGGCTCTAGCACTGCACTGCTCAAGTCTACTTCGCAGACATAATACCTACACGATACCCCACAGACAAAATATTTTTAAGTGGGTTAAGAGGCATTAAAACATTTGAACATGTTCATTGACATCGAACCTGTGTTTTGCTCTGTTAATATCCGGAAGTATATTGTTCTCCTTATATCTTAATAGTCATGTGTAATTCATTTAACCAACTGCCAATTTTCAATACAGCTCTGAAAAGACAGACAGTTGTAGAAGTCATGTAAAAAATGAAACTTTGGGGTCGCCTGGGTGGCTCAGTCGGTTAAGCAGCTGCCTTCAGCTCGGGTCATGATCCTGGGGTCCTGGGATCAAGCCCCGTGTTGGGCTCCCTGCTCAGCGTGGAGTCTCCTTCTCCCTCTCCCTCTGCCTGCCGATCCCCCTGCATATGTGCGCGTTCTCTCTCTCTGTCAAATAAATAAATAAAATTTAAAAAAAAAAGAAACTTTAAGAAGCTATTCATCAGTAGTATATAAATACAGTAATTGCAAACCTGAGTTTTTTTTAATCTTTTGGACATTACTGCTAGATGGCATTTTTTAAATTATTACTACTACCCTTTTGACCCTAGTCAGTACTGCTAATAATTTTTTAAAGACCTCACAGTAAGCAGACTATGGCAGAAGTGGTGGTAGGAATTCATGAAAGTAATGTATAAAATTTCAGAAATTTGTTTCATAATTATTTATATTTAAAAGACGTAAAATAATCTTAGGTAGCAAAATCACATTAATTTACCCAAAAGGAGGAACGGTTTGTGTTTTGAGTGTCATGATAAACTCAAAGAGGTGTCATAACTCGAGGCTTCTAAGGGCCCAGCAAAACTGGAAGAGCACACGGAGTCTAAAGGAGGGACAGATTCTCGGTTCAGCCCGCTCACATCATCTGGGAGGCATCCCTGGATTTTTCTAGAGATTTTTCATCCTCTGATTTTTCTAGAGAAGTCACAGATTTGGATTTTGGGGTGAGTCTCCCAATTTGTCAAAATTATCAACTAGCATTCAATATATTTAAAATCTCTATGTGCCAAACAAAACAGCCTATAGGGGCGCCTGGGTGGCACAGCGGTTAAGCGTCTGCCTTCGGCTCAGGGCGTGATCCCGGCATTATGGGATCGAGCCCCACATCAGGCTCCTCCACTAGGAGCCTGCTTCTTCCTCTCCCACTCCCCCTGCTTGTGTTCCCTCTCTCACTGGCTGTCTCTATCTCTGTCGAATAAAATAAAATAAAATAAAATCTTAAAAAAAAAAAAAACAGCCTATGGACCATGAGTTGCAGGTTTTATTTTTTTTTTTAAGATTTATTTATTTATTTTAGAGAAACGGCAGGAGGGAGGCGCAGAGCGAGAGGGAGAGAGAAACCCAAGCGACTCCATGCTCAGCACGGAGTCTGAGGTAGGGCTCGATCTCAGGACCCGGAGATCAGACTTGAAACAAACTGAGTCAGACACTCAATTGACTCTGCCACCCAGGTGCCCCAATCACCAGGTTTTAAATGGTTCCGTAAGTTTAGGAAGCCCTGAACATTCGTGAACCCAGAGGCTGAAGGTCCATCAACTCCCCCCACCCTGCTCTCAGCCGTCCAGCCCCTGCATAGAGCTGAGGTTCAGCCCTAGGACAGCACACAGCCTAGCAGACCCAGGTCCACCCCCGTCATCAGAGACTCCAGGAGGTGGGATACGACCCAGGTCATTTCTGGCTAGGGGTATTACTTTAGGTCTGAAAGTATTCTAGGGGTTCATAATGTGGCCACTGATTCAGAAAAAAGTGATTTTATCTACGGAGGGTCAACTTTATGTCAGAAAATACGTTGGTTCTTTTTTGTTAAATCCTCAGAATTCTATAAAGTAGGCCATTGGCCTCATCTTTATAAAGGGGGAAGCCAAGGTTTCATGTGAACCTTGTCTATCTGATTTCAAAGATCTCGGAAATTTGCCAACATTCTATGAATTTAATTATACCAATCAGATTCATGCCCACCTGCTGAGGTGTGTGTGATCTCAAAGGACCACATAAAGTCATCCAACAGAGCACCTAACTTAGCACCGGAGAACCTGACCTTCCCTAACCTTCCCATGCAGCACGGCAGCGCTGACCCCTGGAGCCCCGCATCCCGTTAGAGCGTCTCGTACGTGCTCACTCACTGCTAGAACTGAGAGGGACAGCTCCTCTGTGAACACACTCTGCCACAAAAGCCTTCGGATTTTTGTCATAACACATTCTATGTTACATATTTTGAAATTTTAACAAATGATAATTACAACAAAAAAATAACATTTAGTGAATAATTACTGTGTACCAAGCACTGTTCTCAGTACCCTCCATGTTTTAACTCATTTAATTTGGACAATAACTATATGCAATAGATAACTTTTACCTTCCATTTCAAATTAGGAAACTAAGGCATAGGAAGATTAAGTAACTTTTCCAAGGTCATTACATAAGTGACAGAAGGAGGATTTGAAACATCACATATTCGGCCTTAGAGACAACTGCACTACTACTATTCCGTGTATTACAATCCTTTCCAACATGTGAAACCTAATGAAAAATCATCTTATGAGAGGTTTACTATTTTGAAAATCAAAATAGGGGCGCCTGGGTGGCTCAGTCATTAAGCGTCTGTCTTCGGCTCAGGGCGTGATCCCGGGGTCCTGGGATCGAGCCCCACATCAGGCTCCTCCACTGGGAGCCTGCTTCTTCCTCTCCCACTCCCCCTGCTCGTGTTCCCTCTCTCGCTGGCTGTCTCTTTCTTGTCAAATAAATAAATAAAATCTTTAAAAGAAAGAAAGAAAGAAAGAAAGAAAGAAAGAAAGAAAGAAAGAAAGAAAGAAAGAAAGAAAGAGAGAGAGAGAGAAAGAAAGAAAGAAATAGAATCAGTGTAGAATTAAATGTGTTAAAAAAAATACATTTATGTTGATAACTATGTTAAGATTAAGGTGAACCTTAAGATCACCTCCAGAAATAGTTACTCAACCTCGGGGATACACTTAATGCAAACATATCACAAGAGTCTGGACATTATAAGAAAAGGCAAAGCAAACAAATACCCACAACCTTTTATAATGTGTTAATTTAACAACACTTGAGAATTACCCTAAAACATAAACCTTAGAGTAACTAATCCTTTGCATGTGATACATCTTATATTTTCAGAAAAAGTAAACTCCTTGCCATGACCCCAAATACAGTGATTTTGTCTGGAAGAGTACAACCAGAAGCTGATACCTTATTTCTCTTCATAAAATATCTCTTTATATAATTTTTAAATGGGTGTTTCTTCATCTATAAACCAGTATCATCATTGAAATGTTCAATAGGTTACTGGATTTTGATTTCAACTTTTTCTTTTTTGAAAAGAGGTACTTAAAAAAATACTTTACTTAGTAATACAGATATCATGGTCAATGTGATCAACTGTCAATGTTAGTCAAATAATGTTTAAATCAGTATGGGTCTAGTTCATGGTGAAATTAAAAAAAAGAGAAAAACTGTGTAATTCAACAAGTTCAAATAAAAACTTTGAAACAAAATGGGAAAATATTAGTATATTTACCACTGCATAAGAGCTATAGATTAGCTTAACCATGTTCACACTTGTAAATTCAAGCGTTACTGCTTCAAGTCTATGCACCTGATAGTACTCTGTTCTTTGCCTTTACAAAACTTTCTGTGCATAGTAAAAATAGGGGGCAAATAAAAAGGGACAATCCTACAAGTCTGAGCAATGGATCTCAGAGTGTTTGCTAGAACAAGCCAGAGTTGCACAACAGAGGTCTTGAGTACTGATAGATGTGTTCCTGTTAGCCTTTTTATCACAATATCTTCATAGAAACATATATAACTCATTAAAAATTCCAAAATCTTAGCAAGTAACATTTCTTAAACATTATTTACCAAACCACTTTGCTTTATTAAATAGACACAGAATATTTCTTGCATCTTAAACTCTCTGGTCTGTGTCTAAAAACCTTTAGACAATTTTCTAATCACACTCTATCAATAGCTTCACTTGAGTCAGGCAGAAATGCTTCAGGCTCAAGTTCTTGAAGGAATGCCCTCTCTCATCAAAAGATCACAAAACCTTGGGGGTAGCTTAGCCCTACCTTGAAAATCTTGGGCCTCTTTCTCAAAAAGTGTTCCAATAGCCACTCTTTGAACAAGTTCAAAAACAGGGAACTCACAAATGGAGTGCATTCCATTTTCAAATACTTCAACTTGTTAGAGAATTGTTCTTTCTTTTTAACTGAAGTATATCTGACATATGCTGTGAGTGTCAGGTATATAACATAATGACTTGGTATTTGTGTGCGTTGCAAAATGATCTTCACAATAAGTCTGATTACCAGCCATCATCATACAAAGTCACGAAAAAACTATCTTCTTGTGATGAGAACTTCCAGGATCTCTTTTAGCAACTTTCAAATATGCAGTACACTGTTATGGACTATAATCACCATGCCGTACGTTACATCCCCCTGACTTATTTATGACTGGAAGTCTGCACCTCTCCATCTCCCTCATCCATTTCACCCATCCCCCGTCCTCCCCTCCAGCAACCACCAATCTGTTCTCTGTTATCTTGCCATTTGCAACAACGGAAGGACCTAGAGAGTAATATGCTAAGTGAAATAAGTTAGAGAAAGATAAATACAATGATTTCACACATATGTGGAATCTAAAAAACAAAACAAAATTCATACAAAGAATTTTTCTCGTAAAATGTCTAAAGAAACTATATTTCCATTGTTCTCCACATATACCTAATCTATATAATTCTAAGTGGACGGACTTAAAATGACGATTTTTACCAAGTTTTCCCATCTCCCAGTGGAAAAACTGGGCCCATGAAAATAAATGAGATACTTAAGGAATCTTACAAAAGAGATGATTTTCAATAGAAATTTTAAATTATTATAAGTCCTAAATAAATCAGCATGCTGCGGGATTCAGAAACCGTTAAATCATTGAACTGAAATCACAGAATAGTTAGGTCAAACTTTGTGGTTAAAAAAATGTGGATAATAACTAAAAGATCAGTGTACCTTTCAGGGCCACACCGTTAAATAACAACACCTGCCATGTGAGATAAACAAGAATTAAGTATATTCAGCTAGAGAAAAAAAATTACGTTCATCATTCTGCAAAATTCTTCTCTTTTTTTAAAGATTTTATTTATTTATTTGAGAGAAAGAGAAATCACAAGTGGTGAGGAGGGGCAGAGGGAGAGGGAGAAACACAATCTCTGAGCAGGGAGCCCAATGCGGGGCTCGATCCCAGGACCCTAAGATCATGACCTGAGCAGAAGGCAGATGCTTAACGGACTGAGCCACCCAGGCGCCCCTCTGCAAAATTCTTCTTGATCTTTACATAGTAATAATTACCAATGGAACTTATTTATACATAGCACATTTGATGGAATACTTCAAAATTCTGATGGGCAAGACCAGGTCTAATATCTATGATATCTGTTACCCTCATTATTTATATAATCACGTTTTGAAGAAAGGACTTATTTGCAATACAGCCACACTTCTATACTTGCAAGCTGTGTTTCAGGACTATGCAGCATATTAAAGTGGTAGCTTGTGGGCAAGACTCCCCTAATTACTATTCTTAAATTGTATACTTGCAAGATAATTTGCCAAAAGTAGCCTGTTAATCAATCTGTCTAGCTTTAAGTATAAAGCTCTTAAATAATCTCCTACCTCATACTCCCCATCCTCAATATTCATATAATGTTGCCATCTACATTTGCTCCTCTCAAATTCCTTTTTGAAAAGTCTTGTTTTACTTGTCAAACTTTCTTCTCCATCCACTGATATTGTTTCTTATCAAAAAATATTAAGCATTTCTGGAAATACAACCCCGCTAATGCTCTATTTTGATTGCACCACTTTCCTTCCTAAAATATTCTAGTAGTTCTTTGGGAAGACCAAAGCCTTTCATTCTACAGTTCAAAGATAAAACTGTCCTTCCTGATATTATATTTTGTTTCCTGCCCATCACCATGTGACACAGATAATTCACATACTTGCCACCTTTTAAAACCCTGAAATATCAACCTTTGTAAAAAATCTTCCCTAAAGTGTTTTTGTCTTACACATCAATCCATCACTTTAGCAAACTGATTTGCCTACTTTTTAAAAATGGTTATTAAAGTATGTCACTTGCCTTGTTTCTAATGTTTGCATGACAGTGAACAATTTCTACACACTCCAGCAATGTACTACAAAACACACTTTCCAATGCCTACTCTGGATAGCACACTTAATTCGTAGCCACTAAATTATAAAAGAATTAAAATTAGCATCTTTTATTTATACTGAAAATAATATATATATACATATATATGTGTGTGTATATATATATACATATATATGTGTGTGTATATATATATACATATATATGTGTGTGTGTGTATATATATATATATATATGATTTTATTTATTAATTTGAGAGAGAGAGAAAGAGAGTGAGTGCACAAGCAGGGGGTAAGGGGCAGAGGCAGAGGGAGAAGCAGACTACCCACTGAGCAGGGCGCACGATGTGGGGCTCCATCCCAGGACCCTGAGATCATGACCTGAGCAGCAGGCAGATGCTTAACTGACTGAGCCACCCAGGCACCCCAATGTATTTGTATTTATAAAATATTTACCTGCAATCATAGCCAAATGAACCAGTGGGTAGCTATTAACACTATCCATAAATTTCAAAAGAGGATCACAATACAGTTATACCATATGACCTTCCATCAATGCTTTTCTAGATACTCACAGGGTTAAAGCTAAGAATTAAGGACTACACATCCACATATACGCACATTAGGTCAGTATAACGTGGTCCTCTCTGACTTCCCGGTACTTACAGATTTCTCCTTTTGTATTCCTATGCCCGGTCCTGAGAGCTAGAGGACCGTGCCACAGTGTCATCATTAATTGTTATTACATAGCTATGAATGAAATAGTCTAATTACATACACCACAAATACCGAAGTATTTATAAGTCCCAAATACGTGGCGAAAAACTAATGAAAACATTTTATAACATACGCCATGTGACACAAATAGATTGATAGTATAACCTACCCATCAAATTCCTGGAGTTCACAATCCCTCAGCAGTGCCAGAGCATGCCCTGCATATTCAGTTACTATTTAAAAACAAAAACCAAAAAACAGGTGAAAGTTTTAAACAACAATCTACACTCTTTAACTTAGTTTGGCAAAATAATATCATAAACATATGGTCGGGTCATAAAACAACATTTATCCTTGAATATTTATATTTTAATCATGGGAAAGAGGATTAAGTGTTACTTGCCTGATGTGTTTTATAGCTTTATGTAAAAGAGGGTCATATATTTGTTCCAACTACGTAAGTCATTCGGGGCTATCCCACACACAGCAGTTAGATCGTTTATCTTGGTGCTTGTCTGTTCAGCGTTCCCTTCCTGATATTATAAAGAAGATACATTTCCTTTACATCAGAAGCCTAAGAGCAGCAGTATTTTGAAAATAAGGCATATTAGCTGGCATCAAACAGCCAATGTTAAATCGCTTTGGCAACCTTACATGAATACATTAGTTGAAAGGTTAGTGTAAGATTTACATACGAGAAGAACGGGTATCTGGAACTGCTAGACTAAAAAGAGGAGGAGCTGGATGTGAAAATAACGAAGCAAAGCCAACCCCAATGATAACAGACCCGAAGCTGAGGAGGAGGGTGGCAGGGACCCACCAGAGCCGGAGCCTCTGAGGAAATGAATCTGTCACTCCCTATCGCTGTCTCTACAGTCGTGAGGCCCTACGCGGTATTGTAAACGCCAGTGGAGACAGGATAAACTGGCACACTGCAGATGGCACCAGGCATCCCAACCACATTTAGCATTTTCTAGGGCAGCGCTGCCAGAAGAGACAGCCCAGCTGTATCCACCCATCAAAGATTTCTGCTGACTGACATGACATTGCAGATGGATTTTTTGTGTAAGAATGTGCATCATTATATGCAAGATTACATTAATCTTTCATGCCTGTCTGTCCCTGGTGCCAGCATGGTTCAAGCTTTTCCTACAATGTTTTTAGATATTGTTAAGAATTATTAGTCTTGGTGTCTAAAAGAATCATTCTGTATCCAGCAGCATTACATTGTAATTCTCCCACAGCTTATTCAAATGCTGTTAACATTCACATGAATAAAACTTCTCTATATTAAATTCTAATCAGAAGAAAGCTAGGAGAAAACTAAGTATAAAATATTCATATTAATAAAGTTGGAAAGTTAAGTTATCATAAATGATTGGGTTGATCATTTATAACCTCAGCAAGTACTTGCAACTTAAAAATACAAAATAAAATGTTATATACATACACACACTGAAAATATTTAATGATATTATGAAGAAATATTTTTGCTGAGAATCAGTTTATCAAGTCTTGCTTATATGCTAAAGCTTACTTTGATAAAGCTTTTCAAATCCAGTATCAAATTAGCTTTAAAATTAAGCTATGGCTAAATGCTATCTTCATTTATTTATTTATTTTAATATTTTTTTATTATATTATGTTAGTCACCATACAGTACATCCCTGGTTTTTGATGTAAAGTTCCATGATTCATTAGTTGCGTATAACACCCAGTGCACCATGCAATACGTGCCCTCCTTACTACCCATCACCAGCCTATCCCAATCCCCCACCCTCCTCCCCTCTGAAGCCCTCAGTTTGTTTCTCAGACGTATTTCACTTAGCTAAATGCTATCTTTATTCAGGAAAAAATTTTAAATAATATTCTACTTCTTTGATCTTGCAGGTGGAATTTGACAATATATTGATGCAATTTATCTAAGAAGAGTAATTTTAAAATGACATTAGAAAAATTTAAAAAAAAAAATAGTGACCTGGAACAAAGAGAAAAGATGAAAGAAACTTGATCACAATATATTAGGAAAATGAACAAAGGAAGGAAGTCCTTGGCATCAGGGGCTCATATTCTGGAGGCAGACACTAGACACTAATTTTAAAACATGAGTGCACGATATGAAGTAGTAGTAAGTGTTTATAAAGAAAAATAATGCAGGGAAAATGGGTAGAGAATAATCTGGACTGCTATTCAGATACAGTAGAAGAAACTGATGTATTTAGACAGAATATTATGGGCCCTAGAGTCAGAAAGAGCCAGATTCAAATCATCCCATTCCAAGTAAACATAAGGAGTACACTGCTAGGCAAATGCAGTTTTAAAAGGTCACTAGCCTTTTCTTTCACTTGCTTTCCTTTTCTGATGAGAATGACACCCTATGCTCCTTCTATTCAGGAAATCTGGAGACTCCATTCTTTGCAAGGCTTCGAACTCAGTTCTCAGTGCTGGGATTCCCCACCGACCCTAACCTTCAACGGATACACTACTTCATCAAGAAGACAAGATTGGAGGAAAGTAATGTCTTGCGGTTAATGCTGAATGTTGATGAGGAAATAGGCTGAAGTAAAATCAGATGAGACTTGGTCTTAAAGAAACATTTCTTGGTCTGGTGATAAAAGCCTATAATGGGATAAGATACTGAGATGGTATTTTCTTTCCTGTCCTAAAGGTGCTTCTGACGTAGTAAGCTCCAAATGGAATCTGTCATTTCCACCTTCGGATGCCTCTCAAATACTTTGTTCTCTGTGCTCCATCATCTCCTCCTTGCTACCCAAGACAGAAAAATTACTTCCTCGCTTGTCTCCCTCCTCACTCTCCACAACCACTCCAAGGTCAAGACCAGTTGTTTTGGTCTTGTTGCTATAGTATCCCATCTCAAGCCAGTGCCCTTGATCTAGCCACCAGTGTTTTTAATGTAGATAGTACAGTCTCTTCCCCAGCCTCCCTCCAACATTTATCCTACTCTCCCCAGAATGACTTTCTCACGTATTCGATCACATCCTTTTTCTATATAATCTCCACTGATGAATCTTCACTGTCCCCACAGACAAACCTCTAACTCCCAGACATCTGAGTATTAGAAACAGGATTTGTCATATACATCCACAATTATTTAAGGAATAACAAAAAGAACCTTTCACCCAGAAATCTCTCTTTAGCTGGATAGGATGCATGATCGGGTACTCTCCAGATCTTTATGAAAATGCAGGTAAAACTGGGAAGAAAGAAAGCCTCAGCCTACTAGCATCTTTTGTGACTGAATTTTATCAAATTGCCTAGCTTTCTGCTGGGCAAGATCAGGAATAGCAAGAGGCATTTCCAAGGAGGGAAGGCTTTAAGTAGAGACAAAGAGACAAAGAGAAAAAAAATCCCAAGAGGAGATTTGGTAAAAGTATCATAAATTAAACTCATGACCGTAGAGGCAGGGGGGGAAAAAAGTGACAATAAACTCCACTTTCTTGGCAATTCCACCAGGGCCAGATAGGAAGTAAAAATTATCTGGTGACCAGGCACTCCCATGAGCCCTGAGTTGGCAGAGATCAAGGCTAAATTCAGAGAAGTGTCCTTGACCCTGATAATGATGGTATGATGAGGTCCAGCAGCTTTGTTAACACAAAAATTGACTGAAAAAGATGGAATTGCCTACCATGAACAAGAAAGATTAAGGGCAGACATATTATCTGTTTCAAATATTTCAGTGACTCCTATACACAAGACGGGACACATTTATTTTGTATTACTACAAAAGAGAACATCGACTCTAAAAATTACAAGGAGGCAAAAGTCAGCTCACAAGTTCTCCCCGCAGTTTACGCCCTGCACAAAGGCGTTTGGCCGAAGAGGCAGATACGTTTGCGATCTAGCCAGTGTACCTAACTCTACATGCTGGTGGCCTGGCGCGGAGTCAGCCCAGAAAGAAGGGCACCTTTACATCAGCACAAAAAAGGTGCCTTTTGTGACATGCACAAGGCACAGCGACCCTGAACTCAAGAACGACTAGCAGTATTATCCAGTAACGGCAGACACTGACACCCAAGCTTGGGTACCCGAGCAAAGGCTGAGAGCCTGTCCAATGAGCAGGGCCACACCGACAGTCCACCACACGGGGGAAATGAAGCTAGACGGCCTCTAAAGTTAGTTCCACTCGGATTTCTGTTGCCTTTTTACACTTTATTGTTCTATGAATTATCCTATGAAACTATAATCTCTCGAGAACTCTCTCACACTTGAAATAATGTAATTCCTAAAGTCTGCTCTGTTTGGGGAGAAAGATAAAGAAACAGTATTACAGGCCAGCTTGGGCTCACCGCACATGTTCTTCTTCGATTCAAAAGCCAACAAGTTATTGGGGAAAAAAAAAAAGCCTCCGTTCTAAGTTCTTCCTGAAGTTCCTGAAGTTCTTCTGATACCATTGTTAGATAAGATACTGGGGGGGGGGGGGGGCTTCAGCTCAGGGATTTCAAAAGATGCTGATCTATATTCAGAAGTAGTTAGGGTTTTAGCAGTAAACAAAATGAAAAGTATATTTTTATTAATGTGGTGACTTTTTTTTTTTTAACTGGACGTTTATACCTTCTGACACCCTTCACTCATGTCTCCCACTCCCCACCTCCCACCTCTGGCAATCAACAATCTGTTCTCTATACCTATGTGTTCAGTTGGGGGTTTGTTTTTGTCTTTTGTTTTTGTTAAGATTACACATATAAGGGGCGCCTGGGTGGCACAGCGGTTAAGCGTCTGCCTTCGGCTCAGGGCGTGATCCCAGCGTTCTGGGATCGAGCCCCACATCAGGCTTCTTCCTCTCCCACTCCCCCTGCTTGTGTTCCCTCTCTCGCTGGCTGTCTCTATCTCTGTCAAATAAATAAATAAAATCTTTAAAAAAAAAAAAAAGATTACACATATAAGTGAGATCAAATGGTAATTTATCTTTGTCTGACTTATTTCACTTAGCATAATGCCCTCAGGTCCACTCATGTTGTTACAAATGTCAGGAGTTCCTTCTTTTTTATGACCAGATAATATTCCCCCGCCCCACACACACACACAGATACCACATTTTCTTTTCCATTCATCCACTGATGGACACTTAGTTTGCTTCCATGTCTTGGCTATTGTAAATAATGCTGCAACGATCATGGGAGTGCAGCTATCTTTTTGAGTTAGTCTTTTTTTTCTCCTTCAGATAAATACCCAGAAGTGGAATTGCTGGGTCATATGGTAGCTCTACTTTTAAATTTTTGAGGAACCTCCATACTGTTCTCCGCAGTGGCTGCACTACGTTACATTCCCACCAGCAGTGCACAAGGGTTCCCTTCTCTCCACATCCTCACCAACCCTTGTCTCTTTGATAATAGCCGCTCTAACAGGTGTGAGGGGATGTATTTCACTGCAGTTTTGATTGGCAGTTCCTTGATGATGAGTGATGTTGAGCACCTCTTCATGTCCTTGTTGGCCATCTGGATGTCTTCTTTGGGAAAATGGCTTTTGAGTTCCTCTACCCATTTTTTTAGTCCAACTATTAATTTTGCTACTCATTTTTTAAAAGAACTTTGTAGAAAAAATCCTTTAAAATGTACATGTACAGCTAGAATGTTTCAAATCCTGCCTCATTTATCTAAGTACTATCTCCTAGTGAATTTATCATCATGTAGAATTTATTATGTAATTTATATTCCACTTAGACTCAGCAATGCACACAAGATATGTTAAAATAATGGTCACACTGGACATGCAGAAAATATGTACCTTTCTGTTTTACTCTTTCATACATTTTTTCTTTTAAAGTGTGAACTGAGCCTATTACATAATTTATGACACAGATATGCACGGCATTATGACCATCCTTCTGTGGCACTTCGTAGTATACAAGGTAGTTTCAAATATATTATCTGACTCAAACTACAAAACTGCACTGGGACACAGGCAGGAAGACTCTAACGCTTTTCAAGTATCCACACATTTATTCAGTCCTTCGCCCAAAAAACTTTTAAAATATAAATATTTAGCTAATATACATACTAAAATGGTTTTATACGCAGAAGATGCAGTTTTATAATTTTGCCTGTAGGAGGAGTGTTAGGCAGCTAATAATTAGCCATTCGGCACAAATATATAAGAAAATTCTAAATTTGCTTTATGAAATGCTCTAATTTTATGTTAAACTAAATATAATATTCAATAATATTATCAAATCTAGGGGAAAAAGAGCCACAGGACATAAAACTCTTCTCTCCAATACAAAAGAAAGCAAGCACATCCTTATCATTTCCTCTGCCTTCCATTAGGTTCCTTCATGTACCAGCGTCCTTTCTCCTAGGCCGTCTCTTCCTTCCTCATCTCTGGTCTGTTGGCAGAATCATCTCTGCTAAACCGGATGACGATGCGATGACACCAACTTCGGAGCAATACAGGAGGAGGAAACTACTGAGTGCGGCGTGAACATCCATCCGGGATCTGGACTGAAACTTCCTCTAGTGCACATAGTTGTGAGCCTTCCCAGAAGGCCTTTTTATTATTTTCTCCCTAGTAGAACCCAGATTCAGTTCAGGTATTTTCAGCCTTCAAGAAAAGGGGGTCCTAGTTGCAGCCCTTGGGAAGAGTCTTAAGAGTTAAGAGTGGTTGTTCCAGGTTGGACAGACGGGAGGAAATTTTAATCCTGGCTTGGTAGTAGAGCATGTCGAATCTCTCCCGTACACACCCCCTCCCTATCCCACTTGATGTGAACGAAGAAGGATCTAATCTACTGGCAACAATTTTATGATGATGGAAGGATCGAATTTAAGATGAAGTCAAAACTGAGGAGGCCAAAGCAAATTAAGGAGAGAATTCCGAAGATATTATGGGTTATACACACCCCCCCACACACACACCACACACACACACACCCCCCCCCACACACCCCCCCCCCCACACACACACCCCCCACACACACACCCCACTTGTAGGTGCTTGCAAGCTTGCCTTCCTTCCCTTACTTTTCTTCTTCTGTTTATGCACAGAAAACCATGTCTGCCTCTGACTCTCCAAAACGGTCTAGTGCAAATACTTTGAGTCTTCTGATCAAAATATCACCCTCTGAGATACCAGAGTTCTTGTGTGTGTGTGTGTGTGTGTGTGTGTGTATCCCAATTATATTTCTTTGAATCCCCAATAAACTAAAAGCCCCACAAGAGCAGGGTGATAACTTATGCATCTTCTGCACAGTGTTGAACACAAAGCACTCTACAAGAGTTTCCTGAACCGAAAGATATATAGTAGTATCTACATAAAACTGTTTGGACATTAAATCATGCAACAAAATAATGTTATTAAGTTTGCCTATAAGTTTATTCAACTTTTAATTGTCTCATCCTAATAAGAATTTCACACTTTTTTGTCCCACCCATCGTTGAAAATCTTCAGTGGGAAGGAATGATAGACAGGAATTGTTTCTTGTCCTTTTAAACTACATTTAAGTAAAACCAAAATTCACAAAGGTAAAAGATTAACTTCTTACTACAATTTTATTTTAGTCAGAAATTCCTCCTGAAGTTTTCATGATAGTATCTCTTGAACTTCCTCTTTAATAGATGTCTTTTGGGGTAGCTGAACTTTTTGTTAAAAAAAAAAAATTAGGGGTGCTTGGGAGGCTCAATCGGTTAAGCCTCTGCCTTCAGCTCAGGTCATGATCCCAGGGTCCTGGGATGGTCCTCAGCAGGGAGCCTGCTTCTCCTCTACCCCCCTCCCCCACTCCCCTGCTTGTGCTCTGTCAAGTGAATAAAAAATCTTTAAAAAAAATTTTTTTTAAGGAACTTCATCTACCTCAATCCATCAAGTCATGCGGTGAGGGCATCAAATCTTATATTGTGAGACCCATCTCCCTCGGTTTCAGCTCAGCAAAATCGTCACTCTAAATCCCTCCCCCAAGAATTTATAAATGGGACTAGGAGAATCCCAGTACACTCTGGCTTTGTCTTCTCAACAGGTTTATTATGCAATACTCTTCATCAACTTAAACTTACTACACATTTGCCCTGTTAGTGAAGCTACGTAGAAATAAGATCAGACAAACTGCGGTTGTGATTTTTGATAACACCAACCCTCCTTCTCAGTCCACCCCCCATGGGAAAAACCAGTCTCGGAGGAAACAAAGGAATTTGGTCACCAAATTCAAAAAATTGAAAAGGATTTTGCTAATCTTCTTTCTATTAACTTTCGCATCGGCAAGGTTCTATTTTCCTCAGCACAAACCGAAGCACCTTTCTTATTTTAGACAATGAATTTAAGCTACTGGCTTCTCTGAAGTCATCTATACCAGCAGTTACGTGCTTAGTTTTGACCTAACCAGCAGGGGTCAGAGTCAGAACAAAAACCACCTAATGGAGGATTCCATGGAAAGACCTCAAACATTTAAGTGAGCAAAAATCAATTGCTTGCCAAACTGCAGAAATAATGTGTAAATAGCCAACATCTGAATGAAGATATCAAAAAGTGTGCAGCTCCCTTTGAAATGATTCCTAATAATTTTTAAAGTCTGAAAAAAGGTCTAAAGAAAATACTGACATCCTAATAAAAATAACACAAGAAAGAAACAAAATAAGTGGTAATCCTGGAGTCGGCTGTAGTTGGCCATGGGAGCGCATAAAACAGCTTTAGAGACTACAAGCAGTTTCCTCAATTTGGTTTAAGAACAAATACAGATTGTCTTGCTTCCTTACGTATGATTTTTTTACGGCAAAATTATGTTCTGAAAATGACTTACTTGTAACGTCAGTCTTTATTCCTGCAATCCTCAACAGTGGTTCAACCTTCTCAGAATAGACCTGGGTAGCTTCTTTTTTGTGGCTTTGGGGGTTGAGAATTACTTTTAATGACTTTGGTCTATTTGAAAAACCTAAGAGGAAAACACAAAGACAAAATTATACAATCTTCATCAGCATTTTTTTTCTTTCCCTTTAAAACCATACACTAAGTCCAGTTAGAATGTTAGACATCTATTTAAATAGTATTTACTGGTTTTGTTTGAAATTCTTATAAGAGTTTTCCCAAACACAGCAGTATCTTAAAACATTTACATTTTCCTAGCAGTTAAAGAGGGATATCCCTCTTTAATCATGAGTTATAAAAAAGCATTTCATTTATGAAGGAAAATGTGGATGAAAGCAACTCTGTGAATATTATTAGGCAACATTCATGTATATTTACCAAATCATAGATAATATATCAAATGATCCATTAGCATTTATTTCTGGGGGGGGGGAAGCAATAAGCTGCAAAGAACAGAAAGGTTTACTTCCTCTCCTAAGATAAATATGCTCATTATTAGAATTGGGCTCTCCAGTGACCCCAGGGCTACCCAGGCCTGACATGTGGATGAGCCCAGGGTGGAGCAGAGCCCACAGGGCTGGGTCAGGGCCAGCACCCAGAGCAATGCATGCTGGGAGCTAAAAAGAGGTTTAGGTCAAAGTTCAAGCCTGAAAAGGGGCCAGGGGAGAAAGGACTCCTCCCTGGGGAATTGGGAAAGAAAGCCTCTCAGCGGGGATTCGATGAGAGTGCTGCCTCACAGTTGGGGCTGAGATTTGATACTACAATTTTCTGGGCTTGCAAGATGCTTATCACTTAGAACCCCGTTGGAGCAGGTGCAAAGAAAATGTTCTGTTAGGAAGGTGCAGGAGGGACAGAGGAGCCAAGAGAACGCTAACCACCATCTCTTCCAAGGTCAGCTGCTGTCATAGGGCCACGTTTCAAGGTTAAAAAAAAATAGCTCCTAGCATCTGCTTTTAATAAAACCATTCCTAAAGCCAAATGGAAAAAGTCCCTTACACCAACATGTTTTTGTGCCTCAAGCAGAGACGATACGTCATTTCTCATCGTATTTGATATGATACCATCCTTCAACAGCACACACAGTTTTGAATTCCGGAGAGTGCTGGATGAGGCGGACAGGACCGTGCTGAACTGCCTGGGCTCTGTCATTGTCCCTGGGCTTGTTATTTTGCTAAGAGGCCTCTGGCAGTTTCCTTAACACCCAGTCTTAAAAATCTCAAACCTTGCTCAGTTCCTATTTTCCTTCCGATTCCCCCCTTTAAACAAGTGCCCAGATTCGTGAGGTGGTAACTATTTGTTTCCATGCCTTCTGTCCTTCCTGGCCGTCGCACCGTGGCTCCTCGGGGCTCCTGCGGGGCATCCTGGCATCTCCCTGTTCTTCCCCTTCCGTGACCTCCATGTCACACCTCCATCAGGCCCGCCCCATCCAAGAGCTGTCAGGGCTCCCCACTGCCTGTGGGCAAGACTGAACCCCTTAAAAGGATACTCAGAGCCCTTCCCCAACCAACTCCAACCTCTCCTCTCCGAGCTCATCCTCCCTCACGTATGTTCCAGAAACATCTACTGAGCGTTTGTGTGGAGTACCAGAGCAAAACAAGTAACACGTGGTTTGTTCTTTAAAGGAGGAAGATGTATCCAACACATAGAATCAGCACAAAATAGACTTGTTAATGGAGAGGCACCAGTCGCCTTGGGAGTGTATGAAA
Organism: Ursus arctos; assembly: GCF_023065955.2. Taxonomy (NCBI): domain Eukaryota; kingdom Metazoa; phylum Chordata; class Mammalia; order Carnivora; family Ursidae; genus Ursus; species Ursus arctos. The sequence goes on from NW_026622763.1 coordinate 59,708,845, forward strand.
AGGGGGCTAGCGGATTCTCACCTGGGATCAGGAAAAGGGAGTATTTGAGCCAGGCTTCTGGCTCACGTGGTTTTCACTTAGAACTCCCTCCTTCCTCACACCTCATCTGAGCCCTCCCTCTCAGCCAGACCGCAGGAGAGGGGCAGGGGAGGAAATTCTAAGCGGAGTCCAGCACGAAGCTCAGTAAGTGCAGAGGTTTTTCTGTTCCATTTCCACGTCCCCATCATGCTCTGAAACTACGGAATCACCTGCCAAATACCAGATAAGCCAGGCTCTCCTTCCCTCAGTTTTGTTTTTTTTTTTTAAGATTTTATTTGAGAGACAGAGATAGCGAGAGAGGGAGAGAGAGAGAGAGAGAGAAAGAGAGAATGAATGAGCAAGGAGGAGAGGGAAGAGCAGGGAGCCCGATGCAGGGCTCGATCCCAGGACCCTGGGATCATGACCTGAGCCGAAAACAGATACATAACTGACTGAGTCACCCAGGAGCTTTTTCTTTCAGTTTTTCAGACAGTTTTTCTTTCTATTCCACCTTACCACCATTTCTGTGAAAATTCTACTACTTTTTGTTTTTCTTCTCAAGTAGGCCCCATGCCCAACATGGGGCTTGAACGCACAACCCTACGATCAAAAGTCTGCATGCTCTAGGGACCGAGCCAGTCAGGTGCCCCAAATTCTGCCACTTTTTTAAACCTCACTCAACACCACTCCCTCACTAAAGACTTTCCTAATCACCAACAGAATTCACCTCTTGGGCTTCTCATTCCTGCTTTATTCCGTGTGCCTTTGTTAACTATTTTTATATCATTTATATATTAAAAAAAAAAAAACTAATGAAAGACCCAATATCTTGGAACTCCTATTGCCAAACCCGGGACAATACGAAATGGAGTAAAGACTATATCATACTAATGGGGAGAAGGAAAAACTCTGTTTTATCGTAGAATGACAACTAATAAATATGGAAGAAATGACAGGGTTAGAAAATCACTATTTTCATCCATTAATGGATTCAGGCAAAAATTGGCAGCGATGGTAAAACCATCAGGGACAGTCAGCTGGGGAACAAAATACTTACTTATTCTTGAACTCTGTCTCTCTTTACTTTTCTCATTACAAAAGGTAACAAGGGACGTTTACAACGGGGAAATCAGGCAGACACTGCCCTAGTCAAGTGATCAGAGTTGAGCATAACCTTCACGTACAAATGGACACAGAAGCCTCGTGATACCTTGTGACATGTGATACACAGCACCGAGGACACAGCACTTCCGTGGTAACCCCTGTCCATAGTGTGTAATGCGGATCAATGATGGAACACTCAGACGAACCCTCGTTGAGGGGGCATTCTCAAAGTAACTGCCTAAAACTCTTAAAAACTGTCAATACTGTGAAAGAAAGTTGAGGACCTAGTTCTGATTAAAGGAGGCTAAAGAGAGGACAACTAATGCAACGTATGATTCTGGATCAGGTGAAAAAAAACTGCCAGAAGGGACAGGACTACTATCCTTTAACCAGGAAGGACTAAGCAGATAAATCTAGGGCTCACTTTCATTAGGACACAACAAAGACGAGAAACTTGTTCTAAACTTCAGAGGCCAAGACTCAGATTAAATATCCAAATTAAGTTCCACCTTACTCAGCATATTTATTGAAAGACCCTATTTCATTTCTTAGGCAGAGGCAGTCCCAGCATGGAAAGTGTCTAGGTAGCAAATGGTAGTCCTCAAATGTTATCATGAAAACGAACTTTCATTTGCCCCTCTTCCTATATTATGACTGTCAGGTAATAAAAGTCTTTGGAAATAAGAAACAGTCATTTGGGCCTTATGAGGATAAGCATATTGTAGCTGAAGGCTTACAGCCTTTAAATATACATGTATAAAAGTGTACGCTATATGTCCCATTCAACCTTTGTGAAACAATCCCCTTAGGAAAGAGCTAAAACTATTCAAGATTTTCTAAAAAGATTTAAGCAAATTAATTTTATTCTTAAGCCTCAGTTACAACAACGGCAAAAGAAACTACATAAATTAATCAGAATGTTCCATTCCTTAGACATCCTGATAAATTGAGCTCTTTTAAAACATAAATCAACAAAGCCAATTTTTCACCAGGGCATGTATTCATTTTCTCATTTATCTTTTCCTTTTGGGTGATCTTAATTTGATGATTATGAAGCTAGAGTCTAAGTATATAAAAATTAGGTAGCAATTTGATACCTATTTAGAGATCAGAAGGGGGATTTCTATTGAATGAAGCAAGATTTTGTTAAAGATGTTCATCATTGAGTAGAACAAAGAGATGTAATTAGTAAGTCTCCAACCTCTTCTCTCGGGCTCCCTCCTCAAGTCTCTACTTTATTCAGCCCCTTGTACATACCATGCTCCCTCTACCACAGTGCCATTACACCAACTCTGCCCTGTCCACCCATCTACGCTTGCTGCCACCATAGCCACTTTGTCCAACTAACCTTTACTCTGTTTTGATCTCACCTCAGTCATCACTTCCTTGGGAAAGACTTCTATGGCCTCCTTGGCTTTGTGACCTTAGCTAGGTCATTGCCCCCTAATCATTTGTTCTTACAGGTCCATACACTTTCCAATCTTGATTCTTACACTATTATAATTTTATATCTATTTATTATTTGCACTTATACATTAGACTTGAAACTCTGGGGTTTTTCTCCATATTCTATCTTCTTAGTACACGGCATATAATAGATGGTCAAATATTTGATGGATGAATAAAAGGGTAGTGTTAGCCTGTAGCCATATAGATAGTAATGGCGTCCATTCATTTATTCACAAATAACTGCATGCATACTATTTGCCAGACAGAGTTCTAGAAGCTGAGGCTCTATCAGTGAACAAGCAAGCTTCTGCCTTCATGAAGCTTCCATTTTAATGGCAGGAGACAGAAATACTAATTCAGAGTATGTTAAGTGGTAATAAGTTCTAAAGATAAAACAAAACCTCACAGTGAGAGAGGAGGAGGACAAAGGTAGAAGAAATGACTTCCTGGACAGAGAAATCAGATCACTCACAGGCATTTACAAGGACTTTGGCTTTTGTTCCGAGAGGAGAAACATGGTGATTTTTGAGCAGCACAGCAAAATAACCCTGGATGTTAAATGGATCAGTCAAGCCTGTGTGTGGAAAGCAGATGCTGTAGGTACAAGAAGAGACAAAGGAAGAACAGTTGAAATATTCCAGGTGGTAAATGATTGTGCTTGGATTGAGTAAAGTCGAGATTATAAGAAAAGCTAGATTCCAGATATATTTTGAAGGTAGAGCTGACAAGATTTGTCTACTCTTTAGATGTGTTATGTGAAAGAGAACAAAGAGTAGTCAAATTATGGCTGAATAAGGGGAAAGTGACAACATAAGAAGGGTTAAGAACTAATGAAAAAGTGGTAGAATCAATTAATTGTGGTCTCAAGGTGGGGGGTGAACAATTTTAGGAGTTGAGAGAGTAGATCAATTAAGTTAGAAAGACAGAAGCCAATATGCACATGAATGGTAGGATGTTTCAAAGTGATATTGAGTTATTGGTAATAATAAAACCCGATGAACTTCATATTCAGCAGAATCATCTGAAGGGCTTCATAAAACACAGATTTCTGTGTCCCAGACCCAGGAATTTTTGACTCACTAATCTGGGATCTGAGAACTTATTTATAACAAGTTACCAGGTGATGTTGATAATGTTGGTCCAGAGATCACACTTTGAGAACCACTGCTCTAAAAGTATGATTATGGGAGGTGAATGAAGTACAAGATCAAGATCTTTGAAGGAAAAGAAGCTAAAAACTGAAAGAACATCTACAAAACACACAGAATTATGGCAGCAGTAGTGTTGTAGAGAAGGACAGTGAGACAGAAACTAATGCTTCAAGGAGTAAGAAGAATGACCCAGAGTGTGCACAGGACCACAACAAGTAGCACTAAACTAGTGGCATCTAATGGACTGAGCTTCAAAAATGAGGATTTTTAAGAGAGGAAAGAAAATGGTCTCAAAATAGCAATGAGAAGAAAGATATCAAGACACTGACAACACCTCCAGGACCTGTGGTCTGAAATGTAGGACAGAGAAAACAGCCACCACATGAGGACTGTAGGGGAAGCTATAAACTCCTGGGAGAGCTGGGTCTCTACTAAAACAAGAAGGTAAGGGAGATTTGGGGCAAAGAAGCTGCAAATATAGGAGATTTTGCTCATGATGGACTATTCATTCCACAGGGCAGACTAAGATAGTGGCAGGAGTTAAGGACAGTAAGGATGGTGTTGGGTTAGAGGGTACACAGAGAGAGGCTGAGAGGAATGGCAGTACAACTGATGAAGGTCCTTAGGGAGTGACACGGTATGAAAGAATTGTCTGCAGCAGTTGAGGTTGGAAAGTAGGGTGTGAGGAGTGGGGTCTTGCCCCAAGCACACAGAGCTCTAAGAACTTATCTTCCCTCCAGCCCACGCCACAGCTGGGGGAGGAGCAATGCTGCCTGGAACCAGAAGAGCTCCAAAGCCCCTGTCCCTCTTAGGAGACCAGCCAGTGTTCGAATCTAAACCCAAGTCTGTGGGAGGCACTAGGTTATACTCTTCACAAAGTGATCTCAGGGTAAATGGTTTATATTTGAGAATCACATGCTCTGTTGTCTTCTGTACAGATGGACACATTTTCATGGTACAAAATTCAAAATCTCTGTTTTCAGCTCATTCCTTGATACCCAGTTTCCCTCCTGGGGGACAACCACTGGTATCACTTTAAGAATTCTTCCAGAAATATTCTATTCATACATAAAAATGCATGTATATGATCTTTGGCTTTTTACATACATGGTAGCATTCCTACCCACTATTCTGTATCTTGCTTTTTTTTCCTTTTACTGTATTTTGGAAAGGATTTATTATCACTACATAGGATATGATTCTCACTTTATTTAAAGCTGACTAGCATTTTTGTATGGATGAACCTCAATTTAAGTAATTAGTCTCCTGAAGGGGCACCTGGATGGCTCAGTCAGTTAAGCATCTGCCTTTGGCTTGGGTCATGATCCCAGGGTCCTGGGATAGAGCCCCACTTTGGGCTCCTTGCTCAGGGAGGAGTCTGCTTCTCCTTCTCCCTCTGCCTGCCACTCCCCCGCCTGTGTGTTCTCTCTGTCAAATAAATAAATAAAAATTTTTTAAAATGTAATTAGTCCCCTGGAGATGTATTATTTAGCTTGTTTCCAATCTTCCTTTACTGCAATGAATGTCATTTTGCATCTATTTGCATGTAACTGCAGAACAAACTTCCGGAAGTAGAATTACTGGATCAAGTGGTATGCACCCTTGAGAGTTTATCCTATTCCCCAATTACTTGCTGTTGAAACAATTCAGGGTTGTGATCCCCCAAAACATGGGTGCTAGAGTCAAAATAATTCATCTTAAGTCTTGGCTCTTCCACTTATCAACTGTGTGACTTTAGGTTAGTTGTCCAATTTCTCAGTTTTTCAATTTCCTCATCTATAAAATGAGGATACTAAGAGTACTTCCTACAAAAGGCAATTGTGATGATTAAATCAGCAAATTTAAGTGCTTAGCAAGTGCACAGCACACAGTCAGTAATCAATTTATTATAACTACCAACTTACACTCCACCAGGAACAGAGTATCTGTTTTCTTACACCATTATAAACCCAAAATGTTTTCAAACTTCTTGTTCTTTGACAATGTGAGAGAAGAAATATTGTATCTCATGCTAATTTCAATTTACATTTCTCTTTTTATGAGAGAGGCTGAGAAACTTTGAAATGTTTAAAAGATACTTTTGTTTTTCTATGAACTGTCAGTTTATAGCATTAACTAATTATTCATAAAACTATAATTTAACATTTTTTTGTATTTGCTCTTGTATAATTGTTTTTTAATGACAGTATTACAGCATCGAGGGTGGAATTCTTAGAACCAAAATTATTAATAAAAATCACCACATTCTTGGAAGGAGAAAAAAAATTAACCTTTTAAGTAAGGTTAACTTTATTTAAATAGGCTATTAAAAACCTTATTTAATAACCTATTAAAATATGAAAATTTTTTGTTATATGAGTTACAAATACTTTTCTGTGTAATTGTCTTTAATTCTTATTTATGCCATTTTCTCTGAGAAAGATCCTTTTGGTTTTTTCTGAGTTTTCATTTTACACACCTATAGATTTATCATTTTTTATGGTTTCTGGGTTTTATGTCATATTTAATAGTTTCCTTTTGTGACCAAAAAAAAAATCATTATATTTTTCTTCTAATAATTTTATGGTCTCTATTTCTCATTTTTATTTAAGCATATCTAAAGTTTCTTTTTAAACAATTTCTTAAATATTTATTTATTCAAGAACGCAAGAGAGAGCATGAGCAGGGGGGAGGGGCGGAGGGAGAAGCAGACTCCCCACCAAGCAGGGAGTATGGACCAGGACCATGACCTGAGCGGAAGGCAGACACTTAACAGACTGAGCCACTCAGGCGCCCCTAAAATTTCTTTTAGTAGAGGTATAAAATTGGGATTTGACTTCACTCTTTTGCCAGATGACTATCCACCTGTCCCAACATCGTTCATTTGGTAATCTTTCTCTTACGGTTTTCAAATACCACCTTTAGATATATTAAATTTCCAAAAATGTTTGGATTTCTTCTGAACCATTTAGTCTAAGGTCTACTGATCAATTCATATGTCAGTGCAATATTTTGAATTTAATGAGAATACCTCAAGTTTCTCCATGTAGGCTATAAAATGAGATATTTTTATAATGTTGAGAACATATCCGTCTAGTCTTTATTAAGAGTTGCTTGGCATTCATACACAAGTAGACCAATCTATAATTTTCCTTTTTTTTTGGAATTGCATCATCAGATGTTGATATCAATTTCATGTAAGCTCTATAAGTACAATCTGGGAGTTTTCCTTTTTTGTCCCTACGCTCTCCAATAGTTTAAATAGAATCAAAGTTTCCTGTTCCTTAAAGGTATGGTAGGGATCTCTGTGAAAATTGTTGCCTTGGTAGAAACTGGTCTGTTTAGATTTTGTCTTCTAGAGTCAGTTTGGCCATTTTTACTTTCCTAGACAAGGGACTTATTCACTTCACCGTTCTCCAAGGAGGCAGCCCACGTTGCCTGCCGAGTTTAGATACTGTTCTCTTATAAGTAGTAGTAGCAACACTATTTCCCCCGGATAATTAGAACTGATCACCTTTGCCAGCATAACTACTTCATTATTATTATTTTTCCATTTGTTGGTTCAGTCATATGGTTCAATAATGTAGAGAGGTAATTCTCAATGTCTATGTCAATTGAACCATTGTCATGTTCCCATGTGAAAGTATTCTTCTCTCATACTAATACCTCTAAATCAGCAGAGTTCAGAGTTATAGGGTCAGGAAATAAAAATTTTATAAGTGGGTCTTTGGCAGTGAAGCTAAGAGGTAATGCTTATATCTTCACTACTTGCTTTGTAGACCCATGTATTCTGTTTTTGAAAAAACTACTTTAATTTCACAAAATTTTGTCTTCTGGGTAGAATACAATGTAATACAATAGGAAACATGGTAAGACCAGCAAATCCCATGATTCATCAGCCAATTGCCTCATTTCTTTGATATAATTGAGTCCCTTGATCAAAAGTAGTACAGAGTGTAAATTCACTGAACAAGATATTTAGTAGGGTTATAGATGGTAGTGTTGTCAGTAACATGGCGGACAGGAAATTCAAATCCATAACTAAAGTAAATATTCATAGCAATGAGACCTAACTACTAACTTTCCACAATGGAGGAACGCCAATGTAATAAACCTGCCACCAAATGGTAGACCAGTTGCTCTAAGATACAGAGCCATATCCAAGCTCAGGGCTGACCTGTTTGCAGGTAGAGTACTCAGTGATAATAGGAGTCAAATCAGTCTTGGTGAGCAGAAGTAAGTGTTGTTAACCCATATATTTCCCCCATCTCTGCATGAAGGCCACTTTATGTGTTCATTGTGCAAGCCCTAGGGTTGATTTTTTTTTTTTTTTTAAGATTGCATTTATTTGAGAGAGAGAGTGCAAGCATGAGCAGGGAGCAGAGGGAGAGGGAGAAGCAGACTCCCCGGAGCAAGGAGGCTGATGCAGGTCTCCATCCCAGGACCCTGAGATCATCACCTGAGCCAAAGGCAGACACTTAACTGACTGAGCCACACAGACACCTAGGGTTGCTTTTAAAAGATGCTGACTGACATCTATAGAATGGGGTACCTTGCCTGCCTAATTATGTCCTCTTATGAAATAAATGATCTTTAGTGAGCATTTATATAAACCAAATGCCATTCTGTTCTTATTCTGTGAAAACCAACTATTTACTTCTGCCTCATACATCCTTGTCACCAACCTTCTAATTTTTTTCTTCCAAGTTCCTATTTGGCAAGCTCTTAACCACTGTCCATGCATTAATATGCATCTATCCCTCTGGCTATCACTCCTTACTAACTAGTATCAATTGTCTGAAGTTCTGCCCACCACAGGGATTTTCCTTCTCTATCTTTTAGTAACACTTGAGTGGGTGTGTAATGCTTCAGTAGCTCATTTCTATTGTATCATGAAGAACCCATATATTTCCCTTAGTTTACTGGTCATAGAAAATATCTTAGGGGCGCCTGGGTGGCACAGCGGTTAAGCGTCTGCCTTCGGCTCAGGGCGTGATCCCGGCGTTATGGGATCGAGCCCCACATCAGGCTCCTCTGCTGGGAGCCTGCTTCTTCCTCTCCCACTCCCCCTGCTTGTGTTCCCTCTCTCGCTGGCTGTCTCTATCTCTGTCAAATAAATAAATAAAATCTTAAAATATATATATATATATCTCATGATGCCACATATGAAAGGGGACAAAAAAAAAAAAGCAATGCAGTAACAATGGCAGGCCACCAGTTTATTTCATTTACTAGACCATTCTCCTCTAGTCCTTTCATTATATTATCTGTACAATACAGCTTTTTATTTAAACTAGCTAGAGTATTTCATGTTTTATACAACTGAACTCTAATACACATATCTAACAAACATCTCAAAGTTGACATATTCAAAACTGAAATTTTGATTTTCCCTACCAAATGGGGTCTGTCTACCCATAGTCTTTGCTATTTTACTAAATAAGAATTCCTCTTTCCACCTGCTCCAGTTAGAAATGTTACTCTGAAAACTGGTAATTAAAAATAATTATGCACTTATCCTGTCTCTTTAGTAAGTACCAAGTTTATGGGTAACCAAATAGTACCAGCAGAAGAAGAAACATCCTTTTTATAAAAGAATAACACTAATTTAGAAAGATTAAATATAAAAATTTTCATGATCTACCCTTACTTAAATAATTAGTTCAAGCAAAAATAATAAATTTTAAAATATTTATTGAGAACTAAATGCTCTCCCTGGTCCCTGAGTAACACTAAACAATTATCTACTAGTTTCAAATAGAAATATTACAATGGAGGGGCACCTGGGGGGTTCAGTCAGTGAGGTATCCGACTCTTGGATTCAGCTCAGGTCATGATCTCAGGTCGTGACATTGAGCCCTGCATCAGGCTCCGCACTGGGCATGGAGCCTGCTTAAGATTCTCTCTCTGTCCCTCTCCCTCTACTCCTCCACCATTTGGCATGTGCGCACTCTCTCTCTCTCTCTGTCAAAAAAAAAAAAAAGTTACAACGGAGAGATCAAGCTGTCACCTCTTTGACTCTGGGATCAATCTTAGCCTTGGGGAATCTATCTTATCCACACTAACTGTAGGATAGTCAGACATTACATACCACCTGAGATAATGAAATATGAAGTACCCAGTACCACTTATGAAGTATTCTTGCACAATATGAACCTAATTAAGCCTTTAGATTAGAAATCCAGTTTATAGGGAATAAAAAGAATAGAAGAACAAGTTAAATGATACCATGAAGAAACAATCAGACAGTGGTACAACAGTACTGCTCAAAAGGTGGTCTTCAAAATGACAACCTAGCATCACCCAGAAGTTCAGTAGAAAGGGCCACACCAGACCCACTGAATCAGAATGTTTCGCAATGGGGGACAATATCTATATTTAAATAGGCTTTCTAAGCGTCCCTTAGGCACACTAAAATTTCTACAGGACAACCTCACCTCTTCCACAAATCAGTGTCAGAATTTTAAAAATGAGGTGACTGTTTTAGTGTTGTAGTTTAATATGCTTAATTTGATGAATGATTCTTAACTGGACACTAGTTGGTACAAGTCAGCTATAAAAGACATTTTGGAAAACATGGGGAAAATTTCAGTGTGGACCAGGTATTTAATGATGATAAGCAACTATTGTTCATTCATTCGGTAATGATATTTGGCTATTTGTAAAACATCTTTTTGTAGAGATGCACACTGGAGTATTTCTGGGAGAAATGTCATGATGTATATAGTTTAAAACAAACTGACAGAATAAAGTGTTAAAACATATGGAGAAACGTTAAGAACTATAAAATATGGGTGATGGCAATATAGGTGTCCATTATAATATTTTTATATGTTCTATATTATTTGACATTTTCCTTAATAGGATAAAAAAAAATCTTGCTGTCATCATTGACTTTTTCTCTCTTAATATCCCCCATACCCACCAAGTCAACAAATACAGAAAGCTCTATCTTCAAAAGCAAACCCAAAGTCTAATCACTTTCCACTACCTGTCTTGTTCCCTCTTTAATTTAAATCACTACCTTTTGCCTGGATTATACCAATTTCCACTTAACTGTTTCCTGCCTCAATCCTTCCCCGTAACTCAGAGTGTGTTCTCTACTTAACAGCCAGAATATTCACTTTAAAAGTTATATCATGTCACTCCTTTGCTTAAAACTCCCAAATGGCCACCATTTTTCTCAAAATAAAAGTAAAAAAAACACACAAAGCTTGCAAGAGCCTTCATGCTCTACTAGCTGCCCCTGGGACCTCACTTTCCACCTCTTTAACTCCCTGCTAATCTCTGCACATGACTTTCTTGTTCAACGTTTTACATACTGTTCTGTTTGGACCATTTTCCCCCTATATATCCATATGGCTCCCCTTCCCATTACTTTCCACTGTCTTCTAAAACTAGACATGGCACTAGTTGGTTTTGAAAAGCAGCCTCCGCTGTCTTATCTGAGGCTGGGCTCAGAGGCCCTTCTCGCCCTCAGGGCACTTGTGCTTCATCATCCCACAGAGAGAGAGAAAAATGCAAGAAGTAGCTGGCCAAGGAGTGGCGCCAGTGAGTGATGATGGAGCCAAGACCAAAGTCACCAGTTAAGACTGCCAAAGGATTTGGTAAAACTCTCTTCCATAAAAATAACCGTAACAATAATAAAAGCATTTGAAGACTTTGAAAACTACTTACAAAGAAAGAGGACAAAGTTCAAGGTTAAAGAAATTAAATTAACTTATTGAAAAACAGTTAAATAAAAAGGAGAGTTTAATTTTTTCCATGAGAAAACAGACATGTACATTCTAGTCCTCCTGATGAATCAAGAATATGTAATGCAGAAATGTAGCACACTGTGAAGATCCGCGTAAAATCACTAGCTACAAAGAACTCTGGAAAACATTTTAAGAGTGCAACACAAAGCATCAGGCAGGTTATGGCCTTGCTCTTCTCTCAATTATGACAAACTATTTAATATGAAAGCTATATTGAGACACGTAAATCCCCTGAACTCCTTGGGAAAAAAAAATCTCAATCTGATAATAATTATTTATTCATAATTTCACAATAGTATAAGCATTCCCCAAATAGATAATCCAAGATTAAAATATAGGCATGATTCAATATTAATATGCAACTGACTTGGCTCTCAGTCCTCCTGTAACCTCTCAATTCATACTCTAGAGTATAGACCTTTTTAGCACGCCAGTTTGCAACGAACCAGCAATGCAAAACAGAATGGCCAACTGTTCCTCTGTTAGTAACAAATGTGCTAATATGTACTAGTTTAAACTTGATCTATCAGTGAGTCAATGAACCATGAAGGGTGGGGGTTAATCAGAGTGTTCTCCAAACAAAGGCTCGTGAGAGCAGCGGGGACGCCACTCCCAGACTCACATCTGTGCTGTTTTGAGTGCAGCATGATGGAAATGGCATGGTGTTCATCAAAGTTAAGAGCCCAGAACCTTGTTATAGTATTGGGTATACTCACAACTGTTTTATACAAAAAAGCAACCAAATTGTTGCAAAAATAAAACCCAAACACAGGAAATAAAGACCTCAATTAACCACAATTCTCAGGCGCTATTAATATTAAACTATGCCCAGTTAATATGTAACAGGGATGGTAAAGCCTTTCACACACGAGATACGACAACTTCCCAGCAGGGTGCAGAAATAGAGATATTTTATATTAGGAGATTTATGTGAAAATTCATTAACTTCATTTCACTATCAGCAAAAGTTTATTGATGCACATCTTTACACACACATGAAAATAATTTCAAGGCTATAGTCTACTCAAATAAATCCAGTAACTTCTGAACTCACATGCAGCCCACCAATGTGAACATCTCTAACAGGTGAGACAGGCTCAACTGCAATTAGTAGAAAGAATCACCTATTGCCAAAAATAGTCAACCCCAATACTTCAATATTTTAATAACAAAGTAGTCAAGACTAGAGATAAAGCAAGAACGAAGAGAAAGAGGAGCAAAGAAAAAGAGATTTCAACCAATTACATCACCCATTTATTTTTATCAGATTATTATCTTCATACAATGAATTATTGATTTTGGAAGATGCTATAGAGTAGACCTATTTCACTACACCACTTTCTCCAATTAAAAATTCAGAGAGGTCTACTACGAGATGGAGATGTAGGAACACCTTGAACTCAGACACACCAAATCTACACCTATTTATAGACCAATTCCTCCCCTGAAGAAGAACTAAGAGCTATCTGAACAGCTTCTGCACAATAAGCAAATGACAGGAGAGATGATGAAACAGTAACCAAAAGAACTCCTACCCCTGACACTGAACTGCAGGGGGAAGGGTAGTACAGAGACCAGATCCCTCTGCTCTGGGGCACAGAAAAAAAGCCCTGGCTTTAAAAAGCAACTAGTATATAAAAGACCCAGCCCTCGAACCCTGCCAAATGTCCAAATGTCAAGAGAGCTGCGGAAACTCACCCTGGGTTGGAGGGGCTGGTGACCACCACGATTTATACTCCTCCTTGCTTGATAGTAAACAAACAAACAAACAAACAAAAAGCCGCTGTTTAAAAGATCAACTAGAACATCAAGGAATAAGCCCTAGAACCCTGCTGTATTATGGAGGAGCTGCTGGAACTTTCTGGGCTGAAGGAGCAGGTAAGCACCATGGTTTGTTTTTCCCCTTGACCTTCGTAATGTGGATGGGAACAGGATCTGAGCACCCAAGCCCGCCTACCACCTAAGTACCTAAGTGAGCCCTGGGCCCTTAGCCCATGCCAGCCCCAGCCATCCCACCACTGGGACATGCCTGGTCAGCACTCACTACAGCTCCAGCCATCACACAAAGGTGACACAGACACAAAGCACCCAGAACAGTCCAGGCCCATACCACCATAACTTCAGACAGCTTGCTAGGGTATCCCCTGACACAGAAGTGCTCCAGGACATCTTAGCTGACCCCTGCTTCAACTCTAGCTGCCCAGCCAGGGTGCTCCCTGCACAGAGCACCCTGGGAAACTCCAACGCATGCCCACCTCAATTCCAGCTACCCTGCCAGGGCACCCCTTGTGCAGAGCACCCCAGGTCACCCTAGCTTGCACCCACTTCAGTTTCAGCTGTCCTGCCAGGGTACCTTCACTGTGGAGAGCTCCAGGACCGCCCCAGTCCAAATCCACTTTAGCTACCCACTGTCCTGCCAGGGCGCCCCTTGAGCAGAGTATCTGGGACCCCCCACCCTGTCCCATGCTCCACACCTTGGCTCCAGCAACCCCACCAGGGTACCCTGTGCACAGAGACTCCTAGAAACACCATTATACCCACTTTACCTTCAGCTATCTGGGCAAGGCACATAGAGCCCTGGGACACCCAGCTTGCACCCACTTCCACTTCAGCTGTCTTTCCAGGGTACCCCCTTCATGGAGAGACCAGGTACCACATGAGTGCATGCCCACTATAGCTTCGGCTGTCCTGCTAGGGTACCCTCTGTGTAAAGCCCCAGAACCCTCTCCATACAGTATGCATACACTTCAGTTTTAGCTGTCCAGCCAGACCACCAACTGCAGGAGAGCCCTAGGACATCCCCGACCCTCCCACCCACCCACCCAGCTTCCACAGCACTTCAGTTTTAGCTGTTCTGCCAGGGTAACCACTATACAGAGAGCCTCAGGACCACCCTGGCCTACATCCATTTCAACTCTGGCCATCCCACCAGGGTAGTCCCAGCAGAGAATGCCCCATAACCCTCAGCCTACACCAACTGTAGCTACAGCCAGCCAGGAAAAGTCACCAGGCACACACAGCCTACACAGGGCATGACCATACATAAGACCATTCCTTCAAGTTTAGAAGTACCTGTTCTAATTCATAGAAACAGCAAGTCAAGCAGAAGGGGGAGACAGGAGAACATGCACCAAACAAAAGAACAAGACAAAACAAAACCTCAGAGAAAGAACTAAATGAAACAGAGATAAGCAATATGCCTGATAAAGAGCTTAAAGTAATGACTGTAAAAATGCTCAGAGAAGAGTGGAAGAACTCAATGAGAATTTCAACAGAGAAAAACTTAAAAATCAGAGTAGAAGAATAACTGAAATAAAAAATACACTAGAAGGAATCAACAGATTAGTAGATGCAGAAGAATGGACCAGCAATCTGGAAGGCAGGGTAATGGAAAGCAGCTAAGCTGAACAGCAAAAAGAAAAGAAGAATTTTAAAAACTGAGGATAAGTTAGGGGATCTCTTGGACAACATCAAGCAAACAAACACTTGCATTACAGAAACCCCAGAAGGAGGAGAGAGAGAAAGGAGCTGAAAACTTCCCTAACCTGGGGAAGAATGTAGACATCCAGGTTCAGGAAGCACAGAGAGTTCCAAAAAAGATGAACCCAAGGATATCCACACCACAACACATAATAATCAAAATGTCAAAGGTTAAAAATAAAATCAAAAGCTCAAGAAACAAGTGTTGGCCAGAATGTTCAGAAAAAAGAACCCTTGTGCACCACTGGTGGGAATGTAAACTGATGCAGCCACTATAGAAAAATAAAAACAGAATTTCTTTTTTTAAAGACTTTATGTAATTTATTTGTAAGAGAGAGAGTGTGTGCAAAAGCAGGGAGAGTAGCAGGCTGAGGGAGAAGCAGGCCCCCTGCTGAGTAAGGAGCCCAAGGAAGGACTCTATCCCAGGACCCTGATTTGAGCCGAAGGCAAATGCTTAACTGACTGAGCCACCCAGGCATCCCAAAGAGAGCATTTTTAAAGGAGCATAAGCAAAAAGTTATATACAAGGGAAATCCCTTAAGGTTTTCAGCTGATTTTATAGAAAAACTTTGAAGTGGCACGATTTATTCAAAGTGCTATAAGGAAAAAACCTACAACCAAGAATATTTTACCCAGCAAGATTATTACCCAGAAATGAAGAAGAGATAGTTTCCCAGACAAAAAAAAGTTAAGCGAGTTTATCACCGCTAAACTGGCCTTACAAGAAAGGTTAAAGGGACTTCTTTAACTGGAAAAGAAAAGGTCATAATTAGACTGAGAAAATTATGAATAAAAAATTAAAATATGACAACATATATGTAAAATGCAGGGGGAAACAAAAATGAAGGTTTTTTGGAATGTGTTCAAAACATACTGTTCCTTTAAAACAAAGACTATAACAAGAGACAAAAAAGGGAATTACAAAATGATGAAGGGATCAATCCAATTAGAGGATATAACAATTTTAATTATTTATGCACCCAACATTGAAAGCACCTAAATAGATAAAGCAAATATTAAAAGACATAAAGGGAGAAACTGATGGGAATACAATAATAGTAGGGGATTTTAACATCCCATTTACATCACTGGGTAGATCATCCAAACAGAAAATCAACAAAGAAAACAGTGGGTTTGAATGACACATTAGACCAGATGGACCTAACAGATATATATATGGAACATTCCATCCAAAACCAGAAGGATGCACATTCTTTTCAAGTGCACATGGCACATGTTCCAGGATAGATCACATGTTAGGTCACAAAACAAGTCTCAGTACATTTAAGAAGACTGAAATCATATCACGAATCTTTTCCCAACCACAAGATTATGAAACTAAAAATCACAAGAAAAAAAAACTAAAATAAAACCAAAAAACAAAAAACAAAAAAACCCCACAAATGCATGGAGACTAAATGACATTTGACTAAACCAATGGGTCAACAAAGAAATCAGAGAAATCAAAATATACAGACAAATGAAAATAATAACAGTGGTCCAAAATCTTTGAGATGCAGTGAAAGCAGTTCTAAGAGGAAACTTTATAGTGATATAGGCATACCTCAAGAAACGAGGAAAATATCAAATAAATAGCTTTACACTGAAAGAAACTAGAAAAAGAACAAAGCTCAAGGTGAGTGGAAGGAAGGAAGGAAAGATCAGAGCAGAAATAAAGAACATAGGGACCCAAAAAAAAAAAAAATCAAGGACACCAAGGTCTGATTCTTTGAAAAGGTAAACAAAATTGGTAAGATGTATCAAGAAAAAAATTAAGAGAAACTAAATGAATAAATAAAATCAGAAACAAAAGAGAATAACTCATACCACAGAAATACAAGAGATTATTAAGAGACCACTATAAAACATTATATGCCAACATATTGAACAACCTAGAAGAAATGGATAAATTTCTAGAAGCATAATCTTTCAAAACTGAATCAGGAAGAAATTGAAAATCTGAACAGACCAATTACTAGTAATTAAATTGAATTGGTAATCAAAAAACTACCAACAGTTCAAAGTCCAGGACCACATGGATACACAGGTGAATTCTACCAAACATTTAAAGAATTGTATCTATTCTCAAACTATACCCAAAAAAAAAGAAAGAAAGAAAAGAGAAAAGAAAAGAAAAAGAGGAGGAAGGAAAGCTTCCAAACACTTTCTATGAGGTCAGAAATACACTGATACCAAAACCAGGCAGACATCACAAAAAAAAAAAAAAAAAGGAAAGGAAAACTACAGGCCAATATCCCTGATGAACATAGATGAAAAATGCTCAACAAAATATTAGAAAACTGCATTTAACAACATTAAAAAAGGATCATTCACCATGAGCTAGTCGGATTTATTCCAGGGATGCAAGGATATTTTAGTATATGTAAACCTGATATAGTATATTAACAAAATGAAGGATAAAAAAAAAAATCAAATGGTGGGACACCTGGGTGGCTCAGTAGATTAAGCATCTGCCTTCGGATCAGGCCATGTTCTCGAAGTCCTGGGACTGAGTCCCACGTTGGGCTTCCTGCTCAGCAGGGAGTCTGCTTCTCCCCCTGCTCCTCCCTCTGTTTGTGCTCATGCTCACTTGCTCTCCCTCTCTCAAAAATAAATAAAATCTTTTAAAAAATTGTTTAAAAAATCAAATAGGGGGCGCCTGAGTGGCACAGCGGTTGGGCATCTGTCTTCGGCTCAGGGCGTGATCCTGGCGTTACGGGATCGAGCCACACGTCGGGCTCCTCCACTATGAGCCTGCTTCTTCCTCTCCCACTCCCCCTGCTTATGGTCCCTCTTTCGCTGGCTGTCTCTATCTCCGTCAAATAAATAAAAAATCTTTTAAAAAAATAAATAAATAAATAAATAAATAATCAAATAGTTATTTCAATAGATGTAGAATTTTGTCAAATGGTTTTTCTGCATCTGTTTATAATTTAAAAAAGCTGCCAACTCAGTGGGTTTATAGAGAACGTACCTCAACATAATAAAGGCTATGAATGAAAAACCCACAGCTAACATCATACCTAGTGGTGAAAACTGAGTTTTCCCTCTAAGGTCAGGAACAAGACAAGGATGTCTGCTCTTGCCACTTTGATTCAACATAGTACTCAAATTCTAGCCACAGTGATCAGACAAGAAATAAAAGGCATCCATATTGATAAGAAGTTAAACTGTCACTATTTTTACATGACAAGACACCATATGTGGGTAACTCCAAAGACTTCAAAAAAGTAATAGAAAAAATGTCACAAAGTTACAAGATACAAAATTAGTACCCAGCAATCAATTGCATTTCTATACACTAATAACAAAGTAGAGAAAAATTCAGAAAACAATTCATTTATAATTGCACCAAAAAGAATAAGACACCTAGAAAAAACTTAACCAAGGAGGTGAAAGACCTGTATTCTGAAAACAACAGAACAGTGATGAAACAAACGGAAGACAACACAAACAAATGGAACAATATTCCATGTTCATAAATTTGAAGAATATTGTTAAAATGTCCATACTACCCAAAGCCATCTACAGATTCAATGCAATCCCTATCAAAATACCAGCAGCATTTTTCAAAGAACTAAAATACTGCAATTAATATTGAACCATAATAGACCCAAACTTGCCAAAGCAATCTGGAAAAAGAACAAAGCTGGGCATATCACAACACCAAATTTCAAGATACACTACAAAGCTGTAGTAATCAAAACAGTATAGTACTGGCACAAAATAGACATAGATCAATAGAACAGGACAGAGAGTCCAGAAATAAGCCCATTATTATATGGGTCAATTAGTCTGTGACGAAATGGCAAGAATATACAATGGAGAAAAGACCATATCTTCAATAAACAGTTCTGGGAAACTGAACAGCTACATGCTGAAGAACGAAACTAAACTACTTTTTCACACTCTACACAAAAATAAACTCAAAATGGATTGAAGATCGGAAACCATGAAACTCTTAGAAGAAAACATAGGCTGTAATTTCTTTGACATAGGCTACACCAACATTTTTCTGGATGTCTCCTTGGGCAAGAAAAACAAAAGCAAAAATAAACTATTGGGACTATACCAAAATAAACAGCTTTTTCACAGTGAAGGAAACCATGAACAAAATGGAAAGTCAACATATTGAAGGGAAGAAGGTATTTGCAAATGCTATATCTGATAAGGGGTTAATATCCAGAATATGTAAATATATAAAGAATTTATACAGCTCTATAAAAAAAAGAATCCAGTTGAAAAAATGGGCAGAGGACCTGAATACATATTTTTCCAAAGACATACAGATGACCAACAGATACAAGAAAAGATGCTCAACATTACTAATTAATAGGTACATGCAAAACTAAACCGCAAGAAATAGATATCACCTTATACATATCAGAATGGCCAGAATCAATAAGACAAGAATAAGGATGTGGAGAAAAAGAAACCCTCATGCACTGTTGGTAGGAATGTAAATTGACCCAGCAACTGTGGAAAACAGTATAGAGATTCCTTAAGAAGTTAAAAATAGAAATAAAATATCCAGTAATTCCACTACTGGGTATTTACCCAAAGAAAACAAAAACACTAATTCAAAAACATAGATGCCCCCAGATGTTTAGTGCACCATTATTTACAATAGCCAAGAAATGAAAGCAATCCAAGCATCCCTCAGTAGGCGGATAAAGACGATGTGCACTCGCGTGCGCACACACGAATATTACTCATCCACAAAAAAGGATGAGATTTTGTCATCTGTAACAACATGGATGGACCCAGAGGGTATCATGCTAAGTGAAAGAAAATGGAGAAAGACAAATACTATATGATTTCACTTACATGCGAAATTTTAAAAAACGAATGAATAAATAAACAGAAAACAGACTCATAAATACAGAGAACAAACTGATGGTTTCCTGGAGCAGGTGGGCAAAATGGCTGAAGGAGAGTGGGAGATACAGGCTCCTAGTTGTGGAATGAGTGAGTGACGGGAATATAAGGTACAACATAGGGAATACAATCAATGGTATTTTAACAGCAATGCCTGACAGATGCTAGCTACACTCGTAGTGAGCCGAGTGTATCATCCCAACTTGTGGAATTGCTATATTGCGCACCTGAAACTAATGTACCATTGTGTGTCAACTACACCTCAATTAAAAAAAAAAATCTAGACTGAAAAGCACGTGTTACTGTCTTTAAAAAAGTTTTTTTTCTTTTTTCCTGCTCTGCTCAGAAGTTAATCACAGAATTAGTTAAAATAAATGGCATTTACATGGAACATTGCATCAAAAACTGGGGATGTACTGTATGGTGACTAATATAACAAAATAAAAGTTATTTAAAAAATAAAAACAAAAAATAAATAAATATAAAAATGGTGAAAAAATATATAGCATTTAAATATGATTAACTTTACAAAAATCCAATTTGATAAAATAATTGTACATTCACTCTTCATAAACTATTAAATTATGAAAATGATAGGGAAAAATTTCATGAATATTTTTTAATTCGATGATTTTATCAGTTACAAAGCTTTTTTAATGTATCCTCTCTGGATTACATATAAATAAGTAGATGTGCCTTTGAGAGAGTTTTTAGGTATCTGCAGGACTTCAAAAAAATAATACAGTTTTTAGTATTCCAAGAACATATGTTTCACTGTAAAAAGATTCTTGAAAAAGTTTATGTACTGAAAAATGTGTTGTCCAAGAAAAACCTGAGCTGAACAGTAAAGTGGTAAAAACAGATCTTATTCAAAACTGTTCCAACAGGAGGAGAGAGACCTCCGTATATACAGCATGGGCAACCAGGAATTTATAGCCAAGGAGCAGGGTGGGGTCAGCGGATGGAAAGTTACTAAGAGGAAACATCAGAGGTAAAGGGGATTCTGACTCAAACTACTTAACAGAATTCTTGTGGAAGACAGCCGGTGATCAGATATGGGGTGGTGGGGGGGAGGAATCTGATTAGACATTAAGAGTCAATAGGTAAGGGGCGGGGCGGGGGGGTCCTGTTAAACGGATTTAGCAGGGTTCTTGCAAAAAAATGTATTTTTACAAGGCAGTGTACAGATGTGCCTAGCGAAATTTTAAGAGTCTGATACTTAAATAAAATTAGCCCTGTATTATACATAATAATATGTGTTTCCAAAAGTCTAACAATTCAGTATAAGAAAACAGAAGGGAAAAAAATCTAAAGTATACTCTCCATCAAAATGATACTGACTTAGGACTTTTGTTCTGGGAGATTATGGCAGCTGCCTGAAGCAAATTTTGCCATGTAAGCTCTGGTCCAAGATGTCGGCTCTTCCTAAGTTTATTTATAAATGTAATGTGCTCTCAATAAAAATACCAAGTTTTATTTTCCAAATCTAGACAAGCTCTTACTAAAGCATTTATCTAAAAATTAACCTGCAAAAATAGGGAGAAACACTGGAGGTGGTGGGGTGGGGAGGTCTATTAGAAGAACTAGTCCTACCAAGTAATGAAACGTACTGCAAAATCTCTTTAAAATAAGCATTGGCAAATGACCCAGTGGGATAGGGTGGGGAAAAAAGCCTGTAAATGAATACATATAGAAATTCTGTATATGATAAAAGTGGTATCTCAAAACTCTGAAACAAAGACTTTATAGTAAGTGGTGTTAGGACAACTGGAGGATTATTTGGGAGAAAAAGTAAGATCCATACCTTGCACTACATACAAAATAAGCCCCAAATAAATTAGAGATCTAAAATTAAACTTTACAAGTGCTAGAAGAAAACATGAATGAAGTTCTCTATAACCTGGTGTAAAGAAAGGCTTTCTGCTAGGACTCAAATACCAGATGTAATAAAGAAAAACAGTGACAAGCTTGACAACATAAAAATTTTAAAACAAACACTTTGAATCTGAAGTCACTACAAGAAAAGTTAAGGAACAAACTATGTATCAGGAGAAAAATATTTGCAAAACTCTTCACAGAAAAAGGCTAATATAAAGAACTTTTAAAAATTAAGGAACAAAAAGACAAGTATTATAGGGAAAAAAAGGCAAATGATATGAAGACAATTCACATGATATTTAAAATGGCCCTTAGACATATGAAAAGATGTTCAACTTTATCCCTAACGTTTAAAAAATGCAAATTCAAACTACATTAGCACGCTGTTTCTCACCAATAACACTGGAAAATTTCTAAAGCACGGAAGTACAACCTGTTGGTGAGGAAAGTCACTTTCATACACTGCTTGTAAACATGAAGAATGGTACGAATTCTATGGTAGGGAACTTGCCAATACCTAGTAAATCTACACATGCCGTCTACCTTTTAACTCAGAAGTCTTCTCTAAAGTTACCTTCAAGATACAATATGTACAAAATTATTTCTTGCAGATTTTGTGACTGCAGATATCAGCAACAATCAAAACACCCAAACATGAGAAAGTAATGAATAAAGTATGGTACAGACCACACAATGGAGTTTTAGGCAACTATAAAAACAAGAAATCCCAACAAAGCAAAAACAAACAAACAAACAAAAACAACGAGCTTTCTATGAAGTGGTTTTCAGTATATGTAGTTAGGTGAAAAAAGCAAAGTACAGAAGACCTTATATTGTATGCTACTTTTTATATAAGAAAGGAATTTCAAGACTCCGTAGTTCTGGTAATTTTGCCAAAAGACACGTAAGATAATCCAGAAACTAACAGAATTGATATTTAGAAGAGGGATGAGGTAAAAGGGATACGGAAGGAGTTTTCTAGGAACATGGTTATGTTCTACATATCCAAAAAAATCTAATTAAATCAATGAAGATGGGGGGGGGACCTAAAACTGAATACAAAGTCAAATGAATAACAACTATTAGGAAGGGGGAAAAGGGCTAATCCATATAATTTTTGAGCACAGTACTTGAAATGTATTTTAACTTGAAATTGAAAACACACTGAAATTTTAAAATTTCTTGTATACAAAATGTAACATACAATATAAGGTCTTTTGCACATTGCTTTTTTTTTTTTTCCACCTAACTACACATACTGAAAATCACTCCTTATCAACTTGATGGGGAACTCACTGTTTTTTGGTCTAAGGGGCCAAAAAAAGGCAAAAACAAACAAAACTGCCAACAAATCTTGACCTCATTTTGGTAGGATCAGTTTTCATAGTGGTATGGTCGCAGCTATTCTGAAACTCTCTTGTCACTACTGTACGATTGAGCATGTGGACAAATGTGTTGCTGTTGGGAATCAGAGTTCTTCCTATGGATAAAAGGAGATACAAATATGGAAAGGAGATAAACAAGGAAGACAACAGGACTGGATTACAATTACACTTACCTATATAAAATCCCGATTTCTATTCAGTATTTCCTAGCTCTACTGATGCGAGACCCTGGACGTTATGGCATCCTAAGAGGAATGTGCATACCCCACAGTCAGATTTTGGTTTCCCAATACCATTCCCCCCACAAAAGGAACCACAACTCAATGGCTGATTCCAGGGCTGGGGCAGGTGAGGAACAATAAAAGCCTAGAATAGCCTGTTGTGCCAAGAAGCGAAGAAATGCTTCCAAATTGAAGGAAACAGGTTGAAAGAACATAGAAGCCAGCTTTAAAAGGTTCCTGAAAACGTCATCATTTCTATACCTCCAAGGAAACTCCATTTGCCTAAAAGAGAACTGCTTATCTCTGCCTAAACCTGGCTCCTTCATTTCGTTCAAGGCACTCGGATCTACCAATGCAAGAAATCAGAGTCCTCTTTCTCGCTCTTAATTGAGCTGATTTCATGATAAAAACATTTTTTTTTACTCCTGAGTCTGACATCTAACACTGCCAGATCAATTTCAGTCATTACTGTTTATAGATATCCTAGTCAACTACAGGAAAATCTTAGCAGTTGCCTAACATTAATATGAGCTTATTGTTTTAACTAAAAGTCAAATCCTAAATGATTTAGAACCAAGCAGCACTTAAACATATAGAGCACAGATAACATGTGTATTAACTGTAAATAACTGCTTTGTTGGCATCCATCACTTCTTGAGTTTTTACATATTTGATCCCTAATTAGACATGCAGCCAGGGAAGGTGTTATAAGGATAGCAGGATCTGACCAATATACCAAAAATAGGAGCTCATAGAGTTCACCAGGTTAAAATTACATTTTCTTTGAAGAAACATTACTGACTATGGAATATGCCTTCTAACTTTTACAGCATCATGATAGTATGGTGGGCTAAGAACATGGGCTGGGGAGCCAAACTCAACAATTCAACAATTTTACGGTTATGTGACCATGTGCAAACTCTCTACACATCGGTCTTTTCCCCCATCTCAAAAATAGTAATGATAATAGTACCCATCTCAAGGATATTGTGGAAATTAACATCAGTTGGTATATGTGCAATATGACAATGATGGTAATATTGATGAATTCTATTGGTATATTAGTATATATTCATTCTATAGGGAACTGACAGTGCCTCTCATCCTCCCCTCTGAGAAGATGATGCTTAAACTTACTTTTGAAGGGCTAAAAGGTTTGGGAATATAAATTCTAGAGGAGCTCAACAAACACTTGGCAAGCTATGTGACAAGAACAGTTATCCTTTATTGAGTGCCCACAGTTTGACCCACATTACACATTTAAGTATTGCAATAACTTGGCTAGGTTGTCATTATCAACTTCATTTTATAGATAGGAAGCCAAAGGCTCAGTGAAGTTATGAAGTAAAATACACAGTAAGTAAGTGGCTAGGAACCAAACCTTGATTACCCACATAAAAATCCCATTGGTCACAATGACTCATTCATAAACCCAGCAAAGATAGACTTTCCATTCATTTAAGTACAAGGAGGACAAAAAGAAGAGCCAGCCATGCTGTCATCGTAGAGTGATCATCCTTTCCACCCATCCATTCTGTCGGGACTAAGTCGTCACCCTATTTCTGACAGATTGATTAGTATCCATGGTAAGCAGCTTAAGTTTCAAAACAACTTGTGGAGTCTGAACTCAAAAGTCTTTATGCATAGCAAAACGGAAATATTTTTGATATGATGGACACTTTTGAATGAAGAACAACACTTTCTGGAAGAAAAACATTAGTAAAAGCTGGGCAAGTATCCTGTCAGACTGTTTTCAACCTTCCAGTCTTGCTGCTCCAAACTCGGGGAATAGGAAACTCTCTCCCCTTAGATTGCACAGGGTCCTCTCCTTTGCCAAGATCAAAGCTTCAGTATTACCTGGTTTTCCCAGCTGACCAATTTCATCTGATTCTCGTCTTCCAGAAGTTCTTCAACCTACATAGCCCATTGATGTCATCCCTCCCAATACTACCACAGACTTTTAAAATATACATATTTGACAATAATATATTTAGTTCCAAATACATGGCACAGTCCATTACACTTTGTCTCTTAAGAAACCAAGACTACTCTTTTAAAACAATACATTAAGGTTTTAAATCTTTCTTTGGAGAGGCAGTACAGTATAGTGAAAACCCGGTGAATTTTTGAGTTAGAAAAGCATGGGTTGGAGTCTTACTCCAGCACTTTATAACTGTGTGACCCAGTGCAAGTCAATTAATCCCTCAGAGTTGTTTCCTTAGCTATCTGTAGGGATTTTAAGAATCTTGACCATGATCAACGTGTTGCGATCAAGATGAAATGAGTTAAAAGCATCCGGGACAGTGCGTAACGCACACCAGAGAAGCAATATATTCAGTTCACTTCACCAACATTCACTGAGTTAGGCAAACATTTGTAACATAGCAAACATTTATAGAGTACTTACAATATGGAAATACCAATTGCACATGCTTAAGAAATCTGTGCTCGGAAGAGCTTACAGTCTAATAAGGTATCACCTACATATGCCGACAATTAGAATGGAAGCAACTATCGGTTCCATCAGAAGAACGAAAAGTGCTACCAAACCAGAAAGAGACAAGTGCCTGATTCTGCTGTGTGGCTCAGCTTTGGAGAGGATTTGCTGGGGACACCACCTAAACTGCAAACTGGACTTCACTGGACAAACAGAAGATGATAGAAACAGGTAAGTAACCTTTGCCACTTACTCAGCAAGTGGGAAGGCACTGCGGGAAAGAGAACACGGCCTGACATCAGATGCTGCAGAGAGCCCAGGAACCCGAGCACACGTGTAGGCTTCGCTCTGCCCACCTCTTCCCTTTTCATTAGAAAAGCAACTACCGTGTATAACTAGTAGAAACAGAAGATACACTTTTTCAAATTTCACAAGTTTCCACTTAAGGTAATTTTCCAAAGAAAAAAAATAAAAATAGGTGTTTTCTCTTTAATGAGGGTAAGGGCAAAAAAATGGTTAATTTGAAAATCCTATCACCACGTTTCAGCATGTAGCCATCGCAAATATCCAACTACCTGCCTCAAACAGCAACAAATATATTCATACAAGATTATAATTCCTGGAGTTACACATAATATCTATATAAATAACACACAATTCCATTAGCATTAATGGTAGTCTAATGAATGCCAGGGGGCTTAATAATAATTTGTCACTTAATATGAAATATTATGCACATCCTACTTATACATACTGTGAGGATGCTGCTTTATTACTTTTTTACTTCATTTCTTTGCAGTGAAAAAGTTGTTAAATGACAATCCATTATACTCTCATCTAAGGACTGATGCAACTTTTAATCTCTCGTGTAGGCTTACAGCATTTGTGATTTGCTTAAGAAACTCTAAACATAAAGCCTAGAAATCAGTCACAAACCATTATTTTTATGTGTTTTAAAATCCTTTAATAAAAAAAACTATCTTTTTCATAGGTGCATGCCTAATTCATTTCAAGGCATCTGAGAAACCTCAATAATGGTGAAAGTCATGAAGGAATTTTTTTTTTAAGATTTTATTTATTTATTTGACAGAGAGAGACAGCCAGCGAGAGAGGGAACACAAGCAGGGGGAGTGGGAGAGGAAGAAGCAGGCTCCCAGCGGAGGAGCCCGACACGGGGCTCGATCCCAGGACCCTGGGATCACGCCCTGAGCCGAAGGCAGACGCTAAAGGACTGAGCCACCCAGGCGCCCCAGGAATTCTTTTTTAGGATTAAGAAATGCATTATAGGGGCGCCTGGGTGGCACAGCGGTTAAGCGTCTGCCTTCGGCTCAGGGCGTGATCCCGGCGTTATGGGATCGAGCCCCACATCAGGCTCCTCTGCTATGAGCCTGCTTCTTCCTCTCCCACTCCCCCTGCTTGTGTTCCCTCTCTCACTGGCTGTCTCTATCTCTGTCAAATAAATAAATAAAATCTTTAAAAAAAAAAAAAAAAAGAAATGCATTATAATGTCACTGCTCACCTAACTGTTGGGGTAAGTGTTAGAACTCCAAGAATCTAGAGTTCTGAATCATAATGCTGGGGGGGGGGGGGGACACTATATGGTGAGAATCTTCAAACAAGACAATATAGCTCTTTCCTTCTAAGAAAAGAATTTTAAGTCTTTTTTTCCAGGACAGCATCTGAACTGTACAGTAAATATATTTAAGAACTGTAGAACATACCACTAACCTGGTAGGTGACAGCACATGAGCTAAGGGCTCATGCTGTAGATGCAGGTGGATCTGGATTTGTCCCCAGCTCCTTCACCACATATTAGCTGTTTAACCTCAGATTAGCAAAATTGTAAACTATTTTAAGCCTTAGTTTTCTCATGTATAAACTAAGAGATAATGAGTATATTAAAAATTTAATTATGCTATTTGCCGTCATGCATTATTTTAATTCCTCAAACCTCAAAACAAAACCCGTAATATTCCCCTTTTTACATGAGAATATGTTTGTAGTTCTTGAAACTATAAGGATTTAATGAGATAATTAATAAAAATTACTTGCAAAAGTGGCAAATCAATGCTTAATAAACATCAGTTATTATCAAGATTTAAAATTTTTAAATAATGACTTCTCTATAATCTAGTAAAGGAAGAAATGTTAACTAATTTATTTAACAGCATGAAAACTTTATGTAACATATTACTGGAAATATTTAAAGAAATCCTTATTTAGCCTTTGAATATAATCACGTGGTAAAATGTGACAAAGCATACCTAAATGTTTTCCCCAGAGAAGGAATTTCATTTTACAAAAGGCATAGACAAAAGGACTTTCATCTAGCACAAGAATTTGAAATGTATCAGAAACAACTTGAGAACATACCTCTTAACTCCTATTCTCAAGATACTCCGTCAATGATTGCAGCAGGGATATAATTTTCTTCTATAAAATACCAATTAGTTGTTTTAAAATATAATTATAGTCAATTACATGCAAAAACATATTCCTCCCTTAGGATGAAAATGCTACAGAGGCCAATAAGAAGCTCTTGGGAAGATGGTCCTGTGTCACTCATGCCAAGTACAAAAAACATCATGAGCTTCTTTAGAATGAATTCTAACTTGCCTTCACCTGAAGAAGTAATGGTTATGAATTAGAGCGGATGCTAGTAAGAAAGAAACTTCAGGGGGCAAGAGAAACTCTTGGCATGCCTCCGTCAGTCTTTACCAGGCTCTTGTGAACCAATACAAAGGCAACAGTCTTAGAAAATAAGTGATAATCTTACATGACTCAGGAATAGGTATTGGTTAACCTTTAAGAATATTTAACATAGCAAGAATAAGAATATACCTATAATTTATCCCTGCAAAGATACATTTTTAAGTGTGGAGTACAGAGTTTTACATATGTTCACTAAACCAAACTCTGTTCATATCTTTGACATTTGTGAGTTTTGGCCTTGACAACACCTTAAAACCTCAAGGACCTTACGAACACTGATGCTTGATCCACTAAGAGCGGTTTTATCAAAACCTCTGAATTCTCAGAATTGGGAATAGCAAAGTCTTAAGAAGAATGAATTTTTTTAAAAAAATGAAATTAATACATATATGCAATAGCAAAAATGTTATCCTTTACAGTTGCACCCTATTCTTTTATGTTTTAATTTTTTTTTCTTTTTTTAGAGGTGGGGAGGGGCAGAGGGAGAGGGAGAGAGAGAATCTTAAGCAGGCTCCATACCGGGTGTGGATCCAAGGTAGGGCCCAGTCTCACAACCCTGAGAGACCACTACCTGAGTCAAAAATCAAGATGGCGGGGCGCCTGGGTGGCACAGCGGTTAAGCGTCTGCCTTCGGCTCAGGGCGTGATCCCGGCATTGTGGTATCGAGCCCCACATCAGGCTCCTCCGCTATGAGCCTGCTTCTTCCTCTCCCACTCCCCCTGCTTGTGTTCCCTTTCTTGCTGGCTGTCTCTATCTCTGTCAAATAAATAAATAGAATCTTAAAAAAAAAAAAATCAAGATGGGTATTAAGGAGGGCACATATTGCATGGAGCTCTGGGTGTTATTCTCAAACAATGAATCATGGAACACTACATCAAAAACTAAAGATGTACTGTATGGTGACTAACATAACATATTAAAAATTTTTTTTAAAAAATAAACAAATCTTTCTGGGGCGCCTGGATGGCACAGCGGTTAAGCATCTGCCTTCAGCTCAGGGCGTGATCCCGGTATTATGGGATCGAGCCCCACGTCAGGCTCCTCTGCTATGAGCCTGCTTCTTCCTCTCCCACTCCCCCTGCTTGTGTTCCCTTTCTCGCTCGCTGTCTCTATCTCTGTCGAA
Source organism: Ursus arctos (assembly GCF_023065955.2). NCBI lineage: Eukaryota > Metazoa > Chordata > Mammalia > Carnivora > Ursidae > Ursus > Ursus arctos. The sequence continues at coordinate 59,738,417 of NW_026622763.1, forward strand.
TGAATAAATAAAATCTTTAAAAAATAAAAATAAATAAATAAAAATAAACAAATCTTTTAAAAAAAAAAATCAAGAGTTGGATGCTTGGGGCACGTGGGTGGCTCAGTTGGTTAAGGGTCTGCCTTCAATGCAGGTCATGATTCCCGAGTTCTGGGATCAAGCCCCGCATCGGGCTCCCTGCTCAGCGGGGAGTCTGCTTCTCCTTCTCCTTCTGCTGCTTCCCCTGCCTGTGTGCACACACACTCATACTCTCTCCCTCTCTGCCAAATAAAATCTCAAAAAAAAAAAAAAAAAAAAAGAGTAGTATGCTAACCAACTGAGCCACCCAGGGGCCCCTAATATTTTTTTAATGTTTTTAATGTACTTTTAATGTACTTATTTCATATTCTCTGCTGAACAACCATGTGAAGTTCTGGGGGGGGTCTACTGCTCAAGTTTGTTATGTCTGGGGACTCTTGTTCACGGTGATTTTTTTTTTACACTACTAATTGCTGGAATGAAACAATGGCTCAAAATGTCCAACTGGTTCAAGATAAATAGTATTTTTTCCTTTACATTATTAAGCAAATTTTGCATGAGCCCTATGTTTCCATGCATTTATATTTTCAGTTAGAAATTTGATGAAATTGGAGGTTGGTTCAAAAAGATTTTCTTTCTAATATGTTACTATCCTTTAAAGAGCTAAGCAGTACTACTAATCATTAAGAATTTAATAGAAACTAGGTTAATTTCACTATTTTTTTTCTCTGAAGGTCCAGCTAGAAAGCAACAAAAAGTTCAAGAAAGAGAAAAAAAATTCCAAACTTTTGAAGTAAACTTTTTAACTCAATTTCAGTCTTTGATTTGATAAAATATAATTCCCCTATCTGCAAAATTATTTGTAAGCAATATATAAAGTTATAGAAAGGAAAAATACATTAAAGTATATATTTAATAAATAACTTTTACTGTAAAGATTAAAATTACACGGACAGTCTCCGAGAGTTCCCAATCTACAGTTTCCATAGTGAGTGTATATTTTGGTAACTCAAAGACATCAGGTCTCTGTGTGCCCAGCAGTCAGCAAAAAAGACATGCATGACAGCTTAAAAATACTACGAGGTTATCATTCCCAGAGATGACTGAATCAGAGATTTCCCAATGCTTTAGTTTTGGAAGCTTTCTTCAAACCAAGCCTTATTCAGTCCCACTAAATGTAAAACATACAAATTAGGAGCTACTCTTGCCCAAGGGTGAGTGACAGGTGCAGGTGAACTCCCATCCAGGAGGCAGGTCCTGGGGAACGGGGTGCTGACACTACAGAGGTCAGCATGAAACCACTATGGGAAGCAGACATCACTTGACTTTTGCTGGACAGAGTACTTCCAGTGGGACCGGACTTTGATATTCACGTGTAAATAAACTGATACATATTTAATCAGTGTCTACATAATTTTAACATATATTGATAGTAAAAACATATTCAAGAGTGACAGGCATAATCTTGATGTCCTGCTCAACGGGTCATAAAACAGTCTTAAATTACTTTTTTAGTGCTTCAAAAGAGAAACCATCCATATTTCAGACATAATGTCTTTGCAGAAAATAACTTGTCCCTAAGGAAACAAGTGTTGCCGATTCAAATAGTGCACAATGAAATGTCTGAAGCTATCATACATCTGACATATAACAACTGCTTATTTTTAAATAATCATTATAATGTTGATCATCAGTTTATTTTTCCTTATAAGTACATCATTTGGCAGCATATCCAAGCAAAACTTCCCATCTTTCTGTTCTCCTGTTAAGAAAAATTCTGCCTGATTCATGATAATATAATAGATATAGCTTGGATTAAAAAAAAACAACATATTTCACCATAATTTTCTTACACAAGACAACATAAATATTAAACAGAATCAATGTTTTAGGAAGCCCTGGCTTTTGCTATCAAAGAAAGTATCCTTTGAAGACCAACGTTATTATCCCATAGGAAACAGACTGGACATTTGGGGGAAACTAGGAAAAATCACTCTTCATAGGGATAAAAAAAAAAAACAAGCATTTAAGTAATTTTTCCATTTTCTCTGTTTTTCATAGCTGAAAACTGAGGGAGGCTGTTGAAATAGAGATCAGGCTACATTATAAAGGCAAAATGTACTCAATTAAACATGGTTTATTTATATTTGCCTACTTCGTGAAATAAGCACTTAGAAATGAAACAGAAAAATATATCAGAAGTAACCCCCAACCAGATACATGCTAAAAATGCCTGTGTTAGTTGTCTCTGGGTAATTATTAAACATTACAAATAAATTAGCAAAACCTAAACATAACAACAAAATTCAGGTTTTAGAACAGGTTTGTTTTGTTTTTTAGACCATGACTTCTGCTTTGTTGCTGTTCTAGCTTTTGTCTTCTCTGCCACCGCCTCCCCCCTTTTTTTTAGAGAGAGAGCATGCATGAACCAGGGAAGTTGGGGGAAAGAGGGGAGTGGCAAAGGGAGAGAGAGAATCTTAAGCAGCCTCGGCACCCAGCTCGGAGCCCAAATGGGGGCTTGACTCAAGACCCCAAGATCATGACCTGAGCCAAAATCAAGAGTCAGATGCTTAACTGACTGAGCCACCCAGGTGCCCCTTCTCTATTTTAATAAATGAGTATCACCCAAGATTCTGTATTTAGCCCTCTGCTTCTTTTTTTTTTTATAACTCCATATTACTTCCTTACAAGCTTTCATCGTGCCCACCACGTCAACTCTTCTTTACCTCCTCGTGTATTCCTCTCGAAAAATCAGTCCACTAAACATCTCCAACAGGATATTGTAATATATCCCAAATGTGTCTTGAACAAAACATCTTTCTTTCAAATCAACCAGTGTTCTGATTTCTTTGTTGTTTCTTTAGGACATTACCATTCTCCAAGTTACTTGAGCATGAGACTGTGGAATTTTTATTATTATTTTTTTTTAATCTTTTTCCTCACTTCCTCCACCTTCTGCTAAGTCCTCCACTGGAGATCCACCAGTTCACTCCAGTAAACTCGTTCAGTTCTGAGTGGCTTTGAACATCACCTGACGGGTACTTTGTTTTATTCTTTTCTGTAGGGTACCTGTCAGAAAGCCTATGAATATGGGGGTGCCCGGGTGGCTCAGTTAAGCAGCCAGTTCCTGATTTTGGCTCAGGTCATGGTCTCAGGGTCATGAGATCCAGCCCAGCATTGGACTCTGTGCTGGGTATGGAGCCTACTTAAGATTCTCTCTCCTTCTATCCCTTCTCCCCCTGCTCTCTTCCCACCCTCAAAAAAAGAAAAAAAAAAAACCCTATGAATATGCTTTAAAGTATATGTTATGGCTTCTAAAGAAAAGGTTGGCTCTGGGTCCAGGGAAGCTTGCAATTCACCATTTCCAGGGAACCCAAATATGCAGAGACTGGGTCACACCCTAATTGAATAAAAATTAACATGTGTAGTGTACACACTTGCTATATTTAAAGGTTGCGTGTGTTTATTTTTGTATCATGGGTATAAAAAAAAAGTAGAAAAAAGCTATTGAATTACTTTCACCGCAGTAACTATATATTAGGCTTATCAGTGACTATGTACCAGCCTTATTCAATTGAATTTTTTAAAGATTTTAATTTCTGAATCAATGATCAATGGTTATGTTCCCTATTGGTCGTTCATATTTTCTTTGTGACCCTTAACATATTCATAATACATATTTTCTCTTCCGTCTCCCAGAGCAAGAGTGTTCTATACAGGCATACATCTCATTCATTTTTGTATTCCCAGCAACTAACACAAGGCCTGATACAAAATGTGTGTTGGATGAACTAACCTAATACTGCTCATTAACCAATAACGTTATGGTGACTTTTCTATTACTAAGAATTAAAAAAGACACTGTGCTCAACTGTGTGTAAAAAAACTGAAATGTAAGAGGACTTATTTTCAAATAAAAATTGAAAGAGTTCTAAGACTCCCTTTTTATAAATATAAATATAAACTTGAATCTGGTCACGTTTTGTCTATGTCTTAAAACTTCAAGTATTTGTGAGTTGCCTTTTTCTTCCTTCTTAGTGCTGCCGATTTGTTCTTTCCTCAAAAATTCATTACATCTTATTCCAGTTCAAAATATACATATGATTATTTGAAAATAATTCTTAATATCCAAATAGACTATAATCCTAATTGTTAGATGAATTAGACTAAATGACGAACTAGCTGAGGCTTTTAATGTTTTCTTTTAATGTTTTCTTCATATCTTAACTGAAATAAAAGACTGGCAGGGAAAAAATTCCACTTGCTGATTAAAGGTATCATTCAAAATAAATCTATACAAAAACGTATTTTTAAAATCTGGTTTTGCCACAGAACCAGTTAAAAGCAAGGTTTGGGAACTTAAAATAGTGATGTGTAATATTCAAACATAAGTCATTTATATTTTTATGATGTACATTTCTATGTATTGCCCTCTTCTACGCACTCCCCCCCCAAAAAAAAAACTTAAGTCAAGTCTGGTGCAAACACAAATTCCTGGGGTAGGGATTTAAAAAAAATTGGAAATCAGCAATCACCATCTGTCAATCCTGATGCAGTGTAGCATGGAATAGGGACAGTGAGTGTGAGACAGGAGGATAATCCACAAATTGACCCAACTCTGCAAATCAGAGCTGAAAGAACAATCACCCTCATCACCTCAAGAAAGACACTGGCCCTCCTCCACTTCTGGAATGAGGGTTGAGCCAACTGTGCTGGTCTCTCAGTTGACAGGCACTTTAATGAACACATGCATTACACGGATTTGCAAGTAAAAAAAAAGATCAAGAAAAATGTTCTAAAACTTTAAACTTAAAAACGAAATGTTGGCATAATATGAAGCTTGGTAGAGAGATTTGGAGCTGTAACCGTGCATTTATTTATATACAATGAAACTGACCCAGGACTGTCTCTGCGGGGCGTGGAGATAAGGAATTAGCTCCTCCTACAAGACCTGCTAAGGCCACCTGGGGGCAAGGTCATTCATTCAGACCATCTTGGTTAGGTTCCTTTATTTTATTAGAGGATTTCAACCCTATTTTGTTTGTTTGCATTGGCTGATTTCAAATGTCAATCTATTTACTTTAATCAGCAAAATCACTGTCCTGCAGGAACCTTGCCAGAGAATATGACCTCATATATTTTATAATCTCCAACTCTTATCAAAATCATTTTTTCTTTTTTTGTTTGTTTTTGGTTTTTCCATTTTTTACTTTTTTTTTTTTTTTTAGTTTTTTGGGTTTGCCAACTCTTATCAAAATCAAAGTTACAAAAAGTAACATTCCCTGAAGATTATATCCTAAAAGATAAGTAAATTTATTCATCTCCGTAATTTTCCTAGATTTTAATCCTAGACCAAATCAAAACATCACTCATAAAGCTGGAAAAATATTTGGACAGTGTTTTTTGTTTTGTGTATGTACAGGGGGGCCTGTTTTGTTTAGATGAGCCCCTCTACTCCTACAAAATTGCTTTTACTAAATTGAGCTTTGTTGTGATGTCCTCCGCTTACTTATTATTGGTTTTATGGCTGAGATACACGCAGCAAGTTGCCTCCTAGGTCACTGTGCAGGCCCTTCACACATAAGCCCCATGGGAGGAAATTTTCTCAGACCGTCAGTGAAAGGAAGAGCTTTGCTCTCCTCATCAAATGGCTTTCTTATTTTATAGAACATGAGTCTCATGAGTACCTGCCCAAGGAAATTTAATTCAACTGAACTTACCAATTTTTTCACTTTTACTTAAACTTCTTAGAATCTCTTCTCACACCAATTTAAAATAAAACACTGTAAAAGACCCACTGTTAATGTGGAATGCTTTTAGTTAAATATATATATTCACTGTTTCCAGAGACATGAACTACACTATGGCCTCTGTCGTTTCCTGCCTTCTTGAAAGAATCAGCTCTCTTTGAAGGTCCCAGGGGAGCTAACAAGGAAGCATAGGTTACTTAGTAACAGGGTCTCTTCCTTTTAATGTGTCACTTCAGCTCCTTGTCTATGGGCCTAACGGTATCAGTTGGTTGCCTCTGGCCAATTTGGGTCTTCAGTCTTATTGATAATGATGGCTGGCTTGCAACTTTCTAACATCACCATGTGCCCACTCTTCGTCTGGCACCCTTCTCTGCCCTGTGTCACCTTACACCAAACTGCACCATCACCCGCTGCCTCCACCCTAACCCTTCTGGCAAACAGAAAGAAATGGGCTGAAAAGAAAACAAGATTTATGTACGTGGAAAAAAAAAAGAATCAATCCTGAAACTCAGTTTGACTATATTTTAACTAGATATGCTCTAGAAATCTAAATAGCATATTTGTATTCATGCATTTTATTTAGTATGTAAAATATAAATGCCATTTAGAAATTTCAGATACAGTAAATTCATTATAAGATAATACTTTAGTACGTATATTCTCTGTCCTCTGGATATTAACCTTTCGAAAAATCAACCCTTATAGAGACAAACCGTTACACTCAAGCCACCCAGTACGTATATGCACTTGCCATCAGTAATATACGGAAGGAAAATAATTCTAATAGACGCTCAAGAGACAGGATTAGAAAAACACGCTTTCAAAAACAATTCAACTGAACTAAATTACTTAAGAACTGTGTTATTTCATATTATCAAAGCTTCTTCATGGAAGTGGCCATTCAAGTTGCTGCCCAACTCATTCTATGAGGCTAGCATTACCCTGATACCGAAAGCCAGGTAAAAGGTAAAAGAAGAAGAAAAAAACAAAGCTACACACCAATATCTCTTATGAATATTGATATAAAAACCCTCAACAAAATACCAGCGAACCACGTTCAGTAACATATTAAAAGGATTATATACCATGATCGAGTGGGATTTATTTCTGGAACGCAAGGATGGCTCAACATACCAAAATGAACGCAAAACACCACGTCAACAGAATGAAGAGGAAAAAATATGATTATCACAATTAATGTAGAAAAGGCAGATAACAAAATTCAATTTTCATGATAAAAACACTCAGCAGACTAGGAATAAAAACAAACTATCCTCACGTAATCAAGGATTGCTATACGCATAAATACAGTCCCGATTCATAACCTACAGCAAGTAAACTAGACTCATTAAAAATTCCCGTAAGGAGCACTTACCTGCCAAAATTTTCTTGAATTGTTTAAACCATACATCACAGTGGTCTTCACTTAAATTGATAAGATCAAGCGTAGAATCTTTTAATTTATTTTGTTCCTTTTTCAAACAAATGAAGAGTGTGATACCTAATAAAGTACCATTTCCCTGCTGCTTAGCAGAACATCGTCGTTTCAGTTTGACGGAGAATATGTCCTTGACTTCAATAAATTCTTCTTGACATTGAACGTCATACTTGGAGCCACCTGAAAAAAAAAATTAAGTTTTCCAATCAAAACCCTTGTGTCCGTATCTTCTATATATGAATAACAGAAAGTGAAAACTCACAAAATCTTTATCATGTTTAATTTTACTGACTGTGTCTTATGTCCATCCCTGGGTGAGTTGGGGGAGGAAAGAAAAGAAAAATTGGGTCTATTTTCCCAAGAACGAAAAAAGAGAAAAACAGCATTTAAGTCTCTGTCGCACAAGGTCTAGGACATTCAAAAACTGAAGATATTCAATAGAAGAAATTCAAGAACTTAAACAAAGCAACATTTCAATAATAGTAAATTAGCCTTAGGCAAGAGGCTCCTTGGCTCACACAGGGACAGAAAAAAGTAACGGGAAGAAGAGAATTCACTGACAGAAGTGAGTTGACAACAGTTATGAAAGGCAAAGCGTAAGGAAAAGGATATGTACGTTCCAGGTAAAGTACAACACGTGTAAAAAGGAAGCAGAGTAAGATTCCTGTATGAAACACTGTGAATCCCTGCCAGTCTAGAAAGATCGACCCACCTGAATCTTACCACAGTCAGACTTCATTTTAGACTGCCATGAAATTTTACTGGCTATGTTTAACCACAGGTCAGAAAACATGTTTTGTGGTCAAAGACCATTTCAATGGACTCTCAAAGTTGGCGTGTTTCATACTTTTAACAAGTACTTCTAAAATTTCTACCTGGCCAACATGGAATCACAGGGACTGGTTTACCTTCTGCCTGAAATAATTAAAAGGGTGTGCAGGATACAGACATCGGCCATCAGGTAGCCCAGGCCAGTGGTCCCTGAGAGTGGGCAAACGCAGCAGCCACAGGAGAGCCCCAGGCTACGGCCTGGAGAGGGTTTCCAGGCCACCGTGTAAGTGGGGAGCCCTGGTGCAGCCTGCTTGTCTCCATGGGTGAGGCAGGAATGAAGAGTCCAGAAAAGCCACAATGACTAAGTTCACTGGGCCAATTACTGAAGAGGAGAAAGCTGCAGGCAAGTGAATTCTGCAGAGGTCCCCCTTGAATCTTCAGCTGAGTATATACGGCAGATGTGAGAGGCCAGGCAGAGAGAACTACCCTCAGGATTAGAGAAAACAATGCTCAGAGATCACACAGGCGTTCCCATCAGCCCAAGTGGAAGAATATTGGCATTTGTGAAACACTGAGCAGAGTACTTGGGAGAGAGTTGTCTCCTTCGTGAGCTAGCTAAAGGTCGCTCTGATTCCACCTAACAAAGCTTCAAAGCAAACCTCAGGAGGATTAAACTGTTTCCAAGTAATTTAACTACATCCTAGAATAAAGCTCAAGGCTATTTAGAGGGATATAGAAATAGTCACCAACTTTACACAGCAAAATTCACAATCTCTTCCATTCAATCAAAAAAAATTACTCAATCAAAAAAGCGGGGCGCCTGGTGGCTCAGTTGGTGAAGTGTCTGCTTTGGCACAGGTCATGATCTCAGGGTCCTGGGGTCCAGCCCCACATGGGGCTCCCTGCTCAGTAGGGATCTGCTTCTCCCTCTCCCTCTGCCCCTCCCTCCCCCGACCCCCAGCTAGTGCTCGCACTCTCTCTCTCAAATAAATAAATAAATTCTTTTTTTAAAAAGTCACAGTGCGTGCACGGGGCACCTGGTGGCTCAGTGGGTTGAGCACCCAGCTATTTCAGGTCAGGTCATGATCTCCTGGGTCAGGAGATGGAGCCCCACACCAGGGTCGGCGATCAACAGGGAGTCTACTTGCTGAGTCTCTCCCTCTGCCCCACCCGCACTTGCACTGCGCCCTCTCTCAAACACGTCTTTTAAAAAAAACCACAATGCATGTAAGAAAGCAGGAAAAAAATGACCCATGGCAAGAGAAAAAAGTCAACAGAAGCAGATGTGGAGATCTTGGCAGTGCTCGGCAGCCACACAAGGCCCGCTCTCAGCCTCTTCAATCCTGTCACAGCCGCGGAGTTCACCGGTTGGAGCAAGGACTTGCAGGTGCATTGGGAAGTCACTTCCCCCCATTCTCAGCGAGCGGGCCTCTCCCAACCATGCTGCAAACTGTGTCCGATTATTCATAAAGCACACAGACCACGAAAAAAGAAACAAGCCCTTTTCTCAATGTTTATGGTGGTGGGATAAGGTGAACCCCAAGTCAATTTGCTGGGCCTGTCATTTCCGTAGAAAGCGCAGGCTTCAAGTCTGTGTACGGTGCACTTCTACGGTCACCCAGGGACACACGGCCAGGGTCTCTGCACCACCTGGGAGGGACGAGAAGATCTTACATCCTTCCACAACCTTCAAGGATGAAAGGAAGCAGGCTTGTCAAAGGTGCTCCTTCCAGGCTCATCTTACAATATCAATTATGACCTTATCTCTCACACAAATTTAATTTTTTTATGTAGTATAACATACAATAAATAAGAGCACCAAGAAAGGATGAAAGGAAACCTAGAACCATTGAGGGAAAGAAAAAAATGGAAGGAATGAAATTAGTGCTCTTTTCACTGGAAGACCTAGATTATAATCTGAATTATTTACCCTGTGTGTGCTTTACTTTGGCAGTAAACAATTCAATGACTATTCTAATTTAAAGTCTCTTGTAAATGAAAAATTTAAAGATAGTACACCAACATTCAAGATCAAACTTAGTAGTTAAAAACTAGAAGAATTTCTGGAAACAGTACAGGAATACTTATTATCGCTCTTACTATTCCCAATTATTCTGGACATTCTGGTCAATACTATATGAAAGAAAAATAAAAGACAGTTGGTGGTGGAAGGGGCAGAAGGGGGGCTAAAATCCTAGCTTTTTACAGATGATATCACAATACGGTTGCAAAATCTACAAGAATCTATTTAAAATCACTAGAACTGATAAGAATACCCAGTAAGGAAGCTGGTTACAAATAGGTCAATACCCAGGAAGGAGGCAGAATAGGGATAAAGAGATCCCACGCCCATTAGCATATTATACCTAAGAATAAATTTAGCAAGATGATCCTGGACTTGTGTGGGGGGAACATGCTATTTCAAACATACTGAGAAACAAAGAACAGAATAAATGGAGACCTACTAAGTAATAAATGGAGACTTTTTTCCATGTCATTATTCTCATTATTAAATAACTACTTATAATGCTATTCCAATGAAAATCTCAACGGTATTTTCTTTGATGTAAGGGGCAAGGAACCTAATCAAATGATTTGCAAATCTTGGAATAAATGTATTATAGTAATGAAGAAAATGTTTTAAAAGTACAGTAATGAGGGGGGAGCAATGCCTGGTCAGATATTAATATTTTGTAAAGCTGTAATAATTAAAACATCTAGGAATAGATAAAAGAATGGTTCAAAGAAACTTACATTTAAAAAGTCACTAATGTGATAATGGTGGTATCTAAGCTCAGTGGGAAATATTCAGTAAAAGGTGATTTAGAATGGGTTAATCTTTTGAAAAGGAAAAAAATAGAACCCTATTTCATAATAGAGACCAGTATTTCTAGATTAGAAAGAACTTTATGTAACCACAAATTAGTAAAGTCCTAAGAGTGACAATAAAGGCAGACACAGACTGATACACTTCACATAAAAATTATTCAAGGCCCACGTGAAACTAATATAACACTGTATGTTAATTATACTTCAATAAAGAAAGAAAAAAAATTATTCCATCGCTTATAAAGACCTAAAGAACCAGAAATAGATGTCACAAGCAGAAGCCAAGTGGGCAGAAATATCTGCAACACATGACAGTTAAACAATCTATTTAATCAAGAAACAAAACACTTTAGTGGCAAAGCACATAAAAGACCCAAGCAGGAATTTCACAAAAGAAGAAATGCAAATTGACCAAGAGACATATGAGAAAGTTCAATCTAATTAGTAATCAAAGAAATGCAAATTAAAACAACAAGATACCAGTTTTTGCCTTTTAGATTGGCACAAGATCAAAAATCATGCTGGACGATGGTGCGGCTAAAAGGAACCGATCCCAGCGCTGGTGGGAATGCAGAAATGGTAACTGCTGGAGAACAAGTTGGGAATATGAATCAAAAGATTTCAAAATGTTAATTGCAGCACTATTTATAATAGCAGAAATATTGAAAGCTATGTTCCTGTTCTTCAATAGGAGAACGGTTGAATCATAGTTTTCTGCAGCTCACAAACGAGCAAGTTAGAACTCTAGAGACCTTCATGGCAAGAGGTATGAAGAAATGGAAAAAGAGCAAAGTACAAACTAATCTGAGGGACTGAATCTCACTTTCATTAAAAAAACAAACAAACTCAAGTCGAGAACACACAACAAACTTAATACTGGTTACCTATTAAAGAGAAATATGAGGGAGTAGGAGATTAATTTTTTCCTATAAAGCTCCATAACTTCCCTCTCTGTAATCAACATTACATTTATAATTTTTAAAAATGTAGAAAAGGAAAAATGCTTTAAAATATGTATTATTTTTGGTCCAGCAATTTACTTTCAGGAATGTACCCTAAGGGAATAAATAATACGCACAATTTAGCTAACAGAATGCTTCCCCAAGCATTATTTGAGTGAAACTTAGAAACTAAATGAGTAACAGAGTTTTGGTTCTGTAAAATCTATTCATATACTAAAATGCTATTCAGCCATTAAAATGTAGAAATCGGACTAGAAACGTGTCTAAAATAGCACAGCACATTTCCATTACCGTCTTGTATATATTTATTGGATACATCATGTATGTGTAATATATTTTCATATGCACATATATGTGAATATACATATGAAAACTTGGAATAGATTGTGGTTTACGTATATGAATTTCTAATTTTTCTACGAGAATATTTCTGTAATCAATTGAGAAGATGGTTTCCTCTGCTTGTCCTTAAATAGTTCCTGATCATGTTGCTGCTTTTTTAAAATTCCATTCCCTAAAAAGGGTAGCTAATATTTACTGAGCACATGCTATATGCCAGACATTGCCCTAAGCCCTTTATATCTATTATCTCTTTTAATATGAACCCTATGAAGCCGAGGCTCTTCCTAAATTAAAAGAAATCCAGGACAGACAGTTCGAGTAATTTGGCTACGGTCACACATCGGGTGGGGGCAGAGCCAAGATTTCAATCCAAGCGCTCTGGCTGGCGTTAACCGCACTCCTTAAGAACACTGGGTCGACACAAACACCTTCTTCAAGTAAACACGTTCTCCCCTGACCCTCTGGATCAGTTTTTCAAATCTAGGCAAACCTAAAACGCTAGGCAAACCGTTACTGTGTCTCCAGCAAGACAACCAACGTGTCCCTTAACAGAGTAGTAGTGGATCGGAGACTGAGGTGCCCTTCGGAGAAACGGAGACCGTAGGCGCCGGGAGTCCGAGCCAGCGTTCCGAGAACCCCCGAACTCCGATCCGTGGTCCCGGCTCTCCGTGCGCAGGCTTCTCACCTCCTCTCCTGCATTTGCCCACACATTCAAATTTGGGGCTTTTACGCGAATGGTCTCCTTGCCTAAGCGAGAAGAAGAGACTAAAAGAAAGACCTACAGGTTCAGAGCAGACATTTCCCTTCTAACTGAAAGGAAAAGAGGGATAATTGGTCTGTGAATAAAACATTTAACAAATTTCTAACAGATGAATGTTCTTCACCCCTGTTTTTCTCAGCAGCTGTATCAATCTCTCAGGCACCAGTTTCCTACATAGAATTTCTCATCTATTATTTCTGCAATGTTAATCATCTACATAAGTAAATCCACCCAGTTTTCTAAAAACGGGATTCATTTAATTTTGAATATAACTGTTTCCTAACTCTTGAAGATGTGTATAGTATTACAGCTTTTACAAAAAACTGTTTTTTTTTTTTCATTCTGAATATGGTCTTCAGGAATAAAACTTGTTAGAATTCCGTGAACTTGAATTTAAACTGTTTTTTTTTAAAGGCTCAGAACTGCCTAACTGTGGTTTAATCAGACTAATCAGATATCAGATTAGGTGGTGCTTTTCTAGGTCTTTGTTTTTCAAGTTCTTAAGATAGGAGCAGTGGACCAGCTGGCTCTGTGGGGCCGCAGAACACTGGTTTCCCAGACTTGAAAGAGAGCGAAGGCCAAAGGTTCCTCAGGTTTCTAGGTGGAAAGCCCTGAGGCTAACCCCCCAGTGAAGGCTGAAGGTTCTGCAGATCATCTGATAGGATAAACTGGAAAATCCTAGGTCATGGTGTCTCCTCCATTCCCGCTCCAAAACATTACTCTTTGGGACAGCTTAGAATACACAAATATTTATGAGAAACAAGATTAAAGGGGAAAAATAAATAAATCATCCTGAGAGAGAAGACTATTGCTATGGGCCTATAAAATTGACCGCTTCTCTATACCCTTTTGTAGTAATACCTTAAGAATGATTCAGAATCACTTTATTCTCCCAGTCAACCAGAAAAATACTGCTTTTCATATATAAACTTTTTATACATTTATAAATGCTAAAAAAAAAAATTTTTTTTGGTCCTGTATCTCTGCTTAAATTTTCATCCACAAGATAGCTGCTTGGACCCACATGCTAGCCACCTCTGTTGTAGTACAAGCAATTTCCACCACAAATAAAAACTGTATGCAAAAGCCACATTTCCACGTACAACTGAACACAGGCAGACAGCATGTTACAAGAGAAGTTAAAAAAAAAAATACTTTGGGGCATGTATTTTAAATGCAACTTTAATTTTACCTTAATGTTAAGAGATCTCTTTATTGGTGAAAAGTGTGGCATAAAACTTCACCCATAAAAATAATATTTGATAACAGTAGATAAAAATATGGAAATCCTCTGCATACTTTTTTCAGGTTATGAAAACGTAAACCTTACAGACGACATAGGATTTTTCTTTGTGGCGTGTGGTTTATCATTTGAAATCTATCGGTTCATTAGTATCATATTGGTTATAGCTAGTTGTTTCAGAACATTAACTGTCCTCTCACATTACTTACAGAGATACTGGGGACCATCTGTTCTTGCAAGGGATTTAAGTACATGTCTATTGGATATCATGCTATTTATTTAATTCAGCACCCACTTCCTATTGTTGTATTTTCTTGGGGGGAAAAGTCAATTTAATTACAGGGAATAAAGATAACCTCTCCTAGCAGGTTACCCCGTCACCATGAGAGCAAAGCAGGACCTGCTCAGGGTAGGTTACAGTGGTTAACGAGAAGAGTAAAACCTGCCACACTTAAGAATATTTAACAAAGGTTTAACAAAAATAGAACAGTGAACGGCACTTTTAAAAATATTACTGTAAGCCTAGGGCTTGTCTAAATCAATCTTGGCACATCTGTCTGATGCAGACCGTAAACAGGATTAGAGCTGGATTTATCTGCTTGGCGCTAATTGTGCTCACAGTCTCTGCACATGTCCACTCTTTAAAATACTGCCTGCAAAACAGGCCTGCCTGAGCGATGGCTCCCACAACATAGTGTATACACACACTTATGCTATATTAGATGGTTAAGCAACGTGATGTCTAACAATTTTTTTTTTGGCTCTTCAGAATTACTTATCTAATCCCCTAATTAAAAATACAAAATTCTGTTTGAATACACCACATACTGAGATAAATCTGTGAAGCAGGGGACCAATAAATTTGAATACACTTTAATTGTAAGAAGAAAACACAATTTAATTGTTAATAATCAGGTTAAACCAGGGTTTAAACAAATAGGGCTGCTCCTGTAGTTTGCTGAAAACCTTCACAACGCATTACTATCTTCGAGAATTAGGACATAATATTTGTTAGCAGAGAAAGTTTCTAAATATGGACACATATCAAGAGTGACAAGAAAGAGCATTCTTATCTAGTAAATATATATATATATATATATATATACGGGAAATTTTAAAGTTATCATTTACAGAGAGAAACAGAAAAACTGCGAATCCAATACTCAAAAGTCACATTTTTATCACACCAAATAAAAAAATTAATGCTATTCCTATCTGTGGGGTTTTTTTTTTCTACTTAGTTATTTTTATCACGTGTAAACAGCTTTGATCCTTCTAAGAATTTAAGCACTTGGAGATATTTAGGTATTTTTCCAAGAAGACCAAAATGAACTAATCAGTCAAAAGAATATAAGTATTAGTCTTAGGTTTACAGATTTGAAATACAGACAACATGTAATTCCTTATTCAAAACAACATTTAATGCCTAGGATACAAATTGATGTTAGCAATTTTAAATTACTTGGTCTGTTTAATCAATCATGAACACCACATAAAACTGATATTTTTTAAAAACGTATGATTGAAAATTTAGGTTAACTTTCAATCTTAGACAAACTTCTGTTCTAAAGCTTTTCCTTCCTATGTAACTTATTCATGTTCTAAATATCTTGGTGAGCTGGTAAGAAATCAGCTTTCCCCTAAATCTCTACCATTACTAAAAGGTATGTCTATACTTTTACTGTTATTTTATACAGACGAATCATCAGGAGAAACTGGCAAATTAGGTCCATCATTTAAATGCTTAAGCCAAAACACTCATCAGCAGTTCTCAATGTGGAGTCTCAGAGATTCTACAGGGTCAAAACGATTTCTATAATAATACTAAACATGCTAGCTGTGTTTTTCACCACGTTGGCATTTGCATTGAAGGTGCAGGTGCAAAAGCAGTAAAAAACCTGAGGTCAGCATGAATCACAGCAGTGACACTTTTACAAGTCATTCTCGCTTCTTCACGAACCTCGAACTCCCAGGTTAAAAAGATCCATTTCGCTTAACTGTCCTCTGTGAAGGAGGAACACTAATTTTTACAAAATCGCTACCCTGGGGGGCACCTGGGTGGCTCAGTGGGTTGAGCCTCTGACTCTTTTTCAGCTCAGGTCATGAGTTCGAGCACAGAGTGGGGAACCGCGCTCAGCAGGGAATCTGCTTGAGAGTCTTTCCATTTCCCTCTACGCCCCCACCCCTTGCATGCACAGATGTGATCGCTCTCTCTCAAATCCTTAAAAAATAAAAGTAAATAAAAATCTCTACCCTGAACTACATTTCTTTTTAATATTACGGGAAATGAAATGGGAAATATGCAGAAAGCATTTCTGCGACAAATGACAGTGAGGATTCTCTCCAGGAGAAGCGCTTACACCATTTGCACTGCAGTTGAATAAGCTGGTTTTGTGGACGACTATTTTTACTGCAAACATCGACTGACACACAGGCAATGGAATTTAGACATGAGTATCTGGCAAACATTTTCCTGGAAATGAGCAAAGTGAGCCAGTCACTCAAGAAAAACAACTAAAAATGTTTGTTGTCAATGTCAAAATTCAAGCTTTAGAGCAAAAATTAGAATTTTACAAAACTTGTATCTATGACAATGAGCTTGACAGCTTCCTAATACTTCAAGAATTTTCTCATGAGACTGGTGGTCAGAGTAGTATATCTGATACTTTTTAAATATTGGGTAATACAATGTGTCAACACCTGGAAGCTCTATCTAGCTTAGTACATACACCAAATTTTCCATATAACCAGTGCAGGAGGTTATAAAATCACGCATAAGTAAAAGATTCATTCAAAGTGCAAGACAGACCAATAAATTTTCAAATAGACTACAAAGGTTCATTAGTATGTTTTCAGATTCAACATTGTAACTAACCTTAATAAATTGGCACTTAGGTTTTGCTGTAGTTTCAAAGAATAGCCACGATTATCTGAAAACATTAAAATTCTTTCTTTCTTCCAAATACACATCTATGTGAAAATGGATTTCCTTATAAACTTTAACCAAAACAATGTAATCACAACAGATTGAATGCAAGCACAATCTTGAAAATTCAGCTATCTTATATTAAACATCCTATTAAAGGCAGCTAAGCTTTCTATTAAAGACATTTGAAAAAATCTAAGATAATGAAGTGGTATTGTTTTTATTGGTTTTTTTTTTAGAAAATATTTTTAATAAAAATATTTTATGTTAAAATGCAATGGATTTGTTATATTTAATAAATACTTTAAATGTCTAATTCCTAATAAGTACCAATAAGTGTAACTTACACAAACAAAAGCTCTTTGTGGTTTTCAGTAATTTCAGACTGTAAAGTGGTCCTGAGACTGAGAAACTCAAGAATCCTGGTCTGTAGTGTGGTGAGCATAGGTCTAACCTTAAGAAAATGTAGCCTAAAGATGGCATGTTCCATGCATTTCATCTTTAATCACTTGAATCAAATATCTAAAATGCCAGATTATTTTTAGACTCTGCTGCGAGTCCCTATTACATCTGAAACCCAGTAAAATAAAGGTACATTTCAAAATTTCATATTCTCTATTTCATATTCACGGATCACATTCTATAACAGGCCTTATCATGCAATGTGATTGGGTTTTGTCATTTTCCCTTCCGCAGGAACACGGGTGTGCTCCTTTCATTTGCACTGTTTATTCCTTGACTTTATGATCTACTTAGATATTTGCCTGACTGTATTTCATACATCCACTTCCGTCTCGATTCCTTAGGAAAAACATTTTTAAATGGCACCAATATAAAATAGGGCCTTGATTCATCTTAGCTTCATACTCTAGTCATTTGGGGGGCATTATCAGTTCAGGTATGTATATCAGTTCATGCGAGATACAGTTTATATACAGCACCCCAGATGGCCTTTGTGCAGTAACCCCTTGAGCCTCAGAAGGATGGTAATTGCTCTTCCTTTTTCCATTCTCAGAAAATCACTTCAACAGTATCTTAATTGTCCTCCTCGTCTCTAATCTCTGTATCCTAGCACCTAGTTCCATGCTTCAGACACAGGCTCGGCTTCTAAGAAGTTTGTCATTAACTGTCTTTACCATCAGTGAGATAATATCTCAATCATACTGTACGCACTTCAACCTCGGAACCTTTGCTCCTTCATTTTCCAGCAAATGGAAGGTCTTCTTGACTCCAGTTTTCTCAAACATCAACCATCTATAAAAGTACATTAACAAACATCCTCCATTTCCCAGGCCCTCTAAGATCCTGTGACCCAGGACACAGTTGAGACTGTCACATACCAGAAATTCCTAACTTACCAGAGAACGAAGGCACAAATGTCTTTCAAAGCATTTTTCCCCCATACTAACTGAATGATGGTTCAAAAGTGGTAACAGGCAAGGGGCTAGATCAAGAGGAGACTGTAATAATTTAGGCTAAGCCCCAAAATTTACTGTTTCAACATATTTGAACACCTGCTATATTCCAGGCACTTTGTGTGTACATTAAAGCACTCTGGAAAACAGCATGGAGGTTCCTCAGAAAGTTAAAAATAGAGCTACTCTGTGAGCCAGCAACTGTACTACTACGTATTTATCCAAAGATAGTGATTCGAAGGGGCACGTGCACCCCAATGTTTATAGCAGCAATGATCATAATAGCCAAACTATGGAAAGACCCCGGATGTTCATCGAGAGATGAATGGATAAAGAAGATGTGGTATACACACACACAGACACTGGTATATTACTCAGCCATCAAAAAAAATGAAATCCTGCCATTTTCAACAATGTGGATGGAACTAGAGGGTACAATGCTAAGCGCAATACATCAGTCTGAGAAAGACAAATCCCATATGATTTCACTCATATGTGAAATTTAAGAAACAAAACAGATGAATACAGGGGAAGGGAAGGAAAAATAAAATAAGATGAAAACAGAGGGAGGCAAACCATAAGAGACTCTTTACTATAGGAAACAAACTGAGGGTTGCTGGAGGGGAGGTGGGTGGGGGAATGGGGTTACTGGGTGATGGACATTAAGGAGGGCACTTGACATAATGAGCACAGGGTGTTGTATGCAATTGATGAATCACTAAATTCTACCTCTGAAACTAATAATATAGTATATGTTAATTAAATTGACTTCAAATAAAAAAATTTTTAAGATGCTAATATGAATTTGACAATCTCCATGGACAACTGTTTCTATGAGAACAGTGGTTAAGGAGTTTTTCATCTTTCATTGCCGGGAACTTGCTGGGCTTTGGGAATAGGACTATATATATACCTGAGCCAGAGTGATGGCCTCAGAGTGTCTAAAAAAGCCTGGGTCTGGGCCTTCTGCCTGGTAAAGCCCTTTATATTTCAACTCCCAGACACTTTTTTTTTTCCTGAGGACGTCAAAGATTGTCACACCAACTTTGCTTTCACCTCTGCCATTACTATCAATCAACGCCCTATTGTGCAAGTCAGATCCCCCATTACCTCATGGTAGTCAAAATGAAGCTATCACACAGCCCTCCAGATAATCTGATGGGTTTGCTACTGAAAGACACTAAGAGGCTCACTTTTATTACCACTCCCATTCAGGTTTACCCTCAAGACGGTCATTATTTGCTCCCAAGATAACAAAAAAATACTCAGAATAACTACTCAAAGTCCAGGGTAACTGAACTTAGCACATGCAGCTGTGTGTGGCTGGAAGGGAATAGAGCCATTACAAGAGAGACTGAAGTAGTAATTTTTACTTGATGACGAGACTGGTCCTAGTACCAGAAAGGAAGAAGTTCATCTGAGGAGCCAAGACAGCTCAGGAACAGAATGCCATCCTGACCATCTGGAAATGGACTGGAAGAGATTCACCTGATCGGCCTCCAGGACATCTGAACTTACAATCAGCCTACCTTCCTGTGCCAGAAATGGCACTCCTGCAGTCAAGGAATCACTGTGTGTGGGAGGAAGGGAGGATAAAGAGAAATTGCCAGAAGCTACATATACTAACCATACAAAAGTACACTTAAAACAAATACACATACTTACAATAGCCAAGATATGGACACAAACTAAATGTCCATAGATGGATGGATATAAATGAAATGTGATACACACACAAACACAGTGGAATATTGCTCAACCATAAAAATAAAAAATCTTGGCTTTTGTGACAACATGGATGGACCTTGAGGGCACTATGCTAAGAAGGTAGAAACATCAAAAACAGACAAATACCACATGATCTCACTTATATGTGGAATTTAAAAAACAAAAACAAAAAATTGAGCTCATAGATACAAGGAACAGATTGATGGTTACCGGAGGTGAGGGCTGGGCAAAATGGGCTCAAGGGGGTCAAATGGTATAAACTTCCAGTTATAAAATAAGTAAGTCATGGAGATATGATGTATAGCATAGTGTCTACAGTAATACGATACTGCATATTTGAAAGTTGCTGACAGTAGACCTTGAAAGTTCTCATAACAGAAAAAATTTATAACTATGTATGGTGATGGACGTTAACTGAACTTACTGTGGTGATCATTTCAGAATATATACAAATATCCATTTGTGTCCTACACCTGAAGTTTCTATGCTCTATGTCAATTACATGTAAATAAAAAAACAACACATAATTTGAGATTTTCTAAAAATATCTGTAAACCTTTATTCATTTGATGAGGATCTGTAGGCCCTAGACTTAGTGGAGACAAGGAAAATGAGGCGCAATTTTAATATAGCTTATCATGGTTTTATTTAAAAATCCAATTTACTTTCAAGACAAAGTTCATGTTTATTTTTAATATGCTAGGCACATGGCGGATATGGCTTTTATTTCATTTCCACCTTTAAAAGCAAATAGTTGACAAACATGTTTGGTTTCTGTTGTGTTTTTGGCATTCAAAAACTTTGGCTAAGTAAATCCAGCGAGAATTGGTTCACTAAGAAAAAAAAATTACAATGAAACCACCTATAAAATGTAGTCAGATTTCCTCACTTATTTTCAGTTGGATGGAAGCAAAATGTAAACAAATTTAAGTCTTAGTAAACACACACACACACACACACTATAAATTATGCTAGTCAGTTGATACCATCTAGACTCCTATTCACACAAAATATCATCCTCTGATACTTGAAGTAAAAAAATAATTAAACTATTTTGGAGTAGAAGTTAGAAGTTATTTTTTTTTTTCTGAAAAATCTTGAAGTGATTCAAAGAGTCCAATATGCAAATAAGCTCAACGTCTGACCTTGGTATTCTACATATATGGTATTTAATGCAAGTGTGTTCCCAATTAAAGAGTTTTAAAATCGTTTCTCCTCCATGCATTTCACCGTACTACATTTTCTACCATATAGTTAGTACTACAATAAAGAGGCAAAATTAAAGGTAAAAGAAATTGTTACCTGAGAGTGTAAAAATTTTAGAGAAAACTTGATCAAGCATATTAGATATTTAGCTACACGATATAACATGTAATCAAAGCAAAATAGCTTATGGGCTTACAGCAAGCCATCTCCTCCGTGCTGTTCTACTACTGTCAGGTTTTTTTTAGAAAGATAAATTTGATATCAATACGATGTGACACAACTGCATCAAACCTTAATTTCACTCACAGTAAGAAGTCACAGGATTAAATAACACTGTGCAGTCTTTTAGAAAAGTTTATTGCTTCCAGATGGATTCAAGTTTCCTTTCAGCCCTGATTACATCTAATATGCACAGGGTGCCAACATTATAAAGGACAGAGTCAAAAATATCATTTATATAGATAGCAAGGGGCGGGGTGCAGGACTTTGGCTCCCGAAGAGGTTATGCTAGTCAGGGCCTGACTGTTTTAAGAAATAACAAACATTTAATAAAAAACACCATACTATGTAAATGTCTTGAATAATGGCTGTCCCACAGAAACACACAAATCTACCACAAAGTATCCATAAAATGACTCCTAGCTCAAGCTGCATGCTCTCTGCCCCCATGTTGGGTTGTGCCATGTGTCACACTGCATGAGGCTTGCTACCAAGATGTCCACCTGTGCCTCTGTGGCAGAAAAGGCATCCATGTTTCTTTCATTTAATAGCACCGTTGAATATAAGCCATTGTGATCAGATAAAAACCTTCAAAAATACCGACTACCTAAAGGCATGTTTGCTAAGTTTAAGGCTGCAAGTAAATTTGCCACTTGTATTTAAAATAGCATTTTCTGATGCTACTTGAGTATCACTACCGTAATAAATAAAATCCTCTCCATAAAACCCAAAGAAAGCGCTCCCCATAATGTGAAATAAAAAATAAAATCACATCTGTTCTACCCGGTCTGGGAGAGAAAAGCAATAAAAATTCATAATTGAAGAATGATTTCAATCTGTAGATCAGGGGCCAACTTTTTAAAATACAGTAAAACTCCAATAACATTTCCCTTTTCTCATTTTCTTAAATTCAATTTTTCCAATGTTCTGAAAAAGTCATACAAATTACAAATCTGATTAAATATAAATGCTAAACAATTTATTACATATCCTTCAAAAACAGATTAGCAATTTAAATAAAATTATGGTCTCAAAGCACCAAAAAAGAGAAAAATGATTCCTTTCTAAAAGTATATAAAACCCTTCCTGGGGCGCCTGGGTGGCACAGCAGTTAAGCATCTGCCTTTAGCTCAGGGCGTGATCCCGGTGTTATGGGATCGAGCCCCACATCAGGCTCCTCTGCTAGGAGCCTGCTTCTTCCTCTCCCACTTCCCCTACTTGTGTTCCCTCTCTCGCTGGCTGTCTCTATCTCTGTCAAATAAATAAATTAAAAAATCTTAAAAAAAAAAAAAAAATTCCTGCTGGAGTACCACTGGGAAAAGTGGTACTCCAATAATTCTACTCATATCTGTCTCCTGTGGATAGCCAACCAAAGCTAAGACAAATAACACGACAGCACTTTATTACATTTTATTCAGAGAGAAATAAGTTCTTTATGTAAGGCATATAATGGATATTAAAATTTCAGGTGGTTTTAATAAGAACTATTCACTTTTATTTTCAATTTTGTAAGTGATACTTAAAATGGATAGAAATATTAAATTTTTTCATTTAATTAGATTAAAATAGTGTCAATATCCTTGATCAGTTACTTGAAATGCTCGAAGACACAGGGTGATCAGAAAAGGATCGAGTTATACTAAAAAGGGATTTCAAGTTACATGCCAAATCAATAACAGATCAATGAAACAGGTTCCAACTGATGAGGCTACCCCCAGCACTAGAGTAGATAATGGGTTTTGTGTCCACAGATGACTCATCCATTAAGAATTTCTGATATACTCAATATTAATATGTGTTTGAACTATCACTAATCAAACAGCATTTTGTTCTCGACAATGGTTATTCTGAAACCGGTCACACACTCTTCTAAATAACACATGCTTGAGTAAAAAAGGATTTCAGCTTCATTCCTCCTTTCAGTAATTGTTAACTGGACACTCCCCACATGCCAGACTGGTTCTACAAAGAGAGGCCTCTTAGAGATCTTCCCTGACTACTCAGTAAATAATCACTGAATAAGGATCAGAAAAAAATATAAGGGAGTAAGCCATGTAGATATAGGTTCAGAATCGCTCATTTGCAATTGCAAAATCCCTGAAGCTCTGAAAATCGAGCACTTTTTTCTTAAATCATATGGGAGCAAAACCTGAGTTGACCTCATTTTGTAGCAAAACTGAATCCAAACTGACAATGAGATGTTAAGTCTTTATTTATCCCACTTAGCATGGATATTCTTCATGTTTCATTTAGAAATATTAATATTTGATTATAGGATGCTACCGGAGGCCCACTGTGGGTGTTACATGCACATATAATATTTGACCCATATTAGCTTTCTAAAATTAGTAAATATCTGAATTTCAAGACATAGCTGGTTCCATATGTTTCTGGGCAAAAGGAACAGTAAGTAACCCAATACTCCGTGTCAGAAATGATGTTCCATACTAACATGGCTGCAGTGATGCAGCTCAATTTTGGATGCATATCAGGAAAGGCCACTGGATGGGGGGTGCCTGGATGGCTCAGTCGTTAAGCATCTGCCTTCGGCCCAAGGCGTGATCCCAGAGTCCTGGGATGGAGCCCCATATCGGGCTCCTCCGCTGGGAGTCTGCTTCTTCCTCTCCCAATCCCCCTGTGTTCCCTCTCTCGCTGGCTGTCTCTCTCTCTGTCAAATAAATAAATAAAATCTTAAAAAAAAAAAAAAAGGAAAGGCCACTGTATTTGTTGACAGACTAGATGCAGAGAGAGAAAGAGTAGAATCTAGCACGTTTCCAAGTGCTTTGGGCTTGGACAACTAGAAAGGTGACATCTTCATACACTAAGATGGGAAGACCTATAGGAGGCGTATAGCTGTCGGCTGTAGGGTGGCATCGGAGTTTACTGTAGAATCTGCCAAGTCTGAGAGATCTATGACAATGCTACGCTGATATTAAGTAGGCAGTAAGGTTTGTAAATCTGGAATTCTGGGATGTCTGGACTAAAGATATAAACTTGAAGGTCATCAGCATTTGGACAGTATTAGAAGCCACCAACTAGAGGAGGTTGAACCAGAGAGAGAACAAAAGACAAGAAGTCAGAGGACAGACAAGGGAAAATGAGGACAGCTAAGAAAGGAAACTGGGAAGGAGCAGGCCGGTGGGACAGGAGAGAACCAAGAGTGACATCCTAGAAGGTAAGTGGAGAAAGTTGTACTGAAGACCACATTGTGATATTTTAAAACTCTGTCCATAGGTCAAGACAGATGAGTACTGACTTTGACAAGTGAGCTGCAGAGTGACGGGAGTCAAAAGCCTGATCATAGAAGATTCAAGAAAGAATGAGAAACAAAGTGGAGACTGTAAATGTATAATTAGTCTAGACTAATAAATGAGGTGGTGTGGGAAAGGCCAAAGAAATGGGACCAAGTGCTCTACATGGATTACCTTAATTAATCCTCATAATAGTTCTGAAAGATGGAAATTATCTCATTTTATAGATGAAGATGTGCAACTTAGTATGCCAATGATTTAATGAAAATGCTAGATTTTGATTCTAAACATATATGATTATCAAAGCTCATCCTCGTACTACTGCACAGCTCCCTACGAATTTACCATACAGAATAAATACTGAGAAAATGGCATAGTCTTCCCAGAAAGGACACTGGCGTGGGAGTTAGGAGACCCTAATTTTAGCTCTAGCTTGGTCACCTATCTTGGGGCTAATCCCTTAACTCTTGAGCTTGAGAGCACATTCCTAAAATACAGAGATGGGAACAGGTTCATTTACTCACTCAGCGAACATTTATTTGGTCCTTATTTGTTGGATAACACTCTTCTAGGTGTTAAACAGCAGTAAAAAATAAAATTTTAGAAGGCAGAAACTTACCATGTAGTAAGGAAGGTGACAATCTAATGTTTCTTTCAGCTCTAAATGCTTTAATAGTTATTTAATAAGTATTAATAGACAAATTTCATCCTAGCCTAGTGCCAAGAGGTTTACATTTACTATATTAGTGAAACCTCACAGCACTGTAAGCCAGGTACTGTTATTAGGTCCCATTTTACAGAAGGGAGGGGGAGGGAGATAAGCTCAGAGCTTAAATAGCTTGCACCACAGTCACTCACACACACACACACACATACACACACACACACACGAAGTGACAAAGCTTGAACTGTAACAGTACAACTCCAGAAACCCATCCTTCAGTTACTCTCGATAGCATGGTTAGGTAATACTATAGTATTTCACTTTACTGGTGCTTATCTCTCCTTTCCTGTGATTTTACTTTTCTTGATGGGTCTCTAAATGTTCAAAATGGAAAACAGTGAGGAGTAAGAGAGAAAAAACAATGAAACTGCAGAAGTATATGTGAACAATAATATAAAGTTTAAAAAAAAAAATCAAGAAAACCAAAGTAGTACAGTAACATGAACAAAAAAGAGGTCTGGAGGGCACACTAGGAAAGAGAGAAACAGGCCCTCAGATGGTGGCCCACCAGATACCATATGCCTAACCATACAAGACACCAGACAAGCCTCATCGACCATGGCTCCAGGGCTTGCTCTAACAGGTCTGGCTTCTCCTATTCTCTCCCCACATCACTGAAACACGTTGTCCATCTATCAACCCGACTGAGAATCAACACTTCTAATAAACCTAACAAAGTAAATACACCCCCTAAAATTTTTCAGAAGGGAGCCCTAGATACTTCCTCATACTTTTTGTTCCAACCACATTAAAAAGTTAAGTTCTTGCGCGTTAAGAGCTGAAATCCTTACAGGAAACAGAAGGAGAAAGGAGGCAGAGAGGAGTCCCCCAGGTCTTACTACCACTAAGGCCTCCCTCTGATTTTTAGCAAAGGGCCAGTGTTGAGCCCCTCCCTTCACATTAGGGACTTTGGGTGCATCGGGAAGCCTCAGTAGCTGGGAGCCATTTCATTTTCCCTAGATTCCAACATAGAATGGTGATATTAGAGTAACTGGATTTCTCACTTTGCAGAACCATTCTAAGAGCTAGCACTTTTTCTAGTATTCTGAAGATCATATTGCTTTGTAAATTATAGAGACAAATGTATTACCCATCAATAATCTATTTAGTTTCAAATTCTGAGTAGCTACTATATGCCAGGTGTTTTCTGAATGAAATAGTGATTGAAGGATGATTAGATATGGTTCTTTCCCTATATAGCGGGGGAATGAAAGCACACTGGGTAGCTAACCATTGTGTGGAACTTCACCAGATTATTCCCAAATTATTGTTTCACAAAAGGACACTGAGCCCACTGGAGATTTTAAGAAACCACCACCCAATCCATTTCCCTGTTCACCATTCTAGTGTCCCACCTGGAGTACCTTTTCGACACAGAGTCAGATTCATTCATGTGCTCTGTAGGCCTCTTCAAAAATAGTCTTTTTAAAGGTATTTTAAAAGGTAAAATTAGAGCTAAATTTCCCTCTGAGAAACATGCTTTTCTTTATATTTCCTTCTATATATTCTTCATTCGCTGAATTTCTACACTGAGTGCCACTTACACATATAATCAGAAGAAAAAAAAAAACATTTCAAACCTGTAGCTTTTACATTGCCTAAAATTAGTTCTCCATTCCACGTTTCTGTTCTTCATTAATTTCTGTTAGGCAGCTAAGAACAATGGACTAGAGAAGAAAATAGTGTATTCAGAGGCTCAGCTATTTCCCAAATTCTCTGTTAATACTAAGTAATAAAACTTTCCTTTCTTTGCCAAATTACTTTACCTTACTATACATACATACATTCCATTAAGGTGACATCGCTGTGTGAGGCAGCAGCCAGTTCCTACTATAAATAGCGTGGGGGCGCCTGGGTGGCACAGCAGATAAGCGTCTGCCTTCGGCTCAGGGCGTGATCCCGGCGTTGTGGGATCGAGCCCCACATCAGGCTCCTTCGCTGTGAGCCTGCTTCTTCCTCTCCCACTCCCCCTGCTTGTGTTCCCTCTCTCGCTGGCTGTCTCTGTCTCTGTCAAATAAATAAATAAAAAATCTTTAAAAAAAAAAAAAATAGCGTGGCACCAAAACACAGGAGCTGGAACTCATGATGAAGTGCCTGCCAAGCTAGGCCCTCAGTCAGACACTTCGTCTCACTGGACTAGAAATTATTTTCCAGTTATGGTGAGAATTAAAAAGATACATCCCTATTTCTTGATTTTAGAGAATACCAAACAGATCCTCAGAGAGGCGAAAGGGGCTTATCGATTACAGATCTAAATGGCAGAACCTTAATTGTAACCGAAGACCAGACTTTAAAGCTCACATTCTCTCCTTCTGTTCTGTAAGCTAGAAGGACTTGTAAAGAGCCTCACTGTAATTACAACAGTATTATTTATTGCATGCTTTCTAATTAGGCTTCAAGAAGACACGGTTCATTCTATCGAATGGGTCCACATTTCTGTGTATCTTTTGCTGTCTATCTGAATCCTCGAGTGTTAAAAGCAGCACTTCAGGTGCTATGAAGGAAAAGGTACGACAGGGGCCTGGGTGGCTCAGTCGGTTGGACATCCAACTCTTGATTTTGGCTCAGGTCTTGATCTCAGGGTCGGGAGTTTCAGTCGCACACTGGGCTCCACTCTGGGTGCGGAGCCTACTTTAAAAAAAAAAAAAATGGTACCAAAGAGAAGCAGTAGAGATAACCTCTTCTGAAGGGGCTGGAATCCAGGGTCTGCCTATTACTACCTGGGTGACCTTAGAGAAATTAAAGTCTTCCTCTTCTGTTTTCCCATCTAGAAAATTCAAGTGATAATAGCCTCTACCCTCCCAGGATTGTTTTGAAGATTCAGTGATTGAGTAAGATGCTGGTAACAGTTCCTGGCACATACAATGTCCTATACAAGTGTTGGCTATTATTACCTGAAATAATTCAACAAACCATTGGCAGTCACTACACCAATACTTGAATTAGAGAAACCAGAAAAAGCAGCACGTGTGATAGATGATACCAGGCAGGAATGATTTGAGTAGGACTCTACCTTACACTTGGAATACAAAAATGCCATAGCCTTATTTCGAGTTTACAAAGGTAGCTCCCATTGGCCGGGGGCACCCTGAATGCCTTCCCTAAAGCAGACTAGGAAACCTCCCCTAGTCACAGCGTCCACTAAGGCACTTACGGAATAGGTTAGAAGGAGAAAAGTAGGAATAAGAGTATAGAAAATAACTGGCAGATACATTAGAAATAATAGTAAGAAATGAAAATCCCTGGAAGTTGACTTGCATGCGACCACTACTCCCACCGATCCTAGTTAGGCACAAGTAATTTCCCCAAATACTTTGGGAAATGTATCAGGTTCAGTATGTATGTATCCATCCTGAAAGGGCTTATTCGCGCCACTCACAAAGTTCCTTCTTAATGCCTCCCTAGGATGGGATGACAGAGTTTTTGAGAAACATTAAGTATATGGACAGAGTATAGAGCCGAAATTTGATCACAATCACCTGGTTTCGTCATCGTGTGGTTCTTCTTTGGATCCTGGATTTTGTTACGGAAACACACAGACGGTGCTGAGGAAGAAAACCTTCACGCACTGCAGGACTGGAAAGAAACGCTAGCAATGAGAGCACACCAGCCCTGAAATGGGCTGTTTCCCTTAATCACTGTTTCAGCTTCTCAACAGATGTGAAAACGATGCCATAGCAACAGTTTACAGGTGAAGGAGCCACTAAAAATTTGAGACGAGGTGAGGGCATATCTAAAGGATCGTCGATAACAACAAAACACACGCCCATCACCCGCGGCACACGAGGTCCGCAGCATAATGATCTCAGAACATTCTCAAAGTATGTCTTGTCTTAAAGATTTCATTTGTGTTCAAAATCTTTTGGTGGGAAAAGTAAACAACACTGCATTTAGACGATCTTGGTGCTAACCTGCTATTTAGACCACAGCTACTGACAAACTCTTATTTTATAAAGCTTCAGACCAAAAACCAACACAATCAACCTCTGAAGTTTTTTAAGGACCTCGACAACTTTTTATCTGCCTGAGAAATATTTAATGCGGTCCTTCTGGAACTGACCTTCAGATAATGCTAGACCTTCCAGATCATGGACCTAAGCAGCTCTGATTTGTTTTATCTATTGGGGGAGGGGAGAGCGGGTGCTTTAAGAGGCCCTTGGAACAAAGAGACCAAAATTAGAGAAACCGTTGCTTCAGTATGGTTGTGGGTTCAAATAACCATGGATCTTACAGTGCCCAATTTGTTTCAGAGACTTACTTGGATGCTTAAAGATTGGGGGTCAATTTATTTATTTAAAATGGTCTACTCTCAGGGGGCATTAAAAAAAAAATAAGGCAGTAACCTTACAGAGACATGGTCAAAACCAGTATTATCAGGATTTGGAATACCGGAAATCTTTCTTAAAGAGATGTAAGAATTTTCAAAAAAAAAAAAAAAGAAGAAGAAGAAGAAGAAGAAAGAAAGAAAGAAAGAAATTGAGGGCTTTTTCTGCTCTTTAAAAGGACAGATGAGCTAAAGTTTACACAAGTTCATTTTCCTTCTCATGTATTTTAGAATTACATTATTTTTCCAATGCATGGATGCTGTTACCACCTACACAAGATTATTATAATCTATCCCAGGTAATTACTGCTGAGATCAGCAATTTAATGCCCTTTGTTTGCCAAATTTTTGTTTTCCCAAGAACCAATTCCACTCTATAAAGATGTGTTTCCAGGATACATATAATTATGCTGGGTATAACATCTGTCGCTTTGCGTGTTCAGAGCCTTACCAAACCAAAGTAAGGGACACACTTGTATGCCAGCCTTAGGGAGAATGATTCAAGTATTAAAAGCTTAAATATGCAGAAGAGGTTTTTTTTAGGCAGTATTTATCAAAAGTAAAAGCTAATTCTAATTTAAATATTTCCAAGCAGAATTAACTCCTTTCGGTCCTTAGATTTTAATATGGCTGTAGCATTTTTAATATTCAGTAATCCTGAGTTATCTTTAACTATGATTTCATATAGAAGTCTTAGTGAATTTTCTATTTCAGTTATCTTTCAGAAGCAGACCATCTAACAATATCAACCAAAGCAACCTGTAACCAAGAACAGAAGAAAAAATAATAACTGGTGACCTCTTTTCTGTATTTCACCCTTTAATAGCACAGGGGATTTAGATAACAGATAGGACAGTGTCGCACTTTCAAATGTAGGTCAGTATTTTGATTGCATCACCGAAGTGAATTGTTGAGACTTGAAGAAAGCAGAGCAATATTGACCCAAATCACTTCTCTGCATGGCCTTGCAGGGCTGCCCAACAATCTGATAATCCTGAGAACTTTTCCATGTGCAAGATAATTGTTTATTGGCAAGATTTTCCTGGAAGATACAAAGATGGAGAATGCTGATTTTAGGACCAAACCTGAAATGAACCCTGAACATGAGCAGAACAAACCAGCCACAGTCATCTCTCACCAAACATTTGCAATCACAGACAAAAAACTGAAGTTAGGAGTTCATCACACTTTTCAGAAAAAGTTCCGGAGGTCAGTAAACTCATGCCCGTGTTAGTGGTACTCAAATGTATTTCACTATCTTTTGAGAGCTGCTATAATACAACTAAAGGATTACTGTTCGGGCTGCATTTAGACTGATCAGATTGCCCAAGTTCATAGAGGTTTCGAGTGGAGGAAACCTACTTAAAAATAAAAGAAATAACACATCCTTCCAAACCATTTTCATATGGTCAATGCTCCTAACAATTATTATTTCTTAGTATTACATATAATGTGGACGTAAGTAACCATACACTACCCATGGCATTGAAAATCAAAAACAAAAGAAAAAAAATGCATTGAACTGTTAATAGAAATTTGGAGGAGAGGGGATAAAATACTTTCAGGACTGCAAAAAATTTAGCTAAATGAGTAAATCTATCTGTTATGGACTGAATTGTGCCCCACCCCCACCCCAAAATTCATATGATGAAGCCCTAATCGCCCAGGGTGACTATATTTGAAGACCGGGCCTTTAATGAGTAATTAAGATTAAATTAGGTCATAAGGGTGGTATCCTGACCTGATAGAACTGGTTTCCTTACGAGAAGAGGAAGAAACAGAGCTCTCTCTTTCTCCCTGTGTGCACAGAAGGCAGACCACATGAGGGCACAGGCAAAAAGAGGAAATGAAAACTTAAGGAAGGATGGTATATTGGTCTGCTAAGGGCCGCCATAACAAAATACCACACGCTGAGTGACCTTTTGTCTCATCTCATCACCATATCAAGCAAAATACGGCAGAGAAACTGATCATGCAGTCTTTTTTCCCTTCTATATTCCAATATTTCCAGGAGCAAATACTGAAGAATATTTAATGCCAAAAGGAGAAAAAGCTTTAATTGCCCAATTTATCATTAGTTAGCATGCTAGACTTATACTGAGAAGACACTAAATTATTTTAGGTGAGCATTAACATAGCCAGTGATACAATCTGGCCCAGAGAGGACCACTGAAGTTAACTGAGAAATTCGTGTAAGATTTGAAAGTACCATTAACAATTATTTCTCATGTTGCCTTTCTGCAGCATCAAACAGAAAATCTTCCAAAAGTCCTTGATATCTTTGCTCCCACTAGAACCAGCGCCAGTGCTTCCTTGAGCTTCCAAACCCAGGAGGACTGAGCACAGCGACGCCTAGAAAGTTAGGGTCAAGACTGACCCAGAATTAAGCGGAGAAACCGGTCAGTTTGAAAAGGTTCATCAAAGGTTCATCAAAGCCAACGAGAGAAATGGCCCTTCAGCTACCTCCACACCTCACTCCCTCGGCCCCTGTTACTGCTTCCCCTAAGACAGCCTCCTCCCTGGGAGTTCAAATTCTGATTTAAGGGGCTGAAGGGAGGGTTTTAAGAAGGTCCCATATGGAGGAATACTTTGCCTCAAGCCAAATACTCCCCCTTCTTGCCACTCACCCTAATGTTTGCCCTCTCCCAGGCTCACACATGATTTAAGAGTCTTAGAAAAGGGCTCTGGAGTGTGAAGACAAAAAAAAAAAGACGGAGAGAGAGAGGAGGGAGAGGGGAACAGAGCTTATTCTGTGAATTTTCCTAAAGTAATAACTGCTGGACATTTACACTCTGCTTTTCCCCTAGATCACTTAAACCTTAACCATTTTAAGCTAAACCACCTCCAGACATTAAAATACCATCCCAGAAAAGCATTTATCTGAAATAATATATAATACTAAATTGAGTATTTTAAGGGCAGGGTTAAAGAAAATTGTGTAAATAATGAGTTTATATTTGAATAATTTATTGCAAAAATCAACACATCATTTTTCAAAAGTGTCTCCACAGCTACTGTTGTTCTTAGCCAGCTTCTGTATGTGCCCTTCCCAAATCCAAAATAAGTTCCTGACCTTACGTCATATTCTCTATATCATCCGTAAACTTTGAAAGGCGCAAATAAAATTCAGCGGTTAAGAAAATACTTAATCTGGAAATATGTATTATCCTAAGACACCATTAGATTTATTCTCATATATGCGGATCAGGAAAACAAATGAAAGAAATCCAATTATTTAAGACAGTAATCCCTTAACTCTAGGATTTTGTTTTAATTATAAAGAGTGTGTCTTATTAAAAAACAAAACAAAGCCTTGTCCTTTAAGGGAGAAACCCCTTGTTTCTCTAGCGAACATGCATGCAAGATTTCCTAAAGAATGCAATCAACAAATTAATTTTGCTATTCTTCAATTTCCCATGATATAATTGACTTCTTGAAAAGAGCATCAAGTAAACAATTATGGGCCCACCTGTTCATGATGTCATACCAGGCACCACACAATGTTAACGGAACTATGTTTAATTCGGTTTCTCCTTCTTCACCCCACCATGATCACAGACAAAATTCCCTGCACTAAAAACTAACAAAAAGCGTAGGCGGTAACAAGTATCTAAAAGAAAATTGCTAAGTGGTCTCTCTACTTCAAATACGACTCCAGATAGACTCAGTACCTGAAAATTCTTCCTGAACATCGCCTACCCCTATGGTTCCTCCAGTGTCTTGCATAGGGAAGGGGGGACAGAGGCCTGGAAGCTACGACTGAAAGTAAATGGCCTGCTCTACGAGAGGCAAGAAAAGTCACTGGAGACTTCCTTTACTTGGTCCTACACCCATCATACCCAGAGGGAAACTCAACCACAATTTGAGAGATTTATACTACCCATTGGGTCCAGGCCACTAGCCCACTTAAATGGTTGAGTGTTGGGCCCAGAAGGTGGAGGGAAATCCCTCTTTCCTGAGGGACAACAAGGCCCCTGCCTCTCCTTTTCAAGGCGCTCAACACAGCCTCACTAGGTCTTACCACTGAAACTAAAGCTTTCAGTAATCCTGTCGCCCCTCACTGAACCACGTTTTGGCGTGGAAGGCACACGGACGTCACAGAGGCCAAGGCTGAGCCGCAGCAGCCCCAGCACCTCAGGTAACTGGCAAGGCCTCCGCTCACTCTCAGCCAAGGGATGGCAGGCAGGGGACAGAAGGCTGTCCTGATGACATAAGTCACCCAAGGGACAGAGAGAGCCTAGGAGCAAGGGTGACTGAATGAGCACAGAGATGTAAATGAGGACATGCTTAGAGTCTGAAGGAGACCGACAGCTGATGCTTGGGAAAGAGAGGAGTAGGTAATAAAAGCTGGGGTAGCTATTCTCTGAACAACACAGACATACACTGTGATTAGGACTGTATCTCTTATATACTTACTTTGTTGGATTTAGATTTTGTATAAAATGTGTAGGTAAGAATTTTATTGACAATGGCCTCTAATAAATGGGGTTGGAAAAAAAATCTTTTTATACATCTTCCTCTGGAAAACATGGACCAATACTGCTATTCAGAGCCCGTTCATTTTGAGGTTCTAAATACCATATATATACAGTTATATTGCTTTCTCTGAATCAATAGCTGCGTCTTAAAAAATAAACAGAAGAAACAAAGAGGAATGCGGAAAAGAAAATGCCAGACAATAGTAATGTGTGGTCATTGCTTTTTGTTCAGGGTCATACCAAAGTGAGTAAAAGAAGGGATCCTACCTAGAATACAATCAATGGCTTATGTTTTCTAGAAGTTTTTCCAGTATCCTAAAGCAAAAATATTATGACTTCATAGAAACCTCACTGCCTCTTCCTTTGCCTGTCCTTCCAAACCCATCGAAGACACTAAGAAAGATTAGCAATCAACACAGGCTATGAACTAACCGATAATACGCCACAACTACTACGCGCTTTCATAAAAGAGAGAGTAATTTCAGGACCATCAGAAAGCAATTTTGGACCCCAAATTTTAGATCCTAAAGGATCCATAAGAGGGCTCTTTTCTAATTTAAAGTATCAATGACAAAAAAGTTAAAAGAGAGATTTTTAAAATAATGAGCACAGGCAGCCTCAGTTTCTTTCTGAATTATGGCATAGATGTTATTAATTAATATCAACAGCATAAAAAAACCCAGACAGTGAGCCTACTCTAATGAAATACTGTAGATTCACATTAAAAAGTGACTGACAGGTCAAATTCTAAAAAAGAAACAGTAGATACCACCACAAAACTAGCAGATGTTTCTTGAGGTCATTTGTACAAAAACATAAGCATATGTTAAAGAAATCTGACACTATCATGGAATCAGTTGTGTCTAAAATAATAGCAGCTCCTTATGGCAATATGGTAATATCCGTATCAAGTGCACAACACATTATGTTGCAACAGTACGTACAGACAAAAGAGCATCGGCGGCAGCAGTAATGACCAGTGCTCTCACTATGGTGAAAACATGAAATTAGAAGGTTATATCCAGGGCATAGTATTGTTTAACAGTAAACTGAAGATGAGAGACCGCATGTTGAATTTTCAGAGTTTGCATTTAACTGATTTTATGGAGACTCTTACAAAGGCAGAATATTAACCAAATAAGAACACTAAAGTTTTTATAGGAGACTCCGACATGGGTTTTCTGATTTCTTCACGCTACCTAAGAATAATGGTGAAGATAGCGGTTGTTTTCAAAGCTAATGGTAATACTTGATGAGTTTAGGATATGAACAGGAATTCTTCCATTCAAATCCATGGTTCAGCCTGGTGTCCTATACTCAGTATGTGAGTAACTGGTAACTGCTAGGCCATTACTAAAATGGAAAGCTGCAAATAATTTAGTAAGTGTGTTATCAGCTTCAACCTCGGAAGTCTGAGATCTTCTGGGATAGTTCTTTGGAACTAGTCATATCAGCCCAAAGTGTATGGTGTACACAATGGATGCTAATGGTTACTGACTAAAGGTCTTTGAAAAGTCAAAGCCGAAAGGCATTCCACAACTTTCTCCATTCATTGTTGGGATTCACATTATACTGTAGGAGAGTTATATTTGAAAAAGCCCTTAGAATTTCAATGCATTTTGCATTGAATTGCATCCAATGTATTTTGCATCCAGTGCTTCTGCATGGAAAAATGAGTCTGGCACGCACCTAACAAAGTGTTCAAGTATCAAGACGATTTGGGTAAAATTAGGTTCACCCTTAAGATATTTCCAAGGCTCGAAGCCAGTGACAGTGTACGTTTGACCCCAGTGTAAAACATTCAAACAACCTGGAAAATGATTGATTTGTCTTTAATTCAGAAGCTAGAATACCAAGACATTTTCCCCCAAATATGAAAAATGCTAATTCTAAGAAATGGAAATAGGATTTTTACAGAAAAATTTCTATTTTTAAAGTAAGAACTTATTACAAATCAAATCCTATGATAAAAATGTATATTTTTTCGTTTACCCTAAGTATTTAAATTATCTAAAATAAGTGGGTTATGAATGGGACTTTAAAAATGCATTACATTCAAGATTTTAAATATAAGTTTCTATCTATATAACGACAACAAAACATACACTATCTTCCCTTTACACTTTTGATACATGAAAACATGCCTAAAATAAGGAAACAATACATGTCAACAATTGCTCGATTTTATTGATCTAATTCTTTCTGCACAGATGGACATAGAAAGTACTTTGAATTATGTGTAACGTTCAGTACACTTAAAAAATTTAGGATATTATTTGTATTAAACAAAAAAACTGATTTTAGGAAATGAATTTTTTCTGAGTTTAAAATGATACATAAAATTTTTCTATATGTAAAAATTGATGTGTTTAAAATAATTTCATTGATTTTTAAAATTTCAGTAATACCTAAATATGGCTGTACAAAAATCATAACTTTATTTCCAATATTTAATGTTTTCCAAAAATAGCTTTAATTTCTTTTCTTAAAGTAGCCTCAACTTAGTAAGAAACAGCACACAGGAGACAGCCCAAGGCTCATGAAAAACACAGATCTGAATTTTATAGGGTTCAGCTTACAGTCCTTCAGGAGCCATTTCTCCAGCTTATACATTTGTCAAGCTTTCAATTTCCCTTCTGTTTGGACGTTTTGCTAGTCACTGGCATATCTGATGCATGGTACGATGCATTTCAAGTAAGATACTTTCTCATTTTGCTATTCTCAGAATTTTAGCAGTGTCCACTATCCATTCCATCATACACATTAAAAATCTTGGCATCATTGTTTCTTCCCCTACCCTCAAGGCCACATCCTCCAAATTCTGTCTCTGCCAATATCCCTTCATCTGGCTTCCCCTCTCCATCTCCCCTGCCACAGACACACGGTCTCCTGGATCTCCTACTAAGCATACAGGCCACTGCAATGGGCTCTTCATTGTGGAGCCCATTATTAATCCATCCTGGTGCGATGACTGCCTTCTCAAAACCCAAACTCACTTGCTTTAAAAAAAAAAAAAAAAAAAAAACACTTGATATCCTCTGACATTCAGACTTTGCTACCCCTTACTCAACTCTTAGGGTGAGACACCAACTTCCTAGCATGACATTCAAGGCCCTATACAAACTACTGACTTATCACAAAACGCCATCCTCTCCCTCATTTACATACACGCTCTTTACACCCTACGCTGATTTTCCAAATAGGTCAAAGCATTCTCTCCTGAGATTTTTTTCCCAAAAAATTATTGTTTTCGTAGAATGGTTTTCTTACTCCCTTGTGTTGCCAATTCCTAGTCATACTTTCAAGTTTACCCTCACATCCCTCTGTAGCTTTCCCTGACCTCCTCCTCTGCCCATCCCAACAAAATGATTTTCTCTGTTGTAACTAAAAGTTATCACTTCCATGTATGTTTATAATGCCCTGTTGTATCTCAACTGCACATAAAATAGGTCACTAATAATTTTGCCAATAAGTCTCCCTACAGACTGTGAATACTTGGAAGCAGAAATCGTGTCAAATTGATTACAGCATCTCTCAGAAAAGCCAGAACGTAATATGTGCTCCCTAATGTTGGGAGAAATAAGATAAAAGCATGAATGATTTAATGAGAAAAACAGAATCTAAAACAATAGAGAAATACAATTTCTCATCTATCAGATAGGGTTTTTTTAAAACTTTGACAATATGCTCTTTTGAAGAA
Source organism: Ursus arctos (assembly GCF_023065955.2). Taxonomy (NCBI): domain Eukaryota; kingdom Metazoa; phylum Chordata; class Mammalia; order Carnivora; family Ursidae; genus Ursus; species Ursus arctos. The sequence goes on from NW_026622763.1 coordinate 59,776,501, forward strand.
ACTTCACAGAAACAGGTGCCCTCATACAATGATAAAAAGGCAAAACAGTATGAGGTAATTTGGAAATATTAAGCAAAACTAGATAAGCAGTCAGGGAGTACATGGGACATCTTTGCACCTTCTGCTTAATTTTCCTGTGAACCTAAAACTGCTTTCAAAAATAAAAGCTATGAAAAATTACGTAAGTATTTATTCTTTGAGTCAGCAGGAATCTATTCCAAAAATATACTGAAAAAAATACAAAAGGACACATAAGGTTTTTCATTACACCACTATTTTCAGTAACAAAAAGGACTAGAAACTACTCAAATCCTTCAATGGAGAGCTGGTTCAATAAACTACAGTACAGAGATGACTGTGCAGATAGAAAAGCAAACGTGGACTCTCACTATAGAGCGATATGCCAGGTATATTGTTAATTTAAAAAGAAATCGAAGTGGAAAAAATACGGTAGGCTCCCATGCATTTAAGAAAGTAGGTAGGGGTTGGGTAAGGAGAATATATATACATATAAGCAAACCTGTACACACACACACACACACACACACACACGCACACATATATACACATGCTCGCTTATACTTTCAAATGAATTAACCAAATATTTGAAAAGACAAATAAGCTTACCTATAATAGGAAGGAAGAAAAAGTATAGAAAGGACACAGATAAAAAGTTACACTTCCCAGAATATAGTTTGTTTAGTAGGTCTGACTCTGGAACCCTATAAATATTTTTACATAATTACAAAACAAAATTGATTTTAAAAAACACCCAAAATTAAAAATAAAATTAAACAGATAATTCTGCACATTGAGTTGAGGATAGACTATCACAGATAGGAATAATTTTGAGGGGCGCCTGGGTGGCACAGCGGTTAAGCGGCTGCCTTCGGCTCAGGGCGTGATCCCGGCGTTATGGGATCGAGCCCCACATCAGGCTCCTCCACTATGGGTCTGCTTCTTCTTCTCCCACTCCCCCTGCTTGTGTTCCCTCTCTCGCTGGCTGTCTCTATCTCTGTCAAATAAATAAATAAAATCTTTAAAAAAAAAAAAAAAAAGGAATAATTTTGAGTGCCTTTAAAACACAGTAATTTGACCACACATAGCATATACCCTGAGTGGTAGATACTCTAAAAGCAACAACAAAAAGTTACAGAATGATCTTAAATCGCTTTCAGAAGTTATACTGTTAATGGTGGCATTGGTGTTATTATTCTGTGATTTACAGGTGTTATAACATAAAATGAGCAAGGATATTGTCGCAGTTAAAAATCAGAATTTTAAGGATAGCAGAAAGGAGATAAAGCAAAAACCTTTTAGTCCTGAACTTAAACTGGAAGTGTAATTCCACGACGCATTTTCTTGTTTAGAAGAAAAATACATACTTCCTAGCTCTGTTTTCTGAAAAAAACGGAAAATAGGCCCATATAAGGGAAATATTGGCAACGAGCACAACTGGTGCTCAAATTGTGGTCTCTAAATACCACTACCCAATAAAACTAAGCTTCCGTGATGATCAGGCTGGTGCCATGTCTGAGGCATGACATGCCATCCCGGAGAGCAAGGAAACGACCAGAGACAGCTGAGGGAATGTCAAAGGGACTTAGAAGTCAACTTGGAGGGGTTCCCATTCAACCAAAACGCCAGGATTAGGACAATTTGAGAATTAGTAAGAACTGGCATTGCTGTAAACTGAAACCTATTTCAGATGTTTAAATACCTAAGTTCATAACCACCATAATAAAGCTCATTCGTCACTATGGCTGCTGTCATCTCCTTTTGAGGAAGAACTTTCCTTTCTGCAGCAAGGAGGGCACTTAGCTGATGACCTCCAGCTGTTGGTCCCTTCAGGCTCCACCTCGACTTTATTGCGGAGGTCACGCTATTCCCATGACTAAACACAGCTGAGGTTTGGCCATTTCTGCCCAAGGCGGGATTCCTAAAGGGCAGTCTTTTCCCCCAGATCTCAGCAAAGACTTGACCAGACATGCATCGTGGGCTGAGGCTCTCCCTGTCCCCGCCTGCTTTAGCCCCACCTTTACAGGTGTCAGATTGGCCTCAAAGTCACAAGGGTATCCCTCCTGATCGGTCTCCCCCTACTTTTATCTTTCACAGACACGTGCCCCCAGTAAACTTCCCATATTCCTATGGGAAACAACAGGCCAGACAAACTCAGTTTGTTCGGGAAAAAAAAAAATTTGCAAGAAAAAAAAAAACAGGAATCTATGGATTAAAAAATATTAAAAACCCAGCAACCAACTGCAAAATGGACCTTATTTCCCCATGTTGATTTCTTTTGAGAGAGGAACAATCAGGAGACAATGAACACTGACTGGATATTTAAGGATATAGGGGATTATTTTAAATCGGAACAGTAGTTTTGTGATGATATTATGCCTATTTTTTAAATCCTCATCTCCCAGAGATACACGCTGTGATGTTTATAGATGCAATTTAGAAGGTCTAGGAATTGCTTCCAACTATTCTGGAGAAATAAGGGAGAGAGCCAAGGCACAGATGAAACAGGACTGAGTTTAAACAATTTCAAGTCCAATGTGTTACATAGAGCCTCGCCCTTCACTGGGTTGTAGAAGAAGGCTTCTATTATTCTTCCTACATTTGGCTATGTTTGAGGTTTTTGATAATAAAATACCAGGGGTTTGTTGATGTTTTTTACTATAAAAATTCCCATTTCTCTTTCATCATGTACTCAGAAATGGAAGTACCCGGGGAAGGAAGTGATCTCCACGGTAGAATGGTCTTAAAGGCCTGAAAGAAATCTGAGGATATTACTGTATTAAAAAAAGTTTTGTGTTTTTGTTGGGGCATGGCGCTCACTCACACACAAGGCAGACTCCTGACGGCACTGGGGGGTCCCTGTTTGCTTGATCCAGGAAGCAGCAGAACCTAACGGCCCGGGATGGGCTCACCCATCAGAATGCTGGGCTTTGCACTCCATTGCTAGTATGACCTTGGACAAGTTATTTAACATCTCTGGGCCCTAGGGATAAAAATCCTACCTAGACTACATAATCTTGCTGGGAAGATTAAACAAGAGAAGATACTTGGCACGGGACTCGGCAGAGTAAACATCAATAAACGTTCAGTGTTTTCAGTCAAACACTGGACACTGTTGTGTAGCAGTTCCCAGAACACTGTTTCTGATTAAAATCCTGGAATGTACATAGGAATTCCCTGATGCCAGCTGGTATATTATTTTAGACTTATCTTTAGGCTTACCATAAGTCCATAGCAGTATGCCAATTTGTTTTTCTTTTTTTTTTTTTTTTTTTTTTTTTTTTTGGTATGCATACCTGCCTGCCTCCCCACTTCTTGAGTCAGCCATTTACCACGCCGAAATCCTCAACTTCTGGTTCATACGCCAAAAGTTAGCAGAAAATTGAATTCCCTTCGCACTCCATTTATCTCTCTTTCCTTTTACCTCTTTCATCACATACTGATTTTGGAAAACTTAAGAGCATATGAGGAGCTATGGCCACTAAGAATCCCCTCTTTACACACACAACCAGATACCACTTGCCCAGCACGTATGACACGCCCATCTTTGGCACGGCTCTTCTAAACCTCGGGGAGGATATGGTCAGATGTAAGACTTCTAGAAGCCCATGTTTGTAGATCTGTCAATATTTGAAATTTAATTTAATGACCTAGTCAAGTAACAGGCTCAGCAGGATAGACAATAAAGTTCAGCATGAGTACTGCAATACTGAGATCACAGTGAATTATGTCTACTACACTCTCTAGCCCTTTCGACAAGGATGGTCCATTTTCCCAAGTTAGAGAGAGCACAAAAATGCCCAGTCCAGGCCGATAGCACCCTCCTGTGTATCCAGCCTGCCCATCAATCCCATTATCTGCCACCATGGCTCTTTGATTCTTCAGCTTCATGCTTAAACTTCTGCAACTCACTTCAGGTCCTCCTGCTTCACACAGTCCCAGTTGGATCCACCTCTTGGGTTTACTGACCTTGATCCAGACATTGGACTCTAAGTCCCTTGGCTTCAGCACAAGTACTGTTCCCCACTTCTAGGAAGATATCTATGTGCCAATTCCAGCCCCAAAGATCCCCATGTGGGGGAGGGCGAAAGGAAGGGGGACACAAGAGTAGATCAAGGTTCTAAAAGTACTTGCCTTCAGAAGGTGCCTCATGGTTGAGGAGTAACATTAATACAGAGACTCTCAGGGAGTTGGGGTACACAGGCTAGGACAGTTATTTCTTATATACTATTTCTATAGTAAGAAACAGATTAAGTTTGCCAAATCTCAGTTCAAGTAAATCACAATGACCATGAGGTCATTTTTTATAGACCAGATTTCAACTTTACCATCAACCCATTACTTTGCAATAACAAAAGCTTTTTTTTTTTTTAATCACAAAATATGTTAAAGGACTTTGCTATCTCCGGACTCAGTGGCTTTGTCTTTAAATTGGCAGCTCAGGTTGCGGGAGCATGTCAGTTCTACATGAAGATCTGAAAACCGTACCTTCCTAGAGAAGTAAATATTAAAACTGACCCCTTAGGAATAAAGGAAATCAATAATTTCAACTCTGGATGCATTAGAGCCCCATTATCCAATGTAATCACCACTAGCCATTTGTGGCTATTAATTTTAATTAGAATTAAAAATTCAGTTACTCAGCCACACTAGCCACATTTCAAGTGTACTAGCCATGTGTGGCTGGTGACAATGGTACTGGATAGTTCAGACACAGAATATCCCATCACTATAGAAAGTTCAATTCAACAGTCGTGCTTTAGAGATTGACTCTACATTTGTTTTTCTGTGTGGACCAACTTACTTTAATGAGAAGCCTTTATACAGTAGGACTATTTAATATTTACATAATAGGTTAACAGACCTTTCAAAGCATTTAAAAAATCTTCATCAACAGTCCATGCAGTTCCTTAGTGAACTTGATTTTTCATACCATCTTTTTAAAATTCCTCCAAATTTGACATCTTAGGAACAAACTGACCATTTTTTAAAAGAAGTATTTTCTTAATACGTAGACTCATAAATCAAAGTCTGTTTTACTGAGTAATTAATCCTTCAATAATTCACACAACAGGTCATTTTGGGGTTTAACCCCTGCTTCCATTATTTCTGACCACAAGGTCCACTGACAGATGTCTCACTTTGGATATACACAACAGAAGACTGGGATCCGTTTCACGTACATCTGTTCCCAAACAGCCTAGCCAGATTAATACTTAGACTGCACCCAGCTCGGCCCTGCTAAGTCCCAAACAACCATTAACTCTTGTTGTTTTTAAATTATTTTTTCTCATTTTCACATTTTTCCACATTACTTTTCGCATCGGTAAGTTTCCAGCAAATGTTTATATATGTAAAGCTAATCATTTTAATGCTCATAAAAGAAACACTTTCCAAACCTTATTTTGAAGCCCAGCTTTCTCACATTTTCTGATTACTGCTCTAATTCAACTTAGCTCAGAGTTGGGGTAGGAATAACCCTTTGGTAAAACAGATCATGAAATTTTGTAACCTGAAGTAGTTAGTCGATGAGAAATAGAGAACTTTAAACTCTAAGATTTGAAACTCTCATTTCTCCCACATTTAAAACATAATATTCAGATGCTAATCAGACATATTATAAAGCCCTTGCCCTCGAATTTGCTTAAAAGATACCGTAAATGAAATCAAGGATAAGCTAGTCCTTTTGTTCATCATAAAAAAATGCGCTGATGACTTGCCTTGACCAACATTTTTCCATCAGAAAATGGTGTCTTCCTTTCCAAAGACAGGGCCGGGGCTAAGATGACCGTCCACCTCTCGCCACTATGCCCTGAAGCTGGAGAAGGGTAAGAAGGGGCCTTTACTTCCCACGTGTTTCTTCTAATTAGAAATTCGTGAGGGTTGAGCAGCTCCTGCTGTAAGATTCAACTCCTCCCCAGGCACCAGGCGGTGGACCCCACTGATCATTCAAACCTGAGACTTATTTATGATGTCCTAACACCTGAAGTCTACGAAAATAGGGATGTTCTTTAAAAAGCAACTTCAGAGCTGATGATTTTCGATGATTATATACAGTTGACAAATAATGCAGGGGTTGGGGGTGCAGACCCACGTGCAGTCAAAAATCCACATGTAACTCTTGACTCGCCCAAAACTTAATAGCCTACTGTTGACCAGCAACCTTCCCAATAACATGATGTCAATTGACACATACTTTGTGTGTTAAATGTATTATATACTGTATTCTTACAATAAAGTAAGCTATAGGAAAAAAATCTTTTAAGATTCTTAACATTTATACTACTGTACCGCATTTATCAAAAACAAAAACACAGAACACCTCGTGTGTAAGTAGAGCTGTGCTGTTCCAAGTCAAGTTGTTCAAGGGTCAACAGTCATGTAAAGGTCTCATCCTGCAGGCGAAGAAACTAAGTGGGGTGAAATCACTTGCCCCAAGTCAGGAACAGTCCCGTAAGTCACAGAGACAAGACGGCAGGCCCGTTGGTGCCCACTCCTGAAAATGTTCCTACACCAGGCAGGAGAGGACATACCGCTGGAGCAGGGAGCCTATGAAAGATCCCATCATGGTTTTCAGACATCAGGGTGCTACCCATTAGTAAATGGTGATGTTTCCAGCATGAAAAGGCAGAGAGATTTGTGGGCATTGGGTATTCCTGTCACAGAAATTCCTAAGTTGATCATTCTTAACTCTATTAAAAATCTGAGCTTAATGCAGCCTAATCCTACCCATTACTAACTCTCCCCACCAGTAGCTTTCCTTGTATGGTAAAACATGATCCACCCGGTCACACAGGAAGCAGGCAGATCCGGCTTTGGGGAATGCACAAAAATGCTTATAGCTTCTGCTTTAATTGAACATTTCAAGTAAAAGCTTACTACTTGCACTGGGGATGTACTGTATGGTGACTAATATAACAAAATAAAAATTATTTTAAAAATTAAAAAAAAAGCTTACTACTTGCTAAGCAAACATGCCTAGAAGTTTGTAATGGGCTGAGATTTAGAACAATGCCAACAGGCAATCGGTGATGCTTTTGAAAACCTTGAACTCTGAATATATCAGACCCAGCAACAGCACAAGTGAAGGGCTGTTATAAAATACACAAATTTGTCTAACACATCTGCCCATGTTCCCTTTCCTGTGCACTCTTAGTTTCTGACCCCTTCCCCCCTCCCCCAGTTCCAGACACTGTGTTGGGGCTGCCCACACTGTGGCACTACCCTTAATCTGCTTTGCCTAGACAGGGTCCCATAACCTAGACTTATCTGGCCTCAGAACTCACCTGATCCCTCTTCCCTTTCTTCAGGATTTTGTTCCTTTCTAGGTCATAGCTAACTGGGTAATTAGTTTATATTCACATGAATAAACTCATGATTCCACAAGTAAAATGGCCAAATTTTTAAATTCCAATAGAAAAATCATTAGGTAACAATCCAGATAATCAGCAACATTTTCTGAAAAGATGATGCCTTTTTGTGCACATACTTTACATTGTAATGGTGGCATCCTGGTCAGTCTATGCCCTGGTATGCTTACCACCCTGCATCGGAACAGGACGGAACCTTCTAGCCAAGACACCCACAGTGGAGCAGTAGGTCAACACTAGCTTAAGAATTTTTTTTTGGAGAGTTCCTATACTTTTAACAAAAATGGAGGGGATACTCCTGCAGGTGATGAAAACTCACTGTTAAGTAGCAGTGTAATAAATGGTACAATGCAATAGGCAAAACTAAAGTTCATGAGACCAGTTAGCAAATTCATTCAACAATTGTTTATGCGTCACTCTTCAAGGTACTGACAGTAAAACAGATGTTCTGAACATCTTCCCCCGCCATCTAGATCTAGTCTGAGAGTTACACCCTCAGCTCCCCTGCTTCTCAGGCCTTCAGATTTGACCTGAATTCTACCACTGGCTTTCCTCGTTCTCCAGCTTGCAGATGGCATACAGTGGCACAGCTCAGCCTCCATGATCCCACAGGAGATCTCCTCAACACTATAGCCAAAGTTTTCCATTTCTCTGGAGAACCCGAAGACACACATTATAAATTTGTCAAAACCCACTGAATGCACAACATCGAGAGCGAACCCTAATGTACACTATGGGTTCTCTGGGCAATGATGGGTTCCTGTAGGTTCATGAACTGTAACAAATGTACCACACTGAGGAATATGGATAAGGGGGGAAGCTGTGAATGTGGGGGGGGCAGAGGACATATGGGAAATCTCTACCTCCTGCTCAATTTTGCAGGAGGTATAGCTCTTAAAATATCTTAAAATATCTGCTCTTAAAACTGCTCTAAAAAAGATCTACTTTTAAAAACTACAAAGGCATTGTGAGGTTTTAAAAACTGAGTAGTCCTGCAACTGTTTTCTATGTATGATCTAATAATGCCCAGTGACCCCACCCCACCCTTTCCTGGAATAGCCAGTCACTGGACAAGGAGCAGTGGACATGGTCTCCCCCACCACATCTTTCCACGCCATGGCCTCCCAAGCATGGGAACCTTGATATATCTCTTCCTCTATTATCTGGACCAATTTCATTGGTGTTTCAGCACGCCCATCTCAACTAATTCCACATCGGAGATTCTTTCTCACATTTGAACTTATCTCTTAGTAAACTGAGTGGGAGAAGAAAAGGTACCAAGTAAAACACCCATTTCTACTATAAATAGAAGTTCTTATGAAGCTGCTAGGATTCTGAACTTCCAATTTTAAGGGCCTAAAGAGGTTTGCACACTAGATGTTAAGAAAAAAGGAATACACCTGGATGAAAGAAAGGGGGTTTTAGAGCAAAATTTAAAAAAAAATACAAAAAAACCTTTCAACCTTTAGTTTTTAAACTCTACTTCCAGGAACAGTAAGTAAGCCTACTTTTCCTCCATCCCCACTCAATTTAAAACATTTCCTTCCTCGTGTCATTATTTGCCTTTTTGTGTACTGGCACTGCAACACCAGTCTGCATGCTCTCTCAGCGAGCAAGGTCTCACTTTAATTCTGCACTATTTCACCTTCACTGCAGGTCAAACTGGCTCTTGTAAGGCTAACTCCATATAATTTCTATAGCCTCCCAAATTCAAACGGACTTAAAAACTTAACAGATTTCTACGTCTGTATCCTTAGCTTTTAACTCACAGCTTCAATAGCCTACCTTGGTTTTCAAAAACACCTGAAAACATGGTAATTACAGTATAAGTGAGCGCGCATGGCGGATGCCGCTGAGACGAACTCACACTCAGCCAGGGCGGAGTCCCTGAGGAGTCAGCTGCATTTCGTTAGCTTTCTGCACGAGACACTTGAAAACAGTAGGTTTCTATAATACTAGTACCGGGTGGCTGGTTTTGAACCCAGGAAGACATTATTTTTAGTTCTCTTAAGCTGGTATTCAGCGAGGAGAGACAGTGTCACGTCCCAAGATTTTCAAGAAATCATCTCTAGACTAAGACTTGAAAGAGTTCTATTGTACATATGGCGCTAACATTTCTAAATAACTCCAGAAATGGCAAATGCAAGTAAGCAGCACGGGGAGGATTTTACAGTTAACATTCCAGATCAACAGTTTCTAGACTAAGCCTTAGAACCCTTGATTCTAGACAATGGCAAGGAATGCGAGGGAAGGAGAAGTCCAGAGAGTCCAAAAGCGGGGGGTGGGGGGAGTTAAGTTTTCAGAAGTCAGCAAAATGAGAGGTGGATTCGGAACGCACGTGGTGAGTACTCTGTAAAAGGCTTATACTTTTCAGCGTACCGGCAGAAGCCGACAAATCACAACCCAAACTTGGAGGGAAGGCGAGGACCTTCCCGCAGTTTGGAAAACACCGCCCCTCTGGGCCTCAGTTCTTTCCTTCTGCGTCGCGAAACAGAAGCTGAGTGTGACTCCGCTCCAGGGAACGCACCCGGAGGCGGGAAGGCAGGCAGCGCGAGGCCCCTGGGGGTAGATAAGGTTCTCGGCAATTGGGAAGGAGGGGGCGGTGGCGTCGGGACGCTGGGAGAGGAGGAGCTTGGGGAGAAGCGAGCGGCAGCGCCGGGGCGGAAGGTGGAGGAGGAGGAGAGGGTGGAGGCGCAGCTGGAGGCGAAGGGGCCGGGACCACTCACCCGCGGGGCGCTCGGGTTGGATGGGCCACCACCTCAGGGCCCGCTCGCTCAGCACCACGTCGCAGCTGCTCCTCCCGATCTCGAAGATGCCCCGAAGCAGAATCTGCCCGGCGGCCGCCTCCGGCTGTAGCTGGGACGCCCACAGCGCCGAGGGCACAGCGGCCGCCGCCGGGAGCGCTTCTTCCTCCGGGCCGCCCTCCAGGGCGGACACCCGGCCTCCGCGCCTCCCCCGTGGCATGGCGGAGACGCTAGCTGAGCCGGAGTCCAGGGTCTGGGGAGGCCTTTGAGGAGGAGGTGGAGGCCGCAGCAGCCACTGCTCGAGCTGCGTCCGGCGCTGCCACGGCAACCGCGCGCAGGGCAGAGACCAGGAGGGAGGCGGGGCGGGCAGGCGGGGCCGCCCTGACCCGGTCCTGCACATTGACCCGCCGGCAGCGGGTCTCTGCCACTCACTGCAAAAAGACCCCCGTCAGGGAAGAGGAAAAAGGGGCTCCCTGCGCCAAACCCTAGTATTCAGTAGGATTTAGTGTACTGCGCTACCCGCAGTTCGATAAACCAGCGCTTCTCAAACTTTTACTTACTCGGAGGGCATCTCATTAAAATGCAGATTATTACTGAAGCGGTCTGGGATAGGCCCCAAATACTGTAGTTCTAAGAAGCTCGGGGCTGATGGCGACGCCCACGCCCTGGTCTGCAGGACACACTTCAGGTTGCCAGGGCCTCTGTTTTTCCACCTCCTTCCGCGTGGGCTCCCTCGGAAGGGGAGGCCCGGCTCGGTAACCGTGCTGGCACGCCCTCAATTGTTAGCGGACTTTCTGCACCTGGGACGAGGGCGCCTTTCCGAAAAGCCCGGAGCGGAAGCCAAAGTCAAGTCTCCGGTTGGCATTGCCAAATTCTCACCTGACAAACACAGTATTAAAAGAAGGTGCCGTATCATGACGAGCACTAATGTACAGAATTCTCGAATCACTGTATTGTACACTTGAAACGAAAATGACCATGTACCTTAACTACCCTGAAATGAAAAAAAAATTAATAAAAAGGTGCCTTCGTGCTGTCATTATTGAGGGTCCTACTTTCCCCCAAGATCTCCCGGGCGCAGTCTTGTCTTTGCCTGGATCTGGCATTCCCTGAAGGGAGATTACAAGCAGCAGGCCTGGTTCTCTTGAAGGCAACGGCAGCGATGTAGTGTCACCTGGAAATGGAGAGGGCCCGGAGGAGTTCATCCCTCACTTTCTTCGGATAGTGGAGAGCCATGAAGTTGGCTGATGGTTAATTTGGAAAACACCGAGGGTCTGGAGGCCGGTGGTTCTCAATCATGGCTGCACATTAGAGTTCCCCGGGGAGTTTTAAAAAAAAATCCAGATGCCCAGGCTGCACTTGAAGACAATGAAATTGGAATCTCTGGGGATGGGACCAAGCCTTTTTAGAGTTTTTAAGCCTCCCCAGATGATTCCAGCGTTCAGCTAGGCCTGGGAATCGCTGCTCCAAGCGTATGGATTAACAGGGAGCTGACAAATTGGGAGAAACTGAGTTCTCTGGAAGAGGAGCATAGTGGGAGGTAAATCAGCAGCCTTTTTTGAAGGTCAGAATAGTTGTATTGAGAAGTTAGGGGTGAGGAATGAAAGAGCAAATTAAATCCGTAGAGTAGTGAGTTCTCGTTCCAGGGCGCTCGTGCCCACCCGGTGACTTCGGATAGGCGGGCACTTCCCATTCTGCGCTTCTGGTCACTCTGCAGAGCCAGGCAGAAGAGCTCATGGTGGCAGGACTGTCTCAAGGTTTTTGGCTCAAACTTGGATTTCACACAACAATCCCGGGAGAGAGACTGGAGGCCTAGCCAAATCCCTTTCAAACATAAAGCGCCTGGGTGTCGGTTAAGCTGGGACTCTTACTGTTTAATGCTCCGAAAACAAATACCCAAGCTTCCAAGCAAAGCAGGGAAGAGCCTCTGTTTGATCTGATGGCGCAGAGCTGTTTCTCCGGGCAGGAGTGCAGCTGCCCTTAACCCCCACGCAGGCTTCAGGTGGCTCGGCCCAGCAGTCCTTAGTGGGGAGGCCGGCGGCCTCGCAGAACTGGAGTCAGCATCTTGTCTCCACAGCTGTCGGACCATTAACGCAGAGCTCGCTGGCATTTTAAAAGCTCACTGAGAGCCAGAGCAAATAGGCCAAGGCAATGGCTACTTCGTAGGGCCTTTGCACGTGCCAAGTTGCCATTTTTCAAGCTTCAACAGGCCAGACAGTCAAAAACATTGGCTTTATGTTTCTTGAGGATGAAAGCAATGGCAGCATTCCACTCTTTCCTCTTGATGAGCTGCCCTCTCCCAGGGCTCTAAAGGGTGAAGTGCTCAGGGGCTCCGTCCTTAGCACCTAGCTACACAAGCACCAGAGCCATGGCTTTGCAAACTATTCAGGGCTCCTTGAGTGATGTCACCAGGCCCAACCACTCCCCTGAACTTTAGGCTCTATGCCCAGCTGCCTACCTGACATCACCACTCAGCCGTCCAATAACTGTCTGAAACATAGTATCTAAAACCAAACTCATGATTTTCCATGATAAACCTGTTCCTCCCAGAATGTTCCAAATCTCAGCAAACAGTGTCATCAAAATTCTTGATGTCATTCTTATTTCTTCTCATCGTCTCGGGACTCACATCCAGTCCACTGGCAAATGCTGTCAACTGTGTCTGCAAAAGAGACTCCTTTCAGCCTCTCCTCTACACCTCTCACCAGACCACTTCAGTAGCCTCCCACCCATCTCTTTGCTTTCCCCTTTGCCTGTACTGCCTCCTCCAGCCCAGAGTCTATTTTCCACCTGGCAATCACATTGCTCCTTCTGAAAGTAACAAGATCATATCCGTCCCCGATCACTACCTTCCCATGATCTCCCATCACTCTTGGAACAAACTCAACATGCTTGGTAAGTGCAGAAGGTCCCACACAATCTGGGCTCTGGATACCTCTCCAAGGTCACCTTCTAACACCCTTCCCCTTGCTCGCTTACCAGAGCCTTCTTACTAGTCCTCAAACAGACTGAGACTTGTCCCTTCTCAGAACATTTGCCTTGCTGTTCCCTGTCTGGAATGTTTTCCCAGGCAGCCAACCAGATGGTTTCCTCCTTCATCTCACTCACTTTGCTGCTAAAAGACCTTCATCACTAAGAGAACATTGCTGACCATCCTCCATCAATCACCTTCCCATAACCATGGGTATTAGGGTTTTTTTATTATTATTATTACTTCTGCTGCAATCAATTGCTATAAACTTAGTGGTTTAAAACAGCACGATGTATATCTGCCAGTCCTGAAGGTCAGAAACCCAAACTCTGTTTCACTGCACTAATACAAAGTCATCAATAGGCCCGCATCCCTCCTGCAGGCTCCAGGGAAGAGTTCATTTCCTTGCCTTTTCCAGCTTCTTGAGGTTGCCTGTATTTCTTGGTTCATGTCCCTTTCTTCCATCTACAAAGCCAGCACCACAGCATCTTCTCTCTGCTTCCATCCTTCCATCTTATGTCTCTGACTTTGCCCTTCTTCCTGCCCTGTTATAAGGACCCTTGTGATTACATTGGACCCATCTGGATAATCATTCACTGTGTCTGCCAAGTCCCTTTTGCTATATAAGGTAACATATTCACGGGTTCTAGGGATGAGGACATAGACATCTTCAGGCTACCATTGATCTCTCTACCGTCCCCTGCTTTATTTTCCTTTACATCCCTTACTTTTACCTCTTACTATATGTTTACCTACATGTTTACTGTCTAGATTTCCCCATTGAATGAGTTAATGCACTTAGTAACAGTGCTAGAATTAAGAAACACTCAACAAATGTCAAGTGTTGCTATTATTATTATTATTATAAAAGCTCCTTGATGTCAGAGAATTTATCTTCTTCTCCATTGAAGTCTCAGTAATCAGCACAGTGCCTAGCATGTAGCATGTGCTCCAGAAATATCTGTAACAATAATGCTGAAGCACCTCAATAGTTGTTCCCTCCAGTTCAGCTGAGGGCCAGTTGCCCCATAAGTGATGCAGATATAGGAGACACGAATGCATGAAAATTGCTTTCTGAAAATTTTTAGGGAGCTTCCCGAACATTGCTTTCCCTGCTTTGGCTGAAGCTTGGGCATTTGTTTTCAGAGCACTAAACAGTAAGCGTCCTAACTTAACAGGCACATGGTTGCTTTATGTTTGGAAGGCTAGGTCTGGAAACACTGCCTCCATCCCTGTTTATTGTTTGTTTGTTTTGTTTTTAGAAATTCATGTCTGAGCAGAAGACCTTGAAAAACTGTCTGCTATTAACATTGTTTTCAGGAGGTCATTTACTATTCAAGAGACTTAGGCCTAGTGGGACAGTCTCCTGAAGTCAGGGACCCTTCTCAGGTCCGCAGATGGAGGCAGGTGAGATCACAGCAGCTGACACACCCGGATCTGCTGCATCAAGGGCAGGGGACAAGGAATTCTAACGCCTGAGCTTTGGCCAGTGGATAATCCTAGATCACACCCTTTGATCTCCCAACGGCTCTGCTGACTTCAAAATTTGGAGTTTGTGTGCATAAGTGAGCACCCGTGTTATCAGATTACCATCAACATAGCCTTTTTCAAACTGCAGCTTAGAGAATACTTTTTACTAAGGACTGCTCAGTGCAGGTAGAATCAAATCCAAAGTCCCACCACGACCTATGAGACGCCGCGTGGTCTGGCTTCTGCCCACCCACTCAAATCCCATCTCCTATCGTTCTTCTTCCGTGCTTTCTAGACTCACATCTAACCACACTGGCTTCTTTCCATTTGTCAAATAAACCACGTGTATTCCTCATTCAGGGCCTCTGCTGTTGTTATTTACTCTGTGTGGATCAATCCTTATTACAGCGTGGCTTTGCAGGGATGCCCAGATCAACTTCATGTCACCTTCTCAGGGGTTCTTCCCTGGCCAAGCAAAAGTTTATCCCTACTCAACGTTATTGGCCTCATTGCACTCCCACCACCCAAATGTCTGTCATTGGTTTATTTGCCTACTTCTTTCTTGTCTGTCTCCCCTTTGCCAGCAGATGGGTACCTCAGTGACGGCAGCGACCTGGCCTTTCTTGTCTGTCTCCCCTTTGCCAGCAGATGGGCACCTCAGTGACAGCAGCGACCTGGCCTTTCTTGTCTGTCTCCCCTTTGCCAGCAGATGGGCACCTCAGTGACAGCAGCGACCTGGCCTGCTTGCTTATGGCTCTCGCTCTTATGCCTGCAACAGTGCCTTTAGAAGGATAGACGCTCCATAAATGTTTGTGGAATCCGTGAAAGAATAAACTTTTCTAACTGAGTTCGTGTATGAATTTTTGATATCCTTGAATATATTATATCTCCTGGGTGAGGAAAAAGGAAAAATTTGTGACATACTTAATTTCTCCACATCAATGCGTATTTTAGGGGAAGTGAGCCTCAGTTCTGCCTACCTCTCAGCCATTTCTAATGCAAAACGGGCACCTTACCCTGGGGGCTGCCTCCCTCTTGTCCTGAGACGAGATTTTGTCAGAATGTTCTCACTACTCCGGCTCTTGCTGCCTCAAAGGTAGAGAGCAACATGTCCCTGCAAAAATTATAGAATCAGATTCAGAGTCCAGGACCTCAGAGATGAGGTTTTTTGGGTGTGCTCTCTTATTCTGGGAAACCGTGAACTAAAAATACGAGTTATCTGCCCCCACACGTCGACATGCCATGGTGAGAGGAGCAGAGAATAACCGCAGAAAATGCTCCCATTGGAAGAGGGAGGCAGCTGCGCGGCGGGGAGGGGGGGTTCAAGGTAGAAAGCACATCGCAGTCACTCGTTCAGAGCAATTCTGAGATGCAAGCAGGAATGTGCTGCTAGCTCCCAGGACTCTGAGAAAGAGAATGTTCCTTATCTCACATCTAGTTCTGCTCCATAGGAACGGTTCCCTAATTCACTGTTGTCAGCAGCTCTTAGCTCCAGCCTCTGGGATTTTGGTTCTGCCCTTTACACCATTCTTCTTTTCAACAGGAAATTGCCCCTGATGACAGCTGAGTAGTTTTTCAGCCTTTTTTCTATGCATAAAAAGTTGGAGGCCATGAGGCTTCTTTTAATTTTGAACTTTTAGTTCAAATAGGTGTAACTCCTTTAGAAACTTTGTGAGCTTTCTTTATGTAGTTCTCTTATAGAGGTCATATATGATATGAGATATTTGTGCATTTGTATATATAATTATAGGGATATATAGATATCTGCAGACACATACATAAACTCGTATTACATCATATTATACAAAAGCCATTCCCACAAGTCTCTTTGAGACTGTCCTCTCTATACTTTGGACTCCAAGTCAGGGTATTGAGGTATAATGCTTCTAATGTTTATAGAAGTACTTTTGTCTAGGTAAACTGTCTTCCAACCATACCTTTGCTTGGGACTTGACCCGAAGTCTTGTTTAACTGGAAGCAGCCTACCTTTCATTTTTGATTTGAGGCCACTTCTTGCTTTTAGATTTTATTTTATTTATTTATTTATTTATTTATTTATTTATTTATTTATTTTTGCCAGAGTGTCTGTCCTGGGCCTCTATAGTTCCTCTAAATTATGCTTGCTCATAACTCTCTTATAAGACCCTAAAGGAAGACAAATAATGTTTTTAATATTCTGCCAAACAAATACAAAAAGAAAAGAAAAAAGATTAAAAACAAGGTAACATCCTGATCTATAAAAACTAAAACTTCTGATTAATTGAATATCTTCAGAAAATAAAATCAATAACTGGTATTTTGAGCAATCAAAAGAGTCAGATAGTGAGAAGTATAGCCCCATACAATTAAGGTTGGAGCTTTAGCCTTGGGTTTTAAGCTCACAAGGGGAGTATTGGCTCAAGGCCCTAAATAACCTGGGAAAGGTAGACAGAACTTTTAGAGGTCATGGCACTTAAATTCATTTGGACTATATAAATTTTTTTAATTATGTAATGTTACAGCCATAGAATTATGTGTTAAATGAGTGTTTGTGAAACAAGGAAAATGCTATATTTCTTGCTTCAGAAGTCTGTTAGTATACATGCTGCCCCCACATATAGAATAAGCAGGGCATTTTTCACATGAAGAAAAATGGCAGTTTATATTTCATGCTTTTATAAATTCTAGGATAAGAATTTTAAACAAAATTAGGTTATTAGGTAAGCCCACGCACGCTTCACTAAATCTAGATGTCACTTTAATAATTCATATGAATAAAAACCAATAAAAGTTTAACATAATTCAGATGCTCATGAAATAGCTATCATTTATCAGCTTGTTCAAATATCGAGCCCGGTATTAACTGAAATAAGCCGGTACTTACAGAGTGTGTCACTAAAACTTCATGGTGATATCTTCATAAGAATTAAAATGAACTCTCCTGTGTTTATGCATATTTAACATACCAATTTATTGTAGACTTCAGCATATGTATTTGCTTCCTGGACCGCGCTACCAAATTAGCACGAACTGCACGGCTTTAAAATAATAGAAATGTGTTGCTCACCATTGTAGAGACCAGAAGACCAAGATTAGAGCATCTGCAGAGTTGGGTCCTTCTCAGGGACTCAGAGAGAAGCTGTTTCAGGCTGGTTTTCTAGCTTCTGGTATTGCTGGCCATTCTTGCACATCTTGGTGTATAGACACGTCAGTCCAGTCTCTGCCCGTATCTCCATTCTCCCCGTGGGTTCTGTCTGCATGTTCTGTCCTCTCCTAATAAAGACATCCGTCCTCTGTTTTAATGACCGTTCTAATCCAGTATGACCTCATCTTAATTTACATCTTACATATTAGGATGTGTTATTTGGATACTGTTTCCAAATACCACACTCTGAGGTTCTGGCCATAAATTTTCAGTATTTGGAGGAGGGCACTATTCAACTCAGTACTATGTGTCTGTATATATATATATATATATATATGTATATATATATATACTATTTTAAGTAAGATAAATGCATTTTTAGTTAATTAGGCAAAAATGAAACCTTGGGGAGCAAAAGATCCCATTATTTAATATTTCTAATATACTAGTCAGAGTCAAGGAAACATGAAAATACAGTTTCTATAACCAAAAATCTCATGTTGGAATTTAAAGGTATTCAAATAATCATCCTTGCCTCTGTTAACTAAGAAATTCTTTTAGTAAAGAAATATTTTGGTAAAGAACCCTACTTAGATTCCAGTTATAATTAGCATGCATTTGTTACTATTGTTTACTGTATATTTAATCACCAGCTGGAATAAAGATTATTCAGTATCTAACAAGGACAAGTGATGTTAGCCCAACTCTCCTTTTTATAATGCTATGTTATCCCCTCTAGTCTTGGATGTGAATGTTACTTGGGCGCATACCTGCAACCTAACCCAGATTATAAATTTGTAATGTCCTGCCATGAGTGGACAAGCCTACAATTGTTAGTGACACCAGTGGGAAGGAATTAACAGTCTCTTAAGCATTGTAATACCCCTTTATTGACGTCACCGAAAGTGAGGATGGTCTTCTAACTGACATCATTCAGAGAGAACACTGAAGAAATATTACTGATGTGCTAAGTTTACACAGTGAACATTTTGAAGTAGAAATTACAAGTTAGGTAATTCACCAGCATTTATCTCAACCAATAGCACATACTGTGCATAAATATCATGACTATAAAGAACATGAGTTATCCTTTGGTTTTCAGTGATTTTAAAATAAATCACCTTCCAAGAATACTGATCCTTTGATGTTTCTGGTCCCTAAGCACCCCTCCTAATAACTTAGGTGCAGTGCTAAAATGCATAGCTGGTGTTGCGGACAGCAATCACTCTATGTTCCTCTTTCATTGTGTTGTATTGACAGAGAAGATCACGTTCCCCACAAACTTACCACTTTTTGGTTCTAATTGATACCTTGGAGGAAGATGAATGTAACTAACAACTATTGTGAAGATACCGTACTCTCTTTATATTGTGGATTTATATGTCTGAGCTATCATCCTTCTATGGGCGACCTATTTTACTTTTCAATTTGTTGAAGGTTACTCAAATTCTCAAACTCATTGCTGGGCCACATACATAGTCCTGATGGGTTAGATTCTGGTGTGCTGTCATCTAACTCTTCAATGATGATAAGGACGTTTGGGGAAATTTTATATAACACTAACAATAGAACAAGAACAGTTGCTGAAAACGGTGAACAGAAAGGAAAAAAGAAGCATGCATTCGAGTTCTTAAAGAATGTAAAAAAAGAAAGAAAGGCAGAGTCCGGAAAGAGCCTATAGTATTTTAGTTCCTCTTTTATTACAGTTCCAAATCATATTTAACAAACTGATATTAAATAAAAAGAAAGAACCGATAACTCATGATTTTTATTCTCAAAAGGAGTAGGGGAGAGGTGTTTGGTGCCATGTTATAAGAAACTAGTGTCAAGGGGCATCTGGGTGGTTCAGTCAGTTAAGCGTCTGCCTTCGGCTCAGGTCATGATCCCAGGGTCCTGGGATCCAGTCCCACATGGGGCTCCTTGCTCAGTGGGGAGCCTGCTTCTCCCTTTGCCTCTCTCTCTCTCATTCTCTCAAATAAATAAATAAATAAATAAATAAAATCTTTTTTTTTTTAAAGAAACTAGTATCAACTGTTCTCTTTGTCTAGAATTAATGCTTGTAACTTTCACTGAGCTGAGAATCATCTGTGGTCCTCTCCCATTCTCAACTGACTTGACTCATAACATAGCTTTAGCATTAGCTGAGTGTGGTTTGATATTCTGGGAATGGTAATATTTATTGAGGATCTTCTAGATCTTCCAAGCACCAGAGAAACAATGAATAAGAAACAAGGTTTCTGTTCTTATGAAGCCCACGTTCTACTGGGAGAGATAGATAATTTAAAAATAAACGGAATAGATAAGTAAGCAAGATAACATCAAATAAGTGCTCTGGAAAAGGGAGGGGGCAATGTAGTTTTGATTTTGGTGAAGTTGAAAGTGGTTGCTACTTTAGATGGGCATTTGAGAAAGTGGCATTTGAACCAGAACCTGAATGAAGAAAGGAAACCAGTAATACGAGTATCTAGGTATCCCAGCTTCCTGTAGTTCCTTCATCTGTAAAACAAGGCACAGGGCTGCTTTTGTAATGAAATGCGTAAATGAACAGAGAGCACTTAGCACTGACCTAGCAAACATGTGAGGCCATCTTTCTGGAGATGTGTCTTTAAGACATCAAAGCCCAAAGCAGGGTTAGCTTTGAATTTTGTTAACAGCAAAGTAAGTTACCAGGTTTCCTCATAGATGTGAGATTAAACTTATTCTCTTATCTCTAGATATTATTTTACAAGTGGATCAATTCCTTCGGATTGCTGTATACTGGCGATCTATAAAAATGATTATTGTCACTAGCCACTTACCTCTATATTAGCTGGGCAAATAGCACAGTAATGTTCAGATGGCCAAATTCACATTTAATATATCCGGAGATTTAGTCCAGCATTTACATAATACCCTGCATTTTAAGATATTTTAAAATTCGCAATTTAAACAGAAGTCCCCAGAGGCTGTGGCCTTGTCAATGCCACTAGTTTGGTTAGCCCGCTAATTCCATCAGAGTCATTGAACCAAGTGTGAGTGTGTGCGAAGAGTCTATGAGTCAATTGCCAGCACAAAATTCTTCCTGACATGGGAAGCAGATGATCTCAACTTTTGAGTGCATACAGTGCAGATTTCTAGTTGAATGGTTCTTGACAATAGTGTCCTCTGAAACATAATGCCTGGCCAAGAGCCAATGATTATGCCACCATACAAATCACTGTGTGTCTGACGCCAGAATGCCTCTGTGCAATGGTAGCAACAAGAGTTCTCAGTCCTGGTGTCCCACAAGATGTTGCATTGGCTCTTTTTTTCTTAATCAGACCCTGGAATTAAAGATTTTATTTAGATAGTTTTTAGGAAATAAGTGGTGGTGGAGGGAGAGGAAAAGGGAAGAGACCATTTAGTGTAGTTTAAGAACAGCTTTACTGTTTTACAATTCCTATTAGGACATAATCAGTCTACATTTGAAGCCTAGTTTTATTAATTGTTGAATAGATATTTTCACTTTAAATCTCTTGTTTAATTATAGAACTAAAACAGCTTGCTTCAAACTGCTAGCTAATGATCCATATATCATTTTAGTAATTGCTAGCTTCTTTCAGAAATGCATTAATTTTGTAAGAATTATAGACTTTCAAATGTAAAAACATAGGGAGTTTTTTAAGATTAATACATTAGAACATTTACAATTTGTTGCAAATGTTATTTTACTGTGCCATATTATAAACCTAAAATTACCAGAACATTCTTAAGATATTATAATTCTTCATTTTAATTTGCATTTAATTGTATTTTTGAGGGTTAAAAGTAGGTAGATCATACTGTATGAATGCAGTTGGTGATGTAAATGAAATCTAAGTCATGCAGTGTTCTATCCAGAAGGAATTATGCACTGGTTAAAATATTTAGCCAAATTTCATCTCCCACTATGAAACTGACTGCTGATTTTAAATACCAGTTTTTTTCTGGAATAACTCTTTAGAGCATTTTCACTAGATAAGTAGATCTAAGCTTTGTATCTGATAGGAATAATAATTGTCCAAGATGTTAGAACACGTAGAACCCTAAATGTTACTCATAACAAACAATATACAATAACACTAAAAAAATATTTTTTCCAATGAAGCCAAAGTGGCCAGTGTTTCTTCTTTTTGGTTGGTTTTGGTTTTGACTCAGTAAAACATTTTCTTTTCTTATTAGCTAGATATAGGCATTAGCCAATTATAAAAACTGAGTCTCTTTTAAATATTGGTGACAATTCAAAAAGAAAAGAAAAAGATAACTGAAAAGGTTTCTTGTGGTTTGAAAACGCCTTCCAAATATTCATTAAACATTTAAGTGAGTAAATTTGTAGAATATGTTTCTGACATTGGCACTGGTTCTGTGGTATTTCTCTGATCAGATGGAAGTGCTGTGTGTTATGCAGAGTGCATTCAGTTCATTCATGCATAAACAATATCATTTTCATAAATTAAAACCTCCCCTGCAGAAGGAACATCTGTGCCTGCCTTTGAATAAAAGATGGTGGCATGTGAGTTACTCCTTGACTGACTGAAAGAATCCTTATGTTTTAGAATGAAGTTATATAGGCAAAATGAAAGGGAATAAAAAAAACTAACTTATAGTCTGCATTTCTACCTTACCAAAAAAAAAAAAAAATCCACAATATAGATTTCCTTGCTTGATGTTTTAAAAGTTGGAATCCTTAAAATGCATTCTCTTATTATTTCTTCTGTTTACCACGGCAACAGTTTTTAGTTTGCATGAAGATGTATAATATTAATGATAGGTGAAATAAGCTGCTGAATAGATCAAGTCAGATCTGAATGTTCACTTCATGGTCCCCTAGGCTGGAAGGCTGGCAATGTTCAGATATCCTATCAGTATTACATCTCTTAAAGTAAGAACAGTGAGAGCAATCCTAGAAGCAACAGCTTGATTTCAAAATAACAACTCTGATTCACTTGGAATGAGATTATTGCATTTTGGATAAAGTTGAGACTAACTTAAAAGTATTTCTGTCATCTGATGAAGGCTGATAGAAAACATGTTAAAATGATATATTTTAAATTGAACTCAAACATTTTTTAATGTTGAAATATTCCTTACTGCTACTGTCACAGCTTGACATAGCCCCATTGGCAATGTTATTAGTATGGCTAATTGTTCCTGTCCATTAGATTACTCACATTTTTCTGGAGCAGTTTGCTAAATGAGGTCAGCTTTCTGGAACCCCTAAATCACCAATGAGAAGGAGATTAAAGGAACAAGCTTGGGAAGAGAGGTAGTCATCCAATGTGGCATCCGAATCAGAGGAGGAACAATGGAGTTACTAATGACAGTAATCAGAGCACCATGGTAGAGCCAGGACACAAGTGCCAAAATGTTATTCCCTAGGAAGCATTCCTGTCAGTCAATACATCCAGAGGAAGAGAAATGCCAAACTTTTTTTTTTTTTTTTTGGTGGACTTAACAATGGACAGAGTCATCTGTAAGTTTTTCCACTGAGTTCTATCTAGCGTTCCAAAAAGGGAAGGGACACAATTGTATCATCTTAAAATATATTATACTACAAATAGTATGTTCTTGAGTACAAATAACTCACTACATTTTCTCCTGGAAAAGATTATTGAAATCATCACAAGATGTTCATAAGATAATTACAAAATTCCACTTCTTGGATTCTTTAAATTAATTAAGTCATTTCCCCCTGGCATTTTCTAAAGGTTCATAACTTTCTTTTGGGATAGTACTGGCTTGCAATAGTACTGGTTTGTAAACCAGTACTATATTGTATAATACTGGTTTGCAAAGTGCAATGGTACTTTGTGGTAGTGCTGATTTGCAATTCAGTTCAGGAAAATGTACAGATAACAAAGCACTAAGAAAATGATAAGGCTTTCTTATATATTTTTAAATGTATAGACAAACTAGGCTAGGGCACTTGTTTGTGTCTGCTTGTTAATAATTAACTAAATATCCCTTTTTTTAAAAAATGGGAAAAACATAATATAATCATTTAAAAGAACTGAAATAAAAAAAGCTAAAAATGAAGACACTTAAAACAAAGAAAAACAAACACAACCATTTATCTCCCCACCCCACCCCCAGCCTCATATTCCATGTAATGAAATATGAGTTAGGTTCTTTCATTATCTACAAAGAGCTGGTGACTCCCTAACCAAGATAAACAGACTAGAGAGTATGCTAAAGTAAACTTTTGTCTTTTATTTTATTCTACAAATAGCATTTATTATTTTTTAATTCCACAAATAAAGTAACTATTCTGCTTAGGAATTATTTATACTTAAATCACTTTAAGAAGAAATGCAACAATTGGTCAGATTTTCAATACTATTTTATTGCAACTGGATGAGTGTTTTCTAAATTGTGCATTACACCATAATATACAGGATTACAAACAAGATTACAGTACAGATCGATTCCAGTGGTACCAGTATCACATCTCAAACAGCACTTACTCTGGACTGCATTTTACATGCAATAGCTATTGTTCTAATTATGAATTAAATGGTTTGAATTTATTTAAGCTACTGTACTAATTGACTACAATAGGTATAAATCCCAACATTAACAACCTGATTAGATTTAGGCTCAGATTTATTACATGAATATATGACAAACCACCATTTCTGTGACTATGTATAAAATCATGCATTTATATTTTCTGGAAACATCAATAGCTTCAGATTCTCTGTAAAATCATGGAATGCAAAGGAGTAAAAGACTAAAAAGAAACAGTGCAAATTGTATGTGATAGTCAAGCAGCTTTTGATTTAAAGAAGGGTATGTTGGCATTTGTTTATAATATGTATATACAAGCTTGTGCAAGTAATGTATTGAATTGATATGTTTTGATAGGGACTACATCTCTCTGTTTTTTTTTTTTTTTATCCTCTTAAGAGTTATGGGTCTGGTTTTTGTTTTAAGGAGAAGTAAAGACTTTAAAGTGAAATGAATTGCTCAAATTGTGCAATATTTTTCTTTTTTTACAATTAGAGAGGAAAGAAGTGCTAAGGCAACAGAATAACTTTCTAAGCACTTTTCTGCTGGTTTAAATTAGTTAAATTATTTTGTATAAATTAGATATAATTCTACTTTTCTGATATGTATAAAAATTGATGAAGCTGCATGGTTTTAAAATAGGAAATCCACATTATAAAAAGTCATTAAAAATTCTGTACAAAATCACAACAAAATAATTCAGCATGGGAAAGGTAACAAGTAGTAAAATGCTGGTTGAAAAATATATATTTATATATATTTTAATTGGCCCATTACTAGTTTAAAAATTGCATAGATCCTAATTATTGCTTGTGATTTTGTTATCCCGATCAGATAATTAATATGATCTGAATACAGCTACACCAAATTTGTGGTGCATTTTTTTTTTTTACCGTATTACTTTTTTAAAATAGAAGAGCTATAGAAAATAATACATAAGGTGAACAGGAACTTTGATCCCCTGTTTCTTCCAAAGGCAGTAACGACAATAAATACATATATCACTTGAAGCTTGGAGTATTTGCACTTTGCAGCAATAGTACCCAAAGGGCTGCCTTTTGTAAACACCACAGTCACTGTAAGCACAGTGGGTACGTTTCCCGGGGATGGTGAAACTGACGTGCCTCTAATCGTGAAAGATGGCATTGAGCTGGGCACTCATGACTCGCTCATGATGTGAATGGCTATCGAAGGACATGATATTGTCTATAGGGATCTCGCAGCGAGGGGCAGCGGCGCCCGAGAAGATTGATCCGTGGCTTTGGGCCCCTGCCAGGGTCGCTGCAGGGTAGTGCATGGTAAAGGCATAATTTTTCTCAAACTCGGCGGACGGTTCGTGTTTGAAAGAGAAGTTGCCATTGATACTGAGCGGCGGGCTGAGGGGTCCGTCAAAGGAAGGGCTGGTGCAATCAGTCAGGGGGCTTTCAAAGAAGGGCTCCAGCGCAGCGCCGTAGGCGTGCGGCGGCGGCTTAACGTGGAAGACGTGGGAGCTGTCCATGGTACCGTACGGAGGACTGGGCAGCCCCGGCGACTGGTAAGAGTAGGGGTGCACAGGGAAGGAAGCGCTGGCGGTAGGCAGGTGCGGAGGCATGTCCTGGTTCTGCTCAGGCAGAAAAGTCCGAGGATTAAGCTGCAGACAGCCGGCAACCAGGTTGGTGGTGGGCTGGGATAAGCCCTTGCAGAGAGTCTGTACGAAGGAGACCAGATCAGGGCTTTTGCCTGAACGCAGGATCTCCGACAGAGCCCAGATGTAATTCTTGGCCAGGCGCAGCGTCTCGATTTTGGACAGCTTCTGCGTCTTGGAATAGCAGGGCACCACCTTGCGCAGGTTGTCCAGAGCCGCATTTAGCCCGTGCATGCGGTTGCGTTCTCGGGCGTTGGCCTTCATGCGCCTTAGCTTAAAACGCTCCAGGCGCGCCTTGGTCATCTTCTTCTTTTTGGGGCCCCGTCTCTTGGGCTTTTGATCGTCATCCTCCTCTTCCTCTTCTTCCTCCTCTTCTAGATCCTCGTCTTCCTCCTCCTCCTCTCCCCCGTTCCTCAGGGAGTCCTCTTCCGCGTTCATGGCTTCGAGGTCGTCCTCCTTCTTGTCTGCCTCGTGCTCCTCGTCCTGAGAACTGAGACATTCGTCTGTCCAGCTGGGAGGACCCTGAGGCTGAGGCTCGCCCATCAGCCCGCTCTCGCTGTAAGATTTTGTCATGTTTCGGTTTCCTACATTCAACAGGGGGAAGAGAGGAACAGAAAGAAAAGGAGAAAAACGCTACATTCAAAACCTACCTATGCCCTCATGTCCCACTCCCTAACCTTGTAGAAATGCATGTGAAGAGAAGTACCAGCTCATTACAAAATGGATACTCCTAAGAAAAAGTTAAATGCTGTGTTTTATAATGGCGTGTGTGTGCCCCACTGACACATAGGAGACGGGGCACGGCTGGAGGTGGGGGAGAGAGTAAATATGTGTATATGTACACTCCTGCGTGTATGTTTCCTAGTGATTGCTGAAAGTGTGTTTATGGTAATTATGTGGCAGAATAATATGCGTGAAAATGAGCATACATTTCGACTACTTAATGTTTGTTTTCCCCCCTACTACTTCACGTTTATGTGCATGAGTTCAAAGTCACAACTCCACAAAAAAAAAAAAGTGAGTTGGAAAAACGCAATTCTGTTTGTTCCCTTCTCTGCCCTCGCTTCTTATAGTTAGCGATTAGAGTTGAAGAGTCATTACGTAATTTACTAACGGTGGCAGTGATTTTTAAGATTATACTAACCGGAAATTGAAGAACAAATGCGTGGCGGAGAAAAAGTAGTTTCCACCAAATTATTTCACCAACAACGAAACATTTGGCAACAAAAGTGGGCAGGGGTCTTCCACCCCACCCTCGCCTTTCTTTTCTCGCCTCCCACCACTGTCCCTCTGCTGAGTTTCCACCTTGTACAAAAGCGCTAGCTACATGGCCAGAGCTGGGGGCACGGCGCAGAGCGCCCTTCCACGCGCTTGGGATCAGGTGCGGAAGGCTCCTCTCTAATAAACAGCCCATTGAAAGGGCCGCCCGCTCTTTATTGGGGCTTTTCAAACTTCGCCTCAAACCTCTCTTTAAAAGATTGAGTAATTATAATGGTCAGCGATTGGCAATAGCGAAGTTGCTGCTTTACTAATAAAGAAAATAAAAAGCCTTTAGTGAGACAACTGAATTTCTGGCTCCTGCAGTGGCTGCTGGGGACTTGGCTGCCTCTGGAGCAGTAACAGGTAGCAGGAGTGGGTTCCTCTCTCGTTCTCCACACGCCCCCCCAACTAAACTATCTGTAAACGGGCTTATTTTCCGGGGTGTGTATACTCCGGGTATCAAATGTCCCTTTTATTCACTGAAAAAATTACTTGGCACTTCCAATTTCCATAAAATACATGCACACAAAACAAATATTGGTAACAGGGCTTTTCTTTTTTCTTTTTCTTTACTGGAAGAAGTGAGAAAGTGAAGTAGTTATTTGCTTTCATGACTTTGAAACCACCACTAGCAAATAATCAGAGTTACTGTGCATCATTTAAAAAATTCAAAGATGCTCCTATAATTCCCCCCCTCAAAACCAAAACACTAAAACATTTTTTTTTTAATTTTAAAGCCTGCTGTCGGTATTTGAGTGATGCGAGTCATAATGTGTGCGTATTTGCCTGCAATCATGGGGAGGAATGTCTGTTCAATACACATACACACGCTCGCAAACGCACACGTTCAGAATATGTGTAGGTACATCCGGTCTTCATTACTGCTTTTATTCCCAGGCAAAAATGACAGAATTGTAATTACCTGCAGTTGTTAGTAGGTCCTGAGCAGTGATGGTCTCATAACCCTGGGGCCTCCGGATGCCGTGCCTTCTGCGTGGGGCGAATTCCTCGTGTCCTGGCCGCGCGGGCGCTCAGGTTATATAGCCGGGTTGGTGATGCTGAGCGCAGGCGGGGCCGGGAGCCGAGCGGCTAGCAGGTCCTTGCGCCCGGCGCCTGCGCACGCGTCCAGGCTGAGCGCTCCCTTCCGCCCTCCCCCACCGCCCGCCCCTTCAGCCCTGCTCCTCTCCCACCCTCCTCCGACTCCAGCTCCCCTCGCCCCCACCCCTACCCCCGCCCCATCTCCTTCCTCCCCGGCATGCGCCATATGGTCTTCCCGGTCCAGCCAGGAGCCGGGAACCACGTGACCTGCCCATTTGTATGCCGCGGAGCGCTCCATTCCGGCCCCTTTGTGGCCAGAAGAAAGTGGCCCATCTGTCGCCAGTTAGAGACTCCGCGGACCTGTTTTTACCCGCAGGAGAGATTAACCCTTTCAGGCGGCAGAAGGGAGAGGGGGCAAGGGGGGAGGGGAATTGAGGGAAGGGAGCGGGAAAGCTAACGTTGACTGGGTTCAGATCAGAGTGAGTGGCCCGCGTTGGGGCGGGAAGTAGCGCAGAGGTGAAAGAGGCAGAAGCCTGGAGACTGAGGCGTGCAGTGAAGCGTCCTGACTCCATTTGATGCCTTGTCCAGGCTTTGGTCTCCAGAGCACCAAGACTTTCTGCCCTCTCTGACTAGTCCATCTCTGGGTTTCCTCCTGTTGGCAGACGCTTTGCTTATTGGCGCCAAAGGGTGGCTTCTCCTCATGTCCTTTAAACCCTTAAGAAAACATATACGCCATGTGAAAATGGCTTCATCTGTAAACTCAGCTTTGATGCTAGTCCTCTAGCCTCCTTAATTGTATCACCCGCTCCCAGCCTCTAGAGTATAGAAATTTTGTACCTGTCACTCTACCCCACCATACATAATGCAACTCGTTGTGCCCCCACCTTCAGCTACCTCTGTCCCTGGAGACTCCTCAATACATCAACCCCCTTCCCCACAGAGGTCCTAGTCCTCAGCGCAAGCCAGTCCATGCGCTCAGCCCTTGGCTCCTTCCACCTCAGAGTGATCTGTGTGAAAGCTGAGGGACTCGTCTGATGCTTGAATTCTGCCTTTTTGCCAAGGCCATTGGATTGTTGCAAAGGATGCTTTCATCCCATGCCCCTTGTTCCTTGCCACAGGCTGGCACTCCACACTCACAGGCCTGTAAGTAGGCACTTGGTTCAGACAAGCCTTCTCAAAGGGAGGATGCAACGGGCCTATGCTAAATGAGTCTTTTCACTCCTCTTTCGAGAAAGGCCTTTAGCACAACTCTAGAAGGGGTTAATGGCCAGGACTCCTCCAGACCTCAAAGACTGACTTGACTCAACCTCCACCTTGCACATCAAGCAAAGATCATAGAGATTCCTGACTAATTCTGAAGGAGCTGTATTTGTGTTTGAATGGCAATTATTTATTCGTTCCTACCAAGGCAGGTTGTAGTTATATATCCCATATTTTCCATTCCTTCTCCACCATCTTTGTCTCTAAATCCTCCATTAACTAACACCCTATCCCTCCCAGACCTGTAGCCCCCTCAAACGAACGCGTGGAACTTGGATTGTTTATTTAAACTCAATCGCTCTAAAAGCCCCTCGAGTTTGCAAACAGTGTCAGGGTTGAGCGGCTGAAGCTAGGTGCCTCTGGGAACTGGAGTGGTGGCGCAGTGGAGAGGGGAAGAGGGTCCTAACGAGATCACTGGTGTCTGGAAGGCAGCGAATGCAGCATTCCTCGTCCAGGGCAAATATGAAAGGGAAATAAAGGGGTGTACGCCCTGACCCGTTGCCGAAAGTGTGACGTGAATTATGCTGAGTTTCCAAGAGCAGAGCTGTAGGGAGTTTTTGCTTTTCTGCGTTCACTCATCAATGTACGAAGAGCACAGAAGATTATAAAATAATTGACCTAGGAGCCTAGTCTCATTATTTACCACTGCACCGTCTGTATTATCAGTGATGGGTTAAAACTCAAGGGGCGTCAAAGTTAAGGCGGGTCCACAACTTGCAGGTCTGAGGACACTTGCTGCAGGGCTGGACCAAGTGCCCCCCACTCTCCTGGCAGCCGCTCCACAGGCTAGCCCACCATGCGGTGGGGATGTGGAACTTGCGCCCTGGCTCTCCCTTCTCCGTCTTAGAGGAGCTTCTGGGGAAATGTTAGGGGCGGATGGAAGAGATGGCTTCAGCTGCCCAAAGACCCGGGGTTGACCTAGGAGATCCCTCCTCCCCCCGGGAAGCGGAAACGTCCTTAGTTTGTGACATCCTGTGGAATACAGGAGATGCTTGGTGGAACCAGATGTTCCAGGGCAGAAAAGGACCGGGTGTTTCGCCAGCCGAGACTCAAATGCCCAAAGTGCAGAAATCAGTAGACGCGGTCCTTCCCTTTCCTTCTGATAATTCATCCCTAACCCCAGTGCCCGTCGTTCTCCCAGGCCTGGGATTTGTACAAAGAAAAGTCCACTCTGGGATGTTCCAGAGACCTGGCGAGGGTCGGTCTCACTGTGGCTTTTAATGAGCCTCACGGCCCACAGAGCTTGGGTGCAAACCCTCCTCTGCGCGGGGAATGTCAATACCCCAGCGAGGGAATCCTGGCGCCGAGAGAGCCCAGACTGGACCTCCCGGAGCAGTCAGGGCCGAGGGGAGAAGTGCTGACTAGACCTAGATTGAGGTGCTTTTTGTTGAGAGGAGACGGGGCGAGAAAGTGGGGCGAGAGTACAGTGGTGGCGGTGACGCTGGAAGAGGATGGAGTGCGGGCGCTGTGGGACTCAGTAGGAGGCACAGTCGCCGCCCCCGCCTCCTCATTTTCCTCTCCCTCTTTGGACTTTGTTTCGACAGTTGCACACTTTCCCCCTCCGATTGCCTAAATTCTCGCCCTTTCCCTCAGCCGGCGCTGCCAGTTAGCGGTACTTCTCCAGCTCCGGTCCCCACTGGGCGCTGCAGGCTGCTGAGCGGCACGCGAACCGCACGCGCGGGTAACAAAAGCGGCTTTCATGACTCACTGCCCTCGAGCAATGCCCCAAATCTGTCGCCCCCCGGGTCCCCGCTTGGAGCGCGCGCGGCGCGGGCCGGGCGGTCCCGGCCGTTAAAGCGGCAGCAGGAGCGCCGGCGGGAAGAGGGGCGGGAGGAGGCGTGTGGCCGGGGTGGGGAGAGGGGAGTGTGGCCAGGGCGGGGAGAACGGGGGGTGGGGGGAGGGAGGCGTGTGGCACAGTGTATGGGGCGGGGGAGGCGAGATGGAGGCGTGTGGTCGGGACGTAGGGAGTGGGAAGCGTGTAGCTGGCGGCGCGGGTGGGGGTGGGGTGTTCGACGCATTCACCGGGCCTAGATAAAGAGCAGGGGCAGGGCCGGCGTCCCCGGCGGTGACCTGTTTCTCGCGGAAGCAGATGCTTGCTCTTGCAAAGGGAGGCTTGTGTTCAATGAAAGAATCAAGTGTAGCCCGGGTGGCCCCACCGACCTCGAACGGCGCCCGCGTCCTCTCCCTGCCCCTCCCAGGAGGGGGGGTGTCCTGACCTCATCCTGTTCCAGAAGCGGGAAGTGGTGGGAGACTTCGGGGCGGGCGAGACCGTAGGGCGCTGGGGCCGAAGAAGCCTAGGGCCGAAAGCTGTAGGTAGGTCTTTCATAGGCCCGGTAGCTTAGAGGCCTTTGGGAAGCCAGAGGGGAATGTTACGGGTTCCCCCCAGATCGCCGGCGCGGCGCCAGGTTTGCGCCTCCGCCTCCGGGGAGGCCACTGGGAGCCCAGGTCCTGGCCAGAGGCTGGAGCTGCCCGGGCTCGACAGCCAGGCGGCGACTGGGGGAAGCCGGGAGCAGGAGAAAAGCTATTAAAATGCCTCGCCGTCGCCCCGAGCGCAAAACCCGTCCTCCCCAAATCTCCTGGGCTTGCGGCATAATCTTAATTAAGATAATTGATTCATATTGCACCTGCGAGAACGGAAAAAAATTGATTCCAACCCCCAACCCCACAAATCGCTTAGAGCTATTGGATGGAGCACAACGCGGCTGTGATTTGGGAAGTGATTTAGTGCCGGGCTTCCCCAGCTCGGCCTGCCTGTGCTCTTTTATTTATTATTTACGTCCTCCTTGTCCCACCGGGGCCTGGGTGGCTCCCCTTACGGCGCCTACAGGGCTCAGAAGGACCTTGTCTCTGATTCTCGGTCAGAAGTGAGGGGTTTTCCTAAAACCATCCAACGCGCATATCCACAATGTAAAATCAACGCAGCTCTGAGCATTATGGCAAGCGTAGGTCACCCACATGATTGCCCAAGGCGTCGTGCGTTAGATGCACTATGTGTGGGAGTGTGCTTAAGTGTACAAATGTGTGTGAATATGAATATGAGTGTATAAGAGTGTGTGAGATTGTGTGAATGGGAGTGTGTACATGAATGTATGAGGGTGTGTGATTGTGAATGTGGGAGTGTGTGGAGGTGTATGTGATCTGGGTCAGTGAGTGTGTGTGGTAGGTTATGTGAGTGTAAGTGTGTGTGAGTGTGTGCATGAGTGTGTGTTCGTGGGCGCTCCTGTTCTCAGGGTGGGAGAGTAAACAGAGCGCGCGTCTGTTTCGCGCGCCTTGAGCAACAGCTTGAGGTCTAGAGGGGACCGCGGGGCTGGGTAACTGACAAGCGCCCGGTGTTGGCCAACCTTCGCCTTAACCGAAAGCAACAAGCGAACAAGCAGCCCCGGTAACTGGGTGTAGCTGCCGGTACGGAGAGCAGAGAAACACCGACGACGCCTAAGCACCCCCTGAACAATGGCTGCTGCGGGGTTGGGGGAGGAGACCCGGCAAGTTCCTGGATCGCACAGAAGCCAGGCGAGCCAGGTTTAGAGCCCCAGGCAGCTTGTAGGAAAAATAGTTTGCTCAAGGTATCAGCACCGTGGACAATTCCCACTTCGCGGGCCTTGAAATACGCGGTACTAAGATTCAAAAAAACCCCTTCCAGCAGCTTTTGCTTCTTCCTATTTGCCTTCTTTCTCAAAACCATTGACCACCACATGCGAACTTTTAATGAGAGAGCCCTGCAAATCTGCATTTAATTAGCCACCTTCTTTTCAGAATAAGTTTCCTGGAAAAGTAGATATCCGGGTTTAGGGGTGAGGAAAGGGCTTAAATTACCCTTTGAGCTGGCAAGCCTGAAACAAAGAAATGATATATTGAATAACTTTCAGAAAGATAGTTGCACTTGTTTGCCACACAGCGTCAGAATCAAAATGAACTCTCATTTGCTGTGAGCAGAAATAATAAGACATCTAAAAATATTTTCTTAATTTTGCTTTTATTGTATGGAGTGTACATTTTATTGATGATATAAATCTTTTTTCATCACTATCACCCTTTCAACTCTCAAGTTATTTCATATTATAAACAGTTTCTATTAAATTGATGGGAAAATAAACCCACTGAAGTTAAATGGCACTATTTGCTCAGATTTGGTGAGCCACCTTTATCTAAATACTGGATTTAGAATAGTGCATCTTAATACACATGACATCCACAATATACGAGAAAAGTCTAGTAGAGATGTGACTCAGAAGAACAAGCACCTTTGGTGATTTCAACATCTTGGAAACATATGCCACACACCCCTCCTCCTATTATTGATGTAATTTTTAAATGTCATTATTATTAGCAATCAGAATCCTTATTAAATATTATTCAGACTTTACTGAAATGGAAAATATAATTGTTTTTGATTCAAGAATTTACACCTAGAATCTCACTTTCTTTAAAATGTTTTCTTTTTTCTTTAAAAAACATATTTTCACCTGAATTAAATATTGATAATTTGACCTTTTATGTCTTCAACTAATCAAAGGGGGGAAATTCCAAATGTAGATCTTGGAGTTTGGCCCTGGTGGGTCTTTCTG
This sequence comes from Ursus arctos, assembly GCF_023065955.2. NCBI lineage: Eukaryota > Metazoa > Chordata > Mammalia > Carnivora > Ursidae > Ursus > Ursus arctos. The sequence continues at coordinate 59,810,449 of NW_026622763.1, forward strand.
CTTGAGTAGGCACTGAGATTAAAGGAGTCAAACTTCCTCTTTCACTGCTTTCTCCTTGCACTAATTGCTTATGCAAAAAATGCAGATTTGTATTAATTAGTAACTCCACTGATTAGTTCTGTGGTATTTTCACATAATAAATCATGCTGCAGACATGAATTTTGGCACATCACCCAGTAGTGGCTCAGGCTGCAATACAGATTTCATATTAAAATAAAATCTCTGACTAAATCTACCTTTTTGATGCAGGTACTGTGAGCAGCCACCTGCTGGGAGTACCTGCCATGGGAAATTACTTTTATTCAGTGACAAGCCACTTTTGGGGCCCAAACAGAATGATCTGATTATGAAGTTAGGCTCTAATAACAAATAAACAGATAAATACTTAAACACATATATGCATACCTAAGTGACACAAATGTGCCTAAACTCTAGGCGTTTTACAAACAATGATGTTTGTATCTACTTGTAATGGGACTAGATTTTAAAAATTACTTCCCAGGTTATGGAGAAATACCTCAGTCTATTTTCCTCCTGTGAGATCTTTGCTCCTTTGTGAGGTGGTCTGATGATCTGAGACTTGTATGACTCATACTCATGGACTTATTCTTCCACTAAGCAGGCAAGCTGGCTCTACAAGAAAAAAAGAGGGAGCAGAAAAGCATCAGGGAGAGGAGTATGAATGTTGGGAGTTATCTCAAAGGGAATTGGCCACCCCTATGATCCTAATATATGTGAGAAGCTGTGAGATGAGGCATCCATAGCTGCCTGATGTAAGACAAACTCTCCTCTACCCACTGGTAACTATATGAGCTTTTACATAACTCTTTCTCTTTTCCTTGATGACTGTTTGATTTGATGAGGCAGATTACAGCCAATATTGCCAAGATTATAAATTAGTCCCTGGCGTCTGCTCTGCCCTCCAACAACCCTATACATGTTCCTGTTTTCTAGCCACTGGTGACATCTTTCCAAGTCCCCTAAGGTGCTCTAAGCACCTTTATACTCTTTCTGGTCCATGCTTACTACTAAAGAAATCTGTAAGTTCATGCATCTTAAGAGGTTAAAAGAGAGAGAGAGAGATGTTACTTAGTTTGATGCCTCTACCTACAGCACTTGCAAAGTAACAAGGCACAGAAGAAAAATTACGTGTACTTGATATTGACATTCAGAGATGAATAAAGCCTGAGGGAGTTGTATTTTGGATGGAGGCTGGAGCACCAGGCTCTGCTGCAGTTGTATTATGCAGATTACAGTCTCTCCGCCTACCTTTGAGACTGGTCAGGAGGTGGTGGCATATGTGTCTAGGGACTGAGGAGGGTCCAGCCTCTAGGGATGCTCTCTCTCTTACCATCATTTACTGAAAATTTCAGATGCTTTGATGGTTCAAGGAGAAAGTCATGCATCTTGTAGACTTTTTATCTATTTATCTTAGACGTGGAGAACTTTTCTTAAGGAACTAAAAAAATTAAGCTGAGAGAGGAAGATATGGTTTAAAGTAGCCCTCTATTAAGTCAAATGTGGCTCTTTTTTCTCCTTTGCATTCATTCCTGGATCCTACCTCTTATGGCTTGACATGGAAAAGATTGATCATCTCTGATGGGGGAAAAGATAGTCCTATCTTATCACATTGTTTTATAATGCTTGGATATAGAGGCTATGTAGAGAGTCAGGGTGGGACATAAGCAAAGGCTCTAAAGTGGCTTCAGCTTATTTTTGGAAAGATTGTCTCTTCATTCCCCTCCTTTCAGAAGCTGCCTGCTTCACTGAGTAATAAACGTGTTCTGCAATCTATATTGAGTGCCACTATGTGCTAAATACTGTGCTGCTAGGTGCTAGGCATACACGGAAACAGACATTAGTCTATTTTCTCAAAGCTTTCTAGCTAGTGAAAGAGATAGACTTTAGTAAGATTCACTCACAAGCGAGTACACACCCATTTGATTTAAGATAAGTGCAGAAAAGGAAAACAAAACCGCCAGTCCATAAGCCTGAGGACAAAGGAACCTGTCAAAGACTAATGTGGGAGGGCTCCCCACATTAGCAGAGCTGAGACAATGAGAAGGGTGTTACCCAGTGAAGGGGGCTGATCTGGAGGAGTTTCTTCCAGGTAGGGGGAAGAATATATGTAAAGGGCCTGAGGCAAGAGCAGGGTGGGAAGTTTAAGAACAAAGTAAAAACATTCACTGTAGCAGTAAGAAGAGGAGGGATAATGGTAAGAGGTGAGGTAGCAAAAAGGAAGACAGGTTCCAGAACCTGCTTCCCATTGAAGAGCTTTGAGCTGTTGGGAGCAGTATAAATGAGACTTGAGTAAGATTTACATTTTTAGAAGATCGTTTTAACCCCAGTATAGAAATCTGATTGCATAGAGGGTAAGTTGGGTAAAAGGAGGCTCTTGCAGCTTTCCTAGCAGGGCATGGTGGTACTCGATTTAGGCTGGTTGCAGAGGAAATTAGCATATTTCTATAGACTTAGAAAGACTACCCTGAAACCACAGCCTAGTTTCACACAAATTACCCAATAGCCACCAAAAACCATGATTCTTTACAACCTTGTGGGAATATTGTTGGCTTCCTCAGAAGTAACATGCTGACTTTAATTTAATTCAATAAGAACTTATGAACCTATTAAAAAATTACAATCTAACAGTACTGCCTACTTTGCAAAGCAGGTAATAGAACAACAGCACACATTTAATGAGCACTTAAGACTTTTCAGGTGCACTGAATTAACAACTAATATATTCTCATTTGACGGTTGAGAAAAATTTGGCTTGTGTAGATCAGCTAATATGCCAACGTTGGGTCTACTTGACTCCAAAGCTTGTACTTTTAGCTACTACATTGTACCAATAAGAGGGTATAACCAAGATTTATTTATAAGTTATGTTTTGTAAACACACACTTTAATTTTTGCTTCAGATAGTTTTAAGCTTGATGTTAATCATTCAGTTAATCTAAAAAATTAATAAATACAACTGTACTATAATTGCTGAGTCTTTCTAGAAATAAGAATGGGGGAGTGATAACCACTAATTTAGTCAGTCACATCCATATAAGTTTGTAGTAATGAGAATTGACCAAATTGGAGGAAATCATATAAATTGTTCTGCATCATAGGAATATCCATTCTCATTGAAACCTCATTATTCAAGAATTACACTAAAATTTGTTTTTCTTGAAATGCTCAAATTGTTTTGACTCTGGGCATACCTAGTTCAAAACAAGTAATCCCTGTTTAAATTGCTCCTACTTTAACCTTTAATAAAGAATCAAAGATTTTTGTTTTTATTTGGAAAAACTGTCTTATTTAATTGCAACTCAGTCCTTGTTCCTTAGCAAACTCATTGCGTAAAGGAGTATACTTTCACACGGAGCTGGAGAGTGGGCAAAGTGAAAGGCTGGAACTGGCATCTCTTATTAACATAATTAATTTATTGATGATCTCCTAACTTCTAAACATGAAAATATCCCAAAAGCCAATAACACATGTGTTTCAATTTGGGTAGCTGACAAAGAGATACATCAAGTGCATTGTTTAAAAGCAGAAAAACAAAGTTCCATTTTTCCTTCTCTAAAGAAAGTCATTGTCAGTTTTATGGAAACCGTGTTGTAAAAGTTGTCTATTTCAGAAAACACACTGGATGTGGTCTTTGGGGTTATTTATACATTACATGTTAGTATTTCTTAGTTTTACATACACACATATACTCACTAATATCCTCTGTCGGCTCCCTTCCTCACACACATATGTGCATGTGTCATCTTGGAACCCTTTTCCCATTGAGCCCCTGATCTGGTCAGTAAAGCCTTGCCATCCCTCAATTCCCATATAACTTTTCTGGTTATTCTTGAGTGTCTGAATAAGCCACCAGTTTAGGAAAAATTTTGCCTAATTATAGTACATAGTCTATGGGAATTTATTGTTTTTTTAATATTTATAATTGAACTGGCAAATGATTTATGTTTTCCATGCAATAGAATTCTTCCTTTGACAATAGCCAAATAGGTTATTTTTCTATTTGAAGATTATAAACCTATGTTCATAAATACTTCAATAATCAAACGTGAAAATTAGTACACAAGGAAGAGAGCCTTCTAAACCATTAGTTTTGAATCAATGTAATTTGAGGTGTACCACAGTCCATGAGAACAGAAAGGAAGGCCACTTAAGGATCCTGACAAATACAACCCAGACCAACAGAGGCATTCAGCAGACCCATAAATACCTGAGAAACAATAGTTCGTTCCTTTAATTTACTAAATTTTGGGGTAGTTTGCCGTGCAGCAATAGTTAGGTGATACACTATCATGAAAAAATTCAATTTCTTCCAGATTGCTCAGGGATTTGGATGTTTTGATTAATCAAAAATATCTGTTCAGGTGAGACTTTCCATCAATATCCCACACTCATAAGTATTTCAAGAATTTAAAAAATGTGCCTATACCTCATAATAAATATTAAACTAGTATATATGTGTTAGGGATTGTGCTTAATGATATAGAAAAGTTATGTCATTTAATCCTCAACATCTCTATGAACAGGTATTATTATATTTGACGTTATTGACATTCTATAGATGAGGAAACAGAGAAGTTAAATAACTTATTCAAAGTTATATATCTAAAAAGGGGTGGAGTTCTTTTACTTTTTACTTTTACTTTTGTTCGGATTACTTGACTACCAATTTAATTCAGTATGAAGAATAGCAAATATTGGGGAAACTCTGTGTCCCACCATGTTCTGGTTCCACTTTCCCTTCAGCATTAAGATCCTCTCAATTCTTATTCCCTTTTAGCCAGCCATGCACAATCACGCAAACTGTGTGCTGCAATTTCTACCTGTAGCAGATACCATGGACTGGTTCACTCAGCACCTAATCTCGTTCTCTTTTTGCATGCTTTTCTAGAGTGAGAAGGCTGGAGAGCCACCACAAAGGAATAAATTAAAAATGTCTCCTTCACTCCCTAGATGTGGTATGTGTTTTGTTAATCCTATGCAGTAGGCTTTAATTTAGAACAAAGTTACATGGGGGAGTCAGAGGACAGGAGATTTATTTGATTGGTACAAATTCTGATGCAACATACTGAAGCCAGCAGATGTGGTGGCAGATCTTTGATTTGTCAGCTTTCTGGCTCTAGAAAGGCAGTATTTTTCTTAATAACCTACTTCTGTGATACAGTTTTGGATCTCACACCTGGAATCTCAGGCTAGGGTTTTTCATCAGGTCTCATAATGTTTCTGTGAATTTTCTATAACCATTATGAAATCCATTTGTACAGATGCCAGGTAGAGTTGACTATAGTATCTGTAATTAAAACCTCTTTCCTGTTTAGTAATTGGTACCAGAAGGGTTTATGGACAACAGAATATTAAAAAGATGGGAATATGTGATCAGGAAATGAAAAAAATATATATATATATGTGACTGGGTTAAAGCTTCTAAGAGATGACAGTAATTCATGGCACCCAGCAATAAATTAGTTAACTTTTCACCTGTGGTCACCTAGAATGAAATGCCACATTTGAGTGCCTACTGCAATTAACCATTCTGGGAGCGCAGGAATACAGGGATATAAGGGCCATTAACTAAACTGAGTAACTTCAAGAAAGAACATGGACTTACTCAAGAAACAGTCAAAAAGCTAGGAATTTCTGATTTCTCTCAAAGAAACTCCAATCGTTTATAACTACAGAACGGATATAGCCAGATATTAAACATAGGTTGCTGAATTACAAGGTCGCTCAGAAGTGGTCAAAATGTGGTTCCTGGGTCAGTAGCGTAAGTGACAACCGGGAACTCCTTAGGAAAGGCATTTCTTGGGCTTCATTCTAGAAATACTGAAACAGAAACTGGGGGTGGGGCCCAGACATCTATATTTGAAGAAGTCTTCAGTGTGATTTTGACTCATGGTAATGTTTGAGGACCACTAAAGAGTCTCAATATTTCACCACAACCACCTGCAGATCTCTTTTGTAAAGGAGAAAAACCCGAGAATTGTAATGTCAACACTGGGGAGGACTGAGATGGCTCCAACTACTCTGAATCCTCAAGTTATACTGAGTCTCCCCGTGTCCAACTCATGTCCAACTTACAGCACCTCCTCCTGTCATATCCAGTGAAGCTGACCTGGATTTGCTTAAGAGCTTGCCTGAAGTACTCAACTTGAAAGAGAACAGAAATTCTGTTCTTGCCCTACGTATCCCACTTTGCATAGCCTCTCACTGGTGAGTGTGTCAGACCCCAGCACGGGTCAGGTGAGACAAGAGCAACAGCACATGCAGGAGGTCAGCAAATAAGTACAAGGTTTTGTTTGTTATTTTCCTAAATGGCTTGGCAAATGTGTGAAAACAGATTCTGAACATACTAATCTAGGGAGGATAGAACACTACTTCAGATCAGACTGAATTTAGGGATACTGCTGTAATTATTAATCATTCTGGGTTCAAAGTGCTGGTGAAACCCCTGGGAATAGTTCTCATTGTTTGCTCAGAGGCTGACTAAAATGTACATTCAAAAGTCACCTACATGGCATCAAGTTGAAATACAAAAAAATTCTTGAAATGATATAGAAAAAGCAATCCAAAGTTTTAAGCTGAAAAGGTCAGAGCGAATTCATTATCTGCAACCTTCTTGATGACCACCTCACTATGCCTATGACCAACAGTACTGTATGTATTGCATTGAGACCAACAATATCTTTTTAAAATCCCCTCTTCAGACTGGAAAGGAAGGAGGGTGATATTACTACTGAACTGGGATCCTTGGTAGCAATTGTGATGATAGGTTTCTAGGATGACAGGCCTGGGAACATCAAATAAAAATCAGAGGCAAAGTAGAATTTTTACTATACCGTGTAGCAGAGCTGGAGTGGCGATTGGGGTGATTTAAAAGAGAATTCCTTAGTGATATCTTAACCTTTCATGGGATTCCCTAGGAATGAAGTAGGTCAGATTAACAATAACAATAATAACAAATGAATGATAAAACCTAATAGAGGCTTATCACAAGTCACTAAGGTATCACCATGGCTTCTCACTCAATTTCTAAACTTCAGTCTATCCCCAAATCCACAGCTCTTTGAATGTAGTGGAAACCAGTCAACCTTGAAGGAAGACCTTGCAATATTATTGCAAGAAGGTCCTATACATCTTTCAGTCTTTTCCAAAAGAATCTTTGACTATATACCAAGGTAACTGGGTAGTTGAAAGGGAAATAGCTGGATCTTTCAGGGATTATTGTCCCCTGACTCTGAAGTAACACAGTCCGGGATGTCATTATGATTACCTAGCAGAATGGGGACATATGAAGGTGAGATGGTAATTGGATTTGGGGGGCTGAATTCTGCTTCAGCAGTACCTATGGGTCTGCAAACCCATACTGTGGTGGTTTCCGCATTTCCTGCATATAGAGATGACTGAATATCCAGGTTGGCTCCCTGACCCTACAGTGAGAGTTATTGTGCAACAAAGGGCCACACAAACATCTCGAACTTCCTGACCTTACCCAAAGTAAAGCTGCGCACTGATGGAATTACAGAGATTAGTTCAGCATCGCTGGTTTGAAAGGCTTAAGGTGAGATGGCAGCAGCTACTAGTTGTCCCCCAATGGTTGTGCTCCCCTTTTCTCTCATAGAAGTAGTATCTCCAAATGTTAGTTAGAAAAATAGCCTCTCCAGAAAGAAGTCTCTATTTTCCTGCCATATTGTAGCTATGTATGGCAATGTGACTAAGTTTTGGTCAATGGGACATGAGTGGGAGTGATGAGAGCAATTTCTGGATCTTGTCATCATAATGAAGTGATATATCTACCCCTTCTCTTTTTCCCCTTTGTGCCAGCTAGAAGGAAGACCAAGGCACCTCCTTGGAGACAGTATGAGAATAAGACAAAAGAAACTGGGTCACTGATAGTACCATCATGCCAGCTATAGTCTACTTACACAAGGACTTTTATTTAATGAGAAATAAATTTTTTTCTTGTCAATGCCTATATCACCCTGGATCTCTCTCCAGCAAATGAATCCATGTGCTAACAAACATAGGTAGTGATTCCTGTCATATCCACATACAAAAATAAAAACCACCTTTTTTGTTTGTTTGTTTGTGCAGATAATATATCAGTCTTGGAGAATGTCAGTGAGTTACTATAAATTTAAACAAGTCATGATTTCAAATATAGGTGCTACTTCACATGATCCCTTTAGTAAGTCAACACAGCCCTGATACCTGGTAGCCAGTTACTGTTCTGATTTTTTTTTCCCTTTATCCAATAAGCAAAGAATACCAGAAACAGTTTGCCTTGACACATTCTATTTCAGGTCTATGCAGTAATTTAGCCTCCAAGGATTTTGATCATCTCACTGCTCTCTAGAACACCATGCTGGTCTACTATGTCAATGGCATTTATGTTGATAGCTGTGGAATGTAGGAAGTGACAGATACTCTAGATGCATTAAGAAAGTTCGTGCATGCCAGAGGATGGGAAGTAAATCCCAGGAAAATCTAGGAGACTGATACCTCAGTGAAGATTATGAGGGTCCAATGGTGGGGGACACCCTGAGATATCTCTTTTGAAGTAGAAGGCCATTTTCTTTTTCTTTTCTTTTTTGTTTTTAAAGATTTTATTTATTTATGTGACAGAGAGACAGCCAGCGAGAGAGGGAACACAGCAGGGGAGAGGGAGAGGAAGAAGCAGGCTCCCAGCCGAGGAGCCCGATGTGGGACTCGATCCTGGAATGCCAGGATCACGCCCTGAGCTGAAGGCAGACGCCCAACGACTGCGCTACCCAGGCGCCCCAAGAAGGCCATTTTCCTCGCTTTGCATCACCTACTGCTAAGATTATTATGCAGGTTTTTGATCCAAAACTATTAAATTAGATTAAATACATTTAATTGAAGAGGAAAGGAAGGTAAATAAAGTCAGGGTTCTTACCTATATTTAACCAACTTTGGAAGTGCTTTTTGTGGTTATGAACAGCTTGGACAAGTGACTTGAGAGAGACCTTATGCTCTGCATAGTTTAAGTAAATTATATACAGTATGGGAAAAGGAAGCCATAAATGATTTGCAATATGAAGAAAATTTATTATTTGCAAAGGTAGAAGTAACTTCAACGAATGTGGGATACAGAAGTCAAAGGTTCAAGGAGGAAATATGTTTGGTGAAATAAAATGAGAAATTAGACAACCAGAATAAAATAAGAGGAAATATTCATATATAAGATTTTTTAAAAAGAAGTAAAGTAACCCTCATATTTTGCTTATGGGAATATAAAATGGTACAGCCACTGCAGAAATAGTCTGGTGATTTCTCAAAAAGTTCATAACCATGTGTCCCAGCTATTCTACTCCTAGGCATATCCCCAAGAAAATTGAGAAGGTATGTTCACATAGAAACTTTACACTAATATTCATTGCAACAGCTGCAAAAAATAGAAACAACTCAAATGCCCATCACCCAATAAGTGAATAAATAAATGTGGTATATCCACACAATACAGTATGATGCAGCCATAAAGATACATGCTACAACATGGATAAACCTTGAAGACATTATAATAAGTTAAAGATGTCAGATGCAAAAAGTTTTTTGTTACGTAATTCTATTTATATAAAATGTCACAAATAGGCACATCTAAAGAGAAAGAAAGTTGATTAGTAGTTTCTAGGGTTTGGGAAGAGGGAAAAATGGGGGTTGACTGCAAATGGGTACAGAGTTTCTTTTGGGGATGATGAAAATACTCTGGAATTAGGTAGTGGTGATGGATGCACAACCTTGTGAATATACTAAAAACCACCACCAGATCACTGAACTGTACACTTTATAAAGGTGAATTTTGGGGCTTCTGGGTGGCTCAGTTGGTTAAGTGTCTGACTCTTGATTTTGGCTTAGGTCATGATCTTGGGGTCCTGGGATGGAGCCCGATGTGGGGCTCCACACTTCGCAGAGAGTCTGCTAGAGATTCTCCTCTCTTGCCCTTTCCCTTTGCCCCTCCCCCTGCTCTCTTGCTCTCTTTCTCACTCTCTCTAAAATTAATAAATAAATCTTAAAAATAAAATGGTAAATTTTATGGGATGAGAATTATATTTCAATTTAAAGAAGTGCAAAATGCAATTGCAATATCTCATTTCTTGCTTTGTGTTATACCACAAGCTTCTCATTTTCCTCCTACCTCTTTGGCCACTCTTTATAAGTATTGTGCACATTTCTTTTCTTTTGCCAAGATTTTCTTCTTTAAACCAAGATTTTAGGTTTTCCTCAGGGTTCTCTTCCAGGATTTCTTCTGTTTTCTTCTTACATAATTTCTACATTAGGTTGTAAGACAGTCATTGCTTTAAACAGTTCTGATATGTACAAATTTTATTCACCATGATCTAATTAAATAATACCAGTATCCCAATAACATGGTTCAAATTTCAGTTGCACTGTATATGAACTGTAGGTACATAAAATATAAACTTCAGAGCCAGATCCACAAGCCCCTACATAAATAACAGATACACATCAGTGACCAACTACACCCCCTCTTTCAAAGTCTGTTAATGGTTGGCTATTACATGCCAGTTATTCAGCTCATGCACAGACAGCAAAGCCTGGAGCTGGGTTGCCTCCTTGTCTGTCGGGATAAACCCACATGATATTTTACAAAAACGAATAATAGAAAAAACTGAAAGTACAGCAAAGAACTTAAAAGTGATAACGCAGGAAGTAAAATAGGATGTGATTAGGAGATTTGAGAAGAGACAGCAGAGCAAAGATAAGAAAAGACCTGGACTGCACGAAACCACTGAGGGAACAACATTGGAAAAAGTTTGATAAATCGAAGGAAAAACAAGGTAAAGTGGCTTCAACACTGTTCAAGTTGTTCTCAGAATAGAAATCCACTGAATGGTGGAAATGGAGTGTTTACTTCTACTGTGATGAAAACACACATCGAATCTGTTTAAGCAGCATGTAGGCCAAACACTGCAGTTAGGTGCTACATTGAGAGAAAACAGTAATTATAAGATCCTTTTACTGCCAGTAAAAGCTGATTTCATTGGTTCAGAAATTGGCATAATTTTGCAGATTCAAAGTGAAAGTAAATGGAGTTCTAAAATAAATAGCTCCCTGTAGGAGTGTTGACACTATTGCCATTCAAGAGACTCTAGACATGCAGCCACAGGAACTTCCTGAAGAAAACGTACCAACATAAATGAGGAGAGTGGTTGGGACAATAAGGATGATGTCCCAGAGGAAGTGACACTGGCAAAAATCCTCAAAGGAAAGGAAATCGCAGAGAATTTCACGGTATTGAAAGTACAAAAGAGAAAATGTAGGAAGCTGATCCAAACTTAAAAAGGAAGGTAAGAGCTCACCAAGACCTAGAAAAGATTACATCGTTCGAAGAAGGCAAACTCCTTTTGATTAGTTTTGTATGAAGAAATAAAACACTTCAATTCTCAATATTTCTAATGTTGAAAATTTCTGTGTACTAAATAAATAATTTTATAATTACTTTTATTTCCCAACAATAAAAGAGTTTTTAATCTTTGATAAGAACATTTTTTAGAAAAGATTTACTTATTTATTTTGGAGAGAGAGTGCACATGTACACAAGTGGGGGTGGGCAGAGGGAGAGCGAGAATCTCAAGCAGAGTCCCCACTGAGTGTGGAGCCCGAAGCACTAGGGCCTCAATCTCAGGACCCTGAGATCATGACCTGAGCCGAAATCAAGAGTCAGATGCTTAACTGACTGAGCCACCCAGGCACCCCAACAAGCACATTTCAAAGGTCAGAGACCACTGTAATTTTTCTTACTGATTTTTAAGATCACTGCTAGTTTCTGCTTGAAAGAGCATTTTTATTGTCCTTCGCTACCATGCAAAGTGAGGACTGCCTGTATGCATTATAATGCAGATATAAAAAAATTCAAAGTGGCTTAAGAAGAAAAAGGTTGGTGTTTTGTCTTGTTTTTTTTAGCTCACATAATTTAAATGTCCAAGGTTAGGTCTTCCTTCAGGCATGGCTGGATTCAGGACTCAAATGACATAAAAAGAAAGTTTTTCTTCATCTCTAATCTATGTGTTTGCTTCCTTCTCAGGCTCTTTGTGATTCTCACTCTCATGGTGGCAAGATGATTTCAGTAGTCCTAGTTTCATACTTTTCTACATTCTAGACCAATGGGATAGAGCAGAGAAGGCCCCCCCCTTTTTTTTAATCAGTAGTTCCAGTATGAGCCCTTCAATTCCCACTTAAATAACTAGCTTAGGCTGCTACTCCTCTATCCTAATCATTGTGACCAGCTACATGTGACCTTCTACTTGACCTTGACCTGGGTCTCATATTCTATCCTTGGGGCCAGAGAGGAATCCCCTACCCAAATCACACACTGTTGATGAGAATGTGCAAAACACAAAAGAAAACCAAGGGAGGGTGCCTGGGTGGCTCAGTTTGTTGAGAGTCTGCCTTCAGCTCAGGTCATGATCCCAGGGTCCTAGGATCGAGTCCTGCATCGGGCTCCCTGCTCTGCGGGGAGTCTGCTTCTCCCTCTGCCTCTGCCTCTCTCTCTCTCTCTCTCTGTCTCTCATGAATAAATAAATAAAATTTAAAAAAGAAAGAAAGAAAGAAAGAAAGAAAGAAAGAAAGAAAGAAAGAAAGAAAGAAAAGAAAAGAAAACCAAGGGAAATGTGCTGGCAGACAAACCATAAATGTCCGCAGCATACTCACTGTTAATCATCAACTCTTACAGCTTTAATTACCCTCCCTATGAGAGTGGCTCCAGGATCTATTTCCAGAAATTGTAACTTTTATTTCCAACTTCTTTCTAGACAATTTCCCTTGGATTTGCTGTAAGCACCTGAAAATCACTGTATCTGAAGGTGAACCCTTATTTCCCTCACCCCTAACCCCAACCAGACCTGTGTCTCTTCTTTGTTCCCTACCTCAAAGACTGTCAACAATGTCTGTCCCAGTTTATCACACTAGAAACGTGGGGCATAGGTTGATTTCTGACTCTCCCTCATACTTGACTAAAATCAATCTCCACAAATTCTTATTATCTGTACTCCTAATATCCTTGAAATCAATCCATTTCTTTTCATCCATATTTCTCTTACCCCATTTCGGCTCTCATCTTTGTCTCTTGATGCATCACAGTGATAACCTCTTCTAACTTGATACTTACACATTTTATGTGTGTGTGGTGAAAACAGATAACCTAAGATTTACCTTCTCAACCATTTTTAAGTGTACAATCCAGTGGCATTCAGTACATTCATACTGTTGTGCAACCATCACCACCATCTATCTCCAGAACTCTTTTCATCTTACAAAACTGCAACTCCATACCCATTAAACAATAACTCCCCATTTTCCCCATTGGAGACCCACCCCAAGCCCCTGACAACCATCATTCTACTTTCTGTCTTAATGATCTTGACTACCCTAGATACCTCATGTAAGTGGAATCATACATTACTTGTCTTTCTGTGGCTGACTTAATTCACTTAACACAATGTCCTTGAGCTTCATCTATATTGTAGCAAATGTCATAATTTTATTCCCTTTTAAGGCAGAATAATGTCCCATTGTGTATACACCACATTTTGTTTATTTATTCATCTGTCAATGGACACTTGAGTTGTTTCCACGTTTTAGCTCTTATGAATAGTGCTGCTATGAACATGAGTACACAAATAACCTCCTGGAGATGTTGCCCTCAATTCTTTTGGATATATACCCAGAAGTGGAATTGCTGGATCATATGGTACTTCTAATTTAATTTTGGGGGGAACCTCCATACTGTCTTCTACAGTGGCTGCACCATTTTAAATTCCCACCAACAGAACATAGGGGTTCCAGTTTTTCCACATTCTTGCCAACACTTGTTATTTTCTGTTTTTGTTTGTGTTTTTTTATAGTATCCATTCTAATGGGCATGAGGTGCCAGAATCAGTTTTTGTCATATAAATGTTTTCATACAATAGTGAGAATGAGCTTTAATAAACACAAGATGATCATGTCACTACTCTGTTTAAATCCTTTAGTGGCTCCTTATTGCCTTCAGGCTAGTCTGGCCTCCTGCATATGTCTCAGGAAACCCATCATGTCTTCTTCCCTTGCTTACTTTCCCAGCCTCCCCTCTCAACTGCTCCCTTTTCCACCTCTTCCTTTCTAACCTGCTCTCCACTTATAACACACCTGTACACTCTGAATTGGCCACTCTGAAATACATTCAGGTCTGTGACAATGCATTTCCGCTCATTTCTAATACCATTTCTTCTGTCAAACACCCTTTCCTCCTTGTCAGCTGGCTGGCTTTTGCTTGAGGTCTATGGATAGACAGCATTTTCTCCAGGAAAATTTCTTTGATAAATTTCTTCTGCCCAAGTTATGTCGGCACCCCTAATATGTGCTCCTAGAGCACTCTATCCTGGCCCAAACATAGCACTTTACCACATTCTATAATTTCCTGTTCATGTATCATATTTTTCTCTAGTCCTGGGCCATCCAATATGTGGCTCTTGAACACTAAAATGTAACTTAGTGTGACTGAGAAAATGAATCCCTAACTTTATTTAATTTTAGTAAGTTTCAATTTTAAAAATGATATTCAAATCAGTTATTGTAAAATTAAATATATTTGGAACTACTTGGATATGTGAATCTACTTTTTCAACTGTAAGTTTATTAAATCTAAATACAGTTCTGAATATAGATGAAAATTAAGCATCTTAACTGAGATGTGCTATTAGTATAACATATTCTCTGTATTTCGAAGACTTAGTGCAAAATAAAGAATGTAAAATACCTTAATGACTTTTTATATTGATTATATGTTAAAATGGTAATACTTGATATATTGGTTTAAATAAATTTGATATATTGGTTTAAATAAAAAAATATATCAAAATAAATAAAAAAATTTGATATATTGGTTTAAATAAAATTAATTTTACTTATAATCCAATTATTTTTAATATAGCTGCTAGAAATTTTTAAATTATATATGTGGCTTACTTATATTTCCATTGGATAGCATTGACCTCTACCGTGAGTTCTATGAGGACAGGAATCATGACTGTCATATTCACTTATTTAAAAAAAACTTTTGTTAACATTCACCATGTATCAGGTATTATTCTATGAATTACTTAAAACTGCAAGCATTAACTTTTAAAATCCTTATAGCAATCTTTAAAGTATTATCATTATCCATAATTTACATGTGAGGAAATTCATACAAAGAGATTAACTTAACTAACTGAAGGTCACAGAGCTGACCTTGTGAAGCTACTCTGTAGGGATCCAGCATCCATACTCTCAATAACTTTGCTATGCTGTTTCTTGTTCATTCTTTTATTACAGCTGTCTATAGAAATAATTACTACCCAACTTTTTCAATTAACAACAATATGTAAATATTCTTCTTTATTTAATCAATCTTTTTATTCAAGAAGCATTAATTGAGGGGCACCTGGGTGGTACAATCTGTTAAGTGGCCAACTCTTGGTTTCAGCTCAGGTCATGATCTCAGGGTCATGGGATCAAGCCTCGCATCAGGCTCTGCGCTCTGCTTGTCCCTCTCCCTCTGCTTCTCCCCCTGCTCACTCTCTCTATCTCTCTTTCCTAAAAAATTAAATCTTAGGGAAAAAAAGAAGCATTAATTGAACTCTATGGGCCAGATACTTTTGGTTGGTGGGGACCTGGGTGTCAATGAAACAAATGCCTTACTTTTAAAGAAAGTCTGTCTAATTGTGATGATAACAATACAATGAGACAATGATAACACAATATTGTATTATACAGAACAACTATACAATACCAATATACTATTTGAGAACCTACAAAAGTATACCTACCTCAGCTGGGAGATGAGGGACATGATGGGAAGAGTTAGCTAAATGCAGTGAGCGAAAGTGGTTAGTGAAGCAAATACCAAGCAGGGAGAACAACATGAGCAGAGGAAAGAAATAGCCTGGCATTTGCCACTGCCGTGGTTTAATCCAAATGGATAACAAGTTTAGACTTATCTCCATGAAAGATCACTCTGGATAAAGTGGGAGAAGAGATCGGGAGGAAGGAACTATAACTTAAAGCACAGAAACAATTAGCAAGAGTCTGTTGCTGTTGTCCTGACCAAGATGACAATTGTTTACACTAAAGTGGGGGCAGTGGGGAGGCAGATACATTTCAGAGATATTTAAGGGATAGAATAGACCCAACCTGATGCTTGATTGGAAGAAGGATGGAGTTTGTTGCAGATGCTGCAAATTATTTAATTAACATTTATTTTCTCTTTCTTCCTGGTTCTCTGAAGTGCCAATGAGCCCATCTTGAGGCAATGGATCTTGACTGGAGTAATCCAATCGTAGCAATCCTGTTGTTGACTTTCTCAGTCTCCTTTGGAGCTGTGGTAGTCATCTGGCCTGTTCTAACCAATAAACCGTAAAGAGAAATCTGCTGGGAAGTTCTTCAGGGAGAGCTTTGTTTTCTGGTGGAAGGGACTCATCCCTGCAGCCGTGTCTTTCTGTTTTCCTAGAAAAAGAAATAATGCAGCTCTGTCTCAATCCCATTGGGGAACACCAAGTGAACTGCCGAAGTAATGCTGGGTGCTTTTAAGCTCCTAAATCAATACCAAAGCCACTTACCTTGAACCTACTTGTTATGTGAGAAAAATTAAGCAGTATCTTTTAAGCTCCTGTTAATAAAGGATGTATAAATTGTCTTCTGCATGTAGGTGAACATGTGCCTCTTTGATATTGGGTTAAATGAGAGTTGTCGAGGCTTTTTTCTGGTTTCTGACTTAAGCAACTGGGTGAGTGGTTCGGGGAAGCCTGGGGGCAAAATGGAAGTCTACTGGGCTAAAGATGGTCTACGCTAAGTGTAATGGTGTGGGTATATCCAAGGACACCTAGGCCATCTGATATACATGTTCAAAAAACGAGAGAGAGCTCTAGCTGGCCTGGAGACTCAGATTTCCAAATCATTAGCATATTAACATAATATATCAATTCATTTAGGCAGATAAAGATATGACAAAAGAAAATCACATTACATATGAAATTATACCTTACAAATGCAAATATGGCATCTAATCGTCAGCCTTACCCCAAGATATGTAGGGTTCTGGAATGTTATTCGGCTGCCTAGTTTGGGACATGAAGTATGATATGACTTGACTATAGACTGAAAACACGTAGGAAAGAAAGAAATTCAGTGGTATCTTGACGAAGGTTCCTTAAAAGCAGGCCCTGAGACAAAACCCAGGTAGTTATTTGGGAGGTTATCCTAGGAAACACAGGTAGGGGAATGGAGCCGTGATACAAAAAATAAAGAAAGTTAATAAAGAATGCATTATCAGGCAATACCCACAGTGGGAAACTGAAGCTTAATACTGCTGGAGAAATCACGGAGCCATCGTAGAACACAAGCCTCAGAGTTATGCCGCCTGAGTTTGAGAGAGCTGGAGTATGTATACACCAATTTCACACCCATCCAACCCCCAGCTTTACTGAGGTGTAAATGACAAAATTGTAAGATATTTAAAGTTGTATATACCACCTTCTATCATCATCGGTGAGGGCGGCTCTCGTGCATGTGGGCAGAGCAGGCTGTGCAATGAGATGTGGATGCTGGCAGCTAAAAGTTTGACCAACATGCACTTCAATGGCAAGGTCTTGGGGGACTATGGGCAGGGCAACAACAGCATCTAAGATGGAGCATAACCCAAGCCAGGAAGGCCATGGTATACAAATGGGGGCAGCCAGAAAGAAGAAAGAAGTGTCAAAACAAGAGAGGAGACAGAACCTAAGGGAATTTTCTGAGCAAGGTGTCTATAGTGACTTAGAACATTCCAGCAGCCTTGGGCACCAGCAAGAAGGAGTTATTAAAAGAAGTAGCTGCCCTAAACATAAGGGACACTGTGCCATTGAAATGAAACTTCAGTGGCATTTGAAGAGCCACTCCTGTTTTTCCTACTAACTCTTCATTCTGAGTAGACTAAAATTGCATTTTTTCCTCTTAAAGAAATAATAATCCTTGAGAAAATAAAACAAGATGACAAAAAAACTGTCCACTGCCAAAATATTTTGCTCCATCCCTTTCAGTGGAAGGAAGATTTTCAATATTCTCTTGAGACTTTGGAAAGTAAAATGAAAATTCATCATTTTGGTGTTACTTTGTCAGTGGGTGACTTATCTTAGGTTCAATGCCAATACACTGATGATCCTGAATGTTTAAATGATCTTCCTATGTCAGAAAAATGCTCTTAAATTCCTGGAAGGACTAGTACGTTGGGATGTGAATTATAAGGAGCCAAAGGAGTGCCCCATCTGTAATTGGAAATGAAAATACCTTGCCAGCAGTCTTGTCTTTCAGGGTTTGGATATGAATTTTGTTTTTGAGAACCAGGGAGTCTATATGCAGTGATACTTATTTCTCATTGTGTCTGAACTTTCAGCAGGTAGGAATCCACAAGGAGATAATGTGAAAGTGGGGGCTTGTGTGCTCTGCCGACTTAGAATTCATCAGGTCCACATGACCCAGCACTTTGTACAACATCTAACACTAGGGTCAGGCTTCTCTGCTGACTTTTCAGAGGCTTTCTACTAATGAAAAGGACCCTGAATATGACACTAGATCTGAGAGTTGGTTGATCCAGGGATACTTTCTTCCAGAGAGAATACATTATGTTAGATCCAGTTAGAAAACACAAAGAAATTGAATTGGCTGTTTTGGAACATGTTACGTCGTTCTTGTAATAGCCCATCTGGCATGGCGATGTTTGAAATGCCGTTGCAGGATGACATGGTGCTGGTCCTTCCTCTGGCATAAAACCCGATATGCGTGGAACACATTGTAAGCACCACAGGGAAAGACTTCTTTTTTTAAGGAAAATCTCAGTTCGTTGCTGCACAATGCCCTGAGTGCTGAGTACACAGAACTTTTTTTTTAAAGAGCAAATACAAAAACTCTTAATTTATTCTCTCTGAATAACTTTCCCCCAAATGGTGGTGAGAATGTAGCAAAATCATGTACAAGTTAAGTAACTGTGACAAACAGCTTCTAGAAAGCTGTGAGTCAAGTAAGAGCACTAGAATATGCATTGTTTTCAAGCAGAAATTGTCATGATTGAAAGAATTATTGAGCCATATCTACTATAAACCTCCCAGTACGCTCAAAAAAATACTGCATAAAACAAACAAAGCCAAAACATAAATAAAAACGCCAGACCGACAAGGCTGGCGTTTGGCAGAGTGGGGGAAAGAGAAGCCTGAGGCCCAGGCCCTCGCTTGTCCTCTTTGGACCCCTCTGAAGCTGTCCTCAAGGAAATGAAGAGTTTGTTTTGAAAATATTTGCCAGATAGCCTGTCAGTCCCACCCCTGCTCCCTAAAATGATGCTGACTTGAGCCTCCTTTTAAAAACCAAATATTCAAATTTTTACCTACCCGGTGAGGCTGACAAATTTACTTTGTAGTCCAAAGGAAAAAGGGAAAACTTAAAAAGGGAGAAGAAAAGGGCAAGATAAACATTTTTACAACTCATCTTAAACATAAATCCTGGCCCAAAGTTCTGTATTTGGAGAGAAGATAGAAAGAAAAAGGAGGGCCCATTACTGCAGGCCTTCTATTTTGCCTCTTCTACCCACACAGAAATTCAAGCCCAGGACCTTTCCTAACTCACAACCCACCCTCCATGTTCCTTCAGGGCCCAGCTCTCTCCCCCAAATCTCCTCTATGTGAAGATATTAATCTACGTTAAAGCATAAATAAATATACATTAAAGCATAAATGGATTCATATATATTCACACCTCCAGGTAACATGTTTGCATTTTAATAGGAGCCTTCTGGAAAGAATGCATTTTACCCAAGGAATAATTCAAATGGTGGGAATTGTGAGTAACACAGCAGGCCATTGAAAGAGAAGACAGGTCTTTCTGCAGCTAAGGAATTTCCCTCTGAGTTTGGGGAGTCCATCCCTTCTTGAGCAAGGCTGTTGCTGTCCCAGAGGGAGACTTCACCTCCTCCTTGGAGGTGGCCTGTCGCAAGTTGCTCACTGCAGCACACCCATGAGAAACAGCCCGGGCAAGGAATGATCAGGGCCTTGCAACGTTGGCATAACCAGCAAGAATGTTCGGGGATGCTCAGGGACTACCGAGGATTGTTTCTCCTAAGTCTAACAAAGCCTGCTTCGTTTTGACCAACCCAGAAATTCCCAACATGCTTCACCAAACAATAGCATTCAGTGGAACATATTTTGAGAAAGTTGATTTCTATTTGTTCATGCTTTTGGAAGTTGGAAGTGGGTCAGTGTTTCATTTTAGGTTCCTCCATGGGTTTTTATTTATTTATTTTTAATAGTATCCATATAAGGGAGAGTTTTCCCAACTTGGGACCAAGCAGGCAGTTTCTTTTCTAGGATTTACCACTTCCTTCCAATCAGGTTGTCTTTGATCCAAGTCTAGGACTTCTGTATTCTAATTTTTTCTGGTCAGATGTAGAGTAATCACTTCCACAACCAAATAGGAATGGCTGTAGATTTCCCTAGCATTTACTGTAGCCTTCATTTGATCATTTAGGGTTCTGTTGTGCGAAATCTCTTCTGGAATTTTAAAGAACGCTTTTCTTTTCCAGAAGATATATTCTCTTCTGCCTGGTTTTCATCTCTTTGTTAATTTGAAGAATCTTTGAAAATATAATCCCATTGCAAGCTCCAAAGATGAGTCCTTTGGAATGAAAGAGGTCATTATATAGCTTACTTTACATACTTTCATTCATGTCTTGGCCACTTTTTTGTTCTTTCTTCTGAACCTCAACAGTACCTCTGCTGTTTCACCTGATCTCTCCCAAGTACGGAGAATTCTTCCAGAAGTCATCCTTTCTAGTTCCACACCTCTCTTTTTTCCTTCCATCTCTGCTGGTCTGGATGCCTATTGTGATTAAATTACCTATTGTGTGTAGACTTTCATTTTCTTTCCTGTCGAACTTCTCTCCAAGAACACACAATTGATGACTGTTGTTTTCTTCTCCTCAAACCGTATCTTGAACATTTACAGCCTAATTTTTACCCACATCCTCAGCATTGTTAGAATGTTTAACTAAATCGCTGCCTCTTCATCTCGCTTTTCTCATTGTACCCACATGACGTCCTCTGTGTTGGCAAGTCTTATGTTATTTTGTAATGATGACATGGCATGAGCTGTGTTTTCAAATCTTGTGTTTAGACGCCCAATCAAATATGGCATTCAATTTTCTCCTTTCCTTTGATTTTAATTAACTACGATTTTTACCGTCAGTCAAAAATTCAGCTTTTGGTGTATTTACTTTCACTTCTATTTTGTGTTATAAATGATCATTTGCACTTTCTAACAATTTTTCACATGTTCATATAGAAACTGTGCTTAATTGTAGTTGCAATATGATATTCCCTTGAAATTACAGGGTGGTGAGCATCTGTTTGCTCACCTTATAACTCTGAAAATGGAAGATGAATCAAACATCTGTGATAAATCATTAGCCATGAATCAGCCTTACGTATTGTGAGACTAAATGTTGTTTTCCTCTAGAGTTGTTGATCATTGCAAGGTGTTGGAATTTTACAAAATGACTCTATATCCATATTGCAGTCATTTAATCAGAGTCTTCTTTGCCATTTCCTGCTCAGGAAATTGGGCTCCATCTCACTGCACAGCTGGTTTGGCTTTAGAAACCTCACAGTTCTACCCAAATGGTCAGGCTGATTGTACAGCCAGGCAAATCCATGTGTTTCCCCATAAAAAGGGCATCAGTGACTTGAGAGAACCAGTTTTTCTCTGAATGTCTCCTCAATTAACAGAAAGATAAGGAATCACTACCCTAGGAGCTGTCCAGGAGGAGACATTTTTTTTTTTAAAGATTTTATTTATTCATTTGAGAGAGAGAGAGAGAGAGCACAAGCAGGGGGAGAGGCAGAGGGAGAGGGAGAAGCAGACTCCTTGCTGAGCTGAAGCCTGACTTGAGGCTCAATCCCAGGATCACGACCTGAGCCGAAGGCAGACAGTTAACCATCTGAGCCTCCCAGGCGCCCCCAGGAGGAGACATTTTTAATGAGACCAGTAGCCCTGGCCTCACATTTCTTAGGATATTTACTATTCAGAAACAACTGAAATAGAAAAGACCTCAATAAATTTCTGCTTTCCTCTTTTCATGGGAATATTGATTTTTAATTCTGATTTCTCCATCCCCTCCAAAGATATACTTGTTCTGGAAATCAGAAACTAAAGTAATCAGGAAGAGAAAAGACTTTCCAGGTGCAGATACAATTCTCTCCACCCATAAATTAGAATAATTTAATACCTAAAAAGAGGAACAACTTAGATTATAAAATCACTAGGGTGGGACTAGCATGAACAGTTCAACTGATAACTTTGCACTAGGCATAACTCTGGGTCCTGGGGAGACAGCAATGGTTGAACCAAAGAGACAAAGGTCCTTGCCCTCATGGAGCTTACATTCTAGTGTAGGGAGATTGATAATAAACCCTGAAAGCATATTAGACAGTGGTAGGGGTTGAAGAAAAAAATAAAACAGGGAGAAGGATAGGAATGTTGGTGGGAGGTGGTGGATGGGATTCAGAGAAGACTCCACTAAGGATGTGGCCTTTGAATAAAACTCTGAAGCAGCTAAGGGAGAGAGTCATACAGAAAACTGGAGGACATACATTCTAGGTAGAGGGGGGAGCAAGTGCAAAGGCCTTGAGGCAGGATCATGCCTGGAAAGTTAGAGAAGCAACAAAGAGACCAAGCTGCAGAAAGCAAGTCAGAGGAATAAGCAAGGAGGTGGAAGCAAAAGAATGAGGGAGAACGTAGGTGATGAGAGCAGAAAAGTCAGTTGTGGGAGGCAGAAGATGGAAGGCCTTCTCGATCACTGTAAGCATGTTATGCAAGGAAGACACTACCTTTACTTTCAAGGGCTTATAATCTAGCAAGGAAAAAAATACATGATTAATTATGACAAAAATGAGATAACTATTAAAAGCAGAAAAGTGAAGGGTATTAGGGAGTGCTGGGCCTGAATGTACTAGAGGGGTCTCTTCCATGAAAAAATGGTGAATATGGAGAGGCCTTCTGGAGAAGCATGAGTTGGCTGGAGGTGGGGATGTCTCAGGGTATGGGGAGGCATGAGATGAACTTGTTCCTGGGCCACAAGGAGAAGCAGTAAAAACAAACAGCCCTGAGGTGAGTATCCCAGGAATTGAAAAGGAGTCTATTATGACTAATGCAAAAGAACAAGTGGACAGTGTTGCAAGATGAAGCTAGAGAAATGGGGATGAGGGGCAGCTACATGATAAAAAACACTGCAGGCTATCTAAGAGTTCCAACTGTCTGTGAGAGCACTAGGGAGCCATGGAAGATTGTAAACCAAAGGATTACATGATTGGGTCTGTCTTTTGAAAGATCACTCTAGAGGAGATTGAAGGGGAAATGGTTAACATGCTCTTTAGTGGTGCAGAGAGTAGGTGACCGTACTTTGGGACGTTGCTGCTACAGAGGGAATAGAAGGTTGTGGACATTTACAGACCAGAAGAGATGGAACTGGGTAATTGGATGTAGCATTGCTGGTAGGGGAAATTTAAAGTAGAGAAAAAGATCAAAGATGTCATTCAAGTTTCTGGCTCTGGCAACCGGATAGATGGCAGTGCCCCTGACTGCAAATAGGAGACAAAGGAGAAGGAACAAGGTTGAAGATGGACTTTGGCTTTCAGAACATGCCATTGATCTAACTCAAATAGCATTAGCATGCTGTATTTTTTCCTGTAATTCCTTTTCCTCACTGAAAATTTAGAGATGATTTAATCAGACGATTCCTTGGATGACTTAGATTAATTTTTATACTTTAATACAGGAATATCATTTCAAGGTAGCATTTCTTACAGATCTTTCTGTAAATCTGTGTGGCTGTTAGGGACTTGGTTTCAGAAGGAAATCACGGAACAGTACAGTTTGTAACATAGCTAAGCACGTGGCGCCATCTTCAGGACAGCTCATTAAAAGGTTACAAACCAACCAGACTCCAAGGCAAGCTTTGATAGGAGAACACTTTTCTGTGCAGTGAGTATATGACTCCATCTTGTTTCAAAATAAGAAGCTGCAAGCATGTTTCTGCCAACTCCAATTGTGTGACCAAATCCTTGCCTTCCTGAAAACTATAGTTTCTCACTGGATATAGTAAAGATGGTGGCCTAGCTAATCATCCCAGCTTGAAAGTCTGTGAGCTGGACAATGAGCTTCGCTGTGAAAAAGCCTGGACAAGGAAATTAAGGCAGGGTGTCTTGATTTACTGCTGTGGTGCCCAGATTCTCAGGGGCTTTTCTAATTTCATAGTTCGTGTTCTTCACCAGATGCTTCTTTAAATGGAGAGCCATGTGGAATTTAATTTCTATGTGTTTGTAACAGTGACAGTTTGCACGAATATAAAAAATTTTTTAAATCGTTTGTCAGACTTTGTATGCAAATTTTTGGTTTAGGAAACATAGTATCATAGATTTATATGATCTCTACCTTAAAAATAAAAGGTCAAAAATAAGAAATCAATATTATACCCATAGCCAAGCACGTAAAGAGGAATAATACAGCTCGTAAGATGATTTTTTTAAAAAAGATTTTATTTATTTATTCGACAGAGAGAGAGACAGCCAGCGAGAGAGGGAACACAAGCAGGGGAAGTGGGAGAGGAAGAAGCAGGCTCATAGCAGAGGAGCCTGATGTGGGGCTCGATCCCACAACGCCGGGATCACGCCCTGAGCCGAAGGCAGACGCTTAACCGCTGTGCCACCCAGGCGCCCCTCGTAAGATGATTTTTATCTTAAAAAGCCTCTCAACCTTTAATTATTCTATTTGAGGAAGTTCTGCCTCTTCTTTTTGCAGGGTTTGGATGTAAAAACAGGCACATACATGTGTTTACCAGAATGTATCTGCCACCTTCGTGTACAGGGCTCACTGTTTAACCTACACTGATCATTTAGCACAGGCTTGTGAATAACTGGGAGAGAAACAGCTTGGCTTTTATGTGGAGGCAAATGGTTTCTACCATCTTGTGGCACCCTGCTCGCAAATGGGCTTTCTTCCTAGACTGCTCTCATTAAAAATGCATGTCTTTCAGTTGAAGAATTGTAAGTCCCAGAGTTCCTGTTAATTTTGAAAGAGGTAACACATTAATCTAAATTCCATTTCTAGATAAATGGGGGCCCAGGCCACCCCATCAGTGATAGGTTTGGGTTTCTTGGGGTCCAAATTAGACTTATGGAGAGTGAGGGGAAGGGTGGGACACACACACATATGGCCAATTACAGTATCTGATAGTAACTATGTGTTTACTCTATGCTGAGTGCTTTACATGGATTATCTCATTGAATCCTCAGAACCTTTGGGAGCATTTTTTAAATAGGTGGACACTTTCACTTTCGCCTGTGTTCTACAGATCAGGAAACCAAAGCTTAGAGAATTTAAAATAATTTGCCCAAAGCTCACACTCACTGTCTTGTAAAGCTATAGAAATAAATTCTAACCTGGGCATTCTCACTCCAGAGCCAGCCAGCTTGACCAAAACCCCTTATGACCCCTTAAAGGGAAAATATATCCCCAAAAGGAAAATAGCACTAATCAAGAACCAAGCTAATGGTCTGAGCAAAAGATTCAGAGAACAGAAGGTTCAGAATTGAGGGAAGGGCAGAACCTGGAGTGATGCCTTGAGATGCAGAAGTTCTTCTCACTTCTCGATAGTTCCAGCGCCTTGGCACGGCCCACGTAGGGAAGTCCTGGGCAGAATGTAGTTCCTTGAGACTTCCCAGGGTGAGTCTGGGAGAGACTGTGACTTACAGAGATGAGACAGTAGGGCACCGAGGAATTCACTGTTATCTTCTTTCACATTTTGTTCTAGGATCGAGTCTGGAGATAAAGAGCCATGGTCCATGAAAATAGAAACCACTGCATGAAGTTAACAGCACTTAGCACACTGAAACAGGAGCAGAAACAAATAACATACTTCCCTGTATTCAGTCAGACAGAGGTTGGTGCAGAGTGTGGTGTGGGCATAGCTGAGGGCCTCAAAGAGCCAGCAGACAAGTCAATGGAATGACCAGCCCACAAGTAGCACAAGCTACAGAGACAAGCACGGGGCTTGGAGTCTGAAGCCCTGGTTCGAGGCTGAGCGCTGTGACTTACTGTGTGACTTTGGGTAATTCATTTAAATTACTTGATCTTTAATTTACTCAGCTAAAAATATGATGGTAATAACTACTAAACAGAATTGTTGGAATATCAAAGAAACAATTCCGTGTGAAACGCTGTAAGTTCCTTGAGCTCTTTCTATGTGTTAGATATTGGGAACAGAAAATTAAGATACAATCCTTGCTCTCAAGGAGCTCACAATCAAAAGATACATAAATGTTGGTTATCTTTAGTATTGTGAATCCCCCTTTCTTTCTAATTACTCCTCTCACCCTTCGCTTGGGTTTCCTCAGAAGCAGACTCTGAGACAATGATTTGAATGCAAAGATTTATTTGGAGGTGCAAGGAAACACAGGGTGAGGTGTGCAAAGTGATTGAAGAGAAGCAAGATCACCAATGTAGGGTGTCTACTGAACCAGCAGCTACCACCTCTGGCCACTCTGGAAAGTGCTGCAAAACACACAGCTCAGCGGTTCCCCACTTAAGGAAGAGCTGGAGTATTTTCACACCAACTTTCATTGATTATTGGTTGGAGATTTCTGTTTCTGGGTGTTAATTTCCTGGCACTTCTCTCCTGCCAAGGATCCAGGCAGAAAGTCTCGCAGCAGCTTCAGAAAAAGGCCTTGGGCAAAGAAATGAAGATACTGGCAGGTGGGAGATGGCTGGAGCACACTGAAGTTGGAAGAGCCAAAAATATGGGCAGGGCAGTGACGACATCATCCTAATAATTGTCTTTACTGGGGACAGAGGTAAATCAAATATGTGATATGGCTGAGTGTTAAAACCGATATTAAGTTGAAGCCAAGTCACAACTGAATATCACCATCCTACTAGAAACTTCTGGGACATGGCAATAAACGTGAAGTTTTACCATTTGTTATAAAAATGTATTATAAAAAATTTAGTGGTCAAATTTCTAATAGTACTGAATAGGACAGAAACAATCATAACTCAGCTGCTCTAGTGCATATTGATGATTCCACATGAATGATGATTGGACTGAAGTTGGTGGAGGAGCAAGGTATTTTGGGGTACGTGATCTTCTTTTATAATTTTTTCCTGCATTTCTTCTTAATTTTATCTCATGTTAGTATTTAAATTTCTATAAACATTTACGGACTCAAATTCTATATAATATACTTTACAAAGTTAACTAGCTAATACACTGCCTCTTAAAAATCAGATTAATTATAATCTATGGTCCCCTCTATTTGAAAGCTTTTAATAGTTGTTTCTGTGCATAATTAATAGCTTCCAGAATCATCGTTTTTATTGTTGCACTTTCCTCTGACAGTTTGCTCTGCTTTACTCTGCCTGTGTGTTTCTACAGTGTGAATCAGCTCGTGTGTAACTGAGATCAGGGAACGGTTTTGTCTTGGAGGTCACATTGGTTCACGTGTGATTTTTCCCAGTGCATTAATATTTTGCACCACCGTGTAACCGCAGCTGAATGCAAAGTGCACGAAGATGGCTGAACATCTCAGGCTGGGTTGCACTGTGCCAGTTCGTCCACGCTCCCCCTCTTGGTTCCATCCTGCTGCATGCTTTCTAGCAGGTGCCTGTGGAGAGGTTCTCCCTGCTCTTTGTGCTCTTTGCCCTCGTCTCCATAACTCAGCAGCCCAGCCCTTCCACAAGCTGCTTTAGTTGATTTTTTTTTAATGCAAGTTTTTTTCTAATGCAAGGTCCTATTTACATAGTAGCATTTCTTTATTTATTAGTCACACAATAGTTTTTTTTTAAACTGCGCTGTATTTTTATTAGAAATTGTTTTTGTCAGCACATCATTATAGTTTTTTGTTTTGAGTAGAAATTGAGTATGATCTGGGTGGCTTGATCCTGATACTGTTATGCTCATAAATCCTGTCATTTTTAGTATGTGATTTTAAAGTTTGAGTTGGCTTTTCTTTTTCTTTCAGAAATACACATGTTGCGGGGCGCCTGGGTGGCGCAGTCATTGTGTCTGCCTTTGGCTCAGGGCGTGATCCCAGCGTTCTGGGATCGAGCCCCACATCAGGCTCCTCTGCTAGGAGCCTGCTTCTTCCTCTCCCACTCCCCCTGCTTGTGTTCCCTCTCTCGCTGGCCGTCTCTGTCAAATAAATAAATAAAATATTTTTTAAAAAAAGAGAAAAAAAAGAAATACGCATGCTGCATGAAGGCAAAAATACCTGTATAACATTGACTCTTTAACTGAATGAGAGAACAGCAACAGCAACAAGAACAAAAACTCATAAAGAGACTCCAGACTGCATCTAGAATAACTACCTATGTTGGAAAGTGAATATTCACATATGAACTAGCAATATGCGTGTTGCTTTGTTAACATTACTGATTTTGCTAAGCCATGTTACATATGATGGTAACATCATGACAATCACTGATCTCATCCAGTCCTGCAGTCCCAGAAGTGACAGGGAAGGTGGTTATTTGATCTTCCAAAGACCAAGGCCAAACACAAAGTAAAGTGTAGATTTTAGCTGAATACCTAGAGCAAAGATAAAGTTCTCTGTCTCCATTAGAGAGAAGAAATGTGTACTGGCTTATATAAATCATATACATAATTTCTTTGAGATTCTGGTATGTGTGTTCCTTAAATGTCCTAAAATGCCTAAAGAACATGGCATTTTTCTTCCTAGCCCCATCTAACAAGCCTCTCTTTTGACCCAGTATAAGGCCCCTTCGAATACGTGTAGGAACAGGGTTTATGAATGACATGCCCATGTTCTGGAATTAGAGTACTTCTCTACCAGGTAGAAGAAGTCTGCTACCAAGTGGTTTTTATGGAGAAGTTGTTCCCTATGTGTGTGTTTGCAGAAAGGGAGTGTAAAGATCAATTCATATATACTTGCCTCAGTTTGGTGCCCTTAAAGTGTTTTTCAAAGGAAGCTGTAATCAATTACATCTCTTAAAATACGTGTGCATTAATTTGAGTGCCATACTTTTAACTGTGGGCTTTCTCACTGCCAGTATAACTCAAAAGCGCTGCCCAGAGACAAACAGGAAAGGCCAAGACACACTCACAGTTTGATGCAAAATGTTTTCCAGGTTGGCATTCTCTGGCCCAGGTGCCAACTGCCCCAGGCGCCTCCTGCAGATCGGGTGTTTGGAGATTGTGCTCGGTGTTATTGTATGGCTGCGAAGGCAGATCTGGTGCCAGACTCTCTGGGTTCAAAGCTAGGTTATATTACGTCCTTGCTATGTGACCTTGGTAAGTTACTTAGTAACTTTGCCTCAATTTTCTTATTTTAAAAGTAGAGATAAAATAATTTCAATCATATGGGGTTACTGGGAGGATTAAATGCAATATATGTAAAATAATTAGCTTAGTGCTTGGTATATAATAAGTGATTGATGCATATGAGCCTTCATGATGTCTTCTGAGTGGTTGCTTTTTCCAATTATAAGTGAAATCATGTCAGTAAAATAGTTAACATTGCAAAGAAGCTCCCAGCTGAAAAAGCATAGGACTATCACCACTGGAGTCTGAACTGAGGTAATCAGTTACACTGAAAAGGGCAAACTGATTGCCAGAATTGCTTGGCTACTTCTTCTCTTTTTTTTTTTTTTTTTAAAATGATTTTTTATTATATTATGTTAGTCACCACACAGTACATCCCCGGTTTCCGATGTAAGGCTCGATGATTCATTAGTTGTGTATAACACCCAGTGCACCATGCAATACGTGCCCTCCTTACTACCCATCACCGGTCTATCCCATTCCCCCACCCCCCTCCCCTCTGAAGTCCTCAGTTTGTTTCTCATAGTCCATAGTCTCTAATGTTTCATTCCCCCTTCTGATTACCCCCCCCTTTCTTTATCCCTTTCTTCCCCTACTGATCATCCTAGTTCTTACGTTCCATAGATGAGAGAAATCATATGATAGTTGTCTTTCTCTGCTTGACTTATTTCACTTAGCATTATCTCCTCTAGTGCTGTCCATGTTGTAGCAAATGTTGAGAACTCATTCTTTCTGATAGCTGAGTAATATTCCATTGTATATATGGACCACAACTTCTTAATCCAGTCATCTGTTGAAGGGCATCTCGGCTCCTTCCACGATTTAGCTATTGTGGACATTGCTGCTATGAACATTGGGGTGCATATGGTCCTTCTCTTCACTACGTCTGTATCTTTGGGGTAAATACCCAGTAGTGCAATGGCTGGATCATAGGGTAGCTCAATTTTTAACTTTTTAAGGGACCTCCACACTGTTTTCCAGAGTGGCTGTACCAACTTGCATTCCCACCAGCAATGTAGGAGGGATCCCCTTTCTCCACATCCTCTCCAACAATTGTTGTTTCTTGCCTTGTCTATTTTTGCCATTCTAACTGGCGTAAGGTGGTATCTCAGTGTGGTTTTGATTTGAATTTCCTTGATGGCTAATGATTTTGAACATTTTTTCATGTGTCTGTTAGCCATTTGTATGTCTTCATTGGAAAAGTGTCTGTTCATATCTTCTGCCCATTTTTTGATTTGTTTATTTGTTTCTCGTGTATTGAGTTTGAGAAGTTCTTTGTAGATCTTGGATACCAGTCCTTTATCTGTAGTGTCATTTGCAAATATATTCTCCCATTCCGAGGGCTGCCTCTTAGTTTTTCTGTTTCCTTGGCTGTGCAGAAACTTTTAATCTTGATGAAGTCCCATAAATTCATTTTATCTTTTGTTTCCCTTGCCTTTGGGGATGTATCATGAAAAAGGTTGCTTTGGCCGATGTCGTAGAGGTTGTTGCCTATGTTCTCCTCTAGAATTTTGATAGATTCCTGTCTCACATTGAGGTCTTTCATCCATTTGGAGTTTATTTTTGTGTATGGTGTGAGATAGTGGTCAAGTTTCATTCTTTTGCAGGCTACTTCTTCTCTTGAGCAGAGTGTCTAGCCTTACGGACAAGAGGATGTTATACATTACTGAGTGAGAATTTCTATCAAAGAGAACATAAGGAACAATGTAATTAATGCAGTAGACTAATGTCAAATATGCAACTGGAGATTGCCAGTGACTGTTGGTCTATCTCATGAACAAGCATTTTTTTTCTTTTCTTCTTTTTTCATAAGCTATTTTCTGTGCACATTCATGCATACACCATAAAAGGACATGATGTCTCTGACTACATGTTGAGAAGCCTCAGAGGGTATAGCCAGGAACACAGGCTCTGGCTTCCGCTTTTCTGGCTCTTCCACGAACCAGCACGTTGCCAAAAGCTCTGACGTTTGGTTTTCTCATCTGTACCGTGGAGAGAGTGATACCTAGCACAGGTTTGCCATGAGACCCATAGAATGTAATCAACATAAGATACTTTATATAGTGTCTTGTGTATAACAAGTATTCAACAAATGATAGCTTTTCATTTACTTTGACCATTTAAAAACAATCTACTATTTTGCAGAAAAGTAAACATTACTTATATGCAGAGACGCTCCTATGAGTGTTAGGTCATTTGTGAACAAATGAATGAAAAAGGCAATAAAGGAGAAAAAAACCCCCCAAGTCTCTATTTCCATTTAGTTGAAGGAAGCTCATTGGGAGGAATCTCTGTAGCTCTTAAGGAGAGAAGGTATATAACTTGGTGGACTTGGTGGAGAAAAAGTAGAGAGAGAGAAGAGTGCACAGATGAGAAGGGAGATAATGAATGAAACAAAAGGTGAGTAGGTTTACTTCTCTGGGAAATAAGGATGGATAGTGTGGGGAGAGAAATAATAAGATAGATGATTGTGGGTTAGCATCAGAACATGGTTAGTTATGGTAACACTACCTGCTATGATATAAAAATGTTGAACTATCAGCGGCTTAAGACAAAAGAAGTATTTCTTGCTCATGTCACAGTCCAGTGAAGCAATTCCTAGTTGGGTAGCTCTCTTCTAGCTCTTTACATGTTGGTAGGATGAACAACAAGGAATTTGTGGCCATCTTTAATCCATCACACAGTATTCTTTGTGGGAGTATCTGGCACTGTCATCCCAACTAAACCTAAAGGCAAGATATTGGTCTTCCTGGCTTTGCAATTCGTTTTCAACACCTAAGACTAATGGGTCTCGATATAGTCAGTTGAGTGACTGTAGAAAAACCATAACCTGGGGCGCCTGGGTGGCACAGTGGTTAAGCGTCTGCCTTCGGCTCAGGGCGTGATCCTGGCGTTATGGGATCGAGCCCCACATCAGGCTCCTCTGCTATGAGCCTGCTTCTTCCTCTCCCACTCCCCCTGCTTGTGTTCCCTCTCTCACTGGCTGTCTCTATCTCTGTCGAATAAATAAATAAAAATCTTAAAAAATAAAACCATAACCTATACAATTTAGGTAGCAGAAAAAGCAAACTGAACACACAACAGAACACAGGCCCTCAGGACATCTTAGACTCCTCATTGTGAAATCTGTTAAGAAGTCTTTCCAACTACTGTCTTGCCAGAGAAACTGTGGCAATGCGCTGACATCTCTTTATAAGTTCTCTGCTTCTGTGCTTACCTAATTTCA
Organism: Ursus arctos; assembly: GCF_023065955.2. Taxonomy (NCBI): domain Eukaryota; kingdom Metazoa; phylum Chordata; class Mammalia; order Carnivora; family Ursidae; genus Ursus; species Ursus arctos. The sequence goes on from NW_026622763.1 coordinate 59,843,100, forward strand.
GATGCTCACCTACCTATATGAGCTGAAATATGGAGCCTTTCTGTTGATGCAAGTCTGAAAGTCATGACAAATAGTACATTTGGAATTTAGGCCAAATGATGAGACACTGTCCAATGAATTAACAACAGTATAAAAAGACTCTGCTAAAATAAGATCTCTATCCATTTTCACTGGCTGTGTCTTAGAGGAAAATAAAATTTCCTTAAGTGTACATTAAAAAAGTATCTTGGTTCCCACACTACCTATTTTCAAGCATAGGAGGCTATAGGTCTCACCCTTGGCACACATTGGGGCAACGCTCTGCACCTGTTCACTACTTAGAAGTGTTTTCTGCTAGGTATGGCACATGCATGCACAAGCACACGCTCCTATACAAGCCAACACGTAAGATGAAAAATAAAGGAAGATAAAATTGTACAAGCATTAAAAAAATGAGACCGAATGTAAATCAGATGTTAGGTGATCTTATCAGCAAGACACAGGGATGGCTCTAGGGAAAGTGAAAGAGTTCAGTTAGAGTTACCCTGACTTTCTTTGTATTAGATATCCTGAAACGAGCACTCATATATGGTTTGTTGTACTAAAAGCATCACCTTTTTCTTCCATTCAGGCCTCTTTCTCTGCTAAGAGCCCTGTAAGTAGAAAATGACAAAAATTTATGAGGGTTACATCCAAAAGCAAAGGCCTGGGGCATATTGTTGGAAAGATAAAGACTGTTCATTTGGGAGTTCTCTGTTCCTTTATTACCTGAGAAAAGATGGAGTAGTAATTGACATGTGGTTCTTGACAGATGTTGACAAGGGAAAAACATGTAACTAAGCCCCTTGGAGTTTTTGCAAAGGATGATTATGATGCTTGTCTCCATGTTCCACAACCTCAAGAGTGCAATCAAATTTCCCCCCTTTACCCTAAGTGCCAAGCAGACATCCATGCAGATGTTATAGGACTATATCAGCATCTGGCCAAAGAATAGAATTCTCTGATCTCACATAAAGGGCATACACAATAGAGACCACTGAACGTCGAGTGAGTGCTTTGATACATTCTATTGTTAATCTCCCTTGAAATAGATTGATTGCTGTGGAGGAAGAATTCACCAAAAATTTTCCCTTTTAACTGTCAGGGTTTGTACGTCAGCGTGCACCATAACATTAAACAATTTATTGTTTTGCTCCAAAATTATATCCATATTTTATTTGATAAAAGAGTAGGATGATAGCAATATTAACAAATATGTCATTAGAATAGCACTGCATAAGAATAACAATTAGATTTATAAAGGAAATGTTTTTTCCATATTTGCCAAACATCCAGATGAAAAGTTGAAAGATTGTCAGTTCTGCAGATGTTCTAAATATCCAGATGTTATGCAGAGAAGATATTTGGCAACAAATGAAACTTTCTTTTCATCCATATGTTTCATTCTAGTTTCATTATGGAAAATTCTAGAATAATGGAAATTACAAGCAGAGTTTTTAAAAATAAAAGTAGAGCAAAATGTAAGAATGTTCTTTTTATGTTTCTTTTCAGTACGTCTGCAGTAGTAAACTAATTCCTAGAGTTTTAAGGAAAGGGAATTGTTCATGATAAACAAAATATCACACTGATCTGATTTCAGTAACCCTGAATTCTTTTCTTACTTCATATTACTCTGTACTTTGGTAGAATGGCTAAATAATAATTAGAGATTGTTTGTTTTCTCCTTATATTTTCTAGTACCCCCTTCCCATATTTACTCCAGTAGTGGGCTCTGTGGGTCATTAGCAGAGAGGGGATACATATGAGAGTGAAAAGCACAAACAGCCCCAAGGCTTCCTAAATTTGGTTTCCAAAAGTTTGAGCTTCAAAGAAAGCAGTCAGTCAATATAGAGAAAATGAAGACACACACTCCTCCTTGCACACTTAAGTTTGTGGAATAATGCAGACACTGAAATTGAAGAGTGAACTTAGATATTATGCTATCCTGATTGTGTCTGTCTGCTTGGGTGGGCTGCAGCGTGCTTTGGGAACAGTCAAGTACAAAATCTCCTGGCAACAACCAAGGGTTATTTCTATCTCACATTGTATGTCTGCCATGAGTTCTCCTTACTGGATACCCAAGTTGAAGGAGAGGCCCCTATCAGAAATATTGACCTTCCTATAGCAAAGGGGGAAAGAGCAATGGTGGATCATGTATTGGTCCTTAAAGCTTCTGCTTGGAAGTGGCCTATGTCACTTCTAATACGTCCTTAGACAAAGTGAGTAATACAGTCAAGCCTGGTATCTTCGGGTAGGAAATACAATCCTGTCACTAGAAAAGACTCCACTGGGAGGGACCCAGCAGGGAAGGGCAGTGAATATTTTTACCTCAGTTTGACTTCTCACAATTATCATTTTAAGCATGTATTATGTGCTTAATTATGCAGATTACTGGGTTAGATGTGTTAAAATAGTTATTCATTTAGGGTATTTTCCCTTTGGGAAATTATAAAATATGAGAGAAAACACTATTTCAGACAAATAGAAAACAGGATGAGAATAATGGCAGTACTGGATGTTTTCGGATAGGTATACACTATTGTGCTTATAAGTCTTATAGACAATGAGAGTAAATTCATGTTCAGAGTGGAGAACAAAGAATTGAGGAAATTGATCTCCATCTGGTCAAATTGAAAAAAGTTTGTGAAGGAAAGTTTATGGTATAAGATCTCTTTAAATGAGGAGTGAGAGGGGGAATGTATTTATAACTGCTCTTTTATTTAATACTTTTAGCAACCACTTGAAGGAGATATCATCACTTCTACTTAGCGATAAGGACACTGAGGCTCAAGTGAAATTATTGGCCCAAGTTTTCAGAATAAGCGTCAGAACCAGGATTTAAGCAATATGCTCTAATTTTATACATTCTATGCTTTACATGCTGAAAAGGACAAGCAAGAAAAGTCACCAGGTGTACCTTGGGAGAGGCTCCAAAATGCAGGCATAGACTGGAAGCAAGTAGCCTGAGCACAATGTAGAAGTCTGTTGATGGGTTTCTCCTATGACAGAAAATGAAGTAAGTGAAGTCTGGCATGTACCACTTTGAACATTCTGAAGCCCTTAACTGGTGATATGGAAAGAAATACAAGGATTTACTCAAGAAATATTTGTTGATGGCCTACAAGCTGGAAGACAGAAGAGGTAGGGCATTGCTGATACAAATTATGGATATAAAAGAACTTACTTGGGCCTAAACATTAGATGTAAAACCATCTTAACTACTTAATCTTTTTTTTTTTTTAAAGATTTTATTTATTTATTCGACAGAGATAGAGACAGCCAGTGAGAGAGGGAACACAAGTAGGGGGAGTGGGAGAGGAAGAAGCAGGCTCATAGCGGAGGAGCCTGATGTGGGACTCAATCCCATAACGCCGGGATCACGCCCTGAGCCGAAGGCAGACGCTTAACCGCTGTGCCACCCAGGCGCCCCTTAACTACTTAATCTTATTTTCCATCTCCTATACGTTCAACTCCCTTGGGCTAGGAGAATATTATGTGGAAATGGGTCCTCTGTTCTCTTCCAGAAAGGATCCTATGGTTCTTATCATTGGTGGAAAGAGGCAGAGTATGGCTGCATGGTTGAAGAATGCTGTGATGCTGCCTACTTCCGGTCAGAGATGACAGGGAGGGATGCTCCACTGGATTTGGTTTCTATGTTAGTTTAAGTCTTCTGAGAAGCAGTCACCAAGGCGACACTAGATATGGAAGAGATTTATTTGGTGAAAAACCTATGAAGAGTAAAGGGCAAACAGGGAGAGCATAAGACTATGATGCAGGTCTTACACCTCTGAAGGGAGTGAGGGGTGGAGGAAAGCAGGAGGATTGAGTAGAAAGAGTCTCAGATTACAGTGTATTTCCAGCAAAGTTTTAGCCACATTTGAGGACTTGGGGAATTTTCAAACCAAAATGGCTAGTCATAGGAATTCTGTGTCCAGTAAGAATAGGTTAGGAATAGTCACCTCATTCTCTTCAGGAATTGGTCAAGGGCACCTTGTGGGAGGCGTGACTTCAGTGTTAACACAGTAACAGATCCAGAGGAGCAAGAAATGGGTCCAGCAATCCACTATGCTGCCAATAGCAAGAGGTGGGTGCCAGGACAGCCCACCCCTCATACTGCACAGATCTACTTCTCCATTTAGGTTTGGGGAAAAGTTTCTCTATGGTTCCCATGGCCCTCTCTTCATTAGGAGAAACACAGGGAAGTTAATGGGATAAATCAGGGTTTTCTCATCAGTTGATCTCAAGGCTGTAACTGGTATTCATTTTTCCTACCCCTTCATCATGCATTCTAAATTCCCCTCACTCTCAGCTACCACCTTGTAATGTTTAAGTGTCTTACCTAGTGGTGTTACCTAAATCTTTATTCCTTAAATGTTCTGGCCTTTGGCAATCATATGTTTTTCAGCCCACATGTCTGTTAACCATTACAAGGGCGCAAGAAGTATTAGTTACTGCCCAAATGGATCACCTGCATTCCACACATGTTCCTCCCTGACTCTATTATTTAAAAGCACCCCTACCTCCTCCTGTTGATCAAGGTAAATCACCCTATCAGTGACCTGCCATGGCACTTTTCTTCCAGCTTGCTGGTCCATAGTGCCCTGGTAGCAGCTATAACTTTAGTTCAATGTATCCCTTTCTTTGTCCCCTGAAAAGAGCATTCTCTCTTTGGGGACCACTACCTCTAACCTTGCAGAGTTTATAGTTGTTGGAAGGACAAAGTCCCCCAGTACAATACTTGGAGGGATGGTAAGCCAATCACACTTCTAGTCCTTGGTTCCAAGATCCATATATTCTTTCTACTGGGAACAGAGAACCATGTAGAAGTTTGTGAATTAGTGCACACACTGCATCCTGAAGGATAGAGCCCTATCCTTGCAGAGAACTGCCTCTGAGCTGTACCTTGAGTAGGTTGTTCCAGTTCTCTCTAAGGCTGGCTGCTTCTGGACCGTGTGGTATATGATAAGAGCAGGAGATCCCATGGTCATGTCCTGTACTTCTTTTGCTTTGAAGTCGTTTCCCTCGTTCGATGCCATGTTGTCTAGGACCCATGCCTGTGAATCAAGGCATTCCATAAGTCCCCACAAAGCAGTGCAGCCAGAAAAGGCAAACCTATACTTGGACTAGGTATCTACCCCTGTGATAATGAACCACTGGCCATTCTAGGATAAAAGGAGCCCAATGTAGCCAAGCCATAGTCACACTGGCCTTCTATTTATCCATTTATTTACATATTTATTTAGTTTTTTCACATTGGCCTGTTAAGTGGGAGTCCATGCTAGTGGCTCATGTACAGTCTCCATCACTACCATGGTGACCCCTTGGCTCATGGGCCTACGTGTTGGTTTATGGAGTGGCCAGTGACAAATGATGTTCCAGTATCAAGCAGACAAGTCATTTTATTCACTTGGTTACTCAATGCCTCCTCCATGGTAGATATTTTCTGGTGCCCATTAACCTGAAATACAAAAATTTCACACTTTTATCCACTTTCATATGTCCCTTCACATGCCACTCCTCACATCCCCTTGCCTCTAATTTTGTAGTCCTTTTCCTTCTAAGCCACTGACAGTTGGCCACCACCCAGCAATCTAACAATCTGTACCTTGGACCACTTCCTCTTGTACATTAAAAGGATAGGACTGTGCACTACTTTCAGTTCTGCCCATTGGGAAAATTCTTCCTCCCCACTGTCTTTTAAGGCCACCCTTGTCATTGTCCATTTTCAGCTTGCCCCCTCATATCAAACTACGCCATAATTTGGCCTCAAGCTAAATGGTTTCCTCCATCCCAGGCCTATGTACACCATAAGCCCTAAATATGAAACGAGTCTTAAAAAGCCTTTTCAAAATGATGCTGCTCATGCTGTACCATACAAGTTACGTATTTTCTGTTCTTACCTCATCTTTTACATTTATGTGATGCCTCGACAACTAGAATCATATATTCTAATCAATAAACAGGACAAACACATATCCTATTCCAAGATGCCGAACTTGGCAGCTTTGAGAAATATCTCACTTGCAGGCACATTTACATTTTTGCTAATGTTTAAAAAAGTAAATGTATACAAGCCCAATCCCTTGCTTGCTTGGATATCTTTCTCACTGTTTTCCTACAAAATAACTTCCATTGAGAAAAGCAGGTAACTGAAATATTCCCCCAGGTAATAAGGGGACATCACTGTCATGTTTTTTATTAATAAAACAAACCATGATTGGAAAATCAACTCTTTCTGTAATACAGACATGTTTTTAAGATTTAGGGATATTGAAGTAGGGCAAAACACAGTTACCATCATACATCTCAAAGACTATATTTTCATGTGCAATTAGACTTGTTCTGAGCTGTTTCTGCAGAAACAGGAAGTATAAATTACAGGGAGGCAGATTTGGATTCAACAGAAATGAAACTTTTATAACAAAGTTATACAAAATTGGAATGCGTTATATCTAAAGGTCGTGAGTGTTCAATGGAGGGTTACATGTTGAGGTGTCTGACAAGAGGTTACTTGACGAAATTTTAGAAATATTTTAGAGAGAATTCATGTGCTAGTTAGGGAGAAGTAGAGAGATCAACTCTGAAATAATCTAAGAAAAAAGCACTGCACAATGAGAGGGACATAGGTTTAAACCAAAACCTAATGGCAATGTCAGGTTTGCCAAATACTATCATTTTCTCCACTATAAACAGGAATAATAAACTACCTACCTTGCAGGGGTTTGTGAAGCTCCAGTATAATAAAAATATGTGTCTAGTAAAATGTCTAGCACATAGCTGTGTTCAATGAAATTTTTTATTATGCTCTGATTTTATGTAGTTACACCTCTGAAGCCATCAACATTTGACTCTTTTAATCTATAAAAATGGTAATTACATGTGATTTAACCTGACAGTAGTAACAAACCTAGATATAATTACCTCCTAACTCCTGAAATTGATAAGATTCAGATTTAGGATCTGATATTCACAAATTAAAACTTCGTTGTTGCTTTATATATATAAAAAAACATAGCATGATGGTCTAGATGGAGAAGTTTTCTTTCTAGAAGATTTAATATTGTAACGATACAAAATGTACTTTAATTAATCTATCCATTTAATGGAATTCCAATAAAAATTTCATCTTTGTTTTGGTGGAAATTGACAAGCTGAATCTAAATCATATATGGACAGGCAAAAGACCAAGAATAGAAATAACACTCTTGACAAAGTGGGGAACCTTACATTGCCAAATACCTAGATTTATAAAGCTTCAGGAATTCAGTAATTATTTAGTACTCAATGGAGTAAGAATAAACAAAGCTACAACAACAACAAATCATGGCATGGTGATTTAGAGAGGAGAAGTCTCCTTTCTGGTTCCATAGGGTTCTAAATGATTAGATTGACCCTTGATCTATGGCTTACATTGAGTGCAAAATTGCTGGATTAGATAGAATTCCAAAACTCGTGTGGCCTGGAAGCCTATGTCAGATATTTATGGGTAGGAAAGCGTGGATGCGTAGAGAAGTCATTATATCTTCCATAGCCCAGCCATGTACTCTGAGAATAAAGGCAGATTACCACAGAGAGATTAGGCAATCATGTTAACTGACCCTGTTCTTATCAACTTACTCTCTGAAAACAGCTGAGAATAAAGGGGGAGTTCATTGATATTTCTGCAAATCAGAGAATCCCTGTAAATTGTGACATAGTTTTAGCAAGTGTCAGGGTTTAAAATTTGTACTCCACCATAGTTTAGAATTGCAATTTTCTATCATAAGTACTTTCCACTACTGAAGTCACATGGGTCCACTTGAGACATATGCATAGGTGTATTTTAAGGCACTCTATTTCCTGACATAAGTAAGTGTTTGGTACTTTAATTATAACTCATCAAGAAAGACCATCTATTTACCTGTCTGTTGATCAAAATTTCTAAATTATGGAGGGAGGAAAAATGTGAATGCTGTACTTAAAAGAAATAACAATAATTTACCTATGCAAGAAAATTATAGAGTACACATAATAAGCTATGTTGCATAATGCACTATAAACCATTTGGATATATCAGTTATATGATTATTCTAGAACTTATATTTCTGACTACTCCTATTAAAACAAACAAACAAAAAAAACTTCACTATCTCAATTCTTTGGGTAAAAAAAAAAAAAAGCATAAGTAGAAAAAAAATCCCCTTAATAAAAGTGACTAATAATAACTAATAGCTTCTAGCTTAAATGATCATTTTAACTATATTCTATTACTTCAGCAGAGTTGTCGCTGTTATTGTAATGATTCCTTTATACTTGGAAAGACAAAAGAAAAATGGCTTTGTTTTTATAGGACAAGTACTTAAGCACACATCTGAAAACTAGAAAGAGTTTCTGTCCCAGCAGAACTGAGCAGATTAATTCTGAAACATTTTTTTTAATTACCCCCAAATCAAAGCAAAGATTAGGATGAAGTTTTATGAATCAACATCAGGGTCATAGCCTAGGTCTAGAGGAGGGGGAAAAATGCCAGGAAACCAAAAACAGCACAGTGAGTTGTCAGTCTAGGAACATGGCAGATGGTTAAAGTCAGAAGTCACGTAAGTAGCTAAAAGAGCCAAGGTCCAAACCACAAGGCAGAAGTTATGAGAAAAACACAACTGGGCTCCAACCCCCAAGCTGGGAATGGAAGCCAAGCAGAGGTGTCTCATCACAGAACCCAAAGGGCAGTTGCTGAAACAACAGAGCTTTTTTGTTTCCTGCCCTTTTAAAAAGGCAATAGAAGATAATTAATGTCTGTGCTGCTCTGGCATGATCAAATTAGAGGCAAGTATGGTCTGATTGAGAGTTTGCACCTGTCCAACAAGATCTGGAGACACTCTGATTCCCTGGAACGTGAGAGTGTAGGCAAGTCAGAAGAAATCAGCCAGACTGAGTGCTCTTGAACTAACTCACCTTGGCCAGGTGACTTTTTCTACATGATTTCCTTATTTTCAGGACAGTAGAAAGACAACCAGGAATTTGAATTGTTATGCATGGCAAGTGCTGACTTCTTTTAAATAACATTTCCTGTGTTATGTCTAGTTAGTGGCATTAAGGACTGTGACCCAGTTCTCTCCTCAGGGAAATAGAATATGGGCCTGTTTACCCCTTTGATTCAAACCAATAAGAGAAACAACAGGTGAAGGGGAAAAATGGTTTCAATGGGTGGTTTACAATTTTGAAAAACTCCATAATGCATGTCCATATTCCCCTAAGCACACACTTGCTTTTCCTTGGCCCCTCCTTCTTCACGATTTTCTACTCCCATCTTTAGCGTTTGCAGAGAGGCAGAGGCATGCCAGCCCATTGTTCTCCTGGGATCCTAACAAGACACGTGCTCCAGAGCTCCAGTCAGTGGGCTCCCGACAGATCAACAAGTGGAACTTCTAACACTTCCCCTGAGTGGTGGTATTAATGCTAATGATTTTCTTAGACAGGAAGCTTTTTTCCTGATACCGTCTAAATTTTCCACTTCCGAACTCCTCTTACTGTTCACTCCCATGGTTATCACTTTGTGCACTGGAAAACAATACTACCCCCCTCGTTAATTCTCTATTTTTAGACTCGGTTTAGTCAGTCTATATAGTCAGATGGTTTATATTTAGTTCCTCTTAAGTTGCTTCCATTAGTCACCAAAACTCGTCATTCCCTTAGTCACTTTTGTTTGTTCGTTGGTTGGATGGTTGTTTGGTTGGTTGGTTTTCAAGGTCCTTGGCTTAAGAATTAAAACAGCATTTCCAGGGATAGCTCATAAGGGTGGGATCAGATACTTTAGTCTATAGACTGAAAAGAATCTACTTATTCCTTGGACACCAATCTAATTTTTCATTCTTTTTCAAGCCATACCTTCTTTAGTCTTAGGTAATTAGTTTTGAATTCCTTCTATCAATGATACCTTCCTATCCGGGAGAAGAGTTTCCATGCTGTGTTACTATTGCTAGAACTTAGCACCATGCCTGGCACATTGCTAGAAATCAAGATACACTTGATAAATCGATGCATAAATAAATGTTTTAAACATTGCTGACAAGAATTCTTTCTGAAGGCAATGGAAATTTCTGAATTAATTTTTTCTGGATTTATAAAATGTTTCTATTTCCTCCTGATTTTTCTTCTTTAACATCTCTTAGTGTTTTACTTCAATTTATATGTTATTAGACTATTAGAGAATAATTTCATCCTGTACAAGAATTTATGTGCATAATTTTGCATAACATTTGTTGAGCCACATGCCTTGAAGTGATTCTTGCCATAGGATTTCTTGCCTGGTAAGTGACTTAGAAATCATCTAGTCTCATTCCCACATCTTATAGATGTGAAACCTGACACCTAGAGAAGATAACAGACTTCTCAGATTACAGGAGATATGATTATGATTCAAAAGTTTTGTACTATAATTTTCCCTTTTGTTCACATTTTATTCTTTTGCTTGAAGAGGACCCCATGTGGTGTGTAATAGTCAACTCTTTCACAGCACTCAAACACACATTCTTCTCTGACATTTGGAGACGAAGCTCCTGTTTAAAGGGCTAATCTCTATCTGTGACTCAAATTCTGCAAATTGCAGACTCTCTAGCAACTCACTGCTGACTCCTGAGGTTTCCCAGGAGCTTGAAGCTTATAATTCTACAGAGATAGAAGTTGACTTAGAGTTTTGAGGCCTACTGTAGGTCAATAACCAGCATCCATCTGAAGTTCTTACTGTGGTCTCTTTTCTGTACAAACCTATTTTTCTTGGTATATTTGCTCTTTTGCTTCTGCACGGAATTTTGAGGTTGGTCACATGGTGGCGCTGTAGCTAATAGCTTTTCTTGTGTATTTTTCCATTCCCTTAGCTTTGTTTTTAAATTACAGATTTAAATATGTGCATCTTTTAAATTCAGCTTCAGGTGAAATGATTTAATGGCTCTTGACTTCTAGATTAATTTTAAACATTAGAAACATTGTAAAAACAGACTCTAGCTAATAATGATCATTATCGTAATGGCTGGAGGCATAATCATTTACCAACATTAACCAAGTGATTAAAATCCATCATGAGTTTAATTTGAAAAGATTTAAGTTCCTTTGCAATAAATGGCTAATGATATTAGCTTCATTTTTGTGAGGCCAAAATTTATCATTATATGACTCTGTACTTCCACTGCTTGTTAGAAACCCACTCTTGTTAACACAGGTCATATTATGCCTATTGTTTACCAAGCACGTGGCGTTCCCTCTATTGGTACTGAATTGGGCCATATGGTGCACCGCGTACAGACAATCATCACTCTTTTATGGCCCTGCTATTTGATAATTTATTATTTCACAAGACAAGTGACCTTAACAGATGTTAAGATTAATTACCATGGTCAGTAAAACCTGCAGGGAAGGGGAAACGTGCTGGTTTTATGACTCATTTTTATTAAAACTAGATATGATATTTATAATAATTAGATCTTTTTCAATATAATATTTTCCTAGCTTTATAATGATGCCTTTAAAAAGTGTCTAATCTAATATTTCACAGTAACTGTCCAGAAATATTCTGTGTCTACTGACAAGAGAAAAAAAGAAAAAGGAAAAGAAAAAGAAAAAGGAAAAAGAAAAAGAAAAAGATTCAGTGCTAAATATGTTTCCACAAAGAACCTGCCACTGGACCTTAAATTTTCTCACCTCCTCGTTATTTCCTTTGATGAATCATGAACAAAATCTTGACACTGAAGGGTACACTACCTTGCAGATACCCCACAAGGATAATAATCTTCCACAACAACAACAACAACAACAACAACAAAATTAGAGAAGGAAAAAAAAAAAAACCCCACAGCAAGCAACAACTACCCACAACAAACAAACTTTGGCAACATGGAAGGAAAAAACCCGTATTTCTTAATGGTTAGTGTTTCATTTCCAGAAGTTTTCCCCAAAGGAAGCAACCAAGTAAATATCTCTCCTGATTAATATTAAAGATTAGCCTTCCACAGGCTCACTGGTGATGTTAGCTGTTTCCTCCTCAAAACAGGTCAATGTTGTTATTCCCATTTTTCAAAGAGCCAGAGATTCAAGATGGAGAATTAACATGCCCAAGATTGTTAAGTGAGTGGGTTGAAGGCATGTCAATTGGCCAATAAAATGCTAATGTAAAAAGTAAATACGTGCTCTCTAATCAGTTTCTAAATGCCAGGTCTTTAAATGTTAGTCTGTAAGTAGACTAAGAAGGTTTGGATAGGGAAGAAGTTAAAAAAAAATTCCCCAAGGAGAATCAGATAATTTAAAATTCATACATAGAATTTGCTACAATATTTTAATGAAGGAAAAATCACAAAGTTTTAAATGACAAGTTTCGATAGCTTTCCTGAGCTTAAGCTATCCACTCATTCATTCATTCTTCATTCACTTATTTATTTAGAACAGCTGTGGAGGACCTACTCTACATGAGATGCTGGACGTTAGGCATTCTAGAAAGTCAGGATTGCCAGGGCGGACACTAACGATTCACAGTCCTACAATTCCTCCCCCAAATACTTGTGTTATCTCCCTAAATAACACGTCTTTTTGTTAAGAGTAAGGACAAAATACAGAATTCAGCGTAGCATATTAGAATGGAAGCAACCATAAGATAGACTCTAGATGAAAAAAACTGAGACCCAGAAAAGTAAAATTACTTATCAAATATCTCACAGCTAGACTGTAGCAAAGGGAAACTGCATACAAGCTTGCAGAGTTGATCCCATTTTACAGCTTCCTAAAGACCTCTTAAACATCCCCTTTTGTATACTCGAAAGAGTAACTTTAATCCCCCAAACCTATACACAATAAATGCGTACTGAGATAGATTTTTTTTTTTTTTGGTATCTGAGCGGTAACATAACAGAATGTAATAGTGATTTATGTTTGCATTCATGTCCATCTCAAGATAAATTTCCAGTGAAGTTCTATATGACTTAAAGATATGAAAATCGTGCTCCCTCGGTTTTACGGAGCTTCAGTGATGACTCTAATGCTCTTATGCAGTGAAATTTTTCCCTTTTCAAATACAGAAAAGGAGACAATTCATCCTTCTATAAGAATTAACGGCTAAAAATGTGTCCTGTAGTTACAGATTTATTGACCCTGATAAAATTTCTAAGAAGTGTTTTCGGTTGTGGCTGCAGTTATTGGGAAATTCTTTGCTCTAGTTGTTTAGCACCTTCTAGCCAATAAAATGTACAAGTCCCACATTTCTTTCCTTGTTTGTTAAGGTGTTTTTAATAATTAAAATAATTTAAATATTTAAAAATAATTAAAACAATATACGAAGATGCTATGAAAATGGCAGAAAGACAACATGCAGAATCTGTGCGGCAAAATGGAAGATCATGACACACAGAGACAGGTGTCCAGCTGCCGGTCCTTGAAAGCTTGTGTGTAATGGTCTGATCACTTATCTGCTTAATTTCCTGCTAGCCAGACATGAGCACATCAATTTCCTTCACAAGCAACTCTTACACAATTACCATTTTGAAGGAAAGCAAAGTCATTTTAGCCTCTAAACACACAAAGACTGTGAGTTCATTGAGTCCTGCCATAGGAAAGGAGGAATATCACCTACCGTGTTTGGAAAATTTCATTTGGAAGAGTTTGGAGCACCCTACCTTGTGAAAGGTATCTCACAAAAACCTAAAAAAATGTTAGAAATTAAAACATGTTTTTGTTTTGTTTTGTTATTTTATGGAGAGAAATGTTGCCGGGGAAGAGAATTCAAGAATTTTTTCAAATTCCCAAACAAAACAAAACAAAAAGATCAATCCTTGTCTTCATAGCTATATTGCTTCCCTCAGCCAGGGGTAGCAATTATACTGTTATGTTTATTCACTCCTTTTCCTTTAACAATTCTTTGCTTTTCTTGTTCACATTGCCGCATTTCTAGAGAAATTACTGCTTAAGTTAGCCTGGATTTGAACATTAGATAAATGGATTCATGTGTTCTCTTCCATGGTTTTCTTCCTTCACTAGGCATTATGTTTCTAGGTTCATCCATGCTGACACATGAAGTGTGCGTCTTCCCCTTGCATTGTGGTATAATTTTCCATTGTATAACTCCAGTAAAATTCATTTTCCACTCTATGATTAATGCATATTTAAGTTGCTTTCAACATTTTGTTGTTGTGGACAAAACTTCCATAGAGCATTCTTATACATGTTTCCAGATGTACACGTGCAACAGTTTTTCTAGGTTGTATACCTAAGAATGAAATTGCTGGGTCAGAAGGTATTTTTTCCAAAGCAGTAGCAATTACCCACCCACAAGCAATGGGTAAGAGCTCTGCTGCTCCAACATTGTCAAGGCATGATATTTTCCAACTTCCAAAAAATTTAGCCGAAAAGTTAAAAAATGGTATTTCCTTGTGGTTTTAATTTGCATGTCCTTGATTTCTGACAAAGTTACCCATTTTTTGCCCACTTTCCTATTGCATTATTCATCTTTTTCTATTGATTATAGATTTTCTTTAAACATTCTAGATTTTATTCCTCTGTAGGTTATGTATTTATAAATATTTTCTGCCAGTTTGTGACTTGTATTCTTCCTTTATTAAATGGAATACATTATGAATAGATGCTGTTAATTTTAATGTAGACAAAATTATTAATCAGATACTTTATAATTTGTATTTTTCCTATCATCTTTAGGAAATTTTTCCTTAAGAAAATTTTAAATTTCTTAAATTTTAAATTTAAGAAAATTGTTTAAATTCCTTAGAATTTTAAAACAAATTCTTTTTTTTTAATTCTAAAGTTTTCACTTTCACTTCTAAGTCCCTAATCCATTTGGAATTGATTTTTAAGTATGATGAAAGGAAGGTATCCATTTTTAAATCTCTATGGAGATCTCTAACTAATCGTTCTACTTTGTTTTACAGGTTTGCATCTTTTTGATATTATAGGGAAAATATACAGGGTGAGAAACCAAAAGAAATCTGATTTGTAGGAATTCAGCTCTTTCAATCCTAGGGCAATTTCGGAATAAGAGAAGCTGGGTGAAGGCAATAAAACTTATAGAATCTTTTCCCCACTCATCTGTATTGCCAACTTGGTCATATATGAGATGTCCTTATACGTGTCAGTCTGTTTCTGAGTATTCTAAGCTCTAAGCATTCTAAGCATCCATTTACATTAAAAAAATATATTCACTACTTGTCATATAACAGATAGTGTTCTGTACTCTGGGGACACAGCAGTGAACAGCAATAAGAAATCCCTGCCTTGTGTAGTTTATATTATCGTGGGGAGACAGATGATAAAGAGATACAGGGTGAAATATATAGTATGCCAAAATGTTCCAAGTTGCAATGGATAACACTCTACTGAAAAAGAAAAGGGAAATCAGAAGAGTGGTTGGATGGGGAGAGAAGACATTGCCATTTTATGTAAGAGTCCTCACTACTAAGATAGCATTTGAACAGAAACCTAAAGGAGGTGAGGTAAGGGAGTGAGCTCTGTTGATACCCATTATACCAACGATAGGTCATTAGCTGTTAGCCCATTTGTCCATTCTTGCGTGGATACTACATTGTCTCAATGTCTATGGCTTTATAAGGTATCTTAATGTTTACCTTGAGTCTTCTGTCTGTGAGTGTCTCTGGCACTGAGCTTTGCCTGTTCTTGACTAACCAATAATATGACATTGTATGTATATACTACATTTTTTTGATCCATTCATCTGTTGATGGGCATTTGGGCTATTTCCATCTTTTGGCCATTGTAAATAATGCTGCTATGAACATTGGTTCATGAATCTCAGTCCTTGCTTTCAGTTCTCTTGGATATATACCTAGGAGTAGAACTGCTGAGTGATATGGTCATTCTATGTTTAACTTTCTGGGGAACCACCAAACTATTTCCTACAGCAGCTCAACTATTTTACATTACTATTGACAATACAAGAGGGTTCCAATTTCTCCACATTCTCATCAACACTCATTATTTTACATTTTCGTTGTTGTTGGTGTTTGACAATTGCCTTCCAAATGGATGTGAAGAGGTATTTCACTGTGGTTTTGCTTTGCATTTCCCTAATAACTAGTGATGGTGAGTATCTTCTTTATGGGCTTATTGCTTATTAGTATATGTTGTTTGGAGAAGTGGATATTCAAATCTTTTGCCCATTTTTAAAAAATTGGGTTGATTTTTTTGGTTATTGAACTATTAGTTCTTTATATATTTTATATATTAATCCCTTATTGGATAAATGATTTACAAATATTTTGCCCATTCTGTGGATGGTCTTTTTACTCTTGTGATAGTGTCCTTTGATGCACAAAAGTTTCTAATTTGATGAAGTCTAATTTATCTATTTTTTCTTTTGTTGCCTATGCTTTTGGTGTCATAGCCAAGCCATATTATTTGGTATAATAAATCCAATGCCATAAAAATTTTCTCCTGTTTTCTTCTAAGAGTTTTATTTTTTTAGTTCTAATGTTTATATCTTTGATCCATTTTGTGTTAATTTTTGTATATGGTAAAAGGTATAAATGGTATTTTTTTTAAAAAAAGAAATCATTTTCTAACTCTTGCTGGTATATAAGTACAAAACAAGCATTTTTTAAAAGTTTTTTTTCCATATTACATATGGAGAGTGCAAAAACATAAGTACACAGCTCAAAAAACTTTTACAAAGTGACCACATCTGTGTAGTCAACACCCAGATCAAGAAACAGGCCATTTACTAAGCACCCCAGAAGCCCACCCCCCCCAACCTCATACCCTCTCCTAAACACTACTCACCCCAAGAGTAATCAATACCCTTATTTCTTTTTTTATTTGATACATGTATATATTGTGAAAGGATTCCACTATTCTCATTTCTAATATCACACATTATATTTGCTAGTTTGAAAGTTACAAAAATGAAATCATATTGTATGTATTCTTTATAATCTTTTTCTTTTTCTTTCTTTTTTTTTTTTTTTGCTCAAAAATGTAATGGTAAGATTCTTCCAAATTGTTGCTTGAAATTGTAGTTCATTCCTCATAACTATACAGTATTTCTTCATGTGAAGATACCACATTTTATATATCCATTTTACTGTTGATGAGCATTTAAGTAGTTTCCAGTTTGCAGCTATTGCTTATAGTGTTCCTATGAGTATTTACGTGCATTTCCTATAGTAAACACATATACTCATTTCTGTAAGTATATACTTAGGATTGGAATAACTGGGTTGTAAGTTATATATATGATCAGCATTGTTATATATTGCCAAAAGTTTTTCAAAGGGTTTACCCGGCACACGGTTTTAATCCCTCTTAGAAGAATGAAAAGCATAACTCTCTAGTGACAATTTCAGGTTCTATATTAATTGGAGGTTAGGAAGGATGTGGCCTATTTCTGAACAAGGAGCCTTCCTAACTCAACTTCAATCATACCTGCTCATAGGACCAAATGACTGCCCATGATTAAAGCTCTGCCATTTTTTGTTATTGTTTTTGGGTTTTCGGTATTGAATTATTGAAAAATAAGCGAATTATAGAGAAATGGTGAGATCTTTATGAAAATTTATAATCAGTTCTTTAACTTTGTTGTTTTTATTTTTATGTTAAAAGGAAGTAAACTACTCACATACCAAACAAAAGTTTGATTTTGAAGACATGCAGTTCTTTTAAGGCCAACCAAATCTATATGGAAGCAAAAGAAGATGGGAAAAGATTTCATGGACTGATCCGTGCCTACATCTCTAGCCTTACCTCTCTTGCACTCTCCTGATGCCCCCTACATTCTGCTGTTCTGAACTGCTTTCATTTCCCCCAAAGGTGCTAAGTCTCTTCTGCATCTGTGCCTTCTACAGACTACTCCACCTCTGCCTGGAATGTCCTGCCCTCTTCCTCCTTCACCTAATTTAAACACATAGTCCAACTCTGGTTTCAGCCTCATCTTATTCAGGAAGTCATTCCTAAGGGAGGTGCCCATCCTTTGTGCCCTATGGTCCCATTTTAGTCATTGCTCCAGTCTCTGCTGTAAATACCTGTCAACTTCTGTATCTCCCCAGCTATAAATTAGCAACTTGACAGCAAGGACTAGGTATTCTTTATCATGGTACTGTGGACATCCAATTAATATTCCATTGCCAAGTTAAGAAGAGGTGTCCTGAAGCCTGGGGTCCTAGGTAGTTAGTGCTCTTGGGAGTTGCCCTGTTTCTGTGCTGGTCTCACTGGCACCTCTGCAGTTGCCATTGTAAACGCAGTTGCGTTTAGTATTTTCTACCAACTTCTGATTAAATTACCATAGATTGCCCCACCCTGTGCTCAGAAATCTAACAGTTAAAATAAGAAGAAAGTCTTGAATTCAGAAATATGTGCTTCTGGCAATCTCCCTACCTGTCTGAGACTCTGAAACTTATCTCAGGTAGATGTATGGGATGGAAGGCCTGTTCCTTAATTAGGGAAACTTTTGTGAGTTATGTGGGCTGTCTTATACCTTACTGCTGACAAATTGAGAATGTCTCAAATGTATATCTTGTGCATTATAGAATGAGTATGATATAATAGCTTTCTTTTTCCTGCCAAGTTACAAAGTAGACTTTGGAGCTTCATTCTTAGCATTTCTGCCTTATAAGGAGTATAAAAACTGTACTCCTTACCACAAAAGATGCAGCTAGTTTTTGCTTGTCTTGCCAGGCAACTAGTGGAGTTTGTATAATTTTTCTCTGTTTCTTCCTGATCAGAGGCTGGCATCTACATGCCTTCTTTGGTCTCCTTATTACTGCTGCAATGAATTATTCCACCAGGATGTTGCAACTCTGATTTTCCTTGCTTCACTAAAGTGTGTGATTTGGTGGAACTGTATCAGCAATGACATCACCACCACATTCACTTTGGTGGTTGGCATCTTAGGTTATCAATGGAAGCACTGTGAAAAACCATGCAGGGTCAAGGTCCGTCTTGTTCAGAAAGTTTGTTTCATACTTGGGTGGAGAATTCTCAAAGACCATGCTTCATAGCATGTAAAGAACCTCAAATATTATGTTCTTAAGTTCAGGACTACTATTAAACACTCAACCTCATTTCTCTTTGGGGGTTGGGGTTGAGAAGGAATTGATACCAAAGCAAAGATAAATGATAGAATACGTTCTCTTTAATGATGTGTTACATCAGATAAAAATATCTGAGAACTAATTGTTCTCAATCTTGTCAGGCCACTGAGTTTCAAATGCACCTATTGAAATGATAGGAATGAAACAGCCCTCAAAGCCTCGGTAGCTGCTTTGGTGCAGTGATAGGCATTTGTTTCTTGTACAACTCTGCAAAGATAAGAGGAACATAAAACTTACTGCCTAGGCTAGCTCCAGAAATTGACCAGGGATCATAAGTCTTTGAAACTTTAGAGGTACCTTTTAGTCTCAACCTTGACAGATCAGTCACTTTGTATCTTTATCAAATCTTTGTTTAGAGATTCCCCCCCCACCCAAGGTTTTGTAAAATACCAGACAATGGAACGAATTACGGGTGGAAAAGGTGTTACCTAAATGTTTACATACGGAAGCTGACACAGGACCCACCTGCTCTGAAATACCTCCTTTATTACCTGAGGAAGACGGCCTAGAATTTTCAGCCTTCGAAACATTTCTTTGGGTTAAGATAGAACCACCAAAAAGTTCCTCCAAGAGGTTCCCACTAGAGCATGTTGTCAGAAAAAAGAGGCATCAGGCCTAGACTTCTCATATCAAACTTATTAATAATCAGCATATCAGTGTATTGGCTTCGGTTTGGCTTGGCTTTAGCTTTTGGTATAATTCATTGGCATCACTTGTCCTTTTGGAAACCAGAGAAGAATACATGTAACAGAACTGGTAAGACTGAGTTCTTTCACTGCTTAGAAACTTGTTCCACTTCTCCTTAGGGTAGCACTGACACGGAGAACAGTCTTGAAGGAGAAAGAAATGGGGCACCCCAGATATACCCGGGGCAGGTAGCAGGTGAAGACATCATTGCTGAGAAGGAGATGTAGAGGCAACTGAAATCGACAACTGTAATACTTTGGAGAGAAGAATCTGAAGAGAGAGCACAATCCCTGGACTGGGCTGTGGGACCTCAGGCATAATGCTAGCTTTGGCTTTTTTCTATTGCCGCTAAAATAGCTTCTACGTCCCACCGACTTTAAGGTGAAATCTCTCTGGGTTTTTTGTTTGTTTGTTTGTAAGAGAGAGTGTGTGTGAACAAGAGGAGGGGCAGAGGGAGAGGGAGAGATTCCTACGCAGGCTTCAAGCTCAGTGTGGAGCCCAACATTGGGCTTGATCTCACAACCCTGAGCTGAAATCAAGAGTCAGACGCTTAACCGACTGAGCCACACTGATGCCCCTAAGGTGAAATCTTATAAGAACCTTAGTATGCTGGATGTTGAGTAGTTGTGCGAACAATGAACCTCACCTTTTCTCTGAGGAGGCTTTTTGATGCCACTGCCTCAGGCATTTGGGAAACAAATGTTCGAATTTAGAATTTAGGCTCTAATCAAACTTTTGGAATATCTATCAAGATGACAGCTCCTTCTAAGATACCTGTCTTTTCCTACCTCTCTACTTTGACTCAAAGGTCTTGATCAAACTTGCAAGCCAGCTCCAGAGGTGCGCTGTACACCATGACTGAATTTAAATGCTGAGCTCAGTTGCTAAGTCTATAAAGCAGGTTACTGGAACCCTCCGACACCTTAATGTATCTCTGGGTGGCCTGATCCTTTGCATAGGCTTCCCAGGCAGGAAAATGTGTGGAGGCAAAAATGGGGTGTTGCCATCCGAGCTCTTTATCTTGCTTTGCCTCCTTTCTAAATATAGGCCTAATCTGTTGACCACAGCATGGCTCATGTTTCGTTTGAAGGGGTTGCTTTTTCCTGAGAGGGAGATCAGTCTTTTTTCCCTGGGCACAAGTTATAAATCCTGTTTTTCTTGTTACACTTTGCAAATTTTATTTTAACCTTTTACAAACGGATTTTACAGTAGTCTCAATTAAATATATATAAGGAAAACAACACATCTAAGTCTGTGACTCCTATTTATGTAACTCATAATCTTCTTTCTTTCAAATAAACAGTCACAACTGTATTCTAGTTCTTAGGAGAGAAGCTACTAAATAAATCCAAGAGAGCTTAAAGTGCCTTAGCATATCCATTTTATGCAGGGTTTGTAAAGGAGCTTTTAACATTCCTGATAGTCTTTTTGTTCTGCACTATCAAATCAACCTCCCCCTAACAAAAAAACCCAAAAAGCTATAGTCAGTTCATTCTGGGAGTGAGGGGAGGAGGAGCCAGAAATTCAAGACACTTGTGGCTAAAACATACATGTCAAATTTGATCATTTCAAAAGGGGGCAATCACAATTAATAAATGCAAATTTCTGAAATCTAATAAACATAAATATCATTTAAAATAGCAACTAACACTAGTAATCTGCTAAATTCCTAATTCAGCTTTTCTCTGTATCCTCAAACGTTTTTGTCTAGCCTAGTAGAGTATGGGAAGGACATAGAAACAAAAAACCAGGACCTCGCCTAACTTCCTAAATACTGACTCTAGTGTTTTTCTTTAAGCCTGTATTGAAGCCTGTATATGCTGATTTTAAAATTAATGATCAAAAAATACAAGGCACCGTGAGTTCCTCCCCTGGCCTGGGTGTTGAATGCACGTGTACATAAGAGAAAAAAGTCATCAGAGGCCACATGTGAAGATATATTTACCTGTCGGGTATGCCAACTACGAAACTGCTGTCACCTATGAGTGCTGGCAAATTAGGGGTCATGCCTTGGATTTATTACATTGGTGTACATGTCATTTTGCAGTCATCCCTACATTACAGAATGGACACCTTTCTTAAGAGAATGTAGCCAAACAACTCAGCAGCCATGACTCTCAGAGGCAGAAGGTGAAGCACGCAGTGTTCTGGAAGATGAGACCCATTAGAGGACTTCTACAGAGTAATAATGACAATAACTTCAATTACACACCTCAGCCTTGATGCCCTCTCCTTTCACTCTTAAAATCTGAAGTCACATTTTCACTCCGTAACTCTGGACTCACAATAGTTTACATTTCCAGAGAGATGCAGGAAATGAAAAACAAGTTTCCCTGTGTTCTCAGGGCTGATAAGAGGGCTCTGAAGAAAAAGTAATTTATAATTTGACCCTGAGAACAGCATGGAGGTTGGTCAAAGAAGGTTAATTTAATATGATCTACCAGTCATAGTATCCAGTCCCTTCTTCAATGATTTTCATTTCCCATCTGTAAAACCATGCAGGGGAATTTGCTGCAGAAGTTTACAATGTTATGGGGCACCTGGGTGGCACAGCGGTTGGGCGTCTGCCTTCGGCTCAGGGCGTGATCCTGGCGTTGTGGGATCGAGCCCCACATCAGGCTCCTCCGCTATGAGCCTGCTTCTTCCTCTCCCACTCCCCCTGCTTGTGTTCCCTCTCTCGCTGGCTGTCTCTATCTCTGTCGAATAAAAAAATAAAAAATAAAATCTTAAAAAAAAAAAAAGAAGTTTACAATGTTATGCCTCTTTTAGTTTTATTAAGATTATACCCTTCAGGCACCAAGGGAGACTCATTAATTCTCAAATTCTAGGATAGAACGAACAAGCCTAGTTCAATCTGTTGTTGTCCTTCATTATTTCAGAGACTTCAACAATCTCACCTTTAAGTTCATATTTTTGTTCTAACCAGTCCCCCTGAAAGTCCCCTACTCCACCGAGAGTTGAGTTCACCCCTCTTTGGCTCCTCTTTGGTTCTGTGTCATACCAGTGACAATTTAATCAGTCAAATCAGTTCAATGCATGCAAAACACGAAGTACATATAACTTAGCTTTCTTCAAAACATTATAGATCTCACTAGTGAGAAGGGGGTGGAGAGAATGGAATGGGAGGGAAATGGAAGGTAAAGTCTGAGAAGGAGAGGGGAAGGAGGGACATGGAATGGCGGGGTGGAGGAAGAGCAGGAACACAGATCTGGCGAGGGCGGCATGCAGGGGCAGGTGTGTGGCAGAGAAAGGTGCAGGATGTCAAAAATCAGGGAAGTGGGGAGATGGATGACCAAGCTACATTTTTTATGGCTGTGGGTGAAAGGAGAGAAAAAACTCAAATATCTTCAGTCGTATTTCTCTCACGTGCTGAGTATATGTTGCTTAGTAGTAATTTTGTCCCATTTTAGGTGTGTTCAGATGTATTTGTCACCCAAATGTGTCCCAGAACTTCTGGGATGAGGAAGAGAACTACAGCCCCCATCCTGACAGTCTCTTGATCTGAGCTTCCACTGGAGTTTTAATAAGGACAGGTGAGGGTGTGTGTATATGCGTGTGTGATAGCCACATTTTTAACTACTTGAGGGCCATACAGTGGAATAGGAACCATCAAGTTCTCCCACAATATATCCCCCAATGATAAATTTGGTGCACTGAGTCTGGACTTTAATAGATAATATTTGCTGAACCCAACAAGCTAGGTTCTATGTTTCCCTCTTCACAGAGATGATTTCATCCAATCTTCAGACCCTAAGTAAGATATAGACATTTACAGACCTCCATTCTACAGACCAGGAAATTGAGGCTTAAAGAAGCGAAGTAACATTTCCCAGCTGGTAAGTTATGGAGCCAGATTTCTGTATATAGAAATGCAGACTCCATAAAGAGTATGTATTTGACTGATTTCTGTCTTGGCCCTAGTACAGCATCAAGATCTATAGTTAACAAATGTTTGACAATTTTGTAATCAAATTGGCCATCTGTTCATTGTTAGAAAGGGTTTCGGATTCTTTTTAATTACTCAGTGCCCATGTTTACTGACACATTAACATCTTAATAAAACCAGTGATTTTCTGACCCTTCTCAAGCAGAGTGTGCACTGTCTTTTAGAAGTCATTGGAGGGGGCGCCTGGGTGGCACAGCAGTTAAGCATCTGCCTTCGGCTCAGGGCGTGATCCCGGCGTTATGGGATCGAGCCCCACATCAGGCTTCTCTGCTATGAGCCTGCTTCTTCCTCTCCCACTCCCCCTGCTTGTGTTCCCTCTCTCGCTGGCTCTGTCGAATAAATAAATAAAAATCTTAAAAAAAAAAAAAAAGAAGTCATTGGAGAATCAAAGAAGCAGTGTCATCTCTAACAAGGGCCTCTGTCTAAAAGGGCCAATTGAGATCCATACTTACAGGCTTAGTTTACTGAATCCCTCCTTTTAA
Source organism: Ursus arctos (assembly GCF_023065955.2). NCBI lineage: Eukaryota > Metazoa > Chordata > Mammalia > Carnivora > Ursidae > Ursus > Ursus arctos. Next base: position 59,867,303 of record NW_026622763.1, read on the forward strand.
TAACATCTCTGACGTCATCAACTAAGGACAAAGGAAAACTCCGTTCTTCATTGTAAGACTGTCCTTTTTCTCACTCTGGTTCACGCAGCCTGACTAGGCATAGTGCTCCCATTGAATTCAAGAGAGGCTTAATGCTTAGATCATTCTAAAGAGTGCAGAGTAAGATTATGAGCTGAGCATGATTCAATAAGCAGGAAGTGTTCGAATCTGAATTGGAAAATTCTGCCATATCCTCTCACACTCAAACCTATGCATAGCACTTACACACCGAAAAAAAATCCTATGGGTGTTTTAAATCTATGATGGTAATAGTGTGTTTAATCTTAGCAGAGGAAAAAGAGAGAGGGAATTTTTAAATCCCCAAATGTTTGGTCTTAACAAACGACTTGCATTATAGTGCCATTGTGAGGGCATTATGGTAAGCGAAGTAAGCCAGCCACAAATGGACAAATACTGCATGGTATCACTAACTTGTGGAATTTCTAAAAAGTCAAACTCATGGCAACAGAGAGTAAAAACTGGTTGCCTGGGTCTGAGGGGAGTGAAGGCAGGGGGTGGGGAAAATAAGGAGAGGTTGGTAAAAGAATAGAAACTTTCAGCTATAAAATGTGTAAGTTCTGAGGATCTAATATGAAACATAGTGACTGTAGTTGATAAGACGGCATTGTATAATTGAAATTTGCTAAAAACTCAAATGTTCTGACACACAGAAAAGGATAAATATGTGAGGTGATAGATGTGTTCATGAGATGGGGAATCTTTTCATAATGTACATTGTATTGAATCACCACAATATACACTTAACTATCTTACATTTTATTTTTCAATTATACTTCAATAAAGCTGGGGGGCAAAAAAGCACCACTACGTTAAAGTTGAACTTTTCACTTCTGAACTTTTTCCTTCAGGCCGAAAACAGTATGTTTTAATGGTAAAAACACTGGATTGAGCAATAGTGGATGAGGGTGTTAATCCCTACAGAATAGATTGGTCAGGCCACTCTTCCTCTCTGGACCCAATTCTGTTCATCTGCTATACCAAGGTACTCATTCATTCACTCAATCAACATGAATTTATTAAATGCTTATTATGAGTCAAACCCTGTGCTAGATGTTGGGATATCAAGACCTTAAGAAATAGTCATTGCCATCCAGAAGCATATAGTTTAGCCAGGGGAAAAAAAGACAAGTGATTCTAAGTCTGTAATTCTAAGTGGCAAGTGCAGGGATGGAAACATACAGAATGCTCTGTGGCAAAACTAGGAAAGAAATGTAGCCTAGGCATGGGCAGTGGGAATGTTCAAGCAAAGCACTCTAGAGGAGATGAGTGAGAACCAACACAAATCCTGGAAGATTAAGAACCAGTCCTCTAGATAAAGAGAGGTGGGAAGGAGCAGGTGGGAAAGAAGGGATAAGGGTATTTCAGGAGGAACAATGTACAGAGCTCGGGAATGAGAAGACAGTAGTGTCATGCAGAACTGTAAGGAATTCAGAAAAGCTGGAGCTTTGTGGGTGTGCAAGTTGTGAATGTGTGATTTGTGTGTGCATGTGGGCTGGCACGTAAGGGTGACGGTGCAGTGGATCAAGGGAAGCGGGGACAGATGAACTGCAGAACTAATTAGGGACCAGTGGGTGAAAAACCTTGAACATGAATATCCTGACCTAACAGCAGTGGGGAACTAGGAAAAAACTTTAAGGAAGGGGCTGACATGATTACAGGGATATTTTTAAAGAACCTTCTGGAGACAGTGTAGAGAATAATTTGTGGGAAGCAATCCCTTGAGCATGTTTGATAGGAAGCTATTGCACTGATCTAAGCCTGTGGGCAATAGAATCATCTAAAGGGCTTGTTAAAATACACACTATGGGGCCCCAGCCCCAGAGTTTGTGAATGAGTAGGTCTTGAGCATGACCTGAAAATTGCATTTCTAACAAGTTCCTAAGTGATGTTAATGGTGCTCATCCAAAGACCACACTTTGAAAACCACTGCTTGAGGCAATATTCATTGCTAATTGTAAAATTCTGGGATTCTTCCTTAGTAAAAAGCAGTTTTTCTTTCATGAGTATATATTTGGTGAAACACATTCATTGTATTCAAAGGCACTTTTCATGAGATGAATATGGGCCTACTGATAAATTCACCATCACTGTTCTAGACCATTCTTATTTGTTTCCATTTTGTTTCTTCTATTTTCTCAAGTTGAATTTCATTTGATACACCAGAGAAAAGTCCCATGGTACAGCCAGTAATTTGCAACAGGATTAAAAAAGCTGAAATGCCACTGCAGTTGACTAAATCCTTTGTCTGTCTGAAATACAATAGACCAATTGAAGGCTGTAATATTTGGGCTGAGATTTTAGAAATGAAACCTTGCAGAAGAAAAAAAGTCTTATCTGCATTACATGGTTTAAAAAACCCACTCCTCCTATTTTAAAGCCGGGTGGGATAAAGGTTATAACTGCAAACGGCGCACACACTCATAATCACAAATTCCTTTTCTTATCAAGTATCTAGGAAAAAACACTATATACCAAAGAGAAACAATGCCTCTTCAGAAGAAAAAAAAAAGGAACTCTGTTACTTTAGAACAAGGCCTGCATGTCCCTAAGTCTCAGTATAACTGAAACAAAAAAGTTCTGTGTTAAATTTTTTCATCTAAAGGACAATGAATTCATAAAACCACCAGGCCACTCCTACTTAATGGTGGACTATTCATCCTGCAGAAATAGTTTGTCTGCACACCGAGTCTGTTAGTGTTGAAACGTACACCCATCTCAGAAGAAAGATACGGTCTAAACAGTTTACATGTAATGATTTACCAACACCATTCTATGTGAATTCTCTTTCTTTCATCAATGTAATACCTGAGGTGCAATATCACTAATTCATTTCTCAGTATCAGCTGTTTTTTTTTTTTCCGGAAAGCCTCGTCTCATCATGTTTGTCCAGATTGTCCCACTTACAGTTGATTAATATCACAGTTCCATTGAAAACACAAGGATGTCTCTATATTACTGAAAAATATTAATCACCTGAATCTTAATAGGAGGCTAAACGCAGCCAGAATAACCAATGAAAGGGACTAATGAAGCTGATTCGATTGATCCAGGCATTCTGTCTTTGCTAACTAACTCTGTTGGTGAACTCACAATTGGTTTCACTAGAAAGAATTACAGCATCCCAAGCAGTAGGCCATAATTATAATTACAGGTGTGGCGCAGACTGCACGAGCAGATGAGCTCATAAGGAACAAAGATTTGCTCTGCTGGATAGTTTATCTTCAGGAAAGAACAAAGAACAGCAGCATAAATGAGTTACCGTGTAAACAAATTGAGCAATCACTAACAGACAACAGAGTGTGTGTTCCTTCGCCAATATATACACCACTCTGTTATGGTGAACCTCTCTCCCTCACCTCCGTCCTTTCTCTGGTGGAGGTGAGTTTTGCTTCTCTGTACTCTCTTGACCTCCAGTTGGTGGGCAGGGGCCGACTGGGAAACAGTAACGAAGCTTTGTTCCCCTCATCTTTCACCACCTGCCCCCACTCCAGTCTATTTTGCAACTACCACAAGAGGACAACACAGCCATGACCTTGAATGAGAATGTTAAGGCTTCATTTCTCTATCAACTGGGAGGACAGTAAACCAAACTATTCTTTAGGAATCGGATATTAAAGTGATAGGCACACATTTTATTTGTCTTTACAAAGTCCTCTTTTGGTTCAACAGTGAATTAGGTTGAGATTTGGGCTAATTGGAGCAACATGCTTTACCTCTTGACTTCCAGATTTATATGAAAGCAGTTTATAGGGCTAGCAGCCAAGTCTGGACTGGCAAAGTGAATCAGAAGAGTACTGCAATTATGCAAATGATCAAGAAAAGAAAAATAAGTGCTACGGTAAGACCTTGTTTGCCTAATTTAGGTAGGCCAGTTTTACCCTCTTTCCCCGATTGGCTGTGCTCTCAAAGACTGGAGGGCTGGAGTGAAGAGCAATGTTGAGGGCCCTTAGGGATTAGGGTCTCAGTATGGTCTTTCAGAAGATCATGAAGTGGATTAGAAGCTTTTTCAGGCAAGCAAGGATTTAACCTGGTATTTGTAAGCTGACATAGGGCAAGTTTGCAGGGGGAAAGACTATAAAGAAAACTTTGAAAGAATGACATTTTCATAAGATTCTTTTGTCTTTCCTCAACTATTTTTATTGTATGTGAATCAAAATCTTAAATCAAGCAACTTCATGTCAGAAATTTGGCTTGGGACAGGGAGCTTCCTAACCTGGAGGGTGACAGCTGATAAAAGGGTGGTGTTGGGAGGTGGGGGGGGGGTAGATGTCATTTGTTAAAGTAATGGAAGAGCTTAAGAAAGTGATGGGCAGCTCTTCTTTGGGAAGCGGGGGGGGGGGGGGGGGGAGGGACAGGGGGACTGAAAAATCGGCATAGAAGTAGACATATGATGGGCTCTATCTAGGTCTTCGGTGGCTAAAACTGCATCCTCTGTACTACTTTGCAGACACTAGTTTGGCAGCTTGAGGCTTTGAGGGCAGAGGAGAAAGTTCAGTGTGTACCCAGCGTGGCTGATCAAAAGGGGAACGCCAGCAGAGCACGGCCTTGCCTTAGTAACGAAAAGAATCACAGCATTATCCCCTCCAGCCAGAGGGACAAAGGCGAATTAGAAAGTCAAGCCCCTAGAAAGCTATTAAAGATTAGTCACTGACAGGCAAGCTCCCTTCAATAGTGACCTCTGTTTTTTCCCACCACCAGCCGCCGGGCTCGCTGGTTCCTGTGTGCTCAGGGCCATGCAGAAGGGACTGAAGCCACGGGGCTCGGCCTGGAAACCCGCACCAGGCCAGGGCTGACGTGCGTGTCACGTGGGGCGGCGATCCCGGCAACCGCGCGACACACGCGTCGCGTCTCCCAGGAAAGCCAGACGCCGGATTCAGTTTCCCAGCCCCCGATCGCGTGGGAGGACAGGACAGAGACAGGCCTCGGCACTTTGAAACCTTTATCCATCCTCGTTGTTTACTTGACTCCAAGTTTCTGTGAAGAGGAGGCGCCGTGCGGACTCGCCTGCAGGGGCGCCACCCGGGCGCGGAGCAGAGCGGGTTCCTGCTGGCCGTACAGGCGCGGGGGCCGGGGCCGGGGGGGGGGGGGGGGGACACTGCAGAGGAGCCATCAGCCTTTCTGTGGGTCTCCCCAGGAATGCCGCGGCGGGCCCCGTGGCAGACGGAGTTTTGACGCAGGGTAGGAAGTCAGATGGGGAGTCTGGCGTTCGGATAGGGCAGCAAATGGTTCATTAAAATATTCTACAAGAAGTCATGCCTGAGTGGGACTTTTGCCTAGGAGACATTAATTGGAAATGAATGAACAGTAATTAACAGGAAGTGTTTCTGAAAGGGTTATGAAGATATTGCCCAACATATGAGTTGCCTTTAATTTAACCACTAGCACTAAAGGCCATACTGAAGGCGATTTCACCTGCTATGTTTATTTCAAGTGCTTTGTTGACAGTGAGCAATGAAAGGCCAAGGGGGGTGAGAATCGTGTTATTTTCCCAGAGAAGTGCACTCTCACAAGTATGGATTTGGGAGAGCAGTCATCTGAGAGGTGAAGGCCTAGCATTTTCCTTGATCTCCAGGCAAGTATAGCCACCGTTTAGCATCAGGGTGAAGGGAAGAGTTAATTTACAAGGCTGTTATGGTCCCACCCACTTCTGAGATTCCCCTGAGGTCCACGATTAATCTATACCTTTCCTGAGGACTTATTTCTTATCATTTTTAATCTTATTTTTCCTTTTGCATCTTTGTACTTCCTCTTCACTGGCCTCAACTCCCTAGCACTTCACATCCAAGATGAGACTAAAATAACCATTGTGGAAGTTACAAAAGGCCATACTGTACTTCTGAAAAATACATTGGTCCCCTCATCTACAATAACTAAGGAGTGCTTACTATGTGCTCATTAAACACAGCACCATAAACATAAAATGAAATCTCCTTTATCAAGTGCCTTTAGTTCCTGCTAATGGTTAAAGCGCCGAGTGTTATCTCATTTCTTACAACTCTGAGGCTGGGTAGTATTACTATCCCACTTTAGAGAGGAGGAAATGAAAGCAAGAAGAATTCAGGCCATAGATAATAAGGCGTGGGAAGGTAGTTAATACTTGAATCTAGCCAGGTCTATGTATTTGAGTGTTATGACTTAAGAAAATGTGGTCCCTTCCAAAGGGTTTCATAGGGGATAACTGTTTTTTTCTCAAACTCAACCCATTTTTCATCTTTTTCCCTTAATAATAATAATTTTTAAAAAAGCTCAGAGTTACCACAAAATATTTTAAACCAGAGTTAGTCATATTCTTCCAATCATAGTTAATACTACTGTCAGACCTTGTGTGAATAATTTTACTAAGCACCTTTTGGTGTGACATAAAGAATGTTATAATTATACTATTTATACAATCACGTTGTCCAAGACAGTGGATCTGCTTGTGACACTAAACTTTCAGAGGAAGCAACAATACCACACTTGGAGAATGAGTCACAGTTTAATAGGGAAGGGCAAGAATGAAAGTGTATTTATGTTGCCTTTCTAACTAATTCCTCTCCTGATGTTTCAAATGAAGCCAGGCCCACAGAAGGAGGAAGAAGAGAAGCCTATTAGAAATGAGCCATACGCTTTATGTCTGCGAAGATCTGTCATGACACCTTTTCAATTGGCTATCTAATTGATCTCTAAGCAGTTTAGCAGAGGGAAAAGACATAAATATCTGTATTCAGGGGATGAGATAATTAAGAACTGATAGAGTTAAATAACTTGAATTAAGTTCTGAGAAGGCAAAAAACAGAATGTCATTATCCATACTCTATAACTTCTCCTCTATCATTAGTTTCTAGGCAGCAACATAAAAATACCTTCTTACCTGGTTTTTGAAACCAAGTTTTCTTACCCCTCTAGATACAGTGAAGTTTTTGTGCTCAAAATCAAAGTTTCTTAGTTCAAACAGACAATTAGAAGGTTGTTGCAGGCATCTGAGTTCTCCAAGGCATCAACAGGCCTCTAGTATTAAAAATTGCTTTTATACAAATACTAAATAATTAGAGTGTTGAGGGGAACAACTGAAAATCTCAGCTTTTATTCTCACAGGTCCTTTTATGTTTCAGTGTGGAAGAACATAGTAATACTTCTTAAATAATAAATTCTTTAAAAAGAAATCTTCAGTGTTGTGTCTATGCTGGTCTCTACTAACATGCATAGATGGTCGACAGGGAAAGGCCATCAGGCACATCCCTGCCAAGGCTTCAGACTTTCGTTGCTACCTAATCCCATATTATCTGTCATGTTTTATTGGTTTCTCATTGGTTAGTCATTGCATGGTTTGGCACCACAGTGAAATTTCACATATTTAGAAATAGTATTGTGAACAAAGACCGGAAGTTTCTTTCTTTTATGTTATTCAATTTGCTGAATGCTGAAGAAAAACAACTGTATATTTAGTCAATTACATATTCTCTCCTATACTTGTTCAATCTTTTGATATTATATTCATGACTTAGATTTGAGGACTTTGGGGTGGGTGGGAGGAGAGGTGTCACTGAAATAATGGAATAAGAATGGGCTAGTAAGGGGCGCCTGGGTGGCTCAGTCCTTAAGCGTCCGCCTTTGGTTCAGGGCATGATCCCAGTGTTCTGGGATCGAGCCCTGCGTTGGGCTCCCTGCTCTGCTGGGAGCCTGCTTCTTCCTCTCCCACTCCCTCTGCTTGTGTTCCCTCTCTCACTGGCTGTCTCTCTGTTAAATAAATAAATAAAATCTTAAAAAAAAAGAAAAAGGAATGGACTAGTAACTTGGAGAAGAGAAAGGACATGGATGTTCATCAGAGTGGGAGCAGATAACTGATTAAAATGATTTGGCAAGTGTGTAACATGCTGTAGCTAGTTGTGTGTGTGTGTGTGTGTGTGTGCGTGTGCACGTGCCATATGGCCTATTAATTTTTTAGCACATAGGCTTTAGGCACTGGTACATTTATACAGGCAATGCATTTAGTACAGTATAGGTTCTTAATAAAAGTTAGGAATCTCAAATTCAGATTTTTTTAAAAATATAAAGTTTTTTTTCCCAGGTAGTCAGTTGAAGATTTATTCTTTCCTCCACTTCAAAGAAAGGACCATCAAGAAAATGTTCAACTCTTCCCTTACCTTCCCAAAGAAAACTTTTAAGAAGAATGGTCCTTTGTTTTCTAATTCTCTTTGACTTTAGGCAAGAGTGTATCTATTTCAATTTTATAATTTAAAAATGTTTTACTTTAGCATCCACTATGTACCAAACAATGTATAATTAAATTCTGGAAACAGAAAAATGTCCCCTGATTTCCAAAAACTTACCACCTCAGTATTGGAAAAGGTAGTTTGTTTCTACCGTTCTTGATCATATTTAAAATTTAAACTTAAGTGTTATAAATGTTAGAGTTAAATCTTTAGTTATCGCGGACATATTTCATAGTTTTCTAGAAAAAGGGTATGTGTTCCTATTTCTTATTTTGTCAATAGACAAATACAGTTTTTGTATAATTATATCTTCTTAGTTATTATTTATTGATTAGTTTTTTTCCTGGGCTATGAACAAAAACAAATGTGACTCGTTATGAAACTCAGTGTTTTAATAGCTGTGGTTTTTAACAAAGTAGCTCCAAAACCAAGCAGAAGAAACTGTGGCATCCTCCCAAAACTTCGAAACAGTGAAGATTAAATCCCCAGGAATGAATGAGCTTTTGAAACCTTTCACAAGTGCCCAATATTTCATTGTGCTTTTCTGAACCTCAGCAACCACTGTCAGCTCTGAAACTAGTGGCTCAGAATGGCAAGAAAGACGTAGCTTCCATCTTAACTTAGCCATACTATTAGAGTTTAGGAAGCAACTCGAATGTTTCTCAGGGGGTTCACCTGGAGGCTTTTTTCAGTCATCTTGAGAGCTTGGAGTAAAGAGAATTTGTTGATTTATATGTAGATTGTGATTTCCTAGAAATCCTGATTAATTTCAGGTTATAGTAGGACGTCTGGACAGTAGTTGAGAGGACTTAGTGGGGGAAGTGTTAGGAAGGAGACTGGGCCACATGGTGAAATTCCCTAATATAACTGGACAGTTTAGACAGGTAAGGGAACTACAAAGAGTTTCCTTGCTGATGTGTTGATACTCACAAGTATGCATTTAGTGTGGGTCCTACCTTGATCTAAATTCATCTTCACCACTCTGACTAGGATCCTTAAATTTTGGAACTACCTTTCGAAAACAAAGGAGAGATCTAAGTACTGCTACTTATTTCTAGAAACCATCAGGAGAGCAACATTTCCAGCCTTATGTTATATATTCTCTTCGGAGAACATTGTTCATTGCATTTTGTCACTAAATTTATCATGGAATGATTTCTGGATCCACAGCTGAACATTATTGGGATTTTTCAAGCTTATGGATATTTTATCTTTTCCCCAAAAGAATTTAAGGCAGCTTATAAAAATATACACAGTAAATTTTTTGTTTTTTACTTTAAGGCTGTGTCCCACATGCAAGAAGTCTTTAGATTTATTTTTAAGTAATTGTGCGAAACATGTGAGATAACCGAAAGTGGACAGATAAGCAGCAAAACTAAATTCTATTTTCTGTGTTGATTTTGCACTGGTATTATCATCATGGTTAATAATCAAGAGGAGTGTGCCACCCGAAACTGGGCAGAGCTATGGGGCTAGCCAAAGTCAGTACAACAACACCCAGGGGTGTTGTCACAACGTCCTGGATTTCACCACCCCTGGGTGTTCACAGAGAAGAGATGACATTCAAAGGTATGCAGCCAAACAGTAATTGTTAGATGTCATCTTCTGCTGGGAAATAAGACAATCAAATAATTACTTTCAAGCTACCACTTACAGAGACTAGGGCCTCTCTTTGAAAATTAATAACCCTTTAAGTAGACCAAGCCCATACTTTATAGCATATGACTTTTTAGGATTCTGCAGTGGTTAGCATTTGAGATTGTAGTTTGGATATATTTCAAAGAAGCACAGCCAACTTGGCATTACTCAGGGTCTGACCAGCCAACCAGGACCCCTTCAGAAGGTGATTTTCCAGTCTGAATTTTTCAGGGCCTTGTTATCCCCCTCCTATTTCCTTCTCCATTATGTTGCTTGCATTCATTGCTTATTAGTGGTGCCAGCAGAAATGTTGGCTGAAAAAGTCAGGAAAAGCACAATCAGTCCAAATTGAAGGCCGCTAGGCATATAGATGAAAGATGTGGGGAGAAAGGAATCATGGTTTTAAATGAGTTTTTAAAATGCTTTCCGATTTTATTAATCTATAATATCTTTGAATCTTATATATGAAAGAAAATAGATCTTTCTATGTTCCACTCAAAGTATGACTGTGCTCCAGTGAATCCCAGTTTTTACAACCAGGAGGCAAATACCCACTTTTCCCTGATTTTCCTAGACTACCATCACTGGTTTACACTTGTCCAAAGAAGATTTTCTCTACCTGCTTCCTTCCTATTGATTTTTCAGCTCTCCCCGGGGTCACCAAGTCTTACTAACTGCTAAATCCAGCAGAAGCTTTCGGTCTTATCTTGCTAAGCTTCTGCTACATTTGATGCTGTGGCTCATTCTTTACTTCTTGAAGGTCTCTTTTTCTATAATGGCCATAAAACTATATCCATCTAGCTGCTTGTATCATTCTGACAATCCTCTTCCTAGCACTTCCTCTTGCACCCACACCAATGTTGCCGTAGCCCTGGGTTATGTCCTCCATATGCTGCTCTTCTCATATAGATGCTTCGCCTGAGTCAAACTGCCCATTCTGATGGAACTGATAGCTATTTGTTAATGACACCGCCCCCCCATATCCAGTTTCAGCTCTCAAGCTGTACATTTCCATATCCAGTTTCCTCTTGGTCACTGTCACCTATAATGTTTACTGGCCTCTCAAACAGAACTGACCATGTTGAATTTTTGTCTTTCCTCTTCCGTTGGCTCCTCTTATTCTCTTTCCTTTAGTGCCTGCACCAAAATGCCAAATACCCAAATTAAAAATCCAGAAGTTTACTTTGCATCCCTTACCCATCAGTTGTCTAGACTGGCTAGATTTGTCTCCAAATGCTTCTTGAATAACTCCCCTTTCTTCATTCCTACTATCATGACCTTAGTTCTGGTCTTTATCATCTCTTACTTGAACTGATGCAACAGTTTTCTAATTGTTTCCTCTCCCTCTCAAATCCATTCTCCACAATACTATCTGGAGGATCTATCTGATAGTTACCAGAGGGGAAAGGGTTGGGGGGATGGGTAAAATAGGTGATAGGGATTAAGGAGTGTACTTGTTGTAATGAGCACTGGGTGATGTATAAAATAAAATAGTGATTGTCAAATCACTATATTGTACACCTGAAACTAATATAATACTGTATGCTAATTACACTGGAATTAAAATAAAAACCTAATATAAAAAATAAAATGGAAATGTGACTCCCATTGTTCTCTGCATAAATCTCTTCAACTCTTCACCAGAAGAGAGCATTTAAGATTCTTTTTTTTTTTTAAGTCTTATTTATTTATTTGAGAGAGAGAGAGGCGCAGGAAGGGGCAGAGGGAGAGGGAGTGAGAGTCTCAGGCAGAATCTGCACTGAGCACAGAGTCTGATGCAGGGCTTGATCTCATGACCCCAAAGTCACAGCCCCGAGATCAGGACCCAAGCTGAAACCAAGAGTCAGATGCTTAGCGCACTGCACCATCCAGGTGCCTTTAGCATTTAAGATTCTTAGCATGAAAATAAGATCGCTGCAAACTGCATCCCACTGCTCATTCCACTCTCTGCCATTCTCTAAGCTTCCACTTCAATTTGTTTATTGTTCCGTGCACCTGCTGCTTCTCACCTCTAAGACTCTCTTCATGTGGTCTCCTAGTCTTGGAATGGCTTTTCTTCCCTTCATTACCAGTGGCCAGCTCCTAATCAACCTTTAAAGCTCAGATCTCATGTTATATCTGCCAGGAATTCTCCTCTGATACCTCCCAGGCAAGATTATGTACCCTTCCCTAGTGGTGCTATAAGGCGATGTCCACAAATGTTACCATGCTTCGCGATATTACTAAATTTTTAATTTTTAATGTTTGTCTCCACGACTAAACTATAGAACTCTACAGACTGCTTCATATTAGTGTATGTCATATGGCTTCCAGAGTACCTTGTACATAATATCCACTTCGCAAATGTTTGTTGGCTGCGCGCAAGTCAAGTGTTGATTGGATATGGAAGGATTGGATTACCCAAGACTCTCGGATACCAATATCTTTTGATTCATCATTGCTAGATTTTTAAGTTATGATTTCTTCCCAAGTGCTATTTAAGATTCCTTAACAATTACAGCTCTTAAAAAGAAACTTTATACTAATAGTTCTTATAAACTTGAAGTTTTCCTTCTCACATAGTTAGTTCTTTCAAGGACTTTAGAAAGTTATATATTCTCTGCTAGCACCCTGGAAAACCTTGTTTAGAAAAAAAAAAAAAAAAAAGGGAAAGCAAGCTCAACACACACACCTCTGGTTCATGGACATGCCAAGTTTCTTCTGGGATGATAAGTTGCCAAGCACCAAAGTACTGTAACTCGTCATCCCCAGTGAATGAGAGGAAGAGGTGGTGTGGAAAGAACATCCTGTTTTGCAGAACCTCGGTGACTAAAGTGCTATCATCTCATGTTATTCTTTTTCTTATTTGTGCATCTGTCTCATCTTATGTTACCCCCAATACTACATGGTTGACATAGGTCACTAAGGTCCATTTTATGCAAAGAAGCCAGAGCATAAGAAAAGTGGGGCACTTTAAGTCAATTCCTTGTTACACAACCTGAGGGGTAACAGCAGCATACAAAAAAGGCCTAGGTCTCACAAGAACCATCTTCCGGCCCCTGGAGATCTTTCAATGGTGCGATGCCACTCAGGCTGACTTTTCATTAACCCTCCTATCTGAATTACTGTATTACCAGGGGCAATTTATTTCTATTTTTAGAAAGATACTTAGTTTGAAAACATCAACCAGTATAACCAGGTAAGTTCTCATTAAAAACAATACTGACATTCTACAAAAAGAGAGTTCTACTAGCAACTTAAGTGTCTACTGTGTATCAAGCATGTAGTAATTGTTTTATAAGTGTTCCTTTACTTAAACTGCAAAGTAACGTTCCAAAGTAAGGTTCATTATCCCATTTTTAATATGTGGAAACCAAGGTTCAGAGGGTATAAATAACTTGCCTAAGGTTATGTAGTTGGTAAGTACCCAAACTTAGGTGAAACATAAGTCTGTTTTTGTCTAAGCTTAAGTACTCTAAAATTCCTTGTCTTTTTTTGCTAAAATAAAGCTCGTTTAATTTTATTTTTATAGGCATTTTGGACATTTTTAGCTTTAATAAGCTATACATTGAAAGTGTTGGATGTGTCATTTCAAATTTTTGAATGAACAGTACATTTATTACTATCAGAGTCTTAAATGAAAGAATTTGACAAATGTCAGCAATAACTAAATGTTAATATTTGATATTTGTTTTACGATAATATGCGACAACAGTATTTTTATTCACAAGGAGGGATAAAAAATACCTTTTGCTTTCATGGATCATAAAACCTCTTTGGGTAAGTTAGTCCTTGTGTTTGTGACAACAGCTTACCAAGTTGATAGCACTTATCTTTATGGTTCTTCAGTTGAATTTGATATTGATCTATGAAATGAAAGGATTGGAGGAGTACTAACTTCATATTGCTTGTTTACTCTTGAAACATGATTTTATCAAGCACATGAGGAGTATTACTTAAAGAAAAAATGACACTGATCCTTAAGATCATTTGAAAATTCTGTTTGATTTCAAATCTGCAGGATCCTTAACTCTTCAGAAACTCACTCCGAGGAAGCAATTAGGAGATAATTATGGTTAACTGGGAACTCCAACCTGAAGGTTTCAAATCCTTTAACCATTCTAATAAAGAAGATCACACTCTTAATATGAAATTGATTTTTTTTCTTTTCTAAAAAGGTTGGAGATGATTTTATCTTGTTTGAGAAAATGTTTTGGATTTCAGTCATTTTATTTTAATAAAAACATCTGTCTAAATCCCATCTTTGTCATTTTCTCAAGTTTGTCTATGTATAGAAGATTATAATCTAAAATATTAGATTAAAATGTGATTAATTATACTTCCCTACACATTATAATCTTTAAAAAAATCAGTTAGAGAAGATGAGAACTAGGTTTATATCCTTTTCCTTTTAAAAACAAAACAAATGTTCCACAAGTCGACTACTGAGGGCAGAAATACATAGGTAACAAAAATAATTCATTTATTCAAATTCATTTTTTGTTAACATGTAAAGGAAATAAAACAGATTTTTTATTATGGGGCCATACCATAGAGTCGTAACTTTCCAAAATTATGTCAAGATTATATTTCAGGTTGCAAAGAGAATATCATACCAGCATAAAACTTAGATTCAATCAAGCAAGCAGATAAAATTTTATGGGATATATCTAATAACAAGCTGTATAATTCAAGAACAACTTTTGAGTTCACTTAAACCTAGTTGTGCTATATAAGAAGACAAAGGAGGCACTGAGAACTTAGCTGGGTTTCAAACCCATAAAACTGGCTCTCAATAGCATGAGTCACTCAGAGATAAAGGCATCCAGTGATTTACTTGAATCATTCACTGCCAGCCTGGAAAAGATTTGGGAAATTAGCAGTGTCCTCACTTTTCTGATGGCATGGCAAAAGAAAGGCTAATTCATGAAAAGGAGAAACCCCTTTCATTTGACATTGGATTTCCTCCTAGCTCAAACACAAATGGCATTACTAATAACAAAGCTACATGCTAGGAGGCTAGATGGAGATTGTGTGCCTTTAAGAATAGGCTACCATCTTTTGAGCATAATAACTAAAGGGTGACCTGGGTAACTTTGAGACTATAAATGATCTCATTTGACAGACTATCCCTTCTTGTCTTGAAAAAAAAAAAAAAGAAAGAAAGAAAAAAAAAGAACGTCAATAAGACTTCATTAACTTCCCAGGCAGCTGTGCTTTGTTGAACTTGACAGTTTCCATTTTTACCCTGTGAATGATTTCTTGTCCTGGTTAGAGTGTATGATTCAGGTACACACAGATTCTTTGTGGAGTTTTAGGATGATGAAGTAGGCTTACATTATCCATCATCTTTCTTTCTCTGAAGATGTTGACAGTCTGGCTGTCATCTGGCATAACTGAGAAACTGGGCTATGCTAAATTAACCACAAACTCATCATCATGACACTAGATGGTATTTGCATCTCCTCCCCAATGCTGGCCCTGTCTCTTCTGAATTCAGGAGAGGGCTCAAGGTTCATGAGAATGGCAACCCATGGCTCAGCCACGCCCGTACAGGGTCCCTTCTCCAGGAGAGCAATGCTACACACTGTATGCTGGGACCTCCTCAGAGATGGAATGAAAGAAACAGGCAATAGTTTCTTAATTCCAAGAAATTGTTAAGCCCCGACTTGAGGAAAGACCAGAAGTCATCAGTCATTTTTCTCTGACCTGAATGTTTGTATTTATCAGGATATATCTATAAGAGCTGAGCTGTACCAGGCTTTTTGGCCTCTTTCTTTGGTTCCTTATTCTGAAAGCACCAGCCTGGTACTGACAGCTGTTGCTTCATGGCTGAAATGTGAATGTGCTTTACTGCATAATGACAAAGCCACTCTTCCCTTCTGTCTCCTGGTTGCCAACCTTCACAACCTGGGAGGCACTTGTTATTTCTCCTCCTCCATGTTCTTGCTTGAGGAGCTGGTTTGCAGGGAGGATGATTCCAATTCTGGCCTTGGTTTCCCTCCCACCTGAAGTATCTCTCTCTCTACCTGGCACAGTCTCCTGATACTTGGATTGGAGGTAAACTCCTTTTACAACTGGTTTCTGCTAGTCTGCTCATATAGTTCCTAGTTTAATAATAAACCTTTTTTGTTGTTGCTTTTAGCACAATTTGTAAATGACTTCCCAGAGCCGCCCTTACTAAATGTCTGTGACCTTATTGTCAAGAAAGTCTTGACAAGCAGAAGCTGCTGCCTGGGGGCTGGAATGTACTACTTCCTGTTCTTTCTCTCCAGGCTGTAGCATTCTATCCAAACAAAAACTGAACTTGGTGTGCATGTGACCCAAAGTTAGCTTGAAATGAAACTCTCCAGACATGAAAAACCTTACACATTAACTCCTCGTTCCACTCCATCTACTTACAGTGCCTAAGACCACAAAGAGGGCCTTTAAAAAAGAAACAAAATGAACAAAGGGATGGCTCAAGCTATGGACTAAGACAAACAAGCGACCAACAGCCACAGATAGCATCAGATTAATTGCTGTGAATTCCTGACAAAATGTAAAAAACTAAGACAACAGCATAATACTTTTTAAGTCAACCTCCCCCACAGCTCTGCTAGGACACTACTCAATCTTAGGGTATTTCGGTGTAAAAGAAATCAGTACTTGGGCCACAACCCAAGGTGTTTATGACCAGAAGAAGCAGAAGAATCCTATGTCCTCACTACAAAAATACCGTGACAACAGAATGGGCCCTCTGTTATAAAAGCTTGGGACTCTTCTTGTTGTTTTCCTTGTAGCCATGCTTCTGGTTTTTCTATCAATAACTTGCTTAAGCTACAACGTGAGCCCTAGCAAAAGGGGGGCACATAGCCAGATATTAAACTGAAGGCTTGCTTTCTTTTCTTTAGGAAATGAATTAACAATAAATCATAATATAAATGGAGACAGGAAATCACCAATCACTAAGGTGGCTTCCCTTAAAAGGGCAAATGTAAGGGAAGACACCTCATTTATCAAAGGGGAGATGCCACCCAAGAGAAGGATGACATCGGGAAGATAGAAGGAGTTAGAAAGATGGTGACTCTGGGGGCCCCTGGGTGGTCCATCCAGTTAGGTGTCCAACACTGGATTTAGGCTCAGGTCATGACCTCAGGGTAGTGGGATCAAGCCCTGTGTAGGGCTCCGTGCTCAGCAGGGAGTCTGCTTGAGATTCTCTCTCGCTCCATTGAAGCATGGCTACGATATTCCCCTTCTCCTCTGTTCCCCCTTCAAATAATCAAATCTAGGAAGGAAGGAAGGAAGGAAGGAAGGAAGGAAGGAAGGAAGGAAGAAAGAAAGGAAGGAAGGAAAGAAAGAAGGAAGGAGGAAAGGGACAGGACTCTGGCTCTATGAGATGACAGTAAGTACCTAGCAGATGGCTGTAGGTGCAAACTCAGAAGGCTGAGCCCCAAAGCTATAGATCTTTTGGTCTTTGGCCAGGCAGGGCATGAAAACCCATGATGCTTGTGGAAGGGCTGCCTGTCCCCTATGAACTTCCATGACAGGCATCTACTCTGGTTCTAGTCGTGGTCATTGGAACAGTAGACCCTGCCTCTGTCCTGTTCTGGGCCAAATTTTAAAGATGGTGATTCGATGGCTTAGGAAGCACTTTGGAGTTCTTAAGTCCATGTCTGCCCTAGTGAGATGCTTGGCAACTAGCATTCATAAGACATCTCATGGCTAGTATGCAGCAAAGCAATGCCCAGCAGAACACATATAATACAGGCTTAATTTGCACCACTTAACATCTGTGGGGTGACCAGGACTTGAAATAGCTATATCTCACAGGCCTGGCTTGCTCAACTGGAGGAATCTACCAGGATATCCCCACATATCACTAGGGGGATGAAAGTACTTCCTATTCCTTATCCTGAATATTTGCTTCCATGGGGTAGGATACCATGTTGACCCCTGTGGCTGCTGCAGAAGCTGGGGTTTGCTTTCAGTGTGTATCTTTACTTACAACTCTCCAAGGCCAAGTTCCTAAGCCACTGGCATCATTCCTCATTATCAGGTATTTGAGAGAGACCAAGCCAGAAAATAGTCCTTTTCACCTGACTCCATAATTCCCACAAACATTAGGGAATCCCTGGATATACAATCAGGAAGAAGTGGGAGTCTTAGATGAGGCACAGAAAACAACTTTTCTTGCAGGTGGAAGTCACGTTGAGGACATGTTAGGGGTGATTAACTGAGGGGGCCGTCAGGATATAGAATTTTTAGTGCCCAAACTGGGAAAGCCCTGGGTGAACCAAGATGAACTGGTCACACTGTTGCACATAAAACTGTATAAGGAATCATCTCCTTTTCCATAGGTCCAATAAAACTTTAATTTGGGACTTGAAATTTTAATTCAAATAGAAGCTGATAAACTCATGCTTGACCAATTATATAATGGGCATACAGAATACAATCAATTTAAGAAGAGTAAAATATTTCCATAAGCACTTACATATTGATATAGGTCTATCAATTTAACATTGTCCCCAAGTTGTACTTTAAAGTGAGATTCAAGGCCTTCAACTGAATAGTTCTTTTTTTTTTTTCTAATGATTTTTTATTATATTATGTTAGTCACCATACAGTACATCCCCGGTTTCCAATGTAAGGCTCAATGATTCATTAGTTGCGTATAACACCCAGTGCACCATGCAATACGTGCCCTCCTTACTACCCATCACCGGTCTATCCCATTCCCCCACCACCCTCCCCTCTGAGGTCCTCAGTTTGTTTCTCATAGTCCATAGTCTCTCATGTTTCATTCCCCCTTCTGATTACCCTCCCCCCTTTCTTTATCCCTTTCTTCCCCTACCGATCATCCTAGTTCTTATGTTCCATAGATGAGAGAAATCATATGATAGTTGTCTTTCTCTGCTTGACTTCTTTCACTTAGCATTATCTCCTCCAGTGCCGTCCATGTTGTAGCAAATGTTGAGAACTCGTTCTTTCTGATAGCTGAGTAATATTCCATTGTATATATGAACCACAACTTCTTAATCCAGTCATCTGTTGAAGGGCATCTCGGCTCCTTCCACGATTTAGCTATTGTGGACAATGCTTCTATGAACATTGGGGTGCATATGGCCCTTCTCTTCACTACGTCTGTATCTTTGGGGTAAATACCCAGTAGTGCAATGGCTGGGTCATAGGGTAGCTCAATTTTTAACTTTTTAAGGGACCTCCACACTGTTTTCCAGAGTGGCTGTACCAACTTGCATTCCCACCAACAATGTAGGAGGGATCCCCTTTCTCCACATCCTCTCCAACAATTGTTGTCTCTTGCCTTGTCTATTTTTGCCATTCTAACTGGCGTAAGGTGGTATCTCAGTGTGGTTTTGATTTGAATTTCCTTGATGGCTAATGATTTTGAACATTTTTTCATGTGTCTGTTAGCCATTTGTATGTCTTCATTGGAAAAGTGTCTGTTCATATCTTCTGCCCATTTTTTGATTTGTTTAATTGTTTCTCGTGTATTGAGTTTGAGAAGTTCTTTGTAGATCTTGGATACCAGTCCTTTATCTGTAGTTTCATTTGCAAATATATTCTCCCATTCCGTGGGCTGCCTCTTAGTTTTTCTGACTGTTTCCTTGGCTGTGCAGAAACTTTTAATCTTGATGAAGTCCCATAAATTCATTTTATCTTTTGTTTCTCTTGCCTTTGGGGATGTGTCATGAAAAAGGTTGCTTTGGCCGATGTCATAGAGGTTGTTGCCTATGTTCTCCTCTAGGGTTTTAATGGATTCCTGTCTCACATCGAGGTCTTTCATCCATTTGGAGTTTATTTTTGTGTATGGTGTGAGAGAGTGGTCAAGTTTCATTCTTTTACATGTAGCTGTCCAATTTTCCCAGCACCATTTATTGAAGAGACTGTCTTTTTCCCACCAGATGTTTTTTCCTGCTTTAACAAAGATTAGTTGCCCAAAGAGCCAAGGGTCCATTTCTGGGCTCTCTATTCTGTTCCATTGGTCTATGTGTCTGTTTTTGTGCCAGTACCATGCTGTCTTTGTGATCACAGCTTTGTAGTACAGCTCGAAATCTGGCATTGTGATGCCCCCAGCTTTGTTTTTCCTTTTCAACAGTTCCTTGGAGATTCGGGGCCTTTTCTGTTTCCATACAAATTTAAGGACTGTTTGTTCCAGTTCTTTGAAAAATGTCTTCGGTACTTTGATCGGGATAGCATTGAAAGTGTAGATTGCTCTGGGTAGCATGGACATTTTAACTATGTTAATTCTTCCGATCCATGAGCATGGAATATCTTTCCATCTTTTTATGTCTTCCTCAATGTCTTTCAAGAGTGATTTATAGTTTCTTCAACTGAATAGTTCTATTAGAATAAATGTAATGATTATAACTATGATCTACATAGTGTTATGTAATTTGGAAAAAAATTTAAATCCAGTTTCTTATTTGGAATTTATACCAATCTTGAGAATGTAAATTTCAGTTACATTTTGTTGATGCAGAAAATGAGAAGATCATTAACTGGCAAAGGGCCACCCAGCTCATAAACAACAGAGTAGGATCTCAAATGCAGATCAGCATGACTTCAAAGCCTGCACCTTTAAATTCTTTTTTTTTTTAAATTTTAAGATTTTATTTATTTATTTGACAGAGAGAGACACAGCCAGCGAGAGAGGGAACACAAGCAGGGGGAGTGGGAGAGGAAGAAGCAGGCTCCCAGCAGAGGATCATGCCCTGGGCCAAAGGCAGACACCTAATGACTGAGCCACCCAGGTGCCCCCTGTACTTTTAAATTCTTAAGCAACATACCAGACAAAGCAAAGAGCATGTGTAAAGGCCCTGGGGTAAGTTAGAGAGCACTTAACATCATCAAAAAACAAACAGCTTAGTAGAACGTGGTGAAAGATGAAGCTACAGAGTTTTGTGGGGTCCAGAAAGCAGTGTGCCATAAGGGCCTTATTAAAGAGTTTGACCTCTAAAATAAAAGAATGGGATGATAGTAAAGCAGATGAATAAAATTATCAGACCTGCACTTAGAAAAGTTTCTGCTGATGCTTTGTGAAAGAGTTATCTGGGGAGGTCCATTTGGAATTTCAGAAACTGAAATCCAAAAATGCCCTCTCCACTAGTGCAGGTCTTTCTCTGAACCTATTTTTGGAGGAGTCAGCTGAACATAGAACCAGTTAAGATCTTGAAACCAGGTAGACCTAGTGCTATTTACAGGGAGTATAGTGTGTATGTGTGTATGTGTGTGTGTGTGTGTGTGTGTGTGTGTGTTTTAATTATCAGAATTTAAATATCCTGCTATTTACCAAACAATAAATTACTAAATTTGGAGGAAAAAATATAAGACAGCTGGGAGAACAAAAACTGCAGAAAAGTGAAAAGAATTTTGTCATTTTCACTGAGAACAATTTTCTTGCTTTGGCCAGTGGAAGTGAATTAGGAAGTGAATATGTTACTATCTATACTTTTTTAGTTTTGAAATTCATCCCTCTTCTTTTCCCCTATAGTAAGCTGAATAACACTCCTAAAGATTCATTCCCGCCCAGAACTTCAGAATTCAACCTTATTTAGAAACAGGCTCTTCGCAGATGTAATTAATTAAGAATCTGGAGATAAAAATCACTGTGGATTTAACGTGGATTTTAATCCAATGACAGGTATTTTTATAAGAAGAGTAGAGAATACAGGGACAAAAGGGAAGACCATGTGAAGACAGAGACACAGACTCATTACCCAGCCACAAGCCAAGGAATGCCTGAGGCCTTCAGAAACTGGAAGAAGCAAGAAAGGTTTCCAGATTAGAGCCTTCAAAGGCAGCATGGTTCTGCTGACACCTTGATTTCAGATGTCTAAACCCCTGGAATCTTAAGAGAATAAATTTCTGTTGTTTTAAGTCACCAAGTCTGTGGTCATCTGTTATGGCAGCCCTAGGAAACTAATACACCCACTAAATAAATGTTGAACAAATGGTTTGCTGTTGTCTGTGTTTTGGTCCAATCCTGTTCCCTGCTTTCTGGCAGAAGCAACAAGGAGTATGTGGTACACCTTCCAGTAGGAAACACTGGTAGAGAGAAGATCTGGATGGGAAAATGAATTCAGACTTAGACGTGTTGACTTTCAGTTGTCTGTGCCTTATCTAAATAGAGATGTTAAACTGTCCATTGGATATATTGTTCTGGACTGCAGCACCTTGGTCCAGGCAGGCTGTATGCCAGGAGTTGTCTGTGCACAAGTGGTACATGACCCATAGAGTGGTTCCACTTGCCTAGGAAGGAAGTGTTGTGAAAGAGAAAGGAGGAACATTTCAAACAGTTCCCCGAGGAGGTCTACCATTGAAACATGGGTAGAAGATGAACAGATGCTAAAGGGGACTGGGAGGGAACAATAGAGAAGACAGAGAAAAGTCAAGAGAGGATGGTAGCATTTCAGCAGGGGAGGAGACGACTGGCCCGTGTTAAATGCTGAGATGTCAAGTATGACACAGATTGAACATGGCCACTGGCATTAGCAACACGAGGGTCCCTGGGAGGCTCAGCAAAGAGTGGTTCCAGCAGAGTGGGATTCAGATTGGAGCAGCTTGAGAAGTATATTCATATTTGAAATATTTTGATACATTTTCTAAAAGGAAAAATGTGAATAGGAAATGAGAGAAAGTCAAGGAAGCAAAGTTCACAAAGCTTGGTTGTGAAGAATAGGATAAGAGAATGCTCTGTGTGTGTGTGTGTGTGTGTGTGTGTGTGTGTATGTCAAGACATAAAGGACTTGGGCACGTTTAAATCCTGTTGAAAGGGAAACTTAAGGGGGAGAATTGTTTGAAGGGAATGAGCTGGAGGATACAGTAGTAGGGAGAGAGATGAAATAATAGTGTAAAGTTCCACAGAAGGTGATTGGAGGTGGGATTTATAGGACACAAGGAGGAAGGTGGCCTCAGATAGAAGAGAACTTTCCTCCACTGTGACTGTAGGAAAATGATGACAGGTAGGAGTAGCTGTGGATGTCAAGTGAAGGGAAGTTCAGGCCATGAGTTCCCACTGAATGTATGTCTTTTTCCAGAAAGTTAAAAGACCATGCCTTAGTTTTTCCCTGGTTCATACTCTAGACTACTTCATACTGAGATCCTCTTCAACGCCTACAATTAGCCTAAATAGATGATATTTTAGGATTGTGGTTTCTCTAAAACTTCAGACCACAAAGCTCCGTATTTGACTAGTGTCAGAACACTGTACTGTTCTTATAAAATAAAAAGTCTTATAATTATTTTTTGGTTATTAATACCTCCAGAAAAGAGTACAATTATCCATAGAAATGTATTTTGCTATTTTCTTGAGAGAGACAAATTATAATGCTTTCCAAAAGAAAAAAATATGGCATATTCATGAAAAAAATTGCTTTGGGAACTTCCTAATGGATTCAATTAAACTTTTAAAAAGGTAAGCAGTCAAAACTGCTGTTTTTTGATTATCCTCAAAGGAAACTGAATAAATACTGGAAGGTCAGTTGCTCATAAAATTACACAATGGACAGCAAGGAGATAGGTGTGGAGAAGTGACTTGGTAGGAGGGTAGGTAATGAGACAACTTAGTATCTTTTCTACGGTTTCTGTTACCAGACACATGATAAGCTGAATTTAGCAGCTGGCTAGCGATTTACCCTTTGAGTTTTCCGGCCCCTGGCAAGTGAGAATTCTGATATCATGCCTGAACAACACTGAATAGTAAACCACATACTGCTTTAAAAACGTGTGTGGTCTGTGCATGTCCTTTTCTTTTTATGAGCTATTTTTCTTCCGAACTAATCCTTTTAGTACCTTATTAAATTCCTTATGGCATATTCACCCTCAGAAATGGCAGAAAGTACAGAGCATCCCTCGCCCATTTTCTTTGACATAGCAATTTTTGCCTGATAATGATGTGGTAAAATAGCAGCATACTTGGAAATCAAGAGTGAACTACTAATGAATGTTTGTCCCTTATTTAATCTAGTACATTTGTTTTGTTGCTATATGTGTTAGCCTTCCGATCTATGGTTAAGAAGCCATTCTTTTCAAGCTTATCACTGCTAGAGATAGGGGAATGTGTTACATCAGTGAAGTTAAGTAAATTTTGCCACACTTTATCTCTTGCTTTATAAATCACAGCAAGTAGCATAATTCATTTCAGTAATGTATTCTCAGGGCAAGTGTATGGCTCTACATGTAATAGTAATAAAGATTTTCTGGTAAAACTCAAGTACTGTTCGCTTAAAAATATTCTAGATTTCATCAGTCTTCTGATGATAACAAAATTACTTTCATTTACCTTTTGAAAACTGATACTCCACCTGTATGTAGATTTTTTCAGTTCCTGAACTTTTAGCTAAGGACTTACAATTCAGTTTTTACATTGTCATTTAGAGAATGTTGGGTTTCATTCTTGAAATATGGAGGTTAAAAATGGTAATGCAGAGAACATTATAAATTTTGAGGATTGCCAAATTGGGTTCTTATAGGCCTCTAAAATAGCTGTGGAAACAAACAAACAAAAAAACCCCAAAAAACAAAAATAAGAATTTAGAAAACAGAGGCTTAGGGTTCTATATGACTCACTGCAAGACCTTTGGCAAGTCACTGAATGCCTCTGAGCTTCTGTCTTCCTGACTATACAATGAGAAAAGCAGACTAGATGTTCCTTCTAGCGTTCTCTCTAGCTCTGATGTTCCCAGGACAACCACACCTTAGGGGTCAGAGAATAATAACTATAAATAATGATTTATTTCTTTCAGAAAAAAAGCATGCACACTAAATTAATATATTACAAAGTAAGGGAGGAGCCCAATATAAAGAAAAGGACATGGAGTGAATCAGACTGGTGTTCAGATCTTAGCTTCACCATTAATGGCTTTAAGTACTTCATGTAATGCTCTCTGAGAAGTTTCCTCACTTATAAAATGGGAGTGATCATTCCTCCTTGATGTGGCGATGACAGCAAATAACCAAATATATGTACAGAGCTTAGCACAGTGACAGGCACAGGAAGTACTCAACAGAGCCTAGTCATTATTTGTGTTGTTTTGTCACAGAGGACTGTTATGAGTAAAAAGGCAGCCAGTACAATTTAGGTGCTCAATAGATAATACTTATTCTTGAATATAAGCAGTAGGAGTCTAGAGGTATAAGACTAGTCACATGGTATGAGAAAAGAAGCATTAAAAATGGCCAGAAAAATTCCCATATCATGAGAATGAGGCAAGGAGCTTCTCAGTAAGGTCAGTAATCCCACACTGGGGAAGTAGGTGAATGATGTTGACTCAAAGTAGAAATTCACTGTGGATGTGATCTGCTCCTATGTCATCTAACACAAAGAATACATCCCTTTACTTCTAAATTATAATTTTACAGTTGAACCTTCCAATGGTAGATTTGCTTGAAGTGAGACCCTCTCATGGTCTACCCCAGTTATATCTAAGAGTTACTTACAGATCTTATGATCTTATGATCTCTGGCAGAATCCTTTTAGTTTTTTCTGTTCATATATATATGATCACATATATATAATATATTATATGATATATGTGATATATAATATATATGATATACATGATCATATATCAACATCATATATATGATACATACTATATGATCATACATCATATATATCATATCATAAATATCATATACATGTGATATATATTATATATATGATACATATATTATATCTATCTATATCTATCTATATCTATCTATATCTATCTATCTATCTATCTATCTATCTATTCCCCCCCCCCCCCAGTGCACTATTGATTTTGCTGCTGCTTAGTCTGAGGAGGTAGTCATTTGGAAAACTGTCCTCTACGGGTATTTCTGCTTTTAGAACTAGGCAAGGGGTCTGCTCTGACTTTCCTTCAGTCATGTTCCACTCTAGGTGGTAAGGCATCCACTGGGCCTACCTGTCCCCTTCTAGTTTATGCTCTGGGTACCCAGGACTCCAGATTCATATGTTCAGAGAGACTTCAGGCTTTAAACCTGGTTCCTCCATTCTGAAGCTACAGCACATGAATATGTATACCCTATAGGTTCAAGGGGTAGTTAAGGTAGCTACTTACTGCAAGAATGTGTATGGAGATTGGAAGTGTGGCCTGGGATATGCATACATGGGTGAACAAGGCCCCTTCTCATATGGGACAGAGCCAGCATGGGAAGAAAAAGGGAAGGGTTGTGGGCAAAAGACAGAAAAGGGGGAAGAGAATTTTAAATTTGAACTAGCCCTCCAGGCCATTAAGAAGATAGATTTGGCAAGGTAGGAGGATGGGACATATTCTAGACAATTTGGTAGTTTGATCCATAATGTTTAAATATTTGGGCATGCATGTACGTGTCTCCTTTGTACTCCTACCCAGGCCTGTGGATGCTGGGGTAGGCCAGTCTGAGTGAGGTGATCACCACCGATAACTCCTTCAGCTCTAAGGAGGGCTCTGCTGTTACTAATTCCTCTTAGCACAAGTGATACAGTCCATGACTTTAGTAAGATTTCACTGAAGACCTGGAATAACTGAAGTCTAATGCAGAGTAACCAACAGCTGTACTCAGCAATAGTTACTTTTAGGACCTGTAAACCCAGCTGGACTGCAGAGTCCCTGACTAGTTCCCACAGTGTCTGGTATTATGCAGACCAGCTTAAATCCTACCAGTGAGAATCACTTAATAGCTCCAATCTCTAGTCTAAGCTCAACTATTTATTGTTGTTATTCTTGTTCTTGTTTTAAATGAAATCAGACCTGTTTTACTGAAACCAGAATAACTGACACTAATACAATCTGCTTCCTTGAGATAAGATCCCACCTACCCATCTCACCCCCAACTTGTGTGTAATTTGACCACAGTGGCCTGGAAGAGATCATTACAATTGTTCTCCCTATTTCGCAAAATCCTGATTGCTCTGTCTTAACTAGCATATATCTGTGCTATTAACAGATCAGTCTAGGCAGCAGAGCTTAAGCCTCAAGTCAATTCCCCCCTCATAGCTTCACCTGTAATAGGAGGAGGAGGGGGTGGAAAAAGTGTGAGACTTGCAAGTCCCTCCTGTCATAGCCTGGCCTCAGCTCCCAGAATCCTATGAATAACTATCTAGGCAAAAAAAAACAAAAAAACAAAAAAAAACAAAAAAAACAAATTTTCCAAGGACAAGTTATTCTTGATTTTAAGGCAGTCTAAATCAAGACCGGGGGGTGGGGAAGGGATTTCTCTACCCTCCAGGGGCAAAGTCTTGCTGATATTCCCAATTGTAGAATTAAAAATTCAATGTATCAGTTTGAAGTGGCAGCACTTGGGTCAACTTTTTATAATCCAGGGCTTTCTGAAAATATGGGTCTATATCTGTATCTATATCTGAAATTTAAAAGGCTCATCAATGTGAATTCTCCCAGAACAAAATGAGGTATGAGGTGTCAACCACTTGCTACCTCTCCCTGCTTAGTTTTCCAAATTATTAGAATCAAATCTCTGCCACACATTATTAAATGTGTTTACTACTAAACAAATTGGTATTTATCACTAAAGGGAATAAGATATATCATGGACTATTGGGGTGATTGAAAGAAAAAAGTATTGTATGTTAGAGTAACATAGTAGCACCTCTAAACACCAGGAAGTAGGAGCAGCTCAGTGACATTACTGTTGGCTACTTCACAAGATGTATGTGTTGGTTTCAAAAGCAGACTGCAACTCATAAAATGAGAATCCAAAGGTTAGGTAATTCTATTACATTTCCTTTCATACTGATGCTAGCTGTGCTAGGGAACATATTTGAATTCAATTCAATGTTTTATTGGGTGTCTTCTATGCACAAGCCAGTATGATAGGCATTGAAACTCAGACTACACTACCTTGGCTCAAAGCAACATTTTCAGTTCCTCTGCTTGGCTGTGTTTATATCCACCCTAGCAAACCTGTAAGAGTTCTGTGGCTGCTGCTAAAGACCAAGGATTTCTTTTGTTCTTCTCCATTTTCCTCCTTCGTTATTTTATATGACCAGGGAGAATGTTTGGATCTGCCTTCATCTAATAAGTGAATTGCTTTGTCTTAGCATGAACACTAGGTGTAAGACACAACTATAAGATAAAAACCAGATTACAGAATCAGCGAATCTGCTTTCAAACTCTTAACAAGTTGAGTCATTTAACATTATCAAATCAGACTTTGATCATAAGTCAAATTGGAATAAGAACAGTACCAATCTCATAGGGGTACTGTGAGGATTAAAGGGGATAATGAATATAAAGCCCTCAGCATAGAGACTCAAGTGTTAATCATTTAAAAATAGTAATTCTATTATTTCTGAACTAAAGAGGATACAGATTGTAATTTGAGACCCCTAATGCCAAGTATAGAATCCTTCTAAAAGGAGTAAACTACATCAATAATGTTGCCTACAGTAAGGGACAGGGAGGAACTCTGTTATCCAGAATCCCATCTATGTAGAATATATCTGGGATATGGGAAGTAAATGAAAAATGAATCAGTGAGGCTAAATTAGGTATCACAAAGTACATATATACTCTGTACCAATAATTGGCACAAAACAGATCATGAGCAATTGACAACAAACTATTATAAAATATTCTACAATGGTAATTATGATTTTTTTCTCATGTAGCTCTATTACTGATCTTTCATAGGGAGGGTTATATTATCCATGTTCACGTGCAATGGGCAAAGCTACTCCAATTTAGTCCTATTTTAGAAGTTACATTGTAGAAGTTCACTCCTGCAGTCAGCATGTAGGACACACACACACAGATATACAGATTACAAGGCCACACAGGCAGAGCAGCCATTCCCAGACAATCACTAACTCTCCACTCATGTCAGAGAACACCGAAGGAAAGTAAACTCCTTCCTGATAAGACAGCTTTTAAAGTCTAAAATTGAGCAGTTGCAGACTGATAGAGAATGTTCTGGAAAACAGAAACAGAGGTCCTGATAGAAGAAAGAAATGTGAGCTAAGACACATAAGGAGTTTAGAACAATTCTACAAATGTAGTAGGCCTTTAACGAAAGTTACCTTTTATTATTTATTTATTATTATTCCAGGAAAAGAACTTGGACCTACAAAAGAATATCAGGGGAACCTAGACAGTTTGAAGAATGTGTGGAACAATTTAGAACTATTGAAGACCTTTTGTAGTTTTGTTTTTGTTTTCATTTTTTGAAGACTTTTTGTAGTTGATCTCATGTTTAAGTAAACTCGGTGGTAATCTGCATACATATAGTTATTCCTTAGTTTTAAATTTGTCATTTCATAAAGTTTCAATATAAAACCCTTCCAGGTATTATTACACCTGATCATATCTGGACATACTCTAGCTGTTCAAGTGTGAGGGCCCACCCAGAGTGGGCAGATCGGATAAGCATGCCACCCCACGTAAACCTGCCTTAAGATGCTTGTTGGGGCATGCTTATAGTATAGTCATATATTTCACTCAAAGACCAGATCTTCTAAGCCCTTATTCAAAGACCATCTAGTTTCCTTTTTTCTAATTCAACAATAAGCATTTATTGAACTTCAAATGCCTACAAGGCCAAGAATATGTGTCTGCCCAGACAGAGTAACTTTATACTCATAAATGAAATGGCAAATGTGTTGTGGGGAGAAATGAATGCCTTCAGGCCCCTGAACAAAGACCTCTGCTTCAAGATCTGGGTGAGACTGAAAAATCATTACAGTTGCCCATTAGAGACAGCTTTAGTTTTTGGATTTTGAATACATAATCCTTAGGTCTGTAATCACTCCCTATAAGAAGGAAATGTTGCTTTCCTGTTAGCTATCACTTGATTTACCTGAAGTTTTGAAAGCATTCATATACATTCTCTGCTAGGACACTGATTTTGAAGGCCTTTTATAAAAGTTAATGACTCATAGGACAATCTGTGTGACTGAAACACAATGGTAGCCCCTGTAGGTGGTTACCATGTGTCACGTACTGTGCCTGTTGTGTATATTTTTTCTAATTAGTCATACATCCTGAAGCACTTAAGGATGTCTGTGGGAAGAAAAATGAATTACACTAGGACTGCTCTTAGTCTGACCTATGGTGAACTTGAATGAGTAAAATACTCCCTGGAGAGAAAACTACTCACTGTATAAGGTAGGTGTATTCATTTCTTTCAAGGCAACAGGATACATTTAGTAGCAAAGAGAAGAGTTTATCAAATATATCCTGAGACCCTTTGGTGGTTTGTTGTTTTTCAGGCTCAATTTCTTAGCGTCTAAGATCTGTCCCTTAAAAAGAGAGTAGTCCAAAAGCTGAAACTGATCAGGAGCCTAAATTCTGTTCATGAAATCTTCCTCATGAAGGGATGGAAAAGAATTTAATCTAGATTTTAGCAAGCACTCTAGCATAATTTTTAGATAAACTATAAGGCCACTGACTTGAATTTAATTTGACCTGATAAGATTTAATTACTCTTAGACAAAGCGAATTCTTTCTAATTAGATTTGATGTGAAAAAATTAAAACACAGCAAATTAACAAAGGAAAGTGATGTCCAGATAATAAAAGCCAGGAAAATTACATGTACTTAAAGGAGTGGTCTGGAAAGAGCACTAACAACTAAACAAAGGAAATTTGGTGTGGTAATGGTAGGAGGAAAGGTGGCCAAAGAAAAGAATACTGTTTTAATGAGCCTTTGGGTCGGTGACTGAGATTGTAAAAGGAAGCAAAGAATAAAACCTGAGTGTTAGAAGAAACTCTCAGTTATCTACAATCATCCTATTATGCACAGAGGAGGAAACAGACCTCACATATTAAAGTGTCTTGTCCAAAGATACAAAATATGACAATGTATTGCTGTTGAGGATGTAGAAAAACAAGCTCTTATTGACTGCTGGTAGAAATGCAGAACAGTTTAGCCATTTCAGAAGGCAGTTTCTTACAAAACTAAACATAGTCTTACCATATGATCCAGCAATTTTGGTCCTATTTACCCAACTGATTAAAAAATGCATGTCCACCAAAAAATACACATGTGAATATGTAGGACAGCTTTATTTATAATCACCCAAAACTGGAAGAAACCAAAGTATTCTTTAATAGGCGAATGCATAAACAAACAGTGATACACCCATGCAATAGAATGCTATTCAATGATAAAAAGAAATGATCTATCAAGCAACAAAAAGACAGGGATGAATCTTAAATACATATTGGTACGTCAAAGAAGTCAGCATGAAAGGCTAAATACTTTAAGATTCCGATTATGACATTCTGGAAAAGGCAGAATTATAGAGACAGTTAAAAAAATCACTGTGGTTGCCAGAGGTTAAGGGGGAGAAGGAGAGCACTGAACAGGCAATGCACAGGGGATATTTTAGGGTGATGAAACTCTTCTGTATGATACTATAATAGATTCATGTCACTATGTAATTGTCAAAATCCATCAAAATTTACAGTATAGAGAGTGAACCCTAATGTATGCCAATTAAAGACAATCATTTAGGGGGTCAGATGATCCCAGGATGGAATGTGCAATGTGACAAAAGAATGTAACTGTATTACAAATGCGTAACAACACAACAAATGTGTATTGCAAACAACCTCACTGCAGGGGGTGAGAGGAAAAGCTACTGACCTGTGTATTTTGGAAATGAATGAGGTCTGTAAGACTCGATAAAAGCAAAGGAAACTATATATAAGCACTGTACTCTAGTTGATGAAGTTATTTCCCATAGGGGTACAAGTTAACAATTTTAATACCATTATATATGTATACTGGAACAATGAAGTAAATGGATAATGAGTCATCACACCCAGATTTCTCACTGTTGAAATGAGAGGTTACAGAACGAGGAAGGGGAAGGAGCTAAAATAATCTGTGTAGTAATAGATTAGAGTCGGAGATAACAGTATGAACTCACATTTAGTATAAGATAGCTGTAGATAGTTACATATACAAATATTTATAGAGATGTGTATATACATGGGCTATTATTTACAAAGAGATGTCTCCTTACTCGGTCAGCTGAGAGGGCCTAGAAGCAAGGACACTCCAGGCTGGACACCAAATACCCAGACCTTGGTTTCTCATACCATTCACCAATAAAAAGAGTGAGAGCTTCTTGGAGAAATGTCTGATTCTAGGACTAGAAATATATAAGGCTAGAGCACCTTGCAGTGCCAGAGGGTAAGGAAGTGCTCAGAAAACAAAACAACACACAATGACATAGGTATGTCAAAGGGACACAGGAGCCAACTGAAAGAGTTCCCAGTGGTAAAAACTAGAACAATTTGAGCAAAAAAATAAATGACGGTTGGATTATAATCCAAACTGTAAAATAAATATCCACAAGTCCGTACTGAAACAAAGAAATGGCTGAATAAATGAACAAATGAGGGAGAGAAGACAAATCTCCCTTGCAGGAAAATTCCAAATAATTTTGGTGGATATTCTGCCCTCAAGAAGGTACAGCAAAACTCCCCTCATGTGGGCTATGCAGAGGGACCTCTTTCCAGCGTATATGATAGAAAGGTGGGGCAGAGGAGAGGAACTTCACAGTGGAGACACCTGACAAATGCCATCTCATCTAGGTGACAATGGTTAACAACAACGGTGATTTCAACATACAATTACATTGATAGCATACACTTTTTTTTTTAAGATTTATTTATTTATTTGAGAGAGAGAGAGAGAGAGAGCAATGGGCAGGGGCAGAGGGAAAGAATATCAAGCAGACTCCCTGCGGAGCTCAGAGCCCTTCATGGGGCTTGATCTCACGACCCTGAGATCATGACCTGAGCCAAAACCAAGAGTCGGACGCTTAACCGGCTGCACCACCCAGGTGCCCCAATAGCATACATTCTTGATATGCTGTGATGAAAATAGCCTTTTACCTCAAGAGTCTTCCTTCCAAAAAAAATATATAAACCCAGTATAATCATAAGAAAAGCAACAGTCAGTTCCCAATTGAGGGACATTCTACAAAATTTCTGACCAATCCTCAAAACTATACACGTCATCAAAACCAAGTCTGAGACACTAGCACAGTCAAGATGAGTCTAAGGAGATAGAATGACTGAAATATGGTAGCTTGTATGGGTTCCTGAAACAGAAAAAAAGGACATCAGGTAAAAACTGAAGAAATCTGAAAAATGTATGAACTTCAGTTAATAAAAATGTGTTGATATTGGTTCATTAATTGTAGCAAATGAGCCATACTAATGTAAGATGTTACTAGCAGGAGAGAGTGGCTGTGGGGTATATGGTAACTCCCTGTACTATCTTTGCAGTTTTTCTTTAAAATTGTTCTAAAAGAAATTCAAAAGTTTATTTTAAAAATGTGTTGAGCAGAGTTTCAGAATGGAGTCAGTTTCATGCATGTTTTCAGTAGAAATAATGGGATAGGTGTTCCACAATGCCCAGAATCACAGGACTGACCATCTTGATTTTGCCAAAGGCTTTTAGGTAATTTTTTAGTGGTGGAAGGGTAGACATTGTTTCAATAGGAACACACTACTTTTTTAAACAATGGAATTGGGAAAAACTATTTCACTTTAATTTTTGGAAGATATTTGTATTATTAAAAAAGTATTTTATTTTGCAGTGCACGCTTTAAATTGTTCCAGGCTTCTACTTCACATTGATAACTAGCTTGCAACCAGGAAGCAGTTTAAAGCAGGGAAATCTTGATGCTCTCTAAAATGCTAAGTACTGAAGATATTTTTCCAAACAAAAACATTCTGAAATGCATATGCTTTCAATACATTCTGTTGTTCAGGGTCAGGTCGTCCAGTTTTTAAATTCGTCATGCTTCTCTTCCATCTATTGAGAGATTGGCAGAGAGGATGAGGGGGATATTTTTACAGGGGGAAAAGAAAAAAAATACAGAATATCAAAAGGTTGTCCAAATGTGCTTTTTGGATTATCTGTAGACTTGATTTCTGTATGTTGTATCATCTCCCACTTAATGCAGTATCATTCAGCCATATTATGTATTTCCAGATGTCCAGAAAAGAGAAAAATAAAGATCATGGCGGAAAGCAGTCTTGGCAAGCAGACAGCATGGCCAGGGGTCTCCTGTCCTGTGTTTCATTCTGACTGAGTCACAGTTCTGCTTGTGGCCTTGGGTTTGAAGGCATCCCCAAAGATCTGCCTTCACTGTGTGCTCAGAACCGAGGCTGACTTCCACTGTGACTTGGTCATCAGATTGCTGGTATCTAATAAAATACTTTATCACCATAAAAGAGGATGAATCATCAGTACATTTCCTCCCAAACCTAGAATCTTGCATAGAGGCTTTGGCCCCAAATACTCCATTTATCAGATCTTACAAGAGGGTGAGAATCATTGGGAAAGCCTTGGGCCATTTAATGAATTTACAGTGTGTTTGAGAGTAAGAGAAACAAAGAGGTTTTTATGAAAGTTGGCCAATTTGTAGCAGCAGTTCTGGTCAAAGTCCAGGAGACATCGACTAGTTGGCATACATACCGAGTATTCCTAAGTTTCAATATTCTCCATCAACAAGCAACAGGGTTCCTGCTGAACGTACAATACAACATAATTATCTTTTACTTTCTGTTTTTTCTCTGTATGCCTGTGCCATGTATCAGTCTTTCAAATATACTATTCTTCAAAAACTTGTGCTAGCCTATTCACATATCACTTTTTCAACATCCTATTAGAGCACTAATCACACTCTGATGTCATTGGCAAGTTTGCGTGTGTGTGTGTGTTGAGAGGGAACAGTTTATTTCATGTATCAGCAGAAAAGACTCTTATTTTGTTGACAGAATTTTAGACCTTTCGGTTAAATGTGGGGGCAGTTGCTCAGGGAAGGGACCTATTTTCTTCTGAAATGACAGGCCTAATAAAACCGGAAAAGTTATGATGAAGCGGGAGCTTATTATAGCCAAATACCCAATG
The DNA here is from genome assembly GCF_023065955.2 of Ursus arctos. Taxonomy (NCBI): domain Eukaryota; kingdom Metazoa; phylum Chordata; class Mammalia; order Carnivora; family Ursidae; genus Ursus; species Ursus arctos. Next base: position 59,902,056 of record NW_026622763.1, read on the forward strand.
GGCCCCAAAGAGAAGACTGACAGCTTTCCCTGGAGAGAGCCTGGGCTGAGAAAGGCAGCAAGCAGTTTTACTTGTGGAGATCATCTCCATGATGGCTAGAGATCTGGATATGCTGGAGGGTGAGAGAGTAAGGGAAGTGGAGTGAATGCAAAGTGTGCATAGTCATGCCTCTGCTTTATGATTTTTTTTTTAAAGATTTTATTTATTTATTTGACAGAGAGTGAGACAGCCAGCGAGAGACGTAACACAATCAGGGGGAGTGGGAGAGGAAGAAGCAGGCTCCCAGCGGAGCAGGGAGCCTGATGCGGGGCTCGATCCCAGGACTCCGGGATCACGCCCTGAGCTGAAGGCAGAGGCTTAACGACTGAGCCACCCAGGCACCCCTGCATTATGATTCTTTACTTGGCTTTGTGTTATTTGAACGGGAAAGGAAAATTTGGAAGAGTAGGAAAAATAATGTGATACCTATCTCAGTTGGCTGGAGCCACCATAACAAACAAGATGGCTTAGAATGAAAGAAACTTATTGTCTCACAGTTGTGGAGGCTAGAAGGCTGAAATCAAGGTGTCAACGGAGCCATCTCCCTCTGAAGGCCCTAGGGAAGGATCTGTACTAGCTTCTGGTAGTTTCTTGGATTATGGTAGTATAACTCCAAGCTTCACATGCTGTTCCATTGTCTGTGTGTCCAAATTTCCCCTTTTTATAAGGGCACCAGTAATATCGGATTAGGGGCCCACCCTATTCCAGACGACTGCATTTTAACTATTTAATCTGCAACAACCCTATTTCCAAATAAGGTTACATTCTAGGTACTAGGGAATAGGATTCCAACATATGAATTGGAAGGGGGCATAATTCAATTCATAACAATATGAAACTGTACACATGGACTTAAGACAATTGAAAAATGGCTGTTCTTATAGTTGATGGGTCTCTGTGCTAAGAGCCTGCCCTCTTTGATTTGTGATCTCCTGGCCCAGGACATGTTGAAATCATAACAATGGCATGGATTTGGACTGTGTTAATTGTAAATATTTTTAAAAAGTAAATTGCCTTTTTAGAAATAACTCGTTCATCAAAATGCTCATCTTCTTACTTCAATGTGTCTACCATTTTTTTCATGTACTTCCAAAATTCTTCCTGAATAATTCTCCATTGTGATTTTTCCTCTAATCTCACCAATCTTTGAGGAGGAGGGTTCAATAGAAGAGACTAGGTGTATGGTAATTTTATAATCAGTAAATGTACTTAGAATTTATTTATCTTATTTTTCTTTGATGCTTTAATCCTTGCCCAATCTCTGCATTTCTTAAAACTTGTGCAAAAATAATTTTAGTTGTTTGGTGTAAGAACATTTCAGAATTAATCCTGCATTGAGTTAGAGGTTCAAGAGCTCCTACCACATCTAACAGACTCCAAATCTCTGATTATATACAAGTTTTAATAGTACCAAGTTATTTTTATTCTGAAAAATGAATTCATCAAATGTTTCCCAAGTGAACATTCTTATTGTTAATTAACAATAGAATGTAACACACAACAAAGGAAAAGTAAGGGCTGGGCAAAAGGCAACTGTTACTTTTTTAAGAAAATAGAACTTGAATAGGAAGTGGATATGCTTTTTATTTTTTTAAACCTCAAAAGAAACCCAGAATTCTACATTTTTACCTCACTGACAAAAAGAATCTGAGAACCTTGATATTCTCCAGATCACAGAACAGATGCAGTGATAATTCTGAGTCTTAGACATTTGGCATAGTTGAGGTTGTAGGACAAGGTATTCTGGCAGGAGAAAGAAGACCCTAATTAGCAAAGTATCCTTGTTAACCTTTAAAGTACTGTCCTTTGTATCCTATGAGATTTTTTTAATAGATGCACATCATTTGTTTACATCATTTCAGTTCTATGACTTAATGTATTTCCAACACTGGCTTCAAAGCCTTACTTATTTACCCTGCAAATGAGCCTCGTGGAGAAGGAACATAGCGACATTGTGGAAAGTAATTTGTTCTCTGAAAATCGCTTCTGTCTCCTTTTTCATAAGAAACAACTTCGTTTCTAAGGTTTCTCTTTCCATAACATACATTAAAGTATTGCCCATCAATGCTACATTTCCCTTTGGAGGTTCTGAATATGGATGGCTGTATGAAATAAGATGGTATCTGACAATGTGGCCTAGACCTCCTCTTTCCTGGGTTTTACCCAGTTGAGAGGCTAAGGATCAAACAAAGGGAAGAGAGAAATGAGGTACAATAGGGTCTGGAGAGGGCATATGATGTCTGGTCTGACCCTAGCTGCCCAAAGCTTGGAGGGACCTTAGGTGACCTGCTCCATTTGAGGTCCAAGGGGTCATTGGCATTGACCTGCTTTTAGATACAGACTTCAAGGATGGAGAGCGGAGAGCCTGAATTTTGCCAGAGCACTTGCCCAGGGTGTTCCCTTTACATTTTGAGAATGAGATAACTGGAGCACCAAGTCAACTTGAATCCTGTGTGTCAGAGGGAAAGCAAGGATTTGGTAGCTCCTAGGAGTTTCACTATTACACCAGGAGGGCTGCCAAGTACTGTGCCCTCACATTTGGTAATAGTCTGAGTACTCTTTCCTTGTGGTGCCAGTTTGCCCAAGAAAGGCCAGAGTTGTAGGCCACCAGAAAACAGTTTGCCAAATATACTAATTTCCTTTCAGCTATTTGTTCTCTTGGAACCCAGAATTTCTGAAATCACTAAAATGTCACAGTCTGGAAACTATTATACACATTTCTGTTTTTGTTTTTCTTTACATTGCAGGAATAAGAAAGCACATACATTTGGAGAGTTTTACCTCAATAGCATTTGCTGCTTAGATCCCATATGTTGTAATAGCAAAAAATCCAGACAGAAGAAAAGATCAAGAAAGAGAACAACCTATATTATTAGGTATTAGCCTTTACTGAGTTAAACACTGTGTGTGTATTCTTTCAGTTTGCCCTTACAACAGCCTGAGGAGGTAATTTTGAGAAGTTTAGGTATCTGCCAGGTCACAATTCTTTAGCAATAGAATGGGATTCAAACCTAGAACTGTCTGATTACAGAGTCCAGTTCATAACAAGTCTCCTATATTGACTGCCAAGCTTTGCCTCCCCTGTTCAGTTTGGGACAGAGATAGAAGCATGGGAGGAAAATGAATTGTTACAAATCAGCAACACTAAAAAGTGATTAGAATGTGTATCCTGCTACTTTGGCTGTAAATTGCTATTTTCTAAGTCCTAGGTGACAGCTCACTACCGTGGTTGATGTGTACGTAATTACTAACATTGCTAAATCAAGCCAGGAGAATTTTCTTTTGATGAATCAAAGTGTCGAGAGAAAGACCTTAGGCTGGCTTCTGGCTCACGATTCACCTTGAAATATATAACCTTAATCCTTTGGTCAATTTCCTTAATGTGTATTTCCCATCTGAAGGCCCCCAGGGCTCTTATACAGAATAGACTAGTTGATTAACATCTGCCCACTGGATGTAAGTCTGGTGCTTATACCCCACCCTAAAGTATCCACAACTAATTTTCTACCCTGAAATCTGAGATCATGAAGACATGAGTTGTACTGAACTCAGGCAGTGAACTCTGACCCAATATGGATATAGGAACAAAAACAAATCCACAATTTGGGAACCAAATGCTGATTGACGACTATATCACAAGTGGGAAATACAACTTGGGTACCCTGAGATTGGACCTCTGTATTTCCTTAAGAGTAATTTTTGAAGATTTATTATTATTATTATTATTTATTTTTTTAAAGAGGGAGAGAGGGGGGGAAAGGAGGAGACAGAGGGAAAGGGAGAGAGAGTCTTAAGCAGGCTCCATACCCAGTGCAGAGCCTGATGTGGGGCTTGACCTCACGACCCTGAGATCATGACCTGAACTGAAATCAAGAGTCAGACGCTAAACTGACTGAGCCACCCAAGTGACCCACAAGTAATTTTCATATGTGCTTTTCAGCAGTGCTTTTCATCTTTCATTAAATAGTAATATAAGTATATTTTTAATAGAGGATAAATAAAAGAAAAATATGAACCGCATTCCATGACCCAAAGACAAACACTGCAACAGGTCTCATTATCTAATCTTTTTCTAGCTTTATAAGAGAGAGGTACGTGTGTGTATTTCACATAACAAAATATTAACATTTATGCCTTTAATATATGGTGAATAAATTAGAAATAACATTCAGTTAAATTCTGAGAGTTATTTTTAGGAGGAATTTTTTGATGAACAATTATAGTGTTTTTCCCATAATGAGATATACATTTCATAATAAAATTATTAACTTTGAATCCAAGTGCCATCATAAGAATAATTTGGCACCAATTCCATATTATTGAAAGAATATTGATGTGGTCAGTTTAGTCAGGTGTGGTTTGTTCTTTAGCGTTTCTCTGATGTGGTATTTTGCCTGGTGATGGTAATAACAATACTAGCTGCTGACATTTATTGAGTGCTTAGTTTTGTTAGGAAAAAGTTCTAATTGCTCTTCCTTTTTTTTTTTTAAGATTTTATTTATTTATTTGACAGACAGAGAGAGAGAGAGAGCCAGCGAGAGAGGGAACACAAGCAGGGGGAGTGGGAGAGGAAGAAGCAGGCTCCCGGCAGAGGAGCCTGATGCGGGGCTCGATCCCAGAACACCAGGATCACGCCCTGAGCCAAAGGCAGACGCTTAACGACTGAGCCACCCAGGCGCCCCTAATTGCTCTTCCTTTATTAACTCATTTAACACTCAAAAGAATAGTACAATTCTCTGTATGTTACACAGGAAGAAATTAGAGTAGTTTTCCCTCCAACAGTTAATAACTAATGGAACCAGGATATAGACTCAGCCAGCTGGGTCCAATGCATTTCAGTTTTACTATTAGCCTCAAAGAAGGTAATCTCCCATTCCTATTATACCATGACTTCCCTTTTTGAATTTCTCATTTTAATTCATCATTAGTCAACTAGAGTATATTTCCAAGCAATCTTTTTCAATAAGTATATGATTGGTATATATTTACAAGTCTACATGTTAGATTTAATATATTTTTGACTCCAAGTTAATAGGAAATGTCACTCAAACTGACTTAAACCAGTAGTCTCAAACTTTAGCCTGCATTGGAAATCACCTGAGGGGCTTCTTAAAACACAGATTGTTGAGCCCCACTCCAAGTTTCTGATTCCAGGGGTCTGACATGGGGCTCTAGAATTTGCATTTCTAATAAGTTCCCAGGTGAGGTTGCTGCTTCTGGGCTGGGACCATACTTTGAGAAAATTCACTGACTATAGAAGTCAAGATTCAGGTCTTAGGTTGGCTTAACCCAATTTCTCCAGCTCTATTTCTCTGCATCTTTCTTAGGTGTTGTCTCCTCTGTGTCTCTACCTAATCTTCAAACAGTAGCAAGATGCCGGTAGCCATTTTAATCCTTTAAACTGTGTGTAAAAAATATCCAAGAAAAAAGAACTCCATTCTTTCAGCATTTTTTGTAAGAACAAGGAAATTCCTTTACCAAAGCCTACAGAAAATTTCACTGGGTCTTGACCTAAATTAGATCACCTCTTTATTTTTGAACAAATTCTACTGCGGAGGGAGCAGTGTTTGCTGATTGGCTTAGGTCTGTGTTCCTGAACCAATCACAGTCAAGAAGAATGGCCTGCCTCTAAGATCATTCAAGAATGACCCTGGAACAGCAAGAACTGTGGTCTCTAGATTGAGGAAGAGAACTTTGCTATTTTGCCTTCTTTTCTATTGTTTTGGTTCAAAGCACATAAAAAAAAAGACAAAGAAAAGTTTTCTTTCAAGAAAAATCTTTAGAGGGGCGCCTGGGTGGCACAGCGGTTAAGCGTCTGCCTTCGGCTCAGGGCGTGATCCCGGCGTTATGGGATCGAGCCCCACATCAGGCTCCTCCGCTATGAGCCTACTTCTTCCTCTCCCACTCCCTCTGCTTGTGTTCCCTCTCTTGCTGGCTGTCTCTATCTCTGTCGAATAAATAAATAAAATCTTAAAAAAAAAGAAAAAAAGAAAAATCTTTAGAATTTATCTTTGGAAAACTGTAGACTATAAAATTTTGCCTTCCCAGGTCAACCTTAAACCTAATATTTTAAGTTTATATATTAATAACAATATAACAATATCTACAATTAAATAACAAGAATATATATTTCTAAACACCGCCTTTAACACATGATACTGAATGAGATTTTTCCCTAAATAAAATAGGTAGCTATCTATATCCAAAGACTCACTGTAGTTATGAAGAGGGAGTCATTAATCTATAGGGTATGTGAGATAGGCCAAAAACTGTATTTCACATGCATTATCTAATTTTATCTGCTTGGCAACCCTAATACTTAGGTAACATTAATATCTATGCTTTTTAGATAAGGATTATACAGTATTTATACTACAGTATTATAGAATAATACATATTGTCTACTCTAATTTAAATGAATATAATGATGTATTTTTCTTGATAACTATATAATACATATTACTCATTTGTTTTAAAAATTACCTCTCTGAAGTACATATCAAAAGCAATAACTAAAGTTAAGAGAGATATGCTGATGTATGTGGTTGTTTTCATATCAAATTTGTTTAATTAAATTTAATTGCATATTTAAGTGTTTATTATGCATAAGACATCATGTATAAAAAATACACATAGTATATCTATGAGAGAGAGAGGGAGGGAGGGAGAAGAGATAATATCCATAAAGCTCTTAATATAATGCTTGGCTCGTGCTCATATTAAATACCCTCATAATAATGTTAGCCGTTATTGGTATTTTTATTTAATTCAATGTAACAGATATTTATTAGGAACTATAAGCTGTGAAGTACTGTTCAAGGAAATGAGTACATATTCATAAAGACAAGCATTAAACACCATATATTAAACACCAGCCCCTTTAGCATAGGCTGTTCTTAATATACTCATTACAGAGGCAATTTCTCAAGCAAATTAGTCGTGTAACTTGTTTCTTGATAACAGCACAGGGAGTTAAGACTGCCAAAATCAACAATGTATTTCAAAGGCTTCCAGGTTCTCTGTAACAAAGGCTGAGTAAGCCATGACTCATAATCAGGAAACTTCTATTTGAGGGCCTTATTATCTTTCTTCATATCTGGGGTGTGGGAAAGACTGGTAGCAGTGGGCAGCACACAGGGGAGGAGTTCCGTTCTGTTTCCAGCGCCACAAAATGAGTGAGAAGCTGTGTAGTGAAAGTTCTCCTGTATAGTTTTTTCTTATTCAAGGGAGCCCCCAGGATGTGTATACAGTGGTCTGAAAACATATTCAGGACAATGGAGCTGTGCTAGAATTTCTAAACTATTCAAGTCTGTGGTTAAGTCAGTCACACTCATTATCTAGAAATAAACAAGACTGTCTTGCATCTAGTCACTTTGGAGTGCTTGCTGCTTCTGTCTGTGTGTTTTATTTATTTATGGGGTAAGGACGGAGTGTGTTTTTAAGGCTCAACTTTGAACCTGCACATAATGTAAATAAAAAAGAAGGGTTTTCCAACTGCCCAGAAAGGGTTTAAATTGTGACTGTCATGTACTTGTTGTGTGGCCTAGGGCAATGCTTTAATATTTCTACACCATAAATTTCCTGTCTTTTAAAAGTGTGATATTGTCTACCTACTGATTTTATTGTAAAAAATAAGTTAGATTGCAAGTGAAAAAGAGACTCATCACAGCTGGCACATAGTAGTCTCTCAGAAAGAAAGAAAGGAAGAAAGAAAGAGAAAGAAAGAAAGAAAGAAAGAAAGAAAGAAAGAAAGAAAGAAAGAAAGAAAGAAAATAAACGAACCTATTTAGTTGGTGTTATGCTAACTGTACATTATATTTAAGATAATCATATAATATACTTTATACCCCAAGGACATTTTTTCAGAGCGAAGGGGTCACTATTACTAATTAGCTCAGTATAGCCAGCCAAACGAACACTATCCTGAGCAAGTCTGGAGGTATGCTCACTCTAATTATAATCATTTTGCTTTGTTGATAGGGTAAAGGGAGGAGTCAGAACTCCTTATCTCCTGATAAAACTTCGCAATCATTTACGTATTTTATTGTTGTTGGCACGAAAGGCCCAAGGTTCCTCTCAGACACTTCGCAGTTACTTATCATTGGTTCACAAAAACAACATAGTTTGTGGTAAGTGGCATAGAAATAAAAAGAAAGCGTATGACCCAGTTTTCTCCTTCCCTTATTTTACTTACTTTCCTCAGCTGAAGAAAACCTAGATCTACTTCTTGCCCAAGGAGCCACTGAAATGCTTAGGACCCCCAAGAATAGCATCCACCCACCACAACACCAAAATATCCCTGGAATTGGTGGGTTAAGAGTAGAAAGGAGACCTTTAATAAATTTTGCTTTGGAATCCTATAACTTAAATTTGTCATGATCTGGAAAGCATCTCCTCCCTTCTGTCTCTATTTAATCCAAAATATATTTGATGATATACTTGATGGCATTCAAGACACTGACTAAATTTGATGGCAAGGGAATATGGTTATACATCCTGCTTTAATTTCCTATTTGATGGGAAACAAATAATCTTGTTATTCACCTAAGGAAAGACTTCTTAAACTGAGGATAAAAAGAACTGTGACAATTTTAAATACTTTTACATTTTATAACATTTCAATTCTTAAACATAGAAGACATAGAGTGTGTAAAGTACATGCATGAAAAATCTGACAATGCCTATTTTTTTATTTTGAAGACTGATTCTGAACTATCTTAACTTAGCTGTTAAATCTTGACTTTTCTAATAAACCAAGGCCAGGTAATTTGAGCCCTGATCCAAAGAACTGTCTAGGCTCTACCATCTACATATTGGGAAAGAGGTATAGAAGAAGTTAATACCAGACCTTCAATGTCAATAGGCTGAGTGCTGCTTCATGGACACCTGGCAAATTTCCTGTTCACAAAAGTGCACCTGGGAAGATCTTTTATTTGTTCATTCATTCATAGGAATTTATTGTGTTCCTAGTAAGTTCCATGTTCAAGTCCAGATGCTTGGAGATTCAAGCATGGTCACTGTTCATTACTATAAAATGAAACCCAGTATTAATGATAAAGGGAAGCTCAAGGCACTGTAGGAAACTATCGTGTTCTGGGGAACAGAGAAGGGTCTCTGAGTATGTGATTTGTTAACCTGAGTAGGGTAAGTATGAATAATCATTTTTTTTTTTTTAAAGATTTTTTATTTATTTATTCAACAGAGATAGAGACAGCCAGCGAGAGAGGGAACACAAGCAGGGGGAGTGGGAGAGGAAGAAGCAGGCTCATAGAGGAGGAGCCTGACGTGGGGCTCGAACCCGGAACGCCGGGATCACGCCCTGAGCCGAAGGCAGACGCTTTAACCGCTGTGCCACCCAGGCGCCCCGAATAATCATTTTATAATGGAAATGATGTCCAATGCAGGAGGGACAATCTGTGAGAGATGGGAAGAGAGAGCTTGGTGTAAGGATCTAATAATAGACTATTATGTCTAGAAAAAAGACACTCAGTCAATATGCTGGAGAGGTGAGGGGAGGCCAAATTATGGAGGCTTTATATATTAAATTAGGAATTCAAACTTTATCTAGTAGGTAGTTGGGAAGCCATTGAGAGGTTTTATGCAGAAGGCTAACATGATCAGATATACATTTTATATAGGTAATTAAGGCTGCGAGAGACCAATTAGAGAAGTATACAATGGTCAAGATCAAAATTAATAGCATTTTCTACAAAGATGCTGTTGGTGGAAATGGAGAAATTTAGGAAGGAGTATTAACAGGATTTGGTGATCAACTGGATATGGGCAGCAAACTAAAAGACGCCTAAGTTTTGGCTTAGAAACCTGAAAGGATAGTGATGCCCTTAAATGTATGTATAGGGAATACATAAGGAGAAGTGGGTTGCAGGGTAGTGATAGTGCATTCCATTTTGGACAAGTTGAGTCTGAAATATCCTTGATATATTCAAGTAGAGATGTCAAACACAAAGTTGATTGTGTAGGTCAGGAGCTCAGAGAGCACATTGAACCATATTTAGAGATTTGGGGTTCATTAGCATACAAATGGCCTTTGAAGCTCTTAGAGTAGATGAGACACCCTGGAGAAAGTGGGTAGAATGAAAGAAGAGGAGGCTCAAAAAGAGACTCCTTTCATTATACCAACTTGTAAAAGAGGAGGAGGGCTGCTCTTACATTTCTCTGGCAAGAAAATGAGGTTTCAAAAGGCTCCAGGAAACAGGCAGCATATGACCCACAAGTGATGATAAGATAAAGTATCTGATATTATGTTCTGGGTTAGAGTGTCAGTCCATATCTAAATATAGTTTTAAAGCCAGATTCCAACTCAAGAAAACATCTCTTGAGCTCCTCTGGATGTGAAGAAGACTCACAGCCTGACTATCTCACTAATGTTATTACAGTTTCTTTGCTTTTCCTTCCCTTCTTTGGTAATGATCTATCCAGGACATGCTTCCCTGGTAACATGCCAGGCATGAGCAGCTTGAAGACTGCCCTCATTTTATCCTTAGATAATATTCTCACTCATATTATAGAAAAAGGAAGTTTTATGATAGGGGTAGTTGGAAAATAAAGTATCTGCTTACTCTAGCCATGAACTATAATTAGAAAGGCCTGAAATACCATAAGTAGTAATTCAACACTCATTTTTCTTTAGAATCTCATAAAACTTAATTAAGGAATGCAAAGGTCCTGATAAAAATTTTAAAATGTACACTGACAATGAAACAGATGCTCTTATTTTCCTCTCTGTGTTTCTAGTCTGCATCACATCCACTTACACATGCAATCCCTCTTCACTGTAAGACGCAAATCTTAGAATCATAGCATATTAAATTTGAAAGGAACCCCAAGAGAGTCACTCACTCAGCCCTCTCTGCCCTGGCCCCATGCCCACTTACAGATGAGGAAGTTGAGGTACAGCGACAATGGCACCTTGAACTTACATTTACATGTTGCTATATATTTAAATAATAATGTTGACATTCAAGAGAATATTAGTGGTTACACTGGTGAAGATCCCAGGCTCTTGGAATCAGTTGACTGGACCTGACAATCACACAAGCCTTGGGCAAATTACTTAGCCTCTCAGATCTTTTGTTTCTGCATCTGTGAAATCAGTTTTTATAGTATCTACTCACAGGTATTGGTAGACAACTCTCCATAGGTTTCTTGAGAGCCTGCCTATCTTTTGAGCAGACACACCGACTACTTTTGTTATGGACTACCATTTCAAAAATGTTTGTACAGACGACAGCCTTGAATGTTATAGTGTCTGCTTCAGGGCAAAGAGCTAGTTTGCTTACTATCCAGCAAAATAAAGATGTCTCCTTCTGCAGGTATGCTTCCTTCCCAATATAAAAGATTTGGGTTCCCTTATTTCAGGATTCTTCTCCTGCACTATGACCCTCTATGTGTGTAGGCATTGCATGGACCTCAGAGAACTGATACAAATGCTGATATTCTGGCTATTAATATTTATGTGGGTAATAAAGACCTTCATCTGTGACTCAGGCGTCTCACATCTTCTGCCAACATCCATGTAATCGTGGCAGGCTAACATATTAGCTTCCAAGTAGAATAAAATCTCAGACCCTTCACAGTTCTTGACAATAGATTTCTGTAAGAACTGAGTAAAGCAAATAAACATAAAGAGCCTAGAAGAGTATCTGGCACATAAAGACTAAAGACTGAATAAAGTTTGGTTGTTGATGTCATTATATAGTTATATATGCCAATGCACATGATTTATTCATGGGCAAAACCAAGACTAGATTCCAGAGCTAGTCTCAGTCTAGGGGCACCTGGGTGGCTCAGTTGGTTAAGTGTTTGATTCTTGAACGCAGCTCAGGTCTTGATCTCAGGATTGTGAGTTCAAGCCCCGTGTTGGGCTCCAACTGGGCATGGAGCACACGTGAGAACAAAATCAAAAACAAAAAAACTCAGTCTAATGTTCTTTTTCTTCATTCTACCAGCCCCTTCCACCCCAACATTATATTTTCTGCATATTTAACTTATAATTAATGTTGAAAATAATGTGGTTTAAGAGGAAGAATTAAGAATTTTATACCAACTTATTTGGTGAACATGTTAAAATGAGTACAAAAGAAACAGTAGATCTGGTGATCAAAGACATCAGAGGATTAAAGTATTATGTTAAGAGAAAAATGGCCAAAACCATGGTAAGCTCTGATCCATATAAAAAACTAATTTGCCCAGAAATACATATAAGCAAAATACTATAAAGCTTGAAAATTCCCTAATGACAATCAACATTTTAATATGCATATTTTTATCTATGAAAATCCACTACTGCTTTTTCTTAAAGTCTCAAAGTAAATTTCTAAAATGTATATGTCATAGACAGAATCTCTGAAAGTAATGGCTCCCTAGTACTAATTGCTGGATTTTGAAATTTTCCCTAAGACATTTTCTATAAGTCATGGCTTAAGATTTTGTACCTGTATTACCACTGGAATAAAAAATACTATTAATCAAATACTTGCTTTATAGCTGATCCATACTTAGTATTTTACATGTTTTCTTTTATTGAATCCTTACAACAATCCTATGGGATAGAAACTATTAGTAACTTAATTTACTGATGGGAAAATCATTCATAGAAAAGTAATTTGCCCCAAATTATGCAGCTAGTAAGATCTAATGGACCATAGTGAACTAAAGTCTGATGACTAGTGATCCTTTTCATGAAATCCTGATTATACTGCCATAAACCTTTAGTTGAGTTTACCAAGGAAATGCATATGGTGAGATCAAATGTTAAAATTAAGAAACTAGACTTTTCACAAAACCATAAAGGCAAGTCAATAGGCCAATAATTGCAAATCACAATTCAGTCCTACCCCTTCCGTAAGCTATTCACAAACAGTCTGGATTCGAACTCTATTCTCTTGGATGGAATGTAAAAATTTTTAAGAAATATGCTTATCTAATTCAATATTAAAAGAAATAAATTTTTAAAAATCAATCAGTCTTCTTCTAGAGACCCTTAAAGATTGTACTTTCACTGTAAATACAAACATTATGAGAAGAGAATCAACTTTTACAATTTATTTCCCTCACGCTAACTCTCCCTGCTTTGCTGCTCACACACCTGACATCATGCTTTCGATCATGAGGTTAAGATCAATTTGTAGTGTGACTAATGTTTGAGATACAATGTTTCTAAAAAATTCAAGTTTTTGCCATTATTGTCAACTCATCTCTAGTTATTTCTCTTTTTGATTTGCTTAGTTCATCAGCTCTTTAAAAACACTGGGGCTTTTTCCCCCCTATGTCTCCTATGCTATTTTCAGAGTTCTGTTTTCTATCTTTAAGTCTGTCAAACACAGTAGCTCCATTTTTTTAAAAACAACATTTCACCTGTTCTTTTTCTTTTCTACAGCGCACTTTATACTTTTGAAAATCAGCATGACCTTTTTCATTCATGATCAACATTTGCTACAACAGCTTCCCCTGAAGCCAAAAGGAAATAACCAGAACAAGCAACATGCTGAATGATCAGGATGTGGGGACTAAACCTATCCTGATGCCCAGTTGGAGTACTTGGCCACCTACTCTATGTAATTTTAGGGATTTCAAAACCCCACATGTCTCCAGGTTTTTGAATACTGATTTGTCATGATCCTTGTTCATCATCAGTTTAAAGAGGCAGGGCCTTATCTTTAGTTGGCTGCTGGTAAAAAACCATAATCATAAATAATTATTGTTAGAAAAACTACATATCAACCTGGGGACTGAAGACAAGGTATTTCACCCTGCAGCAAGGAAACAGGAGTAAGGAAAGAACATCTCAGAGGTGAGATCTCTATAGTGGCAGAACATAAGAGGGCATCATGCTAGAGAGGTCTGGATCTCTGCAGGATATGGGAAACTTGGAAGACATTTGTCTCCCTGTGTGTCCAACAATAGGGCAAGCCCTGAGGAGATGATAAAATGGTAAGACATGGGCTCTGCCTTTAAAGAATTTCCCATCTAGCTATGGAGATCAAGCCCACACAACCCAGGTAGAGCACTGTACATAATTATTATGTTGTATGGGCAAGACTATTAAGAGTTCAAAAACATTGAATACATTAGGATTACTAACAGCATTCTCTAAACACAATAATGAATGAAAAAGAAGGAGGAGAATGGTCAAAGAAGGAGATAGCAGTGGGTCAGCAGCATACTCCACTGATAGAGGTGTTGTGTGCAAGCAGTTACCAAAAGTTGAGGAAAAATATTTTTTAGCACATGTGGCTTTAAGATGGGGCATCTTAGAATGGGAGACTTGGAGTCCGTGTGAGGCCATGTTTCATCTGAAACCCTGGAATTCAATTTTTATTTATATGTATTTAAAAAAAAACCAAATGGAATTTGCTTGTTACTCTCCTAATCCATGATGTTTGGCTCCATTGAGTTATAGCAAGTAGAACCTAAAAGCATCTATTAAGTGCCATTGTTGGCATGGTACTGAGGACTGAATTAATAGAACTCCATAAACCCTGTTCTTGCGCTATAGATCACTATTAATATTGTAACCTAAGGAAATATTGATAGTAGAAATATCATTAGCACATTCTTTGTAAGATGACAGAAAAGGAGTGGCCTATGCCGAAACACCTGTGTTCTCAGTGACTTTTTCTTTGTTCCTCACCCTTCTTTTCTCTAACTTCCTGAACGAATCTTGGCAGAAAGTTTAGTGAGTCAAATCTAAGAGGTGGTAAAAGAGTGGCATATAAGGATGTGGGAAATCTTGAGTTTGGCTTTTTGGAATCCTGAAGAGATAGTGCTTTAAGGAGTAAAAGCCAACCCTATTCTTCAAAACGTTTCACAGATAACTGCCAATGGCATTTATGTTACAATAGGACCTGAGTTTTCATTGTGAAATAATTCATTAGAAGCAATGTTTCAAAAGAATAAGAACTCAAGGATTTAGAGAACTTAGACCCATTCCCAATACATCAAACAGTTTAATTTTTCTCTTGGAGAAGTCATTACCAACATTGTCATTAGAGAAATCTACCCATACTCAATTAAAAACAAAATTAGCCTGAAAATATGGAGTGAAAAGTATAAGAACCAAACCCAGCTTTTCCCAATTTTGGCTTTTATTTTTCGGTTAGATGTAGAATTTTGGAAAATGTCTGGATTCAGTGCAATGAAGAATCATCCGGTGTAATGAAGTGTACAACAAGAACAAACTTGACTTGGAAATAAATTACTGGCTGATAGGGAGTCATCTACAATTTTAACTTTGGAGGTAAATGAGGCATGATGCTATCGCTCATTCTATTTGTTATCTGGGATTTTTCCTTAGTGAAAACATGTTGAATAAGATTTTTTTTTATTATGAACACTTTGATATTATTAGCATAATTTGCTGGGACCTGGAGTTTTTTGAAAACAAATATCCTTTTACCAGTTCTTACTTTGACTATATATTCATTTAATGCTTAATTGAGAAACTGAGATCTTGTTCATGATTGTTCTTCAGGATATTTTGAAGAAAACATTGTCATGTGAATCCATGAAAGGTATCAACATAGTGAATACCTTGGGGATTTTATGAATACTTACATTTTGTGAAAATGCAAGCCTGCTTTAAATTAAATTTTTCCATTTTTTTTCTTAGGTAGATATTTCTGTATTGAAAAGTATAAGACTACAAAAATCAGAGCAACATATCAAGGGAGAAGGATGTCTAAATGTTAAAGTGTAGGAAGAGATTCAGTAGATGTTTTCTCTAGATATAAAGAGATGATGTGCTAGACAGTTCCTGGAACATGAGTAGAGCTTTGATGTATTGTTTTTGGTTGATTGATATACCAAGGACACGGCTGCCCTTCACAGTCAGAAGTGAACATAAGATGTGAAAAGTAAATAAAGTCTGAAAGAGCACTTGTGCTAGAGTATTTAATATTCTTTCTCTGTCAGCACCACTCCCTGCCCCAGCCTGATTTATAAATGCCTATAGTATGGTGAAGCATCAGGAGGAGGAAATAATGGGACATCTGGAGATGGGAAAAGAGAAAAGAAAGAGGAGATCTGAAAAGGGGGTGGGGCTTAGAGTTAGAAGCAAAAGTGAGCTTTGTCAGTTAACTACTTGGGTAAAGTGGTATAATTTGTGGGATCAAAAAAAAAAAAGATATCAGAAAAGTAGAATTGGAATACAGGGCTGTGGATCTAAATTGTACACACCATTGCCTTCTCTAATATCAGCTCTGTGTTCCCAGTTTATGGGTAGGAACAGGGTCCTGAGGGCATCCAATCATTACTCACAGTGGGGTAGTTGGAAGTCTGAGGATGTGAAGCAGTGACTCTAGATACTGTGTAGCTCTAAACTCTTTGCTCACTTTATTTTTATGATCCCTGGAAGAATGGAGATGGGGCCACTTCTGTGGTAAGGTTAGCTGTTCTGGGATAACTGGGGATTGATAATTATTGTTATAAACTATCGATAAAGCCTAATAAAGAATGTCTTTGGGCAGAGCTTTTGGAAAACCAGCTTCTAATGCCAGCCTCATAACTAATGGGATATGTGAAATATTAGATAACAGCCTGCGTATATCTCAGTAGACTCTTTTAATAAATCAATCTCTACTGATGCCCTGCTGTTAAGATTAAATGACATCAGATATATGCAACACTTTGACAGAAACGAGGCACAAGATTTGTACTTGAGCTGTAGAATTTATTTTGTGCTTAGTATGGAAAAAGCCTCAGGCAAAGTAGCTATGTGTAAATTCTGAAGCATATACCATGAGAAAAGTACATCTTAAGGGTCTGTGTCTGTATTCATTTGCAGGAGGTGCAAGGGAGTGGGGAGAAGTGCAGGTAATGGGAAAGGGACCCAGTAAAATGACAGGGAAGAAGACCAAGGATTTTTCTTATGTGAGTCTCTTAAACATTATCTCAGGTTATACTTCTGTTTTCTACATTAAAACAAAATGGATCTTTAAGGGGACCTTTCTTCCTTATGACATAATTACTTACATCAATATCTCTTCTCCTTTATTTACTTACAAACTCCTTGAGGAAGTCATGTCTCATATTTTCTACCTATATGAGACACAGAACAGAGCATTGCACACACAGATATTCAAAAAACATCTGGTGAATGAATACTACCTCTTGATTTTCCAGCTGTTATATAGAGATGAAGCTCTGTTCACATGTTATTAATGATAGCTCTGGTGGCAGATAATAGAAGTTTGATAGGTGGTTCCAAGGGGCATGACTTGCTTTTTCAAAGAAGTGCTTTGAAAGGGAAATATTTTAATAATGGCCTAAAAATTCATCACTTTTATCTGGCCATTGGCCAGGTTTCTGTGAATTTTTTTTTTTAATCATTCACAAAGTATATGTTCCTCAAAAACAGAGCCTGGGTTTCATCATCTGCAGGACACAGAATGCCAGTTTTTAAAAGTGCTTTTGAAATATAGTTTGCTATGTAATTATAGATGTAAAAATTGTACTTCCTAGCTCAAAGAGAACTGTTGAAAGAAAAAGCAGATGCTTTGTTTGTCCAGAATGTCAGGGTCATTATTGTTATGGGATGCTTTTAAGAAACACTAATTTGTGGAAGAAAAGCATCCCAGAAGGCAAATTTGACAGTTGAAATTCTCGTGCCCAAATTGTTTCGAGGATCATAATTAATTGAAACAATGAAAGGCTGAATACAGCTTTGTTTCGCTTCTTCACAGAGTCAGTGAAGTGATTCTAAGTTAAATTTTCAAGATCTGAAAGATGAAAATATACTATGCTTTAGACAGAAAAACACAGGGTGATTGAGAGATTGTGAAATGCTGATGGGCATCCCAACAACATTCTAGTGTAGTTTCAACTGGCTCTAGACTCTTAGAATAAGCAAAATCCCTTCCCACACTGATAAACACATACTTGTATATAGCATTCCATTTTTGAAGCAGACTTAAATAGTATGTGAGTTTATTATTGTCTGGAAAGTGATGCCAATGAAAAACTGCCAATTTGGCCCTTTTAAAGAAATCAGAACCTAATCTTGTCTTAAAGTCAATAATTTTTGGTAAGTATAACAACTAATTTTAACAACTAAAACCAATTTGTGGGCAAACTTTACAAAATGGAATCTGTCATTTATACGGCAGAGGACTTTCAAGAACACAAATGCAGTTGTAGTTAAAATCAAGGAAAAACTGTTAAGCTTCAGGACCTCGATTGCTTTATACTACAAGTATAATTTATTTTTTAGGGTTTTTTTGGGGAGAGGGCATATTTTTAATTGTAATTTCTCTTATTATTAGTCCATGCCTTGCACCCCATTGCTGCATTTTCTTTGGGGACATTTAACTTTGGAGAGAAATTGAAAACTGAATTATTTTATGTGGATCAGGATGGAGGTAGGGAGAAAGTTAGTAGTAATAAAAATATTGTTGGTGGGAAACAAATAGGGTTAACAAGCCTGAATCTGAGAAATAACCCTGAGTATAGGCCTTGCTAACGTCCTGAACTATCTCCAGTAGTAGAAGGTGAGGAGGTCCTGACAAGCTGGAGGGTGAGCCCTGTGCAGGAGAATGTCTTGGTCTCACTCACAGAGCTTCTGTGCAAGAGGATTTCATAACTCAGAGTCTATTTTTCTGAAGAAAATTACCACTGATAGACATCTAGCAAAACAAAGGTGCTGAAATTTGTTAGTTCAGTGAAGGAGTAAGTGAATGAACACAGACCTTTCTTTCTCCTACAAGAGTTTAGTTCTTTCTACAGGACAGTTTTATACAGTTAATCCAGCTGTGCGATGTAATTTATTTGTATTTATTGACTTTCTGCATGCTATCTCATATAGTCTGGGAATTCATCTACTATGGATAACATTGGAAAGGGAAACTATTTCAACTTTTAAATAACTTATTTAAAAATAGGATTTTATAAATATTAATGATTGTAACAATTGTCATTTGAATACTAAGTTTTATATACACTACTAAGCCTTGTATATGTATTACCTTTTTTTGTACACACAAAGAACGAACCAGGTCGGTATTAGCATTCCCGTTTTATACAGGAAACAGAGGCTCAGAATGGTAAGTCATATGCTCAAATTGCACAACTAGTAAGGAGCAGTGCCAGGAATCAGACTCAGGGAGTCTGATTCCAAGGCACACATTTTTAACCTCTAAATTGCCTTATAAACACAATCAATGAATATTTCAAACTTTTTAAAGACTGAAACATGAATGTAGATCCCCCTGTGACTATATATAATATATACATCGAAATGTAATTTCCTGGGCATGTGGACATACACACAGCCAACCCCGGCCCCCTTTATGTATCCCATGTTTACTCACAAAAACACCATACTTAAAAACCAGAAAAATTGACAAACTCATGTAGAGAAATGGGAAGAAATATGAAAACTGCAATAAGTGGATTTCTAAAGGGCTTGCCACAGAAATAAACAAGTATTAAGAGAAAAAAAGAGGTTTGTACCTTATGGCTCACCTGTGAATAAAATTTACTTGGTTAAAAAAAGAGAGAGAGAGAGAGAGAGAAAAGGTTTGGCACTGAATATTTTAGAGTAGTTATATGTTGATAACAAGTAGTTTGGAGTTTACCAAAACTTCAAACATAACATCTATCCTTAAATATTAGCAAAATGAAATTATAAAAGATTTATTTTTCCCTTGATTTTTTTTTCTTTCCCGCTTCTCCCCCCTCCCTTGTCTCCTTCCTCCCCTTAATCCCTCAAATTATTTATTTAGTGCATTTGTATATGCCAGGCACTATTTTGGATGTTTATAATATATAAAAATCACTCTCCTCAAGGAGTTTATATTCCAGTGGGGGGCACAGATGATAAAAATAAGCCAACAAAGGAAAATAACTGTATCACTGTATCAGCTGTATCACTAGAAAGTGATAAATGCTATGGAAAAAAAGTAGGGCAGGATTGGTTCTCTAGGAATGACAGAGGCAGGCTACAGTTTAAAATAGGATGATCAAGAGAGTCCTCATTGAGAAGAGCATACTTAAGCAAAGAATTGAAAGAAGTGAAGGAGTTAACCATGTGGTTTTTGGAGGGAAGACTGTTCTAGACAGAGCACAGCTAGTGCATTGGCCCAAGGCAGAAGTGTGTCTGATATGCTTGAGGCAAGCAAGGAAGTTGTGTGGCTGAATGGAGTTAAGTAAGGGGGAGGGGCAGAGAACCAAGAATGACATCAGAGAGCTAATGGGGCCAAAACATATAAGGTCAAGTTAGCTTCATAAAGTCTTCCATGTTTACACTGAGAAAAATGAATAGCTAATGTAGGATTTGGAGTGACATGATCTGACATAGGATTTAAATTAATTGCTTTGGCTGCTGCTTTGAGAATAGACTAGTGGGCAAGAGTAGAAGCAAGGAAATCAATTAGGGGCTTTGCAATAATCTGAGTGAAGAAGAGTGATAGATCCTAAGTAGAACTGAGCAGGATTTGAATTCTGATTGCATCTTGTACTCTAAGCATCTAATGATATACATATTTCCCTCTAAGCACTGCTTTAGTGCTATCCCACAAATTGATGCACTGGGCCTTATTTTCATTTATTACAAAATATTTTCTAACTTCTCTTCTGATTTCCTCTTTTGACCCATGGGTTATTTAGAAGTAATTAGTTTTATTTGCTAATATTTAAGGACTTCATATGTATCTTTTTTGTTGCTGATTTCTAGTCTAATTCTGTTAAAGTCTGAAACACACTTTATATTATTTTAATTCATTTAAATGAATTAATGTATTAAGGATTGTTGTACGACCTAGAATATGGTCTATGTTTGTTTTTTTTAAAGATTTTTATTTATTTGACAGAGAGATAGAGAGAGAGCACAAGTAGGCAGAGTGGCAGGCAGAGGGAGAGGGAGAAGCAAGCTCTCTGCTGAGCAGGGAGCCCGATGTGGGGCTCAAACCCAGGACCCAGGGATCATGACCTGAGCCAAAGGCAGCTGCTTAACCGACTGAGCCACCCAGGCACCCCTAGAATATGGTCTCTCTTAATGAATGTTCCATTTGAACTTGAAAAAAATCTGTATTCTACAGTTGTTGAGTGGAGTGTTCTATAAATATTAATTAGCTCAACTTTTCAATAATGTTCAAGTGTTTTATATCCTTACTAATTTTTTATTTGTCTTATCAGTGAGTGAGAGGAGTACTGACATCTCCAACTGTAATTGTGAATTTCTCTTTTATTTCTATGTATTTTGAAACTCTGTTGTTAGATGCATACGCATGTAGGATTACAATGTTTTCTTGGAGAACTGACCTCTTTATCATTATGTAATGTCCCTCTTTGTCCCTGGTAATATTCCTTATTCTAAAGCCTACTTTGTCCATTATAATATAGATACTCTTTTTTTTTTTTTTGGTAAGTGTTTTCATGGCATATCTTTTTCCATTTGCACTTTTATCTAAATCCTACATTTAAAATGGTTTTCTTGTAGAAGCATATAGTTTTGTCTTGTTTTCTTGTCCAGTTTGACAATCTGAGCCTTTTAGTGTGTTTATACTATTTATATTTAATGATATTAGTCTGTGGTTAGGTCAAACTCTATCATCTTGCTAACTGTTCTCTAATGTTCTGTCTGTTCTTTGTTTCTTTTGTCCTCTTTTTCCCCCTACTTTTGAATTCATGGAGTATTTTTTAAAATTTTAGTTTACTTCTACTATAGGAGTATATGCCTTTTTATACAACTTTTAATGGTTGGTGTAGGTTTTTAAATATGCAATTTAATTAGTCATGATCTACCTTAAATAATGTATCACTTCGGATGAAGTATAAGAACCTTAAAGTACTATATACCCAATTCCTCCCTTCTATCTGCTGTTGTTTTCATACATTTTGTATTTACATCTGTGATAAATATATAATACATTACTATTTTTGCTTTAGACAGTTACCTTTGAAGAAATTAAAAGAAGAACAATTAATTTCACATTACCTTGCTTGATTCCACTTCCAATGCTCTTCATTTTGTGATGTAGATTCAAGTTTATGGTTGGTCTCATATTCCTTTTGCCTGAAGAACTTCCTAAATTCTGAATATATTTTAAATGTAGAGCCAAAGAAATTTCCAGGTGTATTTGATGTAGCCTTTGAGAGAAAGCAAAATCAAAGATGACCCCTAGAGTTTATAATAGAACTGCTGATAAATCACAATGAGAAGCAAATAATTAAATAGAAAAGAATACATTTAGGAAGGAAGAAATATTAGTGTAAAAAAAATAATCAACCCTAAAAGAAAAATATGACTTGATATACCAAATGTATTTTTGTTTTTCTGTTTGTTTGTTTTTAAAGATTTTATTATATAGAGAGAGAGTACAAGCTGGGGGAGGGGCAGAGGGACAAGCAGACTTCCCACTGAGCAGGGAGCCTGACGCAGGCTGATCCCAGGACCCTGAGATCATGACCTGAGCTGAAGGCAGATGCTTAACCAACAGAGCCACCCAGGCACCCCCAAATGTATTTTGTTATTACTTATCTGCCATGGATTTTTCTGCCCCTCAAAGTCCTGATTTCAAACACCAATAGAAGTCCCCAGGTTGGGCGCCTGGGTGGCACAGCGGTTAAGCGCCTGCCTTCGGCTCAGGGCGTGATCCCGGCGTTATGGGATCGAGCCCCACATCAGGCTCTTCTGCTATGAGCCTGCTTCTTCCTCTCCCACTCCCCCTACTTGTGTTCCCTCTCTTGCTGGCTGTCTCTATCTCTGTCAAATAAATAAATAAAATCTTAAAAAAAAAAAAAAAAAAAAAAAAGAAGTCCCCAGGTTGGCAGAGGGGGCAGAGATCTTGTGTGACTCCTATGTCTATATGTGCCTACCTCCTCTCATTAACCTGGATGCAAAACTCAGTCCCTTTATTGGTTTCAACAAGAAGTCTTTCCCTCACTTTCCTCTCATGTTCATCAGGTTCCCCCCCCCTTTTTTTAACTCCTTCATTTTTGTTCCCTTATGAAATTGCTCCCTGTGAATTCTGAATTCTTCTTATTTTACGTGGAGTTTAGCTATCTCCTACACTCAGCATTATATAAACAAAACCCCTTAAGGAGGTTATTGGAATAAAGAAGGCTTCAGGATCTCCCATTCCTAGCAACTTAGGTTTATGAATTTACCCCACTGTTGCAGGTTAAGTTCCCCAGGATTTGTATACAGGAGGTTTACTGGGAGTGCTCTTAGAATCGGTATCTGTGAAGGAGCAAGGGAAGACAAGACCAGGCAGAGGGAGAAGTTAAAATGAGATACAGTTGAAACAGTAACCTCAGTCAATGCCACAGAGATCTCTTAAGGCTGAGATGATCCTTCAAAGATGTCTCACATTGGGGAACATAGCCCACAACAATCAATCATTGGATAATAGCTGCAGCCAGGGACAGGTACATAGACTTGGACAAGGCAGCTTCCTTCAGATGAGGTCAGTTCTCAGAGTTGCATGCAACTATAAGTCATTAGCAAACACTACCAGCATCTGAGATCATGAAGCCTCGACTTTGAAGGGGAATCTGGGAAGTGTCCAAATGCATCCACTATAATCCATTCCAGTACCACTCAGTTCCACTTGCTTCATAGAGTATATTGCCTCTACAGGGGAACAACTCCAGGATTGTAATTGGTATCATTTTCTAGGAAAGCTTTATGAGGAGTTTAGTGGGACAAGTTACAATGTCCCCTGCAGCTCTTCTCTAGGATGCATCTCATATTTATAGTTTCCCTCATCTATTAACCCAACTACTAAATTCTGATCACCTTTGACTATCATATCAGCTGGTCTCCCTCACTTACGTGGTGGGATGATCCAGGCTCCCTTCAGAGTAGGAGGTCTGGGCTTCTAGTTGCTGTGACCTTCTCAGGATGTGGCTTCTGCACATGTCTATTTACCATAAAAATTGGTGTGGGGAATACCAGGAGCCCCCTTCCACCTACCCTTTCCCCAGCAGATGACCTGAGTGCCAAATGTATTTTTGTCTGTTCCTATTATTAACAACAACCCTATCTTCTCCTGATGATCAGAGACAATTACTCCTGCCAGAATGTGGATCTTTTTCTTTTTTTCTTTTTGCCTACTGGATTCCTGGCACAAAGAACCTAAAGTAATCATGTGGCAGTCATAGCTAAAGTCTAGTGGAGCTCCTGTAGAAGCATCCTCCCTCTGAGAATCACAACCGTGAGAACTACAGAACCTAGAGTTGTGGGGATAGGAACTATAGATTTCCCAAGTGGGTCACTGGGAGTGATAAGTAGAGTCCCTCCTCCTCGCAACCTGTGGTTGATGATTTAGGGAGTGCTCTTTATCCTGGAGAATGAAGATGTGCACCATATCCCTGTAGAGTATAATTTCCAAGTTGCCACCTTAGGTGTACCTTCAAAAAGCCATTCCATCACTCCATCAGACTGACAGAATCAAGTGATAGAATATGTGATAGGACCAGTGAATTTCATTGTCATGTGCCTATTGTCACATCTCATTTGCTGTAAAGTGCTTTGCTTGGTCCAATGCAATTTATATAGGATCACATGTTGGTAGATTAAACATTCTGTTTGCCCTTGAATAATGGTGCTGTCTATGAGCCTAGTGGGCAGGAAAGGCAATCATATAGAGAACTCTACTGGAAATAAATTTCTGCCTTCCAAGATGGAATGGACACAGTGTAATCAGCTTTGGCTAGTTGGTCCCCTCAAGGGACGGTGCTCTATTAGAGGGTCAGCACTAGTGTTACTGCTGTCAGTTTAGATAACTGGCAGCAGCAGTACTAGGTCCATCTTGGTGAGTGGTAATCCATGTTGTTGGGCCCATACACAGCCTACATCCCTGCCTCCATAGCTTCTCCTATATAAGCCCTTTGTACAACATTGGGGTGGCTTTTGACAAAGAGTGGCTATTGCCAACTGAATAAGTTACTCTATAAGATTGTTTGGGGCCCCTTCATTAGTAGAGTCTCTCTGGTCCACATGATTATGTGAATCAAAGTTATTTACACGCCGCACCCATGTTAACATGCCAATTCACATGTTTCTTCCCCAGACTTCTCTGTCTCATTCTTTTAACTTTTTTCAAGCCCCTGACCAACACATCAAATATTTGTCACTGCTAGTGAATCCATATATAATCTTATATCAATATACTTGTTTTTTGACACAAAATGGATGACAATGCACACCACCCAAAACTCTGCCAATGGGGAAGACTGCTGTCTTTCTAGGCCACGCCTGAGTGAGGCTGTTGTGCAAGTGTCCAAAGGCTCTATCAGTTGTCTACTCTTGTGTATCACACTACCCCAAAGCTAAGTGGTTTAAAACAACAGTGTATTGTTTCTTAAAGAGAGATGACAAACATGGCCAAGGATGAAGACAAATGGAAGTGAATGAAGATGAAAGTCATAAAATGAGGGTGTGAAGAATAGGGACTGTGATATCACTATCAACAAACAATAAAGGATGTGACAGGGACTGTGAGATAGACAATGAAGTAATAAACAAATATAGGAGATAAACTAGAAAAATTCTTTATGTTTTATACTAGACAGAGCCATGACTCCTTACCTCTGTCTTCAGGCCTCCCCCAACTTCAGACCCCATTTGCCCAGTAAACATTCTTTTAATGGCTACCCTTTGAAAGACCCTATCAGAAACCACTGTGAGAAAATGGTCCCCCATTTACTGCCTTCATGTTATTACTTCAGCCTGGAATTTTCCTCCCACTCCACCACACCCCAACCCTCCATGAAATACTTAATTACTTTTTATGATCCAACTCAAATTCTTTTTTGGATGTTAGTGGGGACTTAAACAAACAAACAAATTGAGCCTCAATGAAGAAACTCCTGTCAAGAATAGATTTTCCCTACCCCAAGCACACTGAATTCCCTAATCGCAGGGCCTATTTTACCTATTTTCATACTGCTGCACAAAGCACATAGTAGGTGCCGACACTTTGATGAATGAATGCCTTAGCACCTTATACTCAGGCCACACAGCCTTACGTTATATTTTGCAGTCATTTATCATTTCTACACATTAAAATCTCCTTGAAGGCAGGCACCAGATCATAATTTTGATTTTCACAGAATCTAGTAAAGTGTTTTGATATCAAGCTAGGACACAAATATTTAAATTGATTTGTTAAGGAAATTAGTACTAATCCAAGACACATGAGAAGAGAAGCTGACCTGTGATGTAATTACAAGAACAGCCTCACAGCCTCAGTGAATCCCATGAAGATCTCTGAAGGTGGAGTGGCCCTTAGATATGTCCTGACTCAAGGCCAGGGGGACAAGCCCTTGTGTCCTGCATTGCCCAGGCATTGGATGTGTGCTGTGTCACAGGAAGAGGGCATAACCTTGGGGGAGGCAGCTTCATTGAGCCAAGGACAATACCTGAAGGAGGACGCAGCTGTGAACCATCAGCATGCAGATTCCAGCCAACAAGGGCCATCTAAGTAGTGCATGGCAGCATCATATATGGCATCCCTGAGAGGGAAAAGGCAGCCTCTTGTTCACCTTCCATAAAGATCTTCTTATTGAGGTATGGGAAAGAAAACAAGACTGAATTTACTTGTAGCATCCAAGCCTCCAACTCCTTTGAGCCCAAACAACTTTTTCTCTTTGAGGATTTGAACTGGCACTCGGGGTATTTATTTCTGGCTCTGCCCTGTCACGGGTATACTGCGAAAGTTTCTCACACTCACCTCCACAATGCGAGTCACCTATGACAGTACTGCCACTGGCCCAGCCTAATGAAGCAGGGTCTCCCTGCATCAGCAGACATCTCTGTGGCATGTGGCTTTCTGGAGGCTATACAGCTGTCCCCAGCTGGCAGATTGTAGCATTAAAAAATACAGGCTTGAGGGGCGCCTGGGTGGCATAGCAGTTAAGCGTCTGCCTTCGGCTCAGGGCGTGATCCCGGAATTATGGGATCGAGCCCCACATCGGGCTCCTCTGCTAGGAGCCCGCTTCTTCCTCTCCCCACTCCTCCTGCTTGTGTTCCCTCTCTCGCTGGCTGTCTCTATCTCTCTGTCAAATAAATAAAATCTTAAAAAAAAAATACGGGCTTGAAAAAAATAAAATTCTCACTAGTGTCTTCCATTATCTTTTCCACTCAGGATCAAGGCTTACTTCTAGGTTAATGACTCCTACATACAGGGAAAAGCATCAGCTTCTGTTCTTTTCAGCCCCTGCATGCGTGATCCCTGCCTCCTGCAGAAGGAGCCAGAATATCTATTGGGCAATTTTGCTTGCAAGGATGACTCGTCTCCTTGGTTCTTCCTTGTTTTCTGATCTTAATTTCTATATGGCTAAGGAGAGTTTCCCAGGGAAATTGTTGTTTGCTAAAAAATACCCATCTTTTTTATAACCAATTTTTTTCAAAAGTGGGGAGGAAGATACTTTCCTTTTTGGCAACCTTATGCATTGAATAAGTACCATACAAATGGGTAGCTTTTAAGTTAAAGGCCGTTTGTACTTGCATGGTCCCAGCTGTTCTCGCTGAACTCAGATATCATACACTAAAACTAAATTAATGGACACAGTCTCTCACCAGGATTCCCATTTTTTTTTTCTGAATTTCAAACCAGGGCTGGAGGTTGGAAACCACTCTGTGGGACCTTACTTGCAGGAAAGCCGATTTACTAGGAAGGCTGGTAAACCAGCACCATGAACTGCAACTCCCCAAGTCTCAACTAAGGCCTCCAGTTCAACTCTGCCATTTGGTTGGGTTCCATAAAGACAGCATCTGCTACCTCTCTTACTTCTTTTCTTGAATAAAGCTTTGCTAACAAGGAGAATTTAGATCTCGCATGAACTCTAAAGCTTCTCTAATAAGGCCTTGCTGTATGTTGCTCTTGTAATAACATGCTTTAACTGAATCTGATTTTCCAATCTGTTCAATAACACCTTGTCATATGGCTCATTGCAAAAGACTCTATTATTAACACATTTCCAGAGAACTCTTCTCCTTCCTGTTGGTGCATGGTGGGGAAGTGGATGTACGAGTCCCAGCAACTCTCCCCATTATCAAGTGCACTATTTGATGCTGTCAAGTATTTCATCACAGATGTGAGGCTCTGGCAGGACTGAGATCATGTGTACCTACTAATGCCAGTCTGTAAACTTCCTTTTAATCTTCACATCTCTGCCTCTGAAACCTGCCGCTACTGCAACACGGCATGCTGTCTTCAAACTCAAAATCTTTCTGTTACCTGACATTGGACTGCCTGAGAATGTATCCAGTGTATGGTTAACAGGTTAGCAATCTCTAGTGGGGATTCCACCATATTCCTGATGCCTGCTTCAATAGTAGATGTCCCACAGCTGAGGGACTCAACAAATAGAGCTTGGTAAAAGGCAAAAGCACAATGGCCACATACACACTTCCCATTAGGAAAAAAAAAGTTATATTTTAGAGTCAGTTGAGGTAAACCTCTCAAAAAAAACTCTCACCTATAACTTGGCATGATTTTGGTTTATATAATGATTTGATACTTTGATTTTTGCTTAAAATATTTAATCTTGAACAGTGTGTCCCTATACAAAAACTGGAAAGTTGACCTCAGAGTAGATCTCCATGTTGGGTTCCTTATGAGGCTATTGGGGACCTATTCCTTTAAGACTCTTAGAAGAGCTATTGTTAATTGAAAATAGAGGGCCTGGGGAGGCATATCCTGAAAATCCGTAAAGACTTTTTGAAAAGGTCTATGAGAAATCACCTTAAATATTTCAATTCTTAAGAAAGGGTTTTACAGCCATACATTTTGCTTCATGTTTACTCTAAGACCACATTTCTTGACAGCACCCTGAATTTGACTTTTGCCTGGAGGCTCTTACTTACTTTTTAATTATTATTATTAGGTTCAGTTAGCCACTATATAGTACAACATTTGTTTTTGATGTAGCGTTCAATGACTCATCAGTTCAGTATAACACCCAGGCTCATCACAACATGTGGCCTCCTTAATACGCATCACCCTGTTACCCCATCTCCCCACCCCCTCCCCTCTGAAACCCTCAGTTTGTTTCCCATAGTCTCTCATGGTTCATCTCTCTGATTTCTCCCACTTCAGATTTCCCTCCATTCCGCTATGGTCCTCTGCGCTATTGCTTATGTTCCACATACAAGTGAAACCATATGATAATTGTTTTTCTCTGCTTGACTTACTTCACTTAGCATAATCCCCTCCAGTTCCATCCATGTCAATGCAAATGGTGGGTATTCATCCTGATGGCTGAGTAATATTCCATTGTATATATGGACCACATCTTCTTTATCCATTCATCTGTTGATGGACATCTCAGCTTCATCCACAGTTTGGCTATTGTGGACATTGCTGCTATGAACACTGGGGTGCAGGTACCCCTTCTTTTCACTACATCTATATCTTTGGGGTAAATACCTAGTAGTGCAATTGCTGGATCATAGGGTAGCTCTATTTTTAACATCTTGAGGAACCTCCATACTGTTTTCCAGAGTGGCTATACCAGTTTGCATTTCCTCCAATGGTGTAAGAGAGTTCCTCTTTCTCCACATCCTCGCCAACATTTGTTGTTTCCTGTTTTGTTAATTTTTGCCATTCTAACTGGTGTAAGGTGGTATCTCATTATGGTTTTGATTTGTATTTCTTTGATGGCTAGTGATGTTGAGCATTTTTTCATGTGTCTGTTTGCCATTTGTATGTCTTCTTTGGAGAAGTCTGTTTATGTCTTCTGCCCATTTTTTGACTGGGTTATTTGTTTTTTGAGTGTTGAGTTTGAGAAGTTCTTTATAGATCTTGGATATCAGCCCTTTATCTGTAATGTCATTTGCAAATATCTTCTCCCATTCCGTGGGTTGCCTCTTAGCTTTGTTGACTGTTTCCTTTGCTGTGCAGAAGCTTTTTATCTTGATGAAGTCTTACTTTTGAGAGTCTTCTTTGGGGAGAAACTAGGGATGAGAAATATTTTATTTTTGAAACTAGCAAGTCAGGGGCCATTCTTATTTGTCCTACATTATGCTTAAAAATGGAGTAATTTTTTCTTTAGCTCATATCTCTTTATCTTTATCTTATGATATGCAGCTAAAAGAAATTAGTTGTCACTTTCAACATTTAGTATAGAAATATCCCTAACCAGATCAATTATTCACTAGATATGTTTCTCTATTTCTGTAGGTGACAGTTTTCCCAAACTTTCTATCACTACATATCAAAGATCTTCTATCTTCTAACCCCCAATACTATTCTACTCACTTTCCTTCAAGCTTTGACTGATAGCCACTTTGAGGCTCACTGGTCCAGGTAACACCCATGTCCAGGTAACAAAATTTGTGACTCTTGCTAGATAGCAAATCCACATAAAACCTACATTTATTTCATTTTGCTCATGATTTTGTCTGACGGTAATTTTCAGAAGAGCTCAGCTGGGCAGATCCTACCCGGAGCCACTCACATAGTCGTTGTCAAATGTGGTCCAAAACTATATTGGTCATATGAAGGCTCAACGGGCTGAATGTCCAAGAAGGCTAATTCTCATGTCTGGCAGTTGAAGCCAGCTGTCAGCTGGGAGTTCAGCTTGACTGTCACCTGGGGCATGTATATATGGCTTAGCTTCCTCAGACCTTGGTAGCTTTGGGTAGTTGGACTTCTTAAATGACAACTCAGGACCCCAAGTATAAGTGTTCTCATGAGCAAGGTAACACCTTTTATGACCTGGTCTCAAAAATCACATAGCGTCATTTCTCCTTACTCTGTAGTCAAAGTAGTTACAAGCCCACCCACATTCAAAGTGAGGAAATGTATAGTTATCTCTCAATGTGTGGAATATCTAAGAATTTTGTGGCCATTTTCTAAAACCCACCAAAAGGGCCTTGCTCTCTTGGTTTCTCTTGTATCACCAGTCCTTAGGAAAATACCAGATACATAGGGGATATTCCTAGAGTGTTTGCAGAAATAATGAATTTTGGTAGGAAAAGAAAGTTCTGTGGTTTATGCTAACACTAGTGAGGCACCATGTGAGGGCTCTACCCCTGAAATCTTCAAGAAGCAGAGATACCACTATTGGCTACCCTGGGTTATATAAGCAGTCATTTGTCTAAAAGCAAAAGGCTGACCCTTATGTTCTTCTCTTGGTCCTTTTCATTTTTTGATTATTCTAGGCCCAAGGGAGATTCCTACATTACCAGAGCTTTTATTTGCATTTTTGAATGACAATCAAGTTCCCATACTCCAAGAATACGTGGCAACCTATAGCAGCCTCAAGTAACATATGGAAAAGAAGTGATCTGAAAGAACTGTGGATACTCTTCAGGTACTCAATTCCAGGGTCAATTCCAGGGAGCAACTCTGGCCACACAGATACACAGCCAAATGTTCTTCTCTATTTCCTTGTAGTTTGGGTATATAGTAGAGTGTTCCCATATATTATGCTATGGGATACAGAGAAAGCCCATGTGTGGATGAGGGGAGCTATAGGAATATTATATACAAAGACCAAAACCTAGACTCTGAGTTAGGATGAGTTTCAATAAATTCACTTTTTACACATCACACAAAAATTATAAACAGGACACAAGCCTTAAAAACCTTTGTTATTGTCCATTGACACCACCACCTAACAAGTTAACCATATTTACAAGTGGAAATATCTTCTGAGAAATGTCAGGCATCTTATTTGAATCCTCTGAAACAAAACAATTTCTGTGATGCATGTATAGTGATGCCAAGAAACCCATCTGCCAGCCAGAATTTCATCCTTTAAATACCTTGTTATGGCAGCACAAAAGAACACAATGAGTTTTGTTTAGAGTGTCAGTCTGCCATCTCTGGGCTAACAGGATTAGGTCTAAATTGCACATCATTACATAAGACTGCATGAAAATGTTTGCTTCTTTTGTCCTTAAAAGTACTTCATGGTGTTTTATAAATAGCAAAAAAAAAAAAATTAATTACACTAAAGAAATCCATTCTGAGGGCCACAAGCAGTACATCTGCCAGGCATTCCATTTTATGTTATTATTTATTCAACACACAAAGGTCAGAGGCTTTTCAAGTACACTCACTTGTTGGACATAGCAGGAGGCTGAGGAGAGGCCATAGAACGTGTTGGTTAAATGCGTAGATTTTGGTGTCAGTCAGCTCTGGTTTTAGCTTCTCTGACTAATAAATGTGCCTGGGAAATTTACTTACCCTCTCTGTGGCTCATTTTTCATATCTGTAACATTGAAGATAAAAGTATTCACCTTCTAGGGTTGGTTTAATGGTTAAAAGAGATAACATATGTAATTTACTCACCAGTTCTTAGCACAGAGTAGCTGCACAGTTAACAAGTCAGATCAGAGTAAACACACACTTTCAACAGGTAGTGTGTGTGTGTGTGTGTGTGTGTGTGTGTGTGTGTGTGAAAACAGGGAAGGAAGCGGAGAGTAATGGGGGAAAGAAAGAGAGAGGGAAAGGAGAGAGAGAGATGGAGAGACTATTTTGAAAGGGGCATATAGAGAACACTGTTGGAGATACAGTATGGCTGTGATGGTTATTTGTTATTTACCTGATGAAGAGATTTTGAATACTGAAGATATGGGAATGGGACCAGAATAAAATGTCAGGAAACATATGGAGATTTATGTTACTTTGAGAGTACTAGTCTTCTGTACATATGATAAAGCAGAAAGTCAAAAACATTTCCCACTTCCTGTTTTCCCTTATATTTCCATTTCAACCATATTTTTGCACCTGGCCTGGCACTTCCATGTATCCAATGTCAGATGTCTGTCCTTTGAACAGGACTCATCTGTCCACTAGGTAAAGCAGTTGAAAAGCCACCAGGCCATTACACTGTCACTGCAAACAACTGAGAGGTATTTTCATGTTATTAATGGGAGAAGAGTCCAGTGTGATATACAAATAAAAGTGGACTTTCTAAGGAATGAGAGTTAGGGAAGGAGTGAAGAAAAGATTTTAGGTGGACAAGGTCTTTTCTCCCTTTTCAGATGAACCGGTGAAGTCATTCCTACTCTCAATCTTTACATGTCAGATCATTTGGAAGAAACACATTCTGCAAGAAAGTGCAGTAATCTTGTCATTATTAATTAGAATAATAATTTCCATTGCTTAAGCTTATTTCTGTAGTGGTTTTTTCAAAAAATAATATTCAGGTTTAGCTGTATATGTTAATGCTTTTTCAAAAATATATATTTTTATTTTACCTTAACACAGTTGTTCAAAAACCACCTTCAGATAACCTTTTAAAATATTACTTATGAATCTATGCACCTCAATAAAGTGTTTCCTGTTTTTCATTTCCCCAAGGCCAAAGTGACACAATTATTAGCTTTCGATAGAGTTAAACAGTAACTACCCATGCCTATTTTTGTGAAAGAATGGAAAACAAATATACCTTCAAGCAGTGAAACATTTGAAAAGATTCCCATACTTCAGTTCTTTCTTATTTTTTTCTTTTTCCTAGAAGAACACAGAGGAATTTTTTAAAAATCAAATATTTTAAATAAACGTTTTCTCTACTTCTAGCGCTGAATAAAATCCTTTTCCTTTTAATAGGGAACCTCTTTAATCCTGTGTAGTAGTACTTATAATCTTCCAGGTACTATTGTAGATGCTGGGCATATACCAGTACACAAAACAGGTCAAAATCCCTGCCATCATAGAGCGTACAGTCTAGTGGGGGGTGGGGGGAGACAGGAAATGAACAATATGAACACAGTAACAAACAATAAAAGGAAAATTAAGTCAGGAAGAGAAAAGGGAGTGTCAGAGAGGTTGGGCAGTGAGTATGATTTTAGGTAGTATGGTCAGAGAAGGACTATTGAGAAGATGACATTCAAGGGAACATGTGAAGGAAGTAGAGGAAGACACTGTGTTTTAAGGAATAGTTAGCAGGCCAAGTGGAGTCAGCTTAAGGGAATAGTAAGAAATGAGACATAGGAGGGGCCAGTCTGATAGCCTATTTTAAGGATGCTAGCTTTTATGCCATTACATTAAATGGCATTACAAGTATGAAATAGGACACCATTAAAGGTATATCCACATCTTCTCTTTGTCTCTCAAGATTCATTCAGTATCCATTTCCACCCTTTTCTCTGGCCCCAGGAAGCTGAGCTCTCTCTACTATTCCTCATGACCAATCACATTTCTTCCTGTGGGCCACTTTCCTCCTCTTGCAGTTATCCAAATGTTCCCTCTGTCAGAGAAGCAGAGACCCAGCCAACCTGTGTTTCTCTGGATGGGTAGTTCTCAACAATGGCCTTAAGCATACCAGCTTCAGTGTGGGGAGAAGGAGGAGGGATGTGGGGGACACACTTCCTAAAATACAGATTCTTTGGCCTTACTGAAGACATTCAATCAGTATCTCTGAGTATCTCTGGCTTTGGGGCCAAAGAATCTACATGTTTAATAAGTTTCTCAAGATCAGTTGTTTCTTACTGTGAGGCTTGCACTTTAGAAGTCCAGATTATAGAAACAGCACTCTTCTGATAGGCACCCAAGTAATTTCTTAATACCCGATTTTTTTCCTTGCTCCGAAAATGAGAACTCTGAAATATTTGGTTTGGTTCTATTATATTATGACTGACTGTAATCTGCTGAAATTTTATTCCTATTTTTAGTCAATGCTTATAAAATATTTTATTTTTCAAGTATTTTATCATTAAACTCTGTCCATAAGAATTGTTTTGCACAGTCCTCGACAATTTGTGTCACATGAGACTTGATGTCTTGTTTGCAACTTGGTAAGTTGTGGAAGGATAATCTATGACTTCTACGTATTTTTGTGGAACAGTGTTAACTTTTTTATTTAAATGCTAATGTTTCTCACATAAATCACTTTTCAACATTATACTTGAATTAGAAATAGGGATACCCAGGGGCGCCTGGGTGGCACAGTGGTTAAGCGTCTGCCTTCGGCTCAGGGCGTGATCCCAGCGTTATGGGATCGAGCCCCACATCAGGCTCCTCCGCTATGAGCCTGCTTCTTCCTCTCCCACTCCCCCTGCTTGTGTTCCCTCTCTCGCTGGCTGTCTCTATCTCTGTCGAATAAATAAATAAAATCTTAAAAAAAAAAAAGAAATAGGGGTACCCAAAAGTTACTAATAAATTCTATATATCATGCTATGTTTTTGTGCTGTTCAAGCTGGTAGCACTGAACTTTGAGGACTTTTTCAGAGTTCCGGAAGGAAATTTACTCTGTGACTTACACCATCATAGAATTTGTGATGAGGAATTCACATTTCCACTAGAGTATACAGCACTGCTTTCATATTACACATAATCTTCTGTGAAGACAGACACCAGATTGATATTTTATAGAGTATTTCTGTTACAATCTCCAGAGTTCAGCACTTTTAAACAAATATTGTCCTTTTAGGGTTTTTTTGTTTTGTTTTTGTTTGCAGATTTCACAGGTTAATTTCCCCTGCGCCAAAATTTGCTATTTCAAGATACTGAGGCAAACAAGACTGTCAGAAATAAAAAACAAGGGATGCACTGTCATGTACAGAGCAGATAATAGTAAATACCTACCTGCGTAGCTGAACCCAATCCCTCTGAGGAAGACTGGTTCATTTGGCCTCTTAACGAATTTTGCATTTTTTCCTAACAGAGAGAGGGCACAGTATTTTGATTGAGGGAGCTGCATAATGGATTTACCGCAGGTTAAAGTTGCCTTTCAAACTGGAGAGGATCAGGTGGAGTCTTTATGGCCCACTCTGGCAGGACTGTGTTTCCAGCAAATACTTAAAAGCATACACTTCCTCTCAAATATTAGTATTTGAAGCTGCTGGTTAAAAATACATCCAAAGGAATGCCAAACACTGAAGCAAATGGTCCATACATTTTAGGAATATAAGAAGAAAGGCTTGCGAATCTTTTAATAACTGTATTGCATGTAATAAAATGTCTTGAAAAATTCTTGCAGAATTTCTGTTTATGCCTTTGGTTAAACTAAGTCAATGTATTTAATATAAGTGCATTTTTCATACAGATAAAGAAACATCCCACTTTTTAAATAAATGTGTGTATTAGTGAAAAGGCATACAACAGTTCTAAATATTAGACATATTAGATAGTAAATGAGGATTAATCTATTAAAAAGGAAAAAAATAGTTTTATATTAAATGCCTCAAGAAACTTTTTTTTACATTACTTCAAATTTTTACATAAGAATGACGTAGGATTTTTGAAATCCTAACACTGAAAAGGACCCTGGAAATCATTTAGCTCAGGAATACTAATAACAACAACAAGGATGTTAATAACATAACCAACCTTGGAGCACTTACCATCTCCTGGCCACTGTTTCAAGAACCTTTACATCTGTAATCTTGGTCAATTCTCACAACAATCCTACAATGTAAATGCTATTAAATTCATTTGACAGATGAGAGAACTGAGACACAAAATGTTTAACAAATCTGCCTAAGGTCATAGAGCTAGCAAGGGGAACAGTTACTACTAAAGCTGAAGAACCCCTTGTAAAATTATCCCAGCCCTTTCTATCCATGGAAAGTGTACAGAGCTGTCAGGAGTATGATCTGAAGGTGGCAGGAGGTCTGCCTGAATACATCACCTTCAACTGTATACAACACTCCCTCAAATTCCCACCAACAAAGTGCTTTATGCAAAGATAATGCCTCCAAAAGGATATAGTTCAAAAATAATACCTAAAAAGAATTGCCTGTTAATGATAGCAAGACGAGATAGACACATTTTAGAGAGATTTGGATGATAAAAGGAGAAAAAAGAAAATAAAAGAGCTGTTGTAGTTAAACACTATGATATATACTCTTGGTCAATCCTGGCAAAGTGAAGGGGGGATAAAGACAAAATTCAAGCAATTTGGCTTTGGTTGGATGTGGAAATTACCCATCCTTAGCTATCTTCTCATTTGGGAAATATAATCATACAGATAGTTAAACCTTTGCTGTTTGTAATGGCAAAGTTTAACAGCAAAAATTATCTGTGTGTAACTTGTATTTTCCTCACCACTTGCCTTTTTTTTTTTTTTTTTTTTTTTTTTTAGGAAGGGAGTGGCAGAGGGCAAGGGAGAGAAACAATCTTAAGCACACTCCATGCCTAGTGCAGAGCCCAACACGGGGCTCAATCTCAAAATCCTGAGATCATAACCTGAGTGGAAATCAAGAGTTGGACATTTAATCAACTGAGCCACTTAAGCACCCAACCACTTGCTTTTTTGAACAGACATTCTTACATAGGGGTCCCATATATGGATTCCTTCTGATACACGAAATTTCCAATACGTATGTAAGAATGCACAGGGCCCTAAGAAGATTCTCCAAATTCTCATAAGTATATATGAGCCCCTTCAAAACAGTTACTGTAGCACAAAATCAATCTACCCCAGCTGCACTTCTTATATATCACTTAAAATTTATGCCTGCTGGAGGTGGTCTTTAACAGCTAGGAGAATATAACATACAACTGCTTTGAATTATGTACCCTAATGAGCATTGGGGCTACACTGAAGCCGGCATTTTAGAAAGAAAACATGGTATACAAAATGAACAAGAGCAGGATAATATTACATGCCACCACTTTGCTAGAACTATCTTTCCAGTTTTCATTGTGTTTCTGCAACAGCAGATGCAACTATTCAGGATTGGGGTTTTAAGTAGATAATATGCAACAAGGAAGTGAGACAGGTATGTCAATAAAAGGTCTTAGGAAAGGGTTAGGCAGTTAGAATGGGCAATTAATTAAAAATGCTTTTCAAAATGAACAAACTGATCTGACTTCCTTGGTGAGCTATTACCAAGTTCTTTTGAGTTCTTAAAACATTTTCTTTACTCTGTGTTTAACAACAAATGTGGGCCAATTGCTGTGAGTTAATTGAAAAGGATTGTTTTCTAGTTGCCAAGAAACGGTGCTTTCTTACATTATGAAGGCCATTATGTGCACAGATCAAGCTTCCTGATTTTTCTTTGAGGGTTTAAGAATATAGGCTGCCGTGATTTAGTTGTCCCTTGAGGAGCGGAGCACAAATCAAGAAGGCTTTCAGGGGTGTTGTTCCGTTTCAATTGAACAGGTAAGATTTGGATTTGAAAGTTCTACCTTATTCCTAATGCTTCACTTTTCCTAAATCATTTAAATGCTTTTATGTTGAGTGAATGAGTGGATCTAAAATGATGATTTTTGATACTTGGGATACTTTCATGTAAAATCATGCGAAGTTGATTTTCTTCCAGCTGAAGTTTCTGAGAAGAGAAAGGTAGAGATAATAACAGACAGCTGTAAGACTGGCTCTTGAGTTGGTTTCTTCTTGATTTCAGAGTAGTAAATTCATGTAAACCAAGAAGTTGTGAGTGTGTTTAGGGTTGAAGTAATAAAATCATTGCTATGGTAGCGAATATCATTATTTCTGTTTGGAGAAAAGATTCCAAATCTTGTTTGACTTGTTCCAACTGAGAAATGGGCTTTATACTTGCTAACTTAAAAGAAAGCCTTGTTGATTTTATTTATAACTTGCTTACTCGTCTCTTAAAACCACATATATTTTCATTATCCCTTTTCTGTTGCCTATTTTCTTCATAATTTTGTCTTAAAGATGAAGATAAAATCGGATTCCTTATACTTAATACTACTACTAATAGGTTTGATACAAACAAAAAAGTCACCCTTCTTCCTCAGGAAGGAAAATCACATTTCTTGATTCAAAGTCACTTGCTCCCAGGCTCACCAATATAGTGCTCACGTGGGTAATAATGTGGGACAAGTGCTGGAAAAGGACTCTGGGAGTCAAGTTTCTTGGGTCAAATCATCCTCCCATTCTTGAGGAATTCACACTTTCATAGATTAGGTTGAACTCTGTAATCCCATGAATTTACACTTAAAACTTCAGAGTTCATATGGACTATATGTTGGAAACAGGTTGATCGGCAAATTTGCAAAGTTGAGTGCTGTTATTAATCCTTTCTTTCATCTCTCCCATGGTTCTGTGTTTCCTGAGAATATATTTCCTTTAAAAGGAAGATCATCAAAATGGATACAAGTCAGGTCAAATATTTGTTGTCTCATTAAGTAAGTTTCCATTTGTTCAGAGTTTGAAGACACCTGAGTATAAATGTGACCTGTGTAATATGAACCCTAGTTGATGCTGGAAAGAAATCCTTGTAGCATGCCTTTACCTGATAATATGATTTGGGTTTTCCACAAGTGAACCAATACTCTGGCAATGAAATTATTATGTGGAATAATGTCGATGAAGTGATCATTAAATATGACATGCAATCCATCCACTTATTTTTAACTTGCCGAAATGGAGTCTCCTTTCTTGAATTCCTATACATATTTTAATTAACTAAAATAAAGAGTCACAGTATTATCAGCTATCACAATTTTCATTACACTCTATTTTTTAATTTATATAGTAGTGAAATTAAAGCAGCCCTTTAAATAAATGCATAGTTTGAAGTTATGTATATTTGGTGTGATTTATTACCATTTTTTGTTGGAATTGCTTTTGTTTTCAGGTAAGATGTAATTAAACAGTTCCATTCTAGTTTCCATTCCTTTCTTTGCCTTGTCAGATAGTGCTCTGTGCCCTGAAAATATACTTTTGATATTATTGGTACCATGTTGCTTAAAAAATCTGTACTGGTAAAGTTTTTGCTCAGTCTTTTTTTGCAATTACTGAAGCAAGGTGACAGGTGAGTATGTGGGATGGGTGGAGTGGAGCAAAAGTCAGACTGATACAGTATCTTATAGGCAGATTTCGTCTCACATCTAGCACACCATTTGTCAGTATAACAGAGTGATTGTGATATTAATAAAGTAACTGTAAAGAAAACATTTAACAGTATAACAAAAAATTTGACTTTATTTCTGAATGGTATTTTTTAAATTAAGCAAATATTAACTGATGTTGATTTACTTCTCTGTGGATTAAGAGTTTTGCAAAAAAAAAAATGTTCATCTATGTTGGGATGGAAATCAGTCTATAAAATTTTGTTCGACCTTAAATTGAGAAGACACTGAATTCAATGGTAGTTTGTAGATCACAGTAACTGAAATACCACAAAATGATAGGAATTTAAGGTCATTTATTTATTAGTGAATCTAATGGCTTTGAAACTTTATTTTGTGGACTCCTAGAGATTCCCAGAAGTATTGGGTGAAGGTGTGAAGGTGGGGAGAATGGCTAGCTGATGGTGTAGGGGAAATAAACCATATTAGCAACCAGCCATGCTCTTCCAGTTTGTCCACAAGAATATAAACAGCCTGACTATTTGACAAACACTTCATAACAGTCAAGATACACTGTATTTCTAGTTACCCTGATGTACAATTCAAGAAACCTAGCCAAGTATGAGATTAATTTGACATATCTCATTTATAGTGAACTCAAGAAGGTTTTTGGCAGTCATTTCTTCTACTGCAGGCACTTAGCATTTCTTTCATGTTCTAGAAATATTTCAGGGATTTTATTAATCAGCTTATCAATTTTTTTAACACTTTTTAAAAATTTTTTGAAAACTGGGATTATTTATTTTATAATACTACTGTTAAACATGATTTCAAGAATTCCTAAACACATTGTGCTTTTGATTACTAATTCCCCAAACACCTTTGATACGAAATTTGCTTAACTTTAGGAATTCAGAATAATATGTAAAGTAATAATATATAAAGTATAAGGAGTATATTCTCTTCTTACCTAAAAATGGTCTCTTTATAATATTAGAAAATTGTTTTCAAAATGGAGAAGACACATTCAAAATATTTTAGTAATTTTAATTGTCCTAGTGTTCATATATAATCAGCACTAAACTTTACCTTGCTCAGATAAGGTACTCTTTTGTCCTTAGTTTTTGTTAAAATTGAGATTTTTTAACCCTTCAACTGTAGTATGATTTTAAACAACTCTTAGAAGTTCCTTTTTTTGTTAGAAATATTTCTAAAACCTGAGAATGCTGCCTCTCTTTTCCTTCCTTTTGAGCAGTTCTCAATTTGGCAATGTCTGAAGATACTTTTTGGTCACTGCAACAAAGGGGGTGAGGTACTCAGCATCTGGTGGATAGAGGACAAGGATGCTGCTGAACACCCTACAAAGCACAGGACTCTCCCTACAACAAAGAAGTATGGCATTCCAAATGTCAGTAATGCTGAGACTGAGAAACCCTGCTTTACAGATCTCGTCTGACTTATCGTGGCTAAATGCATGATCACGGGTTAGAATTTTTGTTTTCAGAACAATCTGAAATCCCATGTGCCTTCTTCATTCTTTTTATTTATCATATTGGCCTACAGGATGACACCTAATTTTTAATTGAACTTTCTGAACTCTGCCAGTGTAAAGCCTAGAAATCATGATCTGACTGGATTGTCCACTTTCCTTTTCCTTCATTATTACTGGTACCAAAATGACAATGGTCACATTATCTTTAAGCCTATGTTCTATCCACATTACTAAACAGTGCTATGTTTTTATGACTTGTGGAATATTTCCCTCATTGCTTCTACTCAGGGATAAGGAAGGATTAATTAAGGCAAGACAATAATATCTTCCGTTTAACTGCTGTGTTCCTGATTTTATGTCCAAAGTCACTCTTCAACAAACATCCATTTAATCTATAGATATTTATTGAGCACCTATCATGTTCCAGAAACAGTTTTATGTTGGAAATTCAGTAGTGAATAAAATACCAACCCTACTTTTATAGTGACTATGTTACACTGGATCAGAAGATCTCAAATGCTCTTTTCCTTCAACCATCTTCGATCTTGGTCTATTCTATGTTAAAAAACAAAACAACAGCAGCAGAATTTGGTGCCTTATAAATGGTTGCAAGAGCTTGTTCATACTTTTTTTTTTTTTTTTTTTTGCATGTAAACCCTCTGTTTCTTGGAAACTATGAAGAACCATTTCATTAATTTCTAAACTTCACTTTCTGGCAAGTGTCTCTATTTTTAACTTGCTTGATGTACATTCCAGAGAACAGTGACTTTGAAGTAAATTTTGAATGAAGGAAAATAGAATATTTGATGAGTTGAAATAATGTTAAGAGAATAGTCAATCTGGCATTTAGGGGAAAAAAAGACATAAAAATAAAGATGGAAAATTGTGAGAGGAAAGAGGCCAGTCATGCTTTAAGTTTATTTTATTCGCTGCGCCAACAAAAATGGTGAAAGGAAAGGAAAGGAAAAGAAAGAAAAGGAAAGGAAAGAAAAACAGGAGAAAAGAAAAAGAACAGTAATGTACCTTTCCAGTATAAGTGTGACTTGGAATAATTCTTTTCTTCTGGTGAATCCTTTGGAATTCCTTACCTGTTTTATAGTTTATTCCTCAGTGGTCATTGATGAGATTCTTGGTTTCTTCTTTAGATAGGCAATGAGAAGCATAAATGAAGCAATGCAACACAATGTTAATAGTCTTATCTCAATATTTCTTTTGATTTTACTTTATAGTTTCTTTCCCTCCCTAATGCTTGTTTTCTTAGTATGTGAAAATCATTTTCTTAGGATATGCAGGGCTTAAAATGTTATACTAATATGTGAAAATGTCAAAAAAAGGATTTGATGCTCTAAAATTCTCAGACTTTGTAAACCTATCAGTTTTTAAGTAATCATTTAACTTATTAAGAGGTTTACTGGGGTGCCTGGGTGGCTCAGTCCTTTAAGTGTCTGACTCTTGATTTTGGCTCAGGTAATGATTCTGGGGTCCTCAGGTCCCCCCAGAGCTCAGAGGGAAGTCTGCTTGAGGATTCGCTCTCTCTCCTTCTGCCCCTCCCCTGCTTATGCTCTCTCTTCCTCTCTTTCTCAAATAAATAAATCTTTAAAAAATTATGTTTATCAAAAGCTGTGATTTCTCCTTCTTCTTCTCTTTCATTTAAATATAAATTGAGATCTTACCCAACTAAGGAGTTATTTGTGTAAGAAATTCTGAAGAAATGATATAGATGTGGCTACGAAAAGTGTTTTTAAATTATGTAAGTGTATTTTCTGGAGTTTACTGAAAAATGAGAGAAATTCTAATACTATGGCTTATAACTAGTTTTCTAGCATTGAATTTGAGGAAAAAACTGAATCTTATCTTAAAAGTCTTAGTGGTACTGACAGATGGCAGTGAAATTGCCTTTGTTGTGTGAGCAAAACAAAGAGGAGTCTTTTTTTCTTTGTTCAAGGACAGGCTTTGCCATCTATCAGTGGTCTGACGCAGGGAAGTTACTTAGTCTCCAAGAACCTAGATTGCCTCAACTGTGAATTGAGTAAAAACACTGCTCTCACAGTGTCATTATGGAAACCAAATGAGATAACACAGTTTAGTACTTGTCACAGAGCAATTACATAACAGTAAGCATTCCCCTTTCTTTATCACTTCAGTCTTAGACTATCCTAATTCATTTCATAGAAAGGATTCTAAAAGAACTTTAAAGATTGTCTAGTGTGCTACCTGATTTGATGCTTATTTATACAATATTCCCGTAGTCACTAGTCTATGCTTTCATAATGCTCATAAAAATAAGTGTTACCTCTGATAGCAATAGACAGTTATAAATGTTATGTTGATACATATGAAATTGCTACTTTTATAGGTCAAACAGTTAAATATTGGCAAGTTTCATATGATTCAACTTTATATATCTATATAATGTAAAATATAAATATATATATAATACAAAAAACCCTTATTTCCCAAGAAATAATTTTATATGATAAAAGTCTGCCATAATT
Organism: Ursus arctos; assembly: GCF_023065955.2. Classification (NCBI taxonomy): domain Eukaryota; kingdom Metazoa; phylum Chordata; class Mammalia; order Carnivora; family Ursidae; genus Ursus; species Ursus arctos. The sequence continues at coordinate 59,945,765 of NW_026622763.1, forward strand.
TGATAATGCTAGAATGTAAATGCAGTTCCATTAGCTGTTAAAAAAAAATTATAAAAAGACACTATTAAAAAAATAGTATAATCAGTAAAAACCTTGAGCAGGGGTTAACAAACTAATCTGTGGGCCAAATCCAGCCTGCTATGTGTTTTTGTACAGCTCATGGGGTAAGAACTGTTTTAACATTTTTTTAAAAAAAGATTTTATTTATTTATTTGACAGAGAGAGAGACAGCCAGCCAGAGAGAGAACACAAGCAGGGGGAATGGGAGAGGAAGAAGCAGGCTCCCAGCGGAGCAGGAGCCCAGTGCGGGTCCTGGGATCATGCCCTGGGCTGAAGGCAGACACTTAACAACTGAGCCACCCAGGTGCCCCTGTTTTAACATTTTTAAACAGTTGATAAAAATCAAAAGAAGGATAATACTTTGTGACATATGAAAATTATATGAAATTCAAATTTCAGTGACCATAAATAAAATTTGGGGGGGGAACAAACCACGCTCACTCATTAAATACTGTCTTAGGCTGCTTTTGTTCTGCAAAGACAGAGTTGAATTGTTGTAATGACCTTTATGGCTTGTAAAGCCTAAAATATTTATTTATTACCTGGCCCTTTAGAGAAAAGGTTTGATGACTCCTGTCCCAGAGTCAAACTGCCTACATTTGCACGTGAGTGCCACCACTTCTTATGACTTAGCTAAGTTACCTAACCTTTGTGAACTTTAGTTTACACTTTTTAAAATAGGCACACTGATAGTATTTGACCCCATAGGATAATTATGAGTGCCTGGTACATCATAAGTACTCTATAAATGTTACATAAATATTAATATTCTTCCAGGGTGCACTGTAAATGGGAATAACAACTTAGAGAAGCTTGGAAAGCACAGATGGGCGATAATTGTTACATCACCATATCACCTAACAACAGTCCTCAGCATTCTGTAGACGTTCATGTTAGAAAGTAACCACTTAATTCATATAAATGATTGTAATATTTACATCTCACTCATACCACATGGACCATTTCAAGTTAAAAATATTTAAGTTTCTAAATTTGCAAGTGCTAAGCTGCAAAATAGAGACTGTTTTCTCCCTGGGACAATGAACATCTGCTGAAACAATTTGTCCAACAGAGCATTTGCCTCTGCAGGCCTTTTTTTTTTTTTTTTTTTTTTTTTTTAAGAAATGGAAAAAAAGATCATTGTTTAACTTCAACTCTTCTCATCTTCTAAACCAAGAAAGTTTCTCTTGGGACTAGATGTTTCTAAGATTTGGAAAAGTAAAGGGGCCTCAGCTTTTTATTTACTTTTTCCTATTTGCAAGTAAGGGTAAGTAGAATTTTACTTAGAAAGCCATATTCCTTTTTCCTTATTTGAATATTGCTTGAAAGACCACAGGTTTTCTAGATGACTTAAGATTTCTGAAGTGAATTGTGCTCTGCAGCTCTTTCTGAGACAGACAGGGAGGTGGGGTAATGGTTATCCCTCAGCAGAGAAAAGGGCCAAGTTTTAAATTAGAAAGACTTGTAAGAAGTAGCTCAGATCTATTACTTTTTGTATACAAAGTCAGAAGGATGTGGAGGGAAGATGATCCAAAATCTTGGAAGTAAAATAAAATGCTCCCAAAGCTAAAATCCAATAGCATCCTACAGAGAATGGAGGTTTTAGTAGAACTGCTGATAAACTTCAAGTCTAAGACTTATCAGTCAGGTTACCTCTCCAGCTTTTCTACAGCGGTTTCCCCTGGGAAAGATGAAGAGAGGACACTTCAAACAGTCAGCTTTATAATGCTGTACTTAAGAGGTCAGTGAATAATAACTATTAGAGTTCTCTGGATAAACCAGCTTGGATTAAAGGTGCTTCTTTTGTTTCCTTACTTTAAAGTAGAGCTTCTCTAGTCCATGGGGATTACACCAAGAGCAATGAGTCATATCTGAAATGAGGAAGGGAAAGCGTTGTCGAATCTCATGTTGATTCATAAGAATACGCATGAAAGGTTGTTCATGTATTTCAACAGGGCAGGGAGGCAACAGAGAATCAAATGTTTGAGGATGGAAGAGTTTCTGTTTGCTATGAAAGATTGAAGAACCTTGCTGTTTTCTAGAATGGATTCTATCATATATAAATTATTCCTGATTTTTTTCTAATTACTATTTTTGCTTATAATATAGTCAAGTTTGTGTGCGAGAGAGAGAGAGAGAAAGAGAAAGAAAAAGGAAGAAAGAAACTGTTCAGCTACCAAGTCAAAAATATTTTGCCACCTGCTATGTATTTTGCCAGCCAGTTAAAATCTTTAGCATTCTTTGGTACGAAGCCTTAAGATGCTTGTGGGGTGGAGGGAAATTTTCCTCTGTTGGAATCTTTTGGATGATAGTCAAATACTTCTGTAATTTCCTTCACCATTTTTAGCTACTGTTGGCATCATTTATTTCAAGTATGCCTCTGGAATGTCAAGAAGATGCCAGATATTATTTTGAATGTTGTATTTTAATATAATATGAAGCTAAAGTTGTTCCTAGAGACTTTAGAAATAAAGGTAGGGTGCTTCTTTCTTATCTTTTAGCAAAATGGAAAACTTTAATTAAGGACCAAATAGAACTTTTGGTCCATCTCCTACCTGTGAAAGATTAGAAAGGAATTTTTATCCTTTGGCTACAGGCAGTAACAGATTCACCTGTCGGGAATGGGGGAAGGAACTGAGTAGAAGGAAAACCAGAAGCTAGACTCATCACTTAAGTTATCAAATTGTCCAAATATTTGGTCCAAAGTCAGTGACTTCATTTGAGTTGTTTTGTCCTGGATATGGAAATTTGAGTCCTCCTCATTTAAACCTTTCAGAATAATGATTCTAGCAATACTCTGAAATAAACGTTCTATAGTTATTTTCCCAGTTGAATAAGTCTATACTTAGAAAGCCTATCATTGTTAGCTAGTCAAATTCCTTGAAACAAGCATATGAGGTTTGTTTTCCTGGCACCAATAGAGAAAGAATGATAGAGCAGGGAGAGACCTCATGAGATCATCTAATCCATCCTAAAATCATTCAAATACACGGTTCTTTAGTCAAAGGTTTCCCAGGGATTTGTTACACCAGCAACTAGAGTATGACTAGGCCTCTAACAATAAAAGAGGCTTGCTTGCCTTTCTGATCAAGAATCATTGCAATATCAAACAAAGGATAAATTCTTTTCTAAGAAGCTTATGACTAATTCAGGTCTCTACAAGCATTCCAGGAACAAGATTCTTTTTGGTTACCAAGATCGTAAGTGTGATTTTGGCCTAAGGCTTAAAAACCAAAGCACATATGCTGTGTCTCACTTGTTCTATGGGCCATTTCTCTTTGTCATTCCTATGCTTTCATTCCTGTGATTTTTTTTCCTCCCTATCCTTGTTATATTGAGAAACAAGTACAAGTATTTTTAGCTGGCTTACCTGAATTAATCTCTTATCAGGCTAACCTATTTGAACTAATAGCCACAAAAAACAATTAACAGAGAAAACACTTTCCACTCTCTATTTTCCAGCTCCTATCCCATTATTTTTAGTTTTGTATCCTTCGGCAAGTCATTTAAATTCTCTGGGCCTCAGTTTCTTCTTCTGTATTAAACAAGAACATGAATCTAGATTATTGAAAGAGTCTCTTTTAGCTCTAACACTCTATAATGCAATCTATCATAAAGCAAAATTGTGACCTTTAGCATGAAGAAAGCACAGTGGGAGGGAAACATGTTAGGAATTTTTTCTCATTTCTCCCACTCCACAAATGCTGCAAATGGCTGAAGCCAGTCACCGAGAACTTTAGTAGGTATATTAATTTGGGTAAAGTTTCACCCAAAGCTTATGCATTTGAAGCTGAGGAGACAGAAATTCTAAGCTATGATCTTTTATTTTTTCCATTTTTGACCAGTTTCAAGACTTGAAACCTGTTCTATTTTAAAACAGAATACTGAATAACATATCATGAATTAGTTTCTTAGGAAATAACAGCTAACTGAAGTTAATAGTTAATATTGACTTTTCCTTCTAATTAATAAAATATAACTTTTTATTTTCCCCCATATTTTTGTGGTAAATTGTGTTTATTCCTGCAAATGCCCACTATTTTTTTGTAACACTACTGTGTTAAAATCCTCCAAAAAAAAAAAAAAGCTTAAAATACACTCCAGGAAGAAAATATTGCTAAAAATGGACTTTTAATGATTTCCTTCCATACTTTTAATGATTTCCTTCCATACATATAAATAGAATCTTTTTGTCTTAGAGCTCAAATTTTATCAATGGCTTTGAGTGTAGGGAAAAGAAGAGAATATTTTATTGATAAACCTCCTACTGCTGTTTTTGAGATTTTCTCAAATGGCAGACAGAAAGAACTATGGCTATGAGAAAACTACTGGAAAGTTCTGGTAATAATAAAATACCCAATTTTGGTTAGACAGTGTAATTAACAAACTGGGAAAAGAAGCTAATATAAAAGAACTAGTTATGTTTCATTTCCTGGATTTTTATGTCTATAAACAAACATTTTGTCCACTTCCCATTTTGTGAAGCTATTGCAGAAATTTCCTGCCATACAAATCTTAGAGATAGTGAGTTTTACTTAAAAGTTGTATGGGGAAAGCCCACTAAATTTATGCTAATGTAGACTTGGTTTCATGTGAATGATCTAGGAGCATGTCTTTTCTATTAGATGATGCTAAGAATCAGCCTTGGTGACACATTAAATCTCTCAAAGGTAATACTTTAACTGTCATCTCCTTAGTATGTCAGGCTGATGAAGTTTAGGTTAGCTCAGTGACACCAGGGAGCATTATTAACTACTGCAAATAATTGTACATGGACAGAGAATAGCTCCAAGAAGAGCTGGTAACCAATTACAATGCTCAAGTTTATATTTTTCTATCACTGCTGAAAAGATAAATTTAAAATTTTCTACAGAGTCTATAAAGTCTGATTATGCAAAGCTTAAAAATGTATCCATACTGCAGAACCAATATGATATAATTTTATGCCTTTTATGGGTAGAATATACAAATTCAGGGGACATTCCAAAACAGCATCTGTGGCTTTCAACTTTAAAAACCCCTCAATCTTCCAGTTTGTTTTCATGGTATATTCTATTACTCTTATTTGAAAATTAAGAATATACTTCAGATTGTATTGATCTCAATAGGAAGAGAAAATCTATTTTTCATTAGAATTCCCAGTGGTAACCACAGTAAGAGCCAGTAACTTGGTAAATACAATAAAGCCTCTGTGGAAATCATGAATGAACAACATATTTTTAACAAGATTAACCATGATGATAATTTCCAGGTACATCATTTATTTTCTAAATTGTCCTGCTTCAAGGAAGCCTCTCTGGAAAATAATTCAAGCAATAAGAAAGCAGACTTTAAAACATTAGATAAGACATTCAACATATATTTCATTGACTTAGTATATATTCCAGGTAAGAAGGCATTCGTTTTACACTTGGAATTAAGACATTTTCATTAGTTCAAAAGTTCTAATTAAGTAAAACCTAAAAAAAAAAAAAAAAAAGAAAGAAAAGAAAAGAAAAACCTATGCCTGCTGAAGTACTAAGAAGAGTCATAAGATTGAAAATTGTCCAGTATTATTTTCTACTCCAGGCAATAGTATTTAATGTGTTTCAACACTCAGCATTTCTACCTAATCGGTACATGATACAGATAATAGGTCTTTTAATATTTTGAACTACTAGATGTGTATCCAATGTAACCTACATCCACAAGTAGAGGAATACTTCCAGTTTTGCATAGAAATGAAGGATGAGGAAATTCAGAAGTCAGATTTCTGAAAAGACAATTTAAAAGATTCTTGTTGAGGTATTTACGCATGTATTAGCTGCCTGGTAGCCCTAGTCATCCAGTTTGCTCAGAGTTGCCTTGTCCTACAATAGTTGACTGGAAGTGGCCCGGCTTTTGCCCTTACCTTGGTCGCACATTTAATTTTCTTGTTTTCCCCAGCTGCCACCCCCACCTCCCATCCCACTTCCCAGTAGATGCGGTGAAGGTCAGAGGGTACCTCCTCCCTACTTTACTTCTTGTTCTCAGTTCCTACTATTGCTAGAGTATGCCTTTGACATCCTTCCTCTCCTAACTATCCTTTTTTTTTTTTTTAAATTTATTTATTTGAGAGAAAGAGAGAGAGCATGTAAGCATGGGGGGGACGGAGAGGGTAGAGGAAGAGGGAGAGAGAGAATCTCAAGCAGACTCCCCACCGAGCATGGCGCCCAACATGGGGCTGGATTCCATGACTCCGAGATCATGACCTGAGCCAAAATCAAGAGTCAGATCCTTAACCGATCGAGTAACCCAGATGCCCCCTAGCTATCCTCTTCCATCCATTCTGCATGGACCCAAAGGTGAAACACATGTGTTTTTATACCAGGCAGTGGGGTTAAAGATTTGGGTTATATCTTAAGATACAAGGACATCATAGCAAAGCAAATAATGTCACACTGAACAGGAGACATCTCTATTCACTGTCAGTACTCACCACTAGCTAACACTTCTGCTCAGGACCTGCTCCTGATGGCTTCCTGGGCCATCTTCCCTACTTCCTGTTATCCCCCACTACTTTTCCTGGTCTTCAAACATTTGATTCATCCATCTCTTGCAGAAGCAAAACATTCTTCTCACTTTATTATGCAGGCAGTATTTGCTTTGTCCAATTTTAAGCTCATTTTAGACAAGCTCCAAATGCAGAGCCAATGATGGCTTACCAAGATGTTTTTGCTTAACAAAGCAGTTTTTCCATGAGGAATTGTGTCACCTGCTTTTGAGTTATCTGCCCATGCACCCACATACAGGTTTTACAGCACATTCTTCATTTTGAAGGCTATTCAGCCAACAAAGTATTAAGTTTTGAAGGGCCTTGGGAAGAAACCTGGGATTTGTTCCCATATTATACCTATTCCCTCCTGACCGTATCCAAATCCTAAAACCTGTGGATTCTATTTTTTTTTTAAGGTTTTATTTATTCATTTGACAGAGAGAGAGACAGCTAGCAAGAGAGGGAACACAAGCAGGGGGAGTGGGAGAGGAAGAAGCAGGCTCTCAGTGGAGAAGCCTGATGTGGGGCTCGATTCCAGGACTCTGGGATAACACCCTGAGCCGAAGGCAGACGCTTAACGACTGAGCCACCCAGGTGCCCCTGTTGATTCTATTTAAAACACCTCTCTTCCCTCTGCTGCTACCCTAATTCAAAACAACATTGGTGGGGTTTTTTTTTTTTTTTTTTTTTTTTTTTACCAGATTAGTGCAATAGTCTCCTAACTGATTGTTGGGAGGAAACATCATCCTCTATCAGTTTAGGTCCATGTGATTGGGGGTCTATGAATTAATTGATAATAGATTAACAGGAGAAAAATTTATTTTCACATGCATGTGGGAGCACCTCACAAGAAGTGATTCCCTGAACCGGTAGAAGTAAGAGTTTATCTACCAGCTTAATAAAGCCAGGTGAGTTTAGGGCTTCAAAAGGTGGAAGGTTCTGATGAGACTTACACAATTTTTTGGAATGCCCTAGTGCCCAAGGCCAGTTGTCTCCCTGACTCAAGACTTCCCTGGAGAGGAGATTTGTGGTAACTGACTCTCATAAAGCCCTGCTTTGGTCATATAAGGGTAGTGCAGATAAGATTTCTTTCTGCAGGGGCTCCTGGGTGGCTCAGCCATTAAGCATCTGCCTTCAGCTCAGGTCATGATCCCAGGGTCCTGAGATCGAGCCCCGCATCGAGCTCCTGCTCAGCGGGAAGCCTGCTTCTTCCTCTCACACTCTCCTTGCTTGTGTTCCGTCTCTCGCTGTCTCTCTCTGTCCAATAAATTAAAAAAGAAAAAAGAAAAAAGAAAGTCAGATAATGAGTAACCTTAATGACATCTGCTAAGTCCCTCAAAAAAAAAAAAAAGATTTCTTTCTGCAGATGTTTTCACTTTGAAGTAATCTTCATTGCATCTTGGTGGGTTGTTGGTCCCTACACCATGTCCCTACATTCAGTCTTGTTTCCACAAATCTGTTCTCCACATTGCAGCCAGAATGATATTTCTAAAACACTTGATCATGACACTCCCTTTCTTCAAAACACTTCAGTGGCTTTTCACTGCCAAGGATTATGATTTATAATCCTAGATTTACCACTTGCCTACTAAAGCTTAAAGAACAAAAGAATAAAATGGTCTAAGTCTAGTCTATGTGGCCAGAGTTTATTTACATGGCAGGAAAGGTAAAGCAAGGTGGGTAAATGATATACAAAAATATTAATCTTCAGTGCCGTCCCACATTTTAGATCTATGTTTCTCAGATTTTATTTCTAAAATCAGTGCTTTAGGCAGCATGCCAGGTACCAAATCTTTTTCTCTTCCCTTCAATTTTAATTAACATTTCATTCCTTTAGGGCCTTACTGAAATGCTTGGCTAAGTAAGTTCATAAGCTTATTCTTATGAGTGTTAATAAGTTAATGTACTATGCATTTGCACATACAATGTTTCTATTTTAATAAGGTCCTTCATGACTTATTCCACAAGATGACCTATAAACGGCATTTCAGATCCTGAAGCAACAAGCTGGGGAGAAAACTTGAGCAAATGGGCTTTTGAGCACCTCTTAACTCCAGGCTCTTACTCTGCCTATGAAGAGAAGTGGCCCTGAAGGGAAGAATTCCATTGTCTTTGTATGATCTGCACCTCTCAGGCATGGGTTTCCTGCTACTCTGCGTGACCCAATTGTGTAGCACAACTTAGGGTGATATTTTGCAATATAGTATGCTTCATACTTATGTTGTTGGGTTTTTTTGGCTTTATTTAAATATAACTTACATGCCATAAAATTCACCCATTTAAAGTGTATGGTTGAGTAATTTTTAGCTATTCTCGGTTGTGCAACCATCAGCACTATCTAATTTTTAAGCATTCTCATCATCCCAAAACAAACCCTGTGTATCAGCAGTCATTCCCCATTCCCATTCCCACTACCCCAAACCAGCTTGGGTAATACATAATCTATTTTCTGGTTCTGTAGATTTGTGTATTCTGGATTTTTCATACACGTGGAATCACACGATGTGACCTTTTGTGACTGGCTTCTTTCACCTAGCATAATGTTTTCAAGATTCATGCATGTTGTAGTATGAATCTTATAGTACTTCATTCCTTTTTATTTCTTTTTTTTTTTTTAAAGATTTTTATTTATTTATTTGACAGAGAGAGACAGCCAGCGAGAGAGGGAACACAGCAGGGGGAGTGGGAGAGGAAGAAGCAGGCTCATAGCAGAGGAGCCTGATGTGGGACTCGATCCCGGTACGCCAGGATCACGCCCTGAGCCGAAGGCAGACGCTTTAACGACTGCGCTACCCAGGCGCCCCCATTCCTTTTTATTTCTGAATAGTAAATAGTATTCCATTATGTGGATGTACCACCACTGTTTATCTATTCTTCAGTTGATGAACATTTGGGTTATTTCTACTTTTTGTCTATCATGAATAATGCTGCTATGAATATTGGCATACAAGTTTTTGTATGAATATACGTTTTTAGTTTTCTTGGGTATATATCTTGTTGTGGAATTGCTGGGTCATATGGTAATTCTATGCTTAACATTTTGCGGAACTGCCAAACTGTTTCAAAAGTGGCAGCCCATGGAATGGGAGAAGATATTTGCAAATGACGCTACAGATAAAAGACTGGTATCCAAGATCTACAAAGAACTTCTCAAACTCAATACATGAGAAACAAATAATCAAATCAAAAAATGGGCAGAAGATATGAACAGACATTTTTCCAATGAAGACATACAAATGGCTAACAGACACAGGAAAAAATGTTCAAAATCATTAGCCATCAGGGAATTCAAATCAAAACCACATTGAGATACCACCTTACGCCAGTTAGAATGGCAAAAATTGACAAGACAAGAAACAACAAATGTTGGAGAGGATGTGGAGAAAGGGGATCCCTCTTACACTGTTGGTGGGAATGCAAGCTGGTACAGCCACTTTGGAAAACAGTGTGGAGGTACCTTAAAAAATTAAAAATAGAGCTACCCTATGACCTAGCAATTGCACTACTGGGTATTTACCCCAAAGATACAGATGTAGTGAAGAGAAAGGCCATATGCACCCCAATATTCATAGCAGCATTGTCCACAATAGCTAAACTCTAGAAGGAGCCGAGATGCCCCTCAACAGATGACTGGATTAAGAAGATGTGGTCCATATATACAATGGAATATTACTCAGCCATCAGAAAGAATGATTACCTAACATTTGCAGCAACATGGACGGGACTGGAGGAGATTATGCTAAGTGAAATAAGTCAAGCGGAAAAAGACAATTATCATATGGTTTCACTCATTTATGGAACATAAAAAATAGGAGGAAGATTGGTAGGAGAAGGAAGGGAAGAATGAAGGGGGGGTAAACAGAAGGGGGAATGAACCATGAGAGACTATGGACTCTGGGAAACAAACTGAGGGCTTCAGAGGGGAGGGAGGTTGGGGATTGGGATAGGCCAGTGATGGATATTAAGGAGGGCACATATTGCATGGAGCACTGGGTGTTATACGCAAATAATGAATCATGGAACACTACATCAAAAACTAAGGATGTACTGTATGGTGACTAACATAACATAATAAAAAATTATTATAAAAAAAGTGGCTATACCAGTTTATATTCCCATCAGTAATGTATTAGGATTCCAATTTCTCCATATCTTCACCAACACTTGTTATTGCCATACTAGTGGATGTGAAGTAGTCTCTCATTGTGGGTTTGATTTCCCTTTCCCTAATCACTAATGCTGTTGATCACCTTTTCATGTGGTTATTGTATATCTTCTTTGGAGATATATCTATTCATATCCTTTGCCCATTTTTAATTGTATTACTTGTCTTTTTATTATTCAGTTGTTTTTTTTATTATTTTATATTTTATTTTATTATGTTTATTATTCAGTTATTCAGTTCTTTATATATTCTGGATATAAATTGTTTGTAAGATATAAGAGCTATAAATATTTTCTCCCATTCTACTGGTTGTCTTTTTTTTTGTTGTTGGTTTCTTTTTGAAGCACAACATTTTTTAAGTTTGAGGAAGTCCAATTTTTTTATTGTTTTGAAATTGTATCCAAGATAATACTGTCTAAACCAAGGTGACAAAGGTTTATATCTTCCAAGTGTTTTATAATTTTAGCTTTTAACTGTAGGTCTAGAACACATTTTGAATTAATTTTTGCAGATGGTAGGAGGTAGGTATCTAACTTTATTTTTTTTAATGTAGATATCCAGTTATCCTAGCACCATTTGTTGACATTACCTATGCTTTTAAACCATACCTAGGAAGCTTTTAAGTTAGCAGTTACATTACCTTTCTGTCACTGATATCTAGTAAGCAAATTCAACCCTGAGAAGCTTCAGGTAGCAGTATTTGGTTCTATAGATTTATATACACTGTACATCTCTTCTTGCTTCTGAATAATTTGTGAGTTTTGTTCTATTGAATATTTCAGGTGTCTAGATGTATTTCTTTCCCAAAGTCAACACATCATTTGCTATATTTAAGGTTAAAATGAGTGAGAACTGTTACAAGTAATTAAACCTGACCTACAAAGAGCTAGCAATTATTCATTCATTTCAAGAAAAATTTATTGAGTACCTACTATACTATGTGCCATGGATATAATGCTGGGAATATAGTAATGAGCAAAACATAGTCCTTCTTCTCAAGGAACATATTTTAGGGAGAAAAAGCAAAAAAAAAAAAAAAAAGTACACATGCAGATAAATAACATGTGAGCTGTTGATACATGTTTAGAACATTAAATTAAAAGCATATTAAAAAATTAAAAGTATAAGCAGAGAAAGAGGGAGAGAGTGATATGTAAAGGGGTTGCTAGTTTATAAAGAATGGTCAAAGGTCTCTGATTAAAGCAACGTTTAGACAGACCTGGAAGGTTGCAAGGAGCTATCTATGCAGATGACTAGGCAAGAGTATTCCACCCAGTAGGGAGAGCAAGTGCAAGTGACCTGAGGGGGAACATGCTGGGCTGAGCTCGAATTTTCCCTGCCCCTCTGTATTTCTAGTGCAAACAGCATTATTTCTGTACATATCTCACTTTCACCATACTTTCTTTTCTAAAAATAATTTGCCACCAAGGTTTGTACCTTATACCATACCTAAGAAGATTCAGTTTGGATAATGTTTCAAAATTAGATAAATTTAAGACTAAGAAAAAACAACAAAGAAAACAAAAATTTTCCTACATTACATTTTGCAGACTACTGAAGCACTATTTCTGATGTTGCAACTTCATTTCAATTCAACAAACTTAACTGAATGCCTGTGGTGATGTTTCCCAAATCATAATTTGTTGGGCCACATTTGTGGTTCAGAGCTTTCACTAGGGACTTGACAATGGTTCGAGCAGTTAAAGATAGTTAGTCAGGACTTAGTAATTTATGATAACATGTTTGCATTCTGACAATCCAGAATGTAATGAATGCCACTGGGATGACTCAAGTCCAAGGAGCTGTATGTTAAGGAATCTGTACGGCTTATGAACAGTCCCCCTTAAGCGTCATCGGCTATGACACACTGGGTGTGTATCATGGGTCAGTCCATCACTAAATCCACATATAACTAGGGTAATTCAACGATTCATTGGAGTTAATGCTAGAAAATCAGTTGTTGGGGCGCCTGGGTGGCACAGCGGTTAAGCATCTGCCTTCGGCTCAGGGCGTGATCCCGGCGTTATGGGATCGAGCCCCACATCAGGCTCCTCCGCTATGAGCCTGCTTCTTCCTCTCCCACTCCCCCTGCTTGTGTTCCCTCTCTCGCTGGCTGTCTCTATCTCTGTCGAATAAATAAATAAAATCTTTAAAAAAAAAAAAAGAAAATCAGTTGTTGCCTATATATTATGTTCCCGCTAAATATCAATATCCAAAGAAGATATATTTGCTATGAAAATTTCAATGCATTTTACAGCCAATACTTTTCTTAAAAAGTCATCCCTTTTCCAGAGTAATGCCGTGAAAATCAATGCCCCAACCTTACTCTATTCCTCCTTGCCCATTTTTGTGACCTCTGCTTCAGATTACCTTAGGCAGTTTGCAAATCTTAAGTAGACTGGATATATGAAAGCAAAATGCTTTAATACCTTCAATATTTAACCTTATAATATTCTAGAAGGCTCTAAATTAAATTAAAAAGCAATCAGGGAATGCCCTTTAGCCTTTTCACAAAATATATTCAATTCCTACCCACTGCCTAAGGTAAAATAATCCTTCTTGCCCCTGAACTCACATTAAAACCATTTTCTCTCACCTAGCATTTCTTATGTCTTACTTTGCACACTGTATTATACATACATCCCTAGACTGCCATCACCTAGGAGCATATCCTAGGGTTGTAGAGAATTCTTAATAAATATTTACTAATGTATTATTACATTATTATGGCTTAGAAGTATTAGGGAGATAAATATTCAGAATGATCCCATGGTGTTCAACTTTGTTTCTATTTTGTTTTTTTAATCTTGTTTGTTTAGTTTGTGTGGCCTTGGTTTTAAAAAAATATTAGGAGATGAAGAGTGGAAAGAAAAGTTTAAAGTGTATTATTCCTTTAGGGATATTTTTTCTTTGGTTTTACCCGCCCTGTGGTCAGAAATAGAATACAACCTTTAAAAAAAAGTTATATTGAGTTCTAATGGCTATTTCTTTTAAATGTGGCTGGAATGATGGTCTTTAAAGGGTGTTACCAGATTAAATCTGCCAAGTAAGGAAGGTGGAGCTGTGTGGGAAAGAGGCTTTGTTTAATCAGGTTGTATAATGTTTTGCTGAGACATGTTGGGAAAAGCAATACAAGGTAATGTGGACTTAGTATGAAATCACAGTCTGAAGCACACCTTATAAAATTTAGGGATCTTTTGCCATCCTCTTGGAAATTCATATACAAGAAATGCTAGGGAAAATTAACTCTATTTAATATATACATACAGTCCCTTCCCTAACATTTGTGGGATTTGAAAAAGAGTATAAATAGAGGCCCACATACAACATATCAAATTATAAATTGTGGTAAGTATCTGTAAATAAAGTGTGTTCTATCCTCCCACCTTAAAAAATATACCTTCGGGCAAAGTTCAAGTTTAAAATGGTTTGAAACCTTGGAGTTTCATGTTTAAAAAGTGGAAATCCTGGGAGAGTCTGCTTGAAGACCCACGGCCCAGCCTCCCTTCTCTTCCCATTCCCAGCTCCATCCCACAAGATGAGAGGTCTGAAGACAAGGCAAGAGATCTCCAGATTATGCACAAGGCTAGATGAACCCACATATCCATATCTGACCCTGCTACAAACAGCTGCTGCTTGGGCATCCTTCAAGCCTTGGGATGTTTCATATAGATGGAAAAATCCATGCATGAAAACAGTCCTGGGGCTAGAAGCTGAAGCAGGCTCATGGCCATTTGGGTGGGAAATTCTGGGTTACCGAGTAACCAGAGAAGGCCTAGAAGAAGGCATGACTCTGGCTCTGGATGGGCACAATCCTTCAGTTCCTAAATTCTTAGTCTTTTTTTTTTTTTAAAGATTTTATTTATTTATTTGACAGAGATAGAGACAGGCATCGAGAGAGGGAACACAAGCAGGGGGAGTGGGAGAGGAAGAAGCAGGCTCATAGCAGAAGAGCCTGATGTGGGGCTCGATCCCAGATCGCCGGGATCACGCCCTGAGCCGAAGGCAGACGCTTAACCGCTGTGCCACCCAGGCGCCCCCTGAATTCTTAGTCTTGTGCAAAGTTAGAGGATGTGCAGACAGATTCTCTGAAGCCCCAGGCCCAGAGAACAGAAGCACCTCTTGCCTATACGTGTCTACATGTGTATGTATATATGTGTGTGCCAACCACTGTTGCCTATGTATTTTTTAAAGATACAGAAAATTTAACATACAATCACGTATCCATTATCTAAGAGAGAGGTATAACTGTATGGATGATCTAAAAGGATGAGCAATATGTCACATTTGTCACTGGGTGCACTGCAGTGATTAGTAAACTGTGGATATCTACATATTTTAAATAAATCATTCCAATTATAAATTAATGAGATTGTAGTCCCTCTCAGAAGGGTCTGGGAAGCTGTCAAGTTTCCTTCATCTATGTATTAAAGGATCAACTTAATTTCACTCCTTACTACGCTGCTCTGCACTGTGGGAAAATAAGAACATTATCTCTTGCTGAGCAGAGCCTAGCAGAGGGCTGACATGAGGATGCCTCCTTCATTTAGGTGTCTCCTACCCTCCTTGGTGGTTTCACATCTCTTCCCTTGAGTGCCCTTGCTCTTCTTGTGGGCATTTTGGAAGGGTTTTTTCTTAAAACTTTATAATCCTTTAACCTGTGAGATGCCAATTATCTTTGGCAATGAGACAGTTGAAGCTCAATCTTTAGCCTTTTGAACAAAAAGTATTGAAGCCCTAACTATATTTACTTCTGTGATACAGTTGATATTTGAAAGGAGATAATCAAGAAAATGTAGCATACAAATAAGAAAAAATTACTTTTCATGTGTGATTGTGGCTTTTAATTTTTTAAAAAGGTAACATTCCAGCTAGTGTCTCTGTTTTGGAAGTAAAGAAGTCAAAGACTTGAGTGTAGGTAATAGGAGAAGCCATCAAGGAATACAAGATGCAGTTAAGTATTTCTTAGTAAAATAAATAAGGTGTTTGAGCAGATATTACAAATACATGTATGTGAACTACTCAGGTTTTATACTACATTTAATAGTCTTGGATAACTCGAAGTGGCAAATTTAATTTGTTGTGATCTCATTTGCTGGAATCCATGATGAGTCAAGATATTTTACTGATATTTTAAGTGATCCACACCCTGGATCATGATCATTGTAACTGTTTGTGGGTTTCCTTATTACCCAACCATGTTCTCCAACATTTTATTACTTTGTGAGGAAGAAAGTGGGTAATTGGCATATGTAAACAAACAAAAGAAACAAGCAGGAGTGCCAGCTCCTTGGGGACAAGAACATCTCATCGGCTCACCACCCTGTTTCCAGAACCTAGAATCCAGAATGGCCTATAGTAGTGTCCTCAGTAAGTTTTTGTTGGCTGACAAAAGAATAAGTGAATTAATGGAAGTAATTTATATCAAGCCCAGGGATTAGTGTTTTGTATATTGTATGACATTAAATCTGCTGTTACAGGCAAATAAAATGCCAATCAACAAGGTTATATGACTTACACATGATAACACAGCTTGTGAAATGAGGGATTCACCTACCAACAACTGACATTTTATTATTTCTATTCCCTCATAATATTTGTATGTATCACAAATTTAAATCTTGTTAGCTTTAATGCATATAGAGAATATGATAGGTATATATAGTCAGTAGCCTCAAGATTACCAGCAAAGTTTGAAATAGAGAAATCAGTCATCTATGACCTAAAATGGCAAAAATCTGCACCAAGTGATCCTGGTTCCTCTGCTTCAGTGAGAGCCAGAATTCCCAGGCTGACTTTTGACCTCTTTCTGGTAACAATCAACAACAGGGGCCTGTCATGGCCACACAGAGCAGAAAGAACAAAGTGTTACCTGTTCTCCAGAATTTTTCTTTCCAATTTGCTCTGACTTCCTGGACTCTGGGCCTCGGTTACCTAGAATGATGGCCTTTGCCAGCTGTGCTTGGCCTTACCTGACTTCCCTGGACTCCAGCCTAAAATATAAAAACCTTGTGCCCCTCCCAGACTTGTGTCTACCTCCCATGGCCTTCCTGAAGCTCTCAAACTATGGTATCTGCCAAAATCTACCTGGCTAGTTAGACTCCTCTGCCTGTTCTCTTGGCTTGCATAACCTCATCACCACCTAGCATTGAATTGCAGAAAACCTTAGGAGTCCTAAAAAATAATTAGAAAATTATTAGCTCTTACTTTAAATGGTCTTCTCTGTTATTGTATTATAATACTTATATGGGTCTTCCCTCTGTTTAGATAGGCCCGAAAGATGGACCTTCAAGAGTATCAGGTGACCATTTTCTTTTATCTACAGGTATCCAACATTTGCAAAAGGACTGGTGTGTGTATGTATCTACGTGTGTAATGTATATCGGATCAACTTTGGGTTGTTTTGCTAAGGTGTTGTTAAATGTTAGTTTGAGCTGATACCTATTGGTCTTGTGAAAAACAAAATGAAATCTGAACTGCAAATACTAATGAAAACCAAACAAACCCATATCAGATACTGTTCCTGCTATTAGCAAAAAGCATCTTTACAAGAGATGAGATAGTAATAGCCACAGTTTAAAGAGCACAGGTTTTTTTTTTTTTTTAAAGTCACATTTTTAATGCCTTTAAGGACCTGTTTTACTTATCAAGGACAGAGACAGAGAGGGAGAAAATACTAACAGGCTTTCCCTAACAAAAACTTTTGAGCTAATGTTATCTAGACTGTCTCATTATAAAAGGATGTGTACTCAAAAAAATATTCATTCTTAAACGTGAATTGTATTAATCATTGAAACCATGTAAAAGTCCTTATGGGAAAGATAAAATATTTTCTAGATTTTTAGCCTGTGAAACTGAACATCAGGCAGATAAAATCAGAGAAGTTTGTTCAACTGATCTAATTTGTTTTAAACACTGGTTACTAAATACTTGATTAAATTTTTGCTTACCAAGACTCAGTTTGGAATAGTAGAAAATGTTAATTTCAGAATGTCTTGGATTTGGGGCGCCTGGGTGGCTCAGTGGGTTAAGTGTCTGCCTTCTGCTGAGGTCATGATCTCTGGGTCCTGGGATCTAGTCCCATGTTGGGCTCCCTCCCTGTAGGGAGTCTGCTTCTCCCTCTTCCTCAATCCCCCCCCCCCCAGCTTGCCCTCTCTTTCTCAAATAGATAAATAAAATCTTCTAAGAAATTAAAAAAAAATGTCTCGGATACTACTTGCATGTTGTAACCACATTGGTTTACACAGAAATAAAAGAGTTTTAGAACATATCGCAGCTAAAATGGCATTTGGGAGTTTTATGAATTCAAGTGAAGGCAGTATGGCTTATAAAATGAGCAGGGAACTGGGAACAAGAACGACACTTGACTTCTGGTTCTAGCTTTGGCAATAATTAGTTTGGTGAGCTTGGGCAGGTCATTTGACCTCCTTCGGCCTTAGATGTTTTTCACTGTAAAAGAGGAGCTAGGCTCTGATTCCTAAGGTTAGTTAAAGCTATGAAATCATGTGATTTTTTTTTTTCTAGAAATTTCTATCAAAATACACATTGCTTTTTTACTTATTCCTGGGCCCATCCTAAAGGTGTTCCTGGAACTTATCCAGTCACAGCTTCTGCAAACAATACAGCTACAGAAAAGCTACTTGCGTCACTTGATTTTATTTTTTAATGTTCAAACAATACCTGGCAAATAAAGAAAGGTTCTTGAATTGTGACTGGCACAACGATACATGGCTAGCTGCACAGAGAATTTAAGCAAACGATACATATTGTTAGGGTGCAGATCGCAGGTAAGGGCTGATCTGCAATTACCTGCATTTGTGAACGAAACCAATGTTGTAAATTGTGGGAGTGGGACATTTCCCAAAATCCCAACTGTACAACACAGTTTCTTTATGCATATATTCAGTTTTGTATTTTAGCACAGTTTCCACTCTCCTCATTGGCTTTTCCACTAGAATGCACACATACTTGGCAACTTTTTCTAGCCTTCCCCTCCTAGTCTTCTATTGCACTTACCACCACTGTCTACCCTTTATTCTTTATACTATTTCATTTCTATGGCATTACTCAACCTTGTACCTTGGCTTTCACTCTTCCCTACACACATTAAATTTAGGTGTAATACGAGACATATTTCTAGACCCTCTGCTATTCTGTATTGGGTCTTGCTCCCTTAGTGTTTTCTTGACTAATTGTCACTAATGTGTGGACAGCTCCAAAATTAACATCTTTATTTTTTTTATCACTTTTGTACAATTTAAAAGTAACTGCCCACTGACTATATTCTCATTCATTCATTCACTAGACAGAGTACCTACATGAGGACCATTGGAGGATTTGGGAAATAATTTTTAAATGTCCCTTCTAGAAGGAACTGTTACATGATATGTCTCAATACTTGCTGGATATTTTTAAAAGCATTCTCAATTTTGTAGAGGACTAAATTACATGTCCTATTTTTTAAAGAGTTAATGACTCATGTTTTTGATGATTTAGAAATTACTTAGGAGAAAAAGAATTTTAATAAGATGTTTTTAGATTGTATTAATTTTCAACTCAATCTTGCTTTTGTCTGAAAAATCACCGATACAGATGTAGTGCCATTATACGAAACATGTCTGTAGTTGGATTATTTGCTTCTCTCTTCTTTTCTTGTCCAGCACCCTGAACCACTTTCCATGCCTGCTGCCCAAATCAGCTCTCCTCATCTCTGTTTATATCATCTTTTGGTCACTCAGCCTTAAAGCAGAGAAAACACGGCTTTTCCCTTTTCCCTCTTGCCTGGACTCCTATATCCTGTCAGGCAGTATGTGCATTCTTGCTTCATGCTATTTTTCAAAAGCATCCCTCTTCATTTTCTCTGCCTCTCCACAAGTGAGAACACCTGCATCTGCCATGTTGCAACAGTCGTGAGTTCAGTCTCAATTCCTAAGTCCCTTCCAAGTCCCTCCTGACCCCTGACAGCTGAATCTTTGTGAAGTGTTTTACACCATACTGTCCTATCATCAGTAGCTCTCCAATGACTACAGCATGACCTCTCCAATGACCTTCGCATTCAAGACTACCACAACTATCTGATCTCTTCAAGAAAAGTTAAACTGCTGTTTTAAAGGAAGAGAGGTTGTTTAGAACTAAGAGTTTTAATGTAAGGGGAGTTTTGATTCTTAGCACAGTTTATATGTTTGTTTAATCTCCTATCTGCAGATCTACTGGGACATAATCTCTCTCTGCAAACAGAAATAAGAATCAACAACTGTGGAAATAGATTTTTAGAACAAATACATTGACAAAAGGAATAATAAGAGCAGAAGGTAGAGGGATTTGGCTTCCTGCCTGAGTGAGCCTGGGGCCTCCTAGACATACTAGGATAACTTGTGAGCCTAAGGAGGTAATAATTTAAATGACAGCATTACTATCAAGGTCCAACTAGAAGTGAAGCAAGAATTTAATGCATTTGTATATTAAGGCCTATGATAAAGACTAATGGGTTAAGATAAGAAAACTGCAGGGGGAATGGGATAGGCTGGTGATGGGTAGTAAGGAGGGCACGTATTGCATGGTGCACTGGGTGTTATATGCAACTAATGAATCATCGAGCTTTACATCAAAAACCAGGGATGTACTGTATGGTGACTAACATAATATAATAAAAATATTATTATAAAAAAAAGAAAACTGCAATTATTCTAAATATTTGATATTGCTCTTCAAATTGGAATAAAATGCACATTTTAAGAAGGAATTGTTCTAATTACAATCCTTTCTGAATTTACACAATTTTCTTTAAATAGAAAGCAAAAGTACTGTCTCATGAGACTTGCAGGAAGATGAAAATACATGAAGATGAAGACCATCAAAATACAATATCCTTATTTTAGTAGAACTGAAAACAGTGAAATGCAGTTTAGAATGAATGAGTGCTCTGAAGTTAGACTGCCCAGGTTCAAATCCTGGTTATGCTCTTATTCTGAGTATTTGTGCACAAGCTACTTAATCTATGTTTCAGTTTCTTTATAAAATATGAATAAAATATGAACTATAAAATATGAACTATAACATTACTTGCCTCATAGGGTTGTACAGAGGATAAATGATAATACATGTAAAGTGCTTACAAAAGGTACCAATTAACTTATTTGAGTACTTATTAACGAACCTGTAGGGTATTACACATATTTTATAGATGATGAAATTGAACTATAGAGAGAGAGATACCTGTCAAAAAGTAACACAGCTACCAAGCCCTATAGCCTTAGCAAGTCCAAGATCTTCACTCTATCTCCAGACTGCCTCCTTGCTTTTGTATTGCTGGAGATATGATAATGGATACTGGCCCTTTCTTCAAGATAACACTTTAAATAGAAAAAACAAGAAGTGAATGGACAATTCTGTAAAAGTCATCTGGAAGCACACGTAAAAGTGTACTTAACCGAGCCTGGAAGGGCTGGGGATGCCTTCCACAGAAGTTTACTGGCTAAACCAGGTCTTGAAGTGTGGGCAGGAATTAGATCAGGGCTTGGGTGTGGTGGAGAGTGTCCTAAGCAAAGGAAACAGCAGGCAAAAGAGTGGAGAGGATGTTCTGCATGCAAAGGACACAGAATGTTTGGTATTTACAAGAGGTCAGCTAGGCTGGAATGTAGAACCTGGGTAGAGCAGGGGCCTGATTTTAAGGAGAATAAAGTTGAAGAAGTTCTCTTCTACTAGCCATGAAAATACAAGTCAAGAAGAGGCAGCACAAATGCTTGTACACAATGATGTACATACTGGCCCCAAACAATCAGTACCCATAGATGTACAAGCTGGTACTCATTAACTGTGAGGCATAGGTCCTAATCCTCCTAAATATAATGTATGCCCCAGGCCTGGGGAAGTCAGATGTGCCTATAGGTAGTGTATACTTTTAAGGAAAATCACCTCACTAACAATTGAGAGAAATCACCCCTACTTCCTCCTTCCAGGTATTCTTTCTTAAGGAAACTTACGTATATTAGAATTATATGTTCAAATTCCTTTGTTTCTAATGGGAAACCATCTCCCCAACATTTTGCTTAAAAAATAATATTTTTAGTGTCTTAATCTAACAATTTCATGGCAGTAGATCATCTATAGGTTACATTCAATGCTCTGTGGGTAAGCTAGAGAGAAGCACTGGTATAAGGGCCTTTTACACTCTATTCCTAACAATAGATTATCTCAAGGTATTAGTGGGTTTCAATAGTGCAAGCTTATTACTTAAAACCACTTATTAAGAAGTAATTAAAATATAAGCTAGTTGAGCACCCTAGGAAATTTTAGCATAGTACTTTCCTTATGCTGAAGGACAACTTTGTCCTTCTCATGCCTCCCTGGATAGTTTCTAGAAAAGTTATTTGTATGGTGCCACCATGTTGAGAAACCATATCTTAACAAGGTTAATATCAGTGACAGTGGAACCCCTTGAAGTATAGTCTTTAATTCAATTTAACCAATAAAGTATGAGGAAATGCCAGGTACTACATTAGCACTAAGAATACTGTAAGTAAGATATAGCTCTGTCCTTAAACAACTCATTTTATATGTATAAAAATATAACATTTCCATGATGTAATATGATAAGTACTAATTTAGAAGTATGCGTCATGTCCATATCAGACTTGAGAATCAAGAGGGAATATCCCCAGACCTGGAGAAAAAAATGAACCAATTCAGTAATATTTTTTTTCCCCTAGAACCTGGATGTGGGAGGGTTGAATCATTTTATGTAGGTCAGAAAAACATCTGATTAGCACTAACTTGTCTAGTGTTCATAATTCAAATAAGTGATAATGTTACTGGACTTGGTAGTTCCCTTATCTTTTAAAACACCCGGTCTCCCTTGTAAGTGTTCTAAAAATGAAAATTATGTAACATGTACCTGCTTAACTAGAATTATTTCCCTATAGTGTGTAATATATCATAAAATATTTTTAAAGTCAAGTCACTACCTAAAGGTGATAATATTTCTAAGGACATTTAATGTGGCTATCACAATTTATATAAATTAAGATACTTTTGAGATGCTGAAAGCTACAAAAAATATTTCCCTAAAACTGAAGCAATATTTTGTTATCTATGAAGCAGAAAAATTTTTAATGTGACCCTGTGAACTATTTGTCACTGTAATTGAATTCTTTAATCTATTATGGATAAATCACAATTCTTAATCTGAACAGTCTTCACATTAAAATAATTTAAAGGAATGTCCTTTGTCTAGCCTGTTAGAACTCACATTTCCCAATTTACATGGAGAATTTCAGGTTTAGTATTTTCTTAGCTTTTCCATGTGAAGGTAACATCAACTTCCATTCTCAGCCATGCTGTTACTGTCACTTCTTTAACTCATTTCTTTCTTTCCTAACATCCTTAATCCCAATAATCACATAGCAGTGACACTGATTTTATAGTAAATTAGTGAGATTGTTGGATATTTAAAAAACTAGCACCTTCCGGGGGCGCCTGGGTGGCGCAGTCATTAAGCGTCTGCCTTCGGCTCAGGGCGTGATCCCGGCGTTATGGGATCGAGCCCCACATCAGGCTCCTCTGCTGGGAGGCTGCTTCTTCCTCTCCCACTCCCCCTGCTTATGTTCCCTCTCTCGCTGGCTGTCTCTGTCAAACAAATAAATAAAATCTTAAAAAAAACAAAACAAAACTAGCACCTTCCTATCATTTCATGTACAGGAAAAGAAATGATACTGGTTCCATGTATTTGAAAAACATACCAAATTAGTTTCAAACAAATTTCCCATTTATGATAGAATAAACTATACAGAGGGTCATAAATAATATTAAATATTATATTTTTGTATTATTATATATTTATTACATTTATTATATATAATATTGAGATACTTCCAAATCTCTTCACATTAGAAACAAATAATTTTCACCCAGTGTATTAGAAAGACATCCTGATATGTTTGAAGGTAAATACCTACTTTAGCTATGAATAGCTAAACTCTAATTTTATAGTCCTACTGCCTTTCACTTACAGATAGAAATACTTCTAGGGGTGCCTGGGAGGCTCAGTTGTTAAGCATCTGCCTTTGGCTCAGGGCATGATCCCAGAGTCCTGGGATCAAGCCCCGCATCTGGCTCCTCTGCTGGGAGCCTCTTTCTTCCTCTCCCACTCCCCCTGCTTGTGTTCCTTCTCTCGCTGGCTGTCTCTCTCTCTGTCAAATGGATAAATAAAATCTTAAAAAAAAAAAAAAAAAGAAATCTTGTTTTTTATCCCCCAGCTTTATTGAGATATAATTGGCATATAACATGTATAAGCTTAAGGTGTAAGATATGTTGAGTTGAAACATTTATACATTGCAAAATGATTACCTCTATCACATCACATAACTACCATTTCTTTTTTGTGATGAGAATATATAAGATCTACTCACTTAGCAGCTTACAAGTATAATATAGAATTATAAGCTGTAATCATGATGCTATAATATAATTTCCAGAACTTATCCATCTTAAAATGGACGTTTATACCCTGTAACCAATATTTCTAGTTTTTAAAGTGCTTTCCCATGTATTTGATCCTCAAAAATCTCAATATATAAAAATATGTTTTATGTAACATATAACATATTAATAACTACCATATATAGAATTTTAATACATATATAATATCTAGAGAGAATGGGAAATGTGGTTAAAAATCATCTTGATTAAACAGAGAAAATGTAAAAAGTTCATATATTCTACAACTAGTCAGTAAACTATGGCCCAGAGGCCAAATCTGACCTACCATCTGTTCTTGAAAATAGTTTTATTGAAAAATAGCACTACTCATTCATTTATGTATTGTTATGGCTGCTTTTGTGATATATAGCAGAATTGAGTAGTGACAGAGACCATTAGGCTCAAAAAGCCTAAAACATTTACTAATCTGGCCTCTTAACAAAAGTCTGACCCTGTTGTGCAGCAATTTGTCCTTAAAAACTACATTTAAAGAACTAATTTAAAACTTTTTCTCATTTTATGATGTCAAATTTAATAGTATGTGATCCATTATATGTACATTTTCCATGAGAAATCTGAATACCATGAGAGGTGAAATACAGAATTTCATAGCACTTGGTGTTAATATTTTATTTTATAATATAGGAAGGAGCATATCAAAAGTTTTATGCTTACAATAAAATAATTAGGGAAGTTTTGTTTTATTGATCATTATGTGACTAGCATGAATTCAGAGAGGTACAAAACATTTCCTCTTAACGTGGAACTAATACAGTTCTAATTTAGTATAGCATGCAATTCCATTCCTACCAACATTTAAGATTAGCTTGTACTTAGCTAGCTCTTAATAGAACCAAATAGCAAATAATTCTTAAAGCCTTAAAATATGCACTAGGGCTTATGGAATCTTACTTTTGAACATTATTTCCTACTAGGGAATTTTACACTTGAGTATAAATATCTGGCTCTTTTCTTTAGAAACATCCTCCTTGGACAAGATGTGCTATAATTCTATTATACATAATATAAAATTGTACCAATGGTAATGGATTCTCACCAGTTGAACATACAGATGAACTAAATATAGATTTTCTGGAAGACATACATAACATCAAAATATTACCTTCCCCTTGATTTTCTACTTTTAAGATATTTAACTTTAGAGAAACTGTAAAACCCAGACCACCCCTTTATTATTGCTAGAAATTTCAGGGCAATTTAATTTGGAGAATAAAATAAAGAACTGATGTAGGTAAATGAAACACAAATGTATAGTAAAGTTAGAGATTGTTTTTTTAAATGAAACTACATTTTAACTGTCCGAATGCTTTGCTTTTAGTTTTTATTTTGATTGGTTGAACTATTGAAAAATAATGAGATCTTTTCTTTAAAGACCCCAAACTCAACATTTTTCCAAAAAGGCATATGCAACCAACTTTCAAGTGTCTTTTTATGACCGTATTACAATTCTTGCGTGCCTTACCAATGCGTAAGAGCTTAATGGGTGGCTTCTAGCCCAAAAACCCATTCTATATCTTCTGAACATTACCTTTATTTTTTTGCATTACCTTTATTTACTCATTTTTCCTTATTTTGCTTAATTAAACCAAATAAAAACATTGATGACCTACTAAATTCAAGGCATGAATACAGTTTGAAAGAAAATCTTACTTGACATTCTCTATTAGTTTGGTGCTAGATAGTTTTCCCTCAAAGACTGGTTAATAGGAACAGGGTTGAATAGAGCCAAGGCAAAGAATTGTAGTCTATTTGTCCAGGTTCTTCTTCTACCTCAGTGGTTTCAATAGCTTTCTAGCAAGTTCCCTTTAAGAAGAAACACAATGTCATAATAAACATAAAAAGCTCAATTGCTAAGTATTCCATAAATGTTAGTTCCTTTTCCCCCCTTTATCTTACTTCTTTATCCTTTCCTTCTACTTCAGACTTTCTCAAATCAAAATCACTATTCTCACCCTTGCCAGACCCCCAACCCCCCCATAATAATGCTTTTAAAGCTGGTTGATGTTGGTTCTGCAGGAGGAGGGAAAGAAAGTATGACTAGGAATCTCTCACTGCTTCTCCAGGCAAAAAAGTTCTCCTTTGATTCATTTCAGACCTCATTTGCTTTTTGACATTTCTTTAAGTGGTATGTTAAAACACTTGCCTGATTAACTAAAATGATAATTATACTGTAGTTCCACATTATGATCCTCGTTAGTTTGCAAGTTCCTGCGTATCAGAAACAAAATCTCAGTACTCAATTCCTATGTGGGTCAGAGTACAACATAACTATTTATTGAATGAATAAAAATGTGCATGGACTGAATGATTCTTAATTTAAGTGTATTTAAAATTTTATGTAACCTTTTAGTAATGAGGGCACTATGGTAAAAACAAATTAAATTTTCAATAACTTGTCTAAATATACTACTTTTATTTGCAAAGTTTAATTCACTAGAAGAAACTTTATTTAACAATAAATATTTCTAAAATTATATGTCTATATACATATACACATACACACAAACACGTAAGTCGAATGGGTTTTTTAATTGAGCTTTTCATGGTATAAATTCATTTTGTAAAATGAAAAATTTTGGTAGAAAGATTAGTAGCGTCAAAAACTGTTTTGAATAAGCCAAACTAACAGGTAAGGGACTTTTATACTGATAGCTGCGTCAAGTTCATCTGCTGGGGAAGCCGGAATTCTTAAAAAATTATAGACAGCAGTTAGATTTAAGTACTCTGCAGTTAAAAGCAGCAACAGTTTATTTAACAGGTTGCCTGGAATCAAGTAGTACTTACTGTTTTGGTATTTGCCTGACTTTTTCCATTTACAAATGAATCAGTGCCCCATAGAAATAGTTCTAAAAATATAGTCAAAATGAAATGTCCCAAGTTCACCAATATATTTTATTAACTAGAATGACAGTACTATTCAATGGTATTTTCCTGATACTGAGTTTGCATATTTCTTCACACATTCTGTAAATGAACACCTGCCAAAACAAATATCTATGATATTTATACCAGATTGCTTCTACGTAGGAACATTATGTTACACTGCTTGCTTTCTTAAAGGAATACAAAAGATTAGAAGTTGTGAATGTTGAATGCAAACTTTGGTTTCTTTTTTTGAAATGCTACCACAAACTAGAATTTTCAAAACTGAAATTTGCTGATAATAAAAGGTACTCACAAAGCAGAATCTAGATTAAAAAAAAAATAGTTCAAATCTATAACCAACCCTCAATACTAATTTTTATAAAACATCAACCAGTTTTTGTCCTAAGAAAGTATCTAAAAGCAATGACCAAATACAACAATAGAACACCAAAATAGGCATGATTTTTTTTTTTTCATTTGTTTTGAGTGTGGTGCTTTGTAATTTCAATGAATGGTCTCTGAAGATCAAGTTCATTGTTTTTAAGGTTGAGGAAAGGGACTTGCTCAAGCTGAACAGAGAGAAGACAGCAGAGCCAAGGCTAGGGTTTCTGCCCCTTCTACAAAGGCCTCCAGAGTTCCTCCGAGGAGCAACAGGGGCCAGTGGTGGGACTGCATAAGGGCTAGGCAGGCAGGACCCTCATGTTCCCTGTACACAATACATTCTCTTTAACAAGAGTTGCTCAGCTTGCATCTCTTTGACATATTTGAAATCCTGGGTAAGAATGAGCTTGAAAAGAAAAGACAAATTTTATTCCTAAAAAAAAAAAAAAAAAAAAAAAAAAATTGAAAACCACTGTATTATCTTGTGAACCATGGGAAGAAAAGAGTGGGGATATTATGGGGACCCAAATTTGAAATGATGTCACTGTTAGTAGCTACCATGAGGAACACCTAGAAATTGCATTTCAAAATAAGGGAAAAGGGGTTTTGAATGTAGTTTCTGTACAAGTAAAACCTTTATTCTTTTTTTTTTTATACTTTGGTTATTGACTTGGTGGTTCTAGAAATTTGAATCCTACAGAAATGAACAATGAATAAATAAAGTTTGGTAGAGGAACTTCCAATGTGTTTCAGAATACAAGGACAGGTGGAGTCTACAGAAAAACATAAGAATAAACTAACAGAAACCGAACAATGGAATGCTGTATGGACACTGACAGTAAGAGCACCATATGGGCAAAAAACTCTGAAAAAGCTTTCTGGAAATGAGGTGCTCAAGTAAGAGTAGAGGTAAAGGAAATGACATTCCTGGTGGAGGGAACGACAGCGCTGAGGAGGGGAAAGCATGTATTTTGAAGAGGAAGATAGATCTAAATGGAGAGGAGTGTTTGTGCCAGTGATATATAAGCTCGAATGGGTAGAATGCGGTTATTTTGAAGAAGTACTTTGAAGGCAATAGAAGAGGACACTGAATTTAAAGTATGCAAAAGGAGCAATGGGTACTACCTTTGGTACTCAACACGTGCTTTTGTGCTAATAAGCTGGCAGTGTATTCTGAATATTTAAGGCACTTTTCTTTTACTGCCTTAAATTCTGGTGGTGGAAGTATCGAAAGATGCTATATTGTTTTCATAGATTTATTTTTTTAAAGATTTATTTATTTGAGAGAGAGAGAGAGTGTGTGTGTGTGTGTGTGTGTGTGTGTGTGTGTGTGTATGCATGCAAGGCAGGGGAGGGGCAAAGGGAGAAAATCTTCAAGCGGACTCACCACTCAGCATAGAGCTCCACACAGGGGCTCAGCATAGAGCTCCACACAGGGCTTAATCTCATGACCCATGAGATCATGACCTGAGCTGAAACCAAGAGTCAGACACTTAACCGACTAAGCTACCTAGGTGCCCATTTTTATAGATTTAAAATCACATATGCAATAATGGACATACACAGACATTTTATACTTTTGCAATTGTGCTGGCAAAAAAATAAAAAATAAAGAGTAACTTAGGCATACACCATGAACTAATCTACCTCTTTCAAATCAGATTTATATATTATATATAATTTTTAGTTTTCTTTGTTTGAAAGAGTGCACATGAGCAGGTGGGGGAGGGAGGGGAAGAACAGAGGGAGAGGGAAAAAGAATCCCAAGCAGGTTCCATGCCCAGTGTGGAGCCCCATGCGGGACTGGATCCCATGACCCTGAGATCATGACCTGAGCTGAAATCAAGAGTCAGATGCTTAACTGATTGAGCCACCCAGGCGCCCCATCATCCTCCACCTTTTTTTTTTTTTTTTAAAGATTTTATTTATTTATTTGAGAGAGAGAGAGAGAGCACAAGTGGGGGAGGCGGGCAGAGGGAGAGGGAGAACCAGACACCCTCTGAGCAGGATGCCCAATGTGGGGTTCAATCTCAGGACCCTGAGATTATGACCTGAGCCAAAGGCAGCTGTTCAACTGACTGAGCCACATAGGTGCCCCCCATCATCCCTTTTTATAGCATTTAGAAAATGAGAAATTTTGCTTAATAGTAAGTGCTCTGGATTTGAGAAATATTTAAAATAGTTTCTCCTAGGGTAGTGTAGAAATATTTGTATACATTAGAAAAATAATGGATATTATTAGACAATTAAAATTGAAGAAAAAACATTCCTTAGGAAAATCTGAATTAAATGTCCCTGGAGAAGTGTTCTTTTCCATTTATAGCTTTTAGTTGTTTCTTCACTATGCAAGATGTGGAGACAAAATTTTACCTAGTACAAAAAAACAAGTAATATAAAAAACTAATCAATGAGCTGGAAATATCCTGCCAAGGTCAAATCAATGAACGGTCTTTGGAAATAGTTCATAGTATGATTACTAATTTTTAGGGGAAAACATAAACCTTTTTTTAAAAGTAATACATCCTATATATACATAAAACAGATCTCAAATGAAAATTATCTCACAAAAAAGATTTTTAAACTTCTAAATATATTTTTTCAACTCTAGTGTCTTCAGACCACCCAGCTGAAAATGTTATGTTTCCTTCCCTCCTTTCTTTTTCTTCTCCCAAGTTCATTGAGGAGGTCTGTGGCTATGCATGCACGCACATGCCATGGTTCTCCTTTCTAAAATCTGGTACAGAGAAAATTATTTTTTTTAAGGAGCAAATTTTTTTCCTTCTTGGGAGTTCCCGGTTTTGCTGGATAAATACTGTGATATGCTTGTTGAGAGGTAGGCATGGGAAGTCTGTCAGGAGGTATGCTTGAGGGAGAATAGTGGTAATTGGACAGTATTCTAAAATGAATGGCTTCTATAACTGCAGTGTTTTTGTTTTTCTTAGAAAGCAGGCTTGGAAAGAGAGATGAATTGCATTTAAATAAGACTGTTAGGAGAGGGAGGAGAGGAGAGTGGCAAGATGGCTGGTTTCAGATCAGAACATAATTTTGTAGAGTACTGATATGCCAGATAATGCTGATTATAAATGTTTCGGTAACCTCGCTTCATTTCACAGCTCTGAAAACTGACTTGTGCTGCTCTGGTTTTGTGCAGCTACAACTGCCTTGTGCATGAGCATGGGGGAAAAAGCAGAGGCTTCTTGATCTAATAACCTCTGCCTCACTCACAAGCGTAAGTGTGCACACACACTCGCAGAACTGTGCACACATGCACATAAACGAATTTCACCATGTAAAAAGTTCCTGCCTGGTAGCATAAGCCATTTTCCCATTGACCAGGGGAGGTCAATTCATGTAAAGATCGCTCTGTTCTCCAATCACTGTAGTTAGACTCAGAGTAAAAAAATAGAATTTTAAGAGCCCGCACAAACTGATTCAAGCCTCTGATAACCCACTGGAAACAGATGGAAAATGCCAACTTTTGGGGCTTCCAGAGCCACACAGCCTGTGAATATAATCATTTAGAAATTTTCCATCATTTATCTTGTTTTCTTTTGCCCAAGATTACTTTGTACTTTTGGGATATTAAGAATAAAAGCTATATATTTATATGGATGAAAGACTTCATTCTAATTTCTATTTGTAACTCAAGAAACTCAAAAACATCAAAGTTGTTGCATTACTGTTTTTCATAGTGGTGGTATTATGAATATAATTCTGCTAATTCTTTAAACAATCAACTACCGTCAGAAGCAGCCCTTTGTTACATAATTAACTTTAACACTGGATAATTTTTGTTGTATGGCCTTATTGTTAGGTGCCTATCTTTATTTCACATCTACTTTTGTTCTATAATAACTAGTATTTTCTGAACTAGAATAGATCTTAGAGATCATCTAATCCAGCTAAACTGTGCAGAGAAAGGCATTTCATGTTACACATTTCACGAAAATAACTTTCATGGAATAGTACACAAAGATGGAAAACTTTGAATTCTGACAACATAGATGTATTTCATACTAAAGAACTTTCAGAAAGAAACCTTTTGAAAATACTAATTAGAATTTGTAAGTTAATACTTAGGGATGAACAATATGTGTATTGACTTGCTCAGTAAGAGGGCTGACAAAACTGTGTTAGTTAGGATGCCTTTGGCTCTAAGTAACAGAAAATGCAATAAGAACTGGCTTAACACTAAAGAAGATTTATCTGATACTAAAATGTTTTGAGTTAAGGTGGTCCCAGAGTTGGCTAATTCAGCAGCTCAATTACTTCATCAATGACAGGATCTATCTAACTTTCCATTTTGTCATCCTGAGTATCTAGCTTGTCAGATTAAATACAGGACATCAAGTTAAATTTGAATTTTAGTTAAATGATATATATCCCTTGTGATATTATTCATTATCTGAAATTTCATATTTAGCTGGGTCCCTGCATTACTGTTTCCTAAATCTGGGAAACTTATTAGCATCTTGGTTTTTCTTTCTAGGCTAGCTCCACTTACGGTCACAAGATGGCTGCCTTATCTCTTGGTGTCATATGTAGATGCCAATATCCAGTGGCATAACAAGGATTCTGCGGTAAGGAAGAAGGTGGAGGAGTGGTGTATTGGTAGGTAACCAACAATATCTGAATTGTTGTTGATTGAAACATAATTTCCTCTAATATTAAGTAGTTAAATTATCTCAAAGTATATAGTTCAGCCTGCCTGATTTAGGAATAGGATTTCTTTTCTGTAAAAATTTATTTTTTGTTTTTGAGTCTCTTCATTGGAATTCGGAAAGCCCCTTTCACCGCATCAAAAATAACAATTTTTATTGAGAATTCTGAACTAAGGGAAGAGTATGGCTCATTTGCACATTTCCCCTTTCCACATTATCCCTAGGGCACATACAAGAGGTTCTCCATGTTCATGGTTGCTGGTTCTTTCCTCCTCCTTTACGTCAGTTGTTCACATTACACAGGGCCAAATTATACCTCAATTTCCTATGTTCTCTTCCTCCTTCCACTCTCCCACCTTTGAAAACTTAAAATATCCGTACGGCCATATTTGTACTTAAATGATAA
Organism: Ursus arctos; assembly: GCF_023065955.2. Taxonomy (NCBI): domain Eukaryota; kingdom Metazoa; phylum Chordata; class Mammalia; order Carnivora; family Ursidae; genus Ursus; species Ursus arctos. The sequence goes on from NW_026622763.1 coordinate 59,978,314, forward strand.
TGGTTTTATATGGGCTAGATAAACTAATCTGTGTTAATATTTACTTTACTAATGTGTTGGACCTCTGAGGTAATTTAAAACTTTAATCATTTCAACAGTTCAATCTCTTTAAAAAGCTCTTCAGGAATGCTGCCAGTTTAGGCATCTTAGTGGCATGGCACTTCTGGTTTCCCTATCATACTCCCAGAGGCAGGTGGCTACAGGGAAGTTTGGCCTATACGACTCCACTGCTTGGAATATGTTCATTATGTCTGTCTTGTCTCTCTTATGCCATCTTTCATTCCCTCATCACATTCACATTGCAATCCACTGGTTTCTGTAGCCGTTTTCTCCACCCCATTTCCTGTCTCATCTTGAGTGATTCATAAGTGACTTCAATATTTATAGATGTGCCCCACCCAACACCCTAGACTCATCATTTCTTGACCTCTTCTGCTGCACAGGCCTTTACCTTCTTTGGACTTCAGTGATCTACTACCAGTGCCACACTCCAATGCTACCTAAGCCATCCCCAGCCACTCTTTATCCCTCTTAATTAACTTCACAATGTTACTCTCTTAATCTGAGCTCCTGCTGTTTTCAGTGATCCTTCTTCCTTATTTCTATCAAACTATTTGATTTCAAAGGAATCTAAACCTTAAGAATAGAACAAAGATTCAAGTCTCTGAGGCCCTACATGACCCGGATTCTTTCCCTCCTGCCCTATGTCTTCCATCTAACCCTGCATGCCATGGCTTATCTCATCAACTAATCTCAACTTCCATCACACTCAACCTCTGAGCTCCTATCCTGGATGGGTGTTAAATTTTGTCTTTTGAAATTCAACACCTATGTACTAAACCTGCTAAGTAAAGTTAGGCCACTGCCGTCAGTCAGCATTGTAAAGGAGTTAAGAGCATGGATATTGAAGCTAGACCACAGAAGCCCAGGTCCAGAATCTTCAACTTACTAGTTGGGTACCCTTAGAAAAATAGCATACCACTTTGTGCCTCATTATCTTCATCTGCAAAGAGGGAATAATGTCCAGCATATCTCACAGACATATCATGATGAATAAATGAGCTGATATTTTTAAGGTGCTTAGAGGACTATATAATGATTAAATAAATATTTTACTTCTCCCCTATAATTTTGTTTCCATTTTTAATAACAGCTATGCCAAACCTTCACGCTCTTAAATTCTCCAACCAGCTCATGATCATTACTTTAGCAGATGATCTGGCCTAATTCTCAGAGCATATATACGACATTAGGTGTGAACTACTTTATTATTATTTTTTTAAATAATCTTTATTGTTATGTTAGTCACCATACAGTACATCCTTAGTTTTTGATGTAGTGTTCCCTGATTCATTACTTGTGTATAACACCCAGTGCTCCATGCAATATGTGCTCTCCTTAATACCCATCACTGGCCTATCCCAATCCCCCACCCCGCTCCCCTCTGAAGCCCTCAGTTTATTTCCTAGAGTCCATAGCCTCTCGTGGTTCATCCCCCCTTCTATTTACCACCCCCCTTCATTATTCCCTTCCTTCTCCTCCTTTCCTGCTGTTTCTTATGGTGTGAACTACTTTAAATTATCTTCCCCTGGGGGTGCCTGGGTTGGCTCAGTGGGTTAAGCATCTGCCTTCAGCTCAGGTCATGATCCCAGGGCCCTGGGATCAAGCTCCACATCACATCAGACTCCCTGCTCAGCGGGGAGCCTGCTTCTCCCTTTCCCTCTGCCTGCTGCTCCCCCTGCTTGTGTTTTGTCTCTCTCTGTCAAATAAATAAATAAAATCTTTAAAAAAAATTATCTTTTCCTGAAAATTTAACTACATTGGTACATTGTATCTCTTCCCAATCTAAAAGAAAGACATGACCTAAATGAAATAAATTTTCCTCCCTTTCTCAAGATCTTATCCCTCAAATACCTAACCTTTTCTGTGTATATTTAACCTTTTTCTGCCTACTTGCTTTTGTCTTTAGCCAATAAACATGGTTTATTCCTCAAAAAATAACCAGAAATCCTTCTTCAACTCTGTTTTTCCTTTTAGCTATTTTCCTATCTTCATCCTTCTCTTCATCAGATGTTTACATTTACTGTTTCTATCTTTACCTCTCTCATGACTGTTCTTGACAAATGACAGTAATTACAAGAAGGGCTAATATTAAAATTAAGTGGAAATAAACTCACAAGAGTCAATACTTTAGAACCTGGCTTTTCCCCAACCTTATCTGGACATAGATAATCATACTCTTGAATGGCCATATATCTATATAATGGTTTTCTTGTTCTTTTGTTCTATTTTATCGAATTAATTGTTTTAGTTTGACTGCCCCTGTTGTTTCTTGTGTCCCAAAAAGAAACCGGCCCCACAGAGTCCCACAACAATCAAGGCTTCACTGTTCGCTATTCCACCGCAATTATTGTCAAGGGCAACAATAACATCTGTACTGCCAAACCCAGAGGTCAATTCTCAGTCTTCATCTTAATCGACTCCTCAGGAAGTTGGTAGAGTTGATCATTTCCTCCTCTTTATTTTATTTTATTTTTTTAAAAAAGATTTTATTCATTTATTTGACAGAGATAGAGACAGCCAGTGAGAGAGGGAACACAAGCAGGGGGTGTGAGAGAGGAAGAAGCAGGCTCATAGCAGAGGAGCCTGATGTGGGGCTCGATCCCATAACGCGGGAATCACGCCCTGTATAGGTATGTGCCACCCAGGCGCCCCCATTTCCTCCTCTTTAAAACCTTCTTTTCAGTGGCCTTCAAGATACTGTTTCTTTTAGTTCTCTTCCCATTTGGCTAGTTGCACTAGTTGATCTTTCTTAGCCTCTTTTGCTGGGTTCTTCTCATTTATTTGCTTTTAAAATGTGGAGTACTCCAAGCACTATCCTCAGACATCTCTTCTTACCATTCTTCACCAATTCCCCCCTGCTGGCCCCAATTAGTTATTTAACTATAGATACTATTTATGTGCTAATGACTCTTAAATTTATATTCCAGTCCAGCTTTTTCCCTTGAACTCTATATTCATGTACTGAATGCCTACACAACATATCCCCTTGGATGTCTACGCTTTCAAACTTAACACGTTCAATAAACTTTTGTTTCACCCCAAACTTCTCCACCCTTAGTCTTCTCCATCTCAGTCAGAGTGTGTAAACTTAATAGAGGGGAACTCTCAAGAACACAACAATTAAGCTGGTAAAAGAATGGAAACCAGTGAAGGAGACTGAGAAGTAGGAGAAGAGGAAAATGTAAGATCAAGTAAGAAATGAGAGGAATAGTCAGTCCTGCAAAAGCTATAAAGATAACTATAAAATGAGGGCTGAAAAGGAACCCGGGGATTTAGCACTTTAGAAGTCATTGATGACTACTGCTTTGGTAGACTGGGAAATCTTTTACTTGGGAAATAGAAAAATGGCTGTGTAGTATTAGTGAGTCCAAGCACACACATATCTTACAGTATTTAAGTCAAACTTTCATCCAGAGTTTCAGCTCTGTACTGTATTTTTGAATGTTTGGGGCTACATTTCCATCAGTATGATTTGTAACCACCTCATATATAATATGTCTTATAATGAACTCATTTCCTTTCCTCTCTCTTGTTGTCTTACTCCTAAACAAATTAATGCCAAATACCAAATTTTCCTAAATTCTCTATCATTTGAATGACACCAATACCTATACATGTATGTATCTACAGTAGGAAAAACCTTGAAGATCATTCTATTTCTTTCTTCCCACCCATTTCCAATTTGTCAAATCTGATTGCACCCCCATTCCCACCAGTCTAACTTGAGTCTTTATTAACCTCCGCATCTCCAAGCCCCATACTAATAAGCCTCCTAACTGGCTCCCTTGCCTAACAACTTCCCATGCCTGACCCTTTCAGCTATATAATTACTAGTTATCTTTCAATAAAGTTATCTTTCAATAAAGCACTTAGTTAAAATCTGAAAGGTGCTTCTAACTTCCCACTTGCAATAACACAATCTTAGAATAGCACACCAAGACCTTTGAAATCTGGCGCTCAATTACCATTCCAAACTGACTTTATGACAGTTCCTCACTTGCCTTAAGATAATCAAACTGAAATACATCGTGTGTGTGTGTGTGAGGGGGTTGTAAATATTTCCCTTACTTCTATCTCTGGAATAAATAGCTAGTTTTTAAAGTTCAAATAACTTTTTCTCCCTAAATTGTAAATACACTTTCAAAAAGTTTAGAATATAAAAAAGCCATAATATTGTCATTGTCATGGAACATCTTTGTTTCCCTTCTAATATTCCTCTATGGATATACGTATTTGTATAATAAACATAATTTTGTATAATATTCTTACGTATTTAGCAATACTTTGTCATGGTGCAGAAAAAGAGTATCAAAAATTATAAAATATTATTTTGAGAAAGGAAAAAAAATATTATTTTGAGAAAGGAAAAAAGGAGAAAAAGAAGAAAAAAAAGGGTGGGGACAAAATAGAGCTATGAATAAGGTTTAGGATGCATACCATGATGACCTACTCATCTACCATGGGTGAGCCACACATTTGGCTTTCAATTTTCTAGTAACCAGCGTTAAAAACAGAAACTTTGTTAGTTATCCAAGTCCTGGTGCCCATGAGATTAGAATAAAATATCTCAGTAATTTCAACTCCTCTTGGAACAAATATTGTAAAAAGGTATTTCTTCTGTTTCTCCTAAAGAGAACATGGGGTGATGTACTTAATTTCTGGGAAGACTCTTTATTAGAAACAACACATCTCATTTCACATCACTGCTCATATTGAGAATCAATATAGGCAGATGCCATTTTATAAATCAGAGTGCTTTTGTAAAAACCATCTTTTTGGAAATCATTTGATAATATCAAGGCACCCATCTTTTTGCTGGTCTACTTTAAGTCATGGCTAACTATTAACATACTGAAATATTCACATATAGTATATATGAGTCATAGTAGTGCCTGAATTTTACCCTTCAGAAAAACTTTCTGAATATTGTTTCCTTTCAAAATAGAATTTCAAATTGTTCTCAGGTGAAAGGTGAAATCTTAAAACTTCAGGTCTCCCATTGGGCAATTACAGCTTACTTGGAAGACCAGATTATAGGTTAAGAAGCAAAAATTATCTCTTCTTGATCATGAGTGTGATTCCCCCTGAGAAAGTTTTGAGTACAAGAATGTGGCTGGGCCAGGGATGCTACAGTCTTGGGTTTTTGTATCTTATAGAATATAGGATGTTATCCTAGAAGGACTCAAAAATTAGTTGAATAATATACTCAAGTTTGCAGAGATTTTCACTGCCCCCAACCTTGAGTCCTCTCCAGAAAGATGGCTAGGTGTAGCTACAAATTTTGGGCCAGAGGTATTACCTTTACTGATAAATTATAATATTATATGCCCTTAAGAAGCCTAGATACTAAAATCTTTGTTTTTACATTCTCTAAGTTTTTTAGAACATTTGATAAGATAAAAGCAGTTTTTCTACCTTTGCCTTTATCAATGTTTGTAGGGCTTTGAGATATGGATTCTTGTCCCTAATGAATTCCGTCAGTAACTAGATGGCTGACCTTGAGCAGGCTACTTAAAGTTTCTGAGCTCAGTTTCCCTCCTTTTGTAAAATGAGGGAATTGTAGTAGGTAATTGGCTCCCTAGGATACCTTCCGGCTCTGAGTCATACTGAGCCTCTGCCCATCAGCTATACGTGAAGAATCTCCTCAGTCCAAACAAAGTGATTACTAATGTTTCTCTAACAGTGGATCTGGAGTACTAGCAGACAGTCAGTCACACATCGTAGGTGAGAGCATAGACTTTGCAGGGGAGAAGTCCTGGTTCCACCCTGCCACTTACTAGTACATGGCCTGGGGCAAGTATTAACCTCGCTGAAGCTCAGTTTCCCTAATATAAAGTGAGAATAATACAATACCCTTACAGAGTTCTATTAAATGAGGCACTGTAAATCCAGCTCTAAGTACAGTGTCTGGCACAAAGCAAGTGCTCAATCAAAAGTATCCAATTTCAACATTGTTATTTCCTTGGGTCCACTGAAATAATTGCTCTTCTAACAGTATTTCTCCAAATTGAATATCAGCACTATTATAATTGCAGTAGTCAAAGGTTTTAAGGTGCCAACTTAGCTGACTAGTAAAGTAATTGGAAAGACACAGGCTCAGGGGATTTTTAAAAAATTAACCAAAACAACCTGTGTGTTGACCTTTACCCTGCAGTTCTTTTATATAATAACAGTCTATTAATAAACATAACTTTAAGCTGTTTGATTTAGTGCTAATGTAATCCACGCCAAATATGCTACCTTTCTTGCCTGCTCCAAAGAAATTTTAATAGAGAGTTGTTTCATTTTTCTGTTTGATTTGAAATAAGATTGTGGGGAAGTTCTTAGTTTTGCGTTCCCATCAATAGATACTTAGTCCCTTTAACTTCTGATCATTTGTTGATTATATTTAAATATAACTAAATGTGATAAAATCATTCTTAGATAGTTGAGATAAGCTTTGAAGGCTGTATAAGTACTTATTTTATAATTTAAAAACAATTGCCTAACCGTAAAAGAAAAGAAAAGGAAAAAATTCCCCAAATGTGGGAAACCAGAGTTCTTGGCTATGCTCTTAAACTACAGCAGGAAATATGTGTTTGTTTATTATGACCCTAGTGCTTTCACAGCCAGATTAACTTTCAAACAGAGTTTTCATTCCATTTAACCAACAATTGTCACCCTGACTTGTGGAAACTGATAATTTGCAGGGAGTTCAAGGAGAATATATGCATAGTTCCATCTAATAGAACCTGGCTTGTCCCCGCAGCTTGGAGATAGACCCTTTGTGAACAATTCTAACTGTAGGGCCGCCTACAGGGTATGTCAATTACCACAAAGTGACTTGCTGGGTCCACCTGTGTTAAAGGTGGCTTTCATGGACTATCAAATTTTATAGCAAAGGAATTCTGAATTATCATTATATGTTTAAGAATCTCTCTTTATTGATTCTTTCTAGGTTTCTCCTCATTCATGAGATGTAAGCCTCAACTGATTTGTACGAAGTTGTGGAACAGTAATTACTTGTATTTCTGCTAGAAAGTTCTCTGCAGGATAAAGGGTGAGTAATATTTATACAGACAGATAAAGAAGAATCTACACTGTTTCATAAATCATGAATACCTGATTGTTAAATATCTAAAATGCATCAAGCCATTGTATAGACTTTCATTATAATTCAATTTCAAAGGTTTTTTAGGAACTAGCTTATTATTTTCTGTCTTTATAGCTCTATTTTCTTTAATACTTTATTTTTTAATTAGCTCTCATGGAACTTCTCTTATTTTAAAAGCAATTTTAAAGAACTGTTTACTGGATTTATATACGACTTTCTAAAAATTGCCTATAATTATTAATTTGTCAAGATTGATTTAATTAGAATAACAAGATTATTCAGTGGATACATCTTATAGCTTCTGAATTAAAGAATGACAGAAAGGGGGACCTAACTGATTGTCAGATATAAGGGATCTGCTGGTTCTACTCAGTATCACAGTGGTGGCTGAATTGAAGTGTCCTTGTTTTGATGTCCCACCTGCTCAATCTTATACGTTTTGGTTAGTGATGGTAAGAAAAATTGGTGGAGTTGAATGTAAAGAATAGACAAAAATGGTTTAGTAAAATCCTGTCTGAGTCTGGCAGAAATCCCGTGCTCTCCCCATTTTGTCCACCCTCAAACTTGCCAAGCCTTGTTCACTTTGGCTTTATTTTAAAAATGCATTTCTGGTGAGTGAGGAAAGGTTTTGTACTGTTTTCAATGACTCACCCAAAATAACTCCATTGAACTTGTAAACGGTCCTGTTCTGAATGCAGATTGTGTTTGTTCTGAGACAGGCATGAAGGAGCTGCAGAAAGGAGATTAGAGAAGGGAAATGTGGTGGGAGAGGCAGCGCAGTTTATATTTATTCAGGTCCAGGCACACATAAGAATTATTTTTAAAAAAGACATTGTGTGTATGTGTGTTAAAGAACCATCTATGAGATCAGTACCATTTAAAGCTTTTAAAGATATATCAGTATTAGATATTGTTCATCTAGTCACTAACCTCTTCTGATTCTCATAAAATGAGGTAGAAAGATTTACATGTGAATATATAATTCCAAATATATACATTGTGAAACTTTTTAACTTGCTAAATGGCTTCAAATAGGAAATAATCATATATGTGACATGAGCTAGAAATTAATCTTCAAATAGGAAGAAAATGTCTATCAATACATTGATCATGTAATAAGACCGTGTTAAAACTGGGAAGTGCAATAATGACATCCTCTTGTTTTGTTGTGTAACGCAGAAAAATGTTTAATATCAAGTGGCATAGACTGAGTATTTAATATCGATAGATGTACGTCTTCCAAAGCCTTTATGATTCAAAATGTCAGAGATCTTTAAAAACAATATTTTAGGGCAGGACTGAAAAGAAAAAGAAAAAGAAAAAACGACTGAACTAAACTTTCATGAATTCATGAAACAGACCAAATAAAGCTTATTCTGTTACATAATCTTGCCTCAGTCAATTGTTGATGAAGAATAGATGAGCTATTCTTACCTGTTGCTCAGAAACACCAAAGAATTGAGCCACTGAAAAGACAATAACCTATCTACAAGGTTTTACCATGGATAGGGTAAATTTAGCATTATGTGGCAAACTGAAGAAATTGTGATCCGAAGACAGTGAAATGGGTGATAAAATGACAAGTCTTCAACATGCACAAATTAGAAAATATGTAAATTTACCCAGATTATGTAAATAATCTGCAAGGCAAAGTTCCAGAAGTATTAACACCTGCTTCTCCTTCTGGTGTGCACTTGAGAAAATAAGGAAAACCAAAATAGCAGATCATTATGCTATATTAATGCTTACTTAGGAGGACAACAAACTAGTGTAATACTCCCTGAATTTTTGCTATTGTGGGAAAACCCTAAGAATAAGTCATATGTTCAAGTTATAGACTATACAAATGAATTTTATTACTTTAAAATATCCACAACTAGAAATACTTTCATGATTAATAATGACTTAATATATCAGAAAAAAACTTAAGTCAGACTAACCACCTTTCCTCATTGTTCATTTATATGGTTTGTAAATAAACCTTCAAAGTTTTCAAAGAGTTCATTCATTGAATAATATTTTCCTTTCATCCTCTTTTATCCTGTTGCAAATTATTCCACTGGTATCCCTGGAAATGTTAATAGCTATATTGAGCAGGCCCAAAAGATTTCATGTTCAAGTGAATTTTAGAAATACTGGGTAAAATGAAGTTAACCAGTTTTCTTCTTTTTTTCCCCAATAAATCTTGAGAATTTACTTCTCAAATCTCTTACATTCATTGTGACTGGATTGAGGTGGGAGAGGTGGGGATATAATATATAGTGTTTTCCAAACTTATTTCATACAGAATTCTTTTCTCAGGCAATCTTATTGAAATATAAAATGCTGCTATTTATTTAATCTGCAATTCTACTTAGCTTATACCTCCCAGATCCCTTATGTCTTAACAAGGGGTGAAAATCTGGTAAGCTGCAATACTACCACTTTCTGATCAGTCTGTATTATTAAGATTTTGATGCATAAAATAAAATTTTGATTACATAAATATTATTGAACAAACAATGCAATAACTAGAACAAAATGCCGTAGCTTACCCAATAGTAAATCTTGTTTTAGTAATTTTGAGGCATCTGTTAAGGTCTGAAAAAGCAGAAAATAATGAAAGTAATTAAACTAAGCATAATGTTTCATTTCTGATATAAGCTTTTCCATTTAAAACTGTCTAACCAGAGTATGTTTTCTGTCCTAGCCTGAATTTATGCCATTTAAAAAATTCATCTGCATAAGCATGTATATGTCACTTACCAGTATAAGAACAATCCCCCTATTATAAAATTGATTTTTGCCTTCTGCAATTTAACATTTCCAGCAGCTATCCTGAGCACCTACTTCCATGTGATTCCATGTGATGCTCACATCAGTTTGGGAAGGCTGTTATGACTGCTATTTCACAGATGAGGCATGTGATGGCCAGAGATAATAGCTGTCTTGCCTTAGGCCATGAAACTAGAAAGACACAGAAACAGATTTCAAATTTCAGTGTGACACCAAAGACTCTACTGTTTCCACTACAATTTGCTGGATTAAATTATCTACATCTAATATAAATTTGTTTATTCCTCTACTTTGTAAGCATAGATGAATCAGGCATTATTCCTTATGCAGAGTTTCTGCAGTGTGGATTGCAGTTGGTCTACAATACAGTACTTGTTGGAAAAAAAATCCTTGAAGAAGGAAATAATTAGACCCTCCTCATGTGTGTTATGGCATTCATTACTAAATAAATGAAACACCTTGGGCATTTTTTAAAATTTCAAAGTTGAGAACTCAGTTAAAACCCTTTACATTTCAAAATAACTTGCTGTTTCAAGGACTTCCTTCCCTACTATTTCTGTACCCTCAACATTTTGCATTAAAAATGATCATGTATTAGAAAACATACAGTTGTGCTATTGGAGATTCAACAATTTCTATATTCTATTCTAATGTTACCTGGCTGGCCTTTGACGGTATATTTGACTTCCTAGCCCTTTCTTTACAGCTTGACTCTGGTAGTTGGTTTTTAAATATAAAATATGGTTCACTGTCGCCTTTCTCAAAAATTCTTTGTTGTCTACAAGTATTTAAACAGCAAAACTAAATAAAAAATAATAGGCCTCAGAGGGGTATCAGGGTGTTTCAGTCAGTTAAGCACCAGACGCTTAATTTAGGCTTAGGTCATGATCTCACAGTGGTGAGATCCAGCTCCAAGGGGTTGTGCGCTGGGGGTGGAGCCTGCTTAAGATTCTCACTCTCCCTCTGACCCTCCCCCCCACTCATGCTGGAGTGTGCTCTCTTTCTCTAAAATAAATCTTAAAAAAAAAATAATAGGCCTTAGGGAAACAACATAAAGCAAATATTTTATCCACTTGTCCATCCTGAAGAACATAAAGAACAGAACATTCACCTCAACAGAAGTCATCATTCCTGGTGGGATTAGCACTCTACTAAACATGTAAGGGGTAAAAAAATACAGAATAATGTTATTTAATCTCTCACAGTTTACAGTGTGGCTGGGAAGTCAAATATACCCTCAAAGGCCAGTCATATTACTTACTGCACAATTCAGTCTCAACATAAGTGACCTAAACATTCAGTTGTGTATCAGGGAATTGTGGGAGAGATGTGACCAGAAGTTGTGGAAAGATGTGGTTGAGGAAAAGTTCTGACTCAGATGGATCTTGAAATTCATGAAGGTATTGGACAGAAAGAACAGCAATAAATTAAGATGCAACAACATAGAGACAACAACAGCATGTGGAGATAATGGAGTTGAAGCTGGGAGCCCCAGATGAGTAGGGGAGGGTCTTTCAGGGCCCAGAATAAAACTGTGAAGACCGCATATTTTGTTCTGTGTGGCTTTTGACCACCCCTTTCCCAGCCTCCTCTCCAGCTACTTCCCTCACTCTCTTGCTAACTTTTCCTACAGGGGACTAGGCTCTAGCCTATTCTGAAGGGCCATTAAATTGTTAGCTGCATTTTGCCATAGAACTCTTGAAGACTGAAAAGTCTTTTAAGATTCAAAAAAAGAATAAAGTGAAATTTCAAGCCAATGAGATGCTAGTATCAATGTTCTAGCACCCCTTCTATTTTCACAGTATATATACATAGGCCCAGAATATAATGGTGGTTCTGGAAAGTTATTCTGGATTTTTGATATGATCTTGTAGATACTGGTAAATCATCGGAAGTTGGTTTTATAGTCCTTACACTAAAAGAGATTTTTTTTAAAAAGGGGAGGGAATGCCTAAACGCATTTTTATAGTTCTGAACTTTGACATTTGTTTCTTGTAGCATCCTATAAACAACAAAATCCAAGCAAGCATTTCTACACTTTCCTAGCCATTCCTTGCTCTATTTTTCTTCATCTCTCTATGTCCAACTTCAACGTGGAATTTCCAGATTAAACATTCTTTCTCATTTTCATACATAACAAAACCACGATAAATAACTTTTTTAAGCATGAAAGTAGCACTACACGAAGTTTGGTCTTCTTCAGTTTTGACATTGTGACAAATACCAATTAGGCGCCTTTCTTTCATCTTCATCCTCAACTCCTTCGACTTCAGCAACAGTAAGTCAGCAAGCCCAAGCCGACACTTGTTTTGACGCGGTGAAGAGAAGCGCTTGGCCTTTCCACAGTTTTTCTGTGAGAGAAGCTGACAGGAAACAAAGATCGCTAACAAACGAACAAGCAAACAAATCTCTCCCACTCCGCAGGCCAAAGCGAGGGGACCCCGCGCCCCGCTCCGCGCGCGCCGGGCCCCGCTCCGCCCCGCGCGCCCCGGCCGGAAGGGGGCGTGGGACGCCGCCGAGGGAGGGGCGCGCAGACGCGCCGCGGCCGGCCGGGCCCCTGGCGCGTCGGGCGGAGGCGGGAGGCGGGAGGCGGGGGCCTGGGGGCGGGGAGCGGGGCCTGGGGGCGGGGAGCGGGGCCCGGGGGCCGGCGCTCGTTCTCAGCCGCTCTAGTTCGGGCCACTCGCGCTACCGCACCGCGCCGCGCCGGCTTCATGTGAAGCGCCGGCCCTCTGCCCCCTCCCTCCCCTTCCTTCCCTCCCTCCCTCCCGTCCCCTCCTCCTCCTCCTTCTCCTCCTCCTCCTCCTCCTTCTCCTTCTTCTCCTCCTCCGCCCCCTTCCGCGCCCGCTCCCGCTCCCCGGGGCCCCCAGCCCGGCTGGGCACTGACAGCAGGGGCGGGGGTCCCCGCCGCCGCCGTGTCTCACGCAGGCTCGGGCTGGGGCAGCGGAGCCCCCAGTGCGGCCATGGACCGGCCTCTGGTGGCGTCGGCGGAGGCGGAGGAGGAACTGGAGTGGCAAGTGGCGAGTCGCAGGAGGAAGGCCTGGGCCAAGTGCCGCGGCTCCTGGCAGGCGTCGGAAACGGAGGACCTGTCCACAGAAGCGACGACGCAGGACGAGGACGAGGACGACGAGGAGGACCTCCCGGGCGCGAAGCTGCCAGCGGCCGCGGGAAGAGGTCTGTGCGCCCGGCCGAGTCGCGGCGGGCGGGGGACTCGGGGAAGGCAGGCTGGCGGGCGGGGGAAAGTCTCGTGCGCCCTGGGCGACTGCTTTGAGTTCTGGAAGATCCTCCAGGGCTTGATAAGCCGGGGGAGAGGCGACACATTGGACCTTTAAATGCGCGCGCTTGGCGAGGCGTCTCCAGATTCAACATAGACACTCCGGTGCCATCTCGTTTCCCTTCAGATGAACACTAAGACATGCTACTTAGGCTACATTTTACCCCCAGTAGATTTTCCTGCATGGGAGTGTCCAGGTTGACCCTGCCGTCGGAGCCCCCCTGGGGTCGGTAACGAAATGTCCCCTCACTCTGCCCCGCAGGAAACGTGCCCAACGAGAAGATCGCGATATGGCTCAAGGACTGCCGGTGAGCCCTCGCTTTCGCCGCTCGCGTCTCAGAGGGAGATCCGCGGAGATGGCACAACCAAAGCGGAGTCACTAGGGCCGCAGTCCCTGTGGGTCCCGTGGCCGTTGTGAGCTATAAGCCGGAAAGTGAGCCGGCGGATAGTTTCCTCCTCTAAAAGATTAGAAATGGAAGTGCTGTGACCGCTGATTATTTGGTGACCGTGTTGACTTCACAGTTAGGACTTAAGCTCCCGTGCATGATGTTAGCATCAGAGATCAGAGACTTAAATAATCATGCAGTGTTATTATTCTTGTCTTGTTTTTATTCGAAAGGATTTTCACATTTCACACAGTATTTTATTTTGCTTTTGTTTTGACATCTGTATATCTGGCATGGAGTGATTTCCCTTTCAAATGTGTTTTAGATGAAGTTAATTTACTTAACACGAATTGGGCTTCTAATTTTATTTTTGTGCCTTGATTCTGTTTGGACAGCCATAAAACCAGCTAACTTTGTTCTTGTAGTTTCCTCTTTGGACGTGCATTTGTCAGATGGCACTGGAATGCACGAAGGGAAATAGAGCTTTGAAGGCATTCAAACGGCATAAATCTAATTGCATGCTTTGGCAACTGGTACAAATCTTTGATAAAGTACTAGAGGAGACGAATCATAGTGCAAGTAAATCTTACTACAGTAAAAAAGGGCTTGTTTTATGTTTTAATTTTTTTCCAATTTATTTACTACTGGTAAAATTTTATACGAAGAATGTTACTTTTTAACGCGGTTAAGGTGTTTGCTTCTGCACATCCTTGCCATCTCATTTTGGGCTTTTCTTAATCTTCTGTTCAAGTACCAGAGGTAGGGAAATGTTTTTTGGTGGAAGGAGAAGTGATTTTCATGTATGCCAGCTTATTTTCTTCCCTAAACAGAGATAAAATATTGGCTACTACTCCAGTGATGTCCTGCTTTGATGAATTACCTGGATATTTGAGTAATTTTGATGAATTACTAAGCACTCTTCACTACAGAACCCCTTAACCTTTATTGGGGGTGTCATAGATCCTTTGAGATATGAAGAAGTATATGGACCTTCTCTCTAAAGATGCGTCAAAAATAATGTTTAACAGCAAGAGAGAAATCACCTTGTGTTTACTTTATAATGTATAGGAATTAAGATTATAGGAGATCATATCAAGTAGACAGTACATTTATCTTGTAAGATAAATGCAGTAGGCAAATGCTATTTATTGGACATACCATCGCTGAAAATTCCAAAAGTTTTGTTGCTAATCTTATGTAGGCAGATTCTATAGTCTGTTGCTCCTTCCCTCACAGGTTTCCTGCATAGATTTCCTTCTTGTTCCTTACAGTTTGCACCTCTTTTGTACAAAAGGGGCATTCATTTGTACCTGGGAAAGCTAGAACAAATAGTTCTGTAATGTTAGCTGTATTATCATAGATTTGACTGCTAGGATATTTGCAACTCTGGTTTTTTTTCTATAACAGTTTAGGATCCTTCTCAGAGTTAGGCATCTGCCTACTCTGTACATTGTAAGTGATGTAAATCTAGCTTTTTTCCCTTGATACATTCTCATTTTTTTCCTTACTGCTGTCCATATCCCGAATAAAGATACCATTGTCATTCCTTTAAGGGAGGGGGGTCTTTATTTTGATAATCATCTTTTTGAGTAAGTGGAAATAAATTGCTTGAATTAGCATCTAAGAAAGGATAGTTTTTGAGAGAATTTGGAAGAGAGCAGTTGTGAGAGTGAGAAACTTGTTTCTGAAGGAGAATGGCAGCTATATTCTCTTTATTTGCCATTTTCTGTTAGTGCACCCACCCGTAGAGACATCTGCAGAAGGAGTAATACAGTGTTTTGTCCTAAGAATGTAGCCCAGGGATGAAGGACTTTATAAAGGCATAAATTCCAGTTTTATTAAAATATATGCAAAAACTTAGCTCAAAGTTTTTATTGTCTTTATGGTATTTGTGATTCTTTTACATTTCAAAAGCACTAATTTTCAAAGAACTGCCACTGTTTGCATATTTGCTTGCAGAAAGTTTTAACATTAAATTGTTATTTCAATAATATTTTTTGAGACTCATATTTTTATGATCCCATATCTGATGTGAATTTGTAACAGGTATAAACTGTTACTTATGAAAGGTTCAAATCACAAAACAGAACTTTCAAAATAAAACAATGTGTCTTAATATAATTTAGTTTTGAGAAGGAAATGAAAAACATTTTCATTTTCACGTAAAAAGATTTCTAAGTTATCTGTGTTTGAACAGGAAGAATGTGAAAGAATTTTAGCAATGGCTGGTTCTTAAGGTTGATTCTCAAGCCGACTTTTTAGTTTTTAGAGTTAAATGAAGATATATGTATTTCATAGTTTAAAAACAGAAAAAAACCTCTCAAGTTTCTCCATTTAGACCAAAAAAGATAGTTGGGTTAAGGGAGACACTGAATGATGCTCTAAAATGCTGGCGATAGGTTTAACAGATGAGGTTTAAAAAAACTGTTGAGCCTATTTCTAACTAGATTCTGATTTTTAAATTTTATTAAAGTAAAGATTTGTTTTCTTTTAATTCTGTTTCGTGTTTCTAGGGAAGGGACTGAGGGGAGCAGACATTTTCTTACTGCCTGCTGACATTCTCTTTTTATGTTTTTGTAAAGAAAATGGTAATTCATATCATTTGTAATTACAATTCTTGCTCTTAATTGCTGGCAGATCAGATGTGTGATTAAATCATTCCTGGTGAACTGACTTGAGGATAGGTGTTTGCTTAGTTAGTAAGATATTACTTATGTAATACACTTGAATTCCTTTTGTGTTTGGGGAGGAGAGTTAAACTGTGATTAGAAGCTTGCTTGGCTGTGATCCTTTAAGTGTAAAGTTGTGCAGTGACAACTCTCCAGATATCTTTTTAAGATTAAGGTTTATATGTTTATGTGGTTTCAGTACCCCTTTGGGAGCCTCACTGGATGAGCAAAGCAGTAATACGCTCAAGGGTAAGAGAAAGTTGCTTTCTAAATTTGTTCTTTATGAGCGCCCTACTTTGTTTGTCCTCTGAGTGAATGTATACATATATAAATTATAAAAGTAATGTTCATTTTATAAAATATGCCATTCTGAGAGAAAAGCCAAAAGAAAGAAATCTTGTCATAAACCATAAAACAATGAATAGTTTAAGCAAATTACTAAACCTTTACACAATGTGAAACTCATATTTTTATTGTCTAGCTAGATATTATGAAGATTAATTAAATGTAGAAATATATGTAAACATAAGGAAAATATTAAGTGAACTGGGTCAGCTTTAGTGCAGCATTTCTTTGCTTATATTAACCGAAGTTGCCACACCTGAAATTTTACTACCTGTGCAAGACAGAATTCTAAAGTTCAAAGTACAACAAGAATGTGCAGGTAGTGGCAAGGCATATTAAAAAACATTTATAGTATTAGAAAAATCTAGCTTGAGCTCCTGACTGTTAAGGGAGGTAAAAGGAATGATTGCTTCGGGATCTGAATTTTCATGAAACTTTTGGATAAGATGTTAGCTAAATGAATATCTTCAAAGACACCGTAAGTATAAAATAGCCTATATTGGGGCTTTTAACAACTTTACCTGGCTGCGAATCATGGTTTGTTTGCGATAAAGTAAAGCTTATACTTGCTTTTTGAAATGATAGAATGATGAGTACATTCGGGTTTGAAACACTTTACTGTATTTTATTTTTTGCTTGGTCAATTTGCTTCAGCTAAAACTATGATTTTATATGGGGGTCCAGAAGAACAGAACACCAGGATGAGTCTTCTAATGTTTCTTTCAGGTGTGCTTGTGAGAAATGGAGGCAGTTTTGAAGATGATTTGTCTTTGGGAGCTGAAGGTACATTTGTTTGGAAGAACTGTATTTTCATACAGGTTTAAAAAAAAATGAGTTGAGTGCTTTCAGGTGTACAGTCCTCAGAGCCAAAGTTAAAGGTCTTGAAAATGGCTCAGACACATTTTACAGAACCTTTATATGTTAAGTCAGAGCTTGTAGGATACATGTAGAAATGGCTATGAAAACCATTGTGAAATGTCCATGTCTTCCTTGGACTTAATTGCTTAAAGGAACTGTTTCGGGGCAAACAATGGTCATAGAACTGAGGGAAAAATTGCCCCGCCAGAAGGAAGGAAACTTAAATATTTATACATGAGAAGACTAAATTGAAGCTTATTTTTAGTGTGAGGTAGCCTTATGTCAGACTTAACAGCTGCGGCTTGTCTTTTTCTTTGCATTCAAGTGTCTCCTGTCTTTCCCCTTTCTCTTTTTCCAGATTTTTAGAACGCTAAGAGACAAAAATAAAATAACATTTATTAGAATTTAATTAGAAATCATTATGCTGATGTCTATTCCAGACTGCATTAATATTTTAAAAGTGCATTGTGCCATGTTTAAATTTTCACAGATGTTATTATCTAGTCCAGTGGATTTACAGTAAAGTTTTCCACAATGTAAAATAAAAATTTTTATTATTTTATTATTTTACTGGTATTAGAAGATTATTAGTAGCTGTATAGCTGGGCTCTGAATGTGTGCTTTTTATCAAAAAGAATTAAGGATTTTATTAAATCTTTTTAAATTATAAAAAAATAAAATATAAATCTTTTAAATTATAATAATGAATGGTGAATTTATCCATTGAATGTAATTTCCTTGATCTTTTGCTGTTTTAAATCAGTCTGTATGGTAAATTACTTATTTAGAACCTTCTAACTCTAGAATACATATATATATTAGGTTTTATTATTTCAGTTAATGTGCTTTCAAGGAATAAACTCTGTAAAGGGGTTAAACTTACTGCTTCCCAATTAGTACAGTTGAGCATGCTGTCAACCCCTTACTAAAATGCATTTCAGTGTTACTGTAAATAGCACTTTTGATATCTGCCTTAATTTCACAATATGGAATTTTTTTAGATTTTATTTTTTTTAGAGCAGGTTTAAGTTCACAAAATTGAGGGGAAGGTATAGAGATTTTCCCTGTACTTCCTGCTTCCATATATGCATAGCCTCCCCTATTAGCAATGTGTTCCCCACCAGAGTGGTACATTTGTTACAATACCCAAAGTCCATAGTTTACATTAGGGTTCACTCTTGGTCACGTATTTTCCATGGTTTAGACAAACGTATAATGTCCTGGATTTATCATTATGATATCAGAAATGTATTTTCACTGCCCTAAAACTCACTTCTCTTCTGCCTGTTCATCCATATTGAGTGAGTTTATTGGAAACCAGAACCTAAAAGGAAGTCCCAGAGAAGAATGGAAATATTATGTTGTTTTACTGAAAATTATTTCAAGATTATTTTCATTCATTCAGTAAATATTTATTGAATGGTATGTGTTAGGCAGCCTTCTGAGTGGATGTACAAAGAAATATAGCAAATTGCCATGACTTTGCAGATCAGAAGTAAAAAAAAATCTGGGGGGGCGCCTGGTGGCAGAGTTGTTAAGCGTCTGCCTTCGGCTCAGGGCATGATCCCGGCATTCTGGGATCGAGCCCCACATCAGGCTCCTCTGCTACGAGCCTGCTTCTTCCTCTCCCACTCCCCCTGCTTGTGTTCCCTCTCTCGCTGTTTCTATCTCTGTCAAATAAATAAATAATCTTAAAAAAAAAAAAAAAGGTAAAAAAAAATCTGATATACTGAAGTAGATGTTTGTAATTATTTTCATTCTTGGTATTTGTCTATAAAAGTTAAATGAAGTCAGTTGAACTCACTCTAAACTTAACAATAATGTGTTTAAAACTTGTAAGTCTAGGATAAAGCTAAAAAGTAATTTTTTTAAGAAAACTTATTTTGAAATGAATAGAAATTTTCAAAGTAGATGCATGAAAAATTGGTTGTAACTGGGATGAATTTTTAGCCTTTGAAAAACCACAGTAGGAATTTATGGATACTGTTGCCACACTTAAATAAAACTAAATCATGTTTTTGCTCTTAAGGTCTTCTTTAATAACAGCTTTTAAATTTATTAGTTAGAACCACGTTTACTAGATGCTGTATATCTTCTTACTATTTATTTCTACTATTAAGGAAATTTAATTGGTTATCTATATGTCTTTTATTTTAAACATTCAGTGAAGGGAGTAGTTTTACATTGCTAACAAATGAAAATACTTTCCTGAAGCTGCTGGTTCTGTTCATATTGATCCGTATATTACTTTTAGTAATGCAGATTTAATGAACCAAGACAAGAGTTTGGGATATTAGGCATTTAGCTGTAATATTTGGCTAATCTACTTTCTTGATGACTATATAACTGTAGTTACTGTCCCACTAACAGTTCTGCTCTGCATTTATTCTTTTACCTATAGCCAACCACCTCCATGAAACTGATACTCAAATTGAAAACTGGTACGTAGCTGTGCTGTTTGTTCTCTTTTCAAAAATGAAGAACATTTATGAAAATAAGATTTTTTATAATCTAATTTTGTTTATAGCAATAATATCTTGGCCAAAGAAAGAAGACTACAGTTTCACCAGAAAGGGAGAAGTATGAATTCCACTGGATCTGGGAAAAGTAGTGGGACAGTTTCAAGGTAACCTATTCCAAAATTACACTACAGTTACATTGTGTTATAGATGACCTACTCTTACCACTTTTTCAGTGTTGGATTTGGCTTGATAGTATGAAATCAAAAAGAATCCAAAATGTTTCATTCATTCCTTTTTTAAAAAAAATTAAGATTAAATAAAAAGCAGCAAATGTGTTTATAATGCTGCTGGAATTCCTGTTATAATGAGTATTTTGAGCCCTATCAACAACTTGAAAGAGGAAGTCCATAGTGGAATAACTTCTTCCAAAATTCTCCATTTTTTTTTTTTTTAGGGTCTTGAGTTACTCCAAGATAAAAAATCAGAATAAACCTTTCTAATATAAAGTTTGATATTTAAGCATAGATTTATCTTCAACATATTAAATCAAAGTTCTTCAAAATATATATTAAAATAGATAAGTATGTGAGCCTATGGGACCAGTTTAAATTGTTACACAGATTATTGTATTGGAATCTGAGCATTTTCTCTGAAACAAATTGAAATTTTCTTCAGTTCAGGTTTCATCTCTATCAGTTTCCTCAGTGAATCTCCGAAGGTGGATTATCACTGGTATGAGGAAGAAGAGATAGGAAATGTTTAATTCCCAATAGAATCAGAGCAAGAACTTACCTTTGAGTAACCCATTCTCTCCATACCTTACTCCTCCTACTTCCTGAGTGAAAGTGGTTAGAGAAAATTTGAAAGTAGGCCCCTCCCTCCCTTTCTGAATTCAGCTTGTTACCTGTATTGCATCTTCAGTGACAGCCAAAGAGCAGAAAACTCTGTAGTGTCCTGTGCTACCAACTTCCTAGTGTGTTTTCCCTTTTCATTTCTTTCTTAATTTGTTTATTCTTTATTCTCGCTAGCTGTCCTCTAATTGTTTTACCTGCTTTACTGGGACTCTTTTAAAATGACAAAAAAAATAAGGTGAGGAATCATTTTGGGAGTCTTGCTGAGTATCTGTTCAGGGACTAGCTCTTTTTCCCAGTCCTAAGAGTTTGGAAGAATAGACTCTTTTTAAGAGTTATATAGCACATTTGGTACACAGTATATAAAGATGCTAAAATACATAATGGTGTAAAGAGCAGAAGCTCCTTTTTATAATGTGATGTGGACTATAAACTTACTTTCTATCTTCATGCTGTTTTTTTCTTTTTCTTTTTTCTTTTTTTTTTTTTTTGTAGTGTTTCAGAATTGCTGGAACTTTATGAGGAAGATCCTGAAGAAATTCTTTATAATCTTGGATTTGGACGAGATGAACCAGATATTGCTTCTAAAATTCCTTCCAGATTTTTTAATTCATCATCATTTGCCAGAGGGATAGATATTAAAGTATTTTTGAGTGCTCAAATGCAACGGATGGAAGTAGAAAACCCAAATTACGCTTTAACAAGTAAGGTTTTTAAATATTAGCATCCACAGTGAGATGGTCTTTTTTAAAAAGTCTTACTGATTTTTAGGAATAACACTGGGAACTTAATTATTGAAGTTAACACAATAGCTATTTTACTTATTCTGAATTTTTATTATTCTATTTATAGAAGTTAACTTCCCCCTCCTCATTCTTAAGTGTTAATATAACTGACATGTAGAACCTTGTACTTATCTTAAACACTCCAGATTGCTGATGTTCAAAAAGGAAAGAAGTAGGGGAGAGGCTTGTTACTATTAAATAAAGTCAGTCAATTTTAGATGTTTTTCTGTAAATCTAAAATAGCATGGCTAATTTGATAATTTTTATTTATATCTTATTTTTCTCTGTTGCACAGAAGTTCCAAAAATGAGATCCTAGGTGGTCCTTGGAACAGCTTTAAGAGATCTATAAATCCAGTCCTACCCCCTCCTTCCCCACAATTAGGTATAAAATATAAACTTACGTTATTTTCTTGGGAGAACATTTGCAAGAGTCTTAATGGAGTCAACGACATAAAAATAGAATTACAGCTGTAGATCAATAGATAGTCCTTTCTGTTTTATCCAGAGTTGTCATGCTTTGTGCTTCTTTCTGGTTTTAAATCATAAAACATAAATTCTTAAGTAAATTTTTAAAACATAAATTCTAGTGCTTAAGGTGAAAAATCTTCCTCCCTCTCCCCAGTAAATGTAGAGAACTTTTAAATGTTGGATAAGGAAAAAAGTTCTGGTTTTATAATCTTCGTGATCTAAGTTCAATTATTGGCATTCTAAAAAGTAGTAATCGTTTAATATATGTATAAACAGATAAAAAATATATATGTATAATTCACTTTGTTTCCTTTTTGTAGGCCGTTTTCGTCAAATTGAAGTGCTTACTACTGTGGCCAATGCATTTTCTTCTTTATATTCTCAAGTCTCTGGGACTCCCCTCCAGAGAATTGGAAGTATGTCTTCAGTGACTTCTAACAAGGAGACAGACTCACCTCCACCTTTAACCCGAAGTAACACTGCAAATCGTTTAATGAAAACACTATCAAAACTAAATTTATGTGTTGATAAAACAGAGAAAGGAGAAGGTAGTAGTCCTTCCCCAGCAACTGAAAAAGGAAAGATCCCAAATGTTTCAGTGATGGAAGAAAGTGGCAATAAAAATGATCAAAAGTCTCAAAAAATTGTAAAGAAGAAAGACTCATCTTCTATGTTGGCTACAGTTAAAGAAGAAGTATCAGGTAGTTCAGTAGCTGTTATGGAGAATGCTGACATTGATAGACCTTGTGATGAAGCAAATAGTTTTAACCAAAAAACTGAAAGTGAACAAAGTAAAGAAACTCAAAGTTATGCGAATAAACTGGGTGAGGAATCTGGTATTATAGAATCTGATTTAGGTAACAATTTCAACATGTCCAGGCACAATGAGCCAGAAAATGGTAATGAGGTGAAAAGCGTCCATGTGTCCACACCTGAAAAAGAGCCATGTGCACCGCTCACGATCCCATCCATAAGAAATATAATGGCGCAGCAGAAGGACTCCTTTGAAATGGAAGAGGTAGGTAAAATGTTACTGAGACCTGTTTCAAATAATGAGTTAGGAAAAAAAAAATGCCGAAAAGATGTTTTTAAAAGAAAGGTGGCTAATAGATTTATACTAGAAGAAAATCATCCTAATTTTGACTTTTCAGGTTTTAGTTCTGTGTTTCAGCAGGACTATGCATCGCCAGGGTAGTGTGACAGTCCATAAGCTCCTCTAGGTCCTCTGTCATTCACTGATAATACCTGAACTTTAACCCCCTTTCTCAGTTTAAGATTTTCATGCTTTGAGAAAGCCCTGAGAGAGTATATTTAAATGAAAATCAGTATTGCATAACAGTTAAAAACACAGTCTCTAAAATCAAAAAGAAGTTAGAGTTCTTTTTTGCCACTAAATTGCTATGTGTGTTTAGGCAAACTTTTCTCAAAGTATTGTAGTGGAAAGGGTAGTTAAGTGTGAACAAGGCTTTCAGAAGGATAGGTTTTGGCATGGGACTGGAAAGAACCCGAAGATACTGTTTCTGAAGCGGGGGATAGGGAACCTCAGGGAAGAAGGTTTGAAACGCCACCGAATATGTTTTGTGCAAGCCCAGAAGACCAATGTTGGGTTATTTTTTTATTCCTACCTAGAGAGATTACTGCATTTACATAAATTTCAAATTGGGCAAGACAAAGAGATTCATTTCGATGAGGTCAACTAAAACTACTTTTGAATGGCTAGAGCTAATACTTACGATTGGCGCTGTGTAGTTTGAGACAGGAAACTGAAGTTTATCAAGCACCTACCTTGTGGCAGGCACTGTACCAGGCCTTTGAAGTACTTTTCTCTTTAGTCTGTGAGGCAGGTAGTGCTGGTCTTATTTTACACATGAGGAAACTGAGGCACATGTATACTGCTGAAGAGTTATGGCTGGAAGTTACGTAATGTGCAATTCTCTTTTTAAAATTTATTATAGAATAGCATTAGTAATATAGTAGCAACTCCCAGTAATTTTAGAATCACATGCCATTATTTTAGGGAGTTGGAGAGTAGGATAATTGATTCTGCCCATAAATGTCCTCTTGGTGAGTACCTATCTCTCACATTAGTGAAGATTTTTCACTTACTGCAAAATTTGTGTTGCTGACATAGCTATTTATCTTTTTTTGTGGTTTTTGAATTTATCTTTTAATATTTTAATTCTAACTAAAAAATGAAATGAAAAGGGAGAAGAGCAGCCCTTTGAAATAGTTTACATTATTTGTAACCTTCTTTCCCCCTTATTTCTTTATATATTCTTTATATTTCTATTTAATTCCTAATATATTTCTCATTATAATGAGGTCATAAGATGACTACTTCATACATTAAAGCATCTTTTTGTTCTTTCACTATTTGATTCCTTTTTGACACTGTTTTGGTCCAAACTTGTCCTACCATTAATAAATAAAGTGTAACTGCTTGCCTTTCATTAGGGCCCCTCTTCTATGACACTCAGATATGTCAACTGGTTTCCTTGTTTTAATTTAATAGCAGAGTAGGAAAATTTAAACAAATTATGTTAGATATTTGCAAATCTGATACTGGTGACTCCGATGAGAAGACTTGCTTTTAATTCCTAGAGTTCCTGAATTTTAAACTACATATTTTTTAAATTATTGCTATCGTAAACAAAAGGTCTTTAAAACATTTGGAAAGTACTAGATAGATCTGCTTTGGTGGCAGGTTAACATTTAATGAGTTAATGTGTGGGGCTTTGTTTTTTGTTTTTGTTTTTGTTTTGCTCCCTCTGCTGGCAAAAGCAATTAATGAAGAAAGTAATGCCACATTGAAGTGAACTTTTTTTTTTTTTTTTTTAGTAGAAAATTACAGGCATTGGTGGTTGAAGAATAGTAGAAGATTTTTGTTTTCAAAAAAAGAATACATGGATATGATCAACCATGGCTGCATTGTAAATATGGGGGATTTTAAGGATAATGAATCCTGGTTCTTCAGATGTAATTAAAACATGGATAAAAACCTCCTAGAACTGTTTTTATCCCTTTGGGAACTTTAAAGAGAGCCTGTAGAACAATGGATAAAGAAAGGAAATAATGTGTTTCTTTAATTTCCTCTTCTCCCAAGTGTTACTTGAATTATACTGACAAATGAAGAGAACAATCTTACTGAAGCAAACTTTTAGGTCCCATTCAAAGTAGGTTGTTGCTGTTTTTCTTTTAGACTCCTTTCCCTTGAGGTTTGATTCGTATTGGGAACTTTCTTCCTGTAAAAACAGCAAATAAATGTTAAGTTAGAGGACACTCCCTTTCTCTCTCTCAGTAAACCAGTTCTCAGACAGATTAACTGAATGCCAGCTGCTTTGGGTAGCGAGGTAGGAGAAAATGTTGCAGACCTGACTCTGTGCATGAAGCTGCCTAATCCCTCTGAGCAAAGGTAAGCTCTGACAGTCACCAGGAGCAAAGACAGGAAATATTTCAACATAAGGGGAATTAAATAGATGACAAGACTGACTCAGTCCTTGGAGAGTGAGAGTGATTATTTCTCACATTAAGAAAAAAATAAATAAAAGGCCAGAGACTATTTTCAATTAAAATCAGTTTGCCTTATAAAAAAATGTTCTGTACACTATTTAAAATGTTCGAGTGTGTCTAAAAGTTGTAAAACCCTCCTCTCGAGTTTTCTAATTTGTAATGACTTTCCTAGATAATTCTTGTGTTCTCAGAGTAACTGATTTTTAATAAGTACATCATGGTAACAGTCTAGAGCTACAGATTTGTGGTATGAAGGATCCACAGTTAAACCAGAATGATCCTACTCAGTAAGCAATTGTTCATCTTGTAGGTATAAAGGAAAAATTTCTCATACTTAAATGTTACAAGAAAGAGAACTTTCAGCTGTTTATTTCTGTAAATGGGTTGTTCTGTGTCTTACTGTACAAATGAATTTATATTCAAGTAGAGGTATTACTGGAAGTGTATATAATATTTTAAGCTACTGGAGTTTTAGTGTTTCTAATTCTCTCTCTACACTGATGGTTGATTTAACTAGTGTATCTCCTTATTTTTAGTCATTGAGTTTCAGAATTCTTTTTCGTTTTATTTATTGGCCTGAGTTAAAATAATCTGAAGTCAGTCAGATACTTGACAGTTAAGTTGTTCCTTTGGCCTTTCAAATTTGACTGTGTTTTGAAGACAAGCATTGTGTCTTAGATAGAATAGACTGCAATAGTATATGAACTCAAACACATGATACGTGCACCCCATATCTGTCTGTTTCAATTGAAGTCCAGTTAACCACCAAATTTTATTTGATATTTATCTAAAAGACTTAAATTAACTTTTGTTATATAAGTATTTACCTGACAGTAAAGTAAACCTTGTAAGTAAAACCTGAAGGGTTTTTTTAAATAAAAATTTGCAACAAATACAGAATAATAAACTAGCACAGAAAGAGATCTTTGAATTCATTCTCCAGTTACCTCCTTTTACAGATGAGGAAGCATTTTTCCTCCTCTAACATTTGATAATACTTGACAGCAGTGGTTCTCTGTCATCTTTCTGAAGAATGTAGTAATTTCCCTTTGATATTTGTGCCTTACTTGGGGGACGGCTAAGGGGATGTTAGGGTAGGGAGTCCTTGGATGATAGCAGAGAGAGATCTGTTGTAAATTGTTACCATTTTACTGTTGCAAAATATTTGATCATCCTAAGGAGCTGTGAGGTAGAAGTTTTAGTCTTTATTTTTCAGTTTAAAAAAACTGACATAATTGTCACAGATAATTCTGATAACTGTCTGAAGTCATCTAGCCAGTAAGTGGCATGAATAAGATTTGAATTTGGGTCTTTGTATAAATTTGCTACTTTTGACTGTACCATACCATTTGGTAAAGGTCAGACTCACTGATAGTGTCAAGACATTGGACAAGATCTCAAGTCATCTGGTGCATAGTCCCATACTACTTTTTTTAGAAAAATAATGCTTTCATTTGAATTTTTTGAGATGTCCTTAAAAAGTAGAATTTCTTTTTTTTTTTTTTTTAAAGATTTTATTTTATTTGACAGAGATAGAGACAGCCAGCGTGAGAGGGAACACAAGCAGGGGGAGTGGGAGGGGAAGAAGCAGGCTCCCAGCAGAGGAGCCTGATGTGGGGCTCGATCCCAGAACGCCGGGATCACGCCCTGAGCCGAAGGCAGACGCTTAACCGCTGTGCCACCCAGGCGCCCCTAAAAAGTAGAATTTCTAAAACTCCAATTTTGATTTTCTTTTTTCAAAAAACTGCTATACCTATCTCTTTAAACCTTAGAGGAAGGGTTATTTGAGTTAGAACATTCCATGTATTGATGCTATATAGAACACAGCACAATAGTGTTGTGCCTGGAAGAGGTATATTATGAAAAATGTGACATGTTAAAAAAAAAAAATACCACCACCAGAGTAGGTGCCTGCCATGGTAGCAGGACACTGATTCACAAAGATACAGTTTTAATAAATGTTTTGTAAAACATTTTTTAAAATGAAATAACTCAAATACAGGGTTACTTTAAAGCTATTTTCATACAGTTTTAAATCTCAAAACACTGAGATCAAGCTATTTTATCTTTTTTTTTTTAGGGTCTTTTTTTTTTTTTTGTAATTTTTATTATGCAAAGTTTCAAACTTACCCAGAGATCAAAGAAAATTGTATAGTGAACACCCATTTTTGATTACTCAATTCAGTTATCAATATTTAGCTATAGTTAATTTAATGAAAGGCAATCTGTAGCAAATGACGAGAATACCACTGAGGATTTGAAACTGTTTAGTGTCCTGCCACACAAATAAATTCAAGTTTTATTTGCTTCATAATTTTCTGTGCTGTACTCCATCTCAAATTTGACTGCTTTCCTTCGCACGACTGTGACCAGTAATAACACATACTAAGCTATGAAATTTAACTGTTGTTACTAGAATGTCGTTTTGTTTTCTGTCTTCAACAAGTGATTAATGATTTTATTGAGTAAGTGGGAAGAAGAATCCTGATGTTAGTAATTTTATTAGTAAAATATGATCCTCTCAGCTTTTCTTTAAGGGCCCTTTTCTTTGAACTAATTATAGCATTTGTAGTTTTTGTAGTTTTTTTATTTTTGTTTTGCTATAGAGTAGCATCTTGAAAGATAGTATATTAAAGATACATATTCATTAAAATCATGTTATTTTGTGACTAATTTTATAAATCTAAGGAATAAAATACGTGATAATTCTACGTTTAAAAATAAGAGAGTATACTTGGGTCTATCATAATGCCCTGCCAAAACTGAGATTCCTAGAATATAATTAAAGAGGCATTCGGATTTCTGTTATACTTATTTGGTCTGTTTGATATTTACTTTAACAGAAAACTCTTTGAAGTAGGGTAGGCCTGAATAGAGACTAATAATAGACCTTTTGTTGAATATAAAAAGAAAATGCATTTTGTTTCCTTGCACGCATAACAAAGGTTTTCCTGTTGAAGTTATGTCTGCTGCTTTGAAAAATATAATTTTTCAGTAATAACAAAGAGGGTAGAAACTATTTTATATAGTAATTTATGGGTGGTAATTTTAAATGACCAGTGTGTTTTAGTTCTCAAAAGATTCATAAACGTTGGATTCGTGGAACTGTATAGAACAAGGATACCACAAATCAGAGCAGTTTTTAAATTAGGTAATAATATCTTTAACCTTTGAGATTTTTTTCATGTTTTTCATTCCACTCTTATTCCTGTGGAATTTTTTTTTTTTTTTTTTAGATTTTATTTATTTATTTGACAGAGATAGAGACAGCCAGCGAGAGAGTGAACACAAGCAAGGGGAGTGGGAGAGGAAGAAGCAGGCTCATAACGGAGGAGCCTGATGTGGGACTCGATCCCAGAACGCTGGGATCGTGCCCTGAGCTGAAGGCAGACGCTTAACTGCTGTGCCACCCAGGCACCCCTGTGGAATATTTCTTATTCATCGATGGATTCATAGCTCAGAACTACCAGGGTTCTACCTAAGACCTGTTTGCTAACTGCTTTCTCATTTGTTCAAGGTTGAAAACCCTGTTTGGGTAGTTTGCCTACTTTGCTAGGATGCTATTTGTTATTTTAAGTACTAATCATTACCAAGTAGTGTTAGGAATTAGTGTCTCTCCCTCCCCAAATGTTTAATCTCAATATGGAGTTAGAGTATTTGGGGAATGGGATGGGTGTGGTGAATAAAGAATCTGAAAATTCCTAAATTATGTAGTTGTGCAGGTGGGGGGGGAAACATCATAAAAAAATAACTTTTTTGGATTCGATAATTTCTATGAATATATTTTCAGGGAGGGTTTATGGTTAAGATCTTTCAACATTTTAGTTCTGTGACAAAACATGCTTTTCTATTTACAACTCCCAAGTTACGTCTTAAAAGACCACTTACGTTAGGACAAAGCAGTCTTAATACAAGTGTGGTTTTTGAGACACTCTAAATTTGTGGGATTTTATAAAATTTTGTAATGGGAGCATGATATACAATTTTTTAAAGATGCAAGACTTGTAATTGCCTCAGCTGTGCGTCAGTCATGATCTGCTACAAAGTCATGGCATTTGTCCTGGAATTGGCCTTGCACTTCGAATTTTAACATTTATAGAACTTTTTCTTAGGGATCAATTTTTCACTTAATAGCAACTTTCTTTTTAATGAAGTAGTTTATATATGTAGTCACTTTTCATTACTAGCTACAAACTCGCAGTCCTATTGTTAACTGGAAAATAGGTCATAAAATAAAGATGTGGGACGCTCTCACAATTTTGAGATAAGATGCTTTGCATTTTTTATGTTGATTTGTTTAATAATTATCAACAGGTATTCTTTTTTGCAGTAGATTTTTCAGGTTTTAATTGCTTCAAACCATTCTTTAGGTTCAAAGTACGGAGGGAGAAGCTCCTCACGTTCCAGCGGCTTACCAGCTGGGTCTCACGAAGTCAAAAAGAGGTAAGTAGACTAATATCCACTAGTTCCCAGGCACATTACCAAGTGTCATTAACTGATTTGGAAAAGGGCATTATCTATCAGTATTTGAGTATCTATAAGTGTAAAAAGAAGGTTAAGTCAGAGGTATGCATGCTTTCTTATACTTTGGTCATAGAATTTTTTTGTACCCTCTTGAAGACTTTTGTGTTCATAATGTAATTTTAGTTTGCTTATCCTGAAATGCAATTCTTTGTACTCTTAATTATTTTTCAACTCTGCATAAGGGCTGGATGGGAAGTGATAGAGCAACAGACTGAGGGCTACTTTTTATTTTTACATGGTTATGATTGAAATACACACTTGTATTTTTTTTTTAAGGATTTTTTAATTTATTTTTTGGAAGTGCATGTGCAAGCCAGGTGGGGAGGGGCAGAGGAAAGAGAGAGAATGTTTAGCAGGCTCCACGCCCAGTGCGGAATCTCACAACCCTGAGATCGTAATCTGAGCCGGAATCAAGAGTTGGATGCTTAACTGACTGAGGCACCGAGGCGCCCCAAAATACATACTTGTATTATCCACCTCTGCTTTTCATTAAACATGTCTCCTAAATATGTACATGAATATGCCTCTAGCAAAAAATACCAAGTGCTCAGTACTGCTTAAAGCTAGTTAAGTTAAATTCAAACTATGGATCAAAGGTGACTGGCTGTAGATACCATTCTTCTCTTGAATTACTAATTATTGACCAAAGAACCTTTGAATCCATTTCTTTCACTTTTAATTTGCAACAAGAAAAACATGTCTGATGTTTAAAGTCACAAAGCGTTTGAGATTTAGAGAAAAGAAGAGAGGAAGTAAAGAAGTTAAAGTGACCACTGAAGGTAGGACTGTTATTTTTACAGCTTACACATGCTGAACCACCCTGGTTTTTTTTAAACACGGATTTATATGTACATTCCTAGAATAGGAAATTGCATGTTTGTTCTCTTCTGATCTCTGAAATGACTTCATAAGGGACAATTTGCATATAATTTTTCTTTTATTGTGTTGTGGTACTAAGAAACAAGGTAGGTCACTATAGTTCTGGTCAGACACAAAAAGAACTTTCCTGTTTAATTTTGTTACCTTTTTAAGTCCATAAATATATGCATGTGTTTCTGAGCTATAAGGCATGGTTCACAGCCATCAAGACATTTTTCCTGTAGTTAGGTTGACATGGGATACATTGGAAAAAGCTGCTTGCCCTGCATCAAAAAAAGGAATTAAAAACAGTATATAAATACTTCAGGATCTTTTAAGAGCAAGCTCCTTGTAGAAAAGACAGAATGTGGTTCACATCTGAGTTTCTCCCTCTTACCAATAAGAAGAGGTCTCTTATTTCTGGTGGTATAAGTAAAAATGTTAACATTTCTATGAATCACATTTTTATAAATTAACAGTAAAGTGGTTTTGTATGTGCATGAGCGGGAGAGGGAACAATATAGTGTTTTCATCATTTTTGAATATAACCTGTCACATTCTGATAATATGATATGAAAATATCTTAGACTAGTTGTGATTACAGAATTAGAACCACTGGTAAAATATTCATTTCACAAGTTTAGTAAAAATGCATATAGTACATACATAAAAATACTTAGCATTTTTGTCCTAGGACTTTTGAAGTTACAGTAATCTTAAACTCATATCCAGTCCTGGGATTTAATACTGAAGCGTACAGATGCCTGGATGGCTCAGTCAGTTAAGCATCTGACTCTTGATTTCAGTTCAGGTCATGATCTCAGAGTGGTGAGACTGAGCCCCTTATTGAGCTCTATGCTGGGTGTGGAGCCTGCTTAAGATTCTCTCTCCCTCTCCCTCTGTTCCGCATCCCACCCCCCACCCCTTCTCTCTCTTTCTTACAAAAAAAAGTTCTGAAGCCCAGAGAGGTTTAGTGACTCAACTTTTGTCACAGCTGACATTCAGTAAACTATATTGAGAGCAATTCACATTTTCCTTATTAGAGAGGTACAGATTTTCATTAGTCTTGTTGAGTATACAGGTATTCTGTTTGTTTCTTTATGATATTGGGCAAATACAAATTCTAGGTTTTGTTTTGTTCTCACTTTAATGTTTTGCTCTAACTTCCTGGTTTTTAATTAGAAAAAATGTTTAATCTCTTCAGCTAGGACAGAGGTCTGATTGTTTTTAATTCTACCTTTTTCTGTGGAGAACTGTGTTTTTTGTGAAATGTGTGACTAAAGAGCATCGATTGTGATTTACAGTTTACAGAATAGTTTCGCTTACACCCTATTTAGTTCCTGAAGTAACCCTGTGAGATAGAAGAATTATTCTGTTTTGTGGAGGAGAGAAGTTACTGCTTATTGTGATAAAGTAGGAACTTGAACCCAGGCCTCCTTGTTCTTTCCACTGCCCAACACCTGCTCTGAAGCCTGCGTCGTCTACGATCTGACCTAGTGCATGTGAACTCAAGGCTGACCACAGAGGTGAACTCAGCACAGACTGTATTCCACTGCAGATGAAACAGATCTCAGCAGAGAGAACCTGAGCAGAGCTGGTCACTGTGGCCTGCCCAGGCCCTCCAGCAGTTGCCCTTTGCCCAACCAGATAGGCAGTATCACTTCTAAATCCTTTAAGTGACTGTTTAATTTTACTGTTGCTTTACGGAGAAAGTTATCATTGATTCATTCAGCAAACCTTTTTTATTGTTCAATTGTTCTAGGTACTGGGATACAAAATAGAGTAAACGAGGTTTCTATCTTCTGAACACTCATAGTCTAAAAAGAAAAAAGACATGCAAACACATAATTAGGGTGATAACTGCTCTGATGTAAGATGTTAATCATTCTCTCAGTTGCTATAGTGTGTAATTAGTACCTATGGTGACACCTTATTACAGTTCAGTTTCACGACTGTTCCAGTTTACCTAGACTTATCAAAGGTATGGATCAGTTTCTTATATCTCATTATGCAGTTTTGTTAACTTCAAAACAATATTACAGAATTATTCTAAATTATAATGAGAAGAAATTATGTTGTTCTGTGCTGCTCTACATTGAACCTGAGGCTACAGTGGGATAGTTTTCAAAGTCAGGTGAATTTTAATTGATTTTGGATTTTATTCAAACATATTATCAGGTTCTATCATTCAAATCTTGAATGTGGATTTGGTAAACACACTTTATTTAGCTTGGTGCTTTGAAGTTCTGCAGAACTTGACCTTCTCATGAAGCTTCTCCCCTAGTAAATATAATAGCTGTAAAGTCTCTCCTGTACTTACAGTGTGGATGGGCATGTGATCATTCTTGCTGTGCCTTGTTGGATTTTTTACTTTAAAGATTTTATTTATTTATTTGACAGAGATAGACAGCCAGCGAGAGAGGGAACACAAGCAGGGGGAGTGGGAGAGGAAGAAGCAGGCTCATAGCGGAGGAGCCTGATGTAGGGCTCGACCCCGGAACGCCGGGATCACGCCCTGAGCCGAAGGCAGACGCTTTAACCGCTGTGCCACCCAGGCGCCCCAAGGATTTTTTACTTTAAAAAGTGTTTTTAGGTTATACTAACCAGGGATTAGAGTTTTCAGGCCAAAAACCAGATGGGGTTTTTATAAGATTCACAGTATTATGTACCAGTTGAATGTATTTGAATTTCATGCAGTTGTTAGGAATTCATTGTTTCATGACTTAAAAATGTTTGCATCATTTGAAATTATCAGAAGCATTTAAGTACTGTCATGCAAATTATTTAATTTATAGGCACCTTAGTTATATTCTTATTTTCTTATTAGGAAGATATAGAACTGTTTACATACTACATTTAAACTTCTCATTTTATCTGCTAAATATCTTTACATATCTACTAATGGAAGTGGTTTACTTTGGGATTTCTGTTTTTATTTAGTATGATCCTTTATTTCAGCCATTTGTCCTCCAAAGATAAGATATTAATTGGATTTACCAAAATATATTAACACTGGAACTTAATTAGGAACTGAACACTGAGAATTTTTAATAGATCTGATTCCATTTTGGGACGAATTCAAGTTAACCTCCCGTCCTTTGAAGCCACATTTTGCATAAGTGATGCATATTTTTCTAAGAAGGAATCAATATGTGTATCTGTTAAGAATCATATATCTGTACTATTTTCCTTTCAGTGCAGTCATATTTAGCAGTTTTGCCTAACGATATTTCTTTCGGTAGATCATCTATTACGTACTGCAAGTCAGCACTCTGATAGCAGTGGTTTTGCTGAAGATTCGACAGACTGCCTCTCCCTTAATCATCTTCAGGTAAAAATTTCTATTGTAGTAGGCTCTGTGATTAACTTCATATTTGGGTGATTTTTCAGTAGCTATATATTTCAAGACTGAATCAGCCTAATCTTTATTTTTCAAATGACAGAATAAAAATGCCAGGATGTGGATGTTATCTAAGCATTTGAGTACATGTTTTGGTTTTCACTAATTATATATCTTTTTCAGACTGAACATTTAGAAACAAAGAGAGCTTCTCCTTTATTTTTGGGCTTTCAGTTAAAAGACGTTATTTTGATCATTATTCTGTTTGGAATTCTTCTGTTTTCCAATCATTGCTTCTGTATTTTACCATAATTATTTTGTTTATTTAATAACTAACAATAAGTGTGTTATGTAGCTTGCTAAATATTATATGACTTTTATGCTAGAGTGTGTTAGATAACCCAGATAACAGGCACATCTTTATCCTTAAGGAGTTCACAATTTGTGTATAGTACATGGAACACTTGTATGCAAAGGTACAGAAGTATCTTGAAAGTGTTTAAAATATCTATTATAAGCAAATTTTAAAGAAAAGTGGAGTAAGAGAAAAAGAGAACTTAAAAGAGCCTCTAGGAGCCTAGTACCTGAGGGGTACATGGACAGGAGAAAGAGACTCAGAAAGAATGATCCATTGGGCAGAACAACTGGGAGTTGGAGAGTCTTTTTTTAAAAGGAAATCTGTGGACATGAGCATGGGAAGATAAGAATTTGTCTTTTTGGAAAGTGAGTGGTTGAGTGAGTGGTTCTGAGGGAGTAAATGAGGCAGAAACATGAATGGAGACAATGGTGAGGAGGAGATATGAATGTTGACTCCTTTTTCAAATAAGGGTGATAGGTCTTTGTGTCTTTTTCATGTGGGAATGACTCAGGGAAGTTGTTTGGCTAAGGGAAAGAGCTCTTAAGAGGACAGTCTGATGCAGGAAAATCTGGGATGAAATTGTGAAGAGATAACCTAGTCCTGGAGAGGATGTGATTGGACACACAGATTGGAGGATTAGCTTAGAAAAAAAGGATAGTTTTCTTTCAGAATAGAGAGGAAGGAATGGTGGGGAGAGATATGGGAACATTTGTAGCCGTTGGGGAAGAAAGTTAAGAAACGTTTGTCCATCTTCTCAGTGATTCAGTGTCATGTGTTGGAAGAAAAGGAAATGGGTGCTGAAAAAGGGACCTAAGGAAAATAGTAAAGATTTGGAATAATCTTTATGGAAAAGTGGAGGGGTTGCCAATTAGGGGCAGTGAAAACAGTTTTGAGTAGTGCCAGGGCCCTAACCGAGGTGGGAGACCCTGAAATATAGAAGCATCACATCAGTTTGGTATTTTTGTTAATGATACTTCTTACTTGAATTTTCCGTCTTCCTGTTTTCCTTCCACAGGTTCCTGAGTCCTTGCAAGCCATGGGGAGTAGTGCTGATAGTTGTGACAGTGAGACAACAGTCACATCATTTGGTGAAGACCTTGTCACACCAACAGCACAAGACCAGCCTTATTTTAATGAGTCAGAGGAGGAGTCTCTCATCCCTCTTCAAAAGGGAAGAGAGAAGGCAGCAACAGCTGCCGATAAGAAAAGGTCAGATAGCCAGGATTTCCCCCAAAATGAGGCTGTGGAGAATGCAGGAAACACACAGTCCACCCGTAGCACAGGAGATCACATTACTGAAATTACTGAAATGAGAGAGGATTTGTCTCCAGCACAGCCAGTGGACCTGCTGAGGGAAGCAAGTGCTGAAAGTGATGTGGATAAAAGCAGTGAATATGAATTTGCCCACTATACCACACACCATATTCTGAAATCACTGGCTTCTATTGAAGCTAGATGCAGTGAGAAGGGCTCCGAAAATACAACTGGGCCTCCATCTTCTGTGGACAGAGTTAATACAGCTTTGCAAAGAGCTCAAATGA
Source organism: Ursus arctos (assembly GCF_023065955.2). Lineage (NCBI taxonomy): Eukaryota > Metazoa > Chordata > Mammalia > Carnivora > Ursidae > Ursus > Ursus arctos. The sequence goes on from NW_026622763.1 coordinate 60,014,473, forward strand.
AGGTTTGCAGTCTGTCTCATCAAAGAGTAGGACGTAGCTTGATAAAATCGAAAGATCTCTTAAAACAGAGGTACTTATTTGCAAAAGCCGGCTATCCTCTAAGAAGGTCTCAGTCTTTACCAACCACCTTATTGAGCCCAGTAAGAGTTGTATCCTCTGTCAATGTCCGGTTGTCCCCAGGAAAGGAGACCAGATGCAGTCCACCTTCCTTCACCTATAAGTACACACCTGAAGAGGAACAGGGATTAGGAAAAGAGGCAATTGAGCACGATGGTCAGTCTTTAGTTAAATCCACTATTTTCATCTCTCCGTCATCTGTGAAGAAAGAAGCTCCTCAGAGCGAGGTGAACCGGTCGGAGGAATGCCATCATCGAAGGACTCCTGCCTGTTCACTGTATGCTCCAGCACCTGTATCTCAGTCCACCTGTTCCCTTCACTCTGTCCACTCCGAGTGGCAGGAGAGGCCCCTGTGTGAGCACATGAGAACTCTGAGCACTCACAGTGTTCCCAACATATCAGGCGCCACCTGTAGTGCCTTCACTGCCCCTTTCGGGTGTCCTAACTCCCATAGACATGCTGCCTACCCTTACCGAGCGTGCTCTGTGAACCCTCCTTCTGCCATCGAAATGCAGTTGCGAAGAGTATTGCATGATATTAGAAACTCACTGCAGAATCTTTCACAGGTATGAGAAAAAAGATCTTTTTTTCTTTTATTGATCTGAGCACCTCTTAATTCACTGAGAAGCTAAGTCCCATCAGGCAGGATCCACTTCAGCTTCATTTTCTTACATGCCTAAACTTACGTGTACCTGCCCTTCTCCTATACTCTGCCTTCCTGTCTCAAGGGAGAAGCTATAATTAGTCCTGAACAAGCTTGATTTCTCTGTTCATAATCTCCCTCCCTTCTGGAGAAGAGATTTTGCTCATTAGGTAGCCTCCCTTCTTTAGCCTCTTCTCCCTGGTCTTTTCCTTAGCGAGGTTGTCCCTATTATTTAAAAAATCTTCACTCTCAAATACTTTCCTCTCCTTTTCTCTACCATTTGACTGTGTTTACCACCTCTTTCCTTTCTAAGCTTCCCTCCCCTCAGCTTCTGTGTCGCCGTGCGTTCTCCTGGTTCTGCTCATAGCTCTCTAAGCTTTCCCCTCCATCTCCTGACTCCTGGTGCTGGTCTCCTGGCACAGAATGAGTCTGCTTCCACTGGGTTCAGAAACTGGAACTACCCCAGAAAAGAAAAAAACCAGGTAAAGTGTTAATTTGAATAAAAATAGTCTGTGTGTCTTGTCACTTTTAAAATTATTGCTCTCAGATACGTTAAGTGGGCTGGAAATAATTCCCCAAAACTTTGAAAATAACTAAATTGTCTTTAGGTTTGCATTTCACATTTCCTTTCTGAATCTCTCTCCAAGCTACTTGTATTTAGACAGTTGAGGAAATAAAAATGACAGTGTAATGTAATGATCACAGTGTTCAGCTGGGAGTCAGGAAGCTTAGAATGTATGTAATATATCTCTTATGATGACACAACAGACAGGAAGCCACTAGGAAAGTAAAAATGAAAGTTGCAACTTTTTTTAAGATTTTATTTATTTGAGAGAGAAAGAGCATGAGTGGGGGTGAGGGGCAGAGGGAGGGGGAGAAGCAGACTACCTGTTGAGCAGAAAACCCGATATGAGGCTTGATCTTTTCAGGAGCTCCAGGTAATAACCTGAGCCGAAGGCAGACACTTAACCTGCTGAACCACCCAGGCATCGCAGGTCACAGCTTCTTAAGTTATGTAGCAAAGTATACCTTCTTTTAAATATTTTATGTATTTATTTTTCAGAGAGAGAGAGAGAGAACATGGGGGGAGTGGCAGAAGGGGAGGGAGGAGGAGGGAGGAGGAAAGAATCTCAAGCAGACCCCACAGAGCCCAACGTGGGGCTCGATCTCAGGACCCTGAGATCATGACCTGAGCCGAAACCAAGAGCCTGACACTTAACAGACTAAGCCACACAGGTGCCCCAAGTATACCTTCTTTTAAATATAGATTTTATCCTCATGACAACTGTCTCCTAATGATTTCCAGTCTAACCAGAATGTGGGTATTTCTTCTTTCTCCTTATACATCGTATAGTTACTTTTATCTGTGAGCGAGATATCCAACCTTTCAGCTGTAATTATCTGAAATACGGCGTTTGCAGGGCTCTGTCCTCCTACACCCTAATGGTGTACTTTTCTAGACCAGCTTGTTGTTCTGTTCTCGATGTGGTCATCTCCTCTTGGATGTCCCATTAGTAACAGCTAATTAATCTTCTCACCATCCCGCCACCCCCAAGAGACAGATGCTCTTCTTGACCTGGTCTCTGCCTGTCTTTCCAGGCTCATTCTTTGTGTGTGTGTGCGCCAGCTGTGCTGGACCGCATGCAGGCCTCTAAATAAGTGTGCATTCCTAGGTGTCTGTTTTTACAAATGCGACTGTTTTTTGTTTTTTAACCTGGAATGCCCCACCCTTGCCTTTCTTTGCCTGACCAAGTGCTGTTTACTATTAAGGCTCAGCTCAGGTGTCACCAGTGCTGGGATCATTTATTCACCTAATCTAGATTTTTCTGTTTCGTCATAGCACTCCCCTCCCCCCCCCAACATTTTAAGTTTTTTCTCACTTTTTTTTTTCTTACACTGAGAACACTTGAAGGCTGGGAATGCTTTTTGTCTTCTTTTGTCTTTTTTCTTCACTGTCTAAAATAGTGACAATACAGTAGGTGCTTAAATGTCTACAAGTGTGATGACTGCTTGCTACTCTCTCCAGCCAACTCAGTAATTTCCTGTAATCTCAGAATTTGTTATCACTTCTACATTTTTGAGTTTTGTTTTTCTACTTTCTTAAGGCAAGAGGGAAGTCTTGTAAGACAAAGATTTAAATGATACATGTTTCTTGGCCTCTTCTTCATTCCAAATAGGCTGACTTATACCTGAAACAGGAGTAATCTAGGTGGCATTGGGGACTGATTTGGTTCCTGCTTACAAAATGAAGTGGGATTTTTTTTGGTGGTGGTGGTGGTTTTTGCCTTAAAGAGAAAAACATATAGGCCCTAAATTCTACCTTTTTAACGCCTTAGATAATTTGGAAATAACCACTTTAATTTGTAATCATACTTTTACTTTTTTAAAGTACCCTATGACGAGAGGACCTGATCTTGCTGCTGCTCCATATAGTACTCAGAAATCATCTGTTCTACCTCTATATGAAGTAAGTTCTTATTTAGATCTTTGTGTTACAAAGTAATTATATTATTTAGAAGTATAATTTTGTCATACTGTATTTTAGAATACTTTTCAGGAGCTCCAGGTAATGAGGCGGAGCCTGAATTTATTTAGAACGCAAATGATGGATTTAGAGTTGGCAATGCTGCGACAGCAAACCATGGTTTATCATCATATGACCGAGGAGGAAAGGTAAAAGGTTTTTTTTGTCTTCATGTAACTCAAAATATTTTTCATTCCAAAAAAGCATTGTCACCTTTTTTTTTTTAAAGCTTGGTTTTATGTCTAGTGTTGTGTACCTTTTATTTTGTGAATCACTGTAAATAAAATTAGGCATAGTGTTTTACTAATTAAACTGCTTTCAGTGTATTAAGAAAGACAGTGGTTGTAATCTGTTTTTTAGTTTGGAATATTTGGGAGAGTGGGTAGAGGAAGAAAGACCATTTGTCCTACTGGTCACACCTGTGGCAGTTGCTGTCGTGCTAATTTTTAGAACTGGCCATCTCTGTACCTTCTAATGGCTTGTGAGAGAGTGGTGAATGTGAATCTCCAAACTGCTTTTTTCAACCCTGTGCCTGTCATCGAACCAATAGGTATGAAGTTGATCAGCTTCAGAGTTTGAGAAATTCGGTCCGCATGGAACTTCAGGACCTGGAACTGCAGCTGGAGGAGCGCCTGCTGGCCCTGGAGGAGCAGTTCCGCGCCGTGCGCATGCCTTCTCCCTTCCGCTCCTCTGCCCTCATGGTACGGCACCTGGGGGCTTGTCAGCGGTTTTCACTTAGGACTTCATGTATCATGTTCCACATAATTTAGGACCAATGCCTTAATTTTAAAACAACTTATTTTAATGGCATTGAGGCAAGCAGAATGTATAAGGAACCTCTCCCACAGATCAGTTGAATGTGCAAGTTGTGATTCTTTTCTTAAATATTTAGTATATTTAGAAATATACTGAGAAATGTTAATAATATTTTTTTAAATTGAGAAATACAAATATTTACAATAAAGAAATATAAAGTTTTAGGAGTTTTAAAGGAAAAATGATAGTGGATTAATATGTGACTAATTTAGATTTTAATCACTGCCTGTAACTAACTGCCAAGAATGTAAATATATACTTTACTCAGTCTTTTTTCCCCTTCTTGCCTTTGAATACATAACTATTTCTTTTAAATTTTTCCTTTACTTTGGATTCTTTGCCAGTCTATATTTTTTAAGGAATCAAATGAGATCTTTTTTAAAGGCAGAAAACATGTAAACACCCAAGAGAATAAAATACCTTCTCTTTCTTTTGTATCAGTTTTCAAACTTCTGATGTTTCTTTGAGTGAAATTTAAACCTCAGCAGTTGATTATTTTTGCTATTATCTTTGCAGTTGTGAAATAAATTGTTTTGAAATGTTGAAATAGTGAACTTTGCTATTACTTGAACTACATACTTGATTTTGTTAACAGTAGATGACTCCATACACACATATATGTGCCCCCGTATGGAGTACAATCAGTAGAATAAGAATATGTATCACACATATATGTGTGTAGCATAGAATAAGACTATCAGTTTTCATTGGTGAGTATCTTTTTCTGTAAACTGTTTCAGTCCATTATTTTGAGAAATATGTGTTGGTGACAGCAGAGAATCAAAACATCTGCTATGAACCTTCAGTCAGAATTAACACATTTTAAAGGATCCCATGACAGTTGAGAGTGACCTTTGTGACATAAAAGAATGTTTCAGGGCAATAATTAGCCAATTCATTTTATTATGAAACACGTGCATTTTGAAGAAGTAATTTATACATACATACATACATCTATATTGTTCTTATTTTTTCAGGGAATGTGTGGCAGTAGAAGCGCTGATAACTTGTCATGCCCTTCTCCATTGAATGTAATGGAACCAGTAAGCCTCTCTCCTTTCAAATCACTGGGGAAGGGAATGATAATAACATTTCATAAACACACAGTTTTCCCAGTGTAGATGAAATGTTTTTGTTTTTAAATACAGAATTAGATGGTAGCTAAATTGATTGGAAGTGAGTTTGGCATTTCTGAAAGTCTTTTGCCATCTTAGGCCACTAGAAAGCCAGTTAATTGCAATGGTGATTTATCTTTATGGTGTAAAGGAAGTGTAATACAATATAAAAAGTATTTCATTTATGCTGCAGAGGAAATGTGCTTTCACAGTCTGTTTCCAGGTCCTTTAGGTAGTTGGATTTGTAAGATGACTACTTTTTGAACAAAAGTCTGATTTTTACTATATTTTAAAGAAACTGGTTAATTTTGGTGCCAAAACATTATGATTAGCTATTTTGTTTTTCACTAGTTACTGTTCATTAACAAGTAATTTGGACACCCATGCAGTAACAAGTAAAATTTCGTCCAACCATGTAGTCTAGTTATGTATTTTATGGCTTTGTCTCACCATGAATTTACATTTTCCGATGTTTTTGCAAATGAAATTGAGTAGTTATTAAATGAATGAATTAGAATCATGTCTTTACAAGTTAAGTGATTTTTGGCAGTAATCACAACTAGAATTTTAATCTTTTAACCACTAGTCTTAATTTCAAGAGAGAAGAAATGCAATTTTTCTGACTTCCAGGTCACTGAACTGATGCGGGAACAGTCCTATCTGAAGTCTGAATTGGGCATGGGACTTGGAGAAATGGGATTTGAAATTCCTCCTGGAGAAAGCTCAGAATCAGTTTTCTCCCAAGCAACATCAGAGTCATCCTCTGTATGTTCTGGTCCATCTCATGCTAATAGAAGAACTGGAATACCTTCTGGTGACTCAGTGGGCAAACCCAAGACCCATCTGGTACCAAGCAGGAAAGTATTCCGAGCATCAGTGGCTCTAACACCCACTGCTCCTTCTAGAATGGGCTCTGTGCAGACACCTCCAGATGTGGAAAGTTCTGAGGAAGTTGGAGCAGCCGAAGAAGGCTTGGAGGCTGTAGGACCTAAATCTCAAGTGGAAGAAGGGAATGGAAAAATCCCATTAATGCCAGCTGCTGAGGAAATGCATAAAAATGTGGAGCAAGATGAGTTGCAGCAAGTCATACGGGAGGTGAGTAAAATCTATGCTTATTTATTTGGCAGTATGTGTTGCAGGAGGTTTTATTTGAACGTTATTTATAAGATATTCCTTTGATTCACTGTATTCAGTAATTTTCAGAGAGCTTTTAAATTAAATTTTCAGAGAGCTTTCCCATTGATCTAGCTCACGTCTATTAAGATATGTTTCTAATGGCATTTCTGCAGATTCTATACTCCAGTGTGAAATATTAAGTATTAAAGAATTTGATCTATTTGGCTTGATGGGTGGTGGAGATAAATGGAAGATACATGAGTTGTTCAAAGATAAGAAAAAGGTTTACCTTGGGTGATAGCAATGTGTAAACCTGAAGCATTTAACCATAGTTCTAGGTTACCAAAAGGATTGCAAAAAATTAGGAAGATTAGTAGTCACGGGTCAAAATTTCATTGAGAAAATTAGTAAAATAGCTGTTTTGGACACTAAGATCAGGCAATAAGAAGGAATAAATATATTTTACAAAGTGAGAGTACAGATCAGAATTTTTGATAGCTTTTTAATTTTTTCCTTTTCTTCCCAAATTGCACTGTGTCTGGGTACAAAATGTAATAGATTGCACAGGATAAAAATTACGGATGTTGAATTTTTTTTTAATCTATTCTCTTAAGAGTAACTAAGGAAGAATGATAATTATCTGTAGCTCTTTCCCACTGACACTAAAACCCATGATGAGAAAGAATCTTTCCATTGGTTAAAAAGAGGGATATCCTATACATTAAAAAAAAAAAAAAGTCACTTCATAAGAGTCTTAATGAGTATGTTGCTCTATAAGATATAAAAGAAAAATACATATAAGACATGAAATCCTTAAGTTTAAAGACTAGTAGAAAGGTAAATAAGACTAATTCAGGAAACAATCAAAAAATTACACAGAAAAACATGCAGTATAATGTATTCAAGAATTTAGAAATTGAAACGGTCAAAATAGGCCAGAGAAATTAGGGTTAGTGGCTCCCTATTTTTAATCTGCATATTTCTAATAAATGCAGCTATATGAACCTAATGTATTTTTGAAATTAATTTGTGAGTAATATAGAACAAATTTGTAGTGATTATAGATCAAGAATGGTGGCAGCAGACCAGAATCTTCTCTCAAAGGGCCATTGATCCTCTGGGTCCAGAGATTAATTCATGGTAGGAGGTGCCGTCATTCATAGCTGCATAACAGTAGCTTGAGAAGTACAGTAAAAATAAATACAGTTTTACTATGGTATGATATATATATATATACACATTCCTAAAAATTGTTGTGCTGTGCACATTGGTGCAGTAATAACCACAGGGCTTACGGGGGAAATAGGATTAGAAGCATAACCAAAACTTTGTAAGCGACATATTTAAAAGAGGATAGAAACCTAACAAAAATAACACAATCTTACACATGTTAAATGGTTAAGAAATACATAAATACTGCAGTATATATGGTACTTGACCTTGAAAAATACCTGAAATTTGCTTGTGGAACTGGGCTTTGGAAGGGTTGCAGCTTGTGAAGTATGGCAAGGTAGCAGAGAAGAGAAAGATGAAATCCAGCAGAAAGTTTTAATACCAGATGTGAGTAGGTGTGGCTCGTGACACAGTGAACTGAGAAAGCTGGTAGATATTTTGTGTACTGTGCTCCTAGGTTCAGCTGAATGCAGTTAATTGCATTCACCCAGTAATTCTTATAGATGAAGCTGCACATAAGCAGATGTGAAATTTATATTATACTCAAGTTGTTTCCTAATATTTCAGTCATGTTGAGACAAATTTACATTTTCAAAACCAGCATTATAGCAAAAGAGACTACATGTTTATAATTTCTTTTCATGACTTGAATTACCAGTTTAAAGTTTAAAAGGTCTTAATTCTATAAATTTATTTGTTCTACAAATGTAATTTTTTAAGTTGATTGTATGTAGCCAGCTAATGTGGAGCAGGCTCTGTACATCCGTCTTGCTCAGTTAGGTGCAGATGATTACAACCCATTTTTATTTATATGTTTCATATCAAAGATTAATTGTTGCATGAAATTAAGTAATTTTCTCCACACCATATATTAAGAAGTTTTATATGAAGAAGTAAGTTTTAAGGTACATTTTCTTCCCCTAGAAATGTGATATTTTTGCTCCCTTTAGCTTGCTGTAGTTTGAAAGTTTCCCTTGAAAACTCGACTTAATTTTGCTTGTTTGACGTAAATATTCCCTTAATGCACACTTAGGTCCTCATTTTTAAAGTTGTTAATAGGTGGCCTGATTTGTGCTGTGAGTAATTTCCGAGGAGTAAAGCATTCCTAGACTAGAACATTTTGATTCTTTGGCTGATAGAACGTAGCATACAGAAAAGATGGTTGTTTCTTGGTCCTAGAGAAGTATTTGATCATTTACATAGAACCTCCCATAAAATAAGAAAGATTTTATAATTTTGAAGACATTTAAATGGACATGCAAGGCAGATGTTTGAGGAATTTTTCTGAATTTGTAACTAAACCTGTTCATTAGAAACTCCCTAATTCAACATTTGGCATGGTTTGGAGGAAGTTGGGCCTAACATTTACCCTTTTGCTGTTTACAGATAAGGACTTAGCAAGCAAAATATACAGGTGAAACAAGGTGTTGAGAGGAATTTTGATGTACTTAAGAAAATAAACTATTTTGAAGCACTTAAAAAATATACATTATTAGATAAGTTAGTCCAATGCCATTTATAATTGAAAAAAATAGTGTGTTGATACTATCTTAGCTCAGTTATAAGGGTGTTCTGTTAAACTTTGTTTACAAAATATATAAAATTCAGATTAGTCTTGATGCCATTCATTTCAAATCCATAATCTTTTTGCTTAAATACACATGGTACTGAATAGCTTGTTAAAGCTATTATATCAGTTACTGAGAAAATTAAATTAGACTCTGCCTTTCCAGTAAATTCTGTGCCCCTGACACCATTAACAAAGCCACTCCTCAGGATGGCAGGATTTAAGCCTTGGTTGAACGTTTTGCAGGTGAGGATTAAGCATGTTTGGCAGACACGTTCAGGGAAGTTTTCTTACTGCGCTCGTGGGTGCATGAAAACAATGATGTCTGTCAGGTTTTTGTTCTCATCATTTCACCGTTTATGAAGTTTTGAAAAAGTATGCTGTCATTATAATGTGTTAATACAGTAGAATTCTTTTGAAAGAGAACTCTGAAAGTCCTTTCAGACAAATGTTTAATATACTCATTCCATAACAAAGCTTTTGTCAGATTAACGGTAACGCACTTTTGCACAGATTGTATATGTTGTAGTGGGGAAAAATTACACTCTTAGAATTTGTCCAGGTGGTCTGTGATGCATGTAATCAGTGGCCTGAACCTGTTTACAATTACTTAAAAAGATTACTTCATAGAGTAAATGAGCATGTGCCATAGAAGCAAATCAACAGAATTAAACATCAAAGAATAAACATAGATTGCTTTTCTTTTTTAGAGGGTTCTTTTTTGTTTAATGAATTTCCTAGGCTTGATTCATGCCTTTTAGTATTTTTATTACAGTCCATCTGACATGCTTTAATCATGTATTTTGGTAAATACATAGCTTCTCTGTGTTCTTACTACAATTTCTTTCAGTGATCACTTGCTCTAATGGCTGCCACAAAGTCATCAGCGAGTAGATGCCTGTTACCCCACACTTCAGACTTGCAACAGTCTGCTTCTATTGCCAATGAGCATTCTTTTCTTAATCTCACTCAAGTATGTGTTCAGTCTTACCACTTTTTGGAAAATGTGCTCGTAAGGGCAGTTTTCCCATCCATCCCATTAGAGTTTTCTCACTCCTGATCCTTCCATCCTCCCTGTAGCATCCAAGACTTGGAAGCTAATGTATTTGTCCATACGTTTATTCCTTCAATAAATTATTAAAGGCATTTTATTGTTTTCAGGCTAGTCTGTCTATAATCTTTTGTTTTTCTACTTTCTGTGTCAGATACTGTGTCTCTCTCCCTCTCATACCTTCACTCTGTGTCGCTTCTCTCTCTCATTAGTGCACTGTGTTCAGACATTTATCAAGCACTTACTTTATGCCAGGATACATTGATAAGTGCGACCCAGTTTTCTCCCTGAAGTAGCTCATAGCACAGCACACCCCATTTGACCTCACCCTTCCTATTCCAGGCTCCTTTTCCCTGGTGGGAACAGTCTGTTAGTGACTCTCCTTCTTGCTCCCCTCTCATCTGAGGTGCTCCTGCTGCAGTTTTCTCTCCTCACTGTGACCTGAAGTTGCCCTTATTTTTCATGACCTACGATTTTAAGGTCTGTCATTCTCTGAGAAGTTTTTACTTTTTCCTCTTGTAGCCCATACTGGTCTCTCATTCTCTTTCTTATGTTTTACTGAATTAATACATTATTTTTCCTCTTAATATTTTATGAAACAATATTCATTTTGTGCCCATCTAGATTATAACATCCTCCTTGGACACGCTTCTTTTATGCTTTATTCCAGTAATGTCTGTTCCCTCAAAAAATGTTGGCACACAGTTTTGGTTTGCAGAGAATACTTTTTGGCTTCTGTTTTATTTTTTGAATGATAAAGAATGATGAAAGTTAATAAAATTGCCATATTTCATGGAATAACAGGACTGGGAAGACTATACTACTCATTGTCTTCTGTAAATACAGATTTGCAGAGGTTCTGATTCAACACATTGTGTTTGTACTTGTAATACACTGTGGCTAAGAGATTCTGACTCTCATAATATTTGTATCCAACACATATTCATTTAAAAATAAATCTGAAGTACTATGAAAGTCAAAAACTTTTCCTGATGTTTAAAATTTAGAAATACTGGTACAAGATAAAAAGAGAAGTTTGTATTTATTTAAATATATTCCAATACAGATGGTTGGTAGCTAAGGAGCATTTGTTTCTGTATAAATCTATGTATTATGTACCAGTTTTGCATGACAGATTAATACAGAGCCATTTTTGGAAAGACTTCAATTGAGATGTGTTCAGGATGTACTTAGGAAAATTTTAGGAAATAGATCAGGCTGACAGGAAACTGTGGAAATGTAGAATTTTAAAAAGCTGGTTGAAAGTGTCTCAAGTTCTAATTTGGGAAGACATTATCAGTTTATTTCAGGAAATCCACATTTAAAGCCTTCACAAAGAGCTATTTGGAGGTGATGCTGTATCATTAGAGAGAAAAAGGCGTGGACAGGCATGTGTAGTGTCTGGGCATCTGGAAAAGAAAATCTTGATGGAATTATCATTGCCCCTAAGTCTTTGCCTTTTCCAACAATAAAATAAGATTGTATATCCTTATCTGAAGCAAAATTTTCAGACAGGTTACAAACCTCTACCGTACCACTAAGGAAAAACATTTCTTAAGACTTTGTGGTTGTTTAGAGGATATTTTTCATGTTTTAAAATAAATTGTACCAAATTATTTTTTCTTTCCACTTAAAATGTGCATGTTAGGTTTGAATAATATATAACTTCTTTAGATACTTTGTTTTCAGTTGGTATAAAGAGGCAGTATACTGATATATTCTTTTGCTCCTACTGAGTTTTCTTAACAGTAAGAACACTAAGTAAACTGTCGATGACCATACAAAAATAGACATTGATAAAAAACATAAAAGTAAATCTAACATTTAATCAGTTCTTCTGGGTTACTTTGTGTCCTGAAGCAAATGAAGTTTTTTAGTCTTTATTAAAATAACATTTTTAATGTTCTCAACTTAAGAATTGTGATGTTATTTTATAATGGAATTATCTGAGTTACACCAGACCATACACTGACCTGGGTTTGAGGACAGAAGGACATGATTCCTCACTACCTCTCTATATTTCATGAGGGTTTACATGAGGGTTTTTCTATGGATTAGCTGATTGTAGGAATTAAATGCTGTTTTTGTTTTTCTGAAAACAGAAAAAGTAGATTATAGTCATTTTGTTAAATGCTTATTTTTCTCTTTTTCCATTCTAGATTAAAGAGTCTATTGTTGGTGAAATCAGACGGGAAATTGTAAGTGGACTTTTGGCAGCAGTATCTTCAAGTAAAGCATCTACTTCTAAGCAAGATGGTCATTAAATGGAATTTATAGGTAAATTTTTCTGAATTTTTTTGGTTTGCTAAATATAAATAACTACTTGGTTTTTAATGCTTTGTTTTCGTAGTACCCAGGACTGTTTCTCTGGCCAATTTTTGATTTTTAGAATGTATATAATAGGTTATCCTGCAGTGTGAAAAACTCACACAGCCCCATTGGAAGTGCAAGCAAGTCAAATCTCATATTTACCTCCAAGGGATTATCAATAGTATGTTATTTTACTCAAATTTCATTATAGCAAATAAATACTGGAATTGAAGAAATCAGGCTTGTAAACCTGAGCATTATTTTGATGCCATTGGTTATAATGGTGTTTCAGATGTACGACTTATGGACCAAGATTGAGAATTAATCACAAATTATTAGTATCTTTCTTAATTTTTTTGTCTTTTAAAGAAAAGTATCCTGGGGCACCTGGGTGGCTCAATCAGTTAAGCATCTACCTTTGGCTCAGGTCATGATCCCAGTGTCCTGGGACTGAGTCCTGCATCCGGCTCCCTGCTCAGTGGGGAGTCTGCTTCTCCATCTCCCCCGTTCTTGTGCTCTCACTTCCTTGCTCGCTCTCTCTTCCTCCCTCTCAAATAAATAAAATCTTTAAAAAAATAAAGTATTCCATAGGTCCATATCTAATCATATCATAATATATAAAGGATGTTATTTGTATATATATATTTTTAGAGAAGATTCTTATCCTCCTTTTAAAGAACTTTTAACACTAATATTTGAAAGATGTTTAATGCTCACTTCTCTTTCTTTTTTAAGTTTAGCATGGATCCTATTGCCTGTGCGATGTTGGAGTTATCCATGATATACACTGGTGGAGGTGTTACTTGTGCTTCAGAAGATACTTGCTGCTGAGCTGGGCTACTGTATACAGTGTACAATGTTTATTTCTCCTATACATATCTTTTTAAAAAACGTACATAGAAATTTAGGCACTTTGCTGACTTTTTTTCTTTTCTAAACTACCAAAACTGTAGCCATTTGAAAAGCCTAATATTTATTTGTATGTCAATATTTTCCAATTGATTCCCTATGTAGAATTAATTTTAAAACTTGAAAACTTCAGACTTAACCAACTTATAAATAACATTTCTTCAGACTAACTTCTTAAAACACTGACCTCTATGAGGTATTTACTGTGCAATAACTGATTCATTTTTTGAGAGCTTGAAGCAACCAATGATTTGCCCTCCACTGCTGTTAATTAGTGTCACTTCCAAGGAGAAAAATTGTTCTGTTGTAAAAATTGCTCTTAATTCTTGAGGAGGTTACTAATAGCAGTAGGATAGAATTGTATGAGGTTACCTACAACTACTTAATGTTCTTACACTGTAAGCATTGCTACTTTACCAAGACAAATGTAATTTTATTATAGCTTATGTAGTATTTTTCTTTTGGAGACATGCCTTATGTTAAACACTATACTTCTTGCATTGTCCAGACTTCTTATAAGGAGATGTTTCTTCTTCTTTTAGACTAAATAGTAGAGTATTGCCAAAATAATGGGACCTCTGACTTGAATGGATAGAAATGAGTAAGCTGGTTTTGTTTTTCAAAATGGAAGTAATTTAGATTTGTTCTCCTCATAATAGATGGTTTTAATTCAGTTTTAACCAGTGAGAACGGTTTGTTTTTAGGGGGGGAAAGAAAAGGAAGGTGGTTTCCTATTTGGTTTTGTATGTATTAAATAAATGTGTAAAGTAACAACCAAATTTATCAGAATTATTCCTTTAGCATTTATAATTTTCAGCTATTATATTTCTTTGTGTGAAATTTTAATCAAAAGTGGTTGAGATGTTAACAGTATTCTTTGAAAGAATATCTAAAAGGTTTATAAATGTTTGAATTATCACACAAAGGCTGATTTCTAAAAATAAAACAATAAAGTATTTATTTTGCCTAACATCTTTTTAATAGTTTCTTTTCTTTAACTACAATGTGAAGAATTTGGATTAGATTTGATAAGTAACAAATAAGGTCCAAAAGAATTAGATATAACCTAATAGGTTGATATTCTCTTTTCCCGAAGAGGCTTCTATGATGCTTTGAAAAATACAGTTAAGACCAGACCACCCTGGAGAAAGAGCTTGTACTGATTCCTCTTGGTCTCATCTAGTTTTTTGGTCCTAATTATTACCATCTGAAGCTGAATAAAACTTTCCTTTAAAATGTACTATTAAACTCCAAAGAACAGACATTAAAGTATTATTTTATTCTCTGGTCAAATTATTCAATTTAGTTGATTCTAATAATAGTAATGATACATGTTGTAAACCAGTGACCCCATGTTAAACGTAATACAGGCATCGATGATCTTAACTGTTCAGCTTTGTAGCCACTTAACAGTTCATTTCTAACAATACAAGATACCCGGAGTTTGATAATCAAAATTAGAGATTAAAAGTTGCAGTAATAGGGGCGTCTGGGTGGCACAGAGGTTAAGCGTCTGCCTTCGGCTCAGGGCGTGATCCCGGCGTTATGGGATCGAGCCCCACATCAGGCTCCTCCGCTATGAGCCTGCTTCTTCCTCTCCCACTCCCCCTGCTTGTGTTCCCTCTCTCACTGGCTGTCTCTATCTCTGTCAAATAAATAAATTAAAAAAAAAATCTTTAAAAAAAGTTGCAGTAATAGACTAAGTCAATGGGCAAATCATTTAGAGAAGACTATACACTAGAGGACTATACACTAGAGAGTATATAAATGAAATAAAGTGAACTTCAGTATTAGAGTTTCATCCTTCTCTCCATTTTAAACCTTTGTGTTTAAAAGCCACCATGCTAGCTCCTGCTATGTAGAAATGAATGAGAGAGAGAACAAGGCATCTTTTTTTATATGGGTAAGTTTACAAGTACCAAATGAAAAAATATGAAGAAGAATCATAAAAAGAATTTGAGAGAGTGTAGCCTGGGTGGTCAGAGAAGTCTTTACCAAGAAGATGTGGTTTGTGTAAAGTCTTAAAAAATGGGAAGTGGAAAGGATATGGGGTTCAAATAATCAAGAATATTAGTAAAGGTTATTCAGAATGTATAAATTGAGTTTGAGTTCCTATGTGCATGATTAAGAACTGTTTTTAAGTACCCAAGTTGTCTGTAGCTTGCACATGTGCTAAGAGCCTGAAGAAAGAAGGCACGGAAGAAAAAAAAAATCTTGAAATGATGGTTTGGAATGTGAGAGTCACCATGAATGATATACCATGGACAAAACTGGGCAGGTGATCAGACCTGAGTACATACTGTTCCTCTACAAATGTTTGACTGAATTTCAGTAACATTTAAAATATGCATTACATCAGTTAAGACTATTTGTTCAGCTGGCCATCTTCGACTTCTAAAAAAAACCACTTCATGTTTTTAGAGCAGTTTAGGTTTACAACACACTTCAACTTTTTTAGAGGACAATAAGGATGCAGTAAAGTACATGGAAAATAATAGAGTCTGTTTGGGGGTTCCTGAAGAGATGGTGCACTGCCCATGCTCCTCACTTGTCCACATGGGAATGTGCTGCTAGTGAAAGAAGAATACAAAACCAAAACAGGCGCTCCTTTTTTCTGTTTTCCTCTCCTGGAAAAGAAGAATTGATAGCTTCCAAGAAGTGGCAAGAGGAAATATTCTATCTTGTAATTAAAGCTGAGGATCTAAGTTGTAATAAGTTACGTATGACTGATTATTGAATCTTTTATAAATGTTGAAATCATTTAATCTGCACTTATCCTGGCTGCATTCTAAATGGAGAAAGTTAAGATGTCATATCTAATTAATAGCTCTTCTTCTATGTTTTTTTTATTTGTTTATTACTGTTAAATCCAGTCCTTTACCTTATTCACTTTGTTCTCATTTTGACAAATGATGCTCTTTCTCACTGAGTAATAGCTTACATACAGAATGTCAGTGTGCTTAGCTATAAATTAGAAATGTACTCAAAGAAACATATCAAACAAACAGTGTCCATTTCCCTCACAAGGGTCTTTTCAGGTACCCCAAAGGAGACTAAATCTTGTGAACAATGATTTGCTTACTTAGAGGGTTGACTCACTTTATAATAGTTTGCTGGAGGGGCGCCTGGGTGGTTCAGTGGGTTAAGCATCTGACTTCGGCTTAGGTCATGATCTCGGGGGTCCTGGGATTGCCCTGAAGTCTGTTGGGCTCCATGCTCAGCGGGGAGTCTGCTTCTTCCTTTCCCTTTCCCTTGGTGCCTCCCCTGACTCATGCACTCTCACGCATGCTCTCGCTCTCTCAAAATAAAATATTGGAAAAAAAAAAGTTTGCTGGATACCCACCCTTTACAAGGCTCTGAGCTTATGAAGATGGATATATAAAGAATGAATAAAAGCACATTCTAAAGACAAGTAAACAAGTACATTGTTTAGACCTTTGAAGGAATCAATACATTTAGGAATTAGATTGTCTCCTTTTTGTCCATTTTTTAAAAATCCAGTGGGTTCTTCAAATGGATAGAAAAACATATTAAGGATATTGTAGGTAATGTGAGTTGGAATAATATGAAAAATGAATTTTGAAGAGTAGACTTCAGAACGACTTAGAACTAGAACTGAGAAAAGAATGTTGCTTTATTTTAGAAATAAAAATATTTGAATTAGTGATGAAATATTTTAAGGAAAATAAGTGGTTTATCTGTAAGCTAAGGAGAAAAATTAAAGGAAACTTGAGACGTTACTTTAACTATACTACTTACGTGAGGGCCAGACAACTACAGAGAAAGCATGCACTTTGTAAATACTTGTATGTTCTTGTGGTTTTTGGAAAACCTACATTCTGTTGTTATGATGCCCATATTGGTTTAGATTTATAAAAATGTTCCTTGAATCAATCTTGGTGTCATAAATATACTTTTATGGAATCAATAAAAATAGTATCGAATGACAAGTGTACTCAACTTGGACACTCAAATGGTAGGCTTAGCATCATTAACGATGATAATGTTTTAAAACAGAGGTTCATGTTTTATGCTAAATTTTCTGTTCTTAATTCTGATGTGCATAAATCTTAGTTTTCCTAAGAAAGCAATTTAGCAGTGTAACACACTTTACAAAGTTAACCTTTTTATGATTTTCTGCATTTAAAAATAGTGCTAAATGTCATATATTTTGCTTCATGTGATATAGGAATGTAAATGCTACTCTTTTTTCAAAACAAATGCACATATTAATAAAACACCTATTTTCTTCCAGTGTAATTAAGCTTACAGCTAGTCATAAGGAGTGTTTTTGTGAAATAAAAGGTTAAACATTATATTTCTACAGGCACTTCCTCAGAAAACAAGTTACTAGATTAAAAGGTAACAAAATATTTTAAGCAAGACGATTTAGAATATGTGAGATTCAAGTCATCAGTGACTTGACAAGGATGTATACCTTTCTAGTGGTTAAGACTCAAGCTGGCCTTAAATCTCTGCTACATAGAACTGTGATGGTGATACTAGTGCCTCTTTAAAGAGTTGTTAGACAAATGTAAATGCACTTAGCACGGTGCTTGGCACAGCTCAATAAGGTGATACTAGTGCCTCTTTAAAGAATTGTTAGACAAATGTAAATGCACTTAGCACGGTGCTTGGCACAGCTCAATAAGGTGATACTAGTGCCTCTTTAAAGAATTGTTAGACAAATGTAAATGCACTTAGCACGGTGCTTGGCACAGCTCAATAAGGTTTGTGGTGGTGGTGATGGTGGTCACGATGGGTAGAAATAGGGTGACAGGTAATGAGGTTTGGCAAATTATGCTTTATTTGGAAGAGAGAACATGAATTTATAGATCTGGGCCCGAATTTTTCATCTTCATCATCTTTCAAGCAGTAGAACCAGGGATTGACAAAAGACCCTTGATTCTCCTACTTTGCGAAGGGTGAACATTATTGTGTTCAAAACAATACAAAAGACATTTTGTTCTTTGGGGCAAAAATTTTTGCTCAGGGACTACCACTTAGAGCAATGCTTTGCAAACTTTCATATGCATAGAAATCAAATCACCACAGATCTTGTAGATATGAAGGTTCTGATGGAGTAGGCCTTGGTCCTATTTCTGGGGTCCAAATTTTTGTGTTTCTAGAAGTTCCCAAGGTGAGATTGATGCTGCTAGTCTATGAACTGTACTTTTAATAGCAAAGATTTAGATTAGTAGGTCTTACTGCCTGTATGCCAAATGCTTTGAAGGGAGAAATTTGATAAGCAGGAAAAGGACTTTTTATCTCCAAGGAGATGTCACTTTAGAGGCTCCCTTCAGGAAACTTTTCATTACAGCCCAAAGTTCAAAATTGAGAACAAAGATAACCACAGCACATAAGGAGGAAACTATGAGGGGAACTACCTAAGGCCACGTGCAAATGCACAATTGTCAAGACCGGCCTGTTGGCAACATTAACAGCATAAGCAGAGAGCTATTCTGCTGTTAATGATAGCAGGTGATAAGTCTTTATACTATGTTGACTGGACATTGAGCAAATGCAGATAGTCTGAGTGCTCCTGAACTCTGCCACTCAAGAGCAAGGATGAGACCCGAAAAGGAATGAACTAGCTCTGGAGATGCTACCGTAGAAAGAGGACATGAGCTCTAAAGTGTGGTATTTGTTCCATTCGGTGGTGTTTGGAGAAATCTACCATTCCTTTTGGGAAGGGATTAGTGAATAAAAACAATCACAACTGTGTCAAACACATTGTAATATGTTATTCATGTTTCTGAGTTGTTTAGTATATTCATCCGCAGATGATTACGGTTTTGTTTGGTACATCTCAAGTAATTCCTTTTATTATTTCTCAAGTCCTGAGGTTAAAAAAAAATTCCTTAAGGTTTTGCAAATCAATTATATTATATCATATCATATTATATTAATTATATGTATTACCCAGGCCTCCTCAGTCTATGAGGATAAATGGGATTATATTAATGATGATAGACTTTTTTTTTCTTTTATCTTTTCCAATCACCTCCTCAGGACTGCTGAAGAATATCGTCTTCCTAGAAGAGTGTTTATTTGGAAAGTCCTCAAGAGCTATTCATATATCTTCACAATAGTCGATCTTTTTTCTTTACTGGAGGCTACAGTGCTCCCTTGCTATTGGGGTCCTCAACTGACCAAAGCCGTGATGATGTCATGCTGCACAGAGGAGGGGCGAGAGCCTCTCTCTTGCTAGATCATTGCTTACTCCGTTGGCAGCAAAGCAGCACTGCCATAACCCAGCCTTCTCAAAAGAATTTCCTGTGAATGTTTTTTTTTTTTTTTTAAGATTTTATTTATTTATTTGACAGAGAGAGAGAGACAGCCAGCGAGAGAGGGAACACAAGCAGGGGGAGTGGGAGAGGAAGAAGCAGGCTCCCAGCGGAAGAGCCTGATGTGGGGCTCGATCCCAGAACTCCGGGATCATGCCCTGAGCCGAAGGTAGACGCTTAACGACTGAGCCACCCAGGCGCCCCTGGGGACAGTTTTTCAAAATAGGTTTAACCTTCCAAGGGTTCTGGATTTGTGTCTGCTCCTAAATAAATTATCCCTATTACTATTATTATTATTATTATTATTTTTTTTTTTTTTTTTTTTAAGAAATCCAAGTAACAGAATGCCTGGCTTCATTAAAACCAATCTGGAACGCAATATGGAACATCAGCAAAACTGACAACAGTCTATCTACGCTTGGTTTATGAATTAGCTGAATTATAGCAAAGCCAGCAACAAAGCAAATTTCTTTATACTCTCCAACTAATAAAAATAAAGGGAACAGAGGAAGAGACAGTTGGGGGAATTAGGAATTGCCTGGATTAAGTCATTTGGTGAGGAAATACCTCTATGATGGAAAAATCCTAACCACAGACACCTATTGAGCAATACAGATTTCTTTTATAGTATGTTCTCAATTTCAGCATTTCTTTCTGCTTTTTTCTTCTTTTTTCACCTCTTTCCCTTCAAGACCTAGAGATTATTTCCTTACTGAGAGATTTCTTGAACCCTACTTTTCTGCTCTGAGAACATTGTTTTCTTCTTCAAATCTGTGCATTATAGTAGTTGATAGAACTGGATTAAATATCACATTTTGCCAACAAGTGTCCCTTTCAGTATCATTCTAGTCTGAACACTGAGTTTGAGACTTCAGGTTGTATAAAGCAAGTTAAGTCTTCATGTGATCTGTCCTGCATGTTTGAGTCTGTACTGAATTTGCTAAAAATCACAGACATGTATATTCATTTATTTTTCAAGAAAATATTGCTAAAAACATACACAACTGAAGTGAGTAGAGGAACATAAGTAAGCGTTAAGAGGTCCAACCTAGAGGCAGACAGGCCTCAGTTCCTGGCTTAGCTCTGCCACTTTCTTACTTGTTTTAGCCTCACTCTCCTGAAAATGACATCAGTACCTACCTCTTTGGTTTATTATGGGAGATTAATAAGGTACAATAACATAAGGATATTTAGTATACTCCCTAGCATATGGTAAGAGCTCAAAAAATAGTTACTATTAGCAAGAGGTAGTAATGATAATAATAGAAAAGAAAGTAAAAACATACCAGTGTATTAAGATACCAAGATAATATACTGTATTATCTTAATCAACGGAGTGAAAATACAGCTGAAGTTATTCTAACTTTACGTTAAATAAACCACCACAAACATTGTGTGATTTGTCATGCCTAAGTTTTATTTAATTCAAGAAAAGCTCAGTGTTAGATATATTTGTCACAAGTTTATCTTTTCTGTTATTTTTAATACAGTTGGCACTGCAATAAAAGATCAATTAGGATAATTGCCAATGGTGAGATGCTTTACCCTGTATTATTTATTTAAAGGATTTGGAGCTTCGGAAAATTGGAATCCTTAGTTTTGGCTATTGATAGCCCTTTATTGTTTTCTTATGAATGCCCTTGACAACAACTTTTTCTTAGCATAAACCTCCTGTTTCTTTTCTTTCATTTTTTCTAAAATGAATCAATGAACAACTGAGTTAAGCTTTTAAAAACCCTCTAAGCATAGCAATTCTCAGCGGGGCAAGAGTAATTACAGAATATGTGTGTGTGTGTGTGTGTGTGTGCGCGCGCGCGTGTGCGTGTGCATTTATGCACATATGCATGGGCATGATGTTTTTATTGTTTTATAATTTTGTATTTGGAGAAATATTCCTTTGAAATACAAGCTACAGAAAACACAACCTTCTAAAATCTTCTGAAAGGGTGGGGTATGGGTTTTAAAAAGATGAGAAAAACTAGCAAATTAAGCTAATTTATTTTCAATTAGGAATATTACAAATAAGATGTACTACACCCAGAGTGCATTATGATGATTCACTTTTGAGTTCTACTATTCAGAATATTATAATTCTAACTGATATATAATAGCTAAGAGATTTTCAAATTGATATAATTCTGAAGGACATACAATTAAAACTTTAAAAAATATTCAACTGGTAGAAACTGCAAACAATTTTGACAATTTTAAAGTCACTACAATGGAAGAGTTGACCTTTCCTATCTAGACGGGAGAATTTACAGCTCTGGGTCACAAGGATTGCTAAGGGAGGAACAGTTAGTTACTTCACCATGACTTGTATATCTTAGAGACTAAAGATCAGGAAGTGTGCACATCAGTATTTCATGACCTTGATATCTCATGACAGTCAAGAAAAAGAAGAGGCACTTTTGAGAAGTTATGGCTCCTGCCAACTTCCTGGTTTCTTCTTTAAACAAGGAACACTTAGATTCTGGTACAATACTAGAAAAACACAGCACATGCAGCAGGTGCTTCTTCCCCGCCCACCTATTTTTATGGTTGTTGGGACAAAATACCATAATTATTTCTCAAAGATTATGGGACTTCTAATTAACAATGATGATCTACAAAAATAACTATAAAAGAACTTCCCAGTATTTTAAGTCCCTGGTTATATAGTTATTAAAATGCATATTTTTGTTGTTTGTTCTTGGGAAGAAATGTATAAGTGGTTTTAAATACTCAAGCCCACATTTACAGATTCTAAGCACATAAAAATCCATTTGTAGATTGTGCCATACGTCATTTCTTTCCCTTCAAGAAAATATTATATGTGAAGCCTTAGCGTCTCAGATTACTTCTTATATTTTCCCTTTGTTGAAATAGCGAAGTAGGCCCACCAAGTTCCAGTTCCACTTACAAAATATGAATTGTCTTTGTTTTTCGGGTACCTTGCTTCTTCACAAGTCCTGAGCACCTAAGTCCTGCATATCCAGTCATCTCCACTGCTAATACCTTAGTTCAGGCCCTCTTGCGTCTTAGGCCCTTTTGCAATTATGGCACTATGTGCCACCTTGGCCTTTCTGCCTACAGTAGTTCATCTGCTGCCTATATTCCTCCATATGATTACAGTGATTGAGTGAAAGTCCAAATGCATCCCTTTTTGCATCTTCAAGCCTATTTCTTGAAAGCCCATGATATGCAGCTGTGCCTCAGCCATTCTCAACTTTGCTGCTCCATCCTTCCCTGTATTTGCATGTTCTGTTCTCTGCTTGGGAAGTCCTTTCCCTCTTCTCCAATGTCGCCCATTTTAAGCATCTCTTCCTCTAGGAAACCCTCTGTGATCTACCCAGCAGAGATCACCATTTGGTCTATGCCTCCACTCTACAGAGTACATAACTTTATGTTTGAGTGTGTGTGTGTGTGTGTGTGTGTGTGTGTGTATCAGCTTTATTGAAATATGATTCATACACCATACAGTTCACCTATTTAATGTGTAAATTCCATGGTTTTTAATATATCCACAAAGTTGTGCAACCATCATCAGAGTTAATTTTAGAACACTTTTATCACCCCCAAAACACCCAGTACCTATTAGCAGTCACTCCCCATTCTTCTTTGACTCACCCCCATCCTAGGCAACTACGATTTACTTCCTATCTCTATAGATTTGCTTATTCTGGGGTGATGTGTGTGGTTCAGTCGGTTTAGTGCCCAACTCTTGATTTCAGTTTTGGTCATGATCTCAGGATTGTGAGATCCATCCCCAAGTCAGGCTTCATGCTGGGCATGGAGCCTGCGTAAGATTCTCTTTTTCCCTCTCTCTGTGCCCCTCCCCCACCTCTCTTTCTTAAAAAATAAACAAAGATTTGCTTATTCTGGGCATCTCACAGAAATGGAATAATATAATATGTAACCTTGTGTGACCGACTTCTTTCACAACAATATTTTCAAAATTCATCCAGGTAGCATATATCAGTACTTCATTCCTTTTTACTGCTGAATTATATTCCATTGTATGAATGTACCACATTTTGTTTATTCATTCATCATTTGAAGGACATTGGGCTGTTTTCACTTTTTGTCTATTATGAATAATGCTGCTAAGTACTTTCATGTGCAAGTTTTTGTATGGACATGTATTTTTATTTATCTTAGGTAGAAGTGGATTTCTGGGGCATATGGTAACCATATGTTTAACCTTCTGAGGAACTGCTAGGCTATTTTCCAAAGTAGCTAGTCAAACATAGAGTTAACAAAGATTAAATAGAGTTATTATATGACTGCTTTACATCCCTACTAGCAGTGTATGAGGGTTACAATTTCGCCACATCCTCCACATGTCTTTTATTACTATTATTATTATTATTCTAGCCATCCTAATGGGTGGATGGTAGTATCTCTTTGTGGTTTTGAAGAATCTTTTTCTGAATGATACTGAGCATCTTTTCAGGTGCTTATTAACCATTTATATATCTTCTTTGGAGAAATGTCTATTCAGATCCTTTGGCCATTTTAAAAATTGGGTCACTTTTCTATTATTGAGTTGTAAGAGTTCTTTTTATATTCTAGATGAGTCCTTTATCAGATATACGATTTATATATGATTTGCAAAATTTTCCTCCTATTCTGTGTCCTGTCTTTTCTTTTCACTTTCTTGATGATGTTCCTGAAGCACAAAAGTTTTTGATTTGAATAAAATCATTGCCTAATCCAAAGTCATGGAGATTTACTGTTGTCTTTCAGGCATTTTATACTTCAAGTTCTTACATTTAGATTTTTATGGATTTTGAGTTTCAATTTTTATATATGTGAGGTAGGGATCCAACTTCATTAATTTTCATGGAGATATAGTACAGACCTTTGTTAATTTTTCATTTATCTTACTATGGTGTAATTAACTATTTAGTGTATGTCTTTCAAACTACATTAAGACAGGAACATGCCTTACTTGCCATAGTATACCTAGAACAGTGCTTGGCATGTAGTTGTTCAATACATACTTATTAAATGGAACTTAACTGGGAGGAAAATATTGATCATTTTTTATTGTTACCATAAAACTAAGTTATTTTTATTGAAACATGCAAATTATTTAATTTTTTAGGATAGTAATATTTTACAAGGATATGCCTATTTTAGATGAACATTAAAAGATTCCCAAACTGGGTTAGATCTATAATCCAGCTCAACAGATATTGTTTACTGTCAGAGAAACAAGAGCTATATTATAAAATGTTTAATTCTTCTCCATAATTCTGGTATCAGTGATAAGAGACATTACCCCCCCATATTAATTCCTTATGCAATCATTTTTTACTTGGTGTAGCAGATCATATTTTCTAAAGATGGGGCCAATAATATCATCCTGTTCCATATACTCTTCTAAAACTTTGCCACTTCCCCATCGAGAGCTGGAGTCTATATCACTTCCTTTTGCAACTGGCTGAAACTTTAAGACTGCTTTGAACTCCAGAGTATAGTAGAAGTGACCTATGACTTTCAAGGTCAGGACATAAAAAATGCCATGCACTGACACTTGGTTCTCTCAGGATGCTTGCTCTTCAGACCCAGCCACCATGCTGGTAAGAAGGCCAAAACATCTAGGAAGAGGCCGATGTAAAGAACAGAAACTCCGGCCTTTGGTCTTGGCTGAACTCCCAGCTAACAGCACCAAATTGCCAACCACGTGAATGAGTTACCTTGACAGCAAATTCTCTAGTTGCCAGTCATGCCAACGCAGATGATGTCATATAGAGTTGAGACAAATGGTCCCTGCTAAGCTTGTTCAAATCGTAGATTCATGAACAAAATAAATAATAGATGTTGCTTTAAACCACTAATTTTAGGGATAGTTCATGCATCAACAGGTAAC
The DNA here is from genome assembly GCF_023065955.2 of Ursus arctos. Taxonomy (NCBI): domain Eukaryota; kingdom Metazoa; phylum Chordata; class Mammalia; order Carnivora; family Ursidae; genus Ursus; species Ursus arctos. The sequence goes on from NW_026622763.1 coordinate 60,039,958, forward strand.
TGCTACTAAGTTTGGAGCCTAGAAGTGGGGTGCTGCTGTAACAAAAACCTAAAATGTGGCACTGACTTTGGACTTGTACTGTGAGAAGAAGTTGAAATGCTGTTGAGGAGGCTGTTAGTGAAATTCAAAGGGTCTCAAGTAGAGTGTTAGTGGAAGCCTAAAAGGCCTTGAAGCAAAACTTTAAAGGAAACAGAGGAAAAATTATTGGAAGCTGAAGGAAGGGTAACCCTTGTTAGGTGATCCCAGAGAGTTTGCCAACATAATCATTTGTGATAATGTGGCAAAAAGTAAATGTACCTTTAATAAACTCAAAGATCGAGCTAGGAGATTTCCAGGCAGAATATTCAAAATGCCATCTGATTTTTTTTTTCATTGCCTATGACAAAATGTGAGAAGAAATGAGCTAAAGAATAAATTATTAAATATAAAAGAGCCAGAACTTGCTGGATTTGAAATAAAGTTGTTTCTTATATCCAGTTTCTTTAAAAACAAGTTGAAAACAATGGCTTCCGGAAAAGATCAAATCCAGTATAAGCCTGTAAGATCTTTGTTAATATTTCAGAAGGATTTAAGACAGTTACTCATAGAACATTTCAAACAGAGGAAAGGTCCTTTCAGGATCTTTTTTTTTTTTTTAAGATTTTATTTATTCATTTGAGAGAGAGAGAGAGAGAGGGAGAGTGAGCCAGCACACGAGCAGGGGCAGAGGGAGAGGGAGAAGCAGACTCCCTGCTGAGTGGACAGCCCTGGGAGGGGCTTGATCCCAAGACCCTGAGATCACGACCTGAGCCTTGAGCAGAAGGCAGATACTTAAAGGACTGAACCACCCAGCTGCCCCTCCTTTCAGGATCTTATTTTTTTTTATCTTAAAAAAATGCATAATTAAGTTTGAATTGTTATATTAGTAAAGTAGTTTATAAAGACATCAATGAACAGTATAAAAAGGATTAATGCATTTTGGGGTATCACCAAAAATAGACTGCTGTTTAAAAAATTCCTATTCTCTCTCTTTCTTTCCCAATCTTTTCTTCTCTTCTCTCTTCCTTTCTCTCAAATCCATGGAATACATACAAAAATATTTACTAAAGAGACTCAGATACAAAACAGGAACTAAGCAAATAAGAATAAGTACAGTAAAAACAAAACATGCAAGCAAATTTTGGAAAATGTACCAATAGGGAGTATGCTAAAGGTATCATCACAAAACACATGTTGACTGATACACACAGGAGAAGGGTCAGTGACATGACAATTCTAAACTTTATGTAACTAATGTGCCTAAGATAAGACAATTGTAGAAGATTAAGATTAGATTTGGACTCTTTTTTTTTTCAATTTTATAATATTTTTAAATTATATTATGTTAGTCACCATACAGTACATCCCTAGTTTGTGGAGAAAGGGGATCCCTCCTACATTGTTGGTGGGAATGCAAGTTGGTACAGCCACTTTGGAAAACAGTGTGGAGGTCCCTTAAAAAGTTAAAAATTGAGCTACCCCACGATCCAGCAATTGCACTACTGGGTATTTACCCCAAAGATACAGATGTAGTGAAGAGAAGGGCCATATGCACACCAATGTTCATAGCAACATTGTCCACAATAGCTAATCATGGAAGGAGCCAAGATGCCCTTAAACAGATGACTAGATTAAGAAGATGTGGTCCATATACACAATGGAATATTAGCCATCAAAAAGAACGATTTCTCAACATTTGCTGCAACATGGACGGGACTGGAGGAGATAATGCTAAGCAAAATAAGTCAAGCAGAGAAAGACAATTATCATATGGTTTCACTCATTTATGGAACAAAAGAAGTAGGAAGATCGGTAGGAGAAGAAGGGGAAGAAGAAAAGGGGGGTGAACAGAAGGTTGAATGAACCATGAGACTGTGGACTCTGGGAAACAAACTGAGGGCTTCAGAGGGGAGGGGGTGGGGGAATGGGATGGACTGGTGATGGGTGTTGAGGAGGGCACGTATTGCATAGTGCACTGGGTGTTTTATGCAAGTAATGAATCCTTTCAGGATCTTAATGCCTGCCTGGCCACATCGTTTCAGTTAAATAATAGGGCTTCTAAGATTCTTAATGGTGTTCTCTCACATCAGTCTCTAAAGAGGCCTAACTACACAACTTTATCTTGAAGAGCTTTGTGAATTTGGCTTTTGTCTAATGAAATTGGTTATAAATGAATACTTGAGAAACCTATAAGGATTTTTTAAGAATTATACCACCTTCCACTGAAAACAATATAAAATAAAGAGGGCTTTCAAGCCCCAAACTTAGAGGCAGGGGGCAGGCCTTTTTAATTCACACTACCTTTTTGCTACACCAGATTATCCATTGCCTTGCTTGGGTGATGTATTATTTTCTTTTACATGTCTTAAATTTTCATATTTCAAAAGACATTTTCTTATCTCTAATATTGCTGGAATCTGAAGAACAAGATGTTGTCCCTACTCTATTAATTTAATAAGTTTTGGAGGCTTCGAATAAACTGTCACACAGAGTTTAAGATTGAAAAACACTAGAATTTGATTTTTGTCTCATAATGTAGCTTCCTCCCACCTACTACCCACCATCTACATTGCTTCAAAAGTTTATGTTTCCCTTTTACCTATTTTCTGCCTTTTCTCTGTCTTTAAGTATATTGGCCAGAACTATACTTAATGTTTCAGAGCAGATGACATGCTGCTTTTGTCAAAGGACAAGGTTGTATCTTTTTTTTTTTTTTTTTACCACAATACTCTTCTCGGTGATCATGGAGATAATATTGTCTTATTAAATCTGGTGTGATTGAAAATTTTCTTAAACATATTTAGCCATAAATCCCCGAGCAAGAAGATTGCGTTGTCAACTGCCTCTATGAGAAGCAATTCATGGATTATGGGAAATAAAGTAGGAAGCAAATATCACCTCAAATGTAGTCCATAGAAATAGTAAATATTGGCAGAATCCTGTTTAAATAGTGAGAAAAGATTATTCCATGTTTTTCCTTTCATTCATTTCACTTATGTTAAGTTTATGGAGGTGAACTCAAGTTTAAATATATCTGAAATACTTCCCTTTGCATTTGGCATTTTGGCACTGAAAGCCAGTGTCTCAGCAGGTACATATTTGGAATTGTCTCAGACCCTCTGTGAAGTATGTCCTTCCCTGTGCAGCATGCATTTGCAATGTCAACAGTAGCTAAGTACCAGTTGAGCTGCATTCCTTGTAAAGCAATCTAATTATGGCAAACTCAAAGACCTTAGCCCTGGTGATAATTTCCAGAATGAAATGTTCACAAGATGAAATGGAAAAGCATCAGTTGCTCATCCTTTTCTCTGCCATCCTTGTTTATGAAAATCTAAAAATGTGAATGAGCTTCCCTCATTTGTGTTTGCCCAGTTTCATAGAGACATATACAGAATTTGGCCCAGTCAGTTGGCATTTCTATGCAAGTTCTATACAAATGGCTTTCTACTGTTTGAACAACTAGTCACTTTTTCTGGATCCAAAGTCATTTACTTACAAAGAAACAAACCCAATTTGATCAAATTATTAATTCAAGACTCAATGGTGAGTAATGGTGGAATCTCATTTTTTAGTTGTTAGTTGATTAGTCCAGTTTTTTATGGCTTAACAGTCATTGTCTGTCAGATCTTTATTCCTGATTTACTCCGACAGACTGTTTTCCTATTAATTTATGCATATTTCTTTAGTATTCTTCTCACTCCAGTTAGAAGACAGTAGCCAAGATTTATAATCCCTTGCTTGAGGGTTGTGATGCAGGGCTGATTCTCCAACACTAAAGGAGGAGAGCTTGCTATCATGGATTCTGCTCTTAAGAGGACTCCATTTTGGCTCTTATTTTTTGGACTGCTTTGGAGAAAAGACACCACCAACACAAGACAGCAACTACAACTCTTCTACAGCAGGGTCCCTGGAGAAGTGGGTATGGTGCAGGCTGGGTATTCTCAGACCAGACACCACTGTTCTTCAACTCTGATGACTTATATAGAACATGGCTTCTAATGAAAAAAAACAACAACAAAAACCTCCTTTCCTATAGAAAGAAGCCCACATATCCTTTAAGATTATCTTCAGCAACCATGTGAACTTCAAAGTTCATATAAAGGTAAATAATCTAATAGAACTTACTATCACTAGGTCAGAAGGCAGTTAGGAACTCTAGACAAAAGATAATAGCCGAAAGAATTTGTGTGTGTGTGTGTGGGGGGGGGTCTTAAATGTGTAATTTTCCCATATTTTTGTTGTTGTTGTTGTTTACATCCATCTGTTTTCCTAAAATGAATACCAGAAACACATATGAATTGAAAAAGATCTCTGTACTTGTTTTGGGATCATCTAGTGTGATTGTACCAAGTGTAGAGATATTCTTCAGAGATAAGCCTAAGGGACAGTGTGGGAAAAGGCTCTGATCTCTTGAAAACAGAAATTCCCAAATAAGATGAATTTTTAATTCAGGTTCTTGAGTGGCTCAGTTGGTTAAGTGTCTGCCTTCGGCTTGGGTCATGATCCCAGCTGGGATTGAGCCCTGCATCAGGCTCCCTGCTCAGTCGGGAGTCTACTTCTCCCCCTCCCCCTGTGTGCTGAACTCTATCTCTCAAATAAATCTTTATTTAAAAAAAGATGAGTTTTTAATTCATTCATTGTGACTTAAACATGCAGAAATGCAGATTTTTCTTCTCTAAGACTGAGCTTGCTCAGGGGCACCTGGGAGGCTCTGACAGTTAAGCGTCTGACTCTTGATTTCTGCTCAGGTCATGATCTCAAGGTCCTGGGATCAAGCCCAGCGTCAAGCTGTAGGCTCAGTGGGGAGTCTGCTCAAGATTCTCTCTCCCTCTCCCTCTGCCCCAGACCCCTCACCCTGTGCCCTCTCTTTCGAATAAATAAATAAATCTTTAAAAAATTAAGCTTGCTCACCATCTCTTTACATTTGATACTTATCAAAATATAATTTTCAAAAAAATTAAAAACATGGCTCTTCTACAAATATAAAATTAGCAAGTGTTAAAGACTGATTTAGTTAATTACTGAGGGAACTAGAGGGATAATAAAGCTAATTGGAAAATGCACTGGACAGGCAGAAATATTATAATTGAAAAAAAAGAATATAGAATAAAATTGTTAACCTGAATTTTAAAACCTGTGTTTTATTTCTACCATATAGAAACCATTTACATATCTATATGAAAAATTTATTTGCAATGCTAATGGACAAAAACAATTTGAATGGTATCAGTTTTTCTATAAGTTAACATTTACTTTTTTACAGTTGTAAGTTACCCTAATTAATGGAAATAGTAAGTCAACACAAATCTACATACCCTTAAAGAATCAATCTTTTTCCTCTTTCCCCTTTGGAATTTTTCTTTTTACTGTGCTGATACAATTAATTATATTTTCTCTCAAGATGAGAAATGCAGAGCAATTTCTCTGAGTTGTGATTCTAATAAGGGAGTGAAATTATGATACAAATATGTTGGTATTTATTTTTTATAAAATTAAAAACCAGTATCTATGCTATTTTTTTAATTTTGAAAGCGTGTTCAGAAGTCAAAATAGTTAATGAAATGCATAATGCTTATAAATTTAAATACAAACTTCATGAAAAAACTACAAATCACAAATTTAAAAATAAATACAAAAGAATATAGTCAATGATACTGTAATAACTTTGGTAACAGATGGTAGCTACACTTGTGGTGGGCACAATATAAAATATAAACTTGTGGAATCATTATACTGAACACCTGAGAGTAATGTAGCATTGTGTGTCAACTACACTCCAATTATAAATAAATAAATAAAATTTAAAAAACAAAAATATAAACATCAAAAATTTTCACTCTATTATAAATTAACAGATAAAAATGCAAAAAGAATAAAAATATTAAGTCAAAGATTCATAAAATGCTGAGAGCTTAATCATTCGAAATAATATCATTCAATTTTTAATTACAATTAAAGAAAAAAATGCCCTCGAATACTGGTGTGGTTAGATGACAAGGTTGCTTTTGTGTAAATTGTTACAGGTATTGAAAAAGTTTTTTTGACTTTTATTTAAAGTAATATGAAGTATAATTTCAAATTGAGGATTGTGGTGTTACAATAGGATGCCTTCTAAATGAGGGCACCATTGTTTAATGTAAAATTTTAAAGGAGTATAATGATTCTCTGGGAATATCTCAACATATAAATGGTAACAATTCCAGCCCTTACTCCTCAATACTGACTGCTTTTAAGATTTTCCCTTTAATACTAGTTTTTAGCAATCTGATTATGGTTTGCCTTGGGTGGTTTGAGTTTCTTGGATGAGATTCTTGGATCTGTGGGTTTATATTTTCAACAAATTTGGAAATTTCTTAGTCATTTTTTCTCAAAAATTTTTTTCTGTCCTCCCATCCCTCCTTTCCTTCTGAGACTGCAACTACATGTATGTTAAACTTTTGATATTGTTCCTCAGGTCACTGTGGTTCTGTTCTTCCCACCACCACCATACTAACAACTCACCCCCACCCCACTCCAACACCCACTGCTCCCCAGCCTCCCTCTATGCTTCATTTTGGATATTTCAATTGCTATGTCTTCAAGTTCATGGGTTTTTTTCTGTAGTATTAGTTATTAATATCAATGAATGAAATTTTCAATTGCAATATTATATTTTCATCTCTAGAAGTTCCATTTGGTTATTTTTATATCTCCCATTTCTCTCCTTATCGTATTTCCATGATGCTAATTCCATCATGTCTGTCATTTTGGGGACTGTTTATATGAACTGACTTATCTCTTGGTTATGGGGCACATTTCCCTGCTTCTTCACTTGACTAGTAATAATTTCATTAGATGCTGGACATTGTGATTTTATGCCATGGAGTGCTGGATTTTATGGTCTTCCTTTAAAGAGTATCGGATATTGCTCTGGCAGGGTAAGCTACTTGCAGATCAGCTTGATTCATTCAAAGCTTGCCTTTCAGTTTTTCCGTAGCCTTTAAACCCACTACTACCCCTGAACCTTCTGGTTTCTTTAATGAAATGCCATGTATTTGACAACATTTCTCCACTCAGACTGATGGGAACTCAAATGATTCCTAGGTTTACATAAGTTCTGAGGATAGTTTAGTTTACAGCTCCCTAGTAATGATCTTCTCCAGCAGTCGTTTTTTGGCTGGTAATATTAAATTTCACCTCACCCACCAAAGACTTTTATGCAGATTTCTAGGGTGCATTCTTTGCATAGCTCCCTCTTCTCTGGTAATTTTCCTTGCAAATTCTAGCTGCTTCGGCCTCCCTCATCTCTAAGCTCTGTCTTCTGAACTCATTGTAAGTGCCAGCTTCTGTTCGGGTTTATCCTCCTGTACTGCAGTCCAGAAATTCCTGGAACAATCATAGGGTTCATTTTAGTTAGTTCCCTTCTCAGAAAGCACAGTTATTCAATGTATAAAAACAGTTGTTTCATCCACTTTGTCCAGTTTTGTAGTTGTTTGTAGTAGGAGGGTAAGCTCTGTGAGTAGTTGTGCTTTGGTATAAGGACACATCAATTAAAAAAAAATTGCAGGATAATGACACTGTGCCAACAAAAATAAGTGTTTTCTTACTTAAATATAGCATGGTCTATTGGAATAGTAGATTGCCAACAAATGGTAGCAGCCACTATGTCTGGAGGAAATAGACCAACTTCCATTGTTGACTAAAGCCTATTTCAGCTTTGTTAGTATTTCAGATCCAGTGAAATTTTCTTATTTCCATTCCATGTCTGGTTTAGGAGACTCCGTACAGCCTTCTGCTAAGGGTTATAGCAACTCCAACTTGAGCATGTGCAAATGTCTGCAGACGGAGATGAAGGTGCTGCACACGGGGTGCTACCACAGGCCTTCTCAGTCTAAAGATTCCTCATTGCCCTTTACCACACCCATGGCAATTTGGCATAGAACACTCTTGGAGGCTGCCACCAATTAGAATTCCAGGCCCAAAACAAATGAAAGTTCCTTTTGCTCACAGAACTGAGCTATTTGAGAGTTTTCTGCCAGCTAGTTTATTGTCTAACCGCCCTCCTCTTCACCTGGGGAAAAGGCAGGGCAGGAGACTCTCTGGAAACTCATCTATGATGCACTTACGTGTTTTACTCACCCGAGGATCCTTTCCACATGCTTTGGACTGAATTGTGCTCCCCCCCTCCTGCCCAATTTATATGTTGAAGTCCTAACCTGCAGACCGGCTGCATTTGGAGTAAGGAAATAATTAAGGTTGAAGGAGGCCATAAGAGGAGAGCCCTGATCCAATATGATTAGTGTCTTTGTAAGAGGAGACTCCCGTATGCTTGCTCGCTATTTCTGCCAGGGAGGTCGGAGAGAAAAGGTGACAATCTACAAGCCAGGAGGAGGGTCTTCACAAGGAACTGGATAGGCTAGCACCTTGATCTCGGACTTCCCAGCCTCAGAACTGTGAGAAATAAATTTCTATTGTTTAGCCACCCAGTCTGTGATCAGCCCCCAAGCAGTCCAAGATTCCACACCAAAGGGAGGTTTTGTTATTTTTTGGTTTCCTTTCTTTGGGATAGAAAACTGCCTTTCTGAGACCAACTCTATTTTTCGTATTTTAAAGGTTTTTAGTAAAAACTCTTCTCAGTCTTCCAGGATTTATTTCTTCACATTTAAAGGAAAGACTATGTTGTTAAAAACAAAACAAAGAAAACATGCAAAAAACCAAAACTTTCTCTATCTCAATCTCTTGTCTGGCTCTTGAAATTGAAACCCAAATTGAAGACTGTCCTTAATGAAACTGATTTTAGGAACCTAATGCTGGAAGCCAAAAACCAAACTCTTGATTACTGACTCTTTTTCCTTTTCAATGATAACAATCTTAATTCTCTCAGAGGTAATGAATAGCTCTAGTTGAATAGGGGTAAGATTAAGCAACAACAACAAATTCAAGGAAGTGCCAAAAAGAAAAGCATAGTAATGTATTTCAAAATATGACTTCATTGCACAAATGTAAGATTCCTTATCCATATATAAAAAATAATTGAGAACTAGGTAACAACAATGGTTAAAAAAAAAGCAGTACTCTTTTCTAAGCTACTTCTCCTACCTCTCTTGATCCCTTGGTATTGCTACAACTCCTTTGACAAGATTCTCTTCTCTGTCAGGGTTTCTGGTATAGAGTTCTTATGGGTAGTACATGCATGGGCCCCACATTGGTCTCAGGACTGCTGCCTGTCTGACATTTTCCATGTCTTACATTGGAGTGTGACACAGGGTTGGCTGAGGTCTCCCTGTTTCTTCCTCTTGGTCCTGGGTTCTGGTGTGCAGGGGCTCCATTAGATGAGCCTACTAATGGTGATAGAAAGTGTACTCCCCCTAGCAATAGTATTAATGTATGTAGTTTCCGTGTAGAGTAGACTTTTTATTTTTCAGGTCCTATTTGTATTACCAGGTATTACATATTTCTTGATATCCTTTTCGATTTCTTGAGAGATTTAGATCTAACTCTTAACTGACAGAGTTAGAAGACAACCCATAGGGGAATCCCATGAGGTTACCTGGAAATATCACCATTTACTACAAAATGAGCCAGTTTCTTATGATTTAATCCAAGTATCTTCCTACTCCTCTCCCTGAGTTTTGTACATATCTGCTACATTCACTGAGAAGTTTTAAGATTGCTTTTATCCTTTTTTTGGAGATTTAATTCTTGATTCTTTTTTAGAGTTCATTTATAATGTCCCCTAGGGAACATCAGAATTTTTTGCAAATATACCTACTGACATTTTGTCCTCACATGTTAGAATTTCGGGTAAATACACAAATTAGGTCTTTCTGGAATCCAATCCAAACTGGTTAAAATGATGGGATTTTTGGCTCATATAACAGTTGACATATAAATTGGCTTTAGGGTTGGTTTGTCAGCTGCTCAATCATGTCTTCAAGATTCATTTTCCTTTTCTCTCTCCTCTGTCTCATGTGGGTTCAGCTTCTTCCTAAGTTGTCACAACCACAAGATGGTTGTGACAACTTCTATGGGAATGTGCTTCTCCAGGCACATCTACAGAGACAGAGGGGATTGTTTTCAAGAGTGTTCTCAGAAGAGGGAGGACACCTTTCTTCTAGAAACCATCAGAAAACCTGTCCTTAGATTTTTGTCAGCCTGGGAGCAGTCATTCTGGAACAAATAACTGTGACCATGGAGAGGGATTGTGTTCATTGTTTGGGCGTCAGTCACTCATCCCACTGCTAGTGTGAGATGCTCAGGGAAGGTAAAGATATCTGAATGAAAATTTGGATAGTGACTAAGGAAGAGGGACAGTAGTGCTGGAAAACTAACCACAATGACCAGTATATCTAACTCCTCAGAAGAGAATAAATGTCTCGACAGGGAAGAAAAACATGTGAAGTATTCACTTATGCTAGACCTTGTGCCAGGCAATACATGTATTTCTGACACGGTTGAGAAGTGTCTACCCAGCTTGTTACCTCCTTTCTTTAAGAATTTCCCTGCCTTTGGGGAGAGGCTCTGATAACCTGTTTACTGCACAAAGGTGACTGGATCAGGGACAGACACCTGGTCCAGAAGAGGCCAATTACCTTTCTTCTCTAGGAATTTTGAAGTGGTATTCAAACTAGTCAGTCTCTGCTGGTCTGTGGGAGCAAACATAGCATTGGAAGCTGTGGGTTAGCTGTTTTTTGTATGTGCACAGAGAAACAAAGACAGTTTAGAGAGATTATAAGCAGGCAGAAGCAGAATTAAGGCTTGACTCTAGAGAGAGAAAGAGAAAAGCTTCCTTGGCACTGAATGACTTTCACATGCATGGTTTAGTTACTGCTTAAGACTACTGTCTATGTTACAGACTGTTAAAATGGAACTCAAAGACAAAGACCAATGTAGCAGATTCCAAGGAATAATTCTCTCCCCTCACCTAATGCCCCAGATACTAAAGTGAAGTGCTGGACCACCTGTGCAAAATATACTGAGGGATAATGAGATGCTCCTGTAGCCTTGATCATATCTTGCAGTTGATATAATAGAAAAAAGTTGGAGATTAGAGCGATGTCTTTGTGTGGTATTATTCTTTGCTCCCTCCTCATGAGAACAGGATGCTTTACTTTCATGACAAGCCAATAAGTGAAGACTCTGAGGAGATTTTGGTATCTGTATCCTGGATATTGAGGGAGATAGACGATGGTGTTTGACTTAAGACTGAGAAGTCTAAAGTCAAAAGGTGCACAGCAAACCCACTGGGGTAGTATGCACTTCCACTTAATTTGACTTGTGGGAACAAAATAAGACCCCTTCCAAAAGTGAGTTGACCTGGGTCATCTTAAAAGAGAATCTCTTCTAAAAGTGGGTTATGGTACACAAAGAAACAGTGGGTTGCTAAATGCTCAGAACCGAGCTACCCAGAAGAGGGCATGCCAAGGGCAAAGGAATTTTGTTGGTGATCTCAAGTGAGAATCTCCAAAGAACAAAACTCCATCAGAGGAAAAGTCAGCAATGTTTCTTTAGTCCAGAGGACACTGAGGTCAGACTCCATTACACTAGCCATATAACCTGACCCCATTCCTCTAGTCCCTCTCTTCCTAGGCTGACTTTGGAGAAGCCAGAACTGTGGCCTGCACAGTGAGAGAGGAGGCATAGGAGGAACTGATTAAAAAGCCAACCATCCCTGCCTCCCGTCCTTGCTGTGAGGAGTGAGGAAAGCTTGACACTGAGTAAAAGTTTAGATATTTTCTTTATTGGACTGGATGCCAGTTTTGTAATTATTAGACTAGACTGGAACTTTCAATGCCAGAACATTATCTAAGAGTGAGGATAAAAGCTATGGACATACTAAAGTTTTATCTTTAACAGTGAGAAATAATATGTTTATTTTCTTCTTATATTTTATCACTGAGGTGTCACATGATCATTTTAATGACTCCGCCAGGTAGATATTATGATCCCAGTAGGAATTCTTTTCTCCACTCTGTAACTGAGGAAACTAAGATTCGAAGAGCCTCATGGGAGGGGAGTGACTCAAGAAATGGACTGTAAAGGATGAACAGGTTTCCAGTAAGCAAAGAGGAGAGAAAGGGAGTTCCAGGAGAGAAAAACATGGAGAAGTGGAGGCTGGTGAGTGAGGGTGTGTCCAGGAACTGTGGCAGTCTAATTTGGGTACAGTCGAAGGTCTGGACATACTGAGGGCAAAGTAAGTCTGCAAACATGTTAGAGTAAGAAGTGGCAGTTCTTGACCATCACTTTTCCCTTCGTCCCTCCTCTACAGCTGCCTCTTTCTCATTCTCTGAAGAAAAATGAAAGTATTCTTTCCATTTGATCATATGAGAATGTACAATTTGGTAAGCAGGGATTATATGCTAGACTCCCACAAGGTAGAGGGTAAAACTGCAAGAGATTTTGTGATAGGTAGATCTAGTTTCGAATCCAGTACTATTGTAAAAATGTAATATTTCTGAAACTCAGTCTCCTTGTCTGTAGAACAGGGAAATTTTGATAGGTCTACCGTGAGGGATACATATGATGAAAATGAAGCAGATAAATAAAATAACTGTGTGACCTGAAGTAAATCACAAATGTCTTCAGTCAAGGTCCCTCAGGGTGCCCTGAGGTGTATTGTCAATGACACTTCACGTCAGCCGAGATGGCTTTTTTTTCCCAGACAAAACAAGGTAATGTTTTCTTATAAATGCTCAATAAATGTCAAGCCTAACTTTTTATGTGTACGAAAGTAAACCTTTCGTTTTAGTTATATGAGAAAGGTCCTTTTGGTGAGGGTAAAAAGGACATTTAAACTGAAAGTTATGTATATTGGGCCTGAAAACTTTTAATGGCTCTATTTAAAATGAATAGAAAGGTACTTAAGGAAGATAGCAGTTGTAGGCTTTCTTTTCTTAGGAAATCAATACTCATAAAACCCAAGGTTGGAATTGAGAATTAAAAACCACATTGAGTTTATTTTAAAACACGTAGTCTGTCATCTTTATTTTCCCTTTGGATAGCACAGTGTTTAGATCCTGATGTCTATTTATGTTGCTGCAACTCTTTCACTGACTTTGAAGTGAACTTCATATGGTGCTAGAATCCGAACCATAAGGCTTTGAGATCACGAAGCCCAATCCCCTCATGTAAAAAGAGTAAACTGAGGTCAGGGAGGAAAGTGAACCACCTGACACCTTCTTCTGTTTCCTCCGAGTTGTAAGGTGGAATCTCCTGCTGTTCCGAACCACCAGGCCCCACTCTGGAAGGGCACAGATTGTCCCTTTCCATCTCATCCTCTACCATGGGGCTCGATCTTCCACTAAACTGAGATGGTGCCTGGCACTTGGCAGGCACTCTCTCTATAGTTCTTTTTCTTTTCTTCTTTTTTCTTTTTAATTGTATTTAACTCTGTACAGAGTATTTCGTCCTCACTAGCGTCTAATTAGAAACTCTCTGCCATTCTTGGTGTAGTTTAGGAGAATCACCAATCAGTCACTGGTTAAAGAAAACAAATCCCTGGCACTCTTCTCCCAAATACATGCTTCATGGAGTTGCCTGTGTGAGAAACAGTTCCATTGCTAATCCACACCTACAATTCAAACATCCTACTCTATGCCTTTTCCTCTGCAGATTCATTTAAAACCACCATTCCCTCTGTGCAGAGCACCTTCCTGCATCCAGCGCCTCTCACCCAACTGGCAAGCACACAGATTTGTTATCCAAGTTCAGTGCGGGGTCAGAGGACTACCTAGTTCTCTGGGATATCCCTTCAGGGTCCCAGAAAACAAATTTCACTTATGCTTATATTTTAAATCTGGCTGAACCAAACAAAGTTTTAGTATTTACAAAAAAAATCTGTTTATTTCTTTTTGTGTGATTCAGATACAGAGACTGATTTTATTTGTATAGTTATTGAGGTTATGTGGATTGGAGAATGAGTCATAGAAAATGCAAAAGTAAAACACTGAGTGGAACAAACCAACTTAGAGAGTTTGTAATTTTGGAGGTTTTGGTCTGAGGAGGAGATAGCTAAACCTGATACAGTAATAGGCTGCTTGTATGTACTGTGTAGGAGAGACCAGCTGTTCTCCTCTTTATTGGGGAGAGCACAACAGTAAATTAGGCTTAGAGGGCAGCAATACGCATTTTTATTAGAACCATGTCATCTTCTGGAGTTCTACAATGAGAGAAACCCAACTCCATAGAGTCCTCTTTACCCATTTTCAAATTTCTCTAATGCCAGCTCTGCTGTTCACTCCACCTGGTTCACAGATGACGTAGAGCCTTGGGTCCCAATCTGAGCCCAGGTGCTCAGAGGCCCGCCAGAGTTTAAATTGTCAGCGGAAAGCACAGTGCCATCTGTCAGGTCATCACACCAACTGCTATTATTAAGGTGTTCCAATGTAACTACTTAATAAATGGAACTGTTATGTATTTTTTTTTAATTTTAATTCCAATATACTTAACATACAGTGTTTTGTTGTTTGTTTCGGGTTTACAATATAGTGATTCAACAATTCTCTACATTACTCAGTGCTTGTCAAGATATGCTCTTAATCCCCATCACCTATTTCACTCATCCCCCCCTCCTCTGGTAACCATCAATTCTCTCTGATGGTTATAGGCAACCATCAATTCTCTATAATTAACAGTATTTTTTGGCTTGTCTCTTTATTTTTTCTTTGTTCATTTGTTTCTTAAACTCCACATACAGAATCATATAGTATCTGTCTTTCTCTGACTGACTTATTTAGCTTAGTTTTATACTCTCTAGATCCAGCCACGTTGTCGCAGATGCCAAGATATCATTCTTTTTTATGGCTGAATAATATTCTACTGTGTATATGCCACATCTCCTTTATCCATTCATCTACTGATGGACACTTGGGCTATTTCCATAATTTGATATAAGACATGCTGCAATAAACAAAGAGATGCATATATCCTTTTGAATTACTATTGTCATATTCTTTGGATAAGTACCTAATAGTGCAATTACTGGATCATATGGTAGCCTTATTTTTAATTTTTTGAGGACCCTCCATACTGTTTTCCACAGTGGCTGTACCAGTTTGCATTCCCACTGACAACGCACAAGGGTTCCTTTTTCTCCACATTCTCCCCAGCACTTGTTGTTTTTATTTTAGCCATTCTGACAGGTGTGAGGTGGTATCTCATTGTGTTTTTGATTTGCATTTCCCTGATGATGAGTAATGCTGAGCATCTTTTCATGTGTCTGATGGCCACCTATATGTCTTCCTTGAAGAAATGTCTGTTCATGTCTTCTGCCCATTTTTAAATTGGATTATTTATAGATTTTTGGTGTTGAGTGGTATACTATTAGGTATTTCTTTTGGCCTAGAAGCAGGGTGAAAAATTTACTGAAACCTCAGGCAACCATGAATCAAAAAGTTTGGGAACCTCTAAATAAGGGTTAAGAAACATCAGAAAGAGGGGCGCCTGGGTGGCACAGTGGTTAAGCGTCTGCCTTCGGCTCAGGGCGTGATCCCGGCGTTATGGGATCGAGCCCCACATCAGGCTCCTCTGCTATGAGCCTGCTTCTTCCTCTCCCACTCCCCCTGCTTGTGTTCCCTCTCTCGCTGGCTGTCTCTATCTCTGTCAAATAAATAAATAAAATCTTTAAAAAAAAAATAAACATCAGAAAGATCACAATTGACAAAGGAGTTAGAAAAAAAAAATCCCAAACATTCTATCTTTCTATTTATTGCCTATTGTCTATAGACTTTCTCATTCTTTTCTCAACTGTAAACAAAGGCAAACATCCATGGTCAGGAGGTAGGCTCCAACTTCTCTGCCTGTTATCAGTTTACTGCTACTTCACCAGTTATGAATCCTTTCTATGTATATCTTTGTATCTATATCTATATATGATATTTATCTGTGTATATGTATAAAGAGATAAGTTTTTTCCTAGCGATGTCTCCTTAAAAAACTACTCCTGAAAACTTAAAGACATAGGTTTCATGTTACAGAATGTGCTAGTGTGAAGCTGCAGCATTCTCAAATCCTAACAGAGGCCATCATGGAGAGAGCTGTTGATATGGAATCAACCTCATGCTAGGTGACCTTTGTCAACTTCACAAGCTCGTTGATGACTTTCATCCATTTATAAAACAAAGAAAATAATGCAGATGTTGTTGAGGTTTTGTGTTTATAAAATAGTCTAGGATGCTCAGATGAAAGGTGTGACTCACAGGAAATGCCAAGTATGAAATAAACCATCCCACAGATTCACAGCTGATCCCTTTCAATGTGATGAAAACTTGATACTTAAAAACTCCCTTGATAAGAATCCTGTTCTCATCAGCTGTGCCTTTTCTCTGAAATTTGTTCCATCTTTCTTTCTCCTTTACCATATCTTCAAGTTGGTTGACATTTATAACCTGCAAGGGAGTCGTTGAGCAATTACTTAAGGGAGCCCTACACAAATAGAGTTTCTTTTCCACCAGGTAAATGTCACGTGTGTACGTTTGAATGTGTTTGTCCCTTCCCTTACAGTATTTGTCCATCAAGGAAATAAATGTTGGGAAAATGTCTGATTGTTTAATCTCACCACTACCAACAGTTCTATTTTGGTCTGAGACACTCCCTTATTTTAGAATGTTTCCCACGCAGTGTATAGTAATTCAAAGAAATCAAAGAGAATCTCTCTACTTAATTCACACAAGCCTTTATAATAATGTGCTTTTACATAAGAAGCCCAAGCTCAGATGACATTCATTCACTAAGCCATTGTTTGAGGGAACTTTGAATTGGAGGGAGGATCTATGTATTATCTTTTTCATAAACAACACTTTTCCTGATGAAGGAAATAAAACGATCCTCAATCATTTTAGCATACAGAAATAAACACCACTGAATTATTGGTGTGCTTCAATCTAGCCTTTTGTCTAAGCACATTTTTATGTTATACACATTTTTTTGTTTTATTCACTTCATTTTGTGTCACAGTTTCTTTTGGTAATTTTGACTACCATTTACTCCAATTAAGGCAATCATGCAATATTTATCACCTTTCTTTTTTGCATAGGCTATTTAAAAAGGTCAATTAAAGATTATTTTAGATACAAGAACATTGAAATTGGGAAATATAGATTTAAAATACATCATTTTTGAAATTTCCAACTGAAATGTTACATAATTTTATATTTACTGACTCACTCTGTAACTAATTCTAAAGCTCATACCACCAGCTGTTCATATTGTTAAATCTTATAGTGGATTTTGGGTAAAAAATATTTGATCAGCAGTTTTAATTGGAATACGTAGTATTAATGTGCTTTCCCACTGGATAACTGTACTAACTCTTACTAAGCAAGCTCCTGAAATCTCACTCAATTCATGAAGTCATCTGGGTTTCACATGGGACTGGTAGTAATTTCCCTATTCTCAGCCACTTAAAAATAGTGTAAGTCCCTCTGGCTTATTAAATCATAACATGCATTCATTCCATTGGTTATACATAGAATTAATAAATATTAATCAGTTCAGGATTAGTCCTACATAAAAATCATGAAATTGGATCACCTTCTGCTCAAAATTGCTTCTGTTTTGAGTCTTCTTTCTTCCCTTCTTGTGGCCAGGTGATCAAAATCTGGCCTAAGGAATGTGTCCCTCATATCCTATTCAGCTTCCCTTTCCAGGCAAGGCTTGTGCTTTGCACCTTTCCTGAACATCATTCCTTGCCCCCATAATCATAACCTCTAGTGGATCTCCTGGTGGCTGAGGGACTTGTCAGATGACTGCTTTGCTAATCTTACTGCATTTTGCTAAAATGCAAGTCATTGATAGATGTTTCATAAACATGCCTCCTGGATTGAGTCCTCATTCAATAAATGGAAGACTTTCAAGACCTTAATCCCTAAAAGGAACTGTTTGGGGTATAAATTCTAGGCAATAAGAAAAGTAGTGGTAAGTATTTTGAAGGGTAGTAGGGGAAAGGGTAGTAGGGGAAAGAAAGCTATATCCATATGACACTGGATTTCCAATATGGCCACTTTGGGTCTGATTCTCATTAGGTCTGATTCTCAGAGGATGACTTTGACAAAAGAATTTGTAAGCATGAGATTTGTTAAGGGAGTACTTCCAGGACAAGCCAGTAGAGGCATAGGGGAAGCCAGACCGGGAAGGGAAAGGAGTTAAGCAAGGGAGCAGTTTTAGGTCAAGTCCTAGCCTCAGCCTGATCCTACAGGGAGCTATGTAGAGGACATTACGCTTCAGAGCTTGTCTTGTCTTGAGGGAAAGGAATGGGGCTTTCACTATTCCTTACCAGTCATTGGCCATAACCTGTCCTGTGGGAGAAAAAAG
Source organism: Ursus arctos (assembly GCF_023065955.2). Classification (NCBI taxonomy): domain Eukaryota; kingdom Metazoa; phylum Chordata; class Mammalia; order Carnivora; family Ursidae; genus Ursus; species Ursus arctos. The sequence goes on from NW_026622763.1 coordinate 60,058,264, forward strand.
CTCCCTGGCACCTCAGCTCTATGCAGGTATGGCCAAAGGGGCCCCAGTAACCCAAGGGCAGTCTCTGAAGATTACAGCTGTGTGCTGTCAAAAGTGCAACATATAGAAGCTGAGGGACTCACAAGGAAGCACAAGTCTTATAAGAAAGATCCACAATATGGGTGGAGCACCTACTATATTTGCTATAATGACTTAAACTTGAGAGGGAGCACAGTGGGTGAACAATGTCTATGCACCCAGATCTTGGGCCATTGGAGCCTTCTTTCTAGAGGTAATTTCAACTCCAGGTCAAGATATGGAGTAATAAAAGCACCCCAGAAGTCTTCCTTGTACTTTCTCCCAATCAATAGACCCTTTGAAAAGGTCACCAGTCCTCTGATTATAGTTAGTTTTGCTTGCTTTTTTTTACCTTTTTATAAATGAATCGTACAATATATACTGTTCTGTGTCTGGCTTTTTCATTCAATTTATTATGAGATCCATCCATGTTATAGCATCTAGAGGTAGTTCATTCTTTTTCATTGCTTTGGAGTATTCCATTATATGGCTGTTTCACAATTTATTCTACTGTTGCTGGGCATTTAGGTTCTTTCCATGTCACATACTTCGTATGTAAAATCCTACTCATAGAAGATAGAGAATAAACTAAGAGTAGAACAAAAGGCAATCACAGTGACCAATGCGAACTTACATAGTACTTGTTTGTCAACAGCCGCCATAGGACTTAAAGTGCCCCTATACATAAGCTAGACTAGTTTGCCAACATCTGCAGAAAGACTTTGGTGAGACCCCATGGACTCAGGAATAACCGTTACACCCAGCTACAGGGACCCACTAAAAGAAGGAACTGCCCAACAGCAGCTCAAAGACCATGCTATATGTGTGGAGATATTGCTGCAGGCAGACTGCTGGAGGCTCTGACAGCCCAGAAGGCAACCTGACTGCACTCCAGGCCAATGCCTGTCACAGGATCACATCTGTGCCTCGCTGCTGGCATTGTGATGCCTCCTTCCCATATCCTCTTCTGAGTGCTTCCCTAATTCCCACTTCTAACTTTCTTGTGTATCTAACTTGTGTGATAAAGTTGTACAATAAGCAGAGTGATTCATGAATTTAATAATGGTGCCACATGGTTATTTGAGACATATCTCAATTTCATGGTTCTTACCTGGTCTTGCATTTGTCCTGCTTCATTCCGATTTGGGGCTATTATAAGTGGTGCTAATATAAATTTCTTGGGAGTGTATTTTGAGGCCCAAATGTCTGTATTTCTGGGAGGTATGTGAATAAATGCCTGAGGGCAGAGTTTACTGCATAGACTTTGCATACATTAAGCCTTAGTGGATACTGCCACTGTGCCGTTTTATCTCTCACTAGCACCGCGTGAGAATTTCAGGTGCTCTGCATCCCCAGCATTTCTTATTTTTAATATTTTACTTATTTATTTGAGAGAGAGAGAGAGAGAGAGCGAGCTCATGAGCAGGGGTGGAGGGTAGAGGAAGAAGCAGACTCCAGGCTGAGCAGGGAGCCCGATATAAGACTCGATCTCAGGACCCTGGGATCATGACCTGAGCTGAAGGCAGACGCTTAACTGACTGAGCCACCCAGGTGCCTCTCTGCATCCTCAGCATTACTCAATCGTCTCACTCTGTAACTTCTAACCATTCTGGGTGTGTGGATTGTTTTTTAAACTGTGATTAAATTGAAAACTCACAATTAAAACTTTTGTAGAAACTTTTCTTGAATATAGCAACCTCATTTGAGAATTTGATACTGGTGAATAATTTCTCTCCTCACACATAAAATGGGTGCTAAATATTTATTTATTCAACTGATATATTTTTTTAACTTTTAAGTCATTTAGTTATGCATCAACAAGATCTCTCTTACATTGTGCATTATAGAAATCAAGGGTTATGTCTGTCTGAATTTGCTCTATACAGAGGAAAATCTAATGCTATCAATGACTGAACACATATCTTTCACAAAAAAATATTTTATGCTGACTAGTCTTCACCCTAGAACTTTCTAGCTCCAATTTAAGACTGAAGTATCCTGGCAGAAGTATGTGGAGATATTTTGACATCTGTGTGAATGTAAAGAATCAGAAACCAGTCATTTCAGCTTCAACTGGAAAAAAAACCCCACATTTTGAGTGAAGAAGTATAAGACTATAAAAAAAAAAGTTAGGGGTGCCTGGGTGGTGCAGTCAGCTGAGCTTCTGACTCTTGGTCAGCTTAGGTCATGATCTCAAGGTTGTGGGATCAAGCCCCACGTCAGGCTCTGTGCACAGTGCAGAGTCTGCTAGAGAGATTCTCTTTCTCTCTCCCTCCCCCTTTACCTCTCCTCCTGCTCATGCACTTTCTCTAAAAATAATAAAATCATAAATTAAAAATCTTAAAAAAAAAGTTATGATTTGCTATAGACCTAAACTTGATAGTGAGGCAAGAGAGAGGTGGTTGGCTGATCCTGGACTAGAATTTGAGATGGTGCTTAGGAGTATGCCTGTGCTCATATATCAGTGCCATTGTATATCATTTTACTAGTATGATTATCTTTTTAAACATTTTAGAACTTCTGCAATAGGCAATTAATTATGTTTTTAATTTAGGTAATCATGCCATAGAATCAGGAGCCATTTTGCAGGAGTTGCCAATGATCTTCTCTGTATGTATCTTTATCTTTGTATGTTTATCTATATCTTTATCTTTAATGGCATATTTGTTCAACCACATGATTTAGATGTTAATTTTTCTCCTTACAACTGGAAAAATCTTGAAAAATAACAAATAATGCTTTTAGTTAAATGCTGCCTCAAAAAATTGTATATAACTCTATAAAGCATCTGCCTTCAGCCCTTACCAGCTAACACTTTCCTAATCAGTTAATGCCTTATCAGAGATTTGCACTTATCAGAATCAGCCACAAAGTAAAACATTGGGAAGAGTGGTTGAAAGAGGGAAGGGGCGCCTGGGTGGCTCAGTTGTTAAGCGTCCACCTCTGGCTCAGGTCATGATTGGGATCGAGCCCGCACTGGCTCCCTGCTCAGTGGGAGCCTGCTCCTCCCTCTCCCTCTGCCCCTGCTTGTGTTCCCTCTCTTGCTCGCTCTCTGTCAAATAAATAAAGAAAATCTTAAAAAAAAAAAAAAGGAAGAGGGAAAATTAAGGATAGTAGTGGAGAAGTGTCTGAAAGGAAAAGAGAGCTGCTCATATACCACAGAAAAGAGTAAGTTCTTCATTATTTTAGTGAAGCCTGGTCCTACTCATTTTAGGATGAGTGCAAACCATATGGTTTCTGTCTGGAGGGAGCCAGGAGAAGATCAGTGGTCTGGTAAAGTCTATTGAGTTCTAATATCTAATTCATAGAATCACATAGTGATTAAACAGGAAAATAATCTTGACCATCTTATAGCTATGTTCTTTTTCCCAAATGGGAGAGCTGAGGATCAGAAAAGGATTTAGAACAGTCTAAATGTCACATAAAAAGTAGTTTTCCATTATTCTAGAATTTTATTTGCTCCAAATACACCTCTCTCTCCCTTCCATCCCTCTCACCAGTTTCTCTTTTTTTCCATTAATAGGAAAATCAGAATTCTCTCTTCCACGAGCCCGTTTTTTTTCTATTTCTGTGCTTTTGTTCATGCAGTCTCTCACTTACAGACACCTGGACTAGGCCCCGGGGATGACCATGCTGCCATTCAGGAGTCATCTTCCAGCAGAGGAGACTTACATGAACAGAGAACAATTACTCCAGTGTACAATGTAATACATTCGTGAAAGTTATGAACCAAAACATGCTGTAGTTACCTTTTTGTGCCTGTTGGAATTGCAGAAGTTCTACCAAAATACATAGAAATTATAGAAAACATTTTACTAGATAATGCATCCATAATACACCCTAAGTAAAAAAAGATAAACTCAGCACACCAGAAATTTTGAGGAATTTTCTGATGGGAAAGAGCAGAAAGGATCATCTAGCTGGAGAAACCATAAAAGAGAACTAAAATATAAAGGCTGTAGCTGGAGAAGGCTCTACACTATTTTAGCATTTCCTAAAGAAACTAGGGGAAATACCATGCTCCGACTGAACAAATCAGAGAGGGAGGGGCCCCTGAGGGCAGTTAGGGCAATTAATTAAAGACTTTATTTGGATAGTCTGTGCCAGCTGGCCGGCCCCTGCCCACTCTCCAAAAGCAGTTGGCAGCAGCAGTGTCTGCCTCAGGATAAAGCCTAGGGGACTATTTCGTATACCAAGTGACTTACCTAGGAGAGTACCTCGTATGAAGGCTGGGGTCGGAGATGAAGGAAAGTAGAGCCTGAGCTAACCTGGAACTTCCAAATCCACGGCTAAGATGGGGAAGGTAGGAGAACCACTTGTTCCCTTTGTCCACAGGAAAACTTTGGGAATGGGACATTCTGAAGTGCGAGTTCTGACACAGGATATTCCCAGGGCAGTGTGCCAGATAAGGAGTAACAACCAGCAAGGCTGAGGAAAACTCACACCCTACATAAAAGTTATTTGTACACCTTGCAAATTTTCCTAGCCTGACCCTCCTCCCAAACATCTAAGGCAGTCTTCTATATTCAGAATTCAATGTCACTTACTGCAAAAGAGGTTCTCATTTGATCTGATAAAATACATTCCAACAATCCTGTTATGATAAAGATAATCAACCACAAATATAAATAGCAACCCCAAACTACAAACTAATTGAAGAAACTTAACCATGCAAGTGAGTCATTCAAAATATTGAAGGGATCCAAAAAGTTTCTGAGTAGCATGAATAAAAAACCGCTACCCACATTCTGACACACCCTAATGTAGTTTCAGAATGCCAAACATAAAGACAAAATCCTTAAAGTTTCTCAAGAGAAAAAAATCAGATTGCTTATGAAAGAGTTTTCTTCTATTTAAAATCAGCAATACTGGATATAAGTTGGCAACAGAGAAATATCACCAAAGTTCTAAAGAAAAAACATTAACCTGCAGTTCCTTACCCAGCCAAACCCACTCATGTGGGAGGGCGAAATAAAGATTTGCATTTTTAGATATGCAAAGACTTAGAGAATTTACTATCTATGAATTATTTCTAAAAAAATTACTGAAGACCATAGTTCACCAAAACAGAGAATGAATCCAACATGAAAGAGTCGGTTATAGGACCAACGTGGGCAAATAAACCAATAAAATGAAATAGCCAAAATATACTGTAAAGAAAAAAAACCCCTGAAATTAAAATAAAAGATCCTTTCACCATCTCAGGTTGCAGGAAGACTGGGGAAAGGGACATGCTAAGCCTCTTGTTTGTTTGGGGGTATATGCTGACAATGGATGTTATTTATCTATAACATTAATTATTAGTATAATTAATTTTTAATAGAGCAGAAAACAATGTATGAACCAAGCCTTGTGAAAGCCCAGAGGATTCTGGGAAGACATTTCAGAAGAGGGGGCATTTGAACAACAGTCCTATAGGAAGAGGTATTTGTCGAGTAACAGACATGGTGTAGACGGATATTCTTTTTTTTCTTTTTTTTTCTAGAAGTGGGGAGAGGAAGTGGAGAAAGGGGTAGAGGGAGAGGGAAAGAAAGAATCTTAAACAGACTCTCAGAGCCTGACACAGGGCTGGATCTCACAACCCTGAGATCACGACCTGAGCCAAAATCAAGAGTCAGAGGCGTAACTGAGCCACCCAGGTGCCCCTGGGGTAGAAGGATGTTCTGAACAAAGTACCCACATGTACAAAGGGTGCAGCATTGTACAAGGGTTTGGGTTATTCAAGATAGAATAAGAAGTTCAGTGGTGGCTGAAGGGTGTGTGGCCTGAGATGTGCCTGGAAAATAAGGTTTTTTTAAATCTTTTTTTCCTTCTCCAAAGGGCCAGATGATGATCTAAGTTGACTTCCTTATTGTACTTTCTTAATTATCTACTCTTATCATCCATTTTGCTCCATGACTCATTATTTGCACTGGAAAATAAGCCTCAGCACATTATAACCTGCTAGAAATCTCATGTTCTTTCTGAATCTAGAATGATCTGTTTGCTTCCAAAATCATTATGCATATATTACACAAACAGTGTAATGAGTCATATGCTCTTAAAACTAAGTGGTTAGGAATAATAAAAAAGGTTTATAATATTTTAAATTCTCAAGGAACAGAGATTATGGGATAGTACTGATCATCCCTATAACAGGGTTGCTATGAAATAAATGTAATCAATAAGCAATTCTGATTTACAGACCAACTGTTTCCAGTCACTACAGACGAAAATGACAAAGAAACAATGGCAAATGCCCTCAGATATTTAATATAGCTTTCGTGTTCTAAGAGGTTTGCTTTTACTGGAAGTGACTCATCCTAATCAGTAAATTATTCAATTTTTTAATGCTCCATTAGTTAAGATTATTTGTGGATATGAATAAGCCTATGTTGCATGTGGAAACATAGGCAAACACTCAAGAATGGCTATCAAGTTCCTTTTTAGAGTCCATGCAGAACCAGAAGATCGCTAAATTGCAATAATACGAAGCCAAAAGTTGCAATCGTCTTAAAAAGAACTTATTTTTGTTGAAATGGAAGTTAGAACAAAAAGAGCATATACAAAGTACTAAATGTGTAAATAATATTTAGGTGGTAGGAATGTAGATGCAGAAAAAGTAAGAAGAGAGTGTTTATCAAGTTTTACACTGAGAATTAAAAAAAGGCAAAATGGTAAGCGTCCAACTTAAAGTAACCATTTCTTGAGGTATAATTCAGAAGAAAAGAGATTTTTGCTGAAGTAGATCTTTCTTTGAAACTGAGAGCACAGAGAACAACTGGCTTTCTTTCACAGAGATGTTCTAAACAAATATATATTTTTTAAAGTGAAAACATACTCAATATAAACATAGTACTCACTCATATAATACCACGGCCTCACTGACATCTATATTATATGAAACTTTGAAATCACATACACACTTAATTTACATCTTGTTTCCTTTAAAAGAAAAATTGAGAAGCCTGTACATTCAATTACTATTAGCATCAGCTTTCTGTTTCTGGAGATTGATGAATTAATTTGCAGCTTATGCAAACATATGCCTCCGGTCTTATCTTCCCTGTATCCTGCCTTTTAAGCAATCTCCTAAGTATGAGCATTTTACCCGAGGCAGGAAGATTTAAGGATAAGAGATGAAACTTAGGTCAGTCAATTATACCACCTTGGAATATTTCTAACACAAGGTTTACATATACATGTATAGAGAGAGTTTTAGGTTTAAAAAAAATCATCAAGGAAAGAAAATTGGAACCAATATCTGAGTTGATTTAAATTACATATGTACTGTTTGTCATGCTTTCCCACAGTAACCCAAGAGATGATTGTGCATATTAATTAAAGTAACATAGAATATTACACTCTGAGATTGTTTCTTATTTGACATGTGTCTCAGCGTTACATACATTTCAAATTGGATTTCATAGAGTTTATTTGCAGGTACAAATGAGGCAAGCAGAGATGCTATTAAAACATTTCACAGAACGACCAAAAATTCAACGAAAAAGTCTTACCTGCTTTTTTATGTCATCATAGAACTTAGATTCTATTTTTGTCATAAATTGTAACTGGAAAAGACTGTGGTCATACCCCTGCTATAAAGATTTAGTACCCACTCTGAGATGGGATTTTTCTAGAATTAAGATAAACCTGAAGCACCTCAATCACAACCTTACACACAGGATGGGCCTTTCCAGGAATTCCTCCGGAGAACTCAGGTTTTCTGGTTGTGTCCCAGGGTTGTAAGAAACTATCTGAGACTTTCCAGCCATGAAGGGGTGAGAGGGGGGATGAATGGAAGCAACTGAAGATGAACTGAAGGTCAGTTTTGGGTTTAAGAAGCCCCTAAACTGAGAACCATAAATCAGAACCCTCACGGGTCCCCAGAGGTCATAATTAGGTTGGCAGTGGCAGCTAGCTGGGATCTACCTGATCACTCACTAACTACACCTAGGTATCCTTTAAAAGATTACATACCTTTTTAAAAAAGATTTATTTTAGAGAGAGAGAGAGACAGAGAGACAGAAAGTGAGCACTGGGTGGGGGAGGGGCAGAGGAAGAGGGAGAGAGAATCTTAAGCAGACTCTGCTCCAGACATGGGGCTCCATCTCACAACTCTGAGATCATGACCTGAGCTGAAACCAGGAGTCGGATCCTCAACTGACTGCACCACCCAGGCGCCCCGAAAGATTACATACATTTTAAAGTAAAGTGTCTCACCATCTCAGGAATGCAGTCTTTTCCTGTCTTCTTCAATCATTTCAAAGCAATCTCTTGATAAAGTTAGTACACAGCATACATTTCCTGATACCTGTAAAATGAATGAAAGGATTCAAGAGTCTACCAAATTTTGATGACAATCAAGACTGTGCCTGGCATCAGTCATATGAAGTTACAAGGCATTTAGGTGACTCACAAAATCCTGCTTTGAAAAATTATGAATCTAAAATCTTTGCAGTAATTGATGTTGATTGCTTTCTAGCTGGCATTTGATGGCATGCTTTAAAGAACTGAACTGAAGATAGTATATTAGCTGGGGAGTTATTAGTTGCCAATTTTGTTTTCTTCAGAATGTTTCGTCCATTCAAGTCTCTCTTTTGAAAGACATCTTAAAAAGTAAGACTGTCAGGACTTTGAGAAAGTGTTCCTTCAAACTTCTCTGACTGATAAGTATTACCTGAATATATTTCACACCTTGCCTGATCACATTTTTGTAGTATGCAATACCATTTACATTTTGAACATTCCTTTGGGTAGAAGACTTGAAGTTCCTGAAAGTTTAAGGAGATACATTTTCTTCTGTTGATTCTCTTTGTTATTGATTCATTCATACTATCTTAATTATTCAACAGTAAAAGCAAGGATATGTTCCATTTGTTACCCACAGCTTAGAGAAAGAATTAAACTAAGCTAAACAAGAAAATAAGAGTGTTCCTCAAAGAAATTGTAAGAAAATAAATTTCTCCTGATGTTTTCCCAATTTTATTGTAGCTCATAGGCATTATATCGCACATATCAGCAAGAGTATTAAAAGGCCCTTTGTGTACCTGCAGTCTTTACTGCAATATTGCTCTTATTGGTAAATATGAGTGTTTTTTAAGTTTTTATTTAATTTGTACTTAACATTCAGTATAATATTGGTTTCACAGAATTTAGAGTGGAAGAGTAGAAATTAGTGATTCATCATTTACATATAACACCCAGTGTTCATCACAAGAGCCCTCCTTAATGCCTATCACCCATTTAGTCCTGCCCCTACCCACCTCCCCTCCAGCAACCTTCAGTTAGTTCTCTGTAGTTAGGATCCTCTCATGGTTTGCTTCCCTCTCTTTTTTTCCCTTCCCCTATGTTCATATGTTTTGTTTCTTAAATTCACATATGAGTGAAAATATATGGTATTTGTCTTTCTCTGACTGACTTATTTCACTTGGCATAATACCCTCTAGCTCCATCCACATTGTTGCAAATGGCAAGATTTCATTCTTTTTGATGGTTGAGTAATATTCCATTGTATATCTCCGCCACATCTTCTTTAGCCATTCATGGGTCAATGGACATTTGTGCTTTTTCCATATTTTGGCTATTGTTGATAATGCTGCCATAAACGTTGTGGTGTAAGTGCCCCTTTGTATCAGTAATTTTGTGTCCTTTGGGTAAGGTAAATATGAGTGTTAAGAACAGTGTTCTTTTCATGTAATAGGTGAGGTAAATTCAAAATGCTTATGGAAATAATGATCTCATCCAAGGCAGTCTATCCTTAATTAAAAGGCAAAATATGTTTTTGCTTTAAAACTACTCTATTTTAATTTCTCTGATTTAAGGGAGAGTGTAAAAATAATCTTAATCATGAAAATTAGGACCTTTTAAAGATAGTATTATTTTAAAAATTATCTTTGTTATTATTAAAGCTATTTTTATTATAAAATTAATACCTGCCCATTATATAAAATAGAAAAGCATAAAGAGCAAAGATAGGATCTATAATCCCATCATTCAGAGAAAATCCCTAATAACATATTAGGAACAGGTTATTCCAAACATTTTTCTCACACCATATACAAAAATATATGTGTGTGTGTGTGTGTATATATATATATATATATATATATATATATTATGCATGACAACATGTGTGTAGTGTATATGTGTATATATCCATACAAACATGTAATGGAATTAGATCAGACATACTGTTTAAGAAACTTTTTTTTTTTTTTTTACTTAACTGGAGTTAACAATACACCGTGAAAACAATTTAAATATTGAAAGCCATATCAACAATCAGGAGTGAGATTTTAGAAGTTATTCCAGATTCAAACCCAATACAATACCATTATAATATCATCTTACCCCACTGTATCATCAGACAGTGATAAAATGTGAAGAATTTTATAAATGGACTGTTTGTTCATTCACTTCCTTATTTGAGAAGTGCACCTATCATCTCCTAGAGAGAAAACTGCCCTACTCTTAGGAATCCGGAGTAGTAATTCCAGCACAGAAAAGAGATGTGTAATCTGAAACAGATCTGAAATAAAGTGCTTACATTTTATTCTCTTCAACCTAAAAAAAATTATATTTGCATTTCTTTTTACAAATTCTCCTCTCTCTCTTCTCTCTCTTCTGTATGTTCAACCTTTCTCTCTCTTGGCCACCTTCTTACAGCACAGGATATACTTGGGACTTGTTCACCTATAAAATAGACCTAAAAATCCCATTCTTGCTCTTGTTGTCTACTGTAAGGTCCTGTGTTTGAAGGAAACTTTTTTAAATTACCAAGTAGGTTTTGTTTCTGATTTTTTTTTTACTAGTTTCAATTTTTGTTTTCACTTATGCATCTCCCACTTTCTCCCTCATCCTTGTTACCAAAATTCAACAGGTATTTTTGAATAATCATAATTACATTCTCTATAGTTAATATTTAGTGTGGATTACAATGCTCCGAAATAAACTGTTCTCAACTTTGATTTCCATGTTACGGTTCTTCCCTGATCTTCTTACCTCTCTAATTTTTCTTTCCATTCTGTCTTTTCTTTTCCTTTTAACCTTTGGGATTCTCAAAATTCTTGATTTCTTTCTCTTTGCATTCTACATACTGCTTGGATTAATTTATCTACTTCCATTTAAAATAATTTTAATCATGAAAATTAAAACTTACATGAAAAAGGCTTATTTGACAATCACTCATATATTTATACATATATCTTTATTAAGACAGACTTCACTTCTGAGTTTTAAACACACATATATAATGATCAGCTGTAAAAAGAAAATAATGACTCTAAAAGTAGCCAACAATTACTGAGTTTTGACTATATAACCCTGTTCTGAACTTAGTGCTCTAAACAACTATCAATTTACATCCAGATTTATAGGTCAAGAATTCAGATAGGGTAAAGTAAGGAGAGTCTGTCTCTGCTCCAAGATGTCTGGGGTCTCAGCTGAAACACACAAACAGCTGGAGGTGACTCATGGTTAGAGAGGCTGGAATTATCTGGAGGCTTCTTCACTCAATGTCTCATGGGATGGCTGTGGTGATTCAAAGGCTTGTCTTCACTGAGGCAACTGACTGAAATCAATACATGACCTCTCCATATTGGCTTGGGCTTCTCACTGCATACCACCTTGGTTCTGAAAGAAAATGTCGCAAGCCAGAGCATCTGGAGTGTAGACAGACAAAGCAGAACAGGAGTGCCTTCTTTGCACCTGATGTCATCAGCTCTGAAGACTCAAATAGCTGGGATGACTTGAGGCTAAGAAATAGAATGCTCTGGAGGCTTCTTAACTCACATGTCTGGCACTGTGGCGAGAAGGACTTGAAGGGTAGGCTCATTTGGTGCTGTTGACCAGAGTGCTTACATGTATCCTTCATGTGTATCCTCCATCCTTCACAATATGCTGGCTGGTTTCTAAGAGGGAGCATTCCCAAGTGAAGAGACTAGAGAGTAAGTGTTACAAGAGAACTAAATGGAATTAATATATCCTTTTATGACCCAGCCTTTGCAGTCATGCAGCATCACTTCCTTTGTATTCTGTTGGTTACAGACAAGTCACTAAGGCCAGGCAGATTAAAGGGCAGGGGAATTTCACTCCACTTCTTAATGAGGGAGCAGTAAGGGCACATTGTGGAAGAATATGTAGAATGTTGCAACCATCCACATATTAATGAGTGATATCCCCATATGCCAAGCTGCTGAATGTGAAATCTTGGATTCATTCTTCCATTTCTCTCTTTCCCTATCACCATCCAATTCCATTAAATAACTACATTCTGTCCATCTCCCTCTCCATTTTCACTACTATTTCTTTAGTTAAGGCTTTTGTCATCTCCTGAGTAGAATATAATAGCATCAGATTTTCTCACCCTTGGTCTTGACACCTTCCTATCTATCCTCCATACAGACACCACAATGACCATTCTAAGACTCTGATCAGATTATGACACTCTCCTACTATCTCTCTGGTTATACTTGTTGCCTTCACAGTAAATCCCACGTCTCTTTGCATGGTATACAATGTTGTCATGCCTATCTTCCTCTCCTCTACTTCAAGGGTTGGCTGAAGCTAGCTGGGTTATGTAGAACTACCATGCATACACTGTGTTAGAGTGACTTGCAGTGTAGAAATCACTGCCATGTTTACAGAAGGTAGCTCTATGTCACTGGAGTTGATTGTGACCTTGTGGACATGAGAGCCCAGTTTTCCAGACCTTCTATTTTATTAAGAGAAGCTCAATATCTCTTATTTTTATTTGTTTTAAAATGTCATCTCAATTTAAAAAAATTGAGTTTAACAAAAACTATCTGTCACCCATCACCTTCCTATCCAGGTCCCCCTTTTCTCCTAATATCACTTTCTATCATAGCATATTTAGCTGTATGCTGCTCACTTGTTTAGGATTTCGTCTTCTTCTCTTAACTGTAAGTTCTTTGAAGGTTGGGACCTTATCTTTTTCATGTTTATATCCAGGTGGTCTGGCATAGAATGCGATGCTCAATACATATTTGTTAGATGAATGAATTATATTTATGAAAGTATTTTATAAACTAATACACTTTTATGTAGACTCAAGAATCACAACTTCTATAGTTCATATAATTATCACCTCCTCCAAATAAAAGGCAGGGAAAGACTAAACATAAAACTACACATAATTAAATACCAGGAGAGGAATAAAAGGAGCAATGCATCTTATCTGGAGAATCTGAGGGTGACTTACTAAGAAGTGGGATTAGAGGATGAATCCAATTTGGATAAAAGGAGGGAGGGTAGGAAAGCTTCCCAGGAAGGTAGAGGAGGCCACAGAAAGGCTGGCTGCGGGGTAAAGTGTGGCCTGTAGGGAAGTCTTAAAGAACTGTGGAAAATACGGTCAGATATTATGAAGTAAAATCAGGAAGGCCTAATGTACTGTTCTCCTAATGTACTACCTTCTTTATTCACAGTATCAGTTACCTTGAAGACGACTATAGTTACTGCTTATTCTAGAGGCATTTTTAATCTTTAATGACAGGACCCATTACTTTAAAAAAAGAGAGAAAAGTAAAACTGCCTTCTTTCAAGTCGGCTTGGTGACTTAACAACCAGCGCTAGAGTCTCCACTTTATTCTAATATCTAATTTGAAATGTAAGATCTTCTTGGTTACTAGTATCTATAATCTGCTACTTTCTTTCCTTTTATTCATATGCCAGTTCATCTTAAGATCTTTACCATGGAACTCTAATGGCTAGAACATCTAACCATTGTAGGTTCTGGTGCCTTCCACCAACTTCTCTGTAGGCCCTTATGCGATAGTAGCCATCTGATTTAAGCCCAGGCTCTAGGCAAAATCACCAGCATTTGAATCCTGTTTCTGCCACATATTAGCTGGATTACCTTGGGCAAATTATCTGAATTCTTTGGTTCTGTTTCTTCATTGTAAATTAAAAATGAGGCTAGCATTAGTATTTACCTCAAAGGGTTATTATGAATATTAAATAAATTAATGCAGATAAAGCACTTAAAATAGCACCGGGCACATAGTAAGTGTTATATAAGTGTTAGCTATTACTATTATCTCTAATGGGGAGAAAAAAATGTACACCTGATATTTAGTACAACCATACTGTCCACGTAAGCGCATTTAAATTTTTGATTATTTCAAATTTAAGTTGCATTTTAAGTGATTCTTAAAATAATAATTTAGCTTGGAAAAGATCTCAAACATCTTCTAACACAATTTCTCTTCTAGTGTCATAGCAAAAGGCCTGGCATGGAGTAGATGTACTATCTATTCAATAAATATTCACTATGGGAATGAGTGACATTGGGAAACAGAAAAGACAAATGGGTAGCTATTATACTAAGCAGAAGTATGCTGGGTGCTTTGGGAACACAGAAAAGGTGAGTCTAAACCCTCTGTGTATAAAGTAAATCTATAAAATCTACTTAGAGGCCACAAAACTCAGCTGAATCTGAATGATGCACAAGAGTTGATCTGGTGAAGAAGAAATTTTAAAAAAAGGTCCAGATAGTTCTTTTATGATACTATTTCTGGTCAAACTATTCAAAACAGGGCAATTAGTAAATAAGAATGATTTTATTGCTATTTATACCATAACATGCGCTGGAATTGCACTTTATGAACCAGTATTCTAACTGGTATCAAATTATTCCAAACAGGCAGGGTTTCCTAGTAATTCAAATTAAAAATGTATATCTTCAAGCCTTTTGAAAAGTCTAGTTGAAAGAAAAATAATAGTTATCTTTTAGTGAGTAGTTATCATGTACTGGCCTTATGAAGAACTCATAAAGAATTAATTCATCTAAACCTCACAAGAAGAAAGTTCTCTTACTGCCAAGTTGATAAGCTGAGCAAATAGCAGAGCCAGGGTTTGAACTCAAGGCTGCCAACTGCATGCTCTAAATTACTACACTAAGCAAAATTTTGCATTGATTACTCATTAGAAATATTGTCTTGTTTTCCTTTTGTATAATTTGAAGAAATATTCAGAAAAATTACTACATTAATGATATCGATTCAGGATTCATGCAGGGACTTTTGTAAACTGTCACACAAAATGCAATTTATATGTTTCCCTTCGACACTACAAGGATGAGAGCATCACAAGACGTCTTGCTGGTCAGCACTGTTCTCCAACTGAAAGTGCTTTCACATCCACAGCCACATCTTCATTTGCTTTTTCCTCTAGTGGGTATAGAAAACTACTTGAATAATGCATATTATTTTCCATATTCTTTCAACAGAACATTGCATACTTAAATCATTAGATGGATTACTCGTATGGACTCAAAATTAAACAAAAGAAAGGAAACCTCATTTGTAAATACCTGGAATAATATTCAGTATCTAAATGATATTCTATAAATCCAAAAACATACAAAAAATCTAGTATTCTTCAAACAAAGTCTTTCAAATAAGAAAGTAGAGTACTCAAGTTCTTTCTCCCATTAAACAGCTTCATTTTCAGGCTTTCTTCACAAAAGGAGCTGAATGCAGGAAGGCAATTCTAGCTCTGCTGTTGCCTCCCCTTAGATATTAACAGATGTGGAGATCAGGCCAATGTCTCCCTCTACCTTCGCCATAGCCAGTATGACCATCATCCTCCATCATTCTAGAGATAACCCCTTTTATGCTCTTTTTTTTTCAAGTCCTTTACTGTACGTATATCCCCACTATTGACAATAAACCACAATGTTGGATATCATTAGGCTTCACTAATGTTTTCTAGTCACTTCTGTATTCTTCCAAATCAGAGGATATAACTGGCTCCACCAGGAAATGAAATAGAGGTCATTACACAGCAGTGACTTTCAAACTGTTTGCTAAATTTAGCTGTCCAATACTCTTTCCACTCTAATGAAAACTGTGAACTACAATTATAGAATGCTGCAACAGAACAGGAGCTTAAAGGTCACCGAGTCCAAGACCATCACCTTTCTGAGGAAGGTATGGGGGCCTAGACACAGTCTGCGATTTTCTTGAGGACACAGAGTTTGTTAATGGTAGAGCTGGAATTTGAACTAAAATCTGCTCAGTCTGGAGTGGCGGTGTCCTTACTATACCAGGGATGCTCTGCTTCCCATGGTCAGCCTTACCTAACCAGATCTTGCAGCATAAATATAGCTGGTTTTCTTGGTTGTGGCTTACCTTCTGTGACCATTCATCAATTTGGTGGCTGAATGTGAAATGGCAAAGGTGTCTGACTTACAAGTTACTACAAGAGAAATGAAATGATTTCATACCCAGACCCTGCCCCCAACTCTAAAAACTTCCTGCTTTATGTTCATCAATAATGAATGGCCCATCCCTGCAATACTCAGAGGGAGCTTACATTGCACTTTTGAGCAGCCGGTTAGTAATGTACAGTGGATAGAGCCTTTCTTTCAAATCCCAGGGCAGCGGGTCCTTCCAGCCTAGCATTGCATTTTCAATTAGCTGCTGAGTGAATGCTTGGCATGTGTATTAGTGAAGAAGTACACAATTAGCTTATTGTTCCTTTCTGTATTGTGCTGAGAGGTTCTAAGAGATTGGTGGAGGAACAGGCAAGCCAGGCATCACTGTGGAGTTGAAGAAAGGATTTACTCAGACCTCGGCATCCTCACTTGCTCGCTCTGGAATTACAGCTATTTATTACGAAGTGCCCTGTGTGGCTGGGTGGAGTGTGCCTGAGGAAACACATCCCAGACACCACCTGGGGTTAGTCTTTCTGAGCCCTTCCAGGCTCTAATTCTCGTCATTAGCATGGAGCCAAACAGTCCCAAAAAGATACAATTTGCTGTGCCTTTATTCCAGAGTCAGATTGCACCTGAAGCAGCAGAGCAGGTAGGTGGAATTGGGTGGGGACCAGTTCCTGTATATAAGGTAATACGGACGTACATTCTTAATAATTGAAAGCTTCTCTACTTCTAGAATTTGCCTAACTTTGTGACTTTCCAGGATACCTGAATGAGAAATAGATTGGTTTCCATATGGCACTTGTATTTGAGTTGCATTGGGTGACCTATTGGCTAAAATGTAGCACTTCATGTGATAAAAAATTAAGACCCGTTAGAGGAAAAAAAAATGGTTATATTAGTGATTCGGATTTGGATCCAGATATCTGTTTGCTTTTGCTTACTAAATTAACAAGTTGAACATTTAGAGAAACCTTGAACAATTCTCAGAATTAGCAAACTTTTATTTCATTATTTATAAAATACAAAAGATTCATTTAACAATGAAAGCATTAAACCTTGGAATAATTTCAGATTATAGGGTTAATTTTTTAATGTTTTTCATCATATATTCAAAGCAGTAATTTTAAGTATGTGTAATTATGATAGATAGGATTTGTAGTGGTATGTATAATTTAAAAGATATTTTATTCAGATATTACAATAGTATTAAACATTTCCTGGATTTCTTTTCTTTGTCTAATTTATCAATGTATCTGTATTTCTATATTTCTGCCTCTCTCTCTCTCGTTCATGTCAGATTGGTTTACATCTGTATCACCTTTCATATTCAGATCTACTTAGACTCCTGCTGCAATGGAACCACTTAAAAGACCATTTGTGGGAAAATTACAACAGTGGGGAGGCAAAAGCAGAAAAAAATTTATGGGGTCATCAATCTAATTCATTAATTTCTTACAACCTAAATTATCATTGAATATTTTTCCAAATATTTGATACAAAGTCTTAAAAATAATTACTGAGTCTGAGACTCATAACTTTCTAGGATGTTTTGATAATCTGAAATAGATCCTCCCAGACTCAGGCCAGATAAATATAACCTTGAACTTCATGTATCTATGTTGAATGGGACATTGGTTCTGTCATGGACAAAATATCATCGGTAAATTTTACCCTCTATCCTACTGACATATATTTTAAGAATTTACCTATATATTTAAGAAATCAAGAATACTTTAGAAAGTCTAATAATATGCTACTGTAACTATTAAAATAAGAAAAAAACCCACATCAAACCTATTAGTTTTAAATGAATTACTCTCAAAGAATCCATACTCATTCTTTATTTGTCCTAAATATGTTACTAGAAAATAAGAAAACCTTGTAATATTAATTGAAATTAAGAACTCATGCTGTTAAATTTAACTTGCTAGAAATTTTAAGTTTTCTGAGCTTCTCTTAACCTGTTTAGAAATAATGATAATGGATCTTGAAAGGATCATCACTATGGGGCTCCAAGAGAGCCAGGAAAATTAGCAAGTCATCCTCGTACCTACACTGCATTTTATTTCAGTGGCATCATTTGATTATATACAGCTACTTCTTTTCTGTGGAAAGGTAGGTTTTTTGGTCAAAGAAGGTGATACTAATACCTGAAAGTTCTACTCTCTGGCTTTCTATAATTCAAAATAGTGAGCACCTGCTGTGTGCCCTCCAGAAATTTGCTGATTTTATGTTGGGAAAAGATGAGAATGGAACAGCTTTGCAAGCTGTAGAGTAACCTGGGGCCGTGTCTGACTCTTACTGACCTTAGCTGGCCTTTGTTGTTCACAGATCAGAAAAAGAAGACCTACACCAGCATCACTTGTGATTCTCAATGAACATAATCCCCCAGGTAAAGAAGCATGATGTCTTTGCACTGATGGAACAGAATTGCTTGAAGAACATCAGAGTATGTCACTGCCAAAAGATTTCAATTTAGGATTCAGTCAGTCATAATCTAACAAGCCAGTCTATAAAAATGGATCATATAGTCAGAAATATAGAAACTGTCTCAGTCAACAGTCTACTTTTCCTCTAGAATGACACATTGGTGATGATACACTATAAAATGGTTTCTTGTGTGTATAGAGTCTGGTTCAGTGCTTATTAATGAGGATAGTGGAAAGTTGTTTAATTAGGTTCCAAAGCTCAAATTACAGTCCAAGAGATGCTTATATCTTTACAGAGTAGGTTTTTTTATTTATGAAAGCTTGTCATGGGGTGGGCAATGAGCTAGCACTGGCTACAGCTTTGTTGCTGATGTCATGTCTGAATAATGCAATTGACAAGTAACCAGATCAATTTTCAGCACTGGCCATTTGAGAGTCATTCTGAAGGGCTGCATCCATTTGTTGAGGTTTTACTTTCCATTTCCTGTAAAAAGTAAAGCTGCCTTATTACTGACAAATGACTGTAATCTGCAATACGCAAACATTATTTACTTATTGAATGGAGGTGATTTTAATCTCACATTTAAGTGCTGTTTCTAGAAATACAGCAAAGGTCTAGTAAGACAGCAAAGGTCACGGCATTAATTTGTACACAGGCAGGACTTGGTGTTGGTTTTTTTTTACAGGTCTAAACAATATGGGCGGACAAAAGGAGTTTGAATAACAGAAACATAATAAGTCTAAGTACAGGCTGTAGTGAATGATCTGTTCTAAGAATACCAAGGCTAAATAGTCTTTGATTTTTTTTTTCAAATTCCTTTCTAATTAGGGAAGCATATATAAGAAAGTAAAATTCTAATAGCATATTCATCATTGAGTCTAAATCTAGGAAGGTGTTCAGCTATTGGGAAACCAAAGCAAATTTATTCCTGATAAAAATAGGATTTGTTTCTACTTCTATTTCTTTAAAGTGCTATAGCATTTAAAAATCATTTTCAAATGTATTATTTCACTTAATAAATGTTAACTTATTTTGGCTTAATAAGAGGTGTAAATGGTATGCACTTATAGTTTACAAATAAACATAAAACTAAAATCTTCTGGGGCGCCTGAGTGGCTCAGTCAGTTAAGCATCCGACTCTTGATTTTGGCTCAGGTCATGATCTCAGTGTCATGAGATGGAGCCCTGTGTCGGGCTCCATGCTAGGCATGGAACCTGCTTAATATTCTCTCTCTCCTTCTCCTTCTACCCCTCTCTGCCTCCTTCTCTAAAAAAAATAAAACAAAAAATAGAAAAATAAAGTAAAAACTTCTCAGATTGGAAGTCATTTTACATCAATTTTCCATCACTGTCTTTGCTCACAGTGGCAACTTTTCCACAACATCTTAGAACTTAACTCCCTCTAAACCAACCTTAAAAGGTGTTGCCCAACTTGAATTCTAAGTGTCCTGCTACAGGTATTATTACTATCTGAACATAGTGGAGCCATGTAAATGACCGTTGTGGCTCTCATTCAAGCCCCCAAAATAGTAACTAATGTTTTTTGAAAGCCAACTATGTGCCATTTATAGATGAGGAAAATAAGTATCAGAGTGGTGAAGTAATTTTTGTGGAAGTTACTCCCCTGCAAGTGACAGATTATATAGACAAACTCAGATAATTCTTTTTTTTTTTTTTTAAGATTTTATTTATTTATTTGACAGAGATAGAGACAGCCAGCGAGAGAGGGAACACAAGCAGGGGGAGTAGGAGAGGAAGAAGCAGGCTCATAGTGGAGGAGCCTGATGTGGGGCTCGATCCCAGAACGCCGGGATCACACTCTGAGCCAAAGGCAGACGCTTAACCACTGTGCCACCCAGGCGCCCCAAACTCAGATAATTCTGATTCGAAAGCCCACGCACAATGCTGGCCCTGCAAATTTCAGTTTGCATTAGATAGTGAATTCTCTGTAAATGGGATTAGACTTTCAGGCCCTATTGACATGCAAATCCAAACCTTAAATAAATCTTTTGTCTAGACCACTAAATTTAGTAGATTAGGAATTATAGTTAAGTATCCCTGTGAATCAAATTTAGATTTTTCTCTAGAAAATCTAATGGCATACCAGATGGCATTGTTCTATTTCCCTTATTAACTCCATACTTCAAAGCACCACTGGAGAGAACTTAGAACAAACAGCATCTCACAGAGAAATGCGTCGTCTCCCTGCATCTTCATCTCCTTTTTGGAAATCAGAATGGTTGAGAAGGGACTGATTAGCCCTTGCCTATGTATAGCAATGTGTATGACAACCAGAGATTTCTGGACTAATGTGTTCCTGCAGCAAAAAGATCAAACACTTACATAGCTTCCCCAGTAAAAATGATCTAGAACCATGATTATTTGAGAAATAAATGTAAGGACCAAACAAACAAACAAACCAAATAACAGCAACAAAAGAACAAACACCACACTGAACTAAACCAAACCTAGCTACCAATCTTCAATAACCATGTGGTCTTGGTTGGGTAAGGGACAACATCTCCAAACTTTATTTTCTCACCTATAATGTAGAGATAATGTCCATCCTTTCTGCTTCACAGTGTTGTTGCAAGGATTAGAAGAATTAATGTGAACACCCCTTAAAAACAGTAAAGTGCAACAAATGTTAGGTGTCATTAGCTGATGTGTTCTGGAATACAACCTTTGCATGTGATATTTAAAAGTTGACATAGCAACAACAAAAACATCAAGTGTTACATGACCTTTTTTAAGCAATTGTTTCTTCTAGCCCGAAAAAGCAATATGTTCTTTAACAAATAACAATTGTGTACAGCTCTAAATCCTGATAAACTAAACAAATATCTTCAATTTTACTGAAATTCTCCAGAAAAATAACTGAGTATTCTTGGAATCACCTGTCATTAATGCTGTTTAAAATTCAAATCCCTGAAAATCTTTATTTCCAATTAATGTAGCAAAGAAAATTAAAATTTCCATTATAGAGACATAATTAACAAACCCTCCCAATTCATTTAATGAGATAGGTATCTTATAATCACTGTTAAATGAATTAAACATAGCTTCCTTTTTTTTTAACCTTTCCTGGAGTTTGCAGAAATAGTCAGTTATAGAAGTATTTGAAAGAATGATTTCCTTTTAGATTCAGAAAAACATATGCACTGCTTATATTTGATAGAGGGGAAATAGAATAGAAAGATATATTAACATGTATATCCAGACTATTTGTTTGCTAGTTGATCTGTGCTGGTCTAAACACATAGATGAGATAGGTATTTGATTGGTAGGATTTCAGGGGCAGCAAACTGCCCTCA
Organism: Ursus arctos; assembly: GCF_023065955.2. Lineage (NCBI taxonomy): Eukaryota > Metazoa > Chordata > Mammalia > Carnivora > Ursidae > Ursus > Ursus arctos. Next base: position 60,080,224 of record NW_026622763.1, read on the forward strand.
GTCCTTTTCTATCCGATGGCCCAGAATTCTTAGCAGTAGAGGCACTATGGAAACAGATACACAACCTGTTTAGGATCTATCACCCTCGGGCATAGGTTAACAACCATAACTCAAAACAATGGGAAGCAGAACTAAAAATTTTGAATTGAAGTCATCATGCCTGAAAAAATTTAATAGCAAAGGGTGTGTCTTTATGGTGGAGAGAGCGGAAACTATGTGTTTGCTTCTAGGAATGACTCTAAAGAGCCAGACGGCAGTAAAAAGAATCTTGAAGCCTGACATGTAAAGGTAGAAAAGTACCAAAGGCAAATTTCAACTTTTTCAAATATTTCCTGGGGCTACCGTGTGAATGACCTTGTGGCAAACTGCTTATTTTTTTGGTATTTTCAATTCATCTCCTGATTAAGAGCCTATTTATGATGAGCTCTCTGAGGCTATACTGTAGAGCTTCACTGCTTATTCTTATACTGTGTGCTGTTCACTTTTACTCTTGTATAATCTGGAGTTAACTGGCTTGGTTTCTATATTTTTATTTAGAGGATAACATACAAATCCTATTTAGAAATAAATGGCAATGCCAACTTCTGCAATTTACTTCATCAATTTTCTAGATTTACTTAAACATTATTTGTCTTTAAGTAGACTTATGAGAAATACCTAATCTAACCACACATCTTTGTGAAAGATACAAAAATCAACTCAAGTCCCTGAGACTTGCTCCATATCTCAAAGAAGAATCCAATATTACCCCTACTTTTCAATTCCAGATCCAATAATTTTAGATGTTAGAAAATAGTTTTATCGAACTTGAGTAATATTCCCACTTTATTCTAAAATAACTCGTTTACTCTCTTCAATAAAACTTTATTTACTCACCTCTTTAAATACAAAAAAAATAATTCTTTATTATGTTCTTTTCTAAATTGAATACTCCTAGCCCTTATAAGGGCCTTAATGAACTCTATCCAAATTTTCCTCGTCTCCTGGCTTTTGGAATCCAGAGCTGGATATGGTCTTTCAGTAAAAAGCCATCCTAGGCCTTCTGAATATTAAAGTTTGTGGCATTCATTCTCTTCCACTTACTTTAAGCAGAGACAATATGGTTACAATAAAATTTAATGGACCTGATACCTATTATGCAGGAGTGAACTGTAAGAGGCCTGGAACTTAGTGAAGGTTTAGGTAAGTACCCAGGAGTTTTGGCGCCATTCTAAAGTTTATTGTACATCTAAAAAGTGGGAACAGAAATACAAAGTAAAATAGTTTTCTGGGGCTGTTTACTGAACTTCCTATCACAGCTGGATCTTGGGGAGACTGACTTTCTCTTTGACACTTTCGGCTTTAAAAATTCATAGAAATGAGGAATAAAAACAAAAGCATTTTCTCACATAGGTGAGGATCCTAAAAATTAACTAATATGAGACGCAGCAATCAAATATCACACTATCTCTGTTCAACTCTGCGATAGTAGACAGTAAGTCTAGTCAGTAGAGAGAATTGGGTCTTCCAATTGATTGGGATGTTTGACTCCACAGACTGAAAAAGAAGCCACAGTCCATTCTCGATGTAGCATATGATTTTCTAAATGTGGCTTGCATTTTAGGACTCTGACACTAAGTTAACTAATGAGGTTTTGAAAGCTCTGGATTGATAAACCTGAGACATTGGACGACAGCTAGAGAACATTGCTGTGCCGAGGTTGAGTTGTTCAAAATAGAGGGGCTCCAGGAATTTCTGATGATGGGAAGTCTTGCAGGGTCAACAAAGTTAAAGTGGAGATTTATTTCCAGTGTTAGAACATTCATATGCACACAATCTCTTATCATGGAGACTGTCTGTTTTACCAAATGAATGATTTGTAGTCAAAAGGCAATGGGCACCTAGAGTGCAAGCTCCAAGAATCCCACTGAGGATTTTCCTGGAACTTAAGGATAGGTAAGACATCATCAACCCCCAAGGACCTCCAATCAAATGCACTCAAAAAAAAGCTGTAACAGACTCACAGTCCATATAGTTTTGTTTCATTCTCAGTTTTCTTATCTTCTGTGGGAATGTTGCTATAATTCATTCTGATCCACAATCCTTGTTGATTATTCAGCATTTATTTTGCCTTTTCACTATTAATGGCAACATAAAACAAAGAAAAGTCCAATATTTGAAGATTACTTAGGAGTTAACTGGTATTAATTTCTAAGGAATTTTCAGAAAAGCCATTTTTTTTCCTCCTCAGCATTTATTTCTATGAGTTTTTGAACGCCAAACCATGCTGAATGATTTAAAGACAAGTGACGCATGGGACTTTCAGAGATTCATGAACTGCACAATTGATTGACTTATTTTCCCATAAATACTCAATCTGTGCAGCCAAGTAGCCCATTCAGTCAGAATAGCTGTGAGCCAAAGAGGAGGTTCCAGTTCTTAGTAATGCCAAGGTTTGCTATACCGTAAGTATTCAAAGGCACTAGCATAATCTTCAAATTAAATGAAAGAAAAAATGTAAGGGAAAATCATAAAACTATAAAATAGTTCTACGTTATTTCAGCAAAATTACTACTTTTGCTCATTTTGAATAATAATATATACTGCTTACTTTTTATGTTGATTTTAATTAGAACTACCTCAGTGAAATATGACAGAATGACGGTAGGGTCAATTCACTTCATTTTTTCTTGTTCTCTGCTTGCCTACTTGTGGGGGATATTGCAAATGAAAATAACTTTAAGGTATTTTCACGTTATGTGGAAAGGTAGTGTTGGTAGTAGGTAAAGCACTGGCTTTGGAGTAATATGTGTGTTTGAATCTCAGCTTTGCCAGTTACTGGTGGTGAAACATTGAGTGCATAGTTAAGCTCTATGGGCTGTTTTCTCCTTTTGTAAGGGGGATATTGAGGTAGAAAATGCATCGCACAGTGCCTGCAACCAAGTAGATACTGAAGACATGCGACCCCCTGCATCATTATACCCATGCTAAGAAATGCTGAGTTCTCCTAAAACTTGTATTTCTTATCAGAAGATGACTCAGCTCCTTTCCAATTCTCGCTGCATTGTCAGACAGTGTCAGTGACCTCAAGAGATGGGGGTTTTTGCTAAGAGAGAAGATGTATCGTATCTCCTAATTCATCAGGAAAAGAATACACAATCATGGAATTGTTACGTATCTTGTGTGATATTGTGATTTTGTCCAACTGAGAGTATCTTGCTTACAAATAAAATTTCCATGAAATATGAGTCCCTTAGAATTTTCTTTAAAAAAAGTAACCTACTGGGGCATCTGAGTGGCATCAGTCAGTTAAGCATCCAACTCTTGATTTCAGCTCAGGTTATGCTTCAGCTCAGGTTATGATCTCGGGGTCATGGGATTGAGCCCTGTTTTGGGCTCAGTACAGAGTCTGCTTGCCCCTTTCCCTCCTTCCCCTGCTTGCTCTCTCTCTTTCAAATAAATATTTTTTTTAAAAAAAGCAAGCTACTTATGTCTATAAAGTTACAAAAAGCAATAGAGGTCTTTGAAGCAGATTTGTATTTGACCAAAAATGAAATCCATATTCTAATAGTATGTGCACAGAAAGGTTGATTATTGAGTATAAAAATCTTTTAGAGATATTTATCAAACATTCATTTGATTGCTTACATTTATTTCCACTCCATTTGTTCTCAATTCCTTCCATACACCATCCCTGTGCGATATTTTGGCTAAGCTTTCTTTTTTTGGTTCCTTCTTTTAGTTCCTTTGCCAGATCTTAAAGCTTAGTCTAGACAGGCTCATTTGTGTATATCAGTCTCCATCTTTTCCACCAATTTCCCTTATTTAAATTGCAGCACAATACTCACTTAAATCTCAAAAATTTTCCCTGACTAGTTTCATCCATCATCTGGCTTTTTTATTCCAATACTGTCTTCCCAATTCCAATTCGTAAAGCTATTTTTTGGTCTGTATTTTCAATACAATTCAATAAATATTTATTGAGTCTTTATTCTAAATCCTCCAGGAACATGTGATTTAGATAGTTGAAAATATTATGTCTATATGAAGCAAGACAATTGTAAATGACAGAAATCCCAACTGCTCAGGCCATGCATGGTAAGACTAATTCTGGCCAAGACATTGAGGAACAATTATTGCACTTGTTCACTAATCTATAAAGTACCTGTATGACTTATTTTGATCCTTCGGCTTTAAGTTTTTAAAGAGTGGGGTCAGAGCTAAAGTTTTACTATTCATTCCAAACTAACATAATAGATATATTTACTCAAACTAGTAGAGTGAATATTTAGTTGAGTAGACATTAGATGCCCATGAGCTATTAAATATAAATGGATAAAAAAAGATCCTCAAACCAATGGCAATCCATCAAACTTTTTGGGTACTTACTCTGATTAGGATACAGTGTTGGCTGCTCTAGGAGATAAAATAGGTAAGTAACTATCTCTGCCCTTATGGAGAAACCTACCTGAGACATTTATAATTTGATACATGTATACTGAGAGTAGAATCAACAGCATTTGGCAAAAACATAAAATATATTTCAATTCAGTACAAAAAATGCCTACCGCTGGACATTTTGGGAAATTCAATTATAGTATTATAAAGTACAGTATAAAGAGTAGGTACAGGATAAATGGCAATTATTATTTTGGGGTGGCAGGCACATGGCACTTAGGAGTAGAGATGCTGGAATCACTCAGGTCTGGATATAGATTTCAGATGGCTGCTTACTGCCTGTAAAGTTTACCCCAGGAAAGTGGCTTATCCCATTAAGTGGATTAGCCCATTAAGTGAGGAAGCTGGATTCAAGTGGCTCTGAAATGCAGGTTTCTTTTTTTAACACTACTATATTTCACTAAATATAAAATATATTCATTAGAAAGAAGGCTATTCTGAGTCCTTTGAATAAGTAGATGTGCATTTTTGTGTCTACAGAATACTACACACGTACCACATCATTGCCAGTTGTTATGGAGAGTTTAAGGGCATGTTCGGTTTCAAATTTAAGATTGAAAAAGTTACTAACATCTCTTTCTAACTGTTTCTAGTTCATAGCCATACTGAAAACAAACAGTAAATTAGTGGTAGTTGACAACCTCTAATAAAAAATCTAGCCAAGCTGTGTAATGAATAGAGGAGTTATTTCCATGTTCCTTTATTTTAGAACAGCTCAAGAACAAGCTTCAAGCTTTGGGAATTTTTTCCCTCTCTCTCCCACCATTTGCTATCCTTGAGTTTAACCAAGTAGTGATCTGACACTGTTCCAGCAATTCCAGACACAATTTGGTAGCAGAATTTACCAGGGGATTAAACTGAAATGCTCCAGGGGCTCAGGCAGGTGACACAGATGATGACTACCTAGTCTCTGTGTAGGACATTGTGATGGAGGATGCAAGCTCCATCCAAATCTTTCAAATGAAACAAACAGACAAAACCACAAAGAAAGAAAGAAGGAAAAAAAAAAAAACACTGTGAGGAATGGGGGCACCCAAGTGGTCAGTTTTCATACGACCTGAAGTTGTACCTTTCAAAGTTGTTATTGTTACTATAATCTACCTTCTATACTGCAAGTACTTGACTAGATGTAACACACTGTCCCTTGACACTAGAAAAGCAGTCTACCTGGAGCTCAGAAGGAACCGTGAAAGCCTGAGGTAGAAAGAGTAATGTCTTGAAGCAAATGTCCCGGCTGCAAAGTAGAAGCCTGGGAATTCATCTCCTATTCTCAGTCTGTTTGCTGTCACTGTCTTCTCCATACGTGTCCCCTTCAGGTCTTCCCCAGTATTTCAGCCCTCCCCCCAACCCCGCCCCCGGCACATGCTGGAAAATGTTACATCTATATCCATGAGTCTTCCTTGTGCTGTGTTATCTTTGAATTTACCTCAATGACTTTGTATCACTCAGAGTAATTTGATATAGTGATAATTATAGTGCTTAACGAAGCTAATTTGTGAAATAAGTCGCCAATATCTGCATCATCAGGGGAGATATATTGACAAGTCTGGTTAGAATACGATTACAGTTTGAGCTGGGCAATAATGCTGAGGAAAAAGTAGTGTGTAAAATAAGAAAAGCTAGAAAATTTCTTTCCTCTCTCCCTCCCTCTTTCTTTCTTTCCTTCCTTCTTTCTTTCTTTTGTTTGTTCTTTCATTCATTTGTTCCTTCTTTCTCATTCTCTGGGAGCAATTTTCTACCATTATAGGAAACAATTTTCAGAATCACACTCTTTACATATAAATACATATTGACTTCTTGTAAAAACAGAATTGAATGCACAAAATGAAGACTGAGAACAACAGTTATTTTGGAATTCAATTTTTAGAATAATTTGACTCAAATAATTTGACTCAATGCAACATCATTTTATGCTTTCTTTTCTACCTGACAAAAATCAAAATATTATAAAACATATACACAGATCTACATGTGCACACACACACATATATGTAAGTCAAATACCTAGCTATGTGTTCAAATATCACAGACAACCAATCCATGTAATAAAATCAACCTCCAGTAAATGGCCTGACTTATGAAAAGGCCAGGACCTACCAAAGTATCTAGAAAAGGTTTGTGAACTCAGGTTATAAATAGAATAAAGTTAATAATAATTCATTACATTTCTAACCCTTTGAATTTAAAACCAATAGATCAGAAACTAATCACAATATTTGAAAAACCATGAATAAAAAACATTGAAATTATGGATTTAAGTGATGAGATTTACTAATATTTTTTTAAATCAAAAGCATTTTAAAAAATAAGTCACATTTACTAAATATTAATTGCTTTAAGACTATCTTCTCGTTTGGGTAGAATTGTATTTCCATTTTCATAATTTATGAATACAAGAAGTATTATAACCAGATATAAAAAGTGAGCTCCTCCTGGTACCACCTGCAAGTCAATGTCTAACCAAAATGTATCATCCAATTTAAAATAAACATTTAAGGGGCACCTGGGTGGCTCAGTTAAGCGTCTGCCTTGGACTCAAGTCATGATCCCAGGGTCCTGGGATCAAGCCCCTGGTCAGGCTCCCTGCTAAGCTTCTCCCTCTCCCATTACCCCTGCTTGTGCTCTGTCAAATAAATAAATAAAATCTTTAAAAAAAATAAAATCAACATTTAAACTCTCAACCTCAGTGATTATGTTAATAGTATCTCCATTCTTCTACTTGCTGAATGAACCACACAACCTTGGAATCACCTTTGACACCTTTCTTTCCCCCTTAGTCCCCTAAATCTATCAATGGCTTTTCTACTGATTCTATTGTATAGGTTGACTCTGTTCCTCTATGTTTTTATTGCCTCTGCTCAGTCTAGGATATTTATTGCTTTATTCCAAAAACATACTGTAATTTCCAAACTGCTTTTCCATGACTTTAACACTGGGAGGTGGTTTGTATACAGCTGAGCCCTAATGTTAAAATCAGTGAACATGGCATGACTGGGAATCACTGTCTTAATTTCCAATTCCATGAAACACAACATCATGGTAACTCCAACACTGGTTGTGCTGCTGGAATCAAGTGAGATGATGTATGCTAGCAACACTATTGATGGGAGATTTGTTTTTTCTCCACTCTGGCTTATGTGACAGACTATGGCAAACTTAATTATATAATGGGTGGTTGACTAGGGTAGCTTTACTTTTTCATAATTGATTTGCTATAAGCTGTAATTTGTATCCTATAATTTACCTGTCCACGCTCTTAAATAGCTATGATAAGGCACATGAGGTCTTCTCATGAGGAGCTTATATATTTAATCATGATCTGCACATCATTCCTATTTCTTGCTTTAAATAAGTCAGTTATTTCCTCCATAGTCTATTAGTCTTCATTACCTAAATTGTTGATACCTGTACTAAAGTTGAGATGTAGTTAGAGGAAAGAAATACACAGAGAAAATGAAAATAATTGTGTTAGATTATGGTTAACATTACTGCTTTGTAATTTCTTTTCTATTGCCTCCTTTATTTTTGGCCAAGGGCTCTAAAACTGAATACAGGAAACTTGCTCATTTGCCATAGGTACCTTCCTACTGAAAATAACTTTTCCATATGTGCAGGAATTTCAGATCAAGCAGGACAGACTCAGGCTGGTTTTGCTTTCCAAAGTACTCTAAGGATTATCCACTTTCCCTTCATGGATCCTAAGCACTGCCCACTTGCCCCTAATGATTAAAAGGTTTTCAAGAAATAATGCCAAAGACCCACTCACCATCACATTTCAGTGAAGTAAAATGTCACGAATGATTGAGCTAAAATAGCTCATCTCAAATTCTGCCACAGGTCATTTTACTTGGTGAATAGCCCAGAATTCTAGCTTTAGTCAGCCAATGAAGGGCACCTTTTTGCTTAAGATTTTGGAGATGACCGAAGATATTTTCATATACTAGTGCTATGGTTCATAGTCATCACTGGAATCAAGGTAAAAACGAGCTGTATTCTTCATATGGACACTTACAGTATAAGAAACCTATTCAAATATATTTTGAAGTATATTTAGGACATAAAAGACAAAAAAAAAAAAAAAACCTCAAAGCTACAGATAATTTTAAAAACCATATAAACTCAAAGGCAGGGACACCTGGGTGGCACAATAGGTTGGGCAGCTGACTCCTGGTTTGGCTCGAGTTACGGCCTGGGGGTGGAGGGATCACCCGGCTCGGGCTCCGCGCTCAGGCTCCGTGTTTAGCGCAGAGTAAGCTTGGGATTCTCTCCTTCTGCCCCTCACCTTGCTCGTGCTCTTGCTCTCTCACGCTCTCTCAAATAAATAAATAAATAAATAAATAAATAAATCTCAAAGGCAAATTTAAAAAGGTTAATAGTAAAGTATCTTCCTTTTGGTAGTTTTATAGTTTGAAAACATAATTTTCACCTCTAGTATTTATGCTGAACAATTCTGTGAGATAAATATTATAAACATTTTATAGAAGGAAGGTGATAGGTGAGCTGCTCAAGGTCAAAGAAGCTAGTAAGTTAGTAGGTCTAAATTTACATGGAAGTTATCTACCCAAGGTCAATGCACTTTCCACTACATTAATAACATTTTTCTTTCTACAAATAAGCAATATTATACTCTTGTTATTTTCCTTCTGTCTTCCTCATGGAAGTAACTATACGCAAGTTCCTCACTGTAGTTTGGCCAAGTGAGAATCTGTTTGTTTGTTTGTTTCTATTTATTTATTTTAGAAAGAGAGACAGAGAGTACTAGCAGGGTAAGGGGCAGAGGGAGAGAATCTCAAGCCGATGTGCTGCTGAGTGAGTGCAGAGCCCAACACGGGGGCTCGATCTTCTGACCCTGAGATCATGACCTGAGCTGAAATCCAGAGCTGGACACTTAACCAGCTGAGCCACCCAGGCGTCCCCAAGTGAGATGGTTTGATGTAATACCAGATTGTACTTCCTTCTATCCCAATGTAAGTGAGTTCATTTTAGAGTAGTAATTCTATACCTTTTTCTTTTTTTCTTTGATAATTTATCGGATAAGAGGACCTTAGAGTTACTAATACTAGATTTCTTTATATAAACAAAAACATAACCAAACAGAAAAATAAATCTCACCCCATTATTCCATTCTTAGAGTTAGATGCTGTTATTTATTTGTATTTCTGTTTGCCTACCTTGATGCCTACACTTATTTAAAAAACCATTGTCTTGATTCAAAACATTGGTTGGAAGGCTAACAGTTACATCTGGATTCTAGTTGACTCTGAACATGAGTGATTTGTACACATACTGGGATGTCATCATCCCTTCCTATCTACTGTAGCTTTTTTTTATCCCCCAAAACTAAAATCAAATCCCCCTTCCTCCATGAAACCCTCGTTGTCCACTTCAGCTGGAAGGCTTTACTCCAGTAAAAATATCAAGTCAGTGAGTGGATCCATTAACTCATTTGCTCTAAATGATTGTCGATGACTTTGCCACCCAGTCTTGACCTGAAAGAATGGATTATGGAAGTAACAGATTTTAATGTGAGTCAGAAAAAGAAAGATTGGGTCACAAGGCCCTTCCACGTGTTACCAGGCTTTAGTTAAGTCCTTTCTGGGTAGCAGGGTTGCAAAATAGGGTTCTGAGGATCTGAGAAAGTAAATTTTAGTAGTAGAAGACTTGTTATTACTTTATTTTCATATAGAAATGTTCTGAATTAAGCACCATAGGCAACTAGTGACTGCAGATTATACATAGATATTTTTGCATAATAATAATTTAGGGACTTCTTATGTTTTATAGGACAATTTAAAGCCTGTCAATTTTGTCTAATGACCAATTTTATTCTTTTGCTGTCTTTAAATTATTGAAACTGATTTTAAAATGTCAGTAAACTGGTGATGGTGGAAAACTGAATATACAATCAGTTCGACTGCTTTCTTACGAGAGTATGGGAGTTCAAGAGTTCCATTCAATACCACCAGATAGGAGCAATCTATCCCACTGAATGACTGTATACTTTCCTTCTATATTAACTAGCGTATGGGTCCATAAATAGGGGGTAGATTTTCTTTTCATTTCCTCTGAATTGTGAAAAAAACATTTTACCTAGTAATTCCCCTTAAACTATCCCCTCAACGATAAGCTACCAGAGAATAGTTAATAACCTGTAATCAATACTGAAAATCAAACAGTTCATTACTTATCAAAAACATTTAAAATTATACCACTTTACCTTAAAAATCCATTTGATTGGTTTGTGTGTAAGATTTCTGTGTAAGTGGAACTTAATGACTGCAAGAAAAATAATTTTATAGTGGACCTTGTACCTTATTCTTCCTTTCCCTTACTTTTTACACAAGGAAACCACTGAAACAATTTACTTTGGCCCCAGTGAATTATTTGCAAGCGTATCTATACATAGCTTCACATTACAACATTCCAGCTGCTTTATTATTTTCTGAGTCAGATAAGATTGTATTCTATGTATTTCTGTTATCTGGGTACTTATTAACATGTCTATCATTATGGATTATAGCAGTTATTATACTGCTAGTATAATACATAAAAATGAGTTCATTGCAGCCATCAGCTCCATTTCCTTATATCTAACTTGGCTTGACATTCTTTTTGGCAATTTTTCCAGACATATCACAATCCAATTTCTATTGAGATTCTTTTTTTTCCCTTTTAATATTAAGTTTTTCTGTGCAGCAGCTAGAATATGGGATTCCTCTCGTTGTCTTTAGAGCTATAGGCCTACACTTTACTTCAGTAAAAAATCTGAAAAGCTTTAGCATCAAGTTCCTATGAGAACACAGCTTTCTTAGATGTAAAAGAAACCTGAAACTTTGACATAAATTAAGAAGAAATGGAATATGATTTCCTGCTCCAAATTTTACAGACAAATGAATATATGCAAACTGAAACAAAACAAAAACAAAACAAAAATAAAAACAACTTAAAACATTATACATAAGCCATCAAATTTGTATTTTATCAGTAATGTAAATGTGTAATAATGAATAAGATTTCTTAGAAGAGAACACTCAGATCTCATTTTTTATTAACAGCTTTAGTTCAATGCTTTGAGGAAAAATGACTAAGACAAAGTACTGAAATGATAATTTCAAAACTGAAAAATAAAATTATTGGCATTTAAGATTGTTCATTAGTATCCTTCATTATCTGCACTGATTTACATGCTTTAAGCACTTCAAATCCAAATTACAAATACAGCAGCATCCATACTAACTGTCACCAAACATTTGGTAGTAGGATGCATATATGAAAAAAGATGTGTTTATAAGTTGATCCCAAATATCTGTACATTGTAATTCTCAATTTCTTCTTCTGTAACTGTAGAAATATCCCATGCAGAGCCATGGTGAAAACAAAAACAGGAACCCCAAAACTGCCATCAATCATCCTGTTAGGACAGGGTTGGTCTGTATTTTCTCCCAGAAGCCAAGCAAATAGCAAGGAGCTTCCTTTGGTGAAGGGTTGAGGTGGTTAAAAACATGACAACTATGGTTGACCCTTGAATAACATGGGTTTGAACTATCTGGGTCCACTTACACATGGATTTTTTTTTTTAATAAATAGAGTACAGTACTGTAAGTGTATTTTCTCTTCTTTAAAGTTTTCTTAGTAACATTTTCTTGTCTCTAGCTTACTTTAAGATTTGCTTATAGTACATCTTCCAAATGAGGACCTTTTAACAGAAATTGACTTTGAGAATACTTACATACAGCTGTAATTTTAGCACCCACAGCTGAAAATAATACATAATGACAAAAAACTACAATAAAATCAGTAATGCTTGAAAATGCCATATTTTATAAGTACAACAGTATCTCCACTCAACTGAAAAGTAATTGCAGGTGCACGGACAAAGCCAAATACTTATAATTCACTGACCACATGCAGAGTGCATAAGATTTCACAGACTCCTGTCATTGTCATGGAAAAGGCCTCTGTAGAAATTAAAATACAACTCAGACAGCTTTGTGATACACTGAATTCAATCAGAAGTCATTTAAATATGGAGATCAATCGTCACAGGGGACAGTCTGGAAAAGTAAAAATTCAGGAAGGAAGAAAGTCATAAATTGTTTAACAAAAGTTAAGCATCATGGTTACATGTTATGTTGTCTCTGAGGCTTCCAAGTCAACAGTAGGCTATGAGTAATTAAGTTTTGGGGGAGTCAAAAGTTAAACGCAGATTTTCGACTACATGAGCAGTTGGCATCCCTAACTTCTACATTGTTCAAGGATCAACTGTTATCAACATGGTTGGAATTATAAAGGAACACCTAAATTGTCAAAATTTTGAACTACCGTGATAAAGGGATATGTAATTTGCACGTATTTGAGACATACTCTACATATTCTTGTCTGATCTTTCCCAAATAGTATTCTTGTATTTCACTGCCTTTGCTCACTTTCTGCTCCTTATAGAATAATACTTCAATTCCTTAACCTAATATCTAAGATCCTCGACCGTCTGGATCAAGCCAAATTCTCCAACTCGAACTTTATTCCTAGGCTTGAACCTGTATCTCTGGTCAGACAGACTAGTTGTCCTTTAACCATTTCCACCTGAAATCTTTGAATGGAAACTTTGTCCTACTTAGAATGCCCTTACCATGACTCTATTTTACCAAATATTTGCAGTTTTTAATATACTCAGCTATATTTCATTTTACTCATTTCTAGAAATATTTATCAGAAATATGTCTTCTAGCAGCTCAGAGCTAGAAAAAATACTGCTAAGTAGAGTACAGTTTGGTAGTGCCTTAAATTCACAAGTTTCCTACATCCCATTACAGGTGGACATTAACTCAGTCTTGTGTTATCTCCAACCTAATAAACTCTACGATAACCTCTATGATGTTTTTGGAATTGCCTCTGTGTGTGTGTGTGTGTGTGTGTGTGTGTGTGTGTGTGTGTGTGAAAGGGGGGGAGAGAGAGAGAAAATGGATCTTACCATTTGGACTTGACGTAAGTGTAAATAATCATTGAAAAAAAGGAATGCTTAATAGCCACCCTACCTTCCACTAAAACCATCCTCTTTCATTAATTTTGACAAGCAAAGGAAGCATGCAGTAAAACTGGTAAAAGCCACAGTATAGGTTCTATTTTGGTCTCAACTCTATGCAGGATTACTTTCTCTAGAAATTCCAATTGATGATTAGTCAGATTTTACTTGACCATTTTCAGTGATGAACAGTTTAGCTCTTTTTGAAGCATCATGGCTATGATAGGATAGCTCTAATTGTTAGAAAGATCTGCTTTACATCTAGTTGAAATATCCTTCTTGAATCTTTCAACTGTTGATCTTGGTATGTCTTTCTAAAAGATCTCAGAAAAAGTGGAATACCTATTCCAACTGAGAACCTTTCATACGTTTGGGGACAGACAACTCCTTAGCCTTCAGTTTTCTCTTTAAAATTTTCAGTTACATTTAGCCTTACAATTATGATATGGTTTTCGGAAATCTCACCATTCTACCCCATGGTGATACTCATATTTTTCAGCATAGCACCCAAATTTTACTCATTTAACAGTTAGTTATTGTTCATCTACCATAGGCCACGTAGGCTACATGTGAGGATTCACAATGAAATGTGTTGGAGTTTGTGCTAGCAGAAATACAGGATATTTTAGAAGCACATAGTAAGAGCACATAACCCAGTCAGTAGGCTTAATGGAGAAAAAAGGTTGTGGAGAAACTTGGAAAAAAAAAAAAAAGGCAGGGAAGACCAACCATTCAAGACAAAGGGGAAAACAGTGACAAAGACTCAGAAGTAGGGCGAGGCATTGAAGACTCAAGGAACTGAAAGGAGTCCAGTATGATGCAGCAAGGAATGGCATCGCGTGGGGGTGGAGATCAAGTAGGCACTATGTTGGGGGGTACTACAAACATTTTTAAGGAATTATGATTAGAAACCACCAAACAGAAGAGCTCGCATGCTCAGATTTTATTCTAGAAAGGTCTCTGAGGCTGCAGACAAAGAATTGGTATGTGGGAGAAAGTCTGAGTGCATGACGAGTCAGTGAACTTGCTTAATTGGGTGGCAGAGAGGGAGGTGGTGATAAAAAACAAGTAGAGCACATTTGGAGAGAAGTGGAGAAAGGTGATGAGTTCAGAATGGAACACATTACTTTACTTATAGTGGATAAAATAAATAGCTCTCATTCTAATTCCATACGGAATATGAATAACATTCCTGGAAGTAATGCCTCAATAATGGAGCCACTGGTATTAAAAATCAATTTACTGGAGTCTCTTGAGAGTAAGCACAATGTGCTTATAAGGAAATGTTTACTGAGTAATTACTATCTTAATAATGTTAGCAATATATCTACTATAGGCTCAGTATAACTACCTGAAAAACAATTATTGCTCTTAATCATTAGAAAACTCCAATTAGACACCATACATCACTAGTCAGGCAATTAAGATTAACTACTCACATCTACTTATCTGCTGAGTCACTAACATGCTACCAGACAATCTAGGGGATGGGTGTTATCCCACCTCTGACAGCTGTTCCATATGCATGGGCTCCAAGAAATAACTAATCCTAAATTGCATGACCTCAGTTCAACACATCTACTTAAATTCAAAGTGCAATTAGAACATTTCTTATTCTTCTTCAATGAGTTTTATGTCCTTCTCATTTTTGATGTTTAGCCAAGTGAGTATGTGTTGCTAAACAAGTTATCTAAGTATGAATCTTGAAAGTTTTGAAGATTTGGGAAGTCAGAAGCAGCAAATTGTTTCAATGTGTAAGTAAGGGGATTTGTTATACACCACATAAACACACATATTTTCTATCATTTGTGTTATTTGTTCCATTATTGCCAGGTCTCAAGTAAATGTCTAACTACACTATCTACTTTGTCATTCTCTTATTCTCAGTCCATTCTACCTCTACCTTAAAAAAATTCTAGTCTAGAAGCATGGTATAATAGAAAGATGTAACCTTTGGAACCAGAAAGGCCCAGGCCTGAATCCCATCTCTGTCACTTACTAAGTTTTGTGGCTTTAAGTTAGTCACCCATTCTCTTCGAGCTTCAATTTGCTCACATACAAAATATAATTAATAATATCTACCCCACGGAGTTGTTTTGAAGATGAAAGTAATGAATGAAAATGTTTAGCATGTCATCAGAGTATTAGAGCCAATAGCAATAAGAGTACACCATTACTATTTTAGATTGTTGATGCAAAGAATACGTGTGCTTTACTTTCCTCAAATGGAAATCCTGTCAATATGGTCATTGCACTTACTGGTTGTGTTTAATGGTGATTTTATGAATGGGGGGATGAAGTGTCCCAAAAAAATACTGATTAAGATTGAGGAACTGGCAATTCCAAAAACTACTGAAAGAGAATTTAGACTGATATCTGTTATTATCGCCTAGGATTTTACAAAACAAAATAAAAACAATGATACTTGAAAGTAAGGCTTTGGTTATGAAAGATCAAAGACATTTACTTTGATGTTCACTGGAAACTTCTGAGGATTCTTTAAAAATACTGTCTTTTAATTTCTTAGAATATAAGGATTAGATGAGAGAGACTAAAAGGGGCTTTCAAGTTAATCAGATCTGCACAAATGGTCTAGAGCATTGAAGGAATAAGAAGACTTTAAAAAAAGAAGTGGTATGTTAGCCAGTTTGTCTGTATCTGCTGGTGACACCCATTTGGTTCTCAGTATTGAAGGATAAATGTTATTGTTGAATGTGAACAGAACTGCATGGCCTAATTTAAAAATTGTCTTTAAAATTTCCTGACATCTTTTCTGTCTAATCTCTTCTTTTGTTAACAGCGGCCTTGAGTTTTAAGCCGTTTTTTCTGTAAGGCAGATATGCTGACACATGCATGTGAGGTCATGCACCATTGAGTGAAATACAAAGAAGCTGAAACCCAACCTTCCACATGAGCTATTATTGAAATATTTGGGGTATTACAAAAAAAAAAAAAAAAAGCAAGAAGCTTAAAGTTTTGAGCAATGATCAAAGTCAAACCGTGGGCTACAGAAATATTGCAATGTCAGGATCTGAACTGGCTAACCTGGCTTGTCTCAGTGCTTGTTAATGATTTTCAGAGTACTCATCATATTGATCTTTAAAATGAGGATGCAGGATACAAATTTTCTTCTTTAAAAGGAATATTTATTAGGTTATTGCCTATATTATCATGTTTTATCTATAGAAATTGTTTGTTTTTTGTTACCTTATTTATGCAGCAGCAACATGGGAATGATTAAAAACAAAAACAAAACAAACTGTATACTGGGATTCAGGAAATCTGGATATTGATTTCAAGTCTGACCTGATCTCCCTAAGTGAAAGAATTAATCACTTCATGTCTTTGAGCATGATTTTCTGTATCTATGAAATGAAGAGATGATATCTTCTCTGTATCGAAATTTAACAGTTTTATGGTTATTGTTGTATATACACACATATACATACACAGATATTTATCATCTGCACAGATATTCTAGCACACTATATAACTGGTTGCTCATTATGTTCCATCATCCTATGACTGTATACTATGGTTTAATTATTTTAGAATACCAATACCATTAATACCTCAGTTACATTTCCTTAAAATCCAAATGTCATTAAATATCCAATTGAAATTCTGCTCAAAGCCTGAGCATCATATGAGAGACCACTTGAACACAGATCCCAAAATATGCAGTGTATATAATGCCTTGTAAAGAATCTATGCTTTTGAGAATAATGCCATATTGGGGCATATGATGGTAAAATAAAAGAAAACTAGACAATAAGGGTTCTTGTCCTCACTTCCACTAACCAAGTAACTTCAATAAGGCACTTTGCCTTTATTTTCTCAGTTCCGGCTTTTTCCCATTACTCAATAAAGGTATAATGCCTGGAGACTATGAGTTTTACCTGGACTTACTGAAAAATGTAGGGTCTAAAAATTTTAAATGGACTTATTTTATGTATTTTAAAATATTTCAAAATATTGGGGCACCTGGGTGGCTCAGTCAGTTAAGCATCCGCCTTCAGCTCAGGTCATGATCCCAGGGTCCTGGGATCGAGCCCCATATTGGGCTCCCTGCTCAGTGGGGATTCTGCTTCTCCCTCTCCCTCTGCCTGTCTCCCTAGCTTGTGCTCTCTCATTCTCTCTCTGAAATAAATAAATAAATCAAAATCATAGAGGAGAACATAAGCTGTAACCTCTTCAACATCAGCCACAGCAACTTCTTTCATGACACGTCTCCAAAGGCAAGGGAAACAAAGGAAAAAATGAACTTTTGGGACTTCATCAAGACAAAAAGTTTCTGCACAGCAAAGGAAAAGGTCATCAAAACAAAGAGGTAACCCACAGAATGGGAGAAGATATATGCAAATGAAACTACAGATAAAAGGCTGGTATCCAAGATCTATAAAGAACTTATCAAACTCAATACATGAGAAACAAATAATCAAATCAAAAAATGGGCAGAAGATATGAACAGACACTTTTCCAATGAAGACATACAAATGGCTAACAGACACATGAAAAAATGTTCAAAATCATTAGCCATCAGGGAAATGTAAATCAAAACCACATTGAGATACTACCTTACGCCAGTTAGAATGGCAAAAATTGACAAGGCAAGAAACAACAAATGTTGGAGAGGATGTGGAGAAAGGGGAACCCTCTTACACTGTTGGTGGGAATGCAAGTTGGTACAGCCACTTCAGGAAACAGTGTGGAGGTCCCTCAAAAAGTTAAAAATAGAGCTACCCTATGACCCAGCAATTGCACTACTGGGTATTTACCCCAAAGATACAGATGTAGTGAAGAGAAGGGCCATATGCACCCCAATGTTCATAGCAGCATTGTCCACAATAGCTAAACTCTGGAAGGAGCCAAGATGCCCTTCAACAGATGAATGGATAAAGAAGATGTGGTCCATATATACAACGGAATATTACTCAGCCATCAGAAAGAACGATTACCCAACATTTGCAGCAACATGGATGGGACCGGAGGGAGATTATGCTAAGTGAAATAAGTCAAGCAGAGAAAGACAATTATCATATGGTTTCACTCATTTGTGCAACATAAGGAATAGCAGGGAGATTGGTAGGAGAAGGATGGGAAGAACGAAGGGGGGGGGTAAAGAGAAGGGGGAATGAACCACGAGAGACTATGGACTCTGGGAAACAAACTGAGAGGTTCAGAGGGGAGGGGGGTAGGGGATTGGGCTAGGCCAGTGATGGGTATTAATGGGCACATATTGCATGGAACGCTGGGTGTTATGTGCAAACAATGAGTCATGGAACACTACATCAAAAACTAATGATGTACTGTATGGTGACTAACATAACAAAATAAAAAAAATTTTTTTTAAATCTTAAAAAAAAATAAAAAATTAAAATAAAATATTCCAAATATAAATCAATGTATTTGAATAAATTTCTATAAAATATAACTTCAGTTAGTTATTTGCGAACCAAAGAATGTAGTTATAAATAAATTGTAGTTTATGTGAGCTATGAGTATATATGATATGCTTGGTATAATAGGGTAGACACCTCCAAGTCACTGCTCATACCTTTGGTAAAGGCACAATAGTAGAGGGCAACAAACAGATCAATGCCTTCAAAGGACATAATCAAAGGATTATGTTCATTTGTTTAAATGCTGTTATTATAATTCTTGATGGTTTGCAGTCAAAGAAAACTTAGAAAATATTTTGTGATAATTTTACCTTTGAAAATAGTAGGGCAAATCATAAGGTTTTTGGAATAAGACAGTTCTAGGTTTTAGTAAGATAGTTTCTAGCTCAGTGGTTAAGCGTCAGACTCTTGGATTTTGGCTCAGGTCGAGATCTTCTCTCCCTCTCCCTTCTGCCCGTCCCCCTGCTCTTGTGTGCTCCCTCTCTCTCCATCTCTCTCTCTAAAATAAATAAATAAAATATTAAGAGAAAAAGATAGTTCCAAGTTTGTATCTCAGTTTTACCACTTAGTAGTTAAGGGATCCTACAAAAATAACATAATTTTCTTGAAACACAGTTTCTTTACCTGGAAAACAGTACAGGTTTATTCATCTCATGTGAATATTATGTGAGGGTTAAATGAAATAATAGTGATTAGCACATGGTAGTTTCTTAATGAAATATTAGTTTCCTTTATTAAACAAAATTTGATCAAGTTGGCATTTTAAAAAAATTATATAATTAAAATTATTAAATTTATATTATTAATATAAATTATATACATATTTGGAAGAGAAACTGATTCTTATTCTCCTATTCTTTATAGCTAAAACATGTTAACATTCCAGCTTCTTTAAATCATCATTTAGTCAGACTAAGTATCTAGTTTTGTCTTTTGTTTCTGATAACTGTAACAGTCCGGGTTCCTGATTAGATGGTTAACTGCACTTCTCTATTAACTGCCTAAAAGTGGTTAGACATCTGTTTAATTTTTGTGTCAATGTATAGTCTAAGTGGCTAAAATGCTAAATTTGTGTGATTCATAGCCAAATTTCTAATAGAGAACTAAAGTTTTAACCTCACTTTCATCCATAATCCAAAAGGAATCTTTCCTTGACATCATGAATACACGACAGTATACAGTCTATCCATCTTTGCAGAGGTTTAGCCATCTTTGAAGTCTGCCAAATACTTGGTAGGCTAACAGGTCTTATAAGTTTCCACTAAAGGTAAGCATTCCAAGTGGATCACCTATATCTGTATGGTATTTATTTATTTAATTCATATGAATTTATTCATAAATTAATAAATCAATTAAGAAAAAAGCTACATTTCTGGAAGCACATAAATGTGATCAAGGTATGTCAATACATTTTAGGGTTAATAATTCATGTTTTGTGGATAACACAGTTCATAGAGTTCTAGTCTAGGTCTGCTTCCAATTTGTTATGGTACTTAGCAGGTTAATAAACCTTTCTAGGCATTTGGTTTGCTCATATATAAAATGAAGGAGTGTTTTAGTTATTACCTTTGATGAGATGAGACTAGTATGGGCTTTCAGAGTCAAGGCTAAGTCCAGATCAGGGTCTTGCTAGGGTTTAGATCCTAGGCAAATGTGAGGAAGATACTGGAAGTTTATTCAACAGAGCAGATTTGAAGTATAATGAAGGAGAGGAGAGAAAGCAAAATCTTTGTGCAAATCTGACATCAAAGACAAAATGTTCACACCTGTGTGTGCATGTATGTGCATGTACATACATATGATCGCTCATATTCAGGAGAGGAGGTATGGGAGCAAAAAAAAATTTATTTGTCCATTATACCTCAATAAAGCTGGGGGGAAAGAAGAAAAAGGCAACTGAGGAAAAAAAAAAAATGAAAAGCAAGTTGGGTGGAGGTTTCCAGAAGGCTACAGCAGATCCCTAAAGTGACGGTTGTGTATTGCTTCATTGGAGTTCTTGTGAATATCCTGCTTAGCTATAGGTGGAGGAAAAACTTTTGTACAAAAACCCAAATGAAAGTTACATAATGCAAAGTAAATATGCCATCACAGAAATTCTTTAAATAAACTCTGAGTTGTGCCAAAGTATTCTTTAATCTCTGACAGAACTATACATTTTGACTCTTTAAACCATTATCCAGTTATCTTTTCTTATTGCTGAATTCAAGATTATCAAAATAGTTTTTTCATTTCACCCTAATTTTTTATCCTACTTACTACAAAATTCATACTACTTTCTCCTTGTCACTGTTCTTGCCCATATGGCTTTGGATTTTCATATAAATGAAAAATGAGTGATGTTGGAATGGGACAGGACAGAGGTATTTACAGTTGCTCAAATCTCATGACTCTAGACCAGACCTCACTTAATTCAACTTGATTGTAAACTTCTGGAAAACAGTTCTGTGTCTTGTTGATCTTGGATCTACTCTTCACGGACTGCAGCATTGCACTTGCACATTGGAATGTTAACATTTAGAGATGTATAGAATTGAAATAATTTTTCTTTTACTCATTTATTCAATAAACTAATAAGCTTTGAACACTGACCACATGTTCTAGGCATTTGAAGGTACAGTGGTGAAGTGATGCATTCTTTTGAGATCCACATTCTAGTGGGAACTAGTAGGAGAATGGGGTCATTCTTTGAAGTCTAAGAAGGACTTAGTGAAATCTTTATTCCAATATGAAGTTTCTGTGAGTTTGTGTTTCATATAAGAGATATAAGTTAAAATGTATAGCCTGTTCTGTATTTGGCAAAAGACATTCATTCACATCCATGTTTATTACCAAATGCATTGCTTTCATTGAAACTAACATATTGAAAACCTTTGTGGTCTCAAAATAGATGTGTGATACTGAAGTTCTAGATTTCTGGGATAAGTCAACAAAAAGAAAAATAATGCTCTTTCATTTTGTACTTTAAGCCAATGTACTGTTTATATTGATGAATGGCTGTTATTCTGAGTTAATGTCAGTGAAAAGGAAATGGTTATAGTTCAAGTATTTTGAGACTTTTTGTCCATTCAGACTAATCAATAATAACCATTTCTATTGATTTCTCTCAAATTTTGCTTTTGTGATCCTATCTTCTTCAATATTTAAAGAAAAAAATGGACAGTAATGTGAAAAAATGATTTCACACTGTATAGCTTTTGGTTGTAATGATATACCTAAATTAAGCCAAAATAGGAGTGCCTAGGTGGCTCAGTAAGTTAAGCATCTGTCTTCGGCTCAGGTCAAGCCCCACATCTGGCTCCCTGCTCGGCAGGAAGCCTGCTTCTCCCTCTCCCCCTGTTTCCCGCTCCCCCTGCTTGTGCTATCTCTCTCTAATAAAAAAGTAAAATCTTTAAATAAATAAATAAATAAATAAAGCCAAAATAAAAATATTGAGAATGCAATAGTTCAGTTTTTGTGCTACATATGTGCTAGATAAAATAGATTGCAAGATTCAATTTGAGAGCTTACAAACTAGTTTTAGGAAATGAGAAGTTAGAACAAATGATAGAGGTGAAAAACAACATAGTTACATTAAGACAGAAGACGATTCATTATTTAATGAATGATGTCAACAGTATATGATTTAACAGTTCCGAGGAGTGAGAACACTCATGATGCTCTTCAAGTTGACTTTAAGGAGTAGTGAGAGTTTCATTCCAGGCATATCTTTACGGAGGTAGAATGTGTGAAGCTGATTGCTCAGGTCAACTGGACTGAAGCAGATGGTTAACACAGGAGACTAATGAGAATTTAGGTATGTGGGAACCAATGTGTAGAGGTGCTAGAATGAGTAATTCTGAGTTGGTCTTGCAAAGTGGGAATTATTGGTATTATATGAGCAAGAGCATGTTGTAATCAAATGAAGCTCAGACTTGCAGCACAAGTACAGAAAGGGGAACAGCAGGAGGGTCATTTGGGAGACCAATGGAGGAATAAGTGATAAGGTTCTAAACTGGGCAATGGCAAAGTAACGGATTGTGAAAGACAAAGTTGTGTGGTGTTGAGGAAAATTAATTTATCCCTTGAATCCTTGATTGCCTGAATGGGTATGTGATGAGGAAGCTCAGAGAGTAAAGCAGGGCTCCAATAGAGGGACTGGGTGACCTGGAGGAGGGAAATAATTTTGCAGTAAAAAAGAAGTTAATCATAAATGCAAAAAAAGTAATGGTTATGTAGCTACATTATAACACATTAAACTAATTCATAGACTATATGTAACATACACATTGCCGATGTTTTATGTATATTATAGTTACAGCCATAACCCAAATTCAAAAATAAAGCCAAATGATAAAAGTCTATTTAAAAATGAGATTCTTTAAAAAGGTAGAGGTTTGTATTGTCATAGAGGCAGCTTGAAGTTTCCTAGGTCTTCCCAACCTATGGATGTAGATATGACCTTATTTATAATTCCTAAAGTTCCCTTGTGTAGTAGCCATTGCCTGCTAATGTGGGTTCTCCAGCTTCAAGCAAAGTGCTTTCCCTAATCAAATATTTCTTAGATCCCTTGGGTGAAGCATCACATGTGTACCACTTCTCATTATTTTTACTGCTTCACTGGGCACAGTTACTACTACTTTGAACTCTTTCAACCACCGGGCACATTTTTTGTTTGTTTGTAGCCACCCTCTGCCCTGAGCTGCCTGGTGATTCAATGGTACCATGCTTTGTTTGGTCAAAAATGCTTTTCTCAGGGAGCCTGGGTGGTTAAGTGTCTGACTCTTGATTTCGGCTCAGGTCAGATTTCAGCTCAGGTCATGATCTCAAGGTCATGAGATTGAGCCCTGAATCCAGCTCTGTGCTGAGTGTGAAGACTGCTTAAGATTCTGTCTCTCTTTCTCTCCCTCCTCTCTTAAAAAAAGGAAAGAAAAGAAAAAAAGCCTCTCTCTTCTTGGCTTTATCCTAATAGTGGGGCTCTGAAATAATTAGAAGTGAAGTATCTCTTTCAGGTTTTACTTACAGCTCCTTTCCCCATTTTTGGATGAGGAAATGAGTTCAGAGAAATTGAGTAATGAGGCAGATGCTCTGTGAAAAATTAGTGGCAGAGCTGGGATTCAAACTCAGATCTGACTGCAAACCCTGTACTCTTAACCACAGAATTTTTAATAATTATGAATGTCATGCAGTATCATAAGACAGCATAGAAATAAGCTCTGGGGAGCAGATCCAGAGGCTTATTAAATCAACAAGACAGAAACAGAAACCCCTGAACTGAAGCCAAGCTTAGTCACTAATTTGGTGAAGTTTTCTTCAAGGTAGACAATGACATGTAGATACATCTCTGTAACAGCAACTTAATATATCAGATATAGTAAATAATTGAGATGCTTAAGAAACCAGTTCCCTAAAAATATGAGCATGCTGAAACTGGTTTAAACAAATTAGATGTATGTTTGACATTTAACATTGAAAACTCATTAGAAATTCAATTAGTTCTCAGATTAGAGCATGAGATTGCAGACAACTGAAGGAAAGATTGAAAGGACTACAATCCCCCATAGGTATTTAAATGAAAGTAGCATTATTTTGATTTTTGATTTGATAAATTGTTTTAATATATCCATAAATATTCATATTATGAGTCTTCATAGGAAACCTGAGGTAAATAAATAATACATTTTAATTTCTATATTACCATTGTATAGAATTAGAGGAAAGAAAAGAAATATCTTAAGTAATAAAAATTATTAGATTCTAGATTTGGGGGATAAGAATAAGAAAGACTATACAACCTGTACTTTTCTATCTCTTTTTCTCTCTGAGAACCACCTAAGGGTTCTTCTTAATCACGAGGGACCTAAGGGTAAAGGGAAACATTTGAAGAAAGCTAAAGTAGAATAAATGGCCCCTTGAGGTCCTTCCCACCCTGAACACTGTTTTGCATGTTTCCCCCGACAGCCTAAGAGGAAATCATAACTCTTCTCAACATGTAGTTTCTCCTTCTATTCTTGGATTATTTTCTTTTTATTAAAGATCTTAGTCCCCCATCCTCTCGTATCTTTACCCTCTTCCTTTCGTCGGCCTTGTAACGTGAATAGGAGCCTATATCTTAAGACGATGAAAACCCTTGTCCTGACCTTGGCTAATCCTTTCTATATATTACTTGATTTCTCTCTAGCTGTTTATGACTCACTTTTCAAAGGTTAGCCTGCCCTTGCTTTTAGATTCTCTTTAGTTACTCAATCCAGTTCTGTGTGGCTTTCACTAAGTCATCTAAGGTCACTTTATCCAAACACACTTGACTCTTTTCTGTGCTTATCTTTCTCAATCTCTCAGCTACTTTTGAAACTATTAACAATTCTCCTTGAAATTCTCTCTACCTTGGGCTTTTGTGATTCCATGCCCTTCTTTTCTTTCCTGGCCAGGATGACTACTCTTTCTCAGTATTGTTGACTGGTAACACTTTGTCCCTACCACCCTCAATAAATGGTGGTTTTCCAGGGCTCAAATGTTTACTCTTTACTCTGCTTCAGAATGAGTGTCACCAACTGCTCGTCTGTCAGCTAACTATAGTTTATCCCTTCAGCATTTACCAATTTAACTAACAATCACATTTAATACAAATGACTATGTTACCCTCTACATGTTGACAGATTTACAGGGTGAGATTGCTCTACAAATGGCAGGGAGCTAATCAATGTTTGTGGATTGTACTTCCACTTTAAAATAATTCAGTCATTGAAAAGTATGAATTTTCCAAATATATTCCTATTTTAGAGTTTTGTAAATGGAAAATGTATCATTCTAATTGTTTTTGTTCTAAAGATTTTCTGTGATGTATCTGTTTGAGAGATATGCCTGAGCTTGAATGGCACCCTAAAACTTATAGTTCCAAAATATTTTTGAAATGAATTTTTAAAAAAATAGCCTGCAGTACATTTACATCACAGACATAATAGAACTGTATATTTTGACAATTTCCTGATAGTGGCAGTAAAGTTTTATTCTAATAAGATCAGTACAATCTCATAATTCCCCAACTAGAGTAAGTCAAGTGTCTTAAGGAAAGGGCACAGGAGAAACCAGTTGTGAACTTCAGCAGAGAAAACCAACATTTTTTTTTTTTAATGTCAAGGGTGCCTTTCTAATAATACAAAATATGTAAACCTTAGAGTAAGCAAAGTACATAATTTTGATGCAGACCATATGGGTTGAGGTTACAGGGACACATTTTAATGCAATATAAAGCATTACATTATAACAGTCAAAGTCTCCACCATGGGAAATGTGAGTTGGAATGGAAGTGAATCTTCTGTAACTCAAGCAGAATTCAGATGACTATGTCTCAGAAATGTGGTAGCAAAGAGCCCTCCATTATTTAAAGAGGAGGTAGAGAATAGATTCTTAAAGGTTGCTTCTAGCTGTTATAATCTATTACTATGGCCCAAGTCATCTAACCTTCTCTATTAAATAAGAGGACTGGGAATACCTGAAGGAGTGAACCAAGTAGCCTGTCAGGAGGCCATCTGATCCAGTCAGGAACAGGGGCTGGGCTGCCACAGACCTGGAGACTCCAGACTGGGAATGGGACCCTACTCCGACGGCAGCTCCCAGACTTGCTGGCCCAATAAAGGACTCTGGAAGTGAAAAAAAAAAAAAAAAAAAAAAGATTTTAGAATCTCTAATACAGGAAAGTGGTTGTTAGTTATTTCTTTTTGCTTTTTTTAAACTTCTGGAAAGGAGAACGATTAGGCAGAAGGAAGCTAATGAGGTAAAATAAAGTCAGATAAAGGGGAAATTAGTAAACTCTAGAAAGTATCAAGAAGTTATTTATTCCTTCCCAGAAAAAAAGAAAGTGGTTATTGCAAAAATGGACCAATATTTTAGATATCAGGGCTACTCACTGGCATACTGTAAATGATAAATATGTATTTGTAAATGAGAAGGTCAGAAATAGCAAAAGGAGGAGAGACCACAATTGAAAAGTTGTAAGTTAATATGGTTTACAATCAGCATTAAATTATAAGACAGACTCTACAATGGGTCGTCAATGAATAACTTGTAAGTAGATCTTTCTTCTAGTCTTGTTCTAAACTATATGTTTTCTTGAGAAATATTAAACAGAATTAGTAACAATGTTTAATGAATTTATGCTATTATTTAAATGAAGCAGATTATTTAATTAAAGAAATCCCTACCGTAAACTGTAGGAAACAAATTGATGAAAAATTTTTGGTTAATACAGTTTTTGCACTCAGATCAATTTACATTTTCAACGAATTTCAAAATGTTTTTGAACCTCTGTGCTAGGCCCTGGGGGAAAATCAGAGATAAAGAAACCATAACTCATAAACCTGGGTAAAGACAGTTTAATAGAGCTGCATTACTTTCTGTACCTTCTCAGTTCTTCATTAAAAAAAAAAAAGTAAAACCAGCAAGAAAATAATAAGGTAAAAACTAGCTGTACCTAAAAGAGTAAAATCACATGCCATGAACTTTAAAAAGTGGCAGCCAAGAAAAGAAATAGATGATTCCATCCCAACTCGGGAGTAGCTTCTCATTTCCCCTTCATCCTCAACCCCATCCCCATAAGTGGTACAATAATACATCCTGGTTTTTATCTAAAACTTCAATTTGGAGACATCTCTATTCAGGGCATCTGATAAAAGTCATGGGGAAGAAAATAAAACCCTGAGGAGTAGAAAGCTGTTATCCACTACTATAAAATCTCAGGATCTCAGTAGAAGCTTGAAAACCCATTAGAGATCATCATATTCAGGCTTCCATTTATAATGGGAAGAATAAGGATATCCCCCTTATGAATAGCATACATTGCTAACTGATGGGGTAAACCCTAAGGTGGGGAATTCAATAAGATGTTGAAGAAATAGCAGAGCCAAGACCAATGGAGCTCTCCATCTCCACTCTTCCCCTATTAAATCCTTAAGTTATATAAAAGTAGACATAAAAATCCCCAGTTCTCCACTGTAAGTTGGCAAGAAGGTAAGTCAGATGGAAAGTGGGAATTTTATCAAGAAGAATGATAAATAGTTTATCATATGAAAAAAAAAGATATAGAATGGCAAATTTGTAAACATAATACAGAGAAAAAATAAACACCGCAATGCACATTGCTAAATACAGATGAAGAAGCCAGTATGGAAGAATATATTATGCAAAGAACAGAACAAAATTTCCTCATCAATGCTTAATAATACAAAAATACTTAGTAACAATGTGACTATCATGGTCCCATAGCTAAAACTTGAGATGATAAGAAGAGAGAATAAAATAAAAGGGAGACTATAGGCCAGCATGCCACCACTAAAGGACTGACGAATACATTACCAATAGAAATGAAACATAATAAGCAAGCCAAAAGTGGAATTTCTAATACAGAGAAAAAGCTTGAGATACTGTGGATTTATGCAAAGGGAAAAGACAGATGGAAACAATTAGAAAAAAGAGAGGGCAAAGACAATCCAACTTAAGGACAATTGTCTCACCCCCCCACCTCCACCAAAGGAAAGTGAAATAAGAAACCCCAAGTTATACTAGCAAATTTTTAATTATAATAATGGAAGAAATGACTGAAGATTGAAAGGGCATTTGATGATCCAATAAAAGCTTTGCAGTGTGACTAAGATAAAATAATATTAGTATTAAATTATTGCAATTCAATAATAAATGATTTTTCTGATGGGCAGGCATATAAAGAAAATTGTTCTTTCTCACAACACCAGTAAATTACAGAAGGTGGTAAGGGCAATATCTACATAGTTCTAAAGTAAAGTGTAACTCAACATATTTATTCTAGCCAAATTATCTCAGTATATCAAAGTATGGATATTCTCAAACATACAAGAATTCAGAAGGAGTTTCTCTTAGGTCTTCTGAAAAAAGCAATTAATAATGATAACCAGCTAACTCAAAGAGAAATTAAAACAAAAAATATTCAGGATGAAGAAACTGTTATGTTTGCAAGCATCTATATACTCTTATAATTAAGGTTAATCAACTATGTTTTGAAAAATTTGTAAATATTACAAATCCTGAAATAAAAGAATTAGAACCAAAAAATTCAGAACTTCAGTAGTTTGAGGAAAGATAAAAGTTCTAATTTCTTCATTTTCGTTGTATAGTCAATTGAGAATAACTATACTTGAAATATTAGTTAAAATAATGATCTCTACTACCTTTTATTTTCATAATGTTAGAGTGATCTTTAAAGAGCTATTACCTCTTTGATGAAAAAAAATGTATTTGAACTGTACTAACTTCTAAACTTTACCTCAGTTATCTTTTCCTTCCATTACATTGTAGAAACATTAGAGTACCTTTTAAAATTAGAAAACTGTCAAACATATACTGATGACTTCTAAATCAGTGTCTTGATCCAAAAATACTGCCTGATCTTCAGATGTCTATGTTTAAAAACTGTCTAGACATTTCATTTTGGGTGTCCCAGAGGCATATCAAACTTAGCATATCAGAAAGCAAATTTATCACTTCCTTGCATTTCCCCAAATCTACCCCTTCTCATGTATTCTTTGACATCCGACCAATCCCCAATTACTGCCAATTTTATCTTCTGTCTGTTTCTCAAACGTACCCCACACTGCTACCACCACTTCTTAACTCAGGCCCTTATCATCTTCATTCTGTAATAACCTTGTCTGGCTCATGCCAAATTTGATTTTATACTTCTCTTTCCAACAGAATGACAGCCTTAAAATACACATCTAACCAGATCCAGATTGAACTGTACTCCCATAGTCCCTTACACATTTTAACATAATACTTACTGCACTGCACTGTGATGTTTTTGGTCTGTGTCTTCTTGAGAGAAAGGAACTATATCTGATTTCATTCTATAATCCAGTACCTAACCCAGTGCCTGGCACCTAGTTGCTCAATAACTACTTGGAGAGGGAATGAGAAGTGACTATGCCCATGTACATGTCTGTTAAATAGCTCAGCCGTCTGACTGAGAATCTGGAATCTTCATCACTACATCACATTGCTTCTTAATCCCCAGCATGGAGCAGGATACTTGATTCACAAAGTTTACTGGATGAATGGATGGATGAATGAATGAATGAATGAATGAATGAATGAAAAAACTGTTGCTATGATGCAAAGCTAGGTTTTAAAATCGAATGCTTAAGTAAAATATTTTCACAATGTGTCATCAGCTTTTTATAATTGCTCAACTTAGGTTTTGGAGAATAAACCTCTAACTAGTCATGTAAATGCCTCGGTTATAAAAATAATTGCCATGAGAATTATATACATATATTTTTTTCTGCATAGAGTTTACTTCTTGGCATTCTTGCTGCCAACTCTAAATACCCTAGGGTGAAAAAAAAAAGCAGCTTAATTTGTTTCTGACTAATCCAATAATGACTTTACTACACAGACCCATGCTGTACTCATTCACTTCATTGTGTTTAAACACATCTTATTTTGCTTCTTCATAAACAAGGAGTGTGACTAAGTGGTGGAAGGGAAAACAGGTTCTCCATAACAAGTCCTTTCAAGGAAAAGAGTCAAAAGGCTGAAGCTACAAATTCAATGCAAATTGGTTTTAAATTTATTTGGTAGAACAAGAGCCCCTTTCCCTCTTATAGTCTGTAAAGTCTAGATAGTTTCTCCTCTTAAGGATTCAGTGGGTCCACTCAGATCTGGCTTCAAATCCTGATTTTACCACTCACTTACTATTTGATTGTCTCTTTTACTGACTAAAAAATTGAGAATAATGAAAACTACCCAATAATGTTGAAAGGGTTATAGAGGATAACATATGTTAAGGGACTTAACACAGTCCTGACACAAAGTAAGTACTCATTAAACAGCAGTTATTAGATTATTATTTTATTATTGTTATTTACTGCTCATTTCCATTGCATATTTAAAATTCACAAACATTTTAAACATGAAATTACTACACAGGCAAACTAATACTTAATTCTGCTTTTCAGTATAAATTTAATTTTTAGTATTAGTATTCAATAATCAACTACATTTTCATCTAAAAAATGATTCCTAAGATAGTTCTATGCAGTCCACTATCAACATTTCATAGTTCTAAACTTATTGAGAACACAATGTAACAATCATAGCTTATACTTCCTGACAAAATATTTGACATAGAGTCATAATGTATATTATCAAAATATTGTTTTAAAAAGATCATTGTGTGTGTATATACGTATATAGGTATGTGTATATGTGTGTATACACACACACACAGACATATAATAAGTGACCCATTCATGAGTACTTATATTTATAAGTTGCATTTTCAAGGTAAATTCACTAGAGGACTATATTTTTTATCCTATCCTGTTATTATAGTTAGCAGTTTTAAAAAGAATAACGTCTCATACATTGTTTTGAAAAACAACACAAAGATGAAAGAAACAGCATATTGCAACATATAAATTTAAGAGACTTTAGTGGATTTGTAAAAATTCTATCTGAGAGACTAAATACCAGAACAAGCGGAAGCTTGAAAATAAAACACACATATAAAACAGCTTTTAGGAGCAAGGGGAAAAAAAGGATTCCCAATTGTTTTTGTTAAGATGCTGTAATCCTAGCTTAAAAACAAGAGGAAACAAACAAAAAGAGGTCTTCAACTTTCATATTTCTTTCATCTCTTTCTACAAGGGGAATTTTCCTCCAAGTGAAAATGTGCTGTGAGCATTGTTAAAAGAAGATAAGTTTAGTAGCAACAACAACAAAAATGAAAGCGCTGCTTGTTACTTTAAATTTAGGTTCCCAGGCTCAGAAAAAAAGTACATCACAAGATAATAAAAGAATAGCAATTATGACCAAAGAGATATTGCTGTCAACATTTAAAGATATGAGTAAAATAAGTGAGCTGGCAGTAGACTGTAGGGAATCTTGATGTTTATGGCTGAGAAAACAGTGGAGTTCAGAAACTGTGAACTGTTACTTTGACGTTAATTTGAGGAAAGTCTATTCCAGACTTTGTAAAATGATTTCTAGACACAGGTACGTTCATTCAAAACAAATCATGTTCCCACAACTTTACTTCTACTCTTTTAGGGGATTATACTATATTCTTTGATCAAGGCAATGTTCAAAACATACATATATCAATAAGATATTTGGCAAATATCTCCTGATATTCATATATATATAGGATGGAAAATAATCCTGGATTATAAAGCATTTAGACAATTCATAATTTTTTAAGGAACCCTACCTAGAGATCTATATGGGCCTGGTAAATATCTTTGTGATTTGCCTCTTCTTGAGCCATTTTGTTCAGTATTTTTTATTAGTGACTCTAAGTAAAGTCTTGCTAGAGCCCCAAAGCTGGAAAGATTTATGTAGGCGTTGGACGGTAGAATGAAAGACAAAAACAATCTTATAAAGTGTTTGGATGGGTTGAAAGACTTCCAGATTAAAAACATCAGGGAAGAACGTAAGATTCTTTGTTTAACTATTTAAAGTCAAAGGAAGGAAGGAAGGAAGGAAGGAAGGAAGGAAGGAAGGAAGGAAGGAAGGAAGGAAGGAAGAAAACAAAGAAGAAAAAGTTTATGTGAATCAAATACATAGACTTAAAGAGATAATAGGCTGTGTGAGCCTATTGTGTATGGCAGCTGATATAATATTTTGCAATATTAACAAAACTATGATATGCCCTCATTTGGAATATAGTGCTCAATTCTGAAAATCAGCTTTAAGAGGGCCATCAGCTGATAAGAGTAATGAAGATGTGAGCTGAAGCTCCAGGAAGGTAGATTTTAGCTCAGAACAGAAAACAATTTTCTAATGGTTAGATTTTACAATAGATTATATAAAAATTTCTCAATTCACTTGCTTTTACTAAAACTGTTTAAGCTGATATTGAAAGACAGTTTGCTAGGATTCACAAAAAAGTTTTTTGCTTTGAGTAGGAATTTTTTTTCCAGCTTTACTGAAATATAATTGACACATGACATTGTGTAAGTTTAAGGTGTACAATATGATGATTTGATACATGTACATACTGCAAAACGATTACAATAAGGCAATCCATCACTTCACATAATCACCGTGTGTGTGTGTGTGTGTGTGTGTGTGTGTGTGTATGATAAGAACACTTAATATCTGCTGTCCCAGAAAATTTTAAGTATATAATACAGTATTGTTAACTGTAGTTACTGTGCTGGACATTACATCCCCAGAACTCTTTACCATTATAACTGGAAGTTTGTACCCTTTGACCAACATCTCCCCATTTCCTCCACCCCAGCCCCTGACAACCACCATTCTACTCTGTTTCCATAAACTTAGCTTTTTTTAGATTTTACATATATGTGCAATCATACAGTATTTGTTTTTCTCCTTCTGACTTATTTTTTTCTTAGTTTAAATTTTAGTTAACATATAGTGCAATACTGGTTACTGGAGTAGAATTCAGAGATTCATCACCTACATACAACACCCAGTGTTCATCACAAGAAGTGCCCTCTTTAATACACATCACCCATCTAGCCCATCCCCCATCCCCCTCCTTCCATCAATCCTCAGTTTGTTCTCTATCCTTAAGAGTCTCTTATGGTTTGTTTCCCTCTCTCCTTTCTTTTCCCCATTCCCATATGATCATCTGTTTTCTTTCTTAAACTCCACATTTGAATGAGATCAGATGACGTTTGCCTTTCTCTGACTTATTTCACTTAGCATAATACACTCTAATTCCATC
The DNA here is from genome assembly GCF_023065955.2 of Ursus arctos. NCBI lineage: Eukaryota > Metazoa > Chordata > Mammalia > Carnivora > Ursidae > Ursus > Ursus arctos. Next base: position 60,113,783 of record NW_026622763.1, read on the forward strand.
CATGTCATTGCAGATGGCAAGATTTCATTCTTTTTGATGGCTAATATTCCATTGTATGTATATACCATATCTTCTTTATCCATTCATCAGCCCATGGACATTTAGGCTCTCTCCATCGTTTGGCTATTGTTGATAATGTCGCTATAAACATCAGGGTGCATGTACCCCTTCGAACCTGTATTTTTGTATCCTTTGGATTAATATCCAGTAGTGCAACTGCTGATAGGGTAGTTCTATTTTTAACTTTTTGAGGAACATCCATACTGTTTTCCAGAGTGGCTACACCAGTCTGCATTCCCATCAACAGTGTAAGAGGGTACCCCTCTCTCCACATCCTCACCAACACCTGTTGTTTCTTGTGTTGTTAATTTTAGCTGTTCTGACAAGTGTGAGGTGGTCTCTCATCATGGTTTTGATTTGTATTTTCCTGACGATGAGTGACATTTAGCATCTTTTCATGTGTGTTAGCCAACTGGATGTCTTCTTTCGAAGTGTCTATTCATGTCTTCTGCTCATTTATTAACTGGATTATTTGGTTTGGGGGTATTGAGGTTGATAAGTTCTTTATACATTTTAAATACTAACCCTTTATCTGATATGTCATTTGCAAGTATCTTCTCCCATTCCATAGGCTGCATTTTAGCTTTGTTGATTGTTTCCTTCACTGCGCAGAAGCTTTTTATCTTGATAAAAGTCCCAATTCTTTTTTTTTTAAAGATTTTATTTATTTGACAGAGATAGAGACAGCCAGAGAGAGAGGGAACACAAGCAGGGGGAGTGGGAGAGAAAGAAGCAGGCTCTAGCAGAGGAGCCTGATGTGGGGCTCGATCCCAGAATGCCGGGATCACGCCCTGAGCCGAAGGCAGACGCTTAACCCCTGTGCCACCCAGGCGCCCCAGAAGTCCCAATTCTTGTTTTTGTTTCTGTCGTCTCCTGCAACACGTCTGGTGAGAAGTTGCTACGGCCAAGGTCAAAGAGGTTTCTGCCTGAGTTCTACTCCAGGATTTTGATGGTTTCCTGTCTCACATTTAGGTCTTTCATCCATTTTGAATTTATTTTTGTGTATGGTGTAAGAAAGTGGTCCAGTTTCTTCCTTCTGCATGTAGCTGTCCAGTTTTCCTAACACCATCTGTTGAAGAGACTGTCTTTTTTTCCATAGGCTATTCTTTCCTGTGTTGTTAACGATTACATGACCATATAGTTGTGGGTCCATTTTTGGGTTCTCTATTTTGTTCCACTGATCTGCATGTATCTGTTTTTGCGCAAGTACCATACTGTCTTGTTGACTACAGCTTTGTAATATAGCCTGAAATCTGGAATTGTGATACCTCCAGTTTTGTTTTTCTTTTTCAGAATTGCTTTGGCTATTCCAGGTCTTCTGTGGTTCCATACAAATTTTAGGATTGGTCTAGCTCTGTGAAAAATGCTGCTGGTATTCTGATAGGGATTGCATTAAATGTGTAGATTGCTTTGGGTAGTACAGACATTTTAACAATGTTTGTTCTTCCAATCCATGAGCACGGAATGCTCTTCCACTTCTTTGAGTCCTCTTCATTTTTCTCATAAGTGTTCTATAGTTTCCAGAGTACAGAATTTTTACCTCTTTAGTTAGGTTTATTCCTAGGTATCTTATTGTTTTTGGTGCAATTGCAAATGGGACTGATTCTTTGATCTTTTTCTGCTGCTTTGTTATTGGTGTATAGAAATGCAACAGATTTCTGCACATTGATTTTATATCCTGCAACTTTGCTGAATTCATGAATTAGTTCTAGCAATTTTTTGGTGGAGTCTTTTGGGTTTTCTACATAGAGTATCACGTTGTCTACAAATCGTGAAAGTTTGGCCTCTTCCTTGCTGATGTGGATGCCTTTTATTTCCTTTTGTCATCTGATTGCTAAGGGTAAGATTTCTACTACTAAGTTAAATAGTAATGGTGAGACTGGACATCCTTGTCTTATTCCTGACCATTGGGGAAAGGCTCTCAGTTTTTCACCACTGAGGGTGATAGTATCTATGGACCTTTCATATATTGCCATTATGACATAGAGATATATTCCATCTATCCCTACTTTGTTGAGGGTTTTTATCAAAAAATGATGTTGTATTTTGTCAAATGTATTTTGTCAAATACTTTTTCTGTAACAATTGACAGGATCATATGGTTCTTATCCTTTCTTTTATTAACGTGGTGTATCACATTGATTGATTTGTGAATATTGAACCACCCCTGCAACCCAGGAATAAATCCCACTTGATCATGGTAAATAATTCTTTTAATGTACTGTTGAATTTGATTTGCTAGTATTTTATGAAAAATTTTTGCATACATGTTTATCAGGAATATAGGTTTCTAATTCTCCTTTTTAGTGGGGTCTTGGTCTGGTTTTGGAATCAAGGTAACACTGGCTTCCTAGTTGAGTTTGGAAGTTTTCCTTCCATTTCTTTTCTTTTTTTTTTTTGAACAGTTTGAGAAGAATAGGTATTAACTCTTTTTAAAATGTCATAGAATTCCCCTGGAAAACCATCTGGCCCAGGACTTCTGTTTGTTGGGTGCATTTTTAAAGATTTTATTTATTTATTTGAGAGATAAAGTGAGAAACTGAGCAGGGGCCGGCAGAGGGGCAGAGTGAGAGGGAGTAGCAGATGCCCTGCTGAGCAGGGAGTCTGACAGGGGGCTTGATCGCAGGACCCTGTGATCATGACCTGAGCCAAAGGCAGACACTTAACCAACTGAGCCACCCAGGTGCCTCTGTTTGTTGGGAGATTTTTGATTACAGTTTCAATATCTTTGCTGGTTATGGGTCTGTTCATATTTTCTATTTCTTCCTGTTTCAATTTTGGCAGTTGTCTTTCTAGGAATTTGTTCATTTCTTCCAGGTTGCCCAGTTTGTTGGCATATAATTTTTCATAGTATTCTCTTATAATTGTTTATATTTCTGTGGAGTTGGTTGTGATCTCTCCTCTTTCATTCATGATTTAATTTATTTGGGTCTTTTCTCTTTTCTTTTTGATAAGTCTGGCTAAGGGTTTATCAGTTTTACTCTTTTGAAGAAAAGCTCTTAGTTTCATTAATCCTTTCTACTGTTTTTTGTTTGTTTGTTTGTTTCTATATCATTTATTTCTGCCCTAATATTTATTATTTCCTTTCTTCTGGCTTTAGGTTTTATTTGCTGTTCTTTTTCTAGCTCCTTTTGGTTTAAGGTTAGGTTATATATTTGAGATTTTTCTTGCTTCTTGAGGTACACCTGAATTATAATATTCTTCCCTCATAGGACTGCCTTTGCTACATCCAAAAGGTTTTGGACTGTCTTGTTTTCATTTTCATTTGTTTCCATGTATTTTTTTATTTCTTAATTTCCTGGTTAACCTATTTGTTCTTTAGTAGGATGTTCTTTAACCTCCATGTATTTGAGGTCTTTCCAAATTTTTTCTTGTGGTTGACTTCAAGTTTCATAATGTTGTGGTCTGAAAATACACATGGTATGATCTTGATCTTTTTGTATTTGTTGAGGGCTGACTTGTGACCCAGTATGTGATCTATTCTGGAGAATGTTCCGTGTGCACTCAAAAAGAATGTGTACTCTGCTGCTTTAGGATGAAATGTTCTGAATATATCTGTTAGGTCCATCTGGTCCAGTGTATCATTCAAAGCCATTGTTTCCTTATTGATTTTCTGTTTAGATGATCTGTCCATTGCTGTAAGTGGGGTGTTAAAGTCCCCTACTATTATTGTATTATTATCAATGAGTTTTTTATTATTAATTGATTTACAGTTTTTTATTTTTTTTATTTTATTTTATTTTTTTTATTTATTTATTTTATTTTTATTTTATTTTATCAATGAGTTTTTTTATTTATTTATTTTATTTTTATTTTATTTTATCAATGAGTTTTTTATTATTAATTGATTTACATATTTGGGCGCTCCCAAGATGGGGGCATATATATATGTACAATTGTTAGATCTTTTTGATGGACAGATCCCTTAATTATGATATAATGCTTTTCTTCAGCTCTTGTTACAGTCTTTGTTTTAAAATCTAGTTTGTCTGACATAAGTATGGCTACTCTGACTTTCTTTTGATGTCCATTAGCATGATAGATGTTTCTCTATTCCCTCACATTCAATCTGCAGGTGCCTCTATGTCTAAAATGAGTCTCTTGTAGGCAGCATATAGATGGATCTTGTTTTTTTAATGTATTCTGATACCCTTTGTCTTTTGATTGGAGCATTTAGTCCATTTATATTCAGAGTGATAACTGAAAGATATGAATTTAGTGCCATTGTGTTACCTGTAGAGTTGGTGTTTCTGGTAATGTTCTCTGGTCCTTTCTAGTCTTTGGTACTTTTGGCCTTTTTTTTTTCCTTTTTTTCCCTCCATTCAAAGAGTCCCCTTTAAAATTCCTTGAGGGGCTGGTTTCCTGGTCACAAACTCTTTTACCTTTGTTTGTCTGGGAAACTATCTTTCTTTCTACTCTGAAATGACAGCCTTGCTGGATAAAGAATCCTTGACTGCATATTTTTCCCATTCAGCACATTGAATATTTCCTGCCATTTTCTTCTGGCCTGTCAAGTTTCTGTGGACATATCAGCTGTAAGCATGATCTGTCTCCCTTTGTAGGTTAAGGACTTTTCCCCTTGCTGCTTTCAGGATTCTTTCCCTGTCTGTGTAGTTTGTGAATTTGGCAGATATTGCCTTGATGATAGTCAGTTTTTGTTGAATTTAATGGGAATTCTCTATGCTTCTACGATTTTGATGTCTGTGTCCTTCCCCAGATTAGGGAAGTTTTCAGCTATAATTTGTTCAAATAAACCTTCTGCCCCCTTTTCTCTCTTCATCTTCTGGGATTCCTATGAAAAGAATGTTATTAGGTCTTAATAAGTCACTGAGTTTCCTAGGTCTACCTTTGTGATCCATTCCTTTTTTTTCCTTCAACTTTATTATCTATAATTTTATCTTCTATATCACTGACTCACTCCTCTGCTTATCCATCCTCATTTTTATGGCCTCCATTTGTGTTTGTATCTCAGTTATTTTTAATTTTGGCTTGACTAGATTTTAGCTCTTCTATCTCTGCAGTAAGGGATTCTCTAGTGTAATCTATGCCCTTTTCACCCCAGCTAGTTTATAGTTTATAAATGTTTTATTTATTTATTTATTTATTTTTAAAGATTTTATTTATTTATTTGAGAGAGACAGAGCATGAGTGGGGTAAGGGGCAGAGGGAGAAGCAGACCTCCTGCTGAGCAGGGAGCCTGATGTGGGGCTCGATCCTGAGACTCTGGGATCATGACCTGAGCCAAAGGCAGACACTTAAACGACTGAGCCACCCAGGTGCTCCAAAATCGTTGTTTTAAATCCTAGTTCAGACATCTTACTTATATCTATACCGATTAAGCCCCTGGCCATGAGTTTACTTCCCATTCTTTCTTTTGGGGTGAATTTCTCCGTCTCATCATTTTGTCCAGAAAAGAAAGCAGAAAGAGAAAACCAAACCAAAACAAAAAAACCAAAACAAAACAAAAAACAAAACCTAAAAACCAAAAAGCTAGATCTGGGGGTGTTTCTGCCTGCTTGTTAAAAGAATCTAGATTCCAAAATACAAAATATATATACACAAGATATACATATAAAAATGGAAAAAATTAATAATAAAAATTTTTAAAAAGGGAATTGAAAAAATAAGAAAATAAGTAAAAAAATAATGAAAAGTAAAGAACAAAAGTAAAAAGGAAGATATATCCTGTTTCCCTTAGAGTAGAAGCTTTGTGTCAAACTGGTCAGTAGACTTGGTGTGGGCGTTGTTTTTGCTGGTCTTCTGGGGGAGGGACCTGCTGCACTTGGTTCACTGGAAATGCGCTTCCAGGACGCAGTGGGGCAGGGCTTGGTGTAAGCTCCAGCCTCCACTAGGTGGTGCTGTTTTGCTCTCTGAAGGCTTTCAGCACTCATGGGTGGGATGAATATGGCTACACCCCACACTCTAGCCCCAGAGCTGAAAGTTCATGTCCCCAACTCTTCAGTGAGCCCTCACGGAAGAGCAATCAATCACCCCTGTTGTGTCATCTGACTTTTATCACTTACGCATAATACCTTCAGGGTCCATCAGTGTTGCCACAAAAGGCAGAATTTCCTTCTTTTTTATGGCTGAATAATATTCTATGGCATATAGAGAGAGACAGGGAGAGAGAGAGAGTCACTTTTTTTTAATCCCATCTTCCATCCACAAACACTTAGGTTGTTTCCAGGTCATGACTATTATGAATAATGCTGCAATGAACATGGGTGGTGCAGACACCTCTCTGAGATTGTGGTTTCATTTCTTTTGGATATATACCCAGCATCAGGATTGCTGTATCATATAGTGGTTCTATTTATAATTTTTTGAGGAACTACCACACAGTTTTCCATAGTGACTCTTCTCAACTTATAATCCCACCAACAGTGCACAAGGGTTCCCTTTTCCTTACATCCTCACCAGCACTGCTTATTTCTTGTCGTCTTCATAACCACTTTAATAGGTGTGAGGTGATATCTCATTGCAGTTTTGGTATGCACTTCCTTCCTTAAAATTATGTATGCAACTCCAAACATTAAGCCACCAGAGAAATCAAAGGAATTAACTAGTAAAAGATGATGGCCAAATAGTAGAAGAGTAAAAGAACACACAAATCAGCATTTTTAAAACTCAATATTCACAGAGTTATGTTTAGATGAGTGCAAAATGCATTTGGTCAACCACTTCATATTCAAATTCATGTGTGTGGAAGTAAATTTGATCCATCTGTCCCTGAATTATTTTCTTAAACCACCAACATTTTATTTTACAAGAACTGATTTCCAACAAGTCTTATGATATCCCTGACCTCCTGCCAAACCTGCTCAAAAAGTCTGAAATGTGGCTATTGTACTGAACCTTCTCAAATATGCTGGTTTTTAAAATTAAGAGCAAAAAAACAGGCAAAAAAGTATTTATCTGCTACATTGCCATTCATGCTGAAATCAAGCATAATACATGAACAAAAAGGAAAAAGATCAACACAGTATCTATATCTATCTATCTATCTATCCACACATCCAGATACAGTACAAAACAAATTATCTAGACAGCAAGCCTTGTGCAAGCAGTTTACACACGTGACAAGAGTTTAAAAATGGAATGGATGACCCAGGACAAATTCATATCCACTCTGAAGAATGACTTAAATCATATACGCGACCAGGGAAGTTTATCCATCTACCCATTGGCTGCTCCTTTGTCTTATAGACATATTTTTCCCAGCCTACCTCTTCACTTTCTTAATAGGGTTGTCACGTGGGCCCTCCACTTCTCTAGTTCTCCACCCTTTGGGCATTGTCATCCTTTCCCATGGCATCACTGACCACCTACATGCTGATGACTCCCAGACCTGTTATCTTTGTTCTGTTTTCACTTCTAAGACAATTTCTGAACTCTTCCTACCTGGATCATCAATAAGTACCTCAAAATAAACAATTCCATGAGTACTCAAATTATGAGCCAGAAATTGATACCATATTTGGCTTCCTTTTTCTTCTTTGTCACTCCCCTCCCTCACCCAGTCAGTCACAAAGTCCAGTGCATTCTTTCTCTTAAACCTCTCTCTAACCTTGTTCAGATCATCATATTCTATCACAGGAATTACTAAAATACCTTCCTAGGTGAACTAGCTATATATCCAAATGGACTCCTACAATCCATTCTCCACACAACTGTCAGAACGATCTTTCTACAAGGGAAATCTAATCATGCCCTTTTCTGCCTAAAACCCATCAGTGGTTTCTCATTACTTCAGAATAAAGTCCAAACTTCTTAATATTATTACAAAACCCCAAATTATCCAACTCCTTCTTAAGTCTTCACCCTTTTCTCTCTGAACCTAACCCTGGCATTCTATAGTCCAATACATGAGTTTTGTTCAATTTCTAAAAAATTGTCATGCTCTCTCACACCTCAGGACATTCCCACAAATTGTTTCTTCTGATTAAAATCTCTTCTCCTCCTTAGTCCCACTCCACCCAACTTCCTTGTCCCATCAACTTTCCCTATCCCACCTACCTTTCCTGGCCACATATGTTGGATGTCTTTTCACCTCCAAGAAATCTTTCCAGCTCTGCCAAAGGTAAGTTTGATACCCTTGACATATGCTTCTACCACACCTGTGCTTCCTCTATTATGGCCTTTAATTATCACACTGTACTGTGGTTATTTCTTTGCCTGTCTCTTTCAATAGAGTTTAAGTTCTCTAGAAGGGTTGGACCCCATTTCCCAGCAGGATGCCCTACACATATTACACATCCAATAAACTATTGTTAATATTGGATGAATTTTAGATCCCTGGTGACAGCCTTGCTAAAAAACACAATCTGTCATATAACTGATAAACTGCATTTAAATATGGGTTTTCATTTAATCTTCCTCCTATAATACCTTCATAGGAAAAAAGTTTAAAGACATACAGGTAAATATAAAGCTGTTTTCCCTCCTGATATACACACACACACATAATTTTTTTCTGTTGTCTTATCTGAACTTGGTGCTAAAAATATCGAAGTAGTATCTAATCATGGTACTTTTTTGTCTAATAGTTCTTCCATGTATCTACTATAGTCATTGCTTTCTATACTGTGAAATCCTCAAGTAAATTATATATGAGACAAAAAAATTGAGAAACAGCGTGAAGGTTAAGATTTCCAGGACAGGTAAAATATCAAGAGTTGAAAAGAGAACCTGATTACACAGATATTTAATTCCTTCAATCTTTAAAACTGAGTGAATAAAGTATCCTTTCTTGAAAATTATTACTCAGAATTTGAGGTATATATTTATAGACGATCTACTGACAAAAGCTAACTTCCATATTTTCCACGGCTTTTAAGACTTTTTCTACAAGAAGTTACGTAGAGTAGAAGTTTAAAGATAGTTCCACTGGCCTTTCTTCCCATTACTAACAGAAACATTTACCATCAGTGATAGGATGCCTTCACATGATTAAGCCATGAAAATATTATCATGTTGTTATAGGTACTCACAGGTACTTAATGTGTAGAGTGACACTTTGTTAACTTTTAGGACTATATCTTCCATTTACAACTAAAAATTAAGGAACATTTGCCTTTTGCTATAGAACATTCTCATTAAAAGGAGATTGCTATTTTACTTTATGTCATTTTACAATGGTCTACTCATAGTAGAATTACTCAGATAAAATTATTTTTGAAATTCACAGTGGTGTGTCTACACAGTTGAAATGCAAAAGTTTGGAAAAAAAAAGTGTTTTTCAATGGAGGATATCAAATAGCAAGATTAAAAAATAAGCAGAGTTAAAAAGTCATTGTCAATTTTGGCAGCTAGTATAAAAAAAGAGGAAATATTCTATGGAGTAAAAAGATTAACTAAATATACTAAATATTCCAAATACTGCTAAGCAACTAATTCTTTTCCAACTCTAGTGCTACTCAGACCCATCTCTAAAGCTCTCAAAATTTCCTCAAAATTTTCTATCATTACTGTTCAACTGACTGACCTCTGAATAATGTTCTCAATCATTTCTCCTACTCTTACTTATAAGGCACCTAGTTATAGGACTTCATCTGGGGTCTCTGCTAAGAATATCTTTGTGATATCCTATGTGATAAAATAATAAAATTTTAGTGTTTATGGTTAAAAGCTGAATTATTCAAATCCTAACTAGTTTTAAGTATATTAGGTAAAAATGACACAGAGCACATTTAATAAGTGCTTATTAAATAATGACTTGATTGGTTGTCCACATGGCCTGAAACATCTGATAATTAATTTTAAATAAATCTATAAAACTAATGCAAAAATAAAGTGTCTAATTTATAACCAGTTCTTTAAGTAATCCTATGAAAAACAGAATTTTTAAAAATTAGAATTACTAAAACAAGTGTAGATTATTAAACTGATGTCATTCCCCACCACCTCCTGAAAAAAAAAAAAAAAACATGCATTAAAGGAATCAGTTTCTTTTCCTGGAGCAAATGTGCAAAGTCTAAACTCCAAATAGGCAGAAAAACTTTACCAATGATTGAAAATCACAACTGATAAGATGATGCAACAGTTCTTTGGCCCTCATGTAAGCTGGTTCTGTGGTAGGATAAAATGCTTTATAAGAGAAACTAAGTTTATGAGAATCAAGAATACTAATGAAAAGCAGACTTCTGAGGTTTTAAATGATCTGATTTTTCTGTTCTTCTTTTACTGTGTTTGGAAATGGCAGCAGAAATGATGAAATATAAACATAAAAGTAGTTTGGAAGATTTCTAAACTCTCTCACAAGACAACTGCTGGTTGAGAGTTCTTAATAAACCAACACGATCCATTTGTGTTTTCCTTGTCATCTCCTTCACTATTTCCACACAGAATACTTTGTATCTGATTCTCATCTAAAATGAACTATTTCGTAGGGGGCTCTGAGAGATAAAAACCTATTTGGTAATGAGGTTATGTCTCTACTTCTATCAATTAAAAGTGGAAAGCTATAAATAATATTGAAAGAACAATACAGCTGTGTGAATCTTGGCACAACAGGATGAAACTATTTCTACTGTTTGCTTCTTTTCCCCATGTCCCCTTTCCAGTGCATATAAATTCATTGCTCTGGTGGTTTTAATTTGGGCACCAGTTTTGACTAAATCTAAGAGCTCAAAGAAAAACACAGCTGAAACCACTGCCTAGTGGCTTAACTCACAGTCCCAAATGATAGGCCTCCAACAGAGCCCAGCAGGCTTTTAGCAAAAAGGCTGCTGACTAGAGCTCATTTTGAAAAGTGGAGAGTTTGATAATAAGTCAGGAACAGAAGCTTCACTATAGCTGTCTTAGGAGATTTTGCATTGCTCTACTAAACGAAACAGGGAGTGTTTTAGTCCTCCACTCAATGTAAGAAATACATGATAGATTTCTCTGGCACTTTAGACTGACTGATTCTATGCTAGAATGCTAAAACCACAAGGTAATGACACATACAAAATGAAGAACTGGGCTGTGCACGGCAATTTCTTTCATTTGTAAATGATTTATCTTATTCAGTCCTGAAGGTTCATGGGTCAGTGATTGTTTTTGAACTAGTAGACCTAAAGCCATCTATAGAATTTCTGTCTTTAACTCTGTCCTTCTCTGTATTGCACAGCCACAAATGATCTCACAATTGTGATCCAAGGGTCTCTGGAAAGAAAGATGTTCTACCTTCAAATATGTTAGATACCAAAATAGAGAATCTGCTGAAATGTGATCATTTAGATTTCACTGCTGTTTTCAGAGATCTGATGATAAATTCCTTCTGAGACTGTCAAAGATAGCACCAACGTCCTTATGATTAAATCTCCAGGGCACCTCAAAAAGAAGACTATAAATTGCTTTGCTCTGATGCTACTTCTCTGCAGAACAGAATTAATTTTTTTCCACAAATTAGTGCTAGGAAAAATTAAAAGAAAAGCTGATTGCAAGTACAGTAAGGATCTAGAATAGTTTCCCCATTTTCTGCCAAGCAGATAACACCATTTATTAGACAAGGAGTGGAACATACAACTGTAAGATATGCTGAGCAAGTTTTCAGTTTTATTACTCTAGTCCAACACAATCACCAAAACCTCTGGATTCTCTGTTCCCCTACAGTGGTCAAATAGGACTCGTCAGCCTCTCACTCTGAAAGGTCTCTGATCTCTGTAGTTTGCTTTGAAGGTCTTGATGCATTCTCTAATTTACCTTGCTTTTCTAGTTCTAATAAGCGGTATCACTGGCCTGCTGTGAACTGGTACACACTACCCCAAGCAAAACCTCAAAATGTATTATTAAAGAAGGTATTTTTTGTTGTTGTTCTGTTTACTTTCCTAACTCTGTGACTATCCCAATGTAATTTCTATTGTCTCTTAGTAAACATTTTCTAACAGCCCAGACTCTCAATGGCTGTGTCTCTGGTCTTAACACTTTGTTTCATGAAAGTTGGTATTTACCACCTATTTATATGAGCCTGTCAGCTTGTCCTGTAACCTGAAATCCCAATTCTGGTCTTTAGGATTGAACTGCCTCTCAGAACTCTATCTTCCAATTCTGTCTTTCGGATACAAAAATGCTGCCTCTCCTCCCCACTTGACACTCTGCAACCTTCTGCTTGTCCACATGTTAACTTGCAATAGTATCTCTGGACTACCCATTCAGATGCCTCCCTCATTGGTTCTCTGATCAGTGTCACATCTGGTAACAGATCATGCATCAATCCCACAGATTTGCTTAATTATCTTATTCTAGGCCCTTGACAAAATAAATACTAACTTAGTCATATCTGTCCACTTGTCACCCATAACCCAGTACTTGTACTTTTACAATAAATTGGAGTATAAAACAATTGCAAAGCTGAGAGAGAAATTTCAAAGAAAAATATTTTAATGTAGAAGGGTTTTTTTTCCCACATCATTTATTAATTTGGGTGTGCTTTGCATACATTTCCTAAAGTATGAGTCCCAGAACACATTTTACTGCAATTTCAACCAGATTGTATTATAGCAAATATTTTCTCTTCACTAACTTTAAAAAGAAGAGAATCAAAAACATTCTCTCTAAATAATCAGAGAAGTTTCCCATAGAGAAGGAAGTACATTCTGATTTTAAACAAAAACAAAAACCACAGCTAAGCCTTTAATAATCTAGCAACACATACAGGCTGCATGTGAAAATAACCTATCCTTATCTGAATACTTTGAATTTTACTGAGGAACTTGATGGGAAAAGATTCAAACATTAGCTCAATAGGATAGAAAAAGAAATGGGGGAAAAACATGTGCATGAATGAGACTTATTCTGCAATTTTCTGTGCTCAATTTGTTATTAGTATTTCTGAAAAAAGGGGAAGAATAATTTAGATGCTGGCTAGTGTGTAAAGTCTGTGCGGTTGTAGTGTTTACTCTCTTGTTAGTAGATTAGTAGAAGCGGTGAAAAATCAACTTATAGTAATATTTACTATGGCAGCTGGAATACTGTGGTTTAATGAGGGAGTTTTTCAGTACAGAACTATCCAGGGAAAAGTGGTAAGATTCATTAGAGCTAGTCCTGGTTTTTCTTGGTAACTAAATATCATTACCACATGAGCTGCAGTATTTTCACTGATGGACATTTTTTTAAATGAAAAAAAAATTAGTCAAAAGATTATTACTTTGTCATCATGCTTTTTAAATTCACATGCCCTCTATTTTCCAATTCAAACCCTGCTGTGAAGGCATATAGAATTCTTACAGATACATTAGATGAGTCTCACTGCCTCAGGAGATACGCAGAAAATATTTATTAATAAAAAATTTGACTAGCATATAGGAGTGAATGTTGACAGACAAATAATGATCTCTCCATATCTTCAAATATATTTAAGCCATCTGTTTTTGGATATAAAGATGCCTATGAAATATTTCAAGTTTAGTGAAGATGGATGGTTAATACTTTATAAAACTTTAAAAAAATGTGGTAATACAATGATTCATACTATATATTTTTCTTATATTTTTAAAAAATTATAAAGCATCAACTATAGATTGATGATTTTTAATGATAAATTTGGTAGAAAAAGTTTTAAGTGATACTGTATCTAACAAAAATATTAGCAAAATAAATAAAAATTTTATTTACTTATTTATTTATTTTTGGTTCAAGGTAATCCAGGAAATTAGTCTGATCTCTTCCAGGATTTATTTTAAGGGATGGTTTTGAATAATTATCATTTATGTATAAAGGTGTCAATGACCTCTGCTCCTACAATCACTGTAGAGGATCTGTCTGCAGAAGCACTTAGATTGCTTAATATGGGATAGAGGCAATATTTTTTTGTTATTAATAAAAATTATGGAAAGTGCTATAAGTTAATGGATCAAACACCTAATTACACATACAATAAAACATTTAATTGATGGGAAATTAAGAACCTTGAATCAATTTTCACCCAGGTTTTTGTTAATGTAACATAAGCAGTCAATTTATTGTATGAAATAAACCTACACAGCAGAAAGCTTGGTGGCATCATGGTATGATGAGCAACTAGAATGTGGAGGTTATACACAAAATCTTTCTAGAATTTAGACTTCTTTTCACTTGATTTTATAGCCATCTTCCTAAGTAGAGAAATATGTATGAGTTAGAACATCAAGTGACAATCTTAAGTATACCTACAAGGAGACAATCCAACAGAAACCTCAATGTGGATGGCAAAGAGTCATTTAAAAGATGCCATTCCAATGTTCATTCCTGAACTCTCCTTTGGTAGAGACAATAGGGTTGAGAGAATCTGATTTTTCTTATCTATTATTCCAACAAAGTCACAGGCAACTAACAGATTAAAGCACAGTTTTTATGGCAACTGCTACAAAGAAGAAAAGCTATGGAAACTAAATTTATCACATTGCAGTAAAATGATGGAGTGTACACACTGGATCAAGTGAGTGTCACTGACCACAAAAGCAATTCAAAATTAATATTTATAATAAACTTCTACATATGCTTTAGGTGTCCAGAGCACTGGTTCCATGCCAAATTGGTCAGATAAAATAAGAATCCATGAAAACAAACCCATGGTCTTTGCCATGGAAAGAAAAGGATATTGGGAAATCTCAATTTCCTCCCTCCTGTTTGAGCAGGCATATTTGGCTCTAACTCTGTCTGTTAATAGTTATGTTTAGACAATGCCAAAGGAATGCCTTGATAAATAAAATAATCTAGCTGGGATGTGTGTGTAAGAGAAAGACCTGTCATCACATACAAGAATAGTGGTTTCATGAAATTCAATCCTATTGTAGTGAATTCTATTGGACGGGATGATGACTGGCCACACTACTTTCTCCTATGACACTCCCCCATCAAAACAAATGTGAGATCATTGCAACAACACAGCAGAATGTTGCTTCTCTGCCTCAACCTGCAATTCTGTAAATTGATGAAAGGAAATTACCACATTTTAGGATTAGTTATTTCTGTTTTTGTCTTTTGGTGTGAAATAACTGAAATCACAAAATATGCAGTTCTTCTTATTGTGTTCTAATATTTTCAGCAAAATAAAATGAACATATGATCATATAACAAACATGTATGATTATGATTTGTTGTCCGGTGACTAAAATAGACTAAATTTCTGCCAGCTAATTAGTACAAGTCTCAAATGAATGAAGTGGAAAAAAAACCTTATGTTTGAATTCTAAACAAAATATAATTTATGTTTCTTTTTTTGATACTCCCCCAAAATTCAGAGTAGAGAAGAAATATAAGCTAATTTGGGAGTCAGGCAAAACAAGCTTATAATGTAAAACAAAATTCTATGTTTTTTAAAAAGGACTTTTATCTGGCTAACATAATCAATCAGTTCAAGACAAATATTAATAAGAAAAACTAAGAAGAATAAAAACCTTTTTCATTGAATTATGCAATTAGTGAAGTCTACACAGTTGCCTTGGGAAGACAGTTTTAGTGTGTGTTATACTCAGACAGTAGGAAAGCACAAGGCTGAATGACTGGACACCATTTTGTTCTTAAAACAATAGGTTCTGAGTCCTGGGCTGAATTCTGAAAACTCCTAGGGCACAAATAAAATATTAAGAAACACCACTGGTCGGAGTGCCTGGGTGGCACATTTGGTTAAGCCTCTTACTCTTGGTTTCAGCTCAGGTCGTGATCTCAGGGTCTGAGATGGAGCCCAGAGGGGGCTCCCCGCTCAGAGTGGAGTCTGCTTGAGCTTCTCTCTCCCTCTCTTCAGCCCCTCCACTTTGTGCTCTCTGTCTAAAGTAAATAAATAGATCTTTAAAAAAAAAGAAAAGAAAAAGAAACACCACTGGCATTTAATGATCTAATGGATCACAATATATGCATTATTAAAGTGGATCATATTTGGTATTTACTTAAAAGATGGTAGCAAAAGATTCTGCATTGATAGATTGCTCAATTAAGTATATTCATAGCTATCTGATAATCACCTAGATACTTCCAGTGATTGATTATATCAAACAATTGTAATTGCTGTCCTCAGCCAAAAGTTCCTGTTTGCCTACCCTATACAAGGGATGGTAAATTCATTAGAAGGTTCCATAACTTCTAAAAATCTAGTAATCAAGACATAAGATTAGAATAAGCAATAGTGCCATATACTATTCATTCTAGCGGCTTGTCTATTTTTTATTTCTATTTTTAAAATTTATTTTATTTAATTAATTTATTTTTTGCTGCTTCCCTATTTTGATCTCTTACTATAAGAAATATCAACTTTCTGCACTGTGGACCTACGTAGAACTTTTACTACATATATGTGTTTCTACATACCCACATGATACATAGAGTTTTTCATTATAAAAGTAATGCATGTTCACTAGAAAAAGGAACAGTCTGGGTAGAGAGAAGATGGAACGAGTTATTGAATCATCAGAGAGAACTAGAGTTAAGATACTAAACATAACCTTCTATGAATATACATGCATTTCTCTATCGTCTCTCTCCAGATAGTTTATCTATACTTTATGAAATAAAAACACTTATCTATAGTTTTGAAATCCTTTCAATTTACATAATATATGTTTTCATGTCGGTAAATGCAGATCTATATCACTGTCTCTAGGCAGTTATTCTTTGATGAACTGCTTGTTCAGTGTTTGGACCATGGGCTCAGTCTCTCAGCTTTGGCACTCACCTAAGAGTCAGAAAAGGGTAACTGGGCCAATAAGGCAAGAGGCGGGGGAGACCCCCCATGGCGGCTAGGGTGAGGGAGGCAGAGCAGCCAGGGCGCCGCGGGAGGCCGGCTCTGGAGGCCATGCACACACACAGTTCAGCGGCGGCGGTGCTCTTCCCCATGCCCCGCACTCTTCTCTCTTACCCGCAGTGCTCACACCCATTTTGGCTACAGCTGATGGGCAGGAAAAGTTTGAAAGTGAAGTAACCACACTGGGTAACGCGCTTCCACGTGGCATCCCCAAACAAGTCTGGACAATTTTGTAATTTTGTACGGTAGGAATTCTTATTAATTCAGAATCGAGATATGAGGCAAAACATCTTAGTGGGAAAATTGGCATTTTCACCTACTGATGGATCTGAGCAAAGGAGAAGTTCGGCTTACCTTGGAAACACGCGGGCTAGTCCATGTGTCTGGCAGGCGTCGAGAGCACCGCGTGCGCTGCCTCTTCTGACTGTAGACGCCACACACCGAGGCTGGCTCACTGCGGGCGTGGTCCCGCACCCCAGGCTCCCAGAGGAAGACATGGAGAAGACCCGGATGCCTGTCCGTCTGAGCTGGAGGCCCTCCGTAGGCGGCCAGACCCAGAACCTCTTCTCCCCGAGGTGATTCCTGAGACTGTTGACCGGGAGAACACAGGGTCTCCACCGTTTCTGCACCACAGAAAATACAGCGAAGATTGATGGAGAAGTGCTTCATTTCTCACAAACTACTAACTACAACCCAGAGCCCCCAGCGCGGGCCGGGGTGGGTCGGAGCATGCGCACCTGGTAGAATGCGCCCGGAAGTACCTCCTGGGAACCCGCCCGGCCTGGGCCTGTGAAGAGGCTGAGGACATGGTCAGATCAGTATCCTAGTCCACTGGGGGAGGTTGTCAGGCTGGAAAACGACAGCCCAACGTCGCCTGGGCCCTGCCCCGTTCCCCGAGCTCACGCACGTCAGGATTGGACTGGAGAGCTGTTCCTTCTTGGAGGAAGTTTTCATCCCTTCATGTGCTGAACAGGTTGGGAAGTGGCAGCTCCTTCTGGCGGCGCAGCAAGGGCATGTTTGCCGGGCTCTACGTCAGTGTGCTGAACAGGCACCACTGGATGTACAGCACTGCAAACCCCCCCGCCCACAACCACCACCAGCACCACCACCACAGCAACAGGGACACGGACCTCCTGTTGGTTCCACAACGGGGCTGACCCTGGACAGGTTCGAGAAAGGGTGGAAATCATCATGAAGAAATTCATTTTAATGGCTGGAATGTGGGGGTGGTGGCGCTGGAGCGAGCCAAGGCACGGCTCACATCCGTGCTAATGCTGAACCTGGAGTGCAGGCCTGTGATCTTCACGGATGTAGGGAGGCAGGTGCTGGCGACCGGTTCTAGAAAGCTGCCCTTGGAACTGTACACACTCATCTGTAATGCGAAGCTGAAAGACATCCACAGAGTTGCTTCTAAAATGTTCTGCGGGAAGCCTACAGTGGCTCCTCCGGGCGATTTGACTGACCGGCTGACTCTCAAGCCCTCTGGCTGCATTGTGGAGCGAAGACACATGCCTGCGCAGGACATCAGGGCTCTTCTGGTAAAGACCCTCCGAGCTCTTCTGGTAAAGACCCTCTGAGATCCCACTCTGATCGCGAGCTCTAGAGAGCCCGTGTTGAGGCCTGTTTCCTTGGATGTGAATTTAGTGCCAAAATTCATAAGCGGTGCAAAGTGTAGGAGGACCTTTCTCTTAAACTTGAACAAATTTAATGCCACTGAGCACAGCTCAATTTCCTGCCTTCAGTTTTAAATATGCCACTCAGTGGAATAAAAGGTTTACTTCACCTTGCAGGGAGAAATAGGATGAAGTGCAGGAATGTTAAACGCAGCCTGCTTTAGAAAATCAGGTTAGCGTTCCTACCTCTGTCCTGTGTTCCCTGAGATTAGCAGGCATCAGTGTGTCAGCCAGCACCAGACTGCCTCCTCCCTGGGGGGGGGAGGGCCAGGCAACCCTGCCCAGCATGGGGCAGGGTTTCTTAAAATTGCTGGCTGGGTAACTGCAAAGCCTGTGAATGTTTTAAAAGGTAGGAGACTAAGGAGCTCTAGGTTCTGCATGTCTAGATGTTTCAGAAGAATTGAAGTCAGGTGGCTTTGGTAATATAGGATAGCTTTGTGGTTTGCAGACTTGAACAACTACCCCCTACCTCAGCCCGGGGTCCCAAGTGTGAACCCACATTGAATGCCTCCAGTTGTTGCGATGCTGCAGTAGTCCGTGGCACCCGGCTATTAGAGGATTGCACAACATCTGGCTGCAGTTTGGTTGGAGAAGAGAGTCTCCAAGTCCTATTTTTTTCTTTTTTAAGTAGGCTCCATGCCCAGGGTGAAGCCCAACCTGGGGCTTGAACTAATGACGCTGAGATCAAGACCTGAGCTGAGATCAGGAGTGGGACAATTAACTAACTGAGCCATGCAGGTGCCCCTCCAAGTCCTGTTTTTTGAAACGTAAAGAAACCCAGCCTCTGCACTACAGGTGAGAGAGGGACAGATGTTTTAAGGAAGTCAACTAAACATTTAAATATTTAAAAAAAATTGTCAAGATCCATGTAAAGTAGATGAGGAGGTATGAAAGAAACTCAGCCCAGAATGTCCTCCACCCATTGAAAGGCAGCATGTGAGCACCTCTTCCTCCTCTCTCCCCTTCCTCACATTCCTTTTTATACAGAGAGCCTACACGATTCCCTAGGTTTGTCATAAGAAATATTTCTGACAAAGTAGCTGATTCTTTCCGGGGGCATATGGAAAACAGGGTGCTGCTACTCTCAGAGTCAGAGTGATTGGGCAGAATGGAAAAGAATCTTTGTTCAGCTTAATGGCCGACTTGAGGAAATTTGACAAGCTGTAGTGAGTAGACTGACAGCAAAATCCACAGAGGAGATTGTTTATGCCTTAGCACTGTGAGGTTGATGACACCAACTGTTGGTTCAAGGGCCATTTCCCTGGTTTCCTTTCTGGATTACTGGAAGGAGGGCAATTTGGAATTTCAAGAGGGATGCCTTTTTTTTTTTTTTTTTGACTGCCTTTTTTAAAACTTAGGGAAAAGATTATCTCAGAAGGAAACCATCTCCTTCTGTCCCCCTTTCCCTAAGCCACAGATGTTATATAAACATAAGGCGGGGTCACTGGTGGCCAAGCGCCTGCCTTTGGCTCAGGTCATGATCTCGTGGTCCTGGGATCAAGCCCTGCACAGGGATTCTTGCTCAGCAGGGAGTCTGCTTCTCCCTCTCCCTCTGCCTGCCACTCCTCTTGCTTGTGCTCTCTGTCAAATAAATAAATAAAAATTAAAAAAAAAAAAAAAAACAAAGTGATTATTAAATTATTTTTATCTAATTGTCAAAAATGTTAATATGCATATTATGAAGAAGAAACCACCTTTCTAATGAAATATATCTACTTCTCTTGCAGAAATAGATGACAAGAGGGTGACAAACACCCAAGCCGAAGTAAGTTTTCTTATATTTTGTATGAATAGGTGTTCAAGTCAATTAAAAACGTAATTAGGTTGGTTTAATGTTTTATAAGATATGTCAATACAACTGATGTAAAAACTAGTTTGCTTTTCCTGACTGAAGAAATGGTAAAATGGGGTCATTAAATCTCTGCCTCTACTTTGGTTCTCAACCTATGAAATGACAACCCCTGAAAAAACTTGTAGAATAAACCATTGCTTTTAGTGACAAAGATATGGTATCGATATTTTCAATTTAGTTACTAGTTGTTTATGACCAACTACAGGCTAGGGCCAGCCAATGTTGGAATCCTGGAACAAGAAAATGGGGAGCAGGGACCTCTTAAAGGGTCTTCAGGTATGTGCAGCCGAGAGCAGACCCTGAGGCCAGAGGTTCACATACACATGTAGGAGTTCAGATGGAAAATAGGAACCAAAGGAGGCTACAAGGAAGTGAGTAAACTTCTGCTCAGAAATTGAACAGAAATTGACTAGCGTGCAGACATACCAGTCAATTCTCATGGCTGCATTAGTTAGGCATAAAGCAATACCCAGAGGAAAATGTAGAAAGAACAAAATACCAAATAGTGTCTCTTAAGATTTTCTAAAAATTTAATGAGGTTGCGTATATGAATATGCTTTGACAACTGAACTCTTACATACCTGTAAAGCAGTTTTTATTGCTTAATGAGTTTTACTCTATGGTACTACAGAAGCTTTTCTGTAGGATTAATTTTCTACTTGAGCTTTGAATGTGTATATGGAAATAAATATATGAGAAATCCCAAAAGTGACTGCTTCTTGAAATCAACCAGATGAGACAGAATACAGTAAAGGAACACCGGAAATATCAATCATCCACACGTTGAACATTAACGTAGAATCGCTCTGCCTACACCTGTGCATAATGAACTGGTGGTACTAAAACATTCTATTCTGGAGAAATTTGCTTGTACCATTTGTTTGGCTTATATGGATTTGACAACTATTGGTTGAAATTTTTACTTTTTAATATATTGTTTTTGATACTTTTGAGGGGAGATAAGCTTTAGTATGTACAAGGGAAGATACCTCAAATTCTGTGTACTGTCAGTGAAAGCGTTTCTAGTTTTGCCTATAATAATTCCCAAAAAGAGTCTTGTAACTATTTATACCTGACCTTTTCAAAGCAAAAATGATTGCTCCAGACACAAAAACTCATTGATTAAGACCCCTACCTTTGCCACATTGAAATATAAATCAACACACTATTAAAAAGGAATCTTTGACATAATCTAATTGGGGTATAGACCACATATATGTATTTTATCATAATAAAATTATTTATATATTCACATATATATGATTAGTTTGTGGTTTTAACCATGAAATATGTTTCTATGTTCCAATTTTTGTAATTTTTAATGCAAAAATTCTCTCTTCAATAATTCATCCCTGATCTAGTATATGTAGATGAGAGTGTTACACAGCAGTTTTGTTAGGAAAGGACTTATTTATCTTTTGAAAATAGAATATTATCTCAACATTGTAATTCCAAGTAAATGGAGATGTTAGATTGAACATGTCAATTCCAGAAGTTTATGAATTGGTATTCGTACCAAAACACTCATTACCTATCCAGAACTGCTCAAAAATCCTATAAGCAGGTGTAGTTATCCCATGGACATAGTTTTGGAGTATACTTTGTTCTGGCACTTACGTTTTTTCTCTCAAACAAAAGGGATTGATATCTCTTTTTCTCTTTCTTTCAAAAATAAATGAACTCTACTAGGTGAGAAAAAGAGTAACTTCAAAACTGCAATGGATGAGAGTTTTATGATAAAATCGCTTTATGTATCTCTTAAAGCTGTGCTATCAGCAAACATGTATATAATTTCTCATTGATTTGAGTTGTATTTCATAACAGGGGGAATCAGAAAGCTCTTTGAAATATGGCACAGTGTTTATTTCCCCCACAGGGCTAATTTTTATTCAAATAATGCTTTTCCTCTTTTCTCTTTGTCCACAGTCACAAAATGCATCCCCAAAGCAAAGGAAGCAGAGCGTGTATACACCACCGGCCATGAAAGGTACTGTTCAGGTACTGTTTCGGGTTACTGTGAGTGTTGAGTTCATGGCTGGCAGGCTGTCTGTTTTCATTGACCATATGCTTGATTATAAGCTTGATCTAGTCTGAGCTCTACAACTTGATAATGTGACTTTCAATAAAATATTTTATCCATTTAAAACTTGGTTTCATCAAGACTAAACTAGGTAGCTGAAGAAGGAATAACTAAAGATGTCTCAGAATTTCAGTTTAGAAATTCTCATTTTCCAAAATAATGACAAAGATTTTTCTTTTACCCTTCCTTATGTATTTTCTTTGAAGGGATCTTTCCAGAATCCCTAATTACTCTTGACAGTGATGCCAGACCATTGCCATTTTTTTTCCTGGCTTATGCAAAGTAGAATAACTTGAATTTGGGGCAAATTTAAGGTAAAGTGTTGCCTCGTTGCCTTGTGTCAAGAGTAGCTCTAAGAAACCCAATCAAACAGCTATTAGCTGTACATGTAACAGCTGTTCAAATAACAACTAAAAATGCTAGCTCAGATCCTGGCATTTTCCCAGATCTCCCCCAAAACTGGAACTGCTAAAAGAACGTCTAAGTGTGTTAGAATTTTGACTGACACCAATTCCAGTGAAGGCTTCTTTTATTTCTCACACAAAAATGTTCCTGACATGAGGCAGAGTGTGCTCGGTCCAATAGCTGCTGTTCCAGTCTGTCACTTGGGCGGTTGGCCCAGTGGCTCATCAAGCTCAGTTTCAACTACAAGAGAGGCCAACTGAGCAGTTTCCTCTGGAGTCTGGAGAGATGTCTAAATTGGGAGTGAAATTTTCCACTCTGTATTCTCTCTAGATTTGAGGCTTTTTTCAGGGAGGTGGAATATAAATGGACACATTAATAACTACTTTCAGTAAACTTCCTTCCTGTGTAGCTATAAAATACCATGTTTGTTTGTTTGTAAGACTGCAGTAAATAACACAATCATCAGTATTGTACTTTATTCCAGGGTAATTATTGAGAACATCAGGCTTCCCTCTCCAAAGATAAATATAATCATTTGAAGACATATTTCCTATTGTAAGTCATCTTGTACTTTTAAGACACATCAGTTTTGGCATGAATAGGCAACCGTAAAAGATATATGTTCACTGTTTAATGATTTCCTCTGTCCTATTTTAGGATGGCTTAACTAAATAAAGTACTACTGTTCTCATGTCCTCAGAGAATAATAATATTATTTTTAAAGGAAATTCTTAAAATCAAAGCCCCAAGAGCTTTCATTATATTTAGCACTCAAATATCATAAGAATGTGGGATCCTAACATTTAGGGAAGTTAGTCATAGTGCATATTTTCACATGTGACCTTACTTTACTACTATCTCTCCAAGATGGCCTTTCAGTGACAGTCATTTTGGTCATGAGTTAAGGCTTGGGAAAGCACAGTAATTCTTTCAAGAGTATACCAGGGTCTTATTATAAGCCACTTAGGCCCTCATTTATAACCAGTAAATACCTGGGTAAATCTCCTGCTTCTGATTTAAAAAAAAAAAGGGGGGGGGGGGAGAGAGAGAAAGCCAAATCCACATGTTTTATTCAGTCTACCTGTCCCCAAGAGCTAGAAATGAATATTTCAAGACAAAATTAAGCTATGGTAACATATGGTGCATTGTGAGCACATTAAGAAGCTTCAATCATAAGAAAGATGAATTGGCAAAGAAAATGTTATTGAGATGCTAAATACAATAATACAATTGCTCTGAAATGTGTAATTCTTCAAATTGCAGTGGAACATCATTATACATTATTGAGTTTAAAAAAAAGTTTGCTGGGAGAGCAAAGCAGCAACAGATGTGATTAATAGTTCTAAAAAAATTACTCTGAATAAAAGGCCAAGCAAGACTTCATGAAAGACCCAGCAAATAACTGGTTAGTGGAACAAAACAAAATACAACAAAACAAACAGAACAAAAACAAACTGGCCAAACTCCTTCCTTCAATCTTCCTTTGCTCAGTTGAGAGGAATTACCAGGTACAGAGAAAGTGGCAGGAGGGGAGAGATGCTACATCCCACCTATTTCTGATTCAATTAATGCATGGTCAGATTAGTCTCGTCTCCTAAGTGCATTTAATTTTTCTCTTTCAATAACAGTGGTACTTATGTCTCCATCAGGTTTCAGGAAACAGAGACATGTCCAGGCCTACTTATTCAAATGCTTTTGTTTTTCTAGTTTTAATTTTTCCCACTCCCCTCCCCTCTGGTCAAAGAGAAAAATACGATTTGGTAAATTTTTTTTTAAGTTTTTTTTTTTTGACAGAGAGAGAGACAGCCAACGAGAGAGGGAACACAAGCAGGAGGAGTGGGAGAGGAAGAAGCAGGCTCCCAGTGGAGCAGGGAGCCCGATGCAGGGCTCAATCCCAGGACTCTGGGATCACGCCCTGAGCCAAAGGCAGACGCTTAATGATTGAGCCACCCAGGCGCCCCTAATTTGGTAAATTAATTACCATCCAGAATGGTGCATCAGTTGGGCTGGATTCCTTTTTTTTTTTTTTTTAAGATTTTATGTATTTATTTGACAGAGAGAGAGTCAGCAAGAGAGGGAACCAAGCAGAGGCAGAGGGAGAGGGAGAAGCAGGCTCCCCACTGAGCAGGGAGCCCGATGCAGGGCTTGATCCTAGGACCCTGGGATCATGACCTGAGACAAAGGCAAATGCTTAACTTCTGAGCCACCTAGGCACCCCAGTTGGGCTGGATTCTTAAGAAAGATCATTGCAAGGACCACTGGAATCATTGGGTGGTTGCCATTTAGGGCCTGGTACCTGGATTGATTAGTTTGTGGCCAAGGTGGCAGCACCATATGTTACAAATATTGCAGTGTAAATAGAAGAATCTGTATATGGCTCTCTTTCTTCAGAATGTTTCATGGTTTGTCCGGCATATTTACTCTTAGAACGTAGTAAGAGATTTACTACTTGGTCTTGCTGTCTTTCTATTCATAACATTATAGGCATTCAATGTGTTCAAGGAGCTTAAATGTTAACTAGGGCAACTATCAAGTGATGACCGAATTTTTCCCACTGCATCTAACCTCAGGGTATTACATTGGCTATGTCCTCTTGAGGATTCCAGTGTATTAGGCCTGAGGTAGAGCCAGATAATCAGAAGTTCCAAGTGATGCTGCTGCAGCAAGTCTAAAGATTGACCAGACTCAAGTATCCAATCACCTGCCTAACATGTCTCATGGAGATCAAAGAGATAATAAGATCAAAATTAATATGTTCAAGGCTGACTTTTGAATCTTCTCAACACCAAATCAGTTTGTCTTGTACTGTTTCCCTTCTCAGCAAGTGGAATATCCATCTGCGTTGCAGAATACTGCTGAGTTCTGAGAGCATCCAGAGACCCTCCCTCTCCTTCACTCTCTTCAGGAGTAGAACACTAGCTCTCATGGGTTTCCCCCATTAGTATCTCTTACCTCTCCCACCTTCTCTTTTATCTTCAATGTCACCACCGTATTTCAAATCACAATCATCTCTTTGCCGGGATATACCTCGAAGGTATTCTAAACCACTGCAATAAAGAAAATCAAATGAATTTTTTAGTTCTCCAGTGCATATAAAAGCTATGTTTACATGATAGTGTAGTCTATTAAGTGTGCAATAGCATTATGTCTAAAAAAATAATGTATAGGCCTTCATTTATACTTTATTGCTAAAAAATAATAACCATCTTCTGAATTTTCAGCAAGCCATAATCTTTTTGCTGGTGGAGGGTCTTGCCTCCATATTAATGCCTGCTGACTGATCAGAGTGGTGGTTGCCAAAGGCTGGGGTGGCTATAGTTTTTTGTTTTCTTGTTTTTTTTAGATTTTTAATTATTTATTTTAGAGAGCACACAAGTGAGTGTGATCAGGGAGAGAGGCAGAGAGAGAGGGAGAGAGAGAATTTTTAGCAGACTCCCTGCTGAGCATGGAGCCCATCCTGGAGGCTTGATCTCAAGACCCTAAGATCATGACCTGAGCCAAATCAAGAGTCAGCTGCTTAACAACTGAGCTACCCAGGCGCCTTTGTGGCAATTTCTATAAATAAGACAACAATAAAGTCTGCCACATCAATGGACTCTTCCTTCAGAGAAGCCATTGTAGCATGCATTGCTGTTTGAAAGCATTTTACCCACAACAGAGCTTCTTTCAAACTTGAAGTCAATCCTCTCAAACCCTGCCACTGTTTTATCAGTTAAGTTTATGTAATATTCCAAATCTTTTGTTGTCATTTCAACAATCTTCACAGCATCTTCATCAAGAATAGATTTCATCTCAAGAAACTACTTTCTTTGCTCATCCCTAAGAAGCAACTCCTCATACACACAGGTTTTATCATGAGATTGTAGCAATTCAGTCACATCTTCAGGCTCCACTTCTAATTCTAGTTCTCTTGCTGTTTCTACCACATATGCAGTTAATTCCTCCACTGAAGTCTTGAACGCCTCAAAGTCATCCATGAGGATTGGAATCAACTTCTTCCAAACTCCTATTAATGTTGATATTTTGACCTCTTCCCATGAATCACGAATGTTCTCAGTAGCACCTAGCATAATGAATCCTTTCCAGAAAGTTTTGATTTGCTTTACTCAGATATATCAGAGGAATCATTATCTATGGCAGCTATAGCTTTATTAAATGTATTTCTTAATTAATAACACTCGAAAGTCAGAATTACTCCTTGACCCATGAGCTACAGAATGAATATTGTGTTAGCAGGCATTAAAACATTTATCTTGTACATCTCCATCAGAAATCTTGGGTGACCAAGTGCATTGTCATTGAGCAGTAATCTTTTATTTTTTTTTCAAAGATTTTATTTATTTATTCAACAGGATAGAGACAGCCAGCGAGAGAGGGAACACAAGCAGGGGGAGTGGGAGAGGAAGAAGCAGGCTCATAGCGGAGGAGCCTGATGTGGGGCTCGATCCCATAACGCCGGGATCACGCCCTGAGCTGAAGGCAGACGCTTAACCACTGTGCCACCCAGGCGCCCCAGCAGTAATCTTTTAAAAGGAATCTTTTTTTTTCTGAGCAGAAGTTCTCAACACTGGGCTTTAAAATATTAAGTAAACCATTTTATAAACAGGTGTGCTGTCATTCATGCTTCGTTCTTCCATTTATGGAGTACAGGCAGAGTAGATTTATCATAATTCTCAAGGGCCCTAGGATTGTCAGAATGGTAAATGAGCGTTGGCTTCAATTTAAAGTCACCAGCTACATTAGACCCTAACAAAAGAGTCAGCCTGTCCTTTGCAGGTTTGAAGTTTTGAAGCCAGGCATTGACTTTTCGTCTCTAGCTATGAAAGTCCTACATGGCATCTTCTTCCAACAGATGGCTGTTTCATCTACATTGAAGATCTGTTTTTTATTGTAGCTACATACATTAATGGTCTTAGCTAGTTCTTCTGGATAATTTGCTACACCTTCTACATCAGCACTTGCTGCTTCACCTTGCTCTTTTATGTTATGGAGATGGCTTCTGTTTTTAAACCTCATAAACTAGAGGTGTCTTAGTGGCTCAGTCGGTTAAGCATCCAACTCTTGATTTCGGCTCAGGTCGTGATCTCAGGGTCGTGAGAGGGAGTTGCACATCAGGCTCCGTGCTGGGCATGGAGCCTTCTTAAGATTCTCTCTTTCCTTCTCCCTCTGCCGCTTCCCCACCATCACTCATGTGTGTTCTCTCTCTTAAAAACAAAAAAAAAAACCTTAAACCAACTTCT
This sequence comes from Ursus arctos, assembly GCF_023065955.2. Lineage (NCBI taxonomy): Eukaryota > Metazoa > Chordata > Mammalia > Carnivora > Ursidae > Ursus > Ursus arctos. The sequence continues at coordinate 60,141,792 of NW_026622763.1, forward strand.
GCTAGCTTCAAACTTTTTTTCTGTAGCTTCCTCACCTCTCTCAGCCTTCATAAAACCGAAGAGAATTAAGGCCTTGGTTTAGGGAATATTGAGGCTGGTTTGATCTTCTATCCAGACCACTCAAACTTTCTCCGTATCAGCAATAAGACTGTCTCACGGTTTTATCATGTGTGTGTTCACTAGAGTACTACTTTTAATTTCCTTTAAGAACTTTCCTTTGCATTCACAGTTTGGCTAACTAGGCACAAGAGGCCTAGCTTTTGACCTATCTTGGTTTTTGACATGTCTTCCTCACTAAGTTTAATCATGTCTAGCTTTTGATTTAACATGAGAGACTTGCAGCTCTTCCTTTCACTTGAGCACTTAGAGGCCATTGTAGGATTATTAATTGGCCTAATTTCAATATTGTTGTGTCTCAGGGAATAGGGAGGCCCAAGGAGAAGGAGGGAGAGAGGTAGGTAATAGTTGTTCGGTGAAGTAGTCAGAACACACATCTTTCAGGTAAGTTCACCATCATATGTGGGCACAGTTCCTGGCGCTCCAGAACAGTTACAGTAGTAACATCAAAGATCCCTGATCAGAGATCACCATACTATAATAACAATGAAAAAGTGTGAAATACTGTGAGAATTACCAAAATGTGATACAAAGACACTAAGTGTGCAAATGCTATTGAAAAAATTGTACCAATAGACTTGCTTAATGCAGGGTTGCCACAAACCTTCAATTTGTAAAAAACAAAAAAACAAAACCTAAGAATCTGTGGTGTGCAATGAAGAGAAGTATAATAAATCAAGCTATGCCTGTAACTGGTTACTCAACATCTAGTCTTTCTTTTCTTGCTCCCGTGAGTTTTCTATACTGTAGCCAAAGTGAATTTTTATATGCTATTTCCTTGGTTAAAGCTCTTTAATAGCTCCCCATTGCCATGAGATAAAATCCCTATTCCAGAGCAAAGTTTTCAAAGCTTACTGGCCCATGGCTCCAATCTGCCCCTTCTCTCCCCCACTATGTCCCAAACATGCTGGTGTTCTGTCAGCTTCTGAATTCACCAAACCCTTGTTGGTTCAGGAAAGAGTCACACATTCTTCCCTTCACCTAGAGTGTTCTTCCCTGCCTCCTTATCCTCATTCTTCATTGGCTAACTCCTACTTATCATTCAAGCCCTGTCCTTAAAGATCAGTTTCTGAAAGGAGATTTTGCTAACGCTCCAATCTAAATTCTCTGTAGCTAATGACTCCCTATTGACAGTTATAATCTCTAGAGTTCTTTCATAGCAAGTAAATATGATGTCTGACTATTTACTAATGTATCTCTCTTCAACTAGACTGCAAGTAATGTATGTGGCAACAGTGACAGTGTCTATTTTATTTATTACCATATCTGCAGGGCTTCACATAATGCTTGGGACATAAGCAATGCTTATAAATATATTTTTAAATAATTTTTTAAAATATACCCAATCCACAAGTGTTGATGAATGAATCATTTCCTAACAATATCTACCTTCTCTCTGGTCTGTTACAGAAAGACCTTTTTTCTCTTCAGGGCCCTAGACGTTTGTATTCATGTATTGTTTTATATCTTGTTACTATTTGTGGCAAATTTTTAAATGGCAACTATCTAAATATTTCAGGACATCTATTGGGTCCTCATCTCACCTTAATTTACTTCTTTCACTGGGTGCCTAGGTGGCTCAGTTGTTTAAGCGATTGCCTTTGGCTTAGGTCATGATCCTCGAGTCCCAGGATCGAGTCCCGCATTGGGCTCCCTCTTAGCGGGGAGTCTTCTTCTCCCTCTGACCTACCCCCTCTCATGCTTGCTTTCTCTCTCTCTCTCTCTCATTCTCTCTCTCTCAAATAAATAAGTAAAAATTTTTTAAAAATTACTTCTTTCAAGGTTAAAATATCTCAATGTTAGTTATGCCTGCCATTCTGTTTTTGTGGGGTTTTTTTTACATTCTTTCTTGATCTCCTAATAAGCTCCACTTGGCCTATATCATTCTAGAAGTACACCATTCAATAGCAACTGTATATTTAAGTGTGGTTTGATTGGAATAGAGCAGAGACTTCAATTATGCCCATCGCCTCCTTCCTCCCAGGTTATTTAATTCTGATAATGCAACCTAAAATCTTACTTTTTCTGGCAGCCATATGCATTGATGAAAAGTAGTGAACTTACTATAAACTCAAAACTTGAAGCCTTTTTTATGTGTTGCTTTTAAGCCCTCTTACTCACCATGCATTTCCCATTTTAACATTATGCCTTTTTTTAACCGAAAAGTAAGACATTGCTGTCATCCCAATTGAATTTCCTCTTGTTAGAATCAGGCCGTCACATGAACATGTCATATTTTGTATTGCGATTCTGTCATCCGTTTCTTATCTCAATCATGTGTCATCCACAGATAAGATAAACTTATCTTTGGTATTTTTATCCACATCTGTAATAAACATATCAAACAGAACAGGGCAAAGGGGGCCTTGTAGCATCTGTATCTCTCTCTAGTTGACATCAACCCCCCTGAAAGCTACCATTCAAGCAATTATCAAATAGACTTATATATCAGGACTCATCCCATAAAACCAGAGGATATTATGAACACTACTGTTAGATACTTTGTTGTGTTTCAGATATTTTGTGCTTGACTACATTTTTTCATCTGTACAGAGGAGTCATAAATTTGTAATGTATATGATGCATAGAAATGACAGAAGTTGAAGTTTGCATAGAAAACAGACTTACTTTTCCATTACCCTTTGTAATATAGTGCTTTGTAATTATGTAAGTAGAAAGTTCTGAGGATTATCAGAAAAATGACAGCTGACTACTGAAAACTTGTGTGCACTTGTTTGGTGTTTATATGGTGGTCAGCCTTGTAATTTACAGCACAGCCAATTAAATTATTGTTGGATAGCTTGAATCATGTTTTCAGAAAAGCAAAGTAGGTTTGAGTTTTGGGACAGGAAATAGCTGACTCATTTCCATCCTCATTTTGTGTGTGTGCGTGTTTTACTGGAACGCAAATGCCTTCAACTGAAGAGAGCAAAGCAAGTGCTATCGATTTAAAAAGGAAATTTGAACATGAAATGAAACAGCTGACTGAAAATGGCATTGTATAGCAGGCTCTATTAGTATTACATTACCCTTTTAAATGCATAGTAAGTCAGATGTTATGTGTACTTCTGAAAAGGATCTTCCTCTCATTCTTTGTAATTTCTTTAAAAGAAAGTTTTAGTTACTTCGGTGTCCAGAGAATGTTCCTCTGTTATGTCAAAGGGGTCTTTGAATCCTTGTAGCATTGAGCTCCTACATTCTATTTTCTTCAAGGATGGTTGTGATCTCGATATTTTATCTTAACTCAGCCTCTTTTCATACTTAAGCAATAAATGCAAATAAGCGATAACCAAAGATGGGAAACCATAAAAAGGCTAAATAGGTCTTTAGAGGGTGGTGGATGACAGTGGCAAGGATGTGACATGTAATAATAGCTGAAGGATAATCTTCAAATCAGGGAAAACCATTGATCATAATAATTTTACCGGACCCAACATGAAGGGACATGGACTTTGGGGGGAAGCAATCAGGGTTCAAACCTCAGCACCACTGTTTATTAACTGTTCAGCTTCAGCAAGTCAATGAGTTTAACCTCTCTTTTCTCATCAATAAAATGCTGATGATACCTACCCCACAGGATTGCCGTAGAGACATAAGAAAACAATATGTGAAAAGAGGATGTTTAGAACAAGATGTTTAGAACAGGTGGGAACTACTTCGAATACTTCTTTGAACCCTGGATGAAGAGTCAGGTGCACTCCTTTTCCATTTCCACTGAGCCCGGGGGAAGGGAGAAAGGAACCCAGGAGAGGGATGGAAGAGGGGACAAAAGGACTTGGGTGAGAGTGAAATACCTGCCAGGGTTTTGCTCTTATCCTGGCGGGAATTGAAAAGTCAGAGTTAAGGTGCCCAATCCTGTAAGGTGCCTGTCCACCTAAGAGTGCCCATCTGATAAGCATGGGATTACCCAGCTTTGCAACATTTGCTCTAGTTTTATTTGCACCTGTCTCAGGTAGATTTGTGCAGCTAGTCTTTGACCTTTCAGGTCCTTTTCAACAAAACCCAGCTGGCCTTTCCTTCATTTCACCTCAGGCACTGTGTCCCTTATTCCCCAGCTAACAGCCCTCTCAGAAATATTTATATTTAATTTATAAATCTCATATTTCAAAAAAGCATAAGAACAAAGTGATAGTTAATGGTGAATTTAGGGATTGCTAAAGATTATGCAATATATATGTCTAGCCAGAAGGATGAGCAAGTGTCACATCATATAAATTCAGCCTGTAATTGGCCAACCAAGGTAGATTAACAATGATTATATTGAATTGTAACCAATTGATTCCTCCTGATTTCAAGCATCTTATAATTGTGACTGAAGAAATACTCAGAAGGAATAGACCAGCCTGTTCTATCATCCCCTGCACAGTCAAAATTGAAGGCAGGGAGAGAATTTGCAAGATCTTTTAATTTCTCATCAGTCAATCTCTACTGTACTACATTCTTTTTTAAAACATTTCTTTCTGTGGGTGTTTTCCAGGTATTCATCACATTTGCCTTTCTAAACCATGGCTTTTTTGTTTGTGCTGGCTTGATTTATTTACTGTGTAGGGTAGGGTTTATTTACGCAACTCAAGAAACATTTTAACAGATTTCTAGATAACAAGGAACATTCTAAAGATACACAATTCTTGCTTATTTCTTAAAAAAAAAAGTATGCTTCTATTTCTAGATCCAGTTCCTGCACTTCTCTTTAATTTCTTCCGCTAAATATTTGTTCATCTTTCCTCATAGTGCAGAGGGTAGTGTTAGGGTGGAGAACTGATCTGAGAATGTACCTTTCTTGAAAGCCACGATGATGTCTTTTTCTCGGAGTTCAACACTGAGAGAGTGTGAAGCAAGAGGAGAATGCCAGCGAGTATGAGCGGACTTCATATTTCATAGCGCTGTCAATGATTAGTAGCTTGAGAGGTCTAAAGGACCTTGAGATGAATGAAATTGCAACTTTAATATTTGGGACAAGAAACTTAATCTCGTGTGGTGCTACTTAGACTTAGGAAAGGAGACCACTGTCAATATGGTTCCATTCATGTGTTTGTATGTATTTACTTATTTTTAAATTAATCTTTTAAATGTACACTGCTGTATGAATAATGTTCAACTTTAAAAATTGCCTTGTATCTTAGAAGCAGGGAAGAAGATGAACTTTTTTTGCATCTGTTTGGAACAGATGAATTAAGATACAGTGTCAAGATCATTTCCAAATATGTAAATGGTAAAATTCAGTTGTATAAGCACTAATCATATACTGCCACAAATCATATATGAGCTTCCACTATGTATCAAATACTGCAATAAAGTGTCATGTCTACAGAGATGAAAAGCAAAGTCTCTGCACAACAGGAGACCAGTCTAAAGGAAGCAACACCTCAGTAGAGAGGTAGAGCACATCCCAGTGAATCCTTGAATAGGGATTTAACAGAGTTATCAGAGGATCTGAGAAGACTCACTAGGCCTGGGGGACAGGAGAGGGAAGCCACTTTCATATCACAGAAGGAACAGTTCTCTTTACACATGTGCCTGGAGAGTAAAACGGACCGGCTCATGGAAAAGTAGAATACACAGCTCACCATTTTCATTCCTCCCGTTCGTGTGAACTTGAAAAGCTTTAAGATGACAGCCTCATGTAGAGAGTGAAATCCTGCATGGGACCTCTGCTACAATACAGACTTTAAAGAGGTCCCATCAATGGACTATGCAGACAACACTTTGCAAAGCAATTGGAAAGCCTTGTGCATTTGATTCCATTTTAAAAGTTCTGGTTCACATCTTTGTCTTTCCTCTTAATAACGTTATTTTTGAAACAGTAATTTCCAGCTCTTTAAAAAAATAAACTTTATATTTTAGAACAGTTTTAAATTTTCAGAAAAACAATGGTGATAATACAGAGATCCCACATACCCTGCATTCAGTTTCCCCTACTGTTTATGCCATATATCAATATAGTACATTTTTTATAATTAATAGGCTGATAGTGGTACATTATTACTAACTAAAGTCCATATTTCATTCGCTGTTGTTTAGTTTTTACCTAATGTCCCTTTTCTGTGCTAGGAACCCATCCAGGACACCACATTACATCTCCGTAAGCTCCTCTTGGTTGTGACAGTTCCTCAGACTTTCCTTGTTTTTGATGACTTTGACAGCTTTGAAGAATACGGGGCTGGTATTTTCTAAAAGGTCCTTCTATTGGGATTTGTCTGATGATTTTCTCCTGATTGGACTGGGTTTGTGGGTTTTGGGGAGAAAGACTGCAGGTACAAAGTGACCTTTTCATCACATGATATCCAAGGTACCTATAGTTAACCTGACTTACCACTCTTGGTGTTGACCTTGATCATGGGCTGAAGGTGGCATTTGCCAGGATGCTCTATAGTAAAGTTACTGTTTTTTACTTCCTTTCCATCCTCTTTGGAATGAAGTCCCCATGTGTAGTTCACACTTAATGAGTGGGGAGTTGTTCCACCTTCTTGAAGGAAATGTATAAATTATTTGGAATTCTTCTGCACAGAACATTTGTTTTTTCTCCTCCATTTATTTATTTATTTATTTATTTATTTATTTATTTATTCAGTCATTGATTTTTATCAGTATGGAGTCATGGATATTTATTTTATTACTTTAGATTATAAATCATCACTACTTTATTTTGTTGCACAAATCGTTCCAGGTTTGGTTCTGGGGAGTTTTTCCAGTTAATTCCTATTCCCTTGGACATACCCACTATTATGGGGTTTTTGTTGTTGTTTTATTTTGTTTGTTTGTTTGTTTTAGCATATTCTTACCTTCTGGCACTTTAAGATCCTCCAGGCTCATTTGTGTATTTCCCGCCCCAGTCTTAGAATCAGCCATTTCTTCAAGAAGCCTTCACGTTACAATTTTATTTTCTATTTGAGTCAGTATACTGTAAAATGTATGTTTGCATCAGTACATAGTTACTAAAAATAGAGAAATCTATCTCTTTCTTTGCAGAAATATATGTGGATCATATCCATTAGCATTTAGGAAGGTTAATGCTATACTACCAGCATAGAGATGTACCCACTCCACTCTATTAATGCTAATGGAAATTCCGGGAAGAAGAAAACAGCGCCTAAGAGCAGATGTTGTCTTTATGGGCTTGCCTTCCTTCATTTAAAACCTAATACAATGTTTTTGGGATGACATTTGTATTGCTGTTTTATAGATGTGGAGTTACGAATAGATTTGCAGCCTTCTTAGAGATTGGCTATTTGCTTTACTTAAATCAGAGATTTAAAAAAGTAACATTTATAGCACCTTATACTTGTGTAGTGCTGCAATGTACATAGTTTTGTATAATTTATTTGTTTTTACAGCAAACTTGTAAGATAAGCAGGATTTTTTATTTTAGAGGAAAGTGAGGTTCACAGAAGAGCAAAGTTCCCATGTTAAATGTCACTCTTCTTTACAAGGCTAATTTGTGACATGAGCCTTTTTTGCTTTTTGTTAGAATAACAATAGGCCTCATGTTTTCCATTTACTGTACCCATCTATCCCGTTTGCCCTAATAAAATCCAGTGATCCCTCACCTCATAACTTAATGGAAAGTTTTTACAGGATCTTTTATACCAAAGTTCCTATGGAATGCTTAGCACCTTTGTTTTTAATTATTTTGTATTTTAAACTCACCTCATAGGTCCCTATGTAATAACAATTTTGAACTCAGACTAAACTTGCCTTTTATCTTGTCTCTCTCCAATCCACCTTCCGTTTAACCCCTGACAACTGACCACACAAATCTGACCCCATGACATTTTGTTTTATGACCTTTCAAATGTGTACCAATTCCTTTAGAATAAGGCCCTGGAAAGAATGTACAGGGCTGTTTAAGATCTGGCCCCTCATACCTGTCTAGTCCTACCTCGTGCCACTTGTATTTCAGGCCCCAGCAATGCTGAGCTGTATTGAGTTCCTTGAAAATAATACATGGTTTCTAGCCTGAGCATTTGCTCCACAGTTTCATTTGCATAGAAGGCTTTTTTTCTGTTCCCCCCTACTTCTAAATTCTTTGAGCTGTGCTAATTCGAGATGCAGAATACATTATACACACCTATTTGTATGTATCTGTAATCCCACGTCGTTAGACTGAATTCCTTGAGGACAGAACCAATGTTTTATTTGTCTTCCATTTGTCTTGCAGAGGGCTCTTAGTAAATGCTGAATCAGTGAGTAAATAATCTTTCTGGTTTAAAAATGTGAATTTAATAGCTAATTTTAGCCATATGGAAAAAATTATAAATTTCTGGTGTGTATTTTATTTATCCACTATTCATTTTACAACCACATATAAAATGCCTACTCTCTGCCAGGTCATGTATTAGGCTCTGTTAGTTCAGGAGGAGTTGCAGTCTCTGTCCATAGGAAAAACGGAGTCAAGTGAAAAAGTAAGTTGTATAAGAAGTAACGATAAGTTCCGTAACATTGCAGCAGTATTTGGATGCAGAGGAGGAAATCTCTGCTCACCCTGCCACAGATAGTGAAGACTTGGAAGAAGAGCTGAACTTCATCTGTTAGGTGAGAGGATGAACAAGGTTTTCATAGAGAAGCCTGAGGGGTGGATTCCAGGCAAAGACCGGAGCAAATGGGGAGGGCTTGTGAACCTGGAACGTTGTGAAGCTGGGGGTAGAATGTGTCGAGGAGAGATGCTGGCGACTTGTCAAACGAATGAAGGTCCTATGTGTCTTGTGCTTAGGTGTTGGGAATTTATCCCAAGACATCAGAGGACTTTTGGACAATTCTTAAGATTTCTTGATATGTTACCATGTTCTCTTGAGTGCTTTGAAAATAGGGGGCAGGGGGAAGGGCCAAAGAAGTTGATTTACAGAGCTAATTTTTAAAGATCAGTCTACCTTAGATTTTATTTGCCTCATTTCATCTGCCTGTTTCCAATGCTCCTGTTTATATAACAAAGGCTAACTGCTAGTACCAACCTCACTTCCTTTTTCTTTAACGCATTTAGACTTTCTAAATAATAGCTATGACTTGTGAGAAGCTGAAATAGTCATCATATCATCTTCCAAAACAAGTTAATGAAAATCCAATTAGTAATGTGTTATAACATAAGAATGTCAAGATAAATGGAGAAACTGGTGCTTAGTGGGGTAAGTTTAAGATAGGATTACATTCTTTACAAATTTGTACCAGTCTATGAAACTTTTCTAAATATTTTCCCTCATAAAACCTTACATTCTTGTCTAAACCTTTAAAAAAAGGTCTGAATCTCAAGATAGTTTTTAAAAGTTTCATTAATTCCTTTCTCACAAGGTCCTCATGACCAAATATCCCACATTTCAGTTGCCATAGTTGACTGTACTCTTTCTGTGGCGTGTTTGTTATAGGACAGCAGAGGTGTCAGCATTGCTGTCAATCAGTATACAAATATTTATTTAACTCAAACTCTGAGCTGTGTGTTACTTTAAACGAATGACCCTAGGTCAAATTTTGAGGAAGGTTTACTATTTTGGTTTTTCTCATTAAAGGACAAAATACCAAGTAGAAGAAAGAATGTCGAAAGGTTACAGTTTCAGGAAATTACTAGGCCTACAAGATAAAAATGACATGATAAGGACTGCATTTATGATCTGTATTCTACATCCCTTCCTTTCCGGAATAATCACCAATGGGAGCCATGCTGCGCTTTCCTTATGCCTCGTCTTTTAACAGAAATTTTACTCAACTGCATTCTTGAGTAACTTTGTACTCAAAACTTTGTAACTCAAAACTAAACTTAAATTATCTTATTGAGGGATGCTGGGCTGGCTCATCCATAGAGCATGCAACTCTTGACCTTGGGGCTGTGAGTTCTGGCCCCACGGGGAATGTAGGGATTACTTAAAAAGAAAAATCTTTTAAAAATTATCTTATTGATGTCTAAGAAGCCGTCATAGGGCAAGGCTCTTACATGTTTCCATCAGGATAACAGTCAAAAGACATCTTAGCTTCACATACAGCTAGACTAGAATTGACCGAGGACTTTGAGTGTTTGAAATGATGTCATCCTGTCTCTTCTCCATCTGAGGCTGTTGCTGAGTCTATTATTAAAAATTTAATTCTTGATAGCTTATTGGTCCTCCTAGAGCCTGGCAGTCTAGAGGCAAATGAAAAACAAGAAGTAACAAGTAAAATGACAACTACAGCTGCAAGAGCTGTCTGAGCAGGAAAGAAGGAGAAATGCCCTACAGCACTGGGCAGGACGAAAGATGACCAAACAGTGGGCTAGAGTCACTAAGAAAAAACTTGTACTGTTTCAATTAGAATACGTATTTTAAAACACGGGAAAGTATACAATGAAAGATTTTAAATCCTGCTGTAAAAAAAAAAAAGTTTGTATTCAACGTGCTATGTGCTCCTCATTCCGCAGAGATACAAATGCACACTCTGTCGTCCTTCCTTTTTCTGAAGCCCTGATGCCCACCCGCTCTTGTTATCTTGGAGAGTGATGACTGGGTTAATGAGGGTGTGAGATGACAGGAAATGGGGAGAGATCTGGAGCTCAGCACTCCTACGCTGGCGTTCTAGTCATTCCAGGACCTTGGGAAGGGTGTGAAAACAAAGTCGGCCTACTTAAGCACTGTTCCTACGTCAGCGTCTTACCTCCTACCGGCAGCAGAGGTTTCCTTTAAAATCTTTCTGAGAAATCTAAGGGGGAAGACCAACGTTCAAGTTTTCTTCCAGTTCCTGCAAAGAATTTCATCTGGTTTGGAAAGTTAAAAGGGTCACTCTGAAACAATAGGAAGTGTTTTTATTTTTCATTTTGGAGTGGTGAGCTCTCTGGAGCCAAATTGCCAATGCCATCAGGATTTATAACCACAGACAACCACACGGAGAGGCTCTTTTTATGGACTAATTCAGAAAATAATTAATAGAATAATAATAAATCCTTCTTCCATACTATGATACTTGGAGGACTGTATCACTTCATTTAAAATTCTTGTTGACTGTTGACGCTGTGCAAGATTTTGTCCATTTCATTGGAAACTATGAAGTCAAAGCATCCTAGTTAAAATTTTGAAGATGGTTTCCATTTTGGGTTCATTTGATAATCTTTAGATTATCAGTTTCACCTCTTATAGTACTTACATGAAAAATAAACATATTCATGTATTGAAAATTGCCACTGCCTGATGACCCTTATTACCTTGTATAACAACAGGTTTCAATACAGAGTCTGTATGGAAAAAAAAAGTTTTGAAAAGTGATTAAAAATGTATTTTAGTATGTATTTATAATGAATGTTATAATAAATAGTTCTACTATTTATTATTTTGATGTTTGCCTTGAAAGCATTTATTCTTTTTTTTTTTTTGAAGATATTTATTCTATTATTGTGGGAATTAGTCTGGATCTTTTGGGACAGTGGTTAGTGTCTCTAATGATGACTATCAAGGACTTTGAACTTCTAGAAGAATGGGGCAAGAAGAGAAGTCCTCTCCTTCCATCTGTTTATCTTCTTAAAATTCACAAGCACAAGTTACCTGCCCTTACTTTTGATGTTATGAAAGGAAGAACACATGTTAGCATTAGGTCAGAGGAATGGAGGGAAGGATTATTGAATCTGAAATTTCCCTCCGGCACTGTTCCCCTTTCATGCTTTAAGCTTTTCATGGCTAATGAAGTTGATCAGAGTTTTTTTAAATCTTCCAACCCTGCTATTAACTCCTTGATGTAATTCCTCCTCTAAACAATAAATTAATTAGCACTTATGCAATATTTTCCTCCAAAATTTTTTCTATTGATCCTTCCCAATTATGTATGCCTACAGTATCCTGCTTATTCTATTTTCTCCAACATTACAATTTTTCTACTTTTAAAATAATTGAACTGGATTTTTATAACATACCTGCAAATTGTAGCATGAAGTAATATGGGAAAGAGATTTATTTGTCAAAGAATCTTAGCCTATTTGATAATGTTGATCCCTATGTACTCCTTTGTACCAATCTTGATTATCCTAAACATTGTGCTTTCTTAGAAGATGATAGGCAAAATGTCATTTGATTATTTAATTAATCTATAATTACTTGGACATACAGATGTGTTCTAAAAGTAGTGAAAACTTTAAAAAATTCTAGTCCATGTTCAAATTTTTAAAAAGTACATGAATACACACTTGAAAAATTAAAACTAGAACCGTACTTTATAACCTCAATCCCAAAGCATGACAAAATGTTTCAAATTTCATATTACTTAAACATTGCTACAGTATGCTATTTGTTTTTGAATAACTTAAAATGTCATAAATTTAAATGATTTTTTTGGATTAAGATGCATTTTTTTAAGAGCTGAACCATGATAAAATGGAGACACACCCTCATAGACTTCATTTTAATGCAAAAAAATTTAATTAACATATCAGTTTATTGAAGTTAACAATGAAAAATATTCCAAAAGTAAATATTGCAGGGCCTTGTTAATGCTAAAGCTTTCTTTCATCTTATTAAGATTAATTAATTGCTGAATCACCACAGGTCCCATGTTTTACTTGTAAAGCCAAACCAAAGAATTCTTTGCATTTATATCAGCATTCCTAGTTTTCCAGACAGACATTTTAATCCCTTCTGATCTCTGAGATAGATATATTTTTCACGTAATTGTATAATTACTCAATAGAACAGAACAGATCCCATGGAGCCACTCCAGTGTGTGCTGTGTAAATAATGTTCTGTTCTACCCCTGGTGATTGGCCAGTAGACCCCCCAGGAGTGTTTTGATCCCTTAAATAAACACTGTATGGGCAAGGAGGGGGAGGGTCATATTTTCTTCATTGGCAATGAAACTAGAAAGAAGAGCTTCACATTCAGTACTTATTACATCATTTTAAAAAGAAAAAACGGCTTGTGACGATATAGCTCCCTCTGCTGGTTCACGAAGTTTAAAAAAATACAATAGAAAATGTTATGAACTAGAGCCTCTCAAGAGAAAAATGTGTCATTTCAGGTATGCAAGGGCGTTAAACTAAAAAAATAAGCAACAGAAGACTTCTTATTTTTGTTTCTTAAGTTGTGAGCCATCCTTCTCACTCTCTGTCTTTAATCATTCTACCATTGTGAGCCTGTGCTATCTTACTCTTTACATTATAAAGCAGGCTTTAGAACAGTAGGCAGGTAATTTTTCTGGGCAACTCCAATGAAAGTAAGATTCATGAGCCTATCAGATCCACCTTAATAGCTCTATCCCTCCATAAGGCAGGGCATTATTCATAGGGGGCCTTAAGTTACCCTTACTCCATCTGGAGGGGTGGCAAATGAAAAATGTTAAGAAATAAGCATCTTTTTCAAACTGATCAATTAAAGTCGTGTGCATCTCATTTTTATGGCATTGGTGACATCTTCATTTGGTAGAGTAGGCTAACCACAGTCAAAAAAGAGAGGTCAGAAGTTGGAGAAACATGGTCTTGAATCCTAGTTTGACAAAATTTGTGTAGTCTTCTTCAAGTCTTTCTTGTTCACATCTATAATATGGAGCTAAAATTCTCAGAGAGTCATTGTTTAGCCTCAGAAGGCTAAATAAAGTCATGTATGTATAGTGCCTGGCATGTAGCAAATATATATTAATTGTAGTTATCACTATTACTAAGAAATTTGGGTTTCTCCTCCAGTGAACCAAATGATCCAGAGAGTGTCAAAGAGAAACAATGTTCCTTCCCAAAACTCTGAAAGTGTGGCCACATAACGTATGTTCAATCATAGAAAACATATAACTTCTATTGAAAAAAGTTAATATGATTTAACTTCACCATAGTTACACAATCTACAATCCAATCTTCTTTGTTTTTCTTTGTTTTGTTTTGTTTTGTTTTGATATGGAGACAAAATCAGAAGTATAGTTGACCCAATGAAACTGTAGGTCCCAGAAACCTATTAAATTGGGCTATAAAAGTAAAGCTAGGTAAACAGTATATTCTGATGGAGAGGATTTAGATAATGAGTTGTGGAGTTTGTCATAGACTGTTAACACATAAATTCATGTCTTTGATAGCTCTCTTTTGCTACGTGTGTAGTAAAAGTGTTTATTTTACTGTATTAGGTTTTGACAAGACAGTAAATAATGATTTCACAATCAAATAGCAAGATAGGGAAAAGTGGTTCGAGCCTAGCATTTATGTTTTCTGAGTGACAGTTTGCCTCTAGGGAGAACTGTGCTGTCTCTAGTTCTATGTACACAGGCTAGGTCACTCTTTATTATGAGGTAATAAAAAAGTAAGAGAGGCAGAACAGGTAGTGGTTAAGTACAGAACTCTGAAGCCAGGAGACCTGGGTTTGCATTCTAGTTCTAGTTAGCGCTGTGACCTTGAGAGAGTATGTGGGATGCTTCACTGTCTTCGCTTATAAAATGCTGATATAAAAGTGTATGCTTTGTATCAGTTTCCTAGGGCTGCCTTGACAAATTACAACAAACTCAATGACTTAAAACAACAGAAATTTATTTTCTCACAGATTGGGAGGCCGGAAATCTGAAACCAAATTATCAGCAGGGTCATGTTCCCACCAAAAGGTCTAGAGAAGAATCCTTCCTTGCCTCCTCCAGCTTCTGGTGGCACAGAGCTTCTGGTGGCCCCAGCTGTGCCTCGGCATGTGGCAGCACATCTCCAGTCTGTGGCTCTGTCTTCACGTGGTCTGTCTTCTGTGTGTCCCCTCCTCTTCTTATTAGGACACCAATCATTGGACTGAGGATATTGGTATCCAATCCTGTAAGACCTCATCTTAATTACATTTGCAAAGACCCTATTTCCAAATAAGGTCTCATTCTGAGGTTCCAAGTGGACATGAATTTTAGGGGGTACTATTCAACTACTACATGCCTCATAGGACAGTTCTGGGGATTATATGAGTTGCAATTAAAGCACTAGAACAATGCCTGTCACAGATGACTTAGCTGAGGTTGACTTCTAAAACTTTATCTGTGGCTCAAGCAGTTTCACCCATGTTACAAATGCCCAGTTACAAATATGTACAGTGACCCACTGTACCTTCAATACAAGCCACTTAAAACTGCCCTCATTTTCACCCCAAATGAGAACCACTGGATTCCTCAATTCTTGTAAGTGGTATCACCAACCTTATTTACCTGTCCTCTGCTTCCCAAGATTCAAAGCCTCAGCATTTATAACTCCTCCTCCTTTGTTGTTTTATCTAATCAACCTTTCGGCCCTATTGAGTGTACCATGAGAACAATTAACTTGTTACTCTCTCTTCTCCCTTCCAGGTCAGGCTTCTTTAATATTCACCCGGATGAGAAATAGCATAGTACAGTCACACAGTAAATCACAATAAATGCACACACACACACATATATTTCAGAGGGCAGAAAAATAACTACATTTCCTTTAATTCAGATAATATGTCTATTTAATGATTTAATGAAAAAATATGGGATATAATATACAATAAAGAGGGCTTAGTAGTTCTGCATGTGAACTAGCTCTATTATAGAGAAAGGAGAAGCTTTGGGGGGGGAAAGGAAAACATTTACTATGCTTCTAATCTGTAAGATGTAAACAAAGGCATGGTGATCTGGCATGGATTCTGTCCATTTTACAACCCTGGCCTCAGTTTCCTCAGCAGTAAAATGTGCCCTTGAAAGAGTTATTTAAATTCTCTAATCTTATAGATAATGCTTTATCATCCATTAATTAAGGTTATACTTACCCATAAGTTTGACATAAAAATTAAATGAGAAAACTATATGTAAAATGCTTTAGAATAGTACTATGCCCCAACACTTGCAATAAATGTTAACTATTACATACAATTTTAGAATCCTATAGACCTTAATTCTCTAAAATTCTTGCACCTATTTGTTTGTTGTTTCATTTGATGGCTCATTTCATTTGAAGTATATTTCCAGATTCTGTTGCATTTTAACAAAGCCATGTGATTTGGGTGCAGTGCGTGCAATGGTTAGCAAGAACTTGGCTTCTGAGTCATTAGCTGCTGTTGGGCCAATCCTTTCAGGCAGTGATGTGCTCTGACCTGAGCCTAGTGCTCTCTGGCGTCCTTATCTATAAAAAGGGGTTAAAATGTGTTACGAGAGCTAAACAACACACAGTGAGCATTCAAAAAATGGTGGCTGGCCATAATAGAGTGTTTCTGGGTCTCAGGTTCTAGGTGAATATCAATGGGTGCTCTTAACTTCTTTTCATTCTTTCAAAAAGAGGATGTGATTTGGGTGGGGGGATGGGCAAAATGGGTGAAGGGAAGCAGAAGATGCAGACTTGCAGTTACAGAATGAGTAAGTCATGGAACTGGAAGGTGCAGCATAGGGAACGGTCAATGATATTGTAGGAGCATTGTATGGTGACAGTAGCTACAGCTGTAGTGAGCATGGCATAACATACAGAGAAGTGGACTCACTATGTTCCGCACCTGAAACTCAGGTAACATTGTGTGTCAATTATACTCAAATTTTTTTAAGGAGTATGCGATCCATTATGGTGCAGAAGTTGCATGAGGTATCTGGGCAGAAAGAATTAGAGCACTGTGATAGGAGCTCTTATACTTCTAATGTTAGAACAATCAACATATATTCAGCACCTATTGAATGTTGAGATTCTGAAGCATGTTGGATCAGCTGAAAGTGATCGCTCAGGAAAGTGAATGAGAGCCTTAATTCTGAGATAGAACTAGCAGGATTAAAATAGAGATGAGCTTTTGTAACTTCTGGATGACTTCTTTTAAAAATATCACGCCATCAATAAAAACTCCATTTAACAGCAATTATATTAAATGAGTCTAATGTGTGTGGTTGAAAACACTCAGACAACTCTTTACATATACCTCGTATCCTGTGTAAGGCCATGACTATTTCACTATGAATACATATTTTATTCCACGTATTAACAATATCCTCCATAGTAGTAGGTCATAAATGTCTAGGAGAGACATGTCCAGAAACTTTGTAGTTAATGGGAAAATAAATACCAAAAAGTTCAAACTACATATGCACACATCCCTTGTTAGAATGTCTTTTTTTGAAGCAGTTTAAGGAAATAAACACTGAGGTATTACTTTGACGAAGTAGATAACGACCTATTGAAATCTATGCAGGGTTGCATATTGTCTTTTGTCTACCACCCTGTTTCCTAAAAGCACACACAAAAACAGCTTATGAGCTGGGTAGGAATTCTCACTGCACCCACACGAAGGATAGAAACATATCATAAAGCAACAGGTGAGTACACACCTGTAATATTGGAAGTCATTTGCTTTTGAAGTGATAGAAAGGTGATCAGAGGGGGTACAGTTAAGAAAATACTTTGTAGCAAAAGTCTCACCTGATTGTTAAGGATTCAGATTGTGTCTGACAGAATCAGGAAGCATTGCCTCTAAAGCAGATTTGCATGTCTATGGCAAAGGAATCACGGTTGGAAGGACACTTGGAAGGACACGGTTGGCCCTGAAGGACAAGGTTGAAAGGTTGCTCTGAAGGACAAAAGGGCCCACCTCTCGGAGTTTCAGTTTGACATGGGGAGAGAGCTTTAGTCATAGAGGAGGCCTGAATCTGAGCTCAAGGTCCATTCTGTCACTCACACTTGTTTCCTGCTCTGCTTTTATTGGCCCCATGTCTGAGTCCTAGAATAATATAGGCTTAATAAGTGCTGAATATGTTGACTATGCTAACATGAGAACTATGAAAGACTAAGAGATTGAAACAGTTGCTTCAATAAGGGCACAATTGAACGTCAGAGACCTAAGCAGTATTACTGGGGACCCTTCTAATCAACCGGGATATGAAGGGAGAAAGGATATTGTTCCTACTTTGACCCAGACCACCCTTTGCCTTGATATCAAGAGGAGTCTAATTGACAACACTTCATGGAGCAAAGATGTGCCTGATGGGAAGCTGCAGCACTTAGTGGAGTCTGGTGACACCCAGTGGGAGACTGCTGCACCTGGTGGGACAGTCAATACAGTCCAACTGGAATACACTTCTGCGTGAACACTTGTTACACACTTATACGCTGAAAAGTCCTGAATGCCTTGGAACACAGGACCAGGGCAGAGTGGATTTTTAAAGAGGCCTAAGCTGGGTCCAACAGTCAAAAAAGAGATTTGAAGTATCACTGATTTTAGATCCTATTACATCTTCAGATTACTAAAGTCTGGGAAAATCAAATTATAAAGATGAAATTTTCATATTTCCAATTGTTTATAGGTTTTTGGTTTGAGTCTTCTAATTCACAGAGTTGAATAATTAAAGGCAAAAATTAGTTTTCCCTTAAATATCTTATTTTGCAAGTTTTCCCTTATACACACTCATCTCCATGCACATAAATACATACACCTCTCTCCAATAAAAGTAAAATGTTCTTTTTTTTTAAAGATTTTATTTATTTATTTGACACAGAGAGAGAGACAGCCAGCGAGAGAGGGAACACAAGCAGGGGGAGTGGGAGAGGAAGAAGCAGGCTCCCAGCAGAGCAGGGAGCCCAATGTGGGGCTGGATCCCAGGACCCTGGGATCACGCCCTGAGCCGAAGGCAGACGCTTAACGACTGAGCCACCCAAGCTCCCTAAAAGTAAAACGTTCTAAGTATTTGTCCTTTAGTTGTAGGAAATGTACAGCTCTCTCCAGTAAAAGTAAAACATTCTAAATATTCATCCTTTGATTTTAAGAAGTAGGTAGTTACTAAAAATTATTTTCTAAAATGTGTATCAGTATTTTATGTAGCTTTGCCCTCCAGCCCCCATTGGAATATAAATGTGAATATGGTTGCCAAAGATGATACTTCTAAGAAATAATTAAATTCTGGTTCAATTCACTTCAGACAAACTGGGAAATGTCTTGTATTTTATCGCCTCTAGCTTCTCACACTAAAAGCAATCCCTAAGGAATTTGCTGCATGGAATGTTTTTTCTATCTAAAGCAACCGTCGGCTTTATGACAGAATCGACCCCAGTTATATTTCTTGAAGTTCAAATATTTGGTATTTCTTCAATGAGTAAACTACACTGCAACATGCCACAAGGGAAATTGTTTTAAAACAGAGAAGGGACAGATAAGAAAGCTGATCACATAACACACATGTTTGGTCTATCTAGCCCGCCAGTTTATTTTGGTGTTTTGGTCAAATGAAAGTAGATTGATAAATATATTTTAAAAATGAATTCTAGATGGATTATACCATAAAAACTTTAAAATGATAGTGTAAAATAACCTAGAAGACAATGTCGGTACATAGAAAATATTGAGTCTGGAAATAGAAATATATTTATAGAATATATCTAAGACATAAATGTAAAGTTAAGGTGAGAATTTACAGAGAATAAAAAATGAAAGAGAGGACTATAGAAGTGATTAGAAAAAATTCTGAAAACCAAAACATGATTGAAAGATAAGTGGCATATTAGAAAACATGGCAGATAAAACAAATACTTTAAAAGAATAATGAATTAAATAAGGCATGAAAACTTTGTAGAAAAATATTAATTTGCCCAAACAGCTAAATCTCCTTCATAAAGAAATATAAAACACCTATAAATTTAGAATTCGCTTTACAAAGATAATATTCAAACTTTGCAAGAGTGTGGGAAAAGAAACATTTGTACATTGTTATTGGAATATAAATTGATTTCACTTTTGCAGGAAACAGAAAAATAGTCAACCTCTAATTACAAAATTCTGCATTTATGGATCTGTTATAAACATGACATGGAAAAAATAACTGTATAAAACATTAAGTGAAAAAAACCCGGATTCACAAGGATAGTGAAAGTATGAAAGGCAGTTTTAAATCAAGATAGGAACTGAAGGATTTAAAAAATAGTGTCCTGCGGCACCTGGGTGGCTCAGTTGTTAAGTGTCTGCCTTCGGCTCAGGGCGTGATCCCGGCGTTCTGGGATCGAGCCCCACATCAGGCTCCTCCGCTGGTAGTCTGCTTCTTCCTCTCCCACTCCCCCTGCTTGTGTTCCCTCTCTCACTGGCTGTCTCTCTCTCTCTGTCAAATAAATAAAATCTTTTAAAAAAAATAGTGTCCTATATTTGTACACAAAAAATCAGTTAATATATCTAAATCTGTCTCATACCATATAAACATATAAATCCATTAATTAACACAGTAACTACCTATGTAGGACCTACTATGTGACTGATACAATTTTTCATGGATGGGTTGTATTGAGGGAGTAAATTTTTCTTCTATTTTTCTTGTCAGGTGAAGAATATAGTCTTCTGTAAACAAATTGGAAGGTCCATAGTGATATAAAAATTGTATAAAGAATCTCTTTCTCAGGGTAGCTGAGTAGCTCAGTCAGTTAAATGTCTGACTCTTGATTTTGGCTCATGTCATGACCTCAAGATCCTGGATTGAGCCCTGTGATGGGCTTCGTGCTCAGTGGGGAATCTGCTTGAAAATTTCTTCTTCTGCCTTCTGCTCCTCTCCCTGCTCACATGTGCTCACTTGCTCTCTCTCCAATAAATAAATCTTTAAAAAAATATACCTTTCTTCCTCTTCTAAGGTGAGTTTAGATAGCCTTACCTTAGGATATTAGTATATTTGACACTATACCTTCTGCATTAAGATTAGGCCGTTAAAGTTTATATATGAATCAATGAGAGAAATGATGAACACCACACAACTTAATATTTGTAGAGTTGAAAGAAAATTTATTACTAGCTGGTGATCAGTTACTACACATCACTGGAAGGTCTATTACAAATGGATCTTTTGTGACTTTAATCATATTTTTAATTATTTTTTTGGTCTTTCCCTTACTATGGTGAATTACCACAAGATTTACTTGGCAGGATTTGACAGGGGATTACTTCCTCCTCTGTGATGTACTTTCTCTCAGTGACTTCAGGCTCCGAGCCTACCAGGTTTTCCTCCCACCTCACTGGTTGTGCCTTCTCAGTTCCTTTTGTTTTTTTATTCTCCTCTTCAGACCTCTCAATGGTGTTATGACCCAGCGATTAGTTTGGGTCTTCAGCTCTATCCATATTCATCTCCTTGGTAATGTCATCCAGCCTAGTGGCTCCAATTACCTTTATACACAACTGATTCCAAAATTTATATCCTTTAAATTCCGTGTTCACATATCAAACCACCCTGGAAATATAAGGGATATTCAGTTGGATATGCAACAGACACCTCAAACTTACTATGCCCCTCACAGAAACCATGATCTCCAGACCTCTAGCAACTCCCTCACTAAGGAGGGAAAAACCCAAAAACCCAAAAACAAAACTTGCTTCTCTTGCAACCTTCTTCATCCAAGGTAATGACAGTTCCATTTTCCCAATCACTCAGATCAAAAACTTCAGTCTCCCTTGACTTCTTTTTTACTCTCACATTTCACATCCTGTCTATTAGGAAATTCCATTGGCTCTCCTCTCAGAAGATATTTCACTTTTGTTTAAGCTATCAATACTCTTCACCTGGATTATGGCAATTACCTTTTAATGGGTCTGTTTTTAACTTTGTACACTATAGTCTATTCTAACTACATCAACAAGAGTGATACTTTCGATCTCTTATAACACCTGCAAAGCCTAGGGTCTGGATCCCTGTTACCTCTGACCTCCTCACCTGCTGCTTTCTCACTAGCTCACTCTGCTTGAAGCACAGTGCCTTCTTTTTTCTTCCTTGAAAATGCCAGTCATCCACTCACCTTAAGTCCTTTACACTGTCTGTTCTCTCTGCCCCAGTACTTTCTTTCTCTGGATATCTGCATGGCCAACTTCCTAGCTCCTTTGAGTATTTTCCCAAATGTGTCACCTTCTCAATGAAACTTATGTGGACTACTATAGTTCAAATTATAGCCAGTCGATCTGAACTTCTGAGATCCCTTCCCCTGCTTTATATTTTGCCATGAATGATACTTGTATCTTTCTAGCATATTTTATCATTTATTTATTTATCATGTTTGGTGCTTATTATTGGAAATTTTCCACTAAAAATAAGCTCCACAAGGTCAGGAATTTTTTTTCTTTCTTGTTTACTTGCATATTCCAGTATATAGAAGAATGCTTGCCATATGGTAGATACTCCAGAAATATCCATTGAGTGAATTAATGGACTATAAATGATTATAAGCTGTGATCATGCCTATATGGGTAACTGCTGGGTTCCCAGAGTCTAGCACTTGGTTTAGCACTTAGTACACTACAAGAATATTTGCTGAATGAATGAATGAGTGAGAATGAGAATGAGAAGTGGATTTATTAATCGTGACACAACCTTTGGTCACAAGTCCATAGTTTATGATAGCATGTATTTTTCTTTGTCGCTTCAAATTAGTAATACTTATAAAGCCTTATAAGCTACACAAAGGTAGTAAGTACTTAATGAGTTTCCATAGGGCATAACCATAGACTAAGAAATGGAGTGATGGTAATCACCTGCTGCTGTGAATGATGCTATGAACATGACCTGGTCCAAATGCTATCCCCGTCCTCTGGGAGTGCAGAGATCTTTCCTTGGCTACATTCTGAGTAATAAATTTTTTTTCCAGTAGTTCTTAGTAGCTGTTTTTAGCTTTTGTGGTGGTTTTCTCCCTCACTTTTATTTTGAAAATTTTAAAACCTACATACATTCTCTAATTATAGGCAGACATTGCATGGAAGATTCAAACCTTTACAGATAGCTCTCTGTCTCTGAGGCAACTGCCTTGAACATTTTCTCTCTATGGTTTCCTGGGATAACCAATAAGGAGACAGTAATAACTCTCTATTTTCTACTCAGGGACTTTACCATGCTTTAGACTAGTAAAAACATAGTTTACACGTGTTTTGGGGACTCTTGGCTGTAGAAATTTTCTAGCCCACAATTACATTTCAAGAGACTTCTAAACTGTCACTAAGCTGGAAACCACAGTTGGATAAAGTTTAGAGGAGGGTTATTGATATTCATCCATAGCTGCCCTATAAGTGGTGTTTATCCACCTGCATGGTCATCAGAATTCATGGGGAGTAGTAAGGTCATGGTGACACGGACTGAGGCTTTAAGGGAAGATGCATGATTTCCCATGACGACACAGAGACTGACATCTGGGAGGGTTGACTGAGGGTTTGGCAGTTTTCTTAACACTCAACTCCTCTTACCCTGCTGAAAAGCTTCATGGATATTTCAACTACATTGACTATTCCTTTACCCCTGCTCCTTAGTAATGTGTTTCTTTCCTTAGCTCTACATGTTTGTTTCAGTGTAATCAAAACTAAGATAAACAGTTTTGCTCATAGGGTTTCTAATAGCAAGCACACTGTAAACATGTTTGATGTAAATGAATCAGAATCATTACTTGGTGCACACGACATTTCTTATTTAAATTCATTTACACTATCTTAACAAAATCCCAATAGGAACTAGACTTCTACACTACACCTTTTTGATATGATATGATATTGATATCTATGTATAATTAAGATAATCTCAAATAGTGGAGAAAAAGAATGAATAAGCAGTTGGGGTTTCTTCTATTTAGGCAACCAGGTCAAACTGGCCCTGTGAAGGAACACCATTTATGGCTTGGTTTTGTAAATTAAATTCTGTGATTACAGTAAAAATCCAGCTCTGAACAGGAGGTTTTTTTGCGAAAGCATATCCTGCAAGAGCCAGACAATTCTGAAATAGATTCAAGCTGTTTAGATTATCTCAACCCAAGAACAACTAAATACTGCCATGAAAAGGACTATCAGTAGTAAATTCTGGGTTGGAGTTGCAGGTACATAAAAGCCAAATCCTTAAAGAGCCCTCCCACTCAGCAGGAGCTTGGAAAGGGTAGTAAGAGGAAGAAATTAATTCTCACTTGTGGTTTTAACTGGCCCAACTACCTCCAGTCCCTTGGTGTCTCAAATTATTCCAAGCATGAGAATGAAAATTTGCTAGATGTGCATATTTCCAAGTTGGAAAAGCTAGTCCTTTTCCAGGAAAATTTAAAATTTGCCAGTTTTGAGATGAACTTTTTATGCATTTCCTCAATAGTCTTAAATTGTTCATGGATTGTGTATTTTGTTTCACAGTTATCTTTTTTTACGTTTTTATTTTTTTTAAGTTTTTATTGAAATTCCAGTTAGTTAACATAAAGTATAATATTAGTTTCAGGTGTAGAATTCAGTGATTTATCACTTACATACAAGACCCCGTGCTCATCACAAGTGCCCTCCTTAATCCCCGTCACCCATTTAACCCATTCCCCTACCCCCCTCCCCTCTGGTAACCATAGTTTGTTCTCTATAATTAAGAGTCTGTTTCTTGATTTGTCTCTCTTTCTTATTTTCCTCCTATGTTCATTTGTTTTCTTTTTTTCAAGTTTTTATTTAAATTCCAGTTAGCTAACATATAGTGCAATATTAGTTTCAGGTATAGAATTTAATAATTCATCACTTACATACACCACCCAGTGATTATCACAACCAATGCCCTCCTTAATACCCATCACCCATTTAGCCCATCCCCCACCCATCCCTCCAGCAACCCTCAGTTTGTTCCCTGTAGTTAAGTGTCTGTTTTATGGTTTGCCTATCTCTTCCCCCAACCCTGCTCTGTTCATTTGTTTTGTTTCTTAAATTCCACATATGAGTGAAGTCATATGGTGTTTGTCTTTCTCTGGCTGACTTACTTCACTTAGCATAATACTCTCTAGCTCCATCCCCATCATTGCAAATGGCAAGATTTCATTCTTTTTTATAGCTGAGTAATATTCCAGTGTGTGTGTGTGTGTATACACACACACCACACCTTCTTCATCCATTCATCAGTTGATGGACATTTGGGCTCTTTCCATAATTTGGCTATTGTTAATAATGCTGCTATAAACGCCTGGCTGCATGTATCCCTTCGAATAAGTATTTTTGTATCCTTTGGGTAAACACCTAGTATTGAAATTGCTGGATTGTAGAGTAGTTCTAATTTTAACTTTTTGAGGAAACTCCATACTGTTTTCCACTGGTGGTTGCATGTACCAGCTTGCATTCCCACCGACAGTGCAAAAGTGTTCCCCCTTTCTCCACATCCTCACTAACACCTGTTGTTTCCTGTGTTGTTAATTTTAGCCATTCTGACTGGTGTGAGGTAAATATCTCATTATAGTTTTGATTTGTATTTCCCTAATGATGAGTGATGTTGAGCATCTTTTCAAGTGTATGTTAGGATCTGTATGACTTCTTTGGAAAAATGTCTATTCATACAAAGGAGTGAAACTGCACCACTTTTTTACACCATACACAAAAATAAATTCCAAGTAGATTAAAGACCTAAATGTGAGACAGGAAGCCATCAAAATCCTGGAGGAGAACACAGGCAGTAACCTCTTTGACATTGGCAGCAGCAACTTCTTACTAGATATGTCTCCTGAGGCAAGAGAAACAAGTGAAAATAAACTGTTGGGACTGCATCAAAATAGAAAGCTTCTGCACAGTGAAGGAAACAATCAACAGAACTAAAAGGCAACCTATGGAATAGAAGATATTTGGAAATGACGTATCTGATAAAGGGTTCGTATCCAAAATACATAAAGAATGTATAAAACTGAACACCCAAAAACAAATAATCCAGTTTAAAAATGGGCACAATTTTTTGCCTTTTTATAAATGCAAGCAAGTACAGATATTTCTATAGATTGTCTCATTTTCATTACACAGCCTAAAGTATTATTTAAAGTATACAAAAATACTCACAGAGCAACATGGTAGATAACCAGTTGGCAATTTCCTTTAACCACAGTAATCATCACAATATTGCTAATTAATTTGGTATTATTCTTAGCTATATAGTATGTTACTAATAAAATGAATAATAGTACATATCAATTTCTGAAAATTAGATTGAATAATTTCATTGTCTGGTTAAATAAGTGCCCTTCATTTAACTCTGTGCCCAGCATTATCTTCCAATAGCACAAATATTTTAAAACAATTTATATTTACTTAAATCTATTCCATTTTTACATGCTTATAGTATATTCTCTCTTAATACTCACATATTTTAAGTTATACACTTGAATTTGATTTTCATTTGAACATCTGACCAAAAGCAAATCATTTCAAGCATAAATATTTAGTCTCTCAAGAAGAAATGGATTTATTTTCTTTTAGTGTACATGTATAGTATATATATTTCATTTGGACATTCTTGTCTATCAAGACTTAACAAACCTATCCAAAAAAATACTTTGTACAAAGATAAATACTAATTCTGATTAGATAGCAGTTGAAAATCTAAGCAAAATGATAAAAATTCATTTTGTCACCTGATATTATATCAAATTACTTATGAATGATTCTCTTGAACTATAAATTTGTGTGTGTGTGTGTGTGTGTGTGTGTGTGTATGTTTGTGTGTGACAGAGAGAGAGAGAGAAAGAAAGAGTGGGAGAGATGAAGCTATGTAGTTGAATATACTTTTCTTAAAATAAGGCTGCAGGGAGTTGATGGGTAAAGGATGTTTTTTCAACCTTAAACAAGTAGTAAATTGGGTGACATTTGGTGTTTATAACAGATGAAAACCAGATGAGAATTTCTTTCTGCTCTAACCTCTGATGACTAGACAAGCTCAGTTTCTTTAAATTCTGTGCTTAATATTTACACTGACTCTTATTTGAAAAGACAGTCTAGGATGAATAGATAAAAAACATTCTGAATGCCATCTCCCAGAAATGGCAATATAATCTTAACTTCTCTAAGAAAAAATTGAGGTAATATGCCAGGTTTTGAAAGTCAAGGGCTTTCAGATGATAACTGGTAAGTTTTCCCGAACATGTAAAGCCTTAAACTAAATTTTTAACACCCAAATTCCCTATTCACACATGCACAGTCTTCGCAGTTACATGGGAATATAAACCATGATTTAAAAAATAAAAACTTTAAAATTTGAAAATAAAAATAGGTAATCTGTTTCCCAGGGCAGATCGAATTATTCGAAAGTTTTGTCTTCCTTTCCCAGAAACAAATACTGAAAGCAGTTAACCAAGATCAATATTAGAATAAATGAGTATATAGTTCTGGATATGTTGAGTTTGTGGTGCCTGTGTTGGTAAAGGACTTTTTTAACCTTAAAGAAGTAACAAATTACATCGAGAGAACACTGACATTTAAGAAGTTAGTAAAAGCAGAAAAATAGGACACAAAGGGGACTGAGAAGGAGGATCAATTAAGTGCAGCACAGGGACCACCAGCAGAATGATTTCTCAGAAGGCAAGAGAAGTTGAATCCTCAAGAAAGTGGCAAAGGCTGAGGAACGGTGAAATTAGGTTAAAGCTTGAGGAACGCCAGTTGGATTAGGCCAATCAAAGGTCACTACAAACAATTTTGGCGAAGAGATTGAAATGGAAATCATATCAGAGTAGGTGGTTGAGTGCACGGGAGGCGAGAAAGTGGGCGCAGCAGCACAGGCCGCTCTTTCTTTCTGGATAAGACACAAGCAAGAGGATTATGTGTGGTTAAAGGAGGTTTTTGCTCGTTTGCTTACTTTTAGGATAGAAGATAGTTGAGTACGTTTTACAAACTGAGTGGAAGAAGGCAGTAGAGAGAGGAGAGAATGAAGTTCTAGATAGAAGGCAGAGGCAGATCCCTGAGCAGACTGGAGTTGAGGATGTGTGTGGGAATCCTTCCGAGACCATCGGCAGTCCCAATCCCCCTTACCCTGCTCTGTTTTTCTTTTATCTGCAGCATTGGTTACTTTCCATAATACTATATAATTCATGTATTTGTTACATTTATCACTTGTCTTCTCCACCTCTCTCAATCTCTTATGTGAACTTTTCATTTCCTACTATTCCTACTTATCCTTTAAATGACTTGTCCTTCCAGGGCTATGAAGTTCACAGAGAAAGAGATGCTTATCTTTTGTTCATTCACATATTTCAAGCACCTAGAACATGGTGGACATTCAATAAATACTTGTTGAAAGATGTTGGATTGTATACTTTTAAAAAATATTGGGATTAGCTTGAAAGATTTTATTTATTTATTTTTTTACCTGTTAAGTAGGAATAATTAAGCTGCAATTTACAAGAAAGGTAAGGTAAGAGAGATTTCATATACACGGAAAGTTAAAAATTCACTGTATGGATCAGATGTTATTTGTGGAGTAACTCACAAGCCCTATTTAAGTTCATCATTTGTTTATCTCATATAATAGTTTATTTTCTTTTTAATAAGTTGCCATCATTTAAACATTAGATTTAGCTCACAGTTTCAAATGTATGGCTTGTCTTGGAAAGCAGGAGGATGTGGCAATACTTGACTCATCTCTGTGTGACAGAAATCACCTGGATCTGATTTGAAGGTCTCCCCTCACCACCACCCTCCAGGACGTAGGCTCACAAGATAAAGCACGTGATCTTCATTTGCCAAAGTCTTACGCATTCACTATGATATCCTCAACACTTAAGTCACCATGTTATTGAACTTGAGTTACTGTTTTTCATAGTATGGCTGCTTCATGCTGCCTGGCCTCTTTGGGCAAATGTTTCTGCAAGCCGTAATACTGATAGTATTCAACTAACAAGTAATTTGTGTTCCAGTGGGATTTTCCAGTATCTTTAGATACTCACCTCACCATGGCTAGTCAGGCTGTACATGAGCTTGCTACCCCCGTCTTCTGACCTCCATTCACAATCTCCACTTGGCTTTAAATGCACTCCTATCTTCTATCTTCAGTGGCCCTCTTCCTTTTTCTTAAAGATGTCAAGCTCCCTCCAGTCTCTATACCTTTACGTTTTCAGTTTGCTTTACTGCAATTTCTTTCCTTCGGATAATCAGCATGGCTGGCTGCTAATTTTACCACATGTGCAAACGTGCATTAACAAGCAGCTCCTTCCCTCAGAACCATACAAGTTGTTCTGAAATCTCAATGAATTTCAGCTTTCTGCCCTTTTCAGTTCTCCAACAAGCAGCTTGCATGAATGGTTTACTCAAGGCAAGGGGGATGGTTTCCTACTGGCAGGATTAATTTAAATTGATAGGTAGAACCAGGTGACAAAGACTGCACACAGAACTGATTGGACTCCCTAGATTCTACTTTGAAGAATATATGCTATTAGGCTTATTAGATACTCCAGCCTTACTCATGCAAATGCAAGTGTGCCCATTCAATGTATCTGGCCAGTAGAAACATCTTGACGAACACTCTGAAGAAAAATTATTTCTTGCACATTATATACTAATTAATAAACTTTCTTATACTGACTGGAGTTATAAATAGTGCTCCTCTGAAGTGGCTTTTCCATTAGGGTCCTTCAGATGCTAACTAGCTCTCCTTGGAGTGTTAGTCCTGAGTAGTGTACTTGACATATTAATCAACCATCCCTAAGGGGTAGATAAAATTAACACGAATTTACTTCCGTACATGTACACTCACATATATCACAGTCTCTATTCTGATGTGTTTTGCAGTACATCATAGGAAACATACCAGTTAGGAATCAATCACTCATACATAAAGCCAAATGATGAGAATTCTTTCCTCCCCACCACCCCCAAACCAATTTTGAGTGAATTGACATGAGAATAAAAAATTAGATTACTACAGGGACTAAGAGTACCATTCAATCCTTTACTCCATCTATGGGAAATAACAGGATTTGAGAAAATTGTTTCTGGAACCTCCCGTTATAACTTGAAATATATTTGGTTACAGGAACAAAGTCAGTCTTGTTTGGCTTAAAATGGATCTGCTGGTTTTGCATTTCTGGATCTTCATGGGTTGAATAGGCATTGAAGGCTTCCCTGAATAACTATCATGAAACCCAAACTATGTGTTCCCATTTTTCTTATCCTGATCCTTCGAGTATATATATTGCACACAGGCGTAAGCAGCAGTGTAGGATTTACTGACAATTTTGTAATAAAATGAGGAGAGAGTCTAATATCAAATATTCCAATATAAATTCTCAAAATTCTCATGAGACATTGCTCTCCTTTCAGGTATCTCTCTCATGGGATCCAACAGATAGCATCCCCTCTCCTTCCCTTACTTCAGATGCTGCCCAGGCCCTTCCGATGTTGTCCCTTCTCTTCCAAAAGCAAAAGGTTCCCTTTTCTTTCACATGCATGATAACCCTACATTTTTCTCTGAATCCTAGATATCAACTGATAGCAGGTCCCAGAGCCCCAGCCTCCATGATTAATGAATTAATCAAAACAGCAAATGTAGGTCTTTTCCTCTGGAGGATTTGTGTGTCAGCAATCTAGAAAAATAAAACAAAATTCCCCACATTTTGCATCTGTCCGTATAAAAAAAAAGATTGAGTTCCAAATATCTTATGAACACATTTTTGGAACACAAGCTCTTCTTAATTTGTAGACTTCTTGACTAATGGAAGAAGAAAAAAAATGCTCATTAATTCTGGATTTTCTTTGCATATGATGGATGTGGTTTCTTATGATGATATTTGTTATGTAACAAAAAGGTACAAGCTGTTCTGTCTCAACACACACTAATCTACAGTTATTTGTGTACAGAATATTAACCTAAGAACAAATATCTAAAAGTAATTGGGAGATCAAAATAAGCCTCCCAAAATAACTTTGTAGGAAAAAAACATGAAAAATTTGATTCTAGTAATCGACTCTTCAACAGATGTAATCTGTCTCTCTACATTCTTTTAGTGATGATATTTTCTAGGAAAAAAATCAGAACTGAGGTCATTTGTAATTTTGCAATAATGTTGGTAGAGGAAGTAGTTCAGGAGATGTTGGAATTCCTAGGACATTTCCATAATTTATGGGAAAAGTACTTAAGAATATTTTAAAGTAGTACTGGCCTAGAAAAATATCTGCCTTACCCCTAAGTAGCATCAGCCCTGCAAACAGGCAGAGAACAGAGACCTATCTACATATTATGATGTAAAGGGGTGATACAGAGTCCTAATTTCCTATATAGTCTCAACTACTGCTATTATTCGAACCTTTTTTCAGGGGTATGAGAAAAGAATACAAACTCTCCAGGAAAAAAAAAATTGTTAAAATGTTCATCATATTAGGTCTCAAGGGAATGGAGGAAGAGCCTCAATTAGGAAGAGCTTGTAACTCAAATAATGAGATCTTGACCTGAAGGCAATGAGAAAGTGGATGCCCTAGTAGAAAAAGAACTAGATTAGAATTTAGGAAATTTGAGTTCTGATGCTAGTTCTGATATTGTCTTACTAAGGGATCTTGGACAACTCATTTAATTATTGGCAGACACAATTTCTCCAACTGTGAAATGAGAATAATAGCAGTAGTCCCTCCCACATTTCAGCATTATGTTAAGAATAGAAAAATATGTTTATTGCCCTGAAAAATTGAAAAGTGCTAGAATATGATATTACTATTAAACAGGATGATAGAATTAGAATCAGGAAAATAATAGGAAAAGCTGAACGGAGGCCCAATTTAGGTTAGCTAGTATTAATCATAAGCATTGTATAGCATGAAGGTGCAAAGAAAGGAAAGAAGAGGAAACTTCCAAAGTAATCTTCTACCCCAAGACATATTAAGTGTCCCACCAGGAGGTTGAGTAAGCCAGCATCATCTGAACCTTAGTTTTACCTAGAATTGGCAGAGACCGTAATGTAAGGGTAAATTAGGTGCATGTGAAAACATAGAAGAACAACAGCAAAAGTATGACATCAAAACCTGTAGATCCTATTTACTTGTATTTCAAAGCCAAATTAAAATAACGATAAGGAGGAAGCTCAAGAGCTAACTTGGGTATTTAAAAAGTTTTTCTTTGCTATGTTTTTCTAGAGTCTTCAGGAGATCGCTTTTAATGTGCTATGACATCATGTGTGTCAATATCTCATATGTCTTACAATTTACTTAAGTGGATGTTTAATCTGAGAAAACTAACACATCTTAAGTGTCATAAAGTCTAAGTTGTGATAATTCTGGGCAAAGCACTTCTTTTAGAATCACTCAAATTCTGTCTGGTTATTTACAAATCCACACAATGAGAGCTGACCACAAATGTTCAGGGTTTTGTAATAATAAAATTATTGCCTCAGGAACCAAAGAAAGCATGATTATAAGTTGTGATGATTTTGACCTCTGACCTGTAAGTCTGTGATATCCATCCTTCAAAAGTTGCCTTGCCTGTAAGGAGACAATTAATGATTTTGTAAAAAATCTGCTAAATTTTCTCTGCTACTTTAGTTCCAATAATGAATCTAAGGTTTAGATTTAATTTGAAGGACACTCCTGAGACATAATGGAACATTTCCCATTTTTGCCTGGTTCTCAGCTCATCATATGTTACATTCAAAGCTGGAGGTAGAGGCAGAAAAGAAAGAACAAAAAAGAAATACCCCAGTTGCTTTCTATTTTTCTTTTCTGTCTTCCATGACAAAAGAAGTTTCCAAGGAAGATATAAGATAGAAAGAATAGACTATTCAGGTTACTTTGGGTTTACATGTCAAAACCCAAATCTAATTAGTTCAGGCAAAAGGGAAATTTATTGAAAGACTGCTCAGTTACTTTACATTAAGGGAAGACAAACTATTAGGAAGGGAAGGAGAGGAAGCAGCTGAGCTTCAGGAAATAGATAATCTAAGGCTGCCATGTCTTCCATGTCAGCTTCATCCTCCTCGAAGTCCCCTGCAGATGAGCCCTCTCCTCAGGAGAGAAGTATGGTCATCAAGAGCAAACAATTTTAACATCTTACACCACCTATAATTTCAAAACTCTCGTGTAATGACTTGGTTTCAGACAGCAAAATCATGGGGGAAGGATTATGATTGGCCCAGCATGGGTCAGGTGCCCCTCATCTTGGCACGATGGCCAGAGGGCAAGGCGACATAAGATCCAAGCAGTGCTGATGGTTCCCTGTGTTTGGAGTGGTTCCTGAAGGAAAGTGGAAAGGAGTCATTGCCTGTGAACAGGGAGGGTAGAGAGCATCGCTGAAAAGACTGATCAGTAGGTGCTCATTATGAAGAACAAATCAGGAATACTTGGGGGTAGTATTAGTTGTTGAGAAAGAAATAAATCTTCCTTAGAAACTTAGAAAATTATACCTCTTATTTCTACCCACTTCTAATTGTATTCTGGTAGTACTGTTGGCGAATTTCCACAACATGTAGCCTCCAATTATAAAGAAGGATTGTGTTCTGAAGATTGACTTCTAAGATTTAGATCTTAAAATGCATAGAATCAATGCTGTGAGTGGTATTTTTTTAGGTCAGTTTATAGAAGTAGAATATAATATGCCTAAGTTATTGTAGTAACAGTCCATTTCAATGTCACCAAACATTCATTAGAGTATCTTTCAAAAGGGCCCAGCTTCCACACACCATGGAATACATTTGACCTCTTATTGATTTACCTCTTAGTGCATCAGGCAACCAGATCGTGGTTGGGTAAGAGTAGGCAGGAAAGGGAACTCTGCTGGAGTCCCGTGCACTTTCTGCATCTGGTGCAGTATGATGCAAAGAATATGGAATGAAAATCTCTCAACCTGTGTTCTAGATTGAGTAACTGCTGCTTGCTGTGAGACTTCAGAGAACAGGTCTTGGTTTTCACATCTTAATATGATGGTCATGGTGGTGATGGTGGTGAGGGCGTGCATGTGTGTTAGGAGGAAGTTAGACTGCTGTTTAAATTCAAGACTACCTTTTAAAGTTCTTTCAACCCTTGTACTTCTGTGATTGAAAAAATGCACTTTCTTACGGCACTATCGCTACTTAAGGGACGGCCCCTCTCTGAACTAATAGTTATATGGGGAGGGGACTAGAAAGGAAGTAGATGAGGAGCACAGGCTATTCTCCTTCTGTGTCCATTGGTTTGTATGTTTTTCTTAATAAACCCTCTGGCTGACAGAGGGGCCTGGCCACTCTCCTTTTCTGAGGTTCCCTATATTAACAAATGAGTAATGCCAAAACAGAATTGCAAAAATGATAGATTTGTCAATATTTTCTTTTGACACAATGGAACTTATGATTTGATACAATTAAATTATTCATAATTATATTTACAAAAAAAGAATGACTCATGGCATAATCCAGGTGGAATGATCCAGTAGTCAAATATGTGTGAAGTTTAATGAAATATACGTTTAAAAAATTGTCCATAAATTTGTCAATAAACATACCTGAGATTGTATATATGAACTCATTTGCAGAAAATATCAAAAGTTTAATTCATGGCCAATTTTGCAGAATGACCCTCTGGCATTTTGTGTGAGAGTTGCTGCTGCCTTGTATTAGTAAATTGGAGACTATTTCTAGTCAGTGTATCAAACCAAAAAAAAAGTTTATTCTGCTGTTTATTCTCAATAATTTCATGTTATTTCTAAAAATCTGGTGGTTACCTTATCATTTATCTATATATTTTTTCCCTCAGGAGTAGTTTCTATTATTTGAAGGAGAAATAAAAATAAGTAACCAAGAAAAGTTAAATAGATAGCAGTAAATTTGGAGAACAAATTGAGATGATTTTACATCATTTTGGGGTGTGATAAGCTATAAACATACATCAAGAGAATTCTTCCTCTCAAACTATGGGTATAAATGAAATTCAACATGGGGTTTGAAAAACTTTTATTTTTATTAATACTTTTAGGAGTTTTCTAATACAAAGATAAATTTTTATAAATTGAATGCAATGTGTGTACACTGAAACTAAGATTGTTTACTTTTTTAAGAGAAGAATTTGAAAATTCAAAAGCCATGATTTTAGAGCAATTAATTTATAATGTCTGAGCAGGTTGGGGGGTTCCAATTTTTGGTAATGAAATTTTTTTTCAGGTAAGTTTTGAGAATCTGAGGAAATTAGGTAAGTGAACCCTTTTTTCCCCTAGTTATTATATTTAAATATCATAGGATAGAAATAACAGAAAATTACAATATTAAGCAAAAAATTTTATTAATTTTTTCTTCCTCATGGAAACTATATAAAATCGCTGCCTGTAGAATGAATATACAGTTGCTCTTTTGCATCAAGTTTTCTTAATAAAATCAAAATTTAAGAAGCAAGAAATAAAATGGTATCAGCTCATCTAAGGAGAGTTTGCTAAAGATATGTAAGAAGAAGAGATACTGTGATTTTACATATGGGAGACAAATGAAACAGACCCCCTGTAGGGCAGCACATCGAAGAAGAAAGTAGGTCAGTGAGCCCCATGGCAATACAATGAATTGCTGTTATTTAAAGGGATGGTCAGAGAGTTAAGTTGCCTGTGAACAAGAATGCCTGTGAGAACAATGGTAAATGAACAGAAAAGCAGAGTCAGAGCAAAACAGTTGCAAGGCTCAGAGTATGAACTGCATGTCCTTGGGTTGGGCAGAGGATGAAACAGCAGAACAATGTCGTCATTCAGAGGCTTCCTGGCGGCCAGCAAGCCCCACAATGAGAAGCAAACTGAGCTGAGGCCCTCCACAGACAAAGTGGAGGAAAACAGCCTCAGGATATGGAGAGAACTGAGAAGAATTTGAGACTGGATGTTAACTAGCAACTCATCAGGATTAGCACTTTCCAATAAAAGAAAATTTTAAGTAACGAGAAACACTGGGGAAACCACAGTACTTAAATCCATTTGTTGTAAAAGCTATATACTCAATGGGATTAATTACCTGTGTTTAGGGATCAGGGCAACATTATATACCGGGGCAAGTACCATTTCTTGTTTCCATCTTTAAAATTTACTACATGTTTTCTTGAATTGTAATTGCTAAGTAAGTCTAGATTGGTAATCTAAAAAGTATAGGAGACTGAGAAGAACAAACTAACTTCAGACCAAGAACACTCTACTTTTTCTGCCATAGATGTGACTTAAATTGGTGTGGCAGAAGTTCATTCATCTGAAAAAAAACATGACTAGTATACTTTGAATGGGAAATACCTTTAATGAAAGTGAAATTGAAGTCAGTTATTTCTTCAGTTAAAATGAATTGAGCTTCTATGCTGTTAAGGCATTGTTCCAAGAGTAAAAAAATTTAATGTTTTAAACAGGAAAATGAAGTATGTCTTTTAGGAAATGTTAAAGCTTACTTATTAAAAGTTTTATGGGAAAGTGGTCTTCATGGTTGTAAGCTTTTTGTCAGTTGTATTTCCTTGTCTAGGTTCAGGCATTAGGAATATAGAGTTGGATTTTATCTCAATTGTAGTTCTGTCAGTATAATGCCCTGCTTTATTTCTGATAATTTTCCTTGCTTTGAAGTCTATTCAGTCTGAAAGCAGAATCAAACCAACATAAGTTGCTCCATCGTGAGTTACAGATACAGCAGGTAGAGTTGTTGCACAAAGTCAACTTAATTTTGCAGCAAATAAGGAGATCACAGGGAATAACTTCCAAAGCCATGATTCCCTGAACAAGGGTGGATGGGTTCCTTTTGTTTAGGTTTAGGATAAATATTTAAAAAGGGGAACCTTGTCACCATATGTAGAGGCAGGCATAAGATTGTGCCTTAAGGAAACATGAAACATACCTATACATGCATTGTATGTAACGTAAATAAGGCTTGTGCTCGTCCTTGGGCAGAGGCTTTAGTATTGTAATGAGGTAAGTGTAATTGTTGGTCATTCTAGAGGTCAGTCCGTGGTCCATCTGTGCAGGTCCAAGTTGGGGTTACGCTCAAACTGGTCTGGGTGGTCTGAGCTGGCTAGAGGTCTTGTCAGGGCAGTCAGTCTCACTCAAGGGGCTGTTTCGCTTTCCATTTGCCTAAGTTTAGAGATAAGCTAGAAAAAAGTTTAAAGAAAAATGTGGGTCAAAGGTGAGTGAGTACAAGCAGGTGGGCAGTAAAGGTCAGGTGGTGGGGTCTAGCTGGTGAAAAATTAATATGGCTACTCCTGCTTTCTTTGATTAATGTCAGCAAAATATATTTTCTCCACCCATTTATACTTTCAATCTGTATATATCTTTATATTTAAAGAAATTTATTTTTCTTAAAGATTTTGTTTATTTGGGAGAGAGAGCAAGAGTGAGCATGAGCAGGGGAGGTGGGGAGAGGCAGAGGGGGAAGCACACTCCTGGCTGAGCAGGGAGCCCGATGGAGGGCTCAAACCCAGCAGCACCCCGAGAACATGACCTGAGCCAAAGGCAGTCACTTAACCAACTGAGCCGCCCAGGCGCCCCTATTGAAAGACATTTCTTACAGACAATCTATAGTTGGGTCTTACATTAATAAATACCATGCTTTCTATTTGTTGTCCTTGTTCTTTGTCTCTATTTTTGTTTAGGTTTGCCCAAGAATTTGCAATATACATTTACAACTAATCTAAGTCTACTTTCAAACAACACTATACCACTTCACAGATAGTGTACCTTATAATAATAATACAATAATCTTATTCTCTCTTGTACCTTATAACATCACTGTCATTTATTTCACTTATATGTAAGCACACATCAGCATATATATATGTATATAACATATATATATATATCACATATATACACAAGGATATATAAATGAATACATTGTTGCTATTATTTTGGAACATCAGCTGTTAGATCAACTAAGAATAAGAGAAATTAAGGTTTTATTTTATCTTCATTTACTCTTCATTGATGATCTTCCTTTTGTTATGTAGGTCTATGTTGCTGATCTATGTTACTTTCCTTCTATCTAAAGAATTTCAATGTTTCTGGAAAGGCGGGTCTACTGGCAACAAATTCACTCAATTTTTGTTTGTCTGAGAAGTCTTTATTCCTCCTTCATTTTTGAAGGGTACGTTCACAGTGTATAGGATTGTAGGTTGCTGGGTTTTTTCTGTCAGCATTTGAAATATTACTGTTCACTCCTCGTTTGCATAGTTTCTGAGGAGAAGTTGGATGTGATTCTCATCTCTATTCCTCTCTAGGCAAGATGTTTTTTTCCTCCGGCTTTTTTCAGTTTCTTTCTTCCTTTCTTCCTTTCTTTCTTTCTTCCTTCCTTTCTTTCTTCTTTCTTTCTTCTTTCTTTCTTTCTTTTTCTTTCTTTCTTTCTTTCTTTCTTTCTTTCTTTCTTTTCCTTTCTTCTCTTTCTTTCTTTCTTTCTTTCTCTTTCTTTCTTTCTTTTCCTTCTTTTCTTTCCTTTCCTTCTTTCCTTTATCTTTGATTTTCTGTAGCTTGAATATTATATACAGAGGTGTAGTATTTGGGACATTTATTCTGCTTGGAATTCTCTGAGCTTCCTGCATCTATGGTTTGGTGCCTGACATTAGAGAGAAAGTCTCAAGTCATTATGGCTTCAAATATTGCCTCCATTTCTTTCTCTTTTTTCTCATTCTGGTATTCCCATTACCTGTATGTTACATCTTTTGTAGTTGTCCCGCAGTTCTTGCATGTTGTTTTGTATTTTTCTCTTTGCTTTTCAGTATTGGTATTTTCTCTTGTCATATGTTCAAGCTCAGAGATTCTTGCCTCATCCATGTCCAGTCTGCTAATGAGCCTGTCGAAGACATTCTTCATTTCTGTTACAATGTTTTTGATCTCCAGTATCTCTTTTTTATTCTTCCTTAGAATTTCCTTTTCTCTGCTTACATTATCCATCTGTTCTTACAGGTTATCTACTTTATCCATAAAAGCCCTTAGCATATTAATTATAGTTTAAAACACAATCCCTGGTGTGATAATTCCAACATTCCTATTACATCTGACTCTGGTTCTGATGGTTGTTTAGTCTCTTCAAACTGTGTTTTTTGCCTATAGGTGCCTTGTAATTTTTGTGGAAAGGTGAACATGATGTTCTAGCTGAAAGGAACTGTGGTAAATGGATCTTTAGTAATGTGGTGGTAAGGGGTGGGGGGGAAGTGTTCTATGGTCTATGAAAAGGTCTCAGCCTGGGTGCCCAGGTGGCTCAGTCAGTTAATCATCCGTTTCTTGATTTCGGTTCAGGTCATGATCCTGGGGTCCTGGGACAGAGTCCGCGTCAGGCTCCCTACGTAGCAGGGAACCTGCTTCTCCCTCTCCCTCTGCCTGCTGCTCTGCCTACTTGTGCTCTCTGTCAAATAAATAAATAAAATCTTAAAAAAAAAATTTTTTTTAATTTAAAAAACATTTAAAACAAAAGGTCTCAGCCTTTCAGCGAGCCTGTGCCTGCGGACTGTAAACTCACCGATGCTTCTCGGTCCCCCTCCTCCCCACTTAGGTGGGATAGGATGGCTAAGGGGGTTGGAATTTGGTATTTCTCTCCCCCCGGTTAGGTTAGTCTTCGATATAATCCCAGAAGGTTAGGCTCTGGTAAAAACTTCCTAAAAGCAGACCTTGTTAGGAAGAATAGATTGCTCTGTTTTTTAAAATGGCCACTATCCCCCTTCCTTATCAAAAGCATGAGGAGATTTTTCTCTGATTTTTATTGTGAAAACCTAGTAGAGCTCCAGGAGGTAAAATACACAAGACTGTGAGGGCAGTTGCCCTCCTGCTCTGGAGTGTTTAATCTGTCTGTCTTGTCCACACTGAGCCTTCAGGCATTCATCAGTTCTAGTTCAGCTATTCCTACCCTGGCACTGGTTTCTGCATGGCTTTCTGCTCCAGCAAGCTGTGTTCCTCTATATCCACCTTTCTGTGTTTCCATATTTTGGCAGTGGTTTGCTCTGTGACCTTACTTCTCTAATGGATCTAAGAAGAGTTGTTGATTTTTTCTGCTTGTTCATCTTTTTATTTGTTAGAGTGGTGACGTCTAAGCTCTTACATCTTGAACCATAGAGTGAGTCTTTGAAAATGCTTTGAAAATCAGATCATGTTGCTCCTCTACTCAAACAAACGAACAAACAAAAACACCAAAAATATGTCAGTAGCTTCCCAGAATAACAGCCAAAATTGCTTATAATGTCCCCTGAGGTCCTACATTGTCAGGCTCCTCCTCCTCCCAGCCCGAGTTCATCTATCTGAGCTTGAATCCTACTACTACCTCATTCCTGACACTCCAGGCTCATTGCTGTCCTTTGACCATGGAAGGCACGCTTCAGACAAAGCGTTTACAATTCTTTTTTTTTTTTCTTTTTTAAGATTTTATTTATTTATTTGACAGAGAGGGAGAGACAGCCAGCGAGAGAGGGAACACAAGCAGGGGGAGTGGGAGAGGAAGAAGCAGGCTCCTAGCAGAGCAGGGAGCTCGATGCGGGGCTCAATCCCAGAACCTGGGGATCAGGCCCTGAGCAGAAGGCAGATGCTTAACGACTGAGCCACCCAGGCGCCCCAAAGCGTTTACAATTCTTGTTCCATTTGCCTGGAACAGTCTTCTAGATAGCTCCCCGACTCACTCCTTACCTTCTTTACATCTAGTAGGGGCCATTTCTCCTTGTTGTCAGAAGGGTTCTCAGTGAGAATCAGAGCTGGATGATCTGGCTATGTCATTGGGCATATATTGGCATCAGGCTATGGTAGCCTATAGAGATCATCGCTTCAGTAGAAAACTACCCTTCCTGGAAGACAGAGCCTTCCAAAATTCCAGCACAGGACATCCTCCTGTGGGCATGCTTAAAAAACACAGACCGCATTAGTTTCTGTGGCTGTAAATGCAACTTCACTTTCGTTATTTTATTTTTAGTGCTTTCAAGGCTAACCACTGACTCCTGCTGATTGATGCATTCTTTATTTTAGATATGCTATTGTGTTCAATCAATGGCAGTCAAGTCTTGCTAGCTAGGGAGCCATTCTGTCCCTTTCTAAAGTGAAATTGCTCAACACATTTAGCTCCATTATATGTAGGCTTAAAAATTTAACTCTGAGTTCAGAGGGAATGCATTAGTGTGGAAGCAAAAAGGAGTATTAGAAGGGCACTTGACTATAGAGGGCAAAAGAGGCACTCAGTCCACCAAAGTGATTCTCATCCTAGGCTGAGTAGTAGGATTCTCACAAAATCTGGCTCCTACCTCATACTTACTGGCAGAGATGTGGGCACTTTACATTTTAAGTAAGACTAAACTACTCTCCAAAGATACTATTTGAATTCACACTCCTAACAAACAGAATGTAAGTGTACTCCTCCCCCTTTGTATTTACTGCTAAATCTTTTACCTAAGGTTTACTCTTGGGCAAGAGCTGTGGTAAAATATATAATAGTAAAAATATACATATGCTATATAATACTCACATAGTTATGAATATCACATAAATGTGCTGCCCCTATTTCTGTGTGTGATGAAGAAAGAATCATGTCACACATTTATTCCTCTCCAGAAAAATGCTTCCCTAAGTAATAGGGTATTAAGTGAAATGACCATGTGTTGATTTGCAGTTTATGTTAACTGACCAGTCACCATATCAGAACAGAGATTAACTGTACTTGGTATATGTAATTAACTTAGATATAGTAGAAAGTGATAGATTTAAGGTGAGTTCAGGACATGACAATGTGTTTAGCTTTGGAATGAAATTGATATGTCTCTTGATCTCTGTGACCCTAAGTGTATTAATGTATAGCTAGGCATTATAAGTGAATGACAAGAAGACTAAACAAATACATATGAAAGCATTTTGGGAAATGGAAAGCACATTTTCAGTCTGAGAGATGATGGGCCCTGCTGTACCTTGTTATAGGATGCATTATATCCCTCAAGTATACCTAGCATGATGATTTTGATGAAATTTAAAGGGTCAATATGCCAGGAACCATTAAAAAATCATCTTTCTAGGGCCACTAAAATCACTCTTTTGTACATAGTAGGCCTTCAGAAAATGAACGGCTGTTAATCGTATTTTGCAAATAGTTTCCTTATATAGAACTCAGACTTGCTGTTTCCCTTACTCTGTCTAGTGTATTGCTCAATAAACAGCACTCCAAATTAATATCTACCAAGTTGGAGCTCTTTTTTCCCATATCAGAACTCTCCAAATGCATTATTTGTAGTACTGGTCTGTCACACATATTCCAGAATTAACTTCATTTATGTATACATCATCACCCCTTGACGTATATCTCCATTTGATCTGTAGTTGTGTCTCTCCTGTGCTCAACACACAGTAGGGGCTTCATTACTTATATTTAACTCATATTACTTATTACTTCATTACTTATGATATTTAACTCATATTACTATGTCATTACTTATGATATTTAACTCATATTATTACTTCATTACTTATGATATTTAACTCATATTACTATGTCTCATCTCTCAAACTAGACCGTAATGTTTCCTGTGTCTCCCAGAGTCCTGTCTCAGGTTTGAGCACAGCAGAGAGAAAGGCTGCCTGCTTCTTTTCTGATAATCTGAACATTATTTGTAACTTAGTTCTATTCTGGGAATGTTCCTGGGTGAGATTAAATTCTATATCTTTCTGATTCCAAATTCCATTAAAAACAGTAAAAATAACAAAAGACTGGCAAATTACATCTAAATCTATCAGCTATGTAAAGTTCTTTCAAGGAATGTGATAATAAGAAAAGACC
This sequence comes from Ursus arctos, assembly GCF_023065955.2. NCBI lineage: Eukaryota > Metazoa > Chordata > Mammalia > Carnivora > Ursidae > Ursus > Ursus arctos. Next base: position 60,184,150 of record NW_026622763.1, read on the forward strand.
CCTATGATCTTGTTGACTGATTTTCCTTCTGGTTTTAACCTGGGAAAAGGTCAATGACAGGGCAAGATTGAGTCCTGGTGACCCAGATGAAAGCCCCCATTAGGAATTAGGGGCCAAGTTTTGTGTCCCAGCTCAGCCAATGACTACTGTGTGAATTTAAGCAAGTCACTTTGCCCTCTGATATTGCTGCTTCATCTTTAAGCCAAAGAGATTAGACCAGGATTCATATTCACAATTATTTGTGGGTCAGAGACCTCTCTGAGATTCTGCTGAAAACTATGGGCCTTTTCCCCCAAAAAAGCACAAATACAGCTATAAATAGAATTCCAAAAGGGTCAGAGGCTCTTTAAAATCCACCCACATATTCCCGAGAGGACTTTAGAATGATTTTTAAGGTCTAAAGTATGTGGTTAGAAAAAAAAAAAAAAGAAGAAGAATCCATTTACATTTGCTACTCCCAATGTGAATTAGTTTTAAAATGTGGATTTGAGCCACTTATGTCATTAGAAGTCATAATTACTTTTTTTTCATAATTTAAAGTACTCACAGCAGAGCAAATTTTTCAGTAGAAAGATCTCTTTTATGGATTAATAGCATCTCAGGGTCAGCGAGGTGGTCAGTCCCTCCTGCTACACAATGCAGACCAGAGATAGACATTTAGCTTAAACGTGAACCCATATGGTGATGAGAGCCCACTCACATGTTTATTGCTGGGCAAACAAAGAGTTTAGGAATTTTCTTCTCTTTTTCGAGCTATCATCTGCCCTCACCACATAAATGTCCACTATTGACCCTATTTCAGCTCTCAGGAGCTACATAGATAAATGTTAGTTCTTTTCCCAGTCTGGTAGGAATTCAAGGGCAGCCTCTTTTGTTCTCTCTTAATTTTCTCTCTGCCAAGCATTCTGGTTTCAAATACAATAGTAGAAAAGTGATTCATAAGACTACTTTTAATCTCAATTACCTTCTTCAATGGAACTCTTGAAACAGAGAGCTCACATTTAGGCAGCATATTCCAGAAAAGTTTTGACAACGCATGGTTAGGGAGTAATTCCTTAAACTGCTGACTGCTGTTAGGAATGCTGTGGACACCACCAAGAGCCTGGTCCCTAAACAGGTGACTCTTCAGCGTCACGTTGGAATTGTGATCACCTGAAACCCCTAACTATAATCAACTGAGGCTGCCCTCATTCTCTCTTTCTTAGAAGCAAAGTAATCTTTCTAAAAACAAAACTCCTTACCTGCATCAGCCTCTTGTCCGCTCTTGGAAAGCTTTTGGAATACTAGTTTTGCCATTCATCATGCCATCATTCCCTCCAAGTGTTGTGTCATATGCAAATGTAAATAAGCCTGCCTTTTTTTCACTCCAAATTAATTGATAAACATATTGACCCATGGCTTGCCAAATATAAGCTTCCCTCTGTGGATTCATTATTCATAATTCTTCACTCAGTTACTTCACAACTTTGTCCAACTCACATTTAACCCCCTGATCTACAGAATGGAGAGGAGCAGAAGGATTATGTCCTGTTTGAGGCAACATTTGTTTCCTTTCCTTTTCTTCTTTTACTCAGTCTAGTTTCCTTTTCCCAAACTTTGTTTTCTTCTTTCCTTCATGTGTTCATACTGCATATCTTGGTCTTATATTTGGTTCCTTTTCCTGTGTTCATTTGCTATGGAGAAGAGACCCGCCCTTGTGTTTTTGGGAGCCGTTGGCCTTCTGCTTGTGTGCGGGGCTGGCGGGGTCTGTGCCCGCTCCGGGAGGCTCTTTGCTGTACGCTGTGCCGAGTCAGTCCCGTGCAGGGGGTGTTTCAATATATGCTCGTTAGCATTCAGCAGAAGAGGCGGCTCAAGCCCCCAAACCAAGTTATTTTCTTCTACCTTCAGAATTACCTTAATATTAAATGAAGGTTTAAAGAAAATGTAAACACAAAGTATATGTGTGTTTGGGAATAGGAGGAGGGCGTGGGGAGACAGAAATTATTAGACCGTCCTCACAGACCACACACTTTAATCTTAGTACTATTGCATCTGTAACCAAACAAATATAACTGATAGGAAAAAAGATTCAAGACACAAATCAACTATCCGTTATTCAATGGAAAGATGACATGAATGTAAATTGCCTTGAGAATCAAAGAACGTGTGTTTCTGCAGAGATGTTCATGTTATTAATTCCCATCTTACCAAATCTTTCACCTATCAACAGTTAATGTCACACTTGAAAAAGGCTAAGAAAGGCATCTTCTAGGGACTGCCCAAGTGAGTGATTTTACTTTTAAAAAGCCTTCGTCATATAACTTTGTGACCATTATTGGGTTATAAAATAAATGAAATGTAGGTCAGGATAAGCAAGTAAGCGTATACTCAAGTAAGGGAAGTGACTGACTAATGGTTTAGTAAGTTGGACTTTTTGGTTACCATATTTTCTTAATGTTTGAGCCCTTCATATAAACAAATCAATGTTGTCATAAGTTATTAACTCTAACTTAAATTGCCACAACTTTATTACTCTGTAGTTACCTTGTGGATGAAAGGGATGAGCTCTGGAGGTAATAGAACCTTTTCAAACTGAGAGAGGTACAGACAATTTCAGCTTAGGAGAGTGACAGGTGGCTGAATGATTATTGTGCTTTAATATTTCAGAGGGAATCCCAACATTGTCTAAGCAAGGTTAATAGGTCCTGTAAACCTATAATAAATCCTAGAGAACAACAGGAAAGTCTATGTCAGCATCCAAAAAGCTAAAGGTGAAAATGAGTGAGGGTCTCCTGACAATGGAACTTTATGCCTCATTCACTATTCATTCAGTCAGTTGTCAGTGTATCCTGAGGAAATATGATGTGTCATAACTTCTCTCAAAACTACACCATCCTTATAACCTTGAACAAATCACTTACCTTCTTCAAGTCTAAATTTCACCATCCAGGTATTTCTGTGATGGAGTTGTGAGGTTTGGTGACTAAGGTATGTTAGACTCTAACAGAGTAACTGATTGGATGCTTATTGAATGAATGAATTCCCTTACCTTCTTCTTCACATTTAGACATCTCCCTCCCACCCTGTAGTTTATAAATTGTAATATGTGAATAATAATATAAAAATAAGTTCCATTGGTTAATAATAAATGTCTCTCTACAGTTTTGGGTCAACAGGAATTGTGAGTGATCTGTGTTTGCTGATGAAATTAAAGTATTTAAATATTATTACAACTGATCAAATATTTTTGCAAGATAATCCACCAAGCCCAAGGATGTCATTCTTTGCCAAACAGCACTCTGAGGCTTGCTGACTGCAGTACATGCAAATCCACACTCTTTTTGAGTTTGTTTCATAGCAAACATGAGCAGTAACTTCCTTTCATTTATCAATTCTAACTAGAATATTTTCCAGTAATACTTAGAAAAATCTTATAAGCCACTTTCCTAAAATATAAAATAGGTATACAATTTTCTGGGTTAAGTAGCAATACATGGAGTGTCCGCTGTACGGTGTTTTAACAGAACAGACACAAGTGAAACAGACGGTAATTCTGTAGATTTTGAGTATGGTTGTGGTAGTTGCCTTCTGGTTTATACTCCAAATTTGAGTTAATTTTGAAATCTTGAAAAAAAAATATGGCAAGACATACACCAAGTTATTTATAAATTACATCAGTCATTTATTCAATCAATATGAATGAGTATGTACTGTTTGCCAGACCCCAAACTGAAACTATGTAATCTTGACATCAAGAAATTTGCTCTAATGAGAAAGATATGTAAACAAATCAATTCTATAAGGTAATTGATACCAAGAGAATATGAGAAAAACCTAGCCAAGTCCGCCTGGGGAATTAGAGGAGCCTTCACAGAGGCGGCAAGCTGAGGCAGAGGCATGAGCGGGAGATTATCGGGCGGGTAAATAGGAAGAAGCTGTTTGGCAGTGAGAAGAGAACGAGAGGAGCATGGAGGCTTGAAGGGGCCTGGAATGATCAGGGAATGTGGAAGAGTAGGTTAGTGTCCTTAACTAGTAACTCATAAATTACTGTGAAAGGGGGAAGCAGGAAGGGCTGGGAAGGAATGAGGCCAAATAGGTAGGGAGAGGCCAGGATCTACAAGCCTGTGGAGCAGGCAGAGTGTGCCAGTGTTTGGCCTCTCTGTGAGCTGTGGGGGAAGTTACTGGAGAATTTTGTATACAGAAGTTTCGTAATCAAATGAATATGTTCTGATTCCTGACGGAGACTAACAATATCGTGATTCTTTTGTTGTTTACAAGTTACAGAAATGGCACACACACCCCTTTGTTCCTAGGGGTTTCTTCAATGGTTCTCCTTGTAATGGAATTCAGGGATGCCAAAAGAAATATTTGAACTAAATGATATATCAGAATTACAGTAAGAGCCTGTGAGCAGATTTTTAGTTAACAGGTTTTTAATAGGCTGTGATGCAATTCTTAATGGAGAAGATTTAATTATAAAGGAAGCCTGTCTCTAATGGAAATTTGGCTGGGTGTGTTTTTATTTCTCGGTGAATTAAAGGGTTTATATAGGGTTAGATGGTTGAAATTCTTGGAGAAAACACGTATACACCAGCGAAAACTTTCCACTCATTTTATCTCTTGCAGCAAAGCAATGAATCTGCTAGAAATAAATTTCAGTTAAATAGAGCATAATTTTTTATAATTTCAGGGGTTAAGCATCTGAAAGGCCAGAATGAATCCTCATTCCCTGAAGAAGAAGAAGGTGTAAACGAAAGAGAGGAGCAGTGGGAACATTAATTACGGGTCTGCAGCAAGAAGGCTTCTTGGGAATAACTGAACTATTAACTTTTCTGAATGTCCCATGGAAGCCACTCCTTGACCTCCAGAAGCATTCTCCACCTCTGCTCTCATACAGTAGTAATACACCTCCTGGGAAGCTCTCCTTGATTGAACTTTAGAACCAAGTACAGATTGTTCAATATTACTTACAATTAAAGAATAAACATTTATTTTATGGTGATTTTTCTTTTTAATGACGTTTGCAAACATGTGAGTGTTCTAACTTTAATACCGAGCTTAATCCCTGATGTCCTACTGATATGGTTTGCCTTCTAAGGTCAAATGTAAATAGCTTCACTTTAAGAGTAAAAAATAAATATTAAATACATTTAGACATGGTGTATCTGGGTTTAACTTACAGAGGAATGTTTAATGAAGCTTTTAAGTTAAGATCTGCATTTATCATGTTTCTGTATACAGAACGGTATGTTTTATTTATTTCAAAATGAAAAAATGCCCAATTTCTTGATTCAAAAGATCGTAATATATTAGTCTTTAGGTATTAACCATCTTTTTCTTCCAACACATTAATGGTTGAAGGACTGCAGAATTCTCCTCATTTTCCTGAGCTGTGAGAGATATATTTCCCAGTATTTCCACTAGCTATTAAGAAAGAAAAATGCTAAATCTAAAATAAACTATGGCAAAATCTCCCCTGCCATTTTTTTTGGCCATTCCTTGAAATATGAGCTATTTCCTATTGCATTTAAAGGAATCATTAGCATTTTTATAAATCTTCTATTATCATCAAATAAGAAATTCCATTAATTCATGCATTAACTCAATAACTATTTTTAATGAGTTTATCTCCAGCAAACGACTTTGGTGGGGGTTATGAAAATAAAGGAAAGATAATTTTTCATCCTTAGAACTGGCAGAGAAGGTAAAGCATCAGTATAAAGCAAGGTTTTCCAGGACAGTATATATATATATTTATTGAATAGGGCTTTCGATTATTCAAAATTCTGGCCTCCTGGACAATATTATTTTTTTTAAAGATTTTTATTTATTTATTTTAGAGAGAGCTTAGTGTGTGCATGAGCAGGAGAGGGGCAGAAGGGGATGGAGGAGGGAGAGAGAGAATCTCAAGCAGACTCTGTGGAGCATGGAGCCTGACACAGAGCTCGATCTCACAACCCTGAGATCAAGACCTGAGGGGAAACCAAGAGTTGGTCACTTAACCAACTGAGCCACCCAGGCACCCCATTAATCATTTATGGCATTTCAAGGTAAAGTACCTATGCCACAAAATTTAGTGAGGATGGTGGAATGCCCAGTTTGGTTCCCACACTGATGATATTGGTGAGGTTCAATGTTTCATGGATGAAAAAATTGAAAGATTTCTCAGAAGTCAGTAAAGAGGGAAATTAAGATGGAAGAAAAAAAGCAAATGTGAAATCCACTGTGGGATCTTATATCAAGATTCAAAGAAGTAAAACTATTGTTTTTAATTTTGAATTCAAGTTTTATAATATAGAGATTGAGAGAATATGTGGATCTATTAGACAATGCAGTAGAGATAACAATCGTTTTTCTTAGTATATTTTCCTCAAGAAAATAAATGCAAAACTCACTGATAAGTAGTATCACCAAGTATGAATGAGTACTCCGGTTCCAGGTGTCTTTCCTCCTTCCCGTCCTCCTTTTCTTCTTTCTTTCCTTCCTCCCTCTCCCCTCCCTCCCTTCCTTTCTTCCTTCCTCTCCTTCTCCCCACCCCAACCCCTAGCCTTTCATTGGTTTTGTTGTTGTTATTAAGCCAGTTTCAATCAAAACTTTCTGGAGTTTCTAGACCACGTGCTGTGACTATTTGTTTTATTTCCTAAATTTCTCTCTACTTAAAACATGATTAAGGCACAGATTTGTTTTACATGATTTTGAATTATTTGTGTTTGGAAAACATTCTGATACCCCTTGAGCAAGGTGCTAAAGAATAAAATTTGCCCTTCCCTTTCCTTGAACACACTTTCAAAATGTTTGGGTTTTTTTGTTTTTGTTTTTGTTTTTTTTCCCCAAAAGGATTCAGACAAACAAAAGAAACCAAAGCTTTTGCTGATTTTGTAACATCTTTTGGGTAAATAAGTAGCATGGCTTCTGGATTCTTCTGTTCTCTATTAAAAATACAAAAATATAAAAAATTAAAAGCATAAGTTTTCCTTAGGAAATGTTGGTTTCTTCCATTCTGTTCTCTACTCTCAAAACAGAGATTACAATTAAAAGCATAAGTTTTCCTTGGGAAATATGTTGGCTTTCTCAGAAATCTGAAGGAAGCCAGCTGAGATAATGGCTTTTCAGTTTCCTTTTCACACAATTATAGTTTACAACAAATTTTTTTCAAGAAGACAACTTGGCTTCAATTTGGCTGAATGGTCAAAGAAACTTTATGAACAAAACAAAACAAAAAAAACAAAAACTTTTTCTCAGACCACATTTATAATATAACATACTGGCTAGTAGTAGATGAGCTTTGAGTCACTCTGGCTTTGGTTCAAACTCAACCTCTATCAAGTTTTAGACTGTTACTGCATTTGTAAAATGGGTACCATCATACCTACCCCTGTGGATTATCGTGGAAATTAAATGAAATTAGACACATTAAAATGCTTAGTCCAGCTTAGGGAGCATTTAGTAATTGGTGCCTATTGTTATTACCAAGGTGGGAAAAGACCTGATGCTGTCTATCCAAGCCTTACCAGACACACGGTCCCCTTCAAAATCACAGACCAGTGATGGACCCCCTCCCTTCTTGAATAACTCCAGCTGAACCCCAAACCCAGCCAAAAAGCTCTAACTGTTCTTCTCTGTGTGAAACTCTTTCTCCTGTACTTCACCTCCTTGATCACGGCCATTCAGCACTGTGACGTGTCTCCTAAGTGGCCTCATCTCTGATAAAACACCACCAGGTCCTCCCAACCTTTCTCATCATCCTGGCTACTTGCTGTTGGATCCTCTTTAGTTGTGTATACTGAATCTAAGAAAGGTTATGTCAGGTAGATATGTTGGGTTTTTTCCCTAATCTCCCTAAACCATGAGAAATTGAAGAATAGAATGTGGCAGGGTGGAGCAGAATTCTAGGCCAGGGTTCTTTCTATTAGACAATGATACTGTAAGCCCTTTTTCTTCTCAGGGTTGGCCAGGGTAAGGGTCTTTATAAAAAACAGAATTCTTCAGACTTTTTCTGTTCTTAAAGAAGATTTCACCATCCATTTTAAATTTTAATTCAGTTATGACAATGTTTTCTACATTGTGGAAACATTATTTTAGGTTGGCATGGGACCAATTACTTTTATTTTTATAAATACTGTCATAACACGTTAGAAAATATACATAATCATGATTTTATTGCTATTGTTGCTTAGCATGAGGCAAGCTTAATGTGTGAATATATTTTAAATCAATCTAAAGGGAAAGATTAAATAACCATAGTAGAGGTAGTACCTCAAAATCACCGAACGATATACAATTGAATGAAGTTTGGAAACACTGGCTTTGGGTGTGGTCATAGCAAGTAAGTGTAAGTATTGTAGAGTTCATTTAATTGCAATATGGATTTACGAATTTATAAATAAACCACTTATGTTGCATTAATTTAAAAATTCTGTTTCTTTACCCACATCTAAAAGCAATGTAAGTGTAAACTGAATAATGGAAAAATCATGTCTAATTACATTAAAGTGTTTATGTTCATAGTAATTTTGAATATTTGCTTTCTCCGAAGATGGAGGAGGAAGAAATGCCCTTACTTTTCTAAGACCCCGATTCTAAAAACCAGTTTTCAAAGCTCCAGTAGGTTTATTAATTATTAAAAATGTCTATGTTGCCAAAATGTGAAATCTGTTTAAAGAAATTAAATTATTAGATTTCAAACATCATAACATTCTGGAAAACTAAATAACAGAGAAAGAAGAGGTTTAGGAAAGTGATGGAAGCATCTTTGGTTTTAAGTGACATCGTGAGTAGTGAAGGTGCTCAAGTTTGCAAACATCCCACAGAATTCACACAGCAGTGGAAGTGAAGGTTTCTATTTTGCAGTATTGTGTGAATCAAATAATTTTCGTGAATGCATAGGTGCTTGACTGCATTTTGTAAAGAGGCTATTATTCAACTGTAGAACCTCCCCTGACATTTATATTATGAATCCTGTTTATTCTGTGGACAGACATTGGTGTGGCCACTTTCCTTATTGCATTACATACTTAGTTTATGCAGCTAAAGAGACTTGGTCTGTAGAAGGCAGGTGAACATGAGAGTAGAGAGAGAAGTCAGCAAAGGAGGAAGCTCAAAGGAGCCTAGAAACTTGAGGAAAAAACTGGAGAAAGTAAATTAAAATGGTATTGGATTCATCTTCAGTTTTTGTTTCTCACTCTACAAATGTGACTTAGCATTTTTCTCTTACTTTTAGTAACAATGAGCCTAATTTGAAGGAATGAGCACAGTGAACCCCCGGAGTATATGTCACTGGGATTAGAATCCTAGAAGTAGCAGAAAATTAGAATATGTTTGGCAAATGCTTCTTCATTATTATTCAGAACAAGCATTTGACAGCAAATAATAGAAAACCCAGCACACAGTAGCACACAGGCTGATTTACGTCATGCAATAAAATGTCCGGGACTGGAATTGTGGCTCAAGACTCCAATGGGTATCCAGATACTTTTCATTTTCCTAAACATTCTCAAAGCTGTAACTTCATGACCTCAAGCTGCTGCTCTAGGCATCCAGTCTGTTCCAAGCAAAGAGAATATTGGGAAGAGAAAGGGAAAGAATCTGGCAGAGAAGCCAAGCTATCTCAGAGCCCCCCACCTACTGTCTTTCGGACAGCTGTGCCATAAGACTACCCCTCGATGCAAAGGAGTTGGAGAAAGTAAATATTTTTTTGAGGACTTATTTATTTTGAGAGAGAGAGAGAGAGAGAGCACATGGAGGAGCAGCGGGAAAACAAGAGAGAATCTCAAGCAGATTCCCTACTGAGCATGGAGGCTGACGTGGGGCTCAATCCCACAACCCTGAAATCATGACCTGAGCCAAGAATTCAAGAGTCGGACGCTTAACCGACTTTGCCGCCCAGGTGCCCCAAAAGTAAATATTTTAAACCAGGAACACTGCCACCTTCCAAGTCAGTGAAGGTTCTCTTTGTAAGTTACAAAGTGACCATGGATATCAGCTGAGCAACGAGAAGTATCTGCTTCCCAAATAACAGAATTCAGGGAAGTTCTTCCCTGAGGTTCCTAAAGGAAGCACAGACTATTCAATATGTGTCAAAGAGTCGAAAACATTAATACTCACTAGATGTGTTTGCTACTTAAAATTCATAAATTAGGTGTTAATGTTTATGATAGGCCTGCAGCTAGATAGAACAATTCAGATATCAATTATTCTGCAGTATTTTTATTAGGATAATTTGGTGTCCTTTATAAGAGTATACTCTAGAAACAAGAGAACATTATTCTAGTTTATTATTCAATAAATATGTATGAATGAGTCCTGAGGATACAGGTATTATAAGATAGTTAAGATCCTTAAATTCATGGATATATATTCTAGCATTTGAAGACTGTCAATATCCATATGAATTAATACATAAATTATTAATAATAATAGAAATCATGTCAGATAATGATAAATTCGTGGAAGGAAATAGAATGAGGTGATGTGGCAGGGCGCCTGGGTGGCAGGTCAGTTAGACATCTGACTCTTGATTTCAGCTCAGGTCATGATGTCAGAGTCATGAGTTGAGCCCCACATCTAGCTCCGTGCTCAGAGTGGAATCTGCTTGAGATTCTGTCTCTCACTCTGCCTCTGCTCTTCCCCCCTATGCTTGCACACTCTCTACCTCAAAATAAATAAAATCTTAAAAAAAAAAAAAAGAACGAGGTGATGTGGCACAGGGTGGCATCTCCTCTTTGATCGTAGCTGTCATAGCTGTGTGACATTGGGGAAGCCCTTTAAACACACTGGGACCCGGTTTTCTGAGCAGTGAAATGTAGAGAATGATCTGAGGGGGTGGATCAGTCGTTCCTATGAGGTTCCTTCCAACGCTAAGATCTGTTTCTCCCCTCTGATTCTCTTTCAGGAAGTGCAGACAAGCAGCAAAGGAGAAAAGAAGAGACAGGAATAGACAGAACGCAGCAGCATTAAGAGAGCATGGAATCAGAAGAGAAAAAGGGTATCTTTGTATGCTTATATGACAGTCAACAGAACAAAACTGTTCTACTTAGAAATATACAGACGTATGTACGTGTGTATTTAACAGCATTAGCATTGTAACCAATTATATTTTCTTTTAAAACTTTTCCTTAGAAGATGATCTAAAAAAATGGTGATTTTTTTTTTTTAAGTTTGTTGTTGTGGTAGTTTTTTTTCTTAAGATTTAAAAGTCCTTCCAAGAAAAATTTCCTCCTACAGATCACTAATTGGATAATTTACTCTATCATAGCGTAAAGGCTTTGTTGCTTTTAAGTTGCATACCAGATTTTTCCCTTTACAGAGATTTATGTGACATGGTATGAAATTCTTTGGAACATTTCCACGGTGTTCTGGAATAGTTTGTTATTTTCTTTTTCTCCGCCAGGTGCAAAATGGGTTGACAACAACCAGAAGCTGACTTGTCAGTGCTGTGCTCCTGTGGGAGCTTGGAAAAATACCAACATGAAACCACCACCGCCACCGCCACCTCCACCTGCATCATTGTGTCTTATTCTCTTCCTCTTGGATTGCCTTCTGAAGCGCTTTAGATATTTGATACATAAATATTGACATGTTTTTCAGATACCGTTCCTTCATTTTATGTATTTTTTTCTAATTATTTATGCTACACTATTTGCCAAGTTCTTTTTGGTTTTAATTTATTTTTCTCTACTACTAAAAGCGAGATCTTGAATTTGGGTAACTTTTAAGTGATTCATTTTTAGTTTTTTAAATTCTGGAATCTGAGCCTCCTTTTACAATTGAGAGGCTTCCAAATATATTTCCCTTTTTCTTTTCAAATCCCATCATATTTATTTATTCTTCTCTTTCTTTTTCAAATCCATAGGTCTTTAGTTTAGTTTCACAAATACATATTAATAATATACTGCACACCAACTATTTATGTAAGCATCAGTTATAAAAATGAAAAGGCTATTATTGTTGCTGCCCTCTTGCCAGTTAATATTGGTTCAGTTCTTTACAGTTAATAAAGTGGCCTCACCTATGTTTCTCAGTTAATAATCACATTAAATCTGTATGACAGGTAGGATTCATTTTATAGATCAGGAAACTAGAGTCCAAAGAAAATAAATGGCCCTAAATGAACTAATAATTCAACAAACGCTTCTATTAGCTGATGCTCTTTTTGAGAGTTTGTGGTGGTTTTTAGGGTGGAAAAGCCCATCTTCCTCAGAAACCAGAGGCTTTTGCATTTTCTTAGAATGTCTTGTAGATTGCATTGGAACTAAATTTTCTACATTTCAGACCTAAAGCATAGGGGGATAATTTTGTTAAGGATGTTGGAATAGAAGAAGCCCCTGAGTTCTACTTTAATTCTTTGATATTGACCTCAAACTAAAACCAATAGAAGAAACAAATTTGAAACTCCTTTTAAACTGTGGGACTCATTTAACCTTTAACCAATAGAAGAAACAAATTTGAAACTCCTTTTAAACTATGGGACTCATTTAAAAATATTTTTTATGTTTAAATCTGTGCTTTAAAAAAATAATTTTCAATATCTAAAAAGTAGGAGAGAATTGCTGAAGTTCTGACAATGTTGGGTATAATCTTTTCTTAAAGAAAAAAGCACCAATCTTTTTAAGTTTCTTTTCCTTGATTTCTTATAAATTGAAAAATCATTTTACAAATTGCTGTTTTTTTTGTTATGTCCTTTCCCTTTCTCTGCACCCTTGTCCCCAGGATTTGAAGAATGCTAATTTTTACTTACCACTTCCAGATTTGTATTTGCCCCAAAAGGAAAAATAATATAAACAAGCATAATTACCATAACTTAAGTGCATAATTGTGGAATAAACTATAGATATTATGGCATTAAAAACCAATATGTTATGTAATGAGGAACCAAAGAGAACGTTCTAACTGCTGTTCTCCTCAAGCTAACTAAGGAATCAATTTATTGATATTTCAAAATAACTTTTTTTCCTCAAGAGTAGTGATGGTGTTCAGGACCCACTGCTGCAAAAAATGGCACCTCGGCACATTGAACACTGTCAGCTGAAGGAATCTGAGAAAATGGCAGAAGCAGGAAGGTCACCTTCCCTCTGCCCTTCTCCCTGAAACAGGCCATAAAACCCTCCTTTGAGGAGTGCCTTACACCCAGAAGAAAGGAGCACCCTTGTCTTTGAAGACAAAGGGACTCAAAGAAGAATCCAAACCAACAAGCACTGCTAAGTTCCCCCCAGTTTACTACGCTTACTTCATACCCCTTAACTTACCTAGTCTTCCATGACCCCATTCTTCCTCAGTCCTAGCACGAAAATACTCAGATCGCTCCCATGTCACGTAAAACTTATATTAAATAAATCTGTATGCTTTTTTCCTATTAATCTGTCTTTGTCAGTTAAACTTTCAGACCCAGCCAGAAACCTTTTTCCTTCCCTACAGTAGCAAAGGTATAAATAACATGGCTTAAATGAATCAAAACAATAAAAACTAAAAAAGCTCAGAGATGGTTTACCAGCTCTTTAATGATTGCAGGAGAATATCTTCTCTTTCTTCTTTATTTTTTTAAAGAGACTGGCATTTGTCAAGGCCCTGCAGTAGATGGGCGGGTTACCTGACATTTCCCTGCGGCATAAATTCTATGGATGTTTCTCTCATCATACTAATTACATTACCAGATGTTCTCATCTTTCTTCTTTTGCCTTAATGGGGCATAGATTTCCTATTTTGAAATTTGTCACTTATTCGTTCTATTTGTCAAGTGTTTTAAATACTATATGGGTCCTTTATGTGCTTTTGAAAACACTTAGTAGTCTAAAAATTAAACTTGACATGAAGGCCAGTGATGACTAAGATAGGAATTATACTATTAATTATACTTCTATTAACCATACTGTACTAGTGCAATTACCCTGGACTTTCATAGGATACAAGACTTAAGCTACCTATTTTCATTGTCAGTATAAATAGTTTTCCTAGGAAGTAGTTTACTGGAACAAGTTATTTCGTTGGAACTGATAGCTAAATGAGATTTTTAAAATAATAATTCTTAGAGTATGGGCAGAGAAGTATTAAAAATTAGACACTGTCATCATAAACTACCAAAAGCTGTATTGATATAAAATAATCCAATGCAATATTTTGGGGAAAATATCCAAAAATTGATAAATTTTTATTTAAAGCATAACTAAATTTGTATGTTTTCCTATTAATGTATTAATTTTTACTAATCTTTTTTCTTTCATTGTGTAATTTGGAGTTAAAATATTTTTCTGTTGAGGAATATATATATGAATGTGTGTGCAGAATTTATACATATGTACGCAACATATGTGTATACAAAAATACATGCGTACCAATGCATATATATTATGTAACTGCGCTGAAATAAGAAGGGAAGCTTTTTTTAAAGAGAAAAAAATTAACCCATTTGCTATTAAAGTAAGCACGGAGACTTAAAACCCTAAGAAATAAGTACTTCCCTCCGTTATCACTGCCATATTATCTTCTGTTAAGGAAAGGCTAGGTGAGAGAGGAGGAAGACGTGCAGAAGAAAGTAGCCGAAAGCAAGAAAGTGACCTCCCACAGAGGGCGAGGAAGAGCAGGCCGTAGCCAGGCGGGAGGTGGAAAGAGAAAGGCGGCCCGAGAGAGGGCGAGCCTGAGCGAGAGGCGAGGCCAGCTCCCGCTGCCTCCCCGGCCCCGGCCACACAGCACGCTTCAGGAGGTTCCTGCCCAGGCCGCCAAGGCATCTCCATCTGAATGCGGCTTTTGCGCGCCGGCTCTTACTAGCACGCCTTTTCTCCGTGGTGGGTTTAAAGACGCTGGTTTCAGTGTTGATCCACTTGGCTTCTAGGTCGCATCTGATTTACCACATTTAGTGGACACGGCTGTTTAAGGGCAATTTCCTCATTACGAAAGGTCCTCTCCTTTTTTTGTTTCCTCCAAAGAAAGACCTTTTTGTTTTGCTAATGAAGGTTCTCTGAAACCTGTAGAGTTTGCTGGGGTGTGTGCCTGGAGTTTTCCCTTTGAGAAACAACTATTGTTGCTTCTAAGTGCACCTGGATGTCTAATAAGGTATTTTATTTAGCAAGCCATCCTGGAAGTCTAAAGGTTATTGTTATTTTGTCTTTATGCTGATATTTTTCTCCTTAGTATTTCCATTAAACAATTTCCCCTAGAACTGAACGTCTACATGCCATATATCGACATCTATATCAATAGAGGTATCTGTCTACAAATACATACGTAACATATCAGTCTCGATCTCGGTGTACTCTATCTCCATCTCTATCTCTCTAGCATGTATGTAACTCTGCCTTTCCTCTCCTCCAGCAAGGACAGAGATCCTGCGGCTTGACAATGATGCCCTCTCTGCTATAGAAGGGCCAGCCTCCTCCTTACATGGAGAAATCTCCCCATCCTGTGGACTTTTAGGATATTGCTACTGAAGAGAAAGCCGTGCTATGTTCTTGCAGCTATAATCACGAATTAATTTTATAAGAAGAGGATGATTCTTTTAAAGGAGAATCTTGGTAGATTCTTATTTTTACAGCTCATACTATTTCAGCTTAGAAAAAACTGTGTCAGTCTTTATTCTCAGCATCTTACACGGGCCATTTCATCATTCTGGTAATTCTGTAAAATAGGAACTTTTACATCTCCATTTCATAGGGTAGAAAATTGAGTCTTGTCCAAGGTCACAGAGACCATGACAAAGTCTGAAATTGAATCGAGGGTCAAATTCAGTCCTTGGATATTTCTTGCCTCAGGTCTTGAACATAAAATTCAACAGGAAATAATGGTATTTGGATTAATATAAAATAATAACATTAATTTATGTTAATTGAGAACCAACCGTTTGTCAGGCACTGTCCAGATTCTTTAAATATTCTTCACTAATATTTGCCATTCTATGAAAGTCCTCATGGTGAGAGGTAAGGAAACATTAAGGCCAACAGCTACCAACCACCAAAAAACACACGTGAATTGAGTTCATTCCTGCTCCAAGCCCTGAATGGTTCCCACTACTAATCATCAAGGCTATAAGAAATCATCCAGGAAATGTGAGCTTTTCTCCTTAGCAAATTTGGTATGATTCGCTACAATTAACACACCTGTGCGCCAGCAGACCCATCTCCCCAAGGGTCCACAAGAAACAGATGGGGAGATCTTAATGTTTCTCTCATAGAATTTAGGTTTGCTTTTAGCAGCTATTAAGTATTAATTAAGAATTAATGCACTCCCCCATGTGTCTGCTCTGAGAAAAAAACACAAATGGCTTTTTGGAATTACTTAGATCTAAAATGCTTGAAAAGTCAGTCTCATTTTGATTGAATTAACTAGAGATGTTATCTGAAAAGAATTAACGCAATCATATATCAAACACTTAAGACAAACAAATATAAACTTGTCCTGCCTGCCTTCATTCCTTAATTCGTATTTATTTATTCCGTAAATATTTCCTGAACACCTACCATGCCTAAGGCTTAGTGCTTCCTTACCTTATAATCTGGCAGCAAGTGAACGCCCTGGCCAGCTAGGGTACTCGAGCACGGAGGGGGAAGTCTCTCGTTCTTCTACAGGAGGGGCTGAGGCTCCTGACCAGAGAAATGAGAAGAGGCTTTCTGGGAGCGCTGGCAAAAGTGCAGATCCCCTGGACGCCGGGGTGGGGGGGTGGTCGTGAGACAGGTAAAGATGGCAAGGCCCCTTGCAGAGGAGGCATCGCCGCGAGGGCAGAGGAAACGCAGGAACGGAATGGGGACGTGAATGCGAGCCGCGGCCCAAAGACAGTCTGGGCTTGAGCGCGGGGCTTTGAGTGTACGGTAGGGAGTGTAGGTTCACCTGCAGGCCGGTGGTTCTCAGAGGGCGAGCTCCAGGCCAGCAGCAGGGGCACCGCCCCGCCCTCCCCGGCCCCACCTCACACCTACCGACCGCGCACTCCTGCGGCTGGGCCACAGCAATCTGGTTCGACAGCCCCTACAGGTGAGGCGCATGCCCCGAGGGCTGGAGCCGGGGCTGGGCCAGCCCTCCGGGACCGGGACAGACGTGCGTGCTGTGCCCGGGCCACTCCCCAGTCCCCAGCGGGGCCGGCAGGCGCTGTGGGAGCCGCGGCCCCGGGAGTGACCGCTGCTGCCGCCAGCAGCCTCATGTCCTGCCCCAGGGTCCCGAGCTCCTTGCATCTGCAAAAACAGCGCTGTGGAAAGCCCGCAGAGGCCTGCTTTGGTGGGACGCCCCCGCCCCTCACGCTGAGAATGACTTTTCCACTTTTAAAGGGTTACAAAAGAAGAAACGGAAGAGGAGGAAGAAGAAAAAAATGATGAGGAAGGAAGAGGAGGAGGAGGAGAGGGGGCACCAGGAGGAGAAACACCCGTGACGGGGCCTGCAGGCTGAAGTGTTGCTGCCCGATCCTCTACGGAAAAAGTTTGCTGACCCCTGGTGTAGACGAGGAGAAACTGTTTCTGTGGAGAAGCTGCAGAAAGTCTCAAGAATGCACTGATGGAATTTAATTTAGGAACGGTGTACGGAAAAGAAAAAGTGAAAGTAGAGCTTGAAGCAGAGAAGCCAAAGATAGAGCACAAGGAAGACAAGATCGCAACAAGGCAATGCTCTTTGAAGAGAAAGAAGTGGGTCTAGCTCTTCTGGATGTGAGAGGATTTAATACACAGTTGACCCAAACACCAGGCTGAAGAAAGGCTCTCAACAACTGAAGAACTCAAAGGGTCTGCCCCGCTCGGCAGTCTCTCCGGGTTTGGTCTGGAGTCGTTTTGACAGCAGTGCCCTGTTGAAAGCATGGACTCTGGAGCTTCTTGTCTAGGGTGGAGAAACGCCCTCATGTTTGAGTGCTTAGTAGGTGTTGAGATCTAGCTCCCTGATATTTAGTGATAGGCACCAGAATCACCCAGTTATCTTCTTAAATGCCGATTCCAGTTTAGAAGGTCTGGATGGGGCCTGAGAGTGTTCACTTCCAAGCCATTCTCAGGCGGGCGGCCACACTCGAAGTAGCAAAGGTCTAGACTGAACCCCCCGGTAGCGTATTTGAAAAAACACAACTTTAAGGTCACATATTAAGCATGGAAAATAATTCTTACGTCCACAGAAATCAAAGGCAACTTCTCTGCTATAAAATGTGATTCAATGGTTCCCCAAAGTGCACCGGCCCTGCAGGTGGTCACTGGCCATTCTGCCCACTCGAGTGGCAGTTTTCAAAGACAAGTGTCTGCATATGGCATGAAGGGGAGAAAAGGAAGGTAATGGATATGGTGGGTAGAGAAGACATGACAGACTTCCACAGAGACCGGAGGCAGCCTAGCGTCATGGTTTGGGGACTCACATTCTCTTAGACGTCAAATCCCGGCTCCTCCACTGATCAGCCGTGTGGCCTTACACATTATTTCACCCTCTGCCACGACTCCTCATCCATAGATGGGAATAACAATTCCTCAGAGAGTACTCATAGGGAGTAAAAGAGACAAGGTCAGAAAATACAGTTAAGGCCATAGTGAGACTATAATAAACTATAAGAAACACTAAATAATGGTATCTTTAATCATCAGAGATAAAACATGTATCAGCTTGAGATGCAAAGGAAGCTCTCTAAACATCACAAATCTTAAGTAACCTAGATATTTATTGTTATTAAAGGACAAATGGCCCCAAATAGAGCTTTAAATATACATGGTGGTCCATAAAGATTTGTGTCTTAAATATTTGGGATTCCATCCAAAGAAATGACATGTAGGTAATGTGGGACATTAGTAGGTGTTTGTTTTTTGACTCTAAAATATATGTTGTCTGTGTTGTTTAAGGCTTGTGCTAGAGGGTGGGTAGGCTTTGTAATATTTAGAAAAGCAAAGAGAGGAAAGCTTAATATAGCTTCCAAAGGAAGTATGTGTTTTATATCTAAATTGTATTTCAGAATTAAAATATGGCCTTTGAAAGTTTTTTTGCTATTACGTGGAAAGTTATCACGGAACGACACTTGAAGTACAAAGTTCAGTCAAATGTCATGTATCTGATGAGTAGGTACGTGTTTATATTTTAATGGAGTGCATTGGCGCCGTGGAGCCAGAGTCTGAGAAGTCCCACATATCATGCCAGTTACTCTTAATTTAGTTAGTTGAAACTCCCTAGGTCTTCACCTTGATTGGATGCTCTTTGCTCCTCTATTATTCTCAGCTGTTACCTTATTCAGCTTGTTTTTCTTCACCAAGCTTGCCCTTCCACAGTGTTTCTGCTCCACCCTACGCAGATGCAGTAGAAAGGAAGGGGGTCTTTGGTGCCAGAGAGTTCTAGAAGCAAATCCAGTCTGGAGTCCACCACCTGAGACCCGGCCTTAACGCTCTTTCTCTGAGACTTGGTTTCCTTGCTCATGTCGATACCCACTTTGCTGGCTTATTGAGGATTAGAGATAATATGTGTTAAGTGTTTTCACAGAGGCTGTATAGAGAAAACAGGCAACGAGTATGAGCTTCATTATTATTTGCAAAGGAAGTGTCAACTCATGTGCATCTGCTCTAAGAAGTTTTCTTAGAAGCTTGGGACATGGAAGCAGTTTTTACCTCCCTTAATACCCAGAGGTGCATTTTACTTGCACCTGGTTACTTTTATATGCGGCATTTTGGTTATTTATGTGTATGAATTATCTCCACTATAAGAGATGAAATTTATAGAGATAAGATTCAGGTTTCCACATTCCTCTCTGCAACATGCTTTTAGCCAGGAGTTTGCAAATAATGGGCGCAATAATAAATGTTTAATGAATATTTCTTTAATAGAGCAAAAACCATTTTCTGACAGAACTCCTATCGAAACTGATATCTATCTGATTTTCCCTGATTTCCCCAACTTTTCAATGCCCCATCAAACTGAATTATATCAGACACCAAATGTTTCACAATATTTTCCCTCAAGTATGATTTATTTAACAATCATATGTAATAGGAAATACAGAGAATTACAGCAGAGTAAAAACACAAGAATTGTAGCTTGTCATGTTAAAAATTAAATAAAAGAGCTACTGGTTAAATAAAACGGCATATGAGATTGTTAGATATATGTTGTGTAGCTGAGGATAAAAACGCAAAGCAGGACATGGGAGATGCAGCAGCCCGGCTCCCCCACCCTCGCTTCAGGGCGGGCTCAGGCAACGCTGGTGTTTGCAGAAGGGACGGGCACTGGGGACCTCCGCGCTGACTCCCGCCAGTGGGCACTAATTAATAGCTGTCTTAGAGAGAAGGAAAGAATAAGGGAGATGAAAGGAGAGTGGAAAGGTGAGGGGAAGGAGGGAATGGAGAGAGGAAGGGAGCTGAGGAAGAAGAAAAGCTCATCAACAGCGTGACAATTCTTCTGAAGAAGTGGAGCGTGTTTTCTCCACTCCCTCCGGAAATTCAGTCACGGTGCTTTATAAGTTAAATAACCTGGAAAATTAGGTGAAAGGCCATATACAGAAACTGATGAATTCATTATATTTCTCTATTTTTTTTTTTTTTAGTAGCAAAGTCTATAGTCCTAAAGTATCAATAGGAACAAAGCGGGTAAGTTTCCTATGACCCTTGAGAAACAATGTTTCAATTTACTTCTCCCTGGAGAGATTCTCTAGCTTTACCAACAGACAACTGGCTCAAATAAGAACAAAAGTAATTACACTTCCCAGATAGTCAGATACTATTTAAAATGCAGAATATTTTCTAGCTGGTAAATAGCTACTTTTAAAAAGACATTGAAAGCAGTAGTTATGATTTCTTCATAAATAGAAATAAAAAGTCCATTGTTAAAAGACAAAAAGTCACCATGATGTACATATCTATAAATCTCCCCCCACCACATCATCATAGATCGATTTGTACTGCTTACATTTAAAATATCAATTGTATTATAATGTCTATAATACAAATCAATTATTCAGCTGAATTCTACACAAGATTCAGGTGAACCAAAAACTACGGACCTTATTCACAGAACATTTAAAAGCATTTTATACACAGTCTATGCACAAATATATCTTAAATTAGAACAATGCATACCTAATATGCATATAGAATATGGCTTACACATTAAAGGAGATCTAAGTTGTGGGTTGTAAAATCCCACCACTCAGACTTAAAAGCTTCTGATTATATCAATTTCTAAAATATTGCTTAGCATTGTGGAACCCAAGAAAAAAGCAGGTGCAACAGAAAACCGATAGGATGGATGGACCCTCCTTCACTTTATTCTTTAATTGATGGCTACTTTTGATTTTTTCCATCCAGTTTCTACCTTTCACAAAGATAGATTCGTCTCAGAATCATTGAAGTGTTTGCACAGTGAAAAGTTACAACCCCTAATTGTGCTTGACCTTTCTTGTCAGCTAATAACAAACAAAAGTTGTTCTTCAGTTTGGAGCAAAGGACAGGCTCTGCACATGCTCGGGTATAACATGACAAGCAAGCTGGGTCTCCAAGAGTTGCAGTCTGTTTCTGTGTAGTAAAATCATAAAGTCACGCCAAATAAGATTATCTGTACAGAAAAGTGTGGGTTTCCATTTTCATAGATATTTTTCAATACACACACACACTTCTTGTCACTTATCCCTGGGCCTGTAATATATTTTGTTCTGTCCTAATGGGATCAACACCCCAGAAGGCAAATTCCATTCTCAGTTCTAACGTCTGTCTCCAGCCATGGCTGAAGGTTCTTGTTATCCTGGAGCGTAAGTAACGTGTGACTTGCATTGCGATGACGCCCCTGTGGGGTGACGTGCTTTGAAACCACAGGGATGGATGCAAGTTGGTCCACTGGTTTCAGGGACGGGTTTCGTGGTGGTTTCCCAGCTTGAGAGTTACAATGAAGTGGTCATCAGGTCACAGAGCCAGGCTAAGGCTCTGCTGTTGTCTCAGGACTTCAACCACAGCTTCTGAACAGCCCCACCTCTCATGTTGCTACCGTGTATTTAAAATAAGGACAAGCTAAATAGCCCGTTCTTCAGAGCTGCAAAAAAATTGTTTTCCACATTTTTGCTTTGCTTTCCTTTTACTTAAAGCCTTGACATACTGGAAACTACAAAACTCTGCAGAAAACAATACAAGAAAGTAAATTTTTAAAATGCCTCATCTCTTGCACGTGTGTCGCAAGGTCACCTGTGCTATAACTAGGTTCAGAGTGATGAAAATTTTAAACTACCCAACTTTTGTCTTAAAAATTTCTCAGACTTTCTTGAAAAAGCTGCATCAAAACAATCAAAACATTTCCTCCGAGACTGTTTTTTGGAGGAAAGACAATGGCAGGAGCACCGGCCAAAAACTCTGATGGCAATTTTGAATGTATTTGGCCAGAGTTACTAGCTCAGAATTTATGTTCTTCTTATTATAAGTTCCTTCTAGGAGTCCATTAAAATGGCCTGATCCAGGTGTGTGTTGAAAAAGGAGAACATAATGTTGTAGAAAGTTGAGGATTTAGGATGTTTTAGTCCTGTTCTCATTATCCTGAAATAAAATCCAAATGAAAATGAAGATCAAGTTTTAGTCATATACATGCATCAACTGCAGTGTGATAATTTCAGATGGGACTTTATATACCTTGTCAGAAATAAGGGATTTATCAGTATATAATAGATATTGGTTTTCTACCTTCTTAGAATCCCTCTTCTTATTTCTTCTCTTTGTGTGTATATGCATGTGTGTGTATGTTTGTGTATTTTAATTCCAGTAAAAAATTTGGATTGTTTGAATCAGAGGCCACAAACCCAAGGAGCTATACAAGCCCAGAAGGCAGAATAAATGAGGTAAATGGGCCTGTGTGAGTGTAAAACCAATGGAGTCACAAGGACTGTAGTGAACTCAAGAGCAGAAGTCCTTTTGAAGATATTCAAAAAGATATTATAAATCAGTGTGTGAAAGTCAACCAAGCAAATGCACAGACTAAACCCAGCCCACAATCCATTGGGCTTTGACCTCTTCTTGGACGGTACACTCAACACTAAAGAGCACACATTGGTAGGCATGGGGAGCACTTCCCTCCCAGTGAGTACTCAGGTCTGATATCGGTTTGCTTTTGAAGCACCAGAATCTCCGGCATATCCTTCAAGGAAGACAATATAATAAATTATATTCCAGCATCTTTTTAAATAATAAAGCAGCATGGCATTGCACATTCAATTCCGATCTCATTCACTCTAATTGACAAAAACATTTCGAAAAGGTAAGCAAAACAAAATAGTTCTGTGAACAGAAATCTCTTGGAAATAATAGTGAAGTTATACAACAATGTGAAAAGTAGATTTCAAAGGTTGATTTCTTGCCCTAAGTATAGTGCTGCCCATGGACTGATGAGGTTTCATCACGGTGCATGTTGAATTAGACTTCAGTGTTTCCTGAGAAAATATCCCATACTGAGGCCCACACACTGAGAATGAAGCAGGCAATGGCTCTCGGAAAAATGGCCAGGCTGCCATAAAATCTATACTTTCCACGACGGAGGCCAGGGAAAGGATTAGCTAGAGGTCACAAAGGAGGTGCGGTTAATATCTGGGAGCCTTCTGTAGGCAAAATCTGACCTTCACATATATTTTGTTTGGTCTACACAGTGTTTCAAAAAACTTTGAGCCAACATTAAAAATGGAAAGATTTTACATAAAAAGAAAAAATCTCTTAGCCAACGGAAACACCTGGAAACACTGGTCCCTAATTTGTACATGGTGAAAATATGTTGGAGGCAAAGACTGGCTGGCTGCTGCCTTCAGGTCAGGTGCACTGCGTCCTCTCTGTTTCCATGGCTGACCACTGCTCTTGTCTCCTGGACACTGGGCCTGAGAATCCTGTTGGTTTTCTACGTCTCTTATTTAAGAGACCTGCCTGTTTCTTGAAGGCGTATATATTTCACCTACTAAAGGCCATGATTTCTGGAAGACTGTGCACTGAAGGCAGAGCTTTCTCAAATTGAGAAGAAAGCTAAAGGATTTGGTTAGTGCTGATGGAAAAAAAGTTGTCTAACAACCTGCTTGAGTTTGATCACCACTGTTTGAGTGGGTCTCAAATCCTTCCAGCTTCGGGGTGTTTTTAGTTGAAAAAAAGAAAAAAGAGACTTCATTAACTGCCAGTTGAATCCCATTGAAACTTTTTACTGATGAGATGCCAGAATTTTATAGATATATATATTTTTTGCCTTAGACATCTTCATAGATCGGACAGTCATTTTTACAAATGTACTGGTGAGCTGTGTTCCCTGCACATAATTTTTGGAAAATATTCAGAAGTATTCCAGTTCCATATTACAAATGCATAAGAAATGCTGATTGTAGACTTTTTTCTTTTGAAGCTACATAGTGTGCACTGGATTGACGACATGCAGTAGAAGAGATTCTTGCTTAATTTTGATTAACTCTGTGTTCTAATGGTATTTATTTGACTAAAAAACCAAAACAAAACCAACACAAAACAAAACAAAAAACCAAAACCATTTTGTACTTAAACATCTATAAATACTCCACTGAATTTAGTTTTCCCTAAAATATACTTTGAGGGTCCACTATATATCAACAGAACCTAAGCACTCTTTTGAAACAGCCATGAGCTCCAAAGGAAATAAATTTATAGTGTGGATGGAGGGTATGAAGAGAAATTGCTATAGCTAATATGGGACAATATATTAAAATTGTTAAACATAGACATACATGGGTTTTAATTGCCAAACAGCCACTCTGTTGGCTTGATTTCATATGTAAAATAGGAGCCACAATCACCAACTCTGAAATCGTTGAGAGGACTACGTGAGATTAATGTATGTAAGATGCCCACCACAGCGCCTGGCACTTGATAGTTGCTATTAATGAAACTACTATTATCAGTAAAAGACAGTCTTAAAACCAACTCAAGAATACTGAGAGATGTATCATCTTAAAAGCTAATCACAGTTTAACTCTTTTGTGTCTAAAGCAGTATGTGAGGAGCTACCAATAACACCTCAAAGACTTGGTATATGGTCCCCCTCCGCATTTTCTCTTGCCCCCACCATCATCCCAAAAGCAGGACTCATTATAACATGTGAGCTTTATGTCTTACTTTTTAAGGAGACACTAAGACCTCTCCACTATAAATACACATCCTTCCCTTCTAGCAGCTCGCTCTTCCCCCGTACGCCCAAGAGAAATGTTCTCAACTATAGTGTACAGAAATACCACAGACAGGATTATTAAAAATTCAGAATTCCAAGTCCTCATCCCCAGAGTTAATAATCTGGTAGATCGAAGATAGGCCCTAGAAGGTGAATTTATAAAAAGAGAACCACTGATGCAAACAAATGTCTATAGATTTTAGCAAACACTGATGTTTGTTTTGTAACATGTACTTGCTTTGTTATTACCACCCAGTATAAACACTCATATTTCCTACATGAAGGAGAAAGAGAGATCAGGATTAAACCTCTCCACACCCTACAGATTATTATTTTTAAAGGACTAAAATGTCTCACTAAGTATATTTTTTATTGATGAGCAAATTAAGCTCTTTGAAAAAGTAAATATTTAAGATTTTGCGTCAGAAAAGAGGAGAGATTTTTTCTTAAAAAGATTCCGGGAGGACATTGAAATGAGATAACTTTGTCTCTAATGATAGTCTACAAACCATTCATTTCAGAAATTAGGTTTCTTGTCTAAAAAATGGAATTACCTCTCATGTTTAAACTGACAGAAGCCTTTAAGGTACTTCAAACCTATGAATGTGTATCCGCATGTTTCTCTTCAGTGTTTACTAGCTCTTCTGAGTTCTTATGAAGATCCGGTTCACCTACAACACAAGCAAACAAGTAAACAAAAACAAAATAAGCCTGTGGGAGAAAACTTGATAAGGTCAGGAGTCTGAAACAATTCAGTCACATGTTTTACAATGGATTTTGTCACACATTTCTCCAAAGATACAAAATACTTTCTTTTCAGGCTGTGGATTTATAGAGTACAACAAGGCATCCTCTGCGGTAGTACAACGTTGTGAGGTTGCAATTTAATCTGGTCACACAGAAATGTAATAGATGAGACGCGTTTAAACATCTGTTACATCAAACATAAAAATTATGCGTGCTTTTCTTGAATTTTTTGGGGAAGGATGGGACAGAGGGTCAGGGAGAGAGAGAGAGAATCTTAAGCAGGCTCCAAGCCTAGCGCCAGCCCGAGGCAGGGCTCAATCTCATGACCCTGAGATCATGACCTGAGCAGAATCAAGAGTCAGATGCTTAACTGACTGAGCCACCCAGACGCCCCTTTCTTGAATTTTTAAAAACAAATTGTTTTAAACAAATGCTCTAATGATCAGTGTCTTTACCACACACCCCTTAGTTGCCATGAATTTAACAAATGACTATAAGAGAATAGTAATTTTTAAGATAAGACATAATCTGCCAAAACATACTAATGGAATTTATAATCCAAGAATCCCTCATCTTCTATATAAACCATGAAGAAAAACAAATAAACGTGGAAAACGTGCCAACATTTCTAGAAAGTTTGCAGAGAATCTATCAAGAATAAAGATATAAAGCAAAGTGTACAGATAAAAGAGTCTTATGTAAAAAAGAAAGTAAACAAAATTAGCAGAAATTAATTTTTGAGTCAAAAATACTTTGATATTTCAGGAAATACTCAAATATAATGACATGCTCTTTCTGTTTGAACTTTGATAAAAAATATACTAACAGTTAAGGAGCATCTGAGTGGCGCAGTCAGTTAAGTGCCTTACTCTTGATTTCTGCTCAGGTCACGATCTCAGGGTCATGATTTCAGGGTTGTGAGATTGAGCCCCAAGTGGGACTCGGCACTCAGCAAGAAGTCCGCCTAAGATTCTCTCTCCCTCTGCCCCTCCCTGTCCCGACTCCTGCACTCTTTCTCTCTCCCTTCCTCTCAAAAAAAAATAAAATAAAATAAAATAAATATATATATATATATTCTGTTACTTAGGACTAGATGGAGTGGAACAGAGTGAGAAGAATAGACTGAACTAAAAGAGGAATGTAAGTAATTCACTGGTTCTTAAAATTTTTGATGGGGTGCCTGGGTGGCTCAGTCGTTAAGCGTCTGCCTTCGGCTCAGGGCGTGATCCCAGCATTACGGGATCGAGCCCCACATCAGGCTCCTTCGCTGGAAGCCTGTTTCTTCCTCTCCCACTCCCCCCTGCTTGTGTTCCTTCTCTCGCTGGCTGTCTCTACCTCTGTCAAATAAATAAAATCTTTAAAAAAAAAATTTTTTTTTTGAGAGAAACTTTTACAATGGGCATAACACTAAGGATAAAGAACTCAACCAGTAACAAGAGTGGATGAGGAACAAAATCATCAAGTGGTAATAATACAGCAATTTCAATTTAAAATTCTTGTTAAAATTAGTCTATATGTATTCTAACACGAATATATTGTTATATAGTGGTTTATTAAATCAATAATGAGTAATGAGTGATCTGAGTAAGAAAGAATATAAATTAATGCATAAGAATGACAAATTTTGTTATTAATAATAATATTAACAGCAACAGCAACGACAGTAGATAACATTTAGAGAATACTTACTTATACTATGCTAAGTGCTTCACATATTTTTATCATTTAATCCTCCCAACAATTTTATTGCCCAAGGTCACAAATCCATGCTTTAAGGTCACATATCATCTAAGGTACAGGGAAGGACCTTCAACCCCCGAGCCCTGTACGTCACAACTAAACCGAAGAGTTTGGTCCACAGTGCTAACTCCCTGACCCAAAGAGGCAAGTTTCCATTGGATTTGAAAGACTGAAACCATTCCTTGTTGCTTGGAGAGATACAACTGCAAAGTTTCAAGGTGAGAAGTGTAGAGTAAACGTGACATTTTTCATCTTCCTGCTCTGACAAGTTACTAGGATTCAAAATTCAGTTCTTCAGAGAAGAATGAGTAGTTTGATAGTAAGAACTGTGAGAAGCATTTTCTAAGAAATAAAACTCTTTTTACTGCCACTCTGTGTAGTAAAACCTACAGTAGGTTATAGGCTAAGAAGGACTCAGATACCAAGGTCACGCAAATCCTACACTCAGAGGGATTTCAAAGCAAAAGGCTACAAGAAGGAAGAAAATGCTGTCTTTTTAATACCATGGAGGAGAAACAATAGAGATTTGTGACTTCAGGAGTAAACTGTTCAATTTAAAATTCAGCATAAATATGTAACTGGGGTGAGTATCCATGCTTAAAAAATCAGCTGTAAATTAGTGAAAACCCTGTTACCATTTTTGTGTCAATGATTTCTGACTATCCCCCCTGCAACACCACAACCAACCACCCAGCGTAGACATTAGGGATTTCAAATTGCACTGTTTTCCTTGCATATTGATCTACAACAAGAGCAAGGAATTGTTTCTAATCTAGAGACTGCAAATGTCACAAGTTTCCTAATTTTTAGTGTTTATGATCAAATTCTTCAGTGGAGAGAAAACTTTTTTTTTTTTTTTTTTGGTATGAGTTTCCATCTACAGTAGAAAGAGTCAGGAGAGTATGTCCCCTTTGATTTTGTTCTTCATTTTTCCCATGGAGACAAAAACTACTTACAATCTTCATCAAGCTGAATACATAATTCAGCTTCATCAAGCTGAATACATAATTTTTAGCAAGTAGGTACCTGCTACAGAAAGCAGATTTGGCAAATACTGGTGGTATGCAAAATCCAAAATTCTAGGAGTCTTTAGATGTTCCTAATAATAGACTGTAAATATTGTTTGATAAATTTATAGACCGGTTGAATTGGGGAAAACTAAACCCCAACAAATGTTTCTTCCATCTTATTTAGCTTTAAGTCACAACTCTCAAAGGGCTCGGTTGGTAGCTATCTTGATTAAGGTTCAAAAATTAGCCAAAATAGAATTTAGTTTCACATATCCAGCTATCCTTTAACCTGGGATGAGAAGGGCTCGTGTTGTTTAAAAATGCCTTCCATGCTATTTTTTTCCCTCTCCTCTGTACATCCTTCTATCTGTCTTAGGCTGGCTGTGAGGAGAGGCTATCTGAAGGGATGTGTGGAGAGTGTCTCATCTACTTAGAGTTTTTAAAAGTTGTAGCGGAATAAATTGCTTCTTTTTGTCATAATGCAAGTTGTTCCTATTACAGTTCACTTATAAATTGTAAATCCATGCTTTAAAATAAAAGCACTTTAAGCAATTAGTCACACAGCACTTTATCGATCTACAGCATTCAGCCAGGACTGTGGGGAATGGTGCGATATCCAATCTATCAAGACTCCTATAACAGGATGACTTTCATGATGGAGGTGAATTTATTTAAAATAAGTCATGGGTGCTCTATTAGTTCTACATTATTAACATTAAAACTATCATCTTATTCTTGTTGAACTTCTTATTTGAAGAGATTTCTATGTCTTACCAGTCTCTGGGTTTTCTTTAATCAGCAGACGTGCTCAGCATATTTTAAAGAAGCCTAGCCCAAGATGGAAGGGTGATATGGGAACACAGGACCCTTCTGAAAGAACCCCATGTTCAGAGTGATGAGCTGATATTATTGAGTGGGTCTTTGTGCAGAATACCTCTTTACCACCACAAAAGAGTCCTGATACAAATCAAAATTAGTCAAGACTTCCAACATCACTCTACCAGTTGTCTTGCTAAAGGATGCCCCTATATTGGGTTTCAAAGAGGTTCTGGAAACAAAGTTTCAACACCAGATCCTTGAAGATTTTCACCATTTCTTCTTGAAGGCTTATGAATTAAATCCTACCTGAAGAGATCCCTTGGATGATTTTTATTTACCTTCATGTTTTCATAATTTCTTCAGAGAAATTAAATATATGAAAGAAACATCAAAGATTTCAAAATGGCTACAAAATGCCATTTAGATATTTGAAAAACATAAAGATGCTGGCGTAGCCATACCAGTTGAACCAGGTCAACCAAGGAATTTGTAGCTTTTGTGGTTAGTGATGCCAACTGTGCAATCTGCAAACATCGGTTCCTTTTCTCTCAAGGGGCCAGGCAGATTTCCAGCAAGTAGATTGAAATCTCCAAGGTTTTTGGTCAAACTAGACTGCCACCCGGCATCAGGTTTTACTTAAGGATGTTTACTGATCAGGAAAATTTAACGCTTGTATGAACTGGTTTTTGCTTCTGAAAAAAAAAAAAAGGTACTTATTTAAAAAATCTTGAGACAATATTATTAAAAAGTTGTGAAAAACTAAATTGTACTTAGCATTTATAATTATCCATGTTTGTAGGAATTATTGTGAAAAATTATGAAGTTAAATATAATTGATTTCTTTTCTTTCTTTCTTTTTTTTTTTTAGATTCTATTTATTTGTTTGTCAGAGAGACAGAGAGAGACAGCACAAGGAGGGGGAGCTGCGGGCAGAGGGAGAAGCAGGCTCCTTGCTGAGGAAGGAGCCCCATGTGGGACTTGATCCCAGGGCCCTGGGACCATGACCTGAGCTGAAGGCAGACGCTTAACCGACTGAGCCACCCAGGCGTCCCAATTGATTTTTTTTGTCTTAATTTTCAATATATTTTACTTTTGCTCCTAAAACGTTTTGTGATTTTTGTATTCATCAGCAGTGGTCTTGAAATGATTTTTTTTCCCCTAATTTAATTTATTTTTTTCACCATTTGATTTGTTGCCTAAAACGCCTGAATTCTTAGGGAGCTCAATTCTAGTTGATTTCAAATAGAGTAGACACCCTCAGAATCTAATAAGAGGCATCTTGCAGGATATTAATATTGTCTACCAACAAATAGTATACAAGTATTAGGATGTAGGACCATACTAGGTATCTGCGACTTATTTTAAAAATAAAAATATAATCATACTTTCTATTCTTTTGTCTTTTTCCTAGTAATATATTTTAATAATCCTAACAAAATATT
The DNA here is from genome assembly GCF_023065955.2 of Ursus arctos. Lineage (NCBI taxonomy): Eukaryota > Metazoa > Chordata > Mammalia > Carnivora > Ursidae > Ursus > Ursus arctos. The sequence goes on from NW_026622763.1 coordinate 60,214,946, forward strand.
GAATTCTTTGTAGAAATACAGTTAGAGGACCAGTGCTCTTATGTAGGTTATGACATGACTTTTAGGTACAATTGCACTCTATCATTCCTTAATCTACTGAGAAAGCATCAAGAAAATCATTAAGCTTTTCTTCTTTTGTGTGTATCTCATAAGTTATAGTCATGCCCAATATAATCCTGCTTTTTATAATTTAATATAAATATCATAAGTAATTTCTTTAACTCATAAGCATTTAGTAAACTCATAAATATTGTGGTAAAGTATAGGAGGACATTTTTGGCTGGCTATGGGTTTCAGAGCAATTCTTAACTCATTGGAAGTTAAGTTTCTTCCCTTTACTATTTATAAGCCTTTATATCGACTAAATCTTTAGTTTAGGAGGATTATAGAAATATGTTTTTAAAGAAAAGAATATTGTACACTGAAAAAATATACTGAAACATAGATACTAAAAATTTTACCATAGGAATTACTTGTATTTATTTGTTTGAATATAAATGTAGGATACACTGTGTATGAATCAATATATGTCGTAAGTTCTGAGTGATCCAACTAAAATGATGGTAAAGATAGAATGAGATAAAATTGTTAACTGTAACAATGAAATAGTGCTCGAGAAAGAAAAAAAACGATTTGTAATACTCAATAGGGACCATCTGTCAGAGTGCCCTTGACCAAATAGAAAGAACAAGAGGCATGCCTCGGATGGACAGGATCAGGGGAACCTTCTGGGAATAACTTCATATATCTGAATACATCCAACTATGGATACAATCTCAAGAGATAAATCAGCTTTATTTCCAAAGTGAGTAAGGAGCACATCTTACTACTTGTGTTCCTACTAGCACAGATCTCTGCTCATCCTCATCCCAGCACCCATGGGGAAAGCGTTTCTTCATCACTGAGCCAGCCCATAATCACTAGGGAATGCAGTCCTGCTCCTTCTGCCTTCCTTCCAACTTTTATTGTTCATGTAAATAAAAGTGGAGTTCACACACTCAAACAATATCACTTAAAATGCCCCCAAACTCTTTTTTTTAAAGACTTTATTTATTTATTTATTTAGAGAGAGAGAGAGAGCAAGTGAGCGGGGGAGGATCAGAGGGTTAGGGAAAGGGACAAGCAGACTGCGCCCAGCACAGAGCCCTACAGAGGCTCGATCTCAGGACCCCGAGATCACGACCTGAGCCAAAACCAAGAGTCAGACACTTAACCAACTGAGCCACCCAGACACCCCAAAATACCCCTAAATTCTGCTGCTGTTTGAGTTCCTCCTCAACGAACAGTTTGGGCAAGACTTGTGTAAGAAAATTTAGAAAATGTAAATAAACTAGCCTGTCACAATTAATTTCTAGCAGATGATCTAGAAACTATCCAGCTAACTGGCTTTGAATTTAGACAAACTAGGCACAAATCCCAGCCTTTTCAAAGACTAATTATATGGATTTCGACAATTTAAATTCTCTGAGCTACAGTTTTATCAGACTCCTACCTTGTGAGGTTGCTGTAATAAATGTTTGTGTAAATGATCCATGGGAAGATATATAAATGATGTAAAATGTCACTCCCGAAGTCATAATTTTCAACTTTTTAAAATAAAAATGTCTATGGGATATAACACACACGTTTGAAAGTTCATGGGATCAGTTGTGTTCAGATTAAACAGAAGTAGATTTGATGAAGCAATTATGCTGCTCTCCGAGGTAAATTTTCAGAAAAAGCTGTTTTCTCTTTCTGGATTTACTACTACCACGATGCTATTTTCTGTGTATTATATTAAACTGTGAAAAGGAATGAGGAAGATTCATTTGTAATATGTGTGCAAACCTGTGATTTGGGTAACTAACTCACCCCCGCAGGCCTCAGTTTTCACATTGGTAAAATGGGGATTGTACCTACATCATAGGGCTGTTTGGCTGATTAAATAGGATAGAGACCACGACAGACTCAGTATCTTGCCAGGCAAGTAAATGTGTACTTAGTAGATAGAAAAGGATCCTGCATTCTATTTAGCATTAATGCCAACATGATTACAAAAATCGCTTTCATACATATTGTGACATACAATACTGCATTTTAAGATATTTCAAAAACAAATAACAATACATAAGGTTTAACTAGTGAACCCATCACAGTCTATTAAAAGGTCATGCTAATCATAATGTAAATTTGATCTTTTAAAAATTTTAATACTTTCCCATCAGTCTTAAATATTTCCTTTATTTCTGGTGGGAAAATCTTTTAGTTTTGTGTTTTAGTTTTTCAAGCAATGATACAAGACCTATTTTTAAAAACTTGCTGTTTCCTGTTGAGAAAATCTACAAAGTTTCTTAGAAAAATATGATTTTAAATAAATCGGTTTGACTAAATTATCATATATTTAATACATTTCAAATAAATTATAAAATGTGAAAAAATAAGAAAATATCTAACTTATTAGTAACTTGTATGATGATTTTCTGATTACAAAGATAGGCCATGGGTATAGTGATGAAGTTTTTAAAAAATGTCCGGATGGTGATAGGAAATAAAGCTTTTTATAGGGATTCTAAAGAAGCTGAAAATACTAACCAACTCATGATCATCCCAGACACACCTGGCATGAGTGAACTATAGATGTCATTTTAGACCAATAATCAGGCTTTTGTTTTGTTGAATGGGTTGAATTTGAGGCCAGAACTAAATTGTTCTGTACAACTGGGGGATTTTAGTGGCCAAGAGGGTAAAGAGTGGAGCTGAGGTCATGAATCCAGAGGAATATAAGACTAAAAGGTTTTGGAGAAAGAACAAAGGTGAGTGGTGACAAAGAGATTTACCTTATGCTCAGAGGAATATTGTTAAGATAACAAAACTTCCAATGTCTTTGGAATTTGGAATTACTGGGGGACTATGACAAAGTCTTGAACCTAGGCTAGTGTAAGCAGTGTGCCACCCCGAAATTCTGGATACAAATTCTGGTTACACTTGCCAGAGAAGGGTAGCACCAAAAAGAGAGAACTGTCTCAGAGAGCTGGTCCCTACTTCCTGCCTGTGGCTTCGATCTTATTTTGTCCCCATCACCTCTGCTCAACAGTGCAACATCCAATCTACTACTTTCTTCCCCACCATCATTTTCTCTACTCCCCAAATTTCCACTGTCCCACTGTTGACCCCAGAGTTTTCAGAGGCTACAAAACTCTGGTGAACTCTTGCAGTGATTGCTCATATTTGCACAAAGTAAAATTAGAGCAAGTGAATAGGTTTTGGGTGTCTGAAAATGTAGCAAGTACAGATACTGAGCAAGAGAAGACTTTTTGGGGAACATCCTCCTACTTAGTTTTTCCTTTTTTCCATTTATCAGCTTTTTATTTTCTCTTTTTAGATCTTTTGGCTAATAAAAAAATATGGTACAATGTAGTGGGTAATATTTCATTTATAGGGTCTCACCACCTCACCAATCAGACCTTCATAAAATGGAATCGATTTTCCTCTACCCGATACTGACCAAGTTCTTATCTGGCCTTGAGCCGGAACCCCTGGAGATCTAAAGTGGAATACTCCACGAGTTCTGTTCTTCAAAAATCCTATTAGCTTTTGTTTTGCACATAGTAGGCCTCTGTAAATCTTTTGTAGTGACCTCCTCAGTAGTAATCAACTTTTTGTCAGGCTTTGCAGCTTTAATATCTGTACCACACTCCAGTCACAATATCTCATAATACACAGTGGCTCTTGCTAGGTGGTGAGATGGTGCACGCATCCAAAGGGGAATGTTGGAATCTCCATGAGCCATGTGCAATTGGAAACATATCCTGAAACTCCTCTCCACTCCCACTCTTATTCCAACACTGCTTCTGGTAGGCCCCTTTTGAATGCATTTTTCTCTCCCTTCTTTGAGAATGCAAGACACAACGTGACAAATATCTCAACTAGAGTATGAATAAGACAGCTTACATAACAAAGGGATAGGCTTCTTGGAGAAGGCAGTTTAATGGAGTTCTGGAAGATAGGTAGGATTTTAAGAAGCAAAGTGGAGGAGGGGCCCAAGAGGTGAATTCCATGAGGAAGAAAGAATAAGGATGAAGGCAGAGAGAAAGTCCACTGACTTTCCTAGGAGTAGAAAGCAAACGTTCCAGAGGAGATGTGTGACCCAAGACACAGATATTTTAAGGGATATCGTTACCAAGGTACATGCTGCTGTTTTCTGAGTACAGCCAGCCAGGGTGAAGCTGGCTCTGATTCTAATCTGTACTTGGCTTGTCTTGACCATAAACTGATTAATTTCCTGCTCTCCCTGCTCCATGTCCTCTGCATTCATTTAAATGTACAAAAGTGTTCTATTTTGACCTACCTTTATAAACTGGAGATAAGCCATATTGAAGTTTAAAAAAATAAAATAGCCCACAGGATGCTAATATGCTGCCAGCGTTGAAAAATATTGAGTTCCGCCTTTACAATAAATGAATGAGGGAGCGAATAAGCACGTACTCATGGTTCAAACTGGATGCAAGCTCTCCTAGAGATAAGCGACTTCAGTGAATACCACCTCTTAAAAATTCATAATTCTGATATCCTGAATGTTCCATTCTATCTACCATACTTCTGCTCTACTGTACTGATAATATAATATAGAACATCAGCTAAAGAGATTAAATTGGAAATAGAAATAAACTAAATGCACAGTATATAATTTACTAATAATTTGAACTATACAATTTAAAAATTACTTGTAAGGGGCGCCTGGGTGGCACAGCGGTTAAGCGTCTGCCTTCAGCTCAGGGCATGATCCCGGCGTTATGGGATCGAGCCCCACATCAGGCTCTTCCGTTATGAGCCTGCTTCTTCCTCTCCCACTCCCCCTGCTTGTGTCCCCTCTCTCGCTGGCTGTTTCTATCTCTGTCGAATAAATAAATAAAATCTTTTAAAAAATAAAATAAAATAAAAATTACTTGTAAGATCTCATATAAAGTGTTAGTTGCATTTTTGAACTATGATTAGAGAGAAAATGAGAGTGAGCTCTAGTTGTTTTTTTTTTTTTTTAAGATTTTATTTATTTGGGGGAGAGGGAGAGCATGATCAGGTGAAGTGCAGAGGGAGAGGGAGAGGAACAAGCAGCTCCCCACTGCACATAGAAGCTGAAGCAGGGCTCATCTCAGGACCCTGAGATCATGACCTGAGCCGAAGGCAGACGCTTAACCTACTGAGCCACCCAGGCACCCCCCAGAGTAAGCTCTAGTTTTTATCTGAAAGAATTTGCCTCCCTCTGTTTGATTAATTGTCCCTTCTGAAATCTAAACACTATGCATATATTTTCTCAAAAGGATGCTTAGGATTTAGTCCTGGAGTTTAAAAGTTATAATTTTGCTTACATGACGAGTTTTGATTCATTAAAAAGATAACAGGAAGGAATAACTAAAACATTTTATGAATAAATATTTAAAAACATAACCTTTTAAAGTAATTCAATACAAAGTAATATGGACATGTTTTTACTGTTTAAAAACAATCTATTTTTATTTTCTCTAAGCAGCAGATGTAGAATTGTTAGGAGCACTGTTAGGGACTGATAGAGATTGCTGGCAAATAAGAAAAAAACAATGGGTCCAGAACTCTAATAGAGGGGTGCCTGGGTGGCGTAGTCCTCAAGCGTCTGCCTTCGGTTCAGGGCGTGATCCCAGCGTTCTGGGATCGAGCCCCACATCAGGCTTCTCCGCTAGGCGCCTGCTTCTTCCTCTCCCACTCCCCCTGCTTGTGTTCCCTCTCTCGCTGGCTGTCTCTCTGTCAAATAAATAAATAAAATCTTAAAAAAAAAAAAGAACTCTAATAGAGATCTATGGGATAAAAGCACGAGAGATAACACAGAGTGACGTAGGCATTTGGGAAGGAAAGTCCTGCTATGTAGCTGGTTTGGGTGTGATGCTTAAAACATAGGTCTCAGAAGCATTAGGAGAAAAGGAGATCAAGCAAAAGGGGGATGGTGAAGATTTGGTGGCCTATAGTGGCCGAAACAGGGGGTCAAGTGTCAGAGGCAGAGGGTGGTAATGGCAAGAAGCAGATGGGACAGGGTATGTCTAAAGAGATGAGAGAGAAAGAACAGAAGTCAAGCAAGGAGGTTATCCTAAGGTTAACATCACATTAGGAACTTGGATGACATCTAAAAAAGAAGAAAAAAGGAGGTCAAGAACCCTAAGTGGAATAGGCTTCCTCTGCTTCAGTTAAAATATTTGAATGACAAGCTTCTGGGTTTTTTTTTGTTTTTTTTTTTTAAGATTTTATCTATTTATTTGACAGAGAGAGACACAGCCAGCAAAAGAGGGAACACAGGCAGGAGGAGTGGGAGAGGAAGAAGCAGGATCCCAGGGGGGCAGGGAGTGCAATGAGGGGCTTGATCCCAGGACCCTGGGATCAGGCCCTGAGCCGAAGGAAGATGCTTAACGACTGAGCCACCCAGGCGCCCCAAGCTTCTGTTTTCTTCAAGCATGTGGCATGGGGACTTCAGCTAGACACTGTGTTTTGTCACAGAAAAATAATAGAAGTTATATTATTTGTGCACCTGATTTACGGGTTAAGAAATGAATATGTATTATAAATACACTATTTAAAAGACCTAACTACTTAATTTTTTTTTTAAATCTGTTTTCCATCAAGATCCAAAAATTCCCTGCAGAGACAGATAACAGCAATTTGCCTCATCACAGATAAAGCTCAGAAAACATGGCATTGAATAAAAAGATATTCATTAAAGAATGTGTCCTGCATGATATTATTATGCTAAAACCTGCAAAACTAAACTATGTCTTGTTTACAGTTACACAAATAGGAGTAACAGCTAAGAAACAAAAAAAGAAAAAGAAATAATTATCATGAAATTGTTAAATCTAGTCATTCTTAAAAATAAAATTACAGGGGCGCCTGGGTGGCTCAGTCGTTAAGTGTCTGCCTTCGGCTCAGGGCCTGATCCCAGGGTCCTGGGATCAAGCCCCTCAATGCGCTCCCTGCCCCCCTGGGAGCCTGCTTCTTCTTCTCCCACTCCCCCTGCTTGTGTTCCCTCTCTTGCTGGCTGTCTCTCTCTCTCTGGCAAATAAATAAATAAAAAATTAAAAAAAATAAAATTACAGAAACTTAGAATTAAATAAATTGTATTTAAAACAAAGGTGATATTTAAAAATCATTTCCTAATTATTCTGACCCATTTTTTTCATTATCTAGGTCTTGAGGTTAATTATATCCACCCAATCTGTATGATGCAAATATCTTAGGTGCACATCTTTTCCCAGCTCCCACGGTCAGAGACTTCATATTGATGGCTTGAAACCAGCCATGGTGGGAATATTTGCACCATGGATATCACCAAACTTTATGAATCAGGGCTTCATTTATTGTTTCACTGTTGCCTACAGTGGTGGAGATAATGATAAAAAAAATAGAGATTAAATTTAAAAGTGTGTCATGTCTATAACTGCTACATTGTAAATAGCACAGGCATTTGAGGAAATTTTTCCCCAGTATTCAAAAATCATTATCCAATCAAACGACCAAGAAGTCACTTGCATTTTCGATGAACAAGTGAAGTCGACATATGCCTTCTATGTTTTCTAAGTTCTGACATATGTTTTTTATATTTTCATCTTACTCTTTGATGTAAATGAAAATATCAATGTTCATATGCGAACAATTTACATTTGTCAGTTGCAACCGTTAAGTGGACCAAAGACACAGAGTTTGGCAAATATCAGTGGCAGCATTCTGTGAGAACCAATTACCCATGTAGAATTCACAACAAAGGCTACTGTATATTTTACTGTTACTTTTAAATTATGGGCTACACATCCTTTCTATAAGTAAAAGGCATGAGAAACTTGTATATATGTGTGTGGATACACTGTTTTTGAGCTGGTGGTTAAATCTGCCGACATGCTATTGCTTGTAGGCCACTGCAAGGATTGTTCATTATAAGAATGTATACTGTATTATTTACCTAGAAATAGTACATGTATGTTTTTATTTGTTCTTTTGTAGTATGGTTTACAATATATATTTTTAAAAACCTAAAAAGTAAACAACTTAATTAGTACTCTATTAAGAAAACTGAATCACAGACGAAAATTATCCCACGAAGAAAACAATAGGCTCACATGGTTTTTAAATAAAAGTAAATTCTGCCAAACATTCAATACCAATTTAAGGCTCACAAACTCTCAAGAACTTAAAAACTCTGGGGCACCTGGGTGGCTCAGGTAGTTAAGCATCTGCTTTCAGCTCAGGTCATGATCTCTGGCTCCTGGGATGGGGTCCTTGGATCGAGCCCCAGGTTGGGCTCCCTATTCAGCGGGGAGTCTGCTTCTCCCTCTCCCTCTGCCTGACGCTCCCCCTGCTTGTGCTCTGTCTCTCTCTCTCTCAAATGAATAAATAAAAAAAAAAAATCTTAAACAAAAAAAAAGAATGCAAGAACTCCAGTTCACTTTCTGAGGCTAGTGTAATCTTAATACCAGAATTACAAGTATGAGAAAGGAAAATTGTAGGCTAATCTCACTCATAAATATAGATTTTTTTTAAGTCAGTAAAAGTAATACATAAATTTTAAAAAGTTAATACATCACAATTAGTTGGGCCTAATCAAGGAATATAAGGTGGTTCAACATTAGAAAACCTATTAATATAATTCATCATATGAACCAATCAAAATAAATTATATGAACTATTTTAAAAACCACAGGAAAGACATTTGATAAAACTAAATGTTCCATGTAAAATACATTTTCTCTGAAACCAATACTACACTACGTTAACTAACTTGAATTTAAATTAAAAAAATAAAAAAAATACACTTTATTAACAAATTATTGATGGAAATGTAACCTCATAAAGAGCAGAGCAAACAAAATTAAGAAATATCACACTAAATGATGAAACATGAAACACATTCCTTTTAAATTTAGAGACAAGCCAAATGGTATCACCACTTCCATTTCAGATAATTCTGAACTTGCTAATGCAGTTGATTCAAGAAAAACAATCATTAAAGGTATACATTTGAGAAATAAAACTGTCATTATTTGCAGAAGATCAGTATTCAAAAGAAAATTGTATTTCTATACACCAGTGAGAAACAGCCATTTGCAAAAATAACAAAAAATATAAAATATTGATGGAACATCCAATAAGATAGAGTCAACATTTTGAAATAAATTATTATTAAGGATAAATATTGATTACATGGTATATAATATTCTTAATGTGATGCCAAGCATCTAATAACACTAACAAGTATTTTCCATCACCATTATTATCACTATGAAGTAAAAGTAAACTTTCTGAGAAACATGAAAGAAGATATATAAGATATAGATGAATAGGAAGACTCGAAATCATAAAGATAATTCTCTCCAAATGGATATCAAAGTCATTCTAACCAAAATCCTAATTTGTTTTCCTTTTTGGTGGACCTTATGAGTTACTAAAGGCAAAGCAGGTCTTCAAAAGCTCAAAAGACTGATATCATACTAAACATACTCTATGACTCTAGAGCAATTATGTAGGAAATAAGCCCCCAAAAGAGACTAGAAAACACTTGTGTGTTTGACAATTTTAATGCATATTTTAAAATGTCATGCTTGCCTTAAGCTAGCAAAAAGTTCCTTCTGTTTCTAAACAGCTATTACTGGTGCACAATGGGCAAATCTGATGGCACCTCGGTTCCCATGCTGCCTCCATTCCTCACTTGTTACTTGCCTTTGAGCCCTAGTATTTTGGGGTTTGAATCAACATCAAATACATCAGAAAGTTACCCAGTACAATAAGAAACATATTGCATTCCATTTCAGTCTGACGCCCCCCCCCCCCAAACACCCTGATTCCATTTTGGGACATAACTTGTTTTTCTCAAATAGACATCTTCTTTGACAAGATGGGAAGGAAAGCAGATCTGGGATTGATTTGTGGTTTTGTTCTGATCAAGGTGGACTTGATGGATCTGGTTCAATTTGTAATTTTTGTGTCTAAAGACAAACCAGACCAACAAGTGGCTTACCAAAGTAACACTTTTACCTTGAGGGAGAACCCATATTTGTGTTTGCCATTTGGGGGCTAGCTCTAAAGAGACACACTTCTTTAACAGTTCTAGGTATGAAGCTGAGTGTATTCTAAACCTATTGGTTAGCTTACAGATTTTAAAAATTTCCCTGTAAATGGCATCTGCTCTACTTAAGCAGCTTGTGTATTTGCTCAGTAGGATTTGTGTCTTCCATCCCTGTTGAGATTCACAACTAAAGTTCATTTATCTTAACAGTTGTAAGCTTTTCCATAATATGAATACACCACAGCTGGTGAATCGTTTTACTGCTGTTTGTAGTTTTGTTGCTCTCAAGAACAACGCTACAGTAAATGTTTTGTTCATGTCTTCTGATGCACGTGAGCAAAAGGTAAGAACAGCAGGAATCTGTGATCTTTTCTTTTTTTAAAGATTTATTTATTTATTTGAGAGAGAGAGAGAGCACGTATAAGCAGGGGGAGGGCTGACTCCTCAAGCAGACTCCCTGCTGAACTGAGCACAGAGCCTGATGTGGGGCTCGATCCAAGGACCCTGAGATCATGATCTGGGCAGAAACCAAGAGTCGCCACTCAACCAGTTGAGCCACCCAGGTGCCCCAGGAATCTGTGACCTTTTTGCCCGGAGCTACTCCCAACATCCCTGCCAACCCTAAGCTGAGAACGGCAGCAGAAACCAGTTTTGCTGCTAGAGGTGGGAGGCTCAATTTGGGATAGGAGCAGAGGGCAAAACCCCCTGGTTTCTACAATGTAAAGTGGTGGGTTTAATTTAGAAAAAATGGGGGAAAACTCAGAGCTTTGCAAGTCTGAGGTTACAGTACAAGTTTGGGTAACTGGGACATGAACAGCATTTCATGGAAAAATCCTAGCAACTGGAGAGCCATGGAAGGTCTGAGATAGCTCTCCACGTGTCTGGCCGGCTGAGGAGCCATGCATGCATGGAGGAGACCTTGAGAAAGTTTTCCTGCACTAGCTTGATTTTTTGAAAATGATGCTAAAAAGCAGTTGTTCTCATATTCTTGGATTTCAAGGACATGTTTTAAATTTTAATTATTAAATATAAATTCTGTATTTTAGAAGCTTTTTAAAATATCAGAGACAAAGTTTTCTAAGATTTTGCATCATTTCATGGAAGGGTGAAGTCATTAACTTCATTGTTATCTACTATTGATTATGCATTTAAAATTTTCTAATTAATCACGAAAATGAAAGGAATAAAGAGTAAATATTTCAAACCATCAAGGAAATGAATTGCAACGGAAAAAAGAAACAACTCAAGCAGTAAAAATGAGGGCAAGATAAGTGGTAAAAAGGAAATAGATTAAGAAGTTTCCTTTAATTTTAATAATTTTTATCATGGATACTGAATTTTCTTGAATGTTCTTTCTGTATCTCTTGAGATCTTAGGTTTTTATCCTTTGATCCTTAATGTGGTAAATTGCATTAACAGAATTTTTAAATGTAGAATCAAATTTGCATTTCTGGCATAAAACCAATGTGGTGGTCAATTCAATCTGCAAACCCAGAACTCCAGCAAAGGTAAGCAGATGCCCTCCAGAGAGAGTCTAGCTCCAAAGTTTCCTTATCTCTCTGAATTTCTGTTTGATTTTTATTTGGACAAGTTCTGAGGATATCAGCTTTTCTTTCTTTCTTTCCCTCTTTCTTTCTTTTCTTTTTCCTTGAAAGCAACATACTTTTTAATATTTGTTACAAGCAAGGAGACAGGGAGATAGTTCTAGAAGCACTGTCTCTGTCAATTTCTTGTTAGCAATATCTGGCCCCACATTTTTAGTTGTTTTTACCATGAGATATTTCTTTAAGTTTATCTAGTTCACCACTGCACTGGAAATAGAAACCAAACATGCAATGTTATAAATAAAATAAATTTGGCAGTATTTGCTCTACTCAAAATGTGTGTACTCTACACAACTACCCCTTGGAAATTATATAGTCAAAATGATCTGTGGTTTTAATTTGCTAAAGCCAGGCTGCCTGTGTTCAAATCTTGGTTCTACCTTTTCCAACAATAAGACCCAGATATTATTCCTCAGTTCCAGAAATGTACATTGAGGACTCTATACACATCTAAAGTTTACTGTCCCCATGCAACAAAATACTCAAAAGGGCACTGTGCCAGAAAGTTTATTAGGAAGGGAGCAGTTTTTGTCCCTAAGCCAATTCTGACAGCTTTCCTTCACTGGTTTATGACAAATAAGTTCCAGGTGATAGGTTGATGTTTTAGGTTTATTGGTGTTTATTTTAGTTAGAACTTTGTTGGAAGAGAGTGTGTTTTGGTCAATTGGATTTTTGGGTTCATTGAAGATGAATACTTCAACTCATTTTTTTTTCAAACTAATTTTAAAGGGGTAGGAGGTGCGTGGGAAAAAAACGTTGGGTAAAGAATCAGAACAGTTTTGACTCCAGTGCTTAGGAGCTGTGTAATCCTCAATTTCCATGTGTATAAGATGAGGGTGATCATTTCTAGTTAGGAAGGTTGTTGCAGGAGGAAATTGGATGTAAAATGCCTTGGACACAGGAGGGATTTCAGAAGTCTTGCTTCCCTCCTCTCTTCCTTCCATCACTGAAAATATATCTATTTGTTTTCCTTTCCGAATAAATACATTCAAAGTGGAGTTTAAGTATTCATTTATTCATTCATTCAAAACTATCCTCAGTAAATAATTTTAAAGGACCTACACTATGCCAGGGACAGGCTCGTTCTGAGAAAATGATGACAATAAGATAGATGTTGCTTCTGTTTTCAAAGAGCTTATAGGTTAGGGATTTATATCTTACAGTGCTTCAGGGTCAATATTGTGAGCATAATTTGTCTCTAGAGAAGGGTAATTCCAGCCACTTGAAGTCTCCAGTTAGATGGGTTTGACAATATTTCAGTATGGCCACCTGGGTCTTGTGTTGTGTTATGTTCTTTATGGAATGACAATAATGTATTACAAAGACCCTCTGGAATGGCCAGGACTAGCTACATAATTGCACGGCCCCATGCAAAATAAAAATGAGGCCCCTGGCTCAAAAATTTTTAAGAATTTTGAGATGATGACAGTAGAGGATTTAATTAAGCAGAGGGCCATTCTGAGTGTGGGGGGCCCGCACGATTATAGGACCTGGCCCTCATCATGGCTGTACTGAGCCACCAGAGCCTGCGAAACCATTTCTTTTCAACTAAGATCAGACTTATGGGAAAATGTGAGCTACAGAGTCAGATGAAGACATTAGAATGGTATTTCTTTTATTTTTAATAGCAGAGGTAGAGGAAATAATGTGACACCATTAAGCAGTTATTTCATTGAACAAATATTTACTGAGTGCTTCTTATATGCACAGCACTGTGCTAGGAGCTGAGGATATACTGGAAAACACAACAGACCATGTCCTAACTTTTGTGGACCATACACTACCCATGTGGAAAACAGACGATAAATTAAAGAAGGAATAAGTAAATATCATTGATTATGGACTAGTGACAACACATTGAAGCAACTAAACTGGGCCCTCATCGGGAAAGACAGGACAGAGGATGTTACCTGTAGTGGTCAAGGAGGGCCTCCTTGTGGGGCTACCTCCCATAAGGCTTTCGAGCACGGCATTTGGAGAGAAAGAGTGAATTCTAGCTCCTTCACTTACTAGTTATGGGATTTGGGGCAAAGTCACATAACTGTCTTCTGCCTCGGTTTCCTTATCTATAAAATGAGAACACCAATAGTATATACCTTATAAGGTCCATGTGAAAATTAAATTAAGTGAGTTAATTAAGTTCTGTTTTTCAAGTTAAAAATAAACAACAGACTTTCCAGCCAAGGAGGAATCGGCCTTGCAGAGAATTCTGAAGAGAATCCCTGGCTGAAGAAATAATCATCGCAAAGGCTCTGGGGTATTTCAAGAACCTGCCAGAGGCTATTGTACAGGCAGTAGATAGAGCACAGGAGAGACACAGGGCTATGCAAGGGAGCGTGAGGGGAGGCAGGGGCCAGATTTGGACTTAGAAAGCTAATCCTGCACAAAAGATAATAACTATACTACTTCACATACCTTGTAAACCAAATCAACTCATTTATTTGAATCAGAAAACTTATCAGAAATAGCTAAAGTTAGCTTCCCATTTGTTTCCTTTAATGGCTGATTACAAATGATTTTTCCAACGCATGAGTGGAAAGGTCACCAAAAGAAATAACTTAGTAACATTGAAAAAAACACACCCAAGCCTCTGACACTAAGTGTTACATTCCTAATGCAACACAAAAGCCACTTGCAAAGGCTCCAAAGCACTTCTAGAAATGAACAGGAGGTTACTCTGCCAGGTAAAGATTTATCACCATTTTATTGTCCCCTCCTTCGTATTCAGGTCACTGCCACGCACTGACACATACTTCTGCAGCCCATGTAACATAAGCAGAGCAAAATCTCTTTAACAGATAAACCAACTTTGTCATGAATAATCAAAAGGTAGCCAGAGGCTTGTGTATTTCATCAAAGAAGAAATCAAGGGGGGAAAAAAGCCAAAACCCCAGAGGAAGAGTTAAGACAGAAAGAGATGGCAGTACGGCTTCATAAACAACTCTACCTTGGGCAGCTAACTCTTTCCACCTCTCCTTGTTCTGCTGGATGATGTCCACCAGGTTGTTTTTAAAGCTCTGTAAGTCCACGCTTGTAAGGGAGTAGTCTGGGGAGTAGGTTCCATCGTTCATGGTTCCTTTCATATTTGATCGCCTAAACAAATCAACACCGTGAACACAATAAAGGTGCTGAAGCTAACAGTCATAACCAAAAAAAAAAAAAAAAAAAAAAAGCCCAGATAACACCATGGTCAAGACATGAAACGAGAGAGCAAAGCCTGAAACACTTTACAAAACCAACTGCAGACACAGAAAGGCAGGTGCTCAGGCCCAGTTTGGAGAATGTGTCAGGGCTGCTCACATCCCTCCTTTTCTCCTCTCATGGCAAGGGCCGGGACTCTGGCTGGAAGTCGGTCAAGGACTCCCAGAGCAGCGGGTTGGAGCACTCTTGCATCATGGGGTGGCTAGGCCTGATTCAAAGAGTGGAAACTTGAGGTGAGCTGACCTAGCGGTGAGTCCACTGGTGAACATCACTAAAGGGGCACCATGATTCTGGAACCCTAAGGGGGTCTAACCTGAATCTTTCTCAGGTAGAACATTTCCTCAGTGTCCTCACTGGGGCAACATGGAAGGAGCCTGTTGGTGTGCCATTAGCAAAAGTTGTGTGTTCGGATGGACAAGAATTTAGTGTGATTAGTTTACAACTGGAAGCTTTAAATAATATGCCTTAACAAATTTATTGATGAAAAATGTTCAGCTTGAAATACTGTAAATGATTGTATATATAATGGATGTTTCTGTTACATGTTATACACATCTGTTGTACCCACATCAGCTACAAGCCTTCTTTTGGCAGAGACATCTCCCCAGATGTACAAGTGGGTTGTAATTGGTTTGTTTGTAAGCAAACTGACACAACTAGATACGTTAATATCCAAGGCTTAATATATACATTTGCGTGAAAATTCAGATATTTTCATTCTCCTGAGTATTAAATACTCTTGTGTTATACTCATTAGTTAGGAGTAGACATCAAGTGAATTTCAAAGGCTGATGCAATATCACACCTAGCCACTAGGTGGCAATACTACCTAATAATTCTTTTACGAATGTCCTGCCCTGCTGTAAGAGCTAAGATAATCATAAGTAAAAGGCTATTAAACAGAACAAAGATAAAAAGGATGCAAAGAAGGAGAAAATATCAAACCTGCTTGCCGCATAGGAAGAAGTTTCTGCTTTTGAGGCTTCCTCTATAAGAGGAGTAATAATTTTCTCCGTTGAGTCTGTCAGAAGAGAAAATGTTGGCTCTACTATAAAATCAATGAAACCTACAAAAACACAAAAAATTTTTTAAAAAGATAAATAGAAATATTACAATTTCTTGAATTCTAAAATCTGTAATAATGAAAAGTCTGACAGTAATTAACAGCTACAACACTGGTTCAGTTTACCCCTTGCAATTATTTTTAATCCAGTAACATAGATCTTTAGAGATAGTTTAATAGCTCGATAGCTGTATAAAGTAATCTCCCAAGTAGTGGAAGTGATACAATTCTAAACCTGCTAACTCGTGTATATTGGCTTTCCTGTTTAGTATTCAGTTTTATACTCTAGTTCACAATAAATTCAAATCTAACCAGAGTGAATATAATTTCCTCTCTCAGTGAGAGGGATCATTACTTTTCTGAAAGGTCTCCACTTGCTTGTTGAATTTGTTACTCATCAACAAAAAATAATACCTAAGCTCCAAAGAAACAAAATAATTGAGATTTTTTTTCTCAGGCCACAGAAAGGCAACTACGTTTTTCCCTCTTATTGTATCAGTCAGAGCTTTCTGCCAGTGTGTTAATATTTCAAATTGCTGTTTATTATTCTCTGGATGTAAAGTGTTAGTTCACAGCAAGTGGGCGTGTTCTGTCAAATCAGTGAAGAGAACGGTAACATCTCTGGGAGACAGCATTATTCCCACCACCTTGAGATGTCAGGATGAATAAAGACTTTAAATTTAAAGTGACACACAGAGAGAAGGGGGCACTGTCCTCTAGGGAGCCCATCCCCCCTGGTGTTTAGGTGGAGGAGGAGACACGTATTGTACACTCTGTACACACTTCAACACTACGCGTCCCTGGAGAGGTGTGCCACTGGAAATCAAGTGCTTGTGGCCTCACACACACCTGGGAGCTATGGATGACCATCTGAATGTAAGAGAAAACTGGAGGGAGGCTTTTAAATTGATACTGTGCCCAGAAATATCCACATTTGAAGAATATCCCATCCATCAGATACAAATAATTCACATTTCAAGTAATTGAGTTAGTAATATTATACATTAGGGTGCTTTTTTTTTTTTTTCTTTTAAGAGAGGGAGACAGGGTGGGGGAGCAGCAGAGGGAGAGAGAGAATCCCAAGTAGGCTCCACACCTGCCACAAAGGGCTTGATCTCACAACCCTGAGATCAGGACCCCAGCTGAAATCAAGAGCCAGACTGAGCCACCCAGGTGCCCCTAAGGTGCATTTTTAATTCAAGAAAACTTCAATACTTTTGTGTTTCAAATGATGCCTTCAGTTCAAAGCAATGTTAATTGGCCACCAGTGTGCTATTTCCAGTTCTGTCTGTGGTTTTAAATGCCTGGGATATGGAGACTCACAAATGACACATCACCTCCATTAACGGTAACAATTTATATTATAGCAACAAGCCTCAGAAACCTCCCTTCTTTCCAGCTTGCCTGAGGAGGTTCTTAACCTGCCACACTCACACCTGCTAGGCAATGGTAGGCACGTGTGTTATGGTAGCTAGAAAATAGCTTTTGGAACTTGGATGGGAAGGGGCAAAAGTCAGAGCAAGAAGCTTTCTGACAGTTGGCCGCTGATTTGCAGGACTTGGTATGGAAGCAGCTAGAGAGGTTCGGTGGCAATCCTTATGTTTATTAATCTTACAGTTCAGTAATGAAGATGCTGGCTCTGGGAATAACTATTACAAATATTTGGACCATGCAGCATAGCAACATAGTTTTAAGAATGAGCTGAACTTGCTGGCTTATATCAAAAGAATTTTTTTCTGAAGGAATATAAGCTACTAAATTAAATATATATTGCAAACTTAGTGATAACAACACATATATTATATTTTCATTGAATTGTCCTACATACAAAGGATTAAATTACAGATTACAGTCGTCAGCAACAAAACAAAAAATGCTGTCTTTTACGCAAGAAGAAAGTCCATTATTTATAAAAGGGTTACAAGTCAAATAACAATTACATTTACTAATACTGCTTGATTGAATTCATTTTGTGAGAATTTTTCAAAATTCTTATCATTTAGCACCATATAGATTAGTCTAAAGATCAAATTTATTATGAATATGAAGTGAGATTTCCATGGACGTTGGCCCTTTGAACAGCATGGTTTATCTATTTGAAAACTGGCACGCCCACGCCCACCCTCCATAACCACCATTCCTGAGTAGTACCTATTTGTGACTGGGCCACCATGGTTGACTTCCGATCACAAAGTGGGGAAAATGGAAGTCCTAATTCCGCTTCTTTATCTCCCTGTGGAAAGGAAAGCTCATTAGTACAGACTTGGGTTGGAGATGCTTAGATAATGAGCAGTCTCGATATAAACTGTAAAAAAAGCCGCATCTTTATTTTCTTAATCGGCACTGTGTTTTTATTTAATTTTTATAAAACCAAAGATATAGTCCAAGCGGATGTAATTTTACTCAGTCTCCTTTTGAGGACATACATGTTGCTGAAGAAAGAAAAAGAGCATTTCCACGTGGAGACTCTGCTTTGGTATTACAACCCCTCGACTATAAAGAGACAAACCTTTGCTCTTTGGAATTTTCTGCAGCTGCCATAAAATAGTCATCTCGGTGTGTTATTTGGCATTTAATTAACAACCAAGCTCGTGGATTTTTATGCTCTTTTTTTCCCCCCATGCCAAGTACCTCACAGATCTCAAGTATCAATACTTCATGATTGTACTGCTTTTTGAAATTAAAAGTATATAAACATTTTGATACATCTTTTCACTTATTAACCAATTTTAATTGAATCTCCCACAGCAAATAATGAAGAATATTTTCAACTTTCTTACATTCCATGTGCGTCATTTTATTTTAATGTATTCTCAGAAAACTGGAAGGTCAATGATTTTTATTATTTGATTTTATCTACAGTAGGTTAATTGAGCACGTATGTTAAAGCATTCCATTTATGTTTGGGTTCAACATTACAAGAACTAATTCCGTTTTCATCTCCTAAAATGAAGGTGGCTGCTCTGGGCAACATGTTCTCTTCACAAGGTTTATCAAACATCAAACATCGGTTCTTTCCTGTGCATTCAGGGGGACGCACTTACAAAAGAAAGAAAAGCTACGTCACTTGCTTCTCTTCGCTTCCATTTTCTGGCTATTTGAAAGGATGCCTTGGACTCTATTTTCTCCTAAGCTATCGGTTGTATATCTTCATGGACTACACTGGCCTTGTGTAAGGCCACAACTTAGGACACATGGTCAGGTTCTGAAATCAGAAGACAAAAGGGAGGGGCCTTCACTTTTGCTTTGTTGTGGAGCCCATGTAACCATGGTAACAATGGAGTGCCTGTCTGAGGAATTCTGAGTTTCCCCTCCCCCTGCATTCTTGAACACCTTTTCTCATGATCTTTACAACATCATGCCAATATGTTTTATGGGCTTTACAATTTTTCATTGACAATGCTGTCTGACGCACTTCCTCTAAACCATGCCTCTGATTATAAGGAGCAGAAAGTTTGAAATCAGAATTGTTTGGGGGAAAATCTAGATATGGTCACCAAAGAAGTAGGCAAAGTAGCTGCAAACAGGTATATGTTACTATGTCATGACTTAGAGAAAATAGGGAGTAGAATTTCCATGACCTCCTTCAGCAGCTGTGCTCCTTCCTTAGAGGATAACGACACCCATTCCATTTGGTATTAACATTCACGTCCAGAACAAGGACTTATTCGTGCCATCAGCCTTGGAGCTGTAAGATACACGTGTGAATCCCTGCTGTTCGACTGTTTCTCTCTGTTACTTCTGACGTATTACAAACTTTGCTGAAATGAATTCTCCTCATATGTTAACCTCACTTGGTAATTGGGGTAAACTCAAACTAGGAATAAAGATATTCTAGTATCTACCTGGTAGGATTATCCTGAGGTTATCTAAGGTAATTTACAGGAAGCCTAGTATTTGGTAAACAGTCATTAAATGTTAGTGGGTAAGAACCACACTTCCTATAGGTGAAGAGGATTGAGAGCACACTATCCATGATGAGCACTGAGTAATGTACAGAAGTGTTGAATCGCTCTATTGTACACCTGAAGCTAATATAACATTGTATGTTAACTCTACTGGGATGAAAATTTTAAAAAAGAACCATCCTTCATAATAGCAAAGATACAAAGCTGTGAGGTGTTTATGATGTCTAATGCATACCTTGGATGGTGTTAAACCACAGGAAAAAGGATTGGTGCTTAATTGAGCATGTGGTGGAGAGGCATTGCCCCCCCCCCTCCGTTTTCTAGCAGGGAATTGGTCTGACAGGATTCTACTTTGGAAAGATTGATTTGTCAGCAGTGTGGGGGATGACAAGAAGTGAACTGAAGATGACTCTTGGCCTTCACAACTGAATGAGTAGGAGTCTTTTGTGCTACTAATAAAAATAAGACAATATGAATGAGGGCTGGATTTGAAGACTATTATGGATTTGATTTTTAGCATATTGAGAATAAGGTACAAGAATAATATCATTGTTTATGTTAAAATATAAATAATAATATTGTTATTGTTAAAATAGAGATAAATCTTCTCATGGACTTCATGGGAAATATGATATTGGAGATACTTATCTGATCTATGTGGATACGACTGATTGGTTTTATTGATCAGGGGCTGCTGTCTGGCATTTTAATAGCTATATTTTTCTACTATATAACAGAAGTTCTTTGTTTGATCTAAAAGTGATCATTTGGGCTGGAGGAAGACATTGTGATGATTTACCTTCCAGGAGCTAAATTTTATAGAATGCTAGATGGCAACATTTTCATATAGGACTTAGGCATTTGATAGATATATGTAGGGTCCACCTTCTCATATTTGGAGTGAGAAATTTTATATTCTATTTGCTTCTTGTATTCCATAATGGAATCGGGATATTAAATTTCCACTGCTAAAGCACATTGAATGCTAAAGCACATTAATTATTTTATTTATTTGTAACTATTTAAAGTGTTATTCTTTAGGGTGAATTAAGGCCATGAGTGCAAGATTAGTAGGGGGTCCTATAGCCAGACTCTGAGGACACCATAAACAAAATAGGACAAGGGAGGGGGGTACTACTAAAAGAGAGGGAAAGGTATGTTAAAAGAAAGTTGGATTCCCTGAGTATAAATTTGACAAACTGTAATTTTCCCTATCATATCCCTGAATAGGGAACATTTACTTTCCATCAAGATGAAATCAGGGGTCAAGGCAACAGACATTGTAAAAGTCAACTAGTTTTTCTGGGAGGATGTACTTTCATTTGAGGGCCCTGCCTTCAGGAGGCCAAAAACGTACTTTCAAAACAATCAGTGAAATACTGAATATACATATATTCTGGTACATTGACTTGTACAGTGGCTAGAGCAAAAATATAGGGCCCTAAGGCCACGAGGCTCAATTAAGTAACTAACACCACTCAATTCTGCTCCTGGATGCCTGAGTCCGTTCTTGGGGGGCGGGGGGGAGCCTGGAGGCGGAGAAGGGGAGAAAGTGACCCCAACCACATGGAAACACAAGGCAGCCTGCAGTGCTCAGGCTCCTGCCTGTCTTGGCAATGGCAGGTTGGAGGGTGCTGAGGTTTCTCTCTGAAAGGCCACAACAAAGACCAATAATTATTTTTATGCTTTCCTAACAGTCTGAAATGCTCTGATCACTGTCAACAGGGTGTCAAATCCAGTGACTTACATATTTTTTCTTTTTTGCATTTTATCTGAAGCCAAAGCAATTTCTGTAGCTTTCAAGAATTGAAGAAGATAGAAAAGGGTGAAGTGTAGAAATCCTGAGAAACCTTTTGCATTGAAACCTAGTTTTAATCACAGAAGCCACACCACCAACAAACAACAGGAAGCTCCTAACCACAGACCTGGGGGCTACTGTAAGGCCAAGGGTAAATTCGAGGGGCCACTAATTCTAATAGGGGAATTTAACTGAGGAGAAGGGGAAGAAGCAATGTATTTATATGTGCACATACACACACACCTCCCAAGGGCTAAAATATGGGATATGACAAAGAACAAGAGTAATGCGAGATTCATTTAGTTAATTGAATGCATGGAAACATTTTAGCTGCTGGCATCAATGTCATATGTTAACATAAGTCTCATAAAGATAAACTTGCTTTCCTTTAAACATAGTTGTTGGTAGTACAAACCCACTTGTTTTGGCCTTCACCTGTTCTGCTATGTATCTTTCTGAAGGGGATTTGAAAGTCACTTTTAAAAATCCAGAGACTGAGAAATATAAGATTCCATTGTTAAAAGCTCAGGTCCTAAATCAACTTATTATGATCTGAAAGGAATTTCATAGTTGAAGAGAAGAGGGACTGCTAGCAGGGACAATTTGATTTTATAATGGTCCATATTAACATATATGCTTTACTCTCCTTGGAGCTGTAAGTATCTTATGTTAAGGTCATTCAAGCAAAGACTGTCATTTCTGAACATTTTGGGATGATACAAATGCCTATCATTGCCCATCAAGAATCTTGTCAAAAAACACCAAAAAACAAAAACCAAGAACCCGACACTTTCTTACTCTAACACAATCTGAAAAATGCAGATCATAAAAACAACCCAAATATCACGATGCTATACCTATTCCAAGACTTGACCTTTTGTGTTGCGTGAATTTTAATCTCTGTTTAGATATCTGAGTCACTGTTAATCAGGCATTGAGAAGGACAGAGTTGCTAAATAGCCTTATGGAGCAGTTTCCCTCTACCCTGGATTTCATTTGTCAAAAATCACTGTGTGCTGGGAGCTTCATTATCAGTTACCTTTCTAGAAAAGTCAAGAAGATAGTGAACTTCAAAAACATCTGGCCTCAATTTCATTAAATTCATTACTCTCATGGCTCTGTAAGGTATTCTTTGTCTGGTTTGAAATCAATAAAAGATAGGGATAAGACAAGTCATGATACTCTTTGAATATCTAGCAGTAATTTTGAAGAGTCTCCGGAATTTTTTTAGAGACTTTTCTTAACACTGGTTTTTTAGAGTTCAAGTCATGGATGAAGCACCTTTATTGCGATATATTCTTTTCTAAATCAAGGAAAAATGTACTTACAAATCTTAAAAGCATAAATTATGAATACGTTTGTGTAATTAACACTCAATTAATATACAAAACACTTCCATTACCTCCAGAAATTCCCTTAACTTTTTCCAGTGAATCTCACCTCCTACAGGCACCCATTGTTCAGATTTCAATCATCAGAGGTTAATTTTGCTAGTTTTGAGCTTCATATAAATGGAATCATCTAGTATGTATTTTTTGAGATTTATCATTGTTTGTATTATTAGTCCATTTTTTAATTGTTGCATGGTATTCCATTGTATGACTACACCATGATTTATTTATTCATTTCTATTTTTAATGTAAATTTGGACTGTTTCTTATATTAGGCTCTCATAAGTAATATTCTTATGACTACTCCACATTTGGTGAGCATAAGCACCAATTTTTCTGATTTATATACCTATGGGTGGACATGCTGGGTCATAGGGGATATTAAGTTTCACTTTAGTGAATGTTAACCAGTAGTTTTCAGATGGGTTGTAATGATTTATACTTCTACCGGCAATGCCTGGACTTCCAACTGGAGTCCAGTTGCTCCATATCCTCAATTACACTTAATATTTTCAGTCCTTTCCATTTTAGCTATTATGGTGAGGATGTAGAGGTATCTCATTGTGCTTTAATGTGCAATTCTTTGATAAGCAATAATAATGAGAGTACTTGTATGTACTTATCACCCATTTATGTATTTTCTTTTATGAGATGTCTGGTCAAATTAGACTGATTTTTTTTTTTATTACTGATTTGTAGAAGTTCTTCATGCAATCTGTGAACAGCTCTTGGACAGATATTTGTAGTACAAATATTTTCTCTCACTCTATGGCTTGTCTCAATGGTATTTTTGGAAGAGAAGAAGCTTTAAAATTTGCTCTTCTCCACTTGACCAATTTTTTTTTCTTTTTCTAGGCAGTGCTTTTTGTGTCTTCTCCAAGAAATATTTGGCTACCCCCAAGATTAGAGAGATATTCTCCTAAGTTTTCCTCTACAAACTTTAGAGTCAGGTTTTATATTAAGGCTGGTGTCAATCTTGAATCAATATTTATATAAGGGACAAGATTCCTTTCCCGCCATATATTTAATAAGTATCATTCCATTGCTATTTACAAACTTTCCTTTCTCCATTTAACTGTTTCATTGCTTTTGTAGAAAATCAAATGACCATGTAAGTATGGGATCACTATTCTATTTTACTGATCTATTTGCCTATCTTCATGTTAATAACACACTACTTTGATGACTCTTGCTTTCTACTAAGTCATGTGATAAGGAGGTGTAAATTCTCCAACTTTCTCATCTCAGTCTTTTTCAAAATTATTTTGGCCGTTTTTAGATTCTTACATCTCCATGTTGATTTTAGGATGAGCTTTCTTTCAACTACTATAAAAAAGTCTGTTACAATTTGTGATAAAGATTATGTTAAGTATATTAAACAATTTTGGAAGAATTGACATCTTAACATGTTAATCCATTAATGTGGTAAACCTTTCAATCTACATAGATGGGTCTTTAAAAATCTTCTATCAACGATATCCTGTGCTTTTCAGTGTTTAGGTTTTATATGCATTTAATTAAATATATTCCCAAATATTTTTTTATTTTATGCTATTATAAATCATATTGTATTGAAATTTTTATTTCGAAGTTGTTTGTTGCCAGCATACAAAACTGCAATTGATCCTACAATTCTGTTAAACTTATTTATCAGTTCTAGCAGCTTTTTAGAGATTCCTTAAAATTTTCTATGTAAAAGCTCATGTTTCAGCAAATAAAGACAGTTCTTTTTATTTCTATCCAATCTATACTTTATTTTCTTCTATTTATTGTAATGGCTAGAGCTTCAAATGCCATGTTGAAAGGAAGTGGTGAGAGCAGATATCTTGAACTTAGCATGAAAGTGTTCAATATTTCACCAGGAAGTATTATGAAAGCTATAGACACTTTTTACCATGTTGAGAGAGGTCCCCTATTTCTAGTTTGCAGAAAGTTTTTGTAATTAGTGTCTTTTGAATTTTGTCAAATTAGTTTTCCGCATCTATTGACAAGACAGCAGGATTCTTTTTTTCTCTTAGTACAGTAAATTACTTTAAATGATTTTTTAATATTAAATCAACTCAGGTCATAATATGTACTCTTTTACTATATCACTGGATTGGATTTGCTAACATTTAAAGGAGTTCTGCACCTAGGTTCATGACAGATATGGGTGTGTAATTTTCTTTACTTGCAAAATCTTCGTCAGGCTTTGTCAGGGTTATACTGATAATTTTCCCTCTCACTCTGTGTTAAAACTGGAATTATTTCTTTCTGAAAAGCTTGAGAGAACTCACCATCTCTCAACTGAATTAAGAACTGAAATGAGAATCAAGAATTGAAACCATCTAAACCTGATTTTTTTTTCATGGAAAGAGTTTAAATTAACTGAATTATTTTAAATAGTTTTAAATAATAATATTTTAAATTAATTAAAATAAACATTTAAATTCAACGTTTAAAAATAGATATATGGATATACAAATTATATTTTTTTTCTTGTGTTTGTTTTGGTAATTTATCTTTCAAAGAATTTGATGATTTCTTTTTTTTTTAATAATAATATTTTTTTATTATATTATGTTAGTTACCATACAGTACATCCCTGGTTTTTTATGTAAAGTTCCATGATTCATTAGTTGCAAATAACACCCAGTGCACCATGCAATACGTGCCCTCCTTACTACCCATCACCAGCCTATCCCATTCCCCCACCCCCCTCCCCTCTGAAGCCTTCAGTTTGTTTCTCAGAGTCCATAGTCTCTCATGCTTCATTCCCCCTTCTGATTACCCCCCCTTTCTTTATCCCTTTCTTCTCCTACCAATCTTCCTAGTTCTTATGTTCCATAGATCAGAGAAACCAAATGATAATTGTCTTTCTCTGCTTGACTTATTTTGCTTAGCATTATCTCCTCCAGTGCCGTCCATGTTGCAGCAAATGTTGAGAAATCGTTCTTTTTGATAGCTGAGTAATATTCCATTGTATATATGGACAACTTCTTAATCCAGTCATCTGTTGAAGGGCATCTCGGCTCCTTCCACGATTTAGCTATTGTGGACAATGCTTCTATGAACATTGGGGTGCATATGGCCCTTCTCTTCACTACGTCTGTATCTTTGGGGTAAATACCCAGTAGTGCAATGGCTGGGTCATAGGGTAGCTCAATTTTTAACTTTTTAAGGGACCTCCACACTGTTTTCCAGAGTGGCTGTACCAACTTGCATTCCCACCAACAATGTAGGAGGGATCCCCTTTCTCCACATCCTCTCCAACAATTGTTGTTTCTTGCCTTGTCTATTTTTGCCATTCTAACTGGCATAAGGTGGTATCTCAGTGTGGTTTGGATTTGAATTCCCCTGATGGCTAATGATTTTGAACATTTTTTCATGTGTCTGTTAGCCATTTGTATGTCTTCATTGGAAAAGTGTCTATTCATATCTTCTGCCCATTTTATGATTTGTTTGTTTCTTGTGTATTGAGTTTGAGAAGTTCTTTGTAGATCTTGGATACCAGTCTTTTATCTGTAGTGTCATTTGCGAATATATTCTCCCATTCTGTGGGCTACCTCTTAGTTTTTTTGACTGTTTCCTTGGCTGTGCAGAAGCTTTTTATCTTGATGAAGTCCCACAAGTTCATTTTATCTTTTGTTTCTCTTGCCTTTGGAGATGTGTCATGAAGAAGGTTGCTGTGGCCGATGTCGTAGAGGTTGCTGCCTATGCTCTCCTCTAGGATTTTGATGGATTCCTGTCTCACATCGAGGTCTTTCATCCATTTGGAGTTTCTTTTTGTGTATGGTGTGACAGAGTGGTCAAGTTTCATTCTTTTGCATGTAGCGGTCCAATTTTCCCAGCACCATTTATTGAAGAGACTGTCGTTTTTCCACTGGATGTTTTTTCCTGCTTTATCAAAGATTAGTTGCCCAAAGAGCCAAGGGTCCATTTCTGGTTTCTCTACTCTGTTCCATTGGTCTATGTGTCTGTTTTTGTGCCAGTACCATGCTGTCTTTGTGATCACAGCTTTGTAGTACAACTTGAAATCGGCATTGTGATGCCCCCAGCTTTGTTTTTCCTTTTCAACACTTCCTTGGCGATACGTGGCCTTTTCTGTTTCCACACAAATTTAAGGGCTGTTTGTTCCAGTTCTTTGAAAAATGTCATTGGTATTTTGATCGGTATAGCATTGAAAGTGTAGATTGCTCTGGGTAGCATGGACAATTTAACTATGTTAATTCTTCCGATTCATGAGCATGGAATATTTTTCCATCTTTTTGTGTCTTCTTCAATGTCTTTCAAGAGTGATTTATAGTTTCTAGAATATAGGTCCTTTACGTCTCTGGTTAAGTTAATTCCAAGATAACGTATGATTTTTGGTGCTATTGTAAATGGGATGGATTCCCTAATTTCTCTTTCTTCAGTCTCATTGTTCGTGTATAGAAATGCAACTGATTTCTGAGCATTGATTTTGTATCCCACCACATTACTGAATTGCTCTATAAGTTCTAGTAGTTTGGAGGTGGATTCTTTTGGGTTTTCCATTTAGAGTATCATGTCATCTGCGAAGAGAGACAGTTTGACTTCTTCTTTGTCGATTTGGATACCTTTTATCCCTTTTTGTTGTCTGATTGCTGTTGCAAGGACTTCTAGTACTATGTTGAATAATAGTGGTGAGAGTGGGCATCCTTGTCGTGTTCCTGATCTGAAGGGAAAGGCATCCAGCTTTTCCCCATTGAGAATGATATTTGCTGTAGGCTTTTCATAGATGGTTTTTATGAGATTGAGGAATGGACCCTCTATCCCTACACTCTGAAGGGTTTTAATCAGGAAAGGATGCTGTATTTTGTCAAATGCTTTTCTGCATCTATTGAGAGGATCATATGATTCTTGGCTTTTTTCTTCTTGATATAAAGAAGATATTTCTTCACTGATCGATTTGTGAATATTGAACCACCCCTGCATCCCAGGGATGAATCCCACTTGGTCATGATGGATAATCCTTTTAATGTACTGTTGGATCCTATTAGCTAGGATCTTGTTGAGAATTTTGGCGTCCATATTCATCCAGGAAATCGGTCTGTAATTCTCCTTTTTGATGGGTCTTTGCTTGGTTTGGAGATCAAGGTAATATTGGCCTCATAGAATGAGTTTGGTAGTTTTCCTTCTGTTTCTATTTTTTGAAATAGCTTTAGGAGAATAGGTATTATTTCTTCTTTGAATGTTTGGTAGAATCCCCCAGGGAATCCGTCAGGTCCTGGAGTTTTGTTTTTTGGAAGGCTTTTAATCACTGTTTCAACCTCTTCATAACTAATTGGTCTGTTTAAAAAATCAATTTCTTCTTGTTTCAGTCCTGGTAGTTTATAGGTTTCCAGGAAGGCCTCCATCTCTCCCAGGTTGCTTAATTTATTGGCATAAAGCTGTTGATAAAAGTTTCTAATAATCCTTCCTATTTCATTGGTGTTGGTTGTGACCTCTCCCTTTTCATTCCTAATTTTATTAATTTGGGTCCTTTATTCTTTTGGATAAGTCTTGCCAGTGGTTTATCTATTTTATTTATTCTTTCAAAGAACCAGCTCTAGTTCTGTTAATTTGCTCTAATGTGCTCCTGGTTTCTAATTCATTGATCTCTGCTCTAATCTCGATCAACTGCTTTCTCTTGTGTGGATTAGCCTGTTCTTCTGTTCCTGTTCCAGCTTCTTGAGGTGAGAATATAAAAACTGCATTTTAGATTTTTCTATTCTTTTGAGTGAGGCTTGGATGGCTATGTATTTTCCCCTTAGGACTGCCTTTGCAGTGTCCCATAGGTTTTGGACCGTTGTGTTTTCATTCTTGTTGGTCTCCATAAATTGTTTAAATTGATTTTTTATTTCTTGGTTTATTGAATCATTCTTGAGCAGGATGGTTCTAGTCTCCAAGTGTTTGAGTATCTTCCAAATTTTTCCTTGTGGTTGAGTTCCAGTTTCAAAGCATTGTGGTCTGAGAATATACAGGGAATAATTTCAGTCTTTTGGTATCGGTTGAGACCTGTTTTGTGACCCAGCATATGATCTATTCTTGAGACTGTTCCATGTGCATTAGAATAGAATGAGTATTCTGTTGTTCTGGGGTGTAGTGTTCTATATATATATATCTATGAGGTCCAACTCGTCTAGTATGGCATTCAAAGCTCTTGTTTCTTTGTTGATTTTCTAGTTAGGTGATCTATCTATTGCTGATAGTGGAGTGTTGAGGTCCCCTACTATTAACGTATTTTTATCTATATGTCTCTTTATTCTGGTTAAGAGTTGGCTTGTGTATCTTGCTGCTCCCCTGTTGGGGGCATAGATATTTATAATTGTCATATCCACTTATTGGATACATCCATTAAGAATAATATAGTGCCCTTCTGTATCTCTAACTATAGTCTTTAGTTTAAAATCCAATCTGTCTGACATGGAAATTGCTACCCCAGCTTTCCTTTGAGGTCCATTGGCATGAAAGATGGTATTCCATCCCTTTACTTTCAGTCTGGATGTATCTTTAGGTTCAAAATGAGTGTCTTGTAGACAGCAAATGGATGGGTCATGTCTTTTTATCCAATCTGCAACCCTGTGGCGTTTTATGGGGCATTTAGGCCATTTACATTGAGAGTGATTATTAAGAGATATGCTTTTAATGATACCATGTTGCCTGTAAAGTCTTTGTTTCTATAGATTGTGACTTTCTGTTCTGTATCACTCTTGGGGCCTTTTTACTTTTATAGAACCCCTCTTAATATCTCCTGTAGGGCTGTTTCGTCATTATGAAATTGGTCAGTGACTGGCGATTCTGGAAGGTCCTTATCTCTGCATCAATTCTGAATGACAGCCTTGCTGGATAAAGGATCCTTGGCTGCATGTTTTTCTCTGAAAGAGCTTTAAAAATGCCCCCCCCCCAACCCTTTCTCTCATTCCAGGTCTGTGTTGACAGGTCTGACATAATTCTGATACCTTTGCCTTGGTACGTGAGAAATTTCTTTGCCCTGGCTGCTTTCAATACTGTATCCTTGGATCTAATATTTGCTAAATGCACTATGACATGACGTGGCGTAGGTTTGTTGTGGTTGAGCTTGGGAGGGGTCCTTTCTGCCTCTTGGACACGAATGCTTGTTTCCTTTGCTAGATTAGGGAAGTTTTCAGCTACAATTTGTTCAAATCTCTGTTCAGGAGGATATTTTTCTCTGTTTTTCTCCACCCCCTCGGGGATGCCGATGATTCTGACATTGGAACGTTCATTGAGTCAGTAATCTCCCGTAACCTACATTCTTGAGATTGGGTTTTTTTGAGCCAAGTTTCTGTTTTAGCTTTCTCTTCTACCACCCCATCCTCCAATTTGCTGATACGTTCTTCTGCCTCATTCACCCTGGCCATCAGAGCCTCTAGTTTTGACTGCATTTGATTCATAGCATTTTTAATTTCTGCCAGATTCGCTCTCATTTCCGCCCTTAGAGAGTCTATATTCTCATTAACATTTTCGTTAATACTTTTTTCAAGTCTACACATCATCTTGACCATTGTTACTCTGAATTCCATTTCTGATAATTTGGTTATATCCATATCCATCAGTTCTGTGGCAGAGGCCACAGACTCATTGTCTTTTCTTTGCTGGGGGGGATTTCTTCTTCTCGTCATTCTGATGAGGAGAAGTTGTGGGGCTCTCCAGAGCCCAAATTATTGACCAGGACCCATGCAGTGTGCACTTGTTTTTTAGGGACGTTAGGGATGTGGGCTTCTTGATTTTTCAGCCTGCCTTCTTGGGGAGGGGCCTGCCGTGCTGATATTCAGGCAACCCTGTTTGGGTAGTCTCCCTGTCCCCTGCGAGGGGGGATGGGGATGGGCACACTGTGAGCCAGTATTTCCAGGCTTTTGTTCTCTAGCAGCTTTCCCTGGCCGTTTGCTGTGCCTCTTCTTAGAGTCAGAGCAGCAGTGGCCGAATCCCAGCCTCTGTTTCAGAACAGAGAGATCGCAGTCCGCTTTCCACTGAGCTCTTCTGGCCTCTTTTTTTTTTTTTTTTTTTTAAAGATTTTATTTATTTATTCGACAGAGATAGAGACAGCCAGCGAGAGAGGGAACACAAGCAGGGGGAGTGGGAGAGAAAGAAGCAGGCACATAGCGGAAGAGCCTGATGTGGGGCTCGATCCTGTAAGGCCGGGATCACGCCCTGAGCCGAAGGCAGACGCTTAACCGCTGTGCCACCCAGGCGCCCCTCTTCTGGCCTCTTTAACCCTGTTTCTTTTGGTGCTGCTAAACCCTACAGCGTCCCGGGATGTGCACCCCACAGCTGGCGTCCCAGCCCTCACTTCCAGGGCTGGTAGGTCTCTGTCCTTTGTGTTTCTAACACCGCCAGCCGCCAGCCACCCCCGTGCGCTCTGGAGCTCCGTTTCAGTGTGGTTCGTGCACTCCGGAGCTCCGGTTTTCAGACTGGTCCTGCGCGTTCCCCAGCTCATGGTCTCAGTCTGTTCTCTCGCGGGTGCCATCCGCGAGTCCGCCCGCTCCCCCGTGCAGGTGGCTATCGCTTCCAGGAGCCCAAGCGCGGAGGCTCCCTCCCTCTTCCGTTTATCTTCCGATATCTGAGCGGATTCATGGCTCCCCACTTCGTACCTCAATACTCAGCGCTGGAGATGTTCATTTGTAGAGATCCAGATGTATCTTCCTGCATCTCAGGCTGATTCCATGGGTGTTCAGGATGGTCTGGTACCTATCCAGCTTGACTCAGGGGACCAGCTGAAAAAGGGGACCCCTACTCCTCCGCCATCTTAACTCCACTCCTGATGATTTCTTCTAAGTTGTCAAATGTATTGGCATAAATTGTGCATAATATTCCTTATCCTTTTGCTATATGTAGTGTCCATAATGATAACTTCTCTTTTACTTCTAGTTTGTGTTTTTTTCTCTTTTTAAACTTGCTAATAATTTTATTATTTTTTTTCAAAGAACGAACTGCTTTCTTTGTTAATTTTTGCTATCGTTTGTCTTTGTTCTATTTCACTGATTTCTGCTTTTATTTTTGTTACTCCTTTGGTCAACTTTGTATTTGTTACTTCCTTTGATCATCGAGGTTTAATTTTCCCAACTTCCAGTTTATTTAGGTGAAACACAGGTGATTGATATATATTTTTGTTCTTTTCTATATAAGCATTTAAAGCTATAAAATTTCCTCTAAGCAATGATTTAGCTGCATCTGACAAAATTTCACAGGTTGTGTTTTCATGATCATTTAAAATATTTAAAATTTTTTTCTTAACCTGAGCAAAGTCATTTTATCTCTTCATATTTGTTTTTTTCATCTCTAATATGAGAAAGCTGTTCTTAAAGATCTCTAAGTCCTTTTTAGATTTACCATTTTCTGTTTAATATTTAGTTGAGTACATGAAATTATAATTTTTATTTGGCCATAGAGCACAGTGGCCCTGTAGAACTGGATAGGTTTTAACATTTGTGGTGTTTTTGTGTTTTTTTTTTGTTGGTTGATTTTTGCCACAAAATATATTAAAATATATTTAAAGTATTTTTAGTATGAAAATACTTAAATTCGGAAGATGCTACTCAATAACTTTCTCTAGCACTAATAGCACTCCATGCTATTTTAAAGTGAAACCATATATCATAGTCATTGACAATGGGAGACAGAAACCAGAGTCCTCCAAATAGAGTATATTCGGTCTTCATATCTTCAGAATAGATATGATGTCAATTGGCTATTCCTTTTTGTATTCTTTATAATTAAACTATAACCATAAATATAGTGCTTTCTTGAGTTCTTTGAGTCACTGTAACAAGTTGTCAAACCTGAGGAGGGTCATGGGAACCCCTGAATTTATAACTGGTGGTCAGAAGGGCTGGTGTCCTAAGGCCCCACTTGAGGTTGGCATCTTGAAGTAAAGCCATTCTTATGGAAGACCGAGCCTTTAAGTTTGGGAACTGATGCTAACTCTGGGTGGTTAGCATCACAATTGTATTGTGGTACCTCAGGTGGGAGTAGAAACAGAACACGGATACTATTTTTAAAAAAAAAAAGTATACTTGTGGTAGAGGCCACTGGCCATTCCCCATGTCCAAGCTTGCTTTTTCATATAACAATCTAGTTTTTACCTTGGCTCATGTCCAACAAGAAACTACATTTCTCAGCCTCCCTTGCAACTGTGCATATATGACTAAATTTTAACCAACAAGATGTATACAGCAGTGCTATATATCCTCCCCTTTCCCATTTTATGATGAAAGATATTTGCCATCTCCACTCTAGCATTTTACCTCTTAACAGCAAACAACAATGCTAATTTCTTCCTTTCTTTCCTAAGCGTAGCATCTGAGATCCAAGACTTGACTCTCTTTAAAACCTATATTATACTACATAGGATTATGAAATACATTGATCTGAAAGATCAATGAATTCTGCTTAAAGCCCTAAGAATGTGTGGCCAGTTGATAACAGTAAGACAAGTCCTGGATTCTGTATAAAAAATGGTGCATGTCAATACGCCTAGTCACTATTTCCATATTTGCACATATTGTGAAAGAAGCACCTGTAGGAAAAACTCCTCCATCAGGGCCATGGTCCAGCGGTGGTGCAGCTGCCAGGATTTGGCTGGGTGGCTGATGTCTGCTGCATGGAGAATCAGGGACATGGTTTTGGCTTTGTCAATCCTGTCAAACCAAGGACATGTTCAAATTATCAGAACCAAGTAACCGATTACAGTCTTTTCTGAGTCTAAGCCCACGGAACTTAAACATGACGGAAGAAAATAACCTACCCTTCAGGCTGTTGCAAACTGTTTCTTATATTTTTAATTTGCTGGAAGTGACCTGACATGTCTGTAGACAAAACCATTTCAATCACTAGGTTCCGAAGATCCCTGTGGAGTCATCAAAAGAAGAAAGGTTCATTTGGCCCCTGATCATTCTCAAGTAAAACATTTCCTTAAGTATTACTAATTAAATTTTATTTTTCTTTATGGATATGAGCACAAAAATGCTATTTCTTAAATGTAAAAGAGCTCACAAACTCTGACATTATTTCACCCTTTAACTCTTATGGCTTTAGGAAGTTGCCAGGAGTGATCTGTGAATGATGCTGTTTATCATCTCCCCTTAAAGAACTGGATGTTTCCCCCATGCACACCCACAACCCTCTCCTATTCATAATTCCTAAATACTATTTTTCTATCTGAAAGGATCCTGACCAACTTAAAAAAATAATTGTAAATGCAGGATTTGCTATTATTAAAACCACCACCACGTATTCAGGATTTATTCAATACAAGCAGTATGCTAGGTGCTTTCATATGCGGAGCTATTATGATTTCACACCAGAGAAGACTGAGTTTTGCCCAGTCACACAGGCAGCTGGTAGATGGCAGAGATAAGATTCAACCCCAAGAGTTCCCACTCCTAAAGCTGACACTTGGACCACTTCCCTGTGCCAACCTTCTATCATAAGAACCCCAGAGAAGACAAGATGCTAAAGTGGGTGGGGATTCTCCATTTCAGCCTTTGGGACCCTGATTCTACAATATATTGTAGACAGAGCTATTAGTACTATTGAAATTTTAATCAAATTTTAATCTGAGCTATACATTGACCATATCACAAAATCTGTGCATGAATAACATATTCTCACACTAAGTAGGAAATTGATCACCTCAGCAAAAGCTTGCATGTTCTACAAGTCATTGCTTGCTCAGTACAGATAGGTAAAAAGGTCACTTACACTGGAAATCATATTTTATTTTCATTCTGTGGCATGGCCAATAGAATAAGCTAAATAAAAGGTGTGTGGTAAAGTTGAATTATAATCTGTGTCGAAGATATTTAATCTAAAGTTTGTATGACTGAATGATTTGTTTTTTTTTTTTTTTTTTTTAAAGATTTTTTATTTATTTATTTGACAGAGATAGAGACAGCCAGTGAGAGAGGGAACACAAGCAGGGGGAGTGGGAGAGGAAGAAGCAGGCTCATAGAGGAGGAGCCTGACGTGGGGCTCGAACCCGGAACGCCGGGATCACGCCCTGAGCCGAAGGCAGACGCTTTAACCGCTGTGCCACCCAGGCGCCCCGAATGATTTGTTTTTAAAACAACCACATATTAGAGGTGCTTGCTGAAAATTATGGGTGCTCAATTAAAATGGATTTTTAGATGGGCACTGTGAGAAATCATATTCTGATTACTGTTGATGATATTGGATAGCTTGCTTAGAATACTTTTACCCAAATATTAAAGGAATGGAAACTAAAAGGAGGCAATAAAATTATTCTTTTTTTTTTTTAAAGATTTTATGTATTTATTTGACAGACAGAACAGCATGCAAGACAGCATGAGCAGGGTGAGGGGCAGAGGGAGAAGAAGACTCCCCATTGAGCAGGGAGCCTGATGAGGGGCTGGACCAATCCCTGGACTTTGGGATCATGACCTGAGTGGAAGGCAGACACTTAACCAACTGAGCCACCCAGGTGCCCCTAAAATTATTCTTAGTTACATTTTGTCTCTGGAATTATGAAGAGACCCATATTACAACAGCAACTGAATTCAA
Source organism: Ursus arctos (assembly GCF_023065955.2). Taxonomy (NCBI): domain Eukaryota; kingdom Metazoa; phylum Chordata; class Mammalia; order Carnivora; family Ursidae; genus Ursus; species Ursus arctos. The sequence continues at coordinate 60,250,484 of NW_026622763.1, forward strand.
AATATTCATACTAAGGAAAAATGAGACAAAAGTTTTATGAAATCTATAAAATTTAGCACATTGTACTTTGCAAATAAGTGATTAGTAAATGCTAGATATTATCAATAATCAACTAAGAATGTATCGATAAGCTAGGCAAAATAGTACACAAGGGAAATTATTTTATTTATGAATCTTCCTTACCAAAATTTTTAAATTATTGCATTTATGTTTACTAAAGTTACTTCAAGAAATAAATAGGTATGCAAGCAGAAAAACCTCAAATCTCTAAAAAACTATTCATATTTTAATTTGTGGTAACATGTTATCAACTTTATATTAGCAAATGTATCTTCTGTAGCTTTTTAGAAACAATGTTGGATCTGTTAAATTCCACAATCTATATGATATTATAGCATTTGTTAAAATAATTCTATAAAAATATTCAATTAGGATGATTCTGAGAAGTTCCTGTACAGAAATTTATAAAATGTTACAGGAATGAATTATTAGAATAATAAAGATGTTAAAGAACAAAAATGTAGTAGAAAAACATCACACTGAAAGAGCAACAGAATCAACTTTGAGAAGGAAAAAGGTTAATTCAAAGGAATAACTGTAAAAATTAATAAATAAATGCTATCTCTGGAAATAATAATCACTGGTGAAAAATTAAATTAATACTCTAAATGTAAATAATCATCTCTTGGACCGCAGGAAATGCCTCTAAACTTATCTCCCTATGCCTACCTTTGCTCTTCTATTCTCCACATAACCCAGCAGTGGTAGCTTTAAAATCCTTTTACAATTAGATGCTGGCCTTCTTAGCTGGAAACCCAACTGGGTTTGCAAAATAAAATGAAAGGCTCAAACCAGTTTCCCAAAACAAAGTGCCTCCTTCCACCCACATTAGATCTGCTTCTATAGTTGCAAAAGTGAGTCCATATTTTTTACACAGTTTCAAAAATGGCCTTGAAAAACCAGAAAGTATTCAGAAAAGTAACCATCAGAAATTAGGGCTTGTTTTAAATCTTGAATTAATCATTTATTCATTCATTTTTTTAAAAGATTTTATTTATTTATTTGACAGACAGAGAGCACAACCAGAGGGAGCAGAGGGAGAAGGAGAAGCAGACTCCCCACGGAGCAGGGAGCCCCATGCCCAACTCCATCCCAGAACTCTGAGATCAGGACCGGAGCCCAAGGCAGACACCCAACTGACTGAGCCACCCAGACTCCCCGTCATTCATTTATTTTGAGGCAGTTCTTGATCCCAAGGCACTTCTTTTATTTTACCTCGATTTAAAGAAAAAATGAAAACCTCTGATATTTAAATGGGAAACTTTTTGGCCCATTAACTAACTTTTAACAAAATCTTTGTTATAGATAAGGCTTTTTTTTTTTTTTTTAAGTATAAGTAGGTCTCATTGACTAGTAGGGATATCCAGACATATTTGCACTAAAAATTTCTATGTTTTATCAGAAATTCATACTTAACTGGACATCCCTTACTTTTACTTGCTAAATCTGACAGCCCTATAGTCAAATGAAGGGGCTGATGATGACCAAAGGATCAAGAAAAAGGAAAAGTTATGCTGAGTTATAGGGGTGGGTACATATTGTTATTTTCCTTTATATGGCGACAAGTATCACTGATCCATGATTTTTTTTTTTCTTCCGAAGCAGATGGATGCCTTGGAGAAACAGGTAAGATTTCCCTCTGCCTCAGGGTCATTTTAGTATATTACATTTGTAATTTTTTCCTTTAAATAGTGAATTTTTTTATTTTTTAAAAAAGTTAAACTCCACATATAGAAAAGTAATATATGAAGTAATCCATATTACACAAAGATTTTGAATTTATTTAGGACCATGTATTGGTACAATTAAGCAGAGCTCCATTCCAGAGAGTACATCATTATGTATCCTAAAGTACGTGTTGTGTGGTATGCAGTCTTGTGATTGGCTTTGATGTATACAGGTGTGGAATTAGCCTGGAAAATGGCTTAACTCCACCCAGCAGAGCCTGGCTCCTGAACCACATCTTCTAGGTACTAATCCTCCTCAGAGTCATCCAGTCAAGGGGGATTTTTACAATATGAGTAAGGGATTGAATTTCTTCTGTTTTTTTTTTTTTCACTTTAAATCACATAATTTAACTTTTTCCTGAAATTAAATTTCCTCTGGGCTTTCTTTGAAACTCACCTCCAGTCATCTTTGGATAAATTTATCAAAACATTCATTTCTTCTTCTTGCATAAGTCGATAAGCGGCACTCACGTGGTGATTCTCAAGGACAGAGCGATCATTATACAAAAGGGCAACATCTGACCTAAGAATTAAAAACAAAACGTCCAGTAGAGGATTTCTTTTAGACTTCATGAGTGTTCACTAAAAATACTCAAGTCACAAGATTCTTCTCATCAAGAATTCTGTAATCGAACACCTAAATTTATGGAAGTACTTAGTTTCTTTTTTTTTTAACCATATGATAGCTTTAAAAATACAGACTTTATTTTTTACAGCAGTTGTAGGTTCACAGCAAAATTGAGCAGAAGGTATAGAGATTTCCATATACCCCGACACCCTAGACATGTAAAACCTCCCCCTCATTATCAACATCCCCCACCAGAATGGTACTTTGGTTATAATTTATAGGTCTACATTGAACGTTATTATCACCCAAAATCCATAGTTTACATTAGAATTCACTCTTGGTGTTGCACATCCTGTGCGTTTGGACAGATGTACAATGACATTCATCCACCATTCTGACATTACACTGAGTATTTTCACTGCCATAGAAATCCTCTGTGCTCGGTTTGTTCATCCCTCCCATGCCTGTAACCCCTGGCAACCACTGATCTTTTTGTTGTCTCCATAGTTTTGGCTTTTGCAGAATGTCATATATTTAAAATCATATAGTATGTAACCCTTTCAGACTGGATTCTTGCACTTCGTAATATGCATGTAAGATTCCTCCATGTCTTTTTGTGGCTTAATAGCTCGATTCTTTTGAACACGAGTAATAGTCCATTGTCTGGATCTATCACGATTTATCCTTTCACCTACTGAAGGATTTCTCAGTTGCTTCCAAGTTTTGGCCATTATGAATAAAGCTGCTATAAATATCCATGTTCAGGTTTTTGTGTGGACATAATTTTTCAGCTCCTTTGGATAAATACCAAGGAATTTGACTGCTGGATTGTATGGTAAGAATATGTTTCATTTTCTGAGAAACTGCCAAACTGTCTTCCCAAATGGCTGTACCATTTTGCATTCCCACTACAATGCAGGAGAGGTCCAGTGGCTACACATCCTCACCAACAATTGTTGTCGTCAGTGTTCCAGATTTTAGCCATTGTAGTAGATCTGTAGTGATCTCTCATTGTTGTAACTGGCATTTGCCTAATGACATGTAATGTGGAACACCTTTTCATATGCTAATTTTCCATTTGTATATCTTCTTTGTGTGGTGTCTGTTGAAGCACATTTTTAATGTGGAGTTTAAAGAGTTTTTTGTTTATTTTGCATAACAGTCCCTTATCAGATATATCTTTTACAAATATTTTCTCCCACTTTGTGTACAGTCTAATTATTTTGATATTGTCATTTACAGAGCATAAGTTCTTAATTTTAATGAAGTCCAGCTTATCAATTATTTTTTGTGAATTTTGCCTTTAGTGTTGTATCTAAAAATTCATTGCCACATTCAAGATCATCTAGGTTTTCTCTTATGTTAACTTCTAGGAGTTTCATAGTTTTGCATTTTACATTTAGGTCTATCCATTTTGAGTTAGTTTTTGTGAGGAGAATAAGGTCTGTGTCTAGATTTATTTTTTTGCATGTTCCATAGTTTCAGATTCATCTGTTGAAGAGACTAGACTATCTTTGGCCTATTGCATTGCCTTTGCTCCTTTATCAAAGATCAGTTGATTATATTTTATGTGTGTCTATTTCTGGGATCTTTCTTCTGTTCCACTGATCTTTTTGTTTATTCTTTTACCAATACCACGCTATCTTGACTACTATAGCTTTATAGTGAGTCTTGAAGTTAGATAGCATCAATTCTCCAACTCTGTTCTTCTCTTTCAGTAACGTGTTGGCTATTCTGGGTCTTTTGCCTTCCCATATAAACTTTAAATCTGCTTGTCAACATCCACAAAATAATTTGTTGGGAGTTGGACTGGGATTGCTTTGAATCTATAGATCAAGTTGAGAAGAACTGACGTCTTGACAATACTGAGTCTTCCTACCGTGAACATGGAATACCTCTCCATTGATTTAGTTCTTCTCTGAATTCTGTCCTCAGATTTTTGCAGTTTTCCTAATATACATCTTATACATATTTTGTTAGGTTTATACCTAAGTATTTCAATTCTTTGATGCTAATGTAAATGATATTGTGATTTTAATTTCAAATTCCACTTGTTCATCACTGGCATATGGGAAAATGCCTGAATTTTGTGTGCTAATCTTACATTCTGCAAAATTGCTATAATTGCTTATTAGTTTTAGGAATTTTTTGTCAATTCTTTTGGATTTTCTATATAGATTATCATGTAACTTGAGAACAAAGACAGTTTTATGCTTTCTTTCCCAGTCTCTATACCTTTTGTTTCCTTTCATTGCCTTATTGCATTAACTAGGACTTCCACTACGATGTTAAAAAAAGGTAGTGAGAGAACATCCTTGCCGTGTTCCTGACCTTAATGGGAAAGCTTTGAGGTTCTCACTGTTAAGTGTGAGGTTCATTGTTAGTTTGTTGTAGATCTTCTTTATCAAGTTGAGAAAGGTCTCTGTTATTCCTAGTTTGCTAAGCACTTTTATCATGAATGGTGTTGGATTTTGTCAAATGCCTTTTCTGCATTTTGATATGATCATGTGTTTTTCTTCTTTAACATGTTGATATGATGATTTCCTTAATTCACCCATTTGGTCATAGTGCTTAGCTTACTTTTAATTATCATAGTTTGAATATACTTATCCTTTTTTCTTACAGTTTGTAATCCAGATACCTGTAAGATAATCTAGATATGTCAAACAGAGAAAAAAAAATTACCTGATATCCTCATTCAATCATTGAATGAATCAATCCTTCTGCTGATGAATCAAACCATTCCAGATAGTTGATTACCAACTATTTGGTATTCTCTTGGAATAAAATTACTTTGGATGGAGGGTGGAGGGGATGATGAAAATCATTTGATCTATTTATGATTTTAGTTTTTTTCTCCCTTATGTTGTGATTCAATCTGAATATTTAGCTCCTACAGCATTAAATTAACTGAGAAAACTTTAAAAAAAACCCCAAATTTAAAATGTGTGTTTTACCACCAATTTATAATAAACATTATATTTTGAAATGATAAATTCGTCAAGGGAAGTTTTTGCTTTTCACCTGTCCATATTTCCACATCATTTGAGCAAATAAACTACTTCAAGTAGCATTGTTGAACTTAGTATTCCAGCATAAAGTATGAAATGTTCCAAGCATTCTCAGATCTGTATAATGGAGCCCTGGCTTCTTCCTCTGTCCTCTTAGGGTGACAGATCATTTTGCAAGTGTGGAATGGAAGCAGGGCCACTATGTATAATGTATTAAAATGGTAAATCCACTCATACAGGTTGCCAAATTGAAAGCAACAAAAATAGCAAAAGGAAAGTCAAGTTAAAACCTGTGCACCTTTGCTTCCACTTGCCACAATGCGCAGACTCTTCATTTTTCCTTCCTTGTAGTAGACATATACTCTGTCAGCACTGCAACTACCTCACTAAGACTTAACTGTTTTAGGCTTTTCAGTCAGTAGTACTGGTTATAGAACTGACTTTACCACTGAACGTTTACCAAAGAATAGGCAAGGATAAATAAAAGAAAGAACTAAAGAAACCTGGTTTTGGTTGCAAGTAACCTATTTGAGATCTGTATCTAATAATCTACTGAATAAACCAAGCTTTATTATTAATCCAACATAGGGAAAATGGCCTAGGAGGCAGAACAATTACTTCATCTTTTGTTTCTAGAACTGTCATAAAAGTAGAAAAACATATGTAGTTAGCTAATGGTACATAATTCCAAAATAGATTTCTTTTCATCTCAACTATGGCCTAAAAATTCTTTAGCCAATAATCATAACTCAGTATACAGAAAAGTATACCTGCAAACCTTAAGAGAGAACTGAATATATCTTACCCAAGTATCTCCAGAAGTTCACTCAGATCATGGGAAAACTGGCTTGTAAATCATACAACATTTGTATCATCTGGCCTCAAATCTAGCCACGGCAGCATAATTACATGACATGGCTCCAAGTATCACTGTCTTTTACTTTCAGCAGTAGGCAAAGATGTATCTTTGAATCAGATTTAATCGTAGCAAACTATTATGATTTTGTCTCATAAATCCAATAAGATTCTGAGAATAAAGCACCATCTTAATGTTTGAGATGGTCTTTGACTGCTAAGAAAAGAACAAAACTCTAAGCAACATTCAGTATCCATGGTAACAGGTAGCTCGGTATTTTCTTTTCACAAAAAAGAAATTATATCCATTTATTTACACTTTCAAGGATTTCATGAATTATAATGTCTGTATTGAACTCAAATCTAGCATTGTACTATGTTCTAAATTATTTTTTAGTTTGCATTATCCAGCATATAGTTTTCCACATGAGAAAAGCATTCTAAATCCAAGTAACAATGAATTATATAAAATACAATAGAATTATTGATACTTGTAATGTAAGACCTTATTTTTTCTTGGACAAAATGTAAAGGTGATAGAGTTTTAAAAGCACATTATATTGTTGCATTTATGGTCATTACAACATTTTCGTTCATAGAAATTTCAAATTCTTGTATAATTAATCCTTTAAATTGATCCCAGTAGGCAATTTCTAAGAAAATAAATAAAATACTAGCCCTTTTCTTCCCTTTATATACAGAGTTTCTTAATGTAAAATTGGGGGGAAAATGAATTCTTCTTCCTCCCTCTCCTCTTTCTTTACTTCACCTTCTCCTCCTCCTCCTCTTCTTTTTTCTCCATTTTTTTTCTCCTTCTCTGCAGTCCAAAGCATATGTAAGTCAGGACTCTTCATCAGTTGTAAATGGATAGTAAGGAGAAAGCTAGAAGTGATGTCCTGACACTGCCGCTGGAGAAGGCTAGTCCATTGCCTTCACTTTTCAGAGTAGAAACAAGAAATGTTCACGGGTAACCAATCACTTGCTCCCATCTCCAATTCCTAAAACTGGAGTCCGATACAGGGCCCGGCTCAGTAATAAGCTGTCTTTAATTAAAATCTTACTCATTATGGATTCAATGGATGTTGAAGAGCCTTAGGCAAACAAAAATGATGTGCACGGTCTACCTTTGCTTTGATGTTTGACACAAAAACAGAATAGCTCCCTCTACTCTGCAAATGTGTAGGTTAATAACATCCTTTTCCACATGACCAGACCTCCAGGTCTGCCTTTTCCCTTCACAGTCTGTCAATCTCAGGGACTCTGGGGATAGACAGAATGCCTTCCTCAATATTTCACTGTTGGAATTTCAACTATTCCTCTGTCTCCATCAAGGGGCCATGTTATCTAAGCCCACCCCATTTCAGGCTATAGAAGACTGGAACGCTCATGTATCTGCCTTGGTCATGGGGTCAGGTTGTATGAGTAGACTGGATTGAGAATGTCCCTCTTCTCAGCTTCTCAATTCTGCCACTGTCATCAACTGACTACATGCATACAGATAGGTCATTTCATCTCCTGCGGTCTTTGTTTTCACTTTTTGAATTGTGAGGCCTTGACTAGATGATCCATAATGTGGCTCTGTCACTGTAGTCACTGAAAGCTCTAAAAATGTCTAATCTTTTAATAAAATGTTCCTATGATATCCACATTAAAAAATAATTTCCTATAGCTGTAAAATTGTTAGAAATATTGCTATTAAAAAGCAAATGAACAGATCACACAAAAATCTGCACATGAATATTGATAGCCCCTTTATTCATAACCTTTATTCCAAAATTTGGAAGTAACCAAGATATCCTTCATAGGCAAATAAGGAAACAAACTCTGCCACATCCATACAATGGAATATTGTTCACCAATGAAAATGAATGAGCTATCAAGCCATGGAAAGACATGAGGAACCTTAAATGCATATTATTAAGTGAAAGAAACCAGTCTGAGAAGGCTTCATATCATAGGATTTCAACTATATGACATTTTAGAAAAGGAAAAACCATAAAATATTAACAAAACCAGAGGTTGTCAGGTGTAAGGGGGTAGGAAGGAAGGGAGGAATGAATAGGTGAAGCACAGGGGGTTTTAGGACAGTGAAACTATTGTGTATGATACTATAATGGGGGATAATGGCATTATACATTTGTAAAACCCATACAATGTGTAACTCAAAGACTAAACTCTAATGTGTACTATGGGCTTTAGTTAATAATAATTTATCAGTAGTGGTTCATTATAACAAATGTACCATACTGATGCAAGATGTTAACAAAAGGGTAAACTGTGGGGGTGGGGAAAGAGAGTATATGGGAACTATGTACTTTCTGTTCAGTTTTTCTATAAATCTAAAACTGCTCTAAGAAATAAAGTCTATTAATTAAAAAAAAAGAAAAAACCAAAAAAATAAATTTAGTTTTCCTTTAATAAGCCTGGAGGGTTCTATAGTAGTTCCAGAGAAACATCAGTCTCTCAACTTCCATCTCCATCTCAAGCATCTCTGACTAGTGAAAGACTTAGAGAAATGTCAGGATCCTATATATATAGAAAGTTGGATCACGATGGGTCCTAGACGCATACTGCCTCCCAGGCACTGAGATCTCTGTGCAACCAAAAAGAACACAGAGCACCTTTCTGTTATGAAATGAATTATGTCACCCCAAAATTCGTATGTTGAAGTCCTCACCCCTTGTACTTTAGAATGTGACTGTATTTGGAGATAAGGCATTTGAAGAGGTAATTAAAGTTAAATAAGACTATCAGGGTGTGGCCTAATCCAATATGTGTGACGTTCTCACAAGAAGAAGAAGAGATACCAAGAATGTGTACCCACAGAGAAAAAGCCATGTGAAGACAGTGAGAAGGTGGCCACCTGTAAGTCAAGCAGAGAGGCTTCTACAGAAGCCAAACCTCCTGACACTTCTTGGACTTCTAGACTTCAGAACTGTGAGAAAATTTCTGTTATTTAAACCACCCAATCTGTGAATTTGTGATAACAGCCCTAGCAGACAGATATATCTCCACTCTGGTATTTTGATTCTAATAACTGCCATTATTACCATCATTAAAAATCTCATTTTCTAATTATTGTAAATTTAGTACTTCACACTAACCTGGAAATAAGGTTTCTTTGATTTTTTTTCAGAAGCACAATTTTATTACTTTCAAATACATAATGATACTAAACTCATGCCTTAAATAATATGTTGCGAGATTCATCTCAGTCAGTAGACGTCTGACTTGTGTGATAGTTCAAAGCATAAGTTCTGGGCAGAGAGAAATTATCTGATGCATTTTTACATTCTTTAAATTGCTAAATATCTCACCAAATATTTATACAGTTTTCTTGATAAATAATTGATTGTAACTTAAGGAATTTTGCTAAAATCCATTAAAACTACTTACTAGACATCTTCACTGTTATTTTTTAAATTTTCTTAAAAATAAATAATACGTAGAAAAATAAATTTCAAATTTTAAGTTAGAAAAGTTTATACTTTATATAACTTACCTTGTCTGAATATGGAAGTTGTTTGTGGTTCCTGTATGCTCGTAATCATGAATGGCAGCGGCAAAGACCATTGCTAAAATTTCCAGTTCAGTGAGCCAGTGCTAGTAAATTAAAGAAAGATACTATCATATTTAGAAAGCCGAGGCCATGTTGTATTTCTACAAAAGAGATTTTCTGTGCACCCAGTATAAGTAATCATATAAATATGTTAAATTATTTTTAGTGATTTCAAATACATTTTTTCTTCCTGTTTCACATTCCTTGTGCATAATGGAAGCTTCATGAGGTCAATGATTGTTTCACAGCTTGTAAATTCAAAATACAGACATTATAATCTTCCTTGCCAATCAGAAAAGGAGTAATTTTCTATGATTTAAAAGGTAAACCCTGTGTGGATTTTTGAATTCACAGACTTACAAATTTGGGCTCTCATGAAATCAATTACAGTTTAGTAATTTTTAACATAAGGCCCATACACCATTAAAATATCTTTAGCTCAACTTTTGTAGAAAACCCTGCTATGAGAAAATTTTCCACCTAAGAGTTGAAAATATTCACTTTGCTCATTAAAGAACTGAACTTCACTTTTCTATTTTATATTAAGATTTGTAAGAGTTTCTAAGAATTGACCAGATTTGCTCTTCATAACACACATATCCTGACTGTGCAATTAAACTTAATAATAAAAGATAGAACAAGTGTTTTCATATAAATTCAAACCACCTGCTTCATATACATTGATCTTTCTGTTATCAACTGGATGGTTTAATAAAATTTCTCTGCTATTATAAGTCTACTCAGATAATTTTGTAGTTTATTCATCACTGAAATTTTACGTAACAGTTTTACTACACTATCTGTTACGGTAACCACAGGTGAACACTTAAATCGAAAATAAATAAAGTTAAGTAAAATTAAGTTCACTTTCCCAGGCACAGAAGCCACATCAACTACTCAATAGTCACATGTGGCAAGTAATTACCGTGTGGAACAGTGCGGATGCAAAGTGTTTCCATCATCCCAGAAAGTTCTATTAGATAGAGGTACAAGTAGGCGGTACTTGATTGAAAGAATGGAGGATCCCAATGATATGAAGCTTGCTCTTAGTATTCTCATTCCACATACTTGAAACAATTAAGTTGTACAAAGCAACAGAAAAATATAATGTAAACTACATACATACTTGATAAAAGGTCACAGAAAAAGATACAATTGAAGGGCAGATAGAATGTCCATTTGGTGGCAGTGATCTTGGAAGAAGGATGGACAAAGTTTAGTACCTAAATGCAATGTGAGGAACAGAGAGATTCTAAGGAGAAAGAGCAAATGCAGAATGATACTGTAGCGGCCCCTATGGAAGTTGAATCACCAACAGTACAACTGTGTTGGAGAGTCGAGTGGAATGAGAATGGAAAGAGAGTGCAGATTATGGGAAGAGTTGATGGACTACTTTGATTAGAGCTGATGAATCTGGATTTTGTATAAAATGCAAGAGGGAGCCATTGTAGGTCCATGAGTCAAAAACAAGAGGTGACAACTGTTGAATTTCATAATTGACAAAGGCATGATCTTATTAATCTTTGCTCCTCTTCACATAACCTATCATGGTAATTGGCACATAGCAGGAACTTAATATTTGTCTCCTGACTTGAATTTCACCAGTTTTGCATTAGGAGAAGGTAGTAAGGAGTAGTGGAAAGAGACTATGGATAATCAGACAATTCTGGTTTTAAATCTTTGTTGACCCTGAGGCAAATAATTATTTACCCTCTCAGTCACAGTTCCCATGAAAATAGAATTAGTGATCATTCCCTGTGGAGTTTTAAGAGAAGTTTTTAGGTTAATGTATTCACTGTGCCTTTCACAAATCTTGTCATTGTGTAAAATACAGAAAAATTGTCATTTTATTGAACTTATTACCTTAAATGCACTGTAGAAGGCATTGAGTTTGGAAAATAATAGTGAGCTAACATACCTTTAGTGATTGCAATTCAAGAATAAATGTCTCACAGCTGGATGACTGAAGCAGAAATGATTTTCAGAACCAATGGGAGTTGATATAACTAGCTATTTTGTGTTTATGGGTGCATTTAATTGTGAGTCATTAAAAGGAAGAATGGCCTCTATAATAGACTGAAGTGGGACTGAGCCTCTAATGTCCCCAATGAGACTGTGGAATTAAACACCATGACATGAATAGCAATTGAAGTTAAACAAGCTTTTGTACTCCCAGAAACTCATTGTTTTATATATAAAAAAATTGATCCTAGAAACAAGTCGCCAATTTTCTTAAGTATATCCTATTTTTTTCTAAAGATTTTATTTATTTATTTGAGAGTGCGCATATTGGGTGGATGGGCAGAAGGAGAAGAGAATCTTAAGCAGACTCTTCACTGATATGGAGCCCAATGTAGGATTCAATCCCAGGACCCTGAGATCATGACCTGAGCCAAAACCAAGAGTCTGACACTTAATAGACTGTGCCACCCAGGTGCCCCTTATGTATTTCCTATTGATTATATTTAAGATTTACAGATTTAACTGTGATTAAAAAAACAGCAATATTTAATACCTACAATAATATAGAATATAAAGCCGTAATTATAAAAAACATTAAATTAGGGCAGCAGAGATGGATTTTAATTATAGATTATCTCATAAGTATTTAAAATTATTATCTTCCTAGCTGTCAAATTGATTATACTTATTTCCTGTTTTTAGTCTCATTATTCTCGGCTTCCCATAAATAGTACTTCCTCCATGAATTCCTCTTATTTATTGCCACACTATAGCCCTAATAATTAAGTTTAAATTATAAAATAGTTTGAAGAGAGTGAAGTGTTGAACTCTCACACTTAATTTAAAAGCATGTCTATTTTGTATTAGTGAAAGTAGAATTTTGGGCTGATTTTTAGTTCCTTCGTTGTTCATTCATTTTACACTGGTTCCACATGAGAATTTCAACTCAGAAAATGACTGCTTAAATTCATGGATTTTGTAAGTGATTCATGAGAACATGCCAGAGAGAATGAGGCTGAGTGATATCACTCTTCCCAACTAGCACAGTGGTCAGCACATAACCTACATGCTTCTGATTCCTCATGGGCAGACATAAAGGGTTAAAACGATGAGTCAAGAGCAGTGCAGACACTGTGCTTCATCTAAACCGCAGTGTGCATTTTGCCTAGAGAAATGCCCCGGTAGACTAACTCTAAAATGAGCAGTCCTCAGATTATATCATAGAGACATGCTGACTGCCATCAATAGTTTTTATAATAATGTCAGAAAGAAAGGAGATGGAACTAACATTGACTGGACATTTTAGCTAGATGGTCTCTTTTAATCTGTATAACTATCTTGTTTTCCTTTTATGAGATAGTTATTTTTATCTTTACTTGGCAGATAACAAAGCTGAATCCTTAAGAATTGAGTCAACCTGCCAAAGGTTACGTAGCTATCAAGTGGCAGAGCAGGAATTCAACCCAAAATCTGATTCCAAAGTTTCTGTTCCTTCCGGAGATCACAATATTTCTTCTGTGGATGACAACAGCATTCGTTACTTGAGGGAGGCAATATGCAGAATACGTTTTTCTAAGGCTTCAGAAGCAGAATTTCTAGATGGTTTAACTGGGTATGTTGATGGGTAGAAGCTCTAAATAGAGCTTTAAGACTTATGGTGTAAATTTCCACATCTGAATTATTCAGTGTGTGTGTGTATGTTTGTGTGTGTGCGAGAGAAAGTGTATGTGTGTATATAAGGTTGGGAGAATTTCAGGTCAGAAAATCACATTGACCTGTTAGTTCCTGGTGTGTCTAAAACAGCATAATTAACAACACTTTTAGCTAAATTACAGAGTTAGACTCTTTTTTCTCTAGCCCTTTGAATGGGATGACATAGTTTGCTATAATTTATCCAGTACAGAAAGTGTTACAATAATATTAATACATAATATACATAAAATAAAATAATATATGATAAAAATAAATTGATAATTATTTTTGATATTACAATGTGTGTTAATACCTATTATATTTCAGGAACTAAGTTAGGTGCTTTACATATATGATATCGTTGACTCTTCACTGTCATCCTACAGGATGGTCAGTATTATTAACCACATATTAATGACAAGAAAACCAAGTTAGAGAGTGAGTGATCTAGGTCATGGTAGAACAGGGTTTCGAACCTATGTCTGATTGCCTTGAAAGCCTGTACTCTTTCCACTCTTCCAAACATTGTTGTCTGAGAAGTTATTTGCAAGAACAGAATTTCCACATAGTTGGTAGAATAGAGACATAGTGGCATATTTTTTTGTAAATTGATTGGAGAAAAATTGAGTCATTCCAGAGTGTGGGAGGCTATTCCTGGGTGTGGTCAATGGACTACAATTTCCAAAGGAAACAGATTTCACATCATCTTTCTTTCTTCTACTCTTAATGTTAGAACACAGGGTTAGGAGCCTTTAAATGCAAGTGTTCCCTTACAAAGGCCCTCAGAAGATTTCAAATTCAGAGAGACATTTGGAGGTGGCTTGGCAGCATTTGGTGAAGCGATTTGCTCTTTAGCAAATGGATTAAGCTACCACATACCACTGTCACCTTGGCACAGGGCTACAAGGTAATTGTCAAAGGACAGAGAGAGACAGAGGGTGTACTAGCATCAACTCTCCTCTGCCGTGTCCGCTCCCAGGCTGAGGGTATTCCGTGTGGCAGTAACAAACTGAAGGACAATAACTTCATCACAATCCCCTTCAGGCACGGGTCCTCAGAACATTTTGCAGGTGGCAGGCTGCATTAGTTACCTGACAGTTTGGGGCTGCCACTAGAGTGCTCCAGAAATGTCACAGATAAGACTGTCCTGAAATGGCAGGGCTTCAACTAAAACACTGAAGCCAGTGACCCAGTCTTCCCCATATCAAATCCGAGGAGTTTCAGCTAAATGGATATTTCTGTAATACATTTTTTGTTGTTTCAAAGAACCAACGCATTCATCTGTGTGAAAATTAATACTCCCCTACCACTACTTTTGTCATCTAAAGAAAAGCTTGTTAAAATAACTTCCCTAAAGCTATCAAGCTGGCTGTGAAACCAAGTTTTGGCAACATAGGCAATAAATTCACAATTCATTTTGCCTTTCCTCTTACCATCTATCATAAAATTTCTCATTACTTCCTGTAGTTTAAATGTATTTTCCTGATCTCAGATGACAATGACAGTATTCCACTAGACTATTTTTGTAATGGCCAAACTAATGGATGAGTAAATAGCCCACTGACACATTGTTGCTGAAGGATGAATAAATCAGAAAACAGTTCCCCAATGAAACCTGCTAAAGTAGAGTGAAGTTCTGTTATGATTGGAAAATTATGGATTATGTGATCTTTACTAATATCAACTTTCTAGGAGCCATGCCAGACTGGGCCAGATTTCCCGTCTTCCAGAGAAGTTGGAATGGCTTGTTATATCTGGGAACAAGTCCTCCTCACAAGCCTGAGGGAAAAGTCACATCATGGATTTGAATTTCCCTATTTACCAATAAAACAGCGTCCTTCATCCCTTCAATGTCACCTTTAGAAGAGAGGTTCTGAAGCAAAATAGGAGACTTTATTTGGCTCTGTTTATACTGATAGCAAAAAAAAAAAAAAAGAAAAAGAAATGTATGTAAGCAAAACGTATTTTTAAACGATGAAATTTTGGTTACCTCCCAGCATAAAATGGTATATATCTTCTCATTGCATTTCATAATTTAAGTAGATATTTGATTATACTGAAGCAGACATTACTTTTCCATTCCATCTTGTTCTGAAGAAACTTAATCACTTCAGTTTCCATTTCAGAGTATCACTTAAATATTTCATTTCTCAGTTTTTTCAAAGCCACAGAATTCAGGAAAGAGGACATACCACACTTAAAGTGAAAACCATCTCACTATCAGATTCAAGACCAAGGCCTTAGAACGGAAACAGCAAGAAGCTCTAACCAGGAAGAGGCTGAAGTGACTTTTTCAAGGATAATAGCATTTGTGGCTGTCAGGAGGCCAAGAGCTCAAGATACAGCTGTGACAGTGAAGTCTTATTAAAGCAAAGGAACTTTAAAAGAATTCCTGTGTGTGTGTGTTTGTGCACACATGCTAGAAACAATTATAGGTAATACTACTTTCTAAAAGCTTATAATATTTTAAAGCTATGTCTTTGCATGCTTGATTTTCTACTTATTATTGTTAACTTCTACTTCCTCCTTTTAGGTGTCAAATCAGAGTCCTGGAAAGAAGAGTGAGTAAGCTTCAACCTAGGACCAAGGAAGTCTAGCCATGACTGCATCTGATCTCAGCCAATGGGCACATTCATACCATAAGTCTATGAAGACCATTTATACCTTACAATAGGAAAACACAAGGTATGAGGTTGACAACACATACAGTTCGGCCTTCTACAAGGTCACAAGGGGCTCATGCTACTGCATAACGGTTTTTGAGATTTCTGCCTCCCCCAAATAGGACTTAACTCCAAAACAGGTTACATTACTTTGTAATTTTGTGGTAGAGTGCTGATTTCTGTTGAATTGGTGGTGAGATTTCAAGAAAATCCTTTATTAAAAGCCTTTCTTAAAAGTTGAGCTCCTAGCCATTAGCCATTATCAGCTGCCAGCTATGTGAATGAACCACCATGGACATCTTGCCCAGTGATGTTCTCAGATGTCTTCAGCTATGGTTGCTAGCTGACTATAAGCCCATCAACGACCTCAAATGAGAACCTGCTAGTTGGGACCCTTGTAACTACAGACCCTTGAGAGTTATTGCTAAGTTGTTGTTTTAAGCCATTAAATTTTGGAGCAACAGATAATCAAAACATGGGTTAGGAGTGGGATCTGAGCCCAAGGCATTGATGGATATGCAACATTTTGGAAGCAAAGAAAGCTGAAGAAGAGAAGTAAACAATTTCTTCAATCATCATATGAGACACTATTGGATGAACCACTGAAAATGGATTGTGTGTATAGCAAACAAAACACTATAGTTTCTTGGGGAAAAATAAAATTAATATGAAAATTTATATAATAAAGTTGAAAAATCATATAACTGTTGTAAGTTTTCAAGATCTTCAAGACAATATACTGTGGCCCTAGGGACTTTGCATGGGACCAGAGTAGGACTAGTCTCTGGTGTGGACAGATGAGGTATTGAGGATCTCTGGGCCCCAAAGAGTATTAGTTACATAGATCTGAGTGCCAATGACCCAATAGAACAGGTGTGTGATTTCTGAAGTCAAAATATATTATGGGATTTGATGGAACATTCTACTTAAAGGCAATTTATGGCACCACTTCAGCATAGGCTGACACATAAGGAATCAAGAAGGTACCAAGATTTGGGCATCTCATATGGCCTATACCCCTTTGAACCCACCTCAGTGTGGAATTTTAAGAAGAAAGAGTTGCTCCTTCCTTTTCACTTTCTGGGAGTCACCCTAAACTCTGAGATATTACAGAAATTCCAGGCAGAGTCAGAATTCCTAACATTTACTTGTTGTTGTCCTGGGATTGCATTGCTGAATCTTTTATTTACTTATTCATTGATTCATTTATATACAAAGAAGAGGAAGGAGAATTTGGAAAAATTCACATAAATAATTTCCCAAATCCCTATATTAGGATTGATTGTGATTATCAACTCAAGTAAAAAAGAAAACTCCACAGAAGTCAGCTTGGGAGAACATGATAATATGAGGGAAGAGCACTATAACTAACTTTTATCCCAAGACTTTATCTAGGTCACTTTTTGGTTTTTTGGTTGATTCCTTTGGGGAAAAAATTATACACAAAAATGTTCTGGAGTCCAAATTTTAGAAAATAGGCAGTATATTTACATTTGCCTCTGGGAATCTTTTTTTTTAATGGAGTTAAAATATGTTTCGGAAAATGTATATTACGAATAACTCATTAACCCTCAAAAATCCAAAAGATCATCACTTATAATACTCCTGTGGGTATTGAAAGGACAATGGCAATGTGGGACAATGGCAATGTAGGAGAAAGGAATTTGATATTACAAACCAACAAACTTCGGTAATAAAAACTTTCTTACCATGATACCTGTATGAAGCATTATGTAATGCACAGTTTGAGTGACATCAGCTGCATGAATCAAATTGTGATAAGGATTTTTGTACTTGCTGTAACCAACTTCTAAACCTTCTGCAAAGGAAATTAGGCAAGAAACAGGAATCTGCAAAAAGTAATAATTATGATTATATTTTGACTAAAATAGTAGCACTAAATCAACATGAGCACAACAATGTTTGGGGTGGGACACAATTGTGTCAGATGTGGGCAGCAGTTTTTTGAAGTTAAATGTAGGTTGTTCTGAAAAACTATTTCATTAACCTGTTAGCTTTCAATCCTAAGAAAGATCGTAACCCCCAGCTGTTTAACTAAGATAGATGAACTAACATTCTTACCCATACTGTCGTCTGTGAATGTTTGTATCTTTCAGAGTCAAGACAGAAGGCTACTGCTTAAAAGGGTAAAATTCCCAGTTACAATTGGTGATGTCTAGTTTTTCTATCTGTAATACAAGGGATTAAAATAAATGACCTCCCAGTACTTCTAGCTCTAAAATTTCCATGATTCCACTGGTAATGATGAAAGGTACAGGTTGCAGAATGCTCAGAAATCTGGATCAAATCTGCTGCTTAAATGGCTCTAAAATGAAATTAATTAAAAGCCCTTTCATCTCAGTTTAAGAAAAGCTGCCAAGAAAGGTTCAATCTGTGTTTTAGGAACACAGGAGATCATATTTTTTAAAAACATTGCAATGAGGCTACAATGGCCTCATGATCTCCGTGTGGATATATGTCAGTGAGTCGTGGAAAATGGCTATATCATGTGGTGAACTCATCCTCCTGTTCTGTGACCTGCCAACTAGAAACATTATAAAATGCATTGATTAATGACTCGATGTTCTGCATTTTCATTCTTATTCAGATAACTAATTCTAAGAGCATTTCATTTTTGTTCCATGTTTCTGACCTTGAAACGATTGATAAGATCATATCTGGTAAACAGTTCATAAATCATAAACTTCAGACTGTGTTCTCCACTTGCTTCATTTAAAGCAAATACATCAAAAGACCATTTATCAACATCCTGTAAAAAAAAAAGGAGTAAATACTTTAGATGGCAATATGATATAGTTGTTTCTTTCTATGAAAAATTCTTGGAGAGATCAGGCATTATAGATTTACCAGGCTACGTTTTGATTTAGAACATCAGACTATATTTATATGACAGAGCCACTTAGTATCCATGGGTTCACAAAAGTGAGGCCATAATGTGTAATGTAAGTTTTAAAATCTTCCCCCTAATCCCAAAGTTATCAAACTTGATGTAATAAACCTGATAACACTATAATACTGATCTTATTCTCAATCTCTCTTCAAATTCATGCCATAAATCACTTGCCCAGAGTGGGCTTCATTTTAAGGTAGAATTACGGGTTATGAAGGTGATATCAATGGAGGGATAGGGGAAAGGAGCCTCAACTTCTCTTTCTCACCCACTACATTCTACATGGCTTGAAATTCCACCATAAGAGTTCATTCTTTGATTTAAAGCTTTCATATTTTATGTCTGCTTTTAAGTATATTCCACCTTATTACTCACTCTAACCTTGGCTGATTCATGTATACTTTCCTCCAGGGACAGATGGAAAGGAAAAGGAAGTGAGTCTTTTGATTGAGGAGAAGGAGGAGGAAAGTAATTATAGCATTTCAGGCGATTCCCTAGGGAAGTGGTCAGGCATATAGGGAAACACATCCATACCCTTGGAAAAAAATCCACTGACAGTGGGAGAGTAAGCAATGAGAGCTATGCCAAACCATTCCAGCTACCTCATGATTTTTGCTTTAGGTAATTCCGGGTTGAAAACTTGTGGAGGGGTTCACAAAATGGACTTGTAAGAAGTGAAATCAGTCCTATACACTAAGGAGGTTTTCACATAAAGTGGGAGCTCCAATACTAAATAAATCACGGAAATTTTAAAAATTTGAAGAAATACAACAGTCAGTTTTAATGATTATTAGACACTCTTAGTAAAGTGTGTGTTTACATACACACAGCAGGTTTAGTATTGAATAGGGCAACCTTAAAATTATGCATTAATTTTAAATTTGAGCTGGGATTATTTAGAACTTTATTCATTTAATACATTTTTACAGAAGACAATGATCTGTACCATAACATGCTGAAACTAAACTGAGAATCTGATAAATAGTATTCAAACAGTCTCTTTTAAAAATACTGCTTTTGAAAATTGTGATAACAGCTTCAAATGGTATTTTTAATCACTTGAAAACACCAAGGAGATATTTTTTGATTTGCTTGTATGCCTTTGTTAAATTCCTTGCATTTGGCCCTGATTTGATCCCCAAACACTTGCTTTATCTGTTTGTAAATTTAAAATCTCTGAAGGTTGTGTTAGAAGACATTTTACCATTAGTAAAGCTTAAATGAGGCCAACAAATCTTTTATCAAATTCTAAAGCTAACACAAGAATTAGTT
This sequence comes from Ursus arctos, assembly GCF_023065955.2. NCBI lineage: Eukaryota > Metazoa > Chordata > Mammalia > Carnivora > Ursidae > Ursus > Ursus arctos. Next base: position 60,270,764 of record NW_026622763.1, read on the forward strand.
CAGATTGTTAGGAGGCTGCTATTTATAGTTCCTGTCAGGGGTTTCCCATTGAGTAAAAGGTTAGTTTTCCACTTTGGGGGATTTTTATCAACAATGATGATTCACATTTATAAACTACTGCAGATGCTTCATTGAGGACAAATAAGACAAGAAGGTATCTCAGGAAGTAAGAACTATTTAACTAAAAATATTCTTTACTGGTGATATTTCCTTCCTTAACCTGTTAATTTATACATTTTCTCTGTACTATATTTTAGAAAAGTGTTTACTTTCTCTCATACTAAAATATTGTGTTGGTTTCTAAAGGTTATTAAAAATAAAAAAATAAGTAATATTTGTGCTCATAGTTGACGAAATCAAAATCTCACAAGATCCAAGGAGTAATTAATATCCTATAATGTGACATTAGTGTAAATCAATCCTCATATAAGTCTACAATGAGTCATGATTTGGAACTTAGGACATGTTGTAGCAAAGACCTATTCTCATTTTTGCCCAGCCATTTTAAGAAGATTTGAAAACATGACTATTTGAAAAATTAAAATAACTGAAATTATTTCACCTTTAATGTTACTATGACAGCTTCTGGATATACCAAACCAACCATGTGATAGGACTTTCTGTACATTCTGAAAAAGAAAAATAAGTGTATATATAAGACTCATTTATTCAAAGTTTTCAACTACTTTTTTAAATATAAGGGGAAAGATTACTTTTGGCATGTTCACCTTTTATCATTAGTTACAGGCTCTCTTTGTAGCAACAATGATAACTATGGTCACCATTTATTGAGAATCTACAATGTGACATATGTTAATATGAATTCATCTACACACAAGCACCCTACTAAGTCAATATGATTGACATCTTTTTCTTTGCTTCATCCCTATTAAAACAGACTGTTCTTTGTATGTGCAACAAAGCTTTCTGGCATACCACCATATCAATGATGGAATATTCTGGTTTTGCATCCATTTATGTGCCAAAATTTTTGGTCTTGAAGCTGAATGTCATCAAAATATTTCCTTTATGGATTTCTTTCTTCTTCTTCTTCTTCTTCTTTTTTTAATAAAATGGAAATTAGAGAATATGTAGTATCATCAGAATTTACACAGCTTCCTTTTTTAAAGTTAAAAATATTAGGGCAGACCGTATTGACAAAAATTGCTGAAGTTTGTTCAAACCGTCACTTCATAAAAATTAAGAAACATTATGCAGAACAAAGTTATTTCCATTTTTATAATAGCACCACTGGAAGTATGTTTATTAATTAGTAATTTGCCGGATCTTCTGATGGGCAACGAAAATGACATAAACCCAATATATGAAACTCTTCCGTTAGTTCATGTGACAAGAAAACCAATGTGATACCCCAATGCGTAGGAATAGCATAGACTTTTATTCAGAACTGGAAGATACATGGTTCATCTAAAAAGTCCTGGGAAGAAAGAATTAACTATGAATAATGTCCCTTCATTTCCATATTGTTAGTCCATTGGCAAGCTACATTCCTAGACTATATGCCTGAACAAAGTCATAATTTAATGATTACATCATTAGTTTATATGAGGGAGGTCAATATAAGAAATAGTCATTTGGAAAATATTTTGCAATTTCATAAAACCACTACAGAACACACTAACCTTTTTTTTTTTTTTTAAGATTTTAAAAATTTATTTGTTTTAGAGAGAGAGAGAGTCAGAGCACAAGCGGGAGGGGCAGAGGGAGAGGGAGGGAGAATCTTAAGCAGACTCCGCGTTGAGTACTGAACCTGAGGCAGGACTCGCTTTCTTGACCCTGAGATCATGACCTAAGCCAAAATGAAGAATCAGACACTTGACTGACTGAGCCCCCCAGGCACCCATAGACACTAACCTTTTTGATTCAACGTACCTTATGTCTTAAAAATCCATAAGACATATTACTTAGTTTCTATGTAAAACCTCTCTCTTAAAGATAATAAATGCCAAATAATTCATGTTTCTCTCTCTCTTCTTAAAGATTTATTTATTTATTTGAGAATGCCAGCTGGGGTAGGGGTGGAGCGAGAGGGAGACAAGCAGACTCCCGCTGGGCAGGAAGCCTGATGCGGGGCTCCATCTCAGGACCCTGAGCCAAAAGCCAAGAGATGGTCACTTAACCAACTGAGCCACCCAGGCACCCCTCATGTTTCTCTTTTAATCTTGACTTCTTGAAAGCTCAGAATTAAAATATTGCATTTATGTATATCTCTAGTCTAGGCTTTCTTGATAAAATATTTCCCCATTTTATCACAGAGACTTATTACTTTATTTCACTATTTCTTTTTTTTTTTAAGATTTTATTTATTTATTTGAAAGAGATAGAGACAGCCAGTGAGAGAGGGAACACAAGCAGGGGGAGTGGGAGAGGAAGAAGCAGGCTCATAGCGGAGGAGCCCGATGTGGGGCTCGATCCTGCAACGCCGGGATCACGCCCTGAGCCGAAGGCAGACGCTTAACCACTGTGCCACCCAGGCGCCCCAGTATTTCACTATTTCCATTTAATGTTTATTTTAAATGACTCTAAATAATTTTTGAATATGGGTAATAGGTTATAATAAAAAATTATCCTTATTCTCTCTCTTGGAAGATTTCAGAGCATTTTATAAATAAAAATACATTAATTACTCCACTGAGATAGGCATAATTATTGTAGTCTTGCAGGGCAAGGAAATTAGTAATTGCATTATAACAGACCCAGAAAATAATTATTGTCAATAATGATATTTAGCTTTTTGGGTTTTTTTTTTTTTTTGAGACAACAGTATTTTCTATTTTTCTAGTCATTATCACTAAAAAATGGAGAGACAGGGGAAACAAAAGGATAATGGACTAGGAAAATAAGGTCAATACAATGATCAGGAGTAGGAAATTTAAAAAATTAAGTAACTTTCAATCCGTGTGACTTCATGGCACAGAAAGGCAGTAGGATGTAGCAAAGAGAAGACATACTTATTTACTTTTTAATTTATTTGACAGAGAGAGAGAGACAGCCAGCGAGAGAGAGAACACAAGTAGAGGGAGTGGGAGAGGAAGAAGCAGGCTCCCAACAGAGCAGGGAGCCCGGTGCAAGGCTGGATCCCAGGACCACGGGATCACGCCATGAGCCGAAGGCAGACGCTTAACGACTGAGCCACCCAGGCTTCCAGAAGACATGCTTTAAATCTCAGACTAGCCACTCACTAGCTATATGATCTTTGTAAAACTACTTAATGTCACTCATCTGTAAAATGAGGATAATTATAAACTTTTTGTGAAGAGTAAATGATATAAATGCCTAGCATAAGTGCTCATTACAAGAAAGCCATGATTATAATTAACGTTACTGTTCTCACTACTCTGCAGCCACTGCTGTTGGCTACAATTCTTTTTTTTTTAAATTTTTTTTATTATATTATGTTAGTCACCATAAACTTCCCCATTATCTTTTCTAATCCTATAATCGGGAATAAAATATTAGGGCAAAAAAATGAGGATGACTGGGATCGGAATCCGTGTGGGGGAAACTTTAATACAGCTGCCTCACACTTGAGTAAATAGCTGACATATTACAAGTTGCTGAAAAAGAACAATGAATTTCCTGGGCTCCTGCAGGTGGTGAAAGTCCAACTGGAAATATGGTGAACTATTTTTGGAAGTTTTTACTAGAGTTGCAATGTGTAATTCAAAAACTCAAAAAAACACAAAAACCAAAAACTATCTTATGTCAGACACTGCATTAGGTAAGAAACCAGTGGCGAACAAGAAAAGACCATTGCTGCTTTCGTGAGGCTTACTGAACAGTGAAGAGGGGCAATAAATAAAAAATACATGATTACAAACAGCACTCAGTGCTGTGAGGTAAACCACTGGTCAGGATAGACAAAGTGATGAACACTGTACAGAGTGGTCAGGGAAGACATTTGGGAAGACAGGAAGGGCCAGCCATGGGCAAGGGCAGGGAAAACCTTTGGTAGAGGGCATAACAGGATTAATGGTCTCAAGGGGAGAAAGAGTTAGGGATGTTCATGGGGTCGAAATCAGAACAATATTCAGTCAAAATGAAGGTAGCATTTGATGAAGCAAGGAGGTAAAAAGGTGCCAAATCCTGCAAAACCATGATACCAAAGTCGCACTTAATACCAAGTGAATGCAAAACCGTCAGATGGTTCTAAGTTTAGGAGTGACAGGGACTAATTTATATTTTAAAACATCACTGTAAAATGACTTGTTTGGAGAGGGCAGTTGAGGAAGTGGGGGCCCAACTGGAAAGCTATTGTCATATTTCTTTTCTTTTTTTTTTTAAAGATTTTATTTATTTATTTGACAGAGAGAGAGATTGGCAGTGAGAGAGGGAACACAAGCACAGGGAGTGGGAGAGGAAGAAGCAGGCTCCCAGCAGAGGAGCCTGATGTGGGGCTCGATCCCAGAACGCCGGGATCACGCCCTGAGCCGAAGGCAGACGCTTAATGACTGAGCCACCCAGGCGCCCCATATTGTCATATTTCTGATGGCAGATGACAGAGCTGGAGACTGGGATTGAGAAGGGGAGATGGGAAAGTGAGCAGATTCGAGGTATATCTGGGTAATGAATTACCAGGACCTGAGGAGTCATGGAGTCTTGGGAGGGAAGACTTGAGAGAATACTCAGGAAGGCTTTTTAATTTTCAAAATTGAAGATGATTATCTTTGAAAATTCAAGATACAAGATACAAGAGTAATCAAAGAGATTTCCATATGTTTGTTAACATACTGATTTCTTCAAGACTGCTTGCTAGTTTAGTTCAAGAATATTTGATATTTCTACAAGCCATTAAATATTTTATGTAGCATATGAAAAAAAGAAAATTTAGCATATCAATATATTTTACAGAAATGTTAATCTTTTACTGGATGGAAATAGAAATTTACTCCCACGGTTTGCATCCTTTTTAGTTTGCCAAGTTCTACAATATTTTCTTTAAAAAGACAAAATATACATTCTTTCATCAAATCACACATATTCTTTTTTATCGTGATTCTCTCACTGACTTTCTGAGCTACAATTGAGATATTTTTAATTTGGTGTTAGTGAAAATCAATAACTGTCATACACTTTCCTAAATTGTTTTTTAAAAATTGCAATTTGGTTATAGATATTCTTTCTCTCTAGCCCTGCTTCCCTGTTGCAGACTTCTGGTCCCACCTGGCAGAATTGGGACTACTTTGTGCATCTTATAAGGGGGTGTGGGTATCACCTCACCACACTAATCAAATTGCTTATTATGAAGATTCTTTTATCAAAGCCAATTAAATATGGTTAATAAATACTCAAAATAATTTAAATAATCACTAAGTGGTTGTTATCATTGACAGTGGAGGCAGAAAACAAGTGATTTCAAGCTTTATGTGTTGTAGTTATATTTTTAAATGGCATCAAATACTTTTTTATTATTATTACGTTAGTCACCGTTCAGTACATCATTAGTTTTTGATGTAGTGTTCCACGATTCATTATTTGCATACAATACCCAGTGCTCATTGCAACACATGCCCTCCTTAATAAACCCATCACTGGGCTACCCCATCCTCCCACCCCCTCCCCTCTGAAACCCTCAGTTTGTTTCCGGGAGTCCATAGTCTCTCGTGGTTCGTCTCCCCCTCTGATTTCCCTCCCTTCAGTTTTCCCTTCCTTCCCCTAATGTCCTCTGTGCTATTGCTTATGTTCCACATATGAGTGAAACCATATGATAATTGTCTTTCTTTGCTTGACTTATTTCACTTAGCATAATCCCCTCCAGTTCCATCGATGTTGATGCAAATGGTGGGTATTCATCCTTTCTGATGGCTGAGTAATAATCCATTGTATATATGAACCACATCTTTATCCATTCATCTGTTGAAGGGCATCAAATACTTCTTGCAATGAATTCTCATTTACATTTTTAGAAACCCAAATGTATTTCCTTTAACAGAGGAAAATTAAAGTGTATAATGTTCATTAGAAATAATAACTAGAGATATCAGAAGATGAAAAATGATGTGATCTCTCTTAAATTTAAGTACATTGACAAAAAAATTCTCTCTTCCTCAATTTTATTAGTTTAAAAAATGCTTCATCTTTTTATATATAATTTAACTAGTTTTCAAAATTGTCAAATGTAACGTGTTTATTTCAAGTATTTTCTTTAGTTTTAATTCTTATATAAACTGTATTCTTAAGGGCTAAATGCATATAAAATTAGGCCACATTAACATGTATTTCACATGAGAAACTATGGTGATTTGATTTCGTGCTTCTAGGGGCCATCAAGTATTCGTTGCTTCAGTGACATAAATGTCAAAAAACTCTTCAAAAGCAGACATAATGAGATTTTCTCCCACGATGGAAAGATGCTCCTTTCACTTTAATGCAGAGAAAGGTCTGTTTGACTTTATTATGTAGTATAGAATTTGTTTTATGAAACGTTACATTTTATTCAGGTAAAATTAGTTGTGTAATATATGAATGTGCTAGGATTTTTTAAACAGTTGCTCACAAAGGTACATTTGAGGGCACTGGCCATTCAAAAGTCTTTGCTTTTAGTCTTTTCTTTTTTTAAAATATTTTATTTATTTATTTGCGAGAGAGAGCTAGAGAGAGAGAGAGTGAACCAGCAGGGGAAGGGTAGCGGGAGTGGGAGAAGCAGATTACCCACTGAGGAGGGAGCCTGATGTGGGACCCTATTCCAGGACCCTGGGATCATGACCTGAGCGGAAGGCAGACACTTAACCAACTGAGCCTCCCAGGCGCCCCAGTCTTTATGTCAGTTTGAAAGAAACAAAAATAATAAACTCAGGACAAAACATTTTTGTTTAGGCAATTTCATTACAAAGTTCTAAATTTGCTCATTCTGGGTATACTTATAATTGAAGTTTTCCTCAGTAAGTAAAATATTTGACTCATAACTTTGACATGATAAGTAATCTCCTGCTTTCCAAATTTTATTATCTTGAGATACTAACAATTTCACTTACCTTTCCACAAAAATTCCAGCTTGAACAGCATGCACAATGCTTCGAAATTTTGGTTTTTCCTCAGATTTCTTTTTCATCATCCCCATTTTCCGTGTGAAGGTGGACGCCAACCAGTCCCGTACTTCCGATGGGACCGAATCTGTCTGAATATCACTGAGCTCATCTTCGGTATCCAGCAGTCTTCTACAAAAATTTATACCGATTAAACTTTAGGAAAAAGTGAAGAAAACATTGATAACAGACATTGCAATAGGATTGAAAATACAGCAAATCACTCTCTGATCATCCCTTAATATGAGCTACTTAAAAAAAAGAAAAATGATTGGATTAACATTTGAAAAGCTCTGAATTTCTCAACTTGATTGTCTTCTGAAGGCAAGCACTAACGGACCTGAGCATTTGCAGCTTCCCAATGAACTAGTGAGATACCTGTCTGGAGATATCAATTCACAGACTATTCGAGTAATGAATAGAACTAAAATAGAGAAGAGAGTTCATCAACAGATGTGTGTTATTGAAGGAGGCAACTGGAGTGGAAAGAAAACAGGAAATAGAAGCTACTGAAGTCATCTTGTATCTACTAATCTTGCATATGTGTAATGCAGTTAGCACAGGCCGCTTGCAGAAGGCCTTGGAGTCTAACAAAGTCATTCACATGTGCTATTTCATTTGAGTGCTTTCTCTAAATTTTAGGAAAATAATACATCAAGTACTCTAAACATCTGCTATTTCATTTGAGTGCTATCTCTAAATTTTAGGAAAATAATAAAGTACTCTAAAAGGTATTCATTCTGAGATCAACATCACAGATTAAAAAGTGAAGAACAAAAGATAAATGGATGATTTTGAAAGCTCATTTTAGGTTACAGAGCCCCCGGAAGTTCAAGAGAAACACCCCAAGTTAAGTGCAGATGCCGTCTTGAGTGTGGAAATCAGGCGTGTTTAGAACTGCTGGCTGACGAAATCAACTACATGAGGGGGGAAGTGAACAGGAAGTGAAAACACTGCATTGTCCCTGTCCTCTAGAAGCTCCAGATAGACCACACTCACTGGACTGATGGGTGGAGTATCTGCCAGTAAGGCTGGTCAGCTCCAGTGATCCAGAACTTCCTAAAGGTCTGAACTGGGAAGACAGTGTGAAAGGCTCCCCACAAATGACAAATAACACACTACAGAGCGACTGAGCTTTGCCTCCGGGAAGAACACAGGCCACATCTGTCTGTCACTTGACTTTGTTATTTCCGTGTCAGTGCACCAATTTAATAGCTCAGAGCTATTTTTAGCACGCTTAATTTTGGCTTTGGGGTTCCATTCGCTTAGGCGATTCTCTTTGTACGGAGTGAAGCCCAAGGATCATAAGCTGATGGAAGGAAGCCAGAATGACAGCATGTGTTAAAGCCTCCAGAACAAGTCACACCATCTTGAGAGGGCAGGGACCAAGGAAAGGGCAAAAAAGGTAGAAAGCCCACCCACAGCACCCAATGCTACCAAAAAGAGTCTCAAAAGGTTATATGATGACCTCTATGTGCTGCTCTTTTCTAGAAACATTCAGAGCACAGTGATTTGTCAGTATTTACTTTTCATGGTATTAAATAAACACAAATGCATTTATGAAATGCCTTATGACAAAATATATACAACTTCAGTGCTGGAGTTACAAAACTACATGTACACACATGAAGATAAAAGAGCCTTACGTAATTGGAAGTTAATACTGATTAATACTTACTTTGTATCTTTTTTAACTTTCTTTTGGAACTTAATTTTGGGTGGTTTTGATTTACCCTTAATACACTGACATTGTAAGTCAAGGCAAAACATTTTTTTTTAGCATTTTGTCCATTTTAAATTGGATCGTTTAGCCCATTGCAGCAAGACACTACATTACATGGTCTGAAAATTTAGGGCTTATGCCATTTCTATTATTTCTTATCCAGTGATCAAATAAAACCACAGAACAGGACAGGTGGAATGGGAATAATTGTGGTGTAATTCTGTGATGTCACCGAGCTCCAAGAATTCTCCTGCTGCCTTGTTTTATCAGCTACTTGAAGTAGAATGACAGACACATTGTAATGGTGGTCAATTGATTCTTTGAAAATTTGATGTTGATGACTTTAAGGCTATTTGTTCTAAACTCATAAATTATCCAAGACAGATAATCAACAAAATCAACATATGGAAATGAGATGTCAAATACGGATATGAGACTTAGGAGTCTGGTAATATGGTAATTCTTAATCATGATGCATGATGTCATTTATTAAGAAGGAACGAACATATAATCTTGGAGAAAGAGTAATGTGAATTCATTTGTGGATACAGGAATAAAGGAGGAGTATGTAAAGAGGAAAGCATGAGATATACTATCCTATAACTAAAAGTAAATTTTGAAAAAGCAACAAATACCTCTTCAATGGTTAATTTTATATGTTAACCATGGTTAGGGTATGGTGCCCATTATTTGGTCAAACATCAGTCTATATGTTGCTGTCAAGGTGTTTTTTAAATGTGATTATTATGATTGACATTTAAATCAGTAGACTTTGAGTAAAGCAGATTACCTTCCATAATATGAGTGGGCTTCATCCAATTAATTAAAGGCCTTAAGAGGGAAAGCAGAGATTCCCTTAAGAGGAAGGAATTCTGCCTTCAGACTGCTTTCAGACTAAAGATTGTTAACATTTACACCTGTCAGAATTTCTAGACAGGTCAGCCTCTTCTGAAAATTTTCACCTTACCAGCCCTCAACATCACATGAACCAATTCCTTAAAATTAATTTCAATCTTTCTTTCATTTTCTCTAATAATATAAAGGCTAAGGAGATATATATAAACATATATAGGCTAAGAGGCTAAGGAGATATATATAGAGAGAGAGAGATAGAGAGGCTAAGAAAGAATATTTCTATCATTCGTGAGCACCATGTTGTAACTACCAGCATGGATTATAAATCCAATAGATGACAAAGGCACAACTCAGCATTATATTAATATTCACTTAATAGAGCACATCAGTTGTACTTCTGGTTTTGAAATATAAAAATCATTTGCAAGGAACTAAAACGCCTTTTTAGCTATTATAGATCTAAACACCAAACTGTCTTTTCATGTATTAATATCTCTTTTTTTAATTGCTGAATCATAATCTATGATTATGGATATACTAGTTTGTTTATACATTCAACCATGGTCATCTTGGTTGCTTCCAAGTTCTGACAATTACAAAAAAGCTATTACAAGTAGTTGTATGCAGACTTTTCCAGTTCATTTCAGTAAATACCAAGGACCACGATAGTTGGATTGTTTATATGGTAAGAGTGTGGTTCGCTTTTTAAAGAAACTTCCAAACTCTCTCCCAAGGTGGCTGTACCATTCTGCATTTGTACCAGCAATGAATGGGAAAGAGGCCAAGCCACCATCATCTCTCTCCTGGCCTACTGCAGCAGCCTCCTACTGGTCTCTCAGTTCTTGTCCTGACCCACCTCAGTCTTTTTCTTCTGCAGCCAGAATGCCTTTTTTAAAGTATAAGTCAGACTTCATCAATGCCTAATCCATAAAGTCCTACTTAGCTCATCACAAATGCTGTCTCTACCTTTATCTCTTAACTAGTTTCCCACAATGCATTTTGTTCTAGCAACACTGACCTCCTTGCTGTGCTCAACCCTGCCAGGCTTGCTTCTGCTTCATCGTCTTTGCACTTGCTGTTTGCTTTGCTTAGACTCTCTTACCATATTTGAGGGGATCATTTTCTCACTGTATTCAGGTAAAGAGGGCTTCCCTGACCCCCCCCCCCCACTAAACTAATAATCACCTCTATTCTGTTTGTTCTACTATCAACTTCTTAGCACTTACCATTACTTGATATCATGTTGTATGTTTACTGGTTTGTTTATTCATTTTATGTTTCATCCACTAAACTGTAAAGACCTTGAGAGCAGAGAGTTGGTCTGTTTTTGAGCATTATTGTATCACCAGCACCTATAACAGTTCATGGCACAGAGCAGGAGATGAACAAGTATCTACTGAATGTCTAGAAAACATCCAGAGATATTTACACTAAACTATTACAATGATTACTTTTGAGGAGTAGAGTGAGGATGGAGATGGTAGAAGAAATTTTAGTCTTTAGATTCCTATAGTATTTGATTGCTAATCAGCAGCAGCATCCTGGGAGTGAATTCATTATTGTCAGTCATCACCTTCGTTGCCTTTAGGATAATTTACATTTGAATCAACCCTTTACAATTTTTGAAGCAAATTAATGCGGTAACAAGTATATTTGCTGTAGAAAAGACATTAAACATTTTTTATGGCATTTTGAATTATAGGTACAGTAAAAAGAAATTTTTAAAATTGTATACACTGTTCGCATGCCTTTAGCCCAGGAAGTCAGTATTTCTGTTAAATACTAACTCTTTCATACTCATTTCTCAAGTATAGTAAGATGTTCCTAAGGAAGTTATATATAAGTTGTAGCAGATTCATTAAGATAGTTATTCCAGTTTGGAGAAAAGAAACTTGAAAGATATGTGAATAAAAACTAAATATAAACAAATTTTTAAAAAACCAACATGCCTAATGGCACATATTTCTCCCCACTCCTCTCCATCTCTCTCTTCTCCTTTTTGTTTTCCCTTTCCCTGGCACCTGCCTTGTACTCTGTCTTCCTGCCTCTGAGCACCACAAGGACTCTTCAGGTTTCATTGGCTCATGCTAGATAGAACAGAAGCAGAACTATAGTATAATATGGAATAGTAATCCTGGGCTTTTGCTAGAGAATTACCATAAACAGTGCCTATACATCTATTTGAGCCATGTGAAAATATCTGAATATTTGCATAAGATTATGCCACAGGGAAACCATGTAAGACTACATTGTGCCCTCATTTCATTTTTGAAATAAATTTGTGCAAGTAGGTTGATAAAATGGGATCCCGAGTACTGTAATTAATTTTGCTTTCAAAATATCCAAGAGCTCAATTACCCTTCATCCTAATGTTATATGGCAGAGTAAGCATAATTGTTTACATCATGAGCGCTCTTAAAAAATAAAGACTTTGTGTTTAAGAATCTTACAACATAAAAGCATAGTCATCGGTGTAGTTTCCTTAGGAATTCTCAAAATGCACTCTACAGAAAACAAATGATAAGGAGTATATGTGTAAAATGTTATCACTGTTGACCTCTGATAAATGTCTCCTCTGTTTGATATAGGTTTTTTTGTTTTGTTTTGTTTTGTCTTTTTAGTCCTAAGAGGTCAATAAAGCAGAAAGTTAAGGGTCCCTAAACATGAGCTATGGATAGATGGGGGGCCGGGGAGCTGTGAAAACTGACCCTCTGTCCAATCAGTGCTCAACTGATCCTTGGAAGCTATTTATACCCCAAATTTTCTCTTGAAATCAGATGACACAACTCCCAAAGGGCTTATATTTTGAACTAGAAAATTTTCAGAGGAAGGGAATAAAGAAGGAGGCGGCCACGGAAGGAGAGGTCATGAGATTTTGACTTTTACAATTATATCAGTGAAAATATTTCTGTCTACAGTGGACTCTTGGAAAATGGTTACACCAGTGTACCCACACAGTTATTTCCAGGCAATTGGTGCCCACATTTACACCTACTGAGTGTTAAGATTCAAGTGCTGGACGTAATTAGAAACTGGCTTCTTAGGTTTGAAATTTTCTTTTTCCTGCTTTACTCTTCTTATAAAGGACACATTTCAATAAGCCACTAAATCATTCAGTTCTGCCCCTAATATTTGCTGGGCCCAGGGCAGGAGCACATTTCTCCCAAATACCATATAATTAAATATTTTAAAGTTATATATGAAATGAATGAGTTATTAAACGTGGTCTATCCTCCTACCTTTTAATAAGTTTCATAAAAGCCTGGCGAGTTGAGTTTGACTTGAGAATTCTCAGCTCCTTGCATGACAAGTGGGCCAGCTGGCCGTGGCTGTCCCTGTGCACCTACCTAACCTCCTGCCCAGGCCTTACTGTGTAAGCAGGAGGACACTGCAGCTTCCCTCATCACTCTCATCAACCTGCCCAGCTTTGAAAGCAGCTGCTTCTTGACCATTCTTTAGAGGTGGAGAGGTATATACATCAATAGTGTTGCGGCCCCCTCAGGAGGAAAGACCTAAGGAAGAAGCCATTAAGACTTAGGAGATAGACTAAGGGACCTTTGGGCAGACAATTCTGGGGTCTCAGTGTCCAGAATATGGGAGAGGAACACAATGGGCAGGGTAGGGAATTCTATAGTCCAGTACCTAGATGAGGGAGAGGGGCATGTGTTTCAAGTTGTTCTTGGCTTGAAGACTAATCACCCCATGGAGAGGGGCACACCAAAAATAGCTATCATTGAGCACTCTAAAACGAGGGGCAGCATCCAGGGAAGCAGTTATACTGGCCCTGGGCTAAGGATGGTACTGAACTCATACGTGGTAGAAATCTTTCAAGTGAGCCCTCCAAGGATGGCTAGGGGAATTAAGAGAAGTTGATTGTTTTGTTGTATGGATATTTTTGGGGTGTAAGTGGTTCCCACATAGGCAAATCCATTAGTGTTATTTCTTCGATTTGCGCATGTCTGTGCTCTGAGCTGACTGCAGTCCCCCACCAAAAAAACCAAAACCAAAACCAAATCAAAACCCTAAGAGCAATACTAAAGCTTCACTCAGACCTCAGTTATCTGAGGATAGATGGAGATGCTAATGCTGCTAACTTTTTCACTTATTATGAATCAGGCCAGGATCCGTGCTTTACCTTATTTAATCCTCACAATACTACCATGAGGAAAATACAATTATTAGCAGTACCCTTATTCTACTGATACAGGCACCTTCAGTGATTTGCTCCAAGTCACAAAACCAGGAGTGGCCATGCTACTTTTGAACCCCAGTCTGATCTCAGAGTTTGAGTTTTTAACTGCTCACCTAATCCTTTACCTCAAATGCATGTTTTCTTACTAAGTACCCAGACTACCTTCACATTCAGGCAATACTGAGTAATCATTATTTTCTATCCCATTTCTACCTTGAAATTCAAGGTTAAAAATAAGTGATCTTAAAAAAAAAATCTTAAGGGAATTTGGCCCACCAGGGACTCTTTGGTTGGAGGAGGAAGCTCAAGTATATTTTTCAAGACTGGTACGTTGAATCGTTCTCTCATAGAGAAATATATCTGGATGGTAGTAGAATTTTAGGGTACTTTGAAGTACAATAAATTAAATGTCAGGATGAGAAAAGATGATACCTTCGAAATGCCATGTTGACTTATCCGTAACCTGCTTCCCAAGTGTGAAATACACTTGAATTAATTCTTTCAGCCTACCACCCAAGCACATTTATTTATTTGTTTGTTTATTTATTTATTCCTTGTCTTGCTCCAAAAAGGATTTAAGATGTCAGGCTCACAAATTAATTTCAACAGTTTTTGTTATTATTATTGTTGTTGTTGTTGTAAGCAGTTTTCTTTCTTTTTTCTATGTGATAACTTTGTTCTTTTGGTTTTATTAGTCTTTTTTTCTTCTTTTTTTGAACTGTGAAAAATGACAATTACATTTGAATGACTATTAAGACTGCACATTTGCTGGGGAGAAGTTTGGGGAGACAAGTTAGTTATGCTGACCTTAGCTTAATTCTCAAGAGGCAAATCTTGGCTAAAACAAGACCACCTAAGGAGAACGCTAAAGTTAGATGCTGTTTTCTTCAAGTTAGGGGCTAAGGAGGGCTCTATGCCTCCTCCGTACCCACCCAAGGAAGCAGACGGCTGGGCAGAGGAGGTTCCGTCCCGTAGGACAGACAGAAGAAGCCAGGGTAATGTTGCAGGAGGAGTCTGAGAAGGAGTCAAGTTCCTCGGACAGTTGGGATTAGGCTTGTATTTCTGGAGTCAGTTGGGAGATGGAAATGGAGGGAATGGATGAAGCAGAAAACTGCCCTAGGCCTGCTTGATGAGTCTTGGCTTCCCACCAGAAAGTGCTCTTAGCTCAAAAATATCTTTGAAAACATGCCATTAGGCACAAAGCTTCACATTCCATTAATTACCAAATTTTTTGATTAATAAGCATCCTGTGTGGTTAGGAGAACTGCCTCTGGAGTCAAACTTCTGGCTTCATCGCCATTTTGCCGTGTGGTCTTGGGGAATGTGCTTCATCCTACCTGAGTCTCAGTTTCTGTGTCAATGAAAGAGAAATGATAATTGTATCCCTAGTGGTGGGGCTGTGAGGATGGAATGGCTAAATACACAGAAAGCACTTAGAAAAGTGTCTGTCACAAAGAAAATCCTCAAAGAAGCCCAGTTACTTACACATCTGCATGAGTTAGTCTCAGCAGATTTCTATTTCTGACATGAAGGAAAAGGAGGGTGTCCTCTCATAGGGATGGAAGTGTTTGAGACATCTTATGGGAGGAAGTTGGTCAAAGTGACGTTGGAGAGCCAAAGAATGATGTAAAGAGTCTAAGGATCATAAAGAAGTAGTGGGAGGAATCTCCAAAAATAACTTTTACCTACTTAAAAAATTTACCTAGTAAAATAGGCAAATTTGTAAAGACAAAAAATAGAACAGAGGTTTTTAGGGGCTCAGATGAGGAAGAGAATGGGAGTTATTGTCTAATGGGTACAGAGTTAATTTTGGGATGATGATTTTCATCATCCATTAGTTCTGGAAGTAGAGAGTGGAGATGGTAATGCAACATTGTAAATGTACTTAATTCCACTGAATTGTACCGTTAAAATGGTAGCTTTTATGTTATGAACATTTTATCACAACACAACAGTATCTACCCAGTATTGGGCTTCCTGCCCCATTTTCCAGGGACTAGGTATGTTACCTTTTCTAATCAGAGAAGTGAGACATAAGAGAAGGGTATTCTGTTCTTCATCTAACCGTGCATCTTTCTTGGGATTACTAAGAATGCTAGGGTGGAGGAAAAGGGTGGCCTGCAGGCCAGAAATGAAGCCTAATGGCCTATAGTTTCACAGATCTGGGAGAAGTGACCACACCGCAAATCAAAGGACAGGCCTGCCTCCCCTGTGCCCAAGTCTTCTTGCTCTGAGGCACTGCTCATCTCTAGTCCAGCACCTCTTACTGCTCCTGTTTGAGGATGGTACTTCCTGGTTGAAGGAGGCATTTCAGCATAAGATTCTCTCATACACCATGTGGGATAATATTTGGTCTACACTCATTAATAAGACCTTAGAATTCAAACCATTACATTTCTAACATTCTATCTCCCTTTTTTGTAGCCTCGTTGCGACATCCTCTAGTGCAGGAGTTCTCAAAGTGTGGTTCCTAGCCCAGCAGAATCGGCAGCAAATGGGAACTTCAAGGCTCTGCGCCAGACCTATTAAATGAGAAACTTTGGGGGGTGGAGCCCATCACTCTGCTTTAACAAGCCCTCCAGGTGACTCTCATGAATGCTGAAGTTTGAGAACTGCTCTCATCCATTCCTGGCTTGCCAATTAACCGAATATCTCTGCCAAGAAAACAAAATTCAATTGTATTCCGTTACATGGGCTTAGCAGCACTGCTTATTTCCATAGGCCCATTATTTCACTGTCAGAGATGAAGAGTGTTGGTGAACTGTCAGGGAGATACTGGGAGGAGAATCTCCATAAAGGTATCTTAATTAATGAATATTTTATATTGATGTTACAAATGAGAGTTATCTGTATATGACTTAATTGCAAAATAGAAAAGTGGGTTTCTCAGCTAAGTAGGGGTGGAACATGGATACTTAGAAGAGCAGCAACATATCTGGAGGACAGGAGTGTGAGGGAAGACAAAGAATATATTTCTTCCTAAACCTGTGAGGCCAAAATATGACAAGAATGACAAGAGGGTATGAACAACAGCCAAACAGAATAGCAAAATAATTATCATTGTATATAGATTGTCCTTTATAAATACTTGTTGAATAAATGAATAGATGTATAAAAACATAGGCAGAGAATCTCTAGTCTTAGTGGTTGTTAAAGTCATTTTTTGTTTGTTTTGACGTATGTGTTATATATGTTAACATTTTCAGTCAGGCCCTGCGTCATGTGTGAAAAGATGATATCCCAAAATATTTTTAAAAATATTTGCTGTTACCCTGTGGCCCTTTGTCCATATAGTCAGCCATGATTTCATTCACTGACTCAAGTTATACGTGAAACACAATTACCTAAAGGGAGAAAACACCTGTTCCTGGACTTCGCTTTTCAAAATCCAGGTCCTGTGGAAGGAGAAAATGCCCAGGCAAAGACAACGGAAGAATACAAGAGTCAGAGCAGAGTTTCCATTCCTAGGACTGTGCACAGACACCCCTTGGTTAAACAAGAGGAGTTGGAAAGGAAGACAGAAGGGATCTCGAGAAAGGACACTGAATCCTGCCTGATCTTCTCCAAACTAAGAAAAACCCTAAGGAGAGAGACAACACACCCCAAATAAATTCCCAGGACCCTGCAACAGAAGAGACCTGGATGCCCCACCTTCAGTCCCCACTTTTGAGTGGAATGGGAAGACAGCAAGATCACAGTGCAGAGCTGGTTGGTGTGTCAAGACAGACAGCCTCAAAGATGATGGTGACTCAGACCAGACTGGCGGAGATGGAGATGAGAGAAAAGTGAGGGATCAGTAGACAGAGGCAAGATATGCTTTGGAGGTAGGGTTGCTGATGAAATATGGTAAAGAATGAGGAAATACCCTGTATTTAATGAGAAGAGTCTTGAGTATCTGACTTTCTAGTACTTGATACTTGCCCAAGGACCACCTATTGTTGTTTAGCTATATCATGGAATCAATAGGTTTTGTGGGTTACCTTGGAAACTGAATCAACCTATTACCTTGTTTTACAGGACAATAAAATGTGAATTCTAAGTAGCTAACTTAGAAATCAACTTTTGTGTTAGGACTTCTTATTATGGTAAGATGACTCCCTAGATGGATTAGAGATTAAGAATTTGAGCTTTGAAACAAGGCAGACCTATGTGGCTGTTAGGATGCTCTCAACAGCATGCCCTAACCTCAAGTGGCTTAAATAAGAGGGAGATTTACTGTTTTCCTTAAGAAGAAAACTAAAGGTAGGTTGATTCCATGAAGGGCTTTTTAAAATCAGCAGGTCAATAGCATCAAGGGCTCAGGTTTCTTCCATCTTTCTATACTGCCACCTTTAGTGTTAGATTTAGCTTTATGCTTATGGCAAGTGTATCAGTTTCATGCATCATACTCAGATATGGCAAAACCCAGATGCACAGGACTCCCATTTTATGGAGAGGAAAGCTTTTGTGCACACCCTCATCAGTCTTCCTTTTATATTCCATTGGCCAGAATTGCATCATGCATCCATATATAAACTCATTGGTTAGTGAATCGGTTAGTGAATCGGAGGCTAATTACTGGTTTAAATCAATTAGGATTTCACTCACTGTGACCCTGGGCCTGGGATTGGTCTTCCCTGAATCACTTTTTTGAATCACATCTTTGCAGAGGAGAGTGAATAATTGAAAAAAAAAAGGGGGGGGGTGTTCTGTTGGCAAGGGAGAAGAGAAGAGTTAATGCTGGTATTTAAGTTTGAACTCATCTCTGACACTTAATAATTATATAATCCTTAGCAAGTCCATTTAGCTTCTTTATGCCTCAAATTTCTTAACTTTATGGTGGAAATAATATAAATATCTAATTCATAGGACTTTTTGAGAATTATATACAATTATATATGCAAGATGCATAATACATTCCCTTGGGTATAGTAAATTGTCAATCTTAATTGTTATTAATATCATTATTAGGAAAGAATAATATTTAAATTCATACTTTTCTTCTTTTTTAAAGATTTTATTTATTTATCTATTTATTTATTTATTTATTTATTTATTTATTTATTTGGGAGAGAAAGAGCACAAGTGAGAGTGGAGGGGCGGAGGGAGAGGGAGAAGCAGACTCCCCACTGAGCAGGGAGCCTGATGTGGGGCTTGATCCCAGGGCCCGGAGATCATGACCTGAGCCGAAGGCAGATGTTTAACCAACTGAGCCACCCAGGTGCTCCTATATTTATACTCTTTCAAATCTAGTAAATATTCATTTATATTTTTCTGACTCCAAATTTCACAAACAGTAAGATCTTATATAATGCATGGAGCTTTTTCTTGTTAGTCATCTGTCAAAAGATCTGGTCAGATTTTTTTTTTCCCTTTTCACTAGTGAGGCTGTTTTTGAAAGTTTGTAGAAAGTAACATACCACAGATGGACGGAAAATATGAAAATCAACCGAAATGTACTGCCACTTTTTCTAAGCCTGGTTTTCACACTCCGTCCACAGGGTGAGAACAGCCTACAAACACAGCACTCCAAACAACCACCCCTCCCTACAACTCACACCATAAAAATGGAGTTCATAAAAATCAGAATTTGCTTTTTAGTGATTCACTGAGCTCCAACAGTGTCTTAGCACATACTCTTCAGATTGATTTCGTCTAGGACTCCTCCAAATAAAAGCAATCTAAGATATACAAGAGCCCATATCTATAAGTGCTCCCTCACTAAGCCAAGGATAAGCAGCTCCGTCTTGTCACCCTGCTGGTGACGAGGGAGGGTTAGGCAGGAGCAGGTCTTCACAAGGGACTTTGCAACCATGGATAAAACCACAGAATTCCAGAACAGAAATGGGCTGGAGACTTTATCTTCCAAACTGGAGGAGATATTGCTAAGTGAAATAAGTCAAGCAGAGAAAGACAATTATCATATGGTTTCTCTCATCTATGGAACATAAGTAGGAAGATCAGTAGGAGAAGAAAGGGATAAAGAAAGGGTGAGTAATCAGGGGGAATGAAGCATGAGAGACTATGGACTCTGAGAAACAAACTGAGGGCTTCAGAGGGGAGGGGGATGGGGGAATGGGATAGGCTGGTGATGGGTAGTAAGGAGGGCACGTATTGCATGGTGCACTGGGTGTTATACGCAACTAATGAATCATGGAACTTTACATCAAAAACCAGGGATGTACTGTATGGTGAATAACATAATATAATACAAATATTATTATGAAAAAAACAAACAAACAAAACAAAAACCAGGGATGTACTGTATGGTAACTAACATAATATAATAAAAATATTATTATAAAAAAAATCAATGACTAGGGAAAAATGAAATTAAAAACTCTTGCTTGGAGGCTTATCCTTAGTAGGAGCAAAGCCTGGATAGGAGTTGCTTAACATCCCACACAAATCCTGATCCAGGTCCCCTGTATGTGGTACTAACCTAAACATGTTAATTTTTACTCTATAGAAGACAAAGTTGTTATTTAGCAAAGTACGCTCCTCCATTCTCAATTCTTTGGCATGTGATTTAAATAAAATTGATCTCTTACCTGCCTCATGAGATGTTTGACCACCGCACTTAAATATCCAACTCCCCTGCACATACTGTTTGAAGGATACACATATTACCTGACTAGAATCAATGAAACATAAAGGTTATGTTTGTTGGAGCCTCTGGGAAGGAAAGCCTTTCTCATTCCTGCTGGATTTGAAGGTGTGAGAATATAACTCTTGAAAATACTATCATCATCTTGCTACCAAAGGATCAAAAGGAGGCCATTACAGAGTGAGTGAAACAGAGGTGGGTCCCTGGACATCATTTTTGCCCAGAGTCACCTACGTTTATAGTCAGCACTGGCCATCAATGTTTTGGCAGTGAGAGTTTCTTGAAGGTGGTTTGGTTGGGCTTCCTGTCACTTGTAGTTAAAATAGTCACGAAAGGTGTTCATTAGTCCTGCTCTTCTTTCTCCCTTCTTGCCTGTGCTGGCTCTAAACGTCCACGGAGTACATATGAGTCAGTGCCGTCATCATGTGCAGGTTGTAGTGACTAATCACAAAAGGATTACTCTTTACTGTCACATTGAACCCATAGTTTTATAGCCCATGGTCTATATTGGCCATAATTAGTGTAGTGTTCTTAACCACACTGAACAACTGAGTTTAAAATAAATAGTAACTGGGTGCCTCAGTGGCTCAGTTGGTTAAGTGTCTGCCTTCAGCTGGGGTCATGATCCCAGGGTCCTGGGATTGAGTCCTGCATTGGGCTCCCTGCTCAGTGGGGAATCTGCTTCTCCCTCTCCCTCTGCCACTTGCCCTGCTTGTGCTCTCTCTCTCTCTCTCTCTCTCAAATAAATAAATAAAATCCTTAAAAGAATCAATAGTAACTAACATTTCTGATTTTGCAATGCTACTTACATTTTGCTTATTTGAAGGGCTAGCTGTGCACTAGTTAGCTCCATCTTTATATATTCCACTTATGCTTGGCTATTTGTCTCTTTTCCTAGGTACCTTCCTAAGGATAACCTCTCACCTAATCCTTCTTTTTTTTTTTTTTAAGATTTTATTTATTCATTTGACAGAGATAGAGACAGTGAGCGAGAGAGGGAACACAAGCAGGGGGAGTGGGAGAGGAAGAAGCAGGCTCCTAGCGGAGGAGCCTGATGTGGGGCTCGATCCCAGGACTCCGGGATCACGCCCTGAGCTGAAGGCAGACGCTTAACAACTGAGCCACCCAGGCGCCCCTCACCTAATCTTTCTATAAATATTATTTCTCTTTAACCCAAATATCTTTTTTACTCTTTGTCTCCAGGCTAATGGAAGCCTTCTATTCTATAAAAAGTATGAAACAAACAAGTAAATGTCTTTACTAATATATTGTTCTATTTCAGCTTTTTCCTACACTAGGAAATTCTTGAAAAATAATCCAATTTCTTCTTGAGCTGTTCCACATTAATTCTTCAGATGAGTGTAATCTGGTCAGCTTTTCTACTGAAACTTCACTCAGAGGCACCAGGGATCTCCTAACTGCATCCAGTAGTTCTCCCCAGGGCATTTGATTTACCCTTTTCAGTAACCCAGCTCTCCCCTGAATTTTGGTGCTTCCTTCAGATATGCCTCCTGCTTCTATGTCTAGTCTTTCTATGTCTCCTCTCTGGTAGCTCCATGCCTAACTTTCAATGCTGGTCTTTCCCATATCTGTCCTTGACTACCTTACCACTCCGCATCTCTATCTGACATTTCATCCTGTTCCCTGACTTCGGTTAGTAGGGTTGCATGGTGACCCATATTGAGATGGAACTCCAAGAGTGTTTGAAAGCTTAATGGTTAGAGGTGAGTAAAATACACATTTGGAAAATCAAAAAATATATATATTTTTTTCCTACAGAGGCTTTATTTTATCTTCAGAGAAAGACTGCTCTTCTGTTCTATGAAAAATCTTTTTAATAGGTCCATTGCCTACACAAAAGTAAGGTGAAGGCCCTACTCTGGCGTATAGAAGATTGAGACAATGTGCCTGCAAGGTCGAAACGTCTCTGAACAGTAATGTACATAGTTGTCCTCATTGGGAACACAGCTGCATCCCTGCAGATTCAATGTCCTTTAGAAAAAAAATGACATTTTTCCCCTAAATATAGATTTAGACTGCATAGTCTTTGAACATAGTTGTTGATCCTTGAAATGAATGCACAACTTGACATTAATTTTGATAGCCCCCTTCCTTTCTCCTGGCCTTGGAGCTTGAGGTCCTGAACTCAGGATAGGAAAATATGTTGAAAGGCACTCTCATAGGTGATGATAAGCTGGCTTCTGGAAGATGGGCTTAGACTTTAGAGGATGCAGATAAACACCTGGTAGGGGACCTCTACGGAAGGGGTTGTGTTGTGGGTTCAGAGAGCATCCATCAGGAAGTTCGTACAGGAGTTACAGCTGAGTCTAGCATCAGTTTGGGGAACTGGAAGAAGGTATTGAGCTCATGCTTGGAAATAGTACCCACCTTTGGATTGCTGGGTTTGAGGGGAAAATAGGTGACCTGCAGAGGAACAATTCAGCAGTTTGAAGCCAGAGAACTGGCTGCAGAGGAAAGCAACAGCCAGGGAAGATGGCTAAAATAAGTAAACACTCACTGAGCATTCTCAAAAACTTTAGGATGAGGAACACATTGAAATAGCAAAGGAATTCCAATTATTGAAATAAAAATAAAGCATAAAAAAAATCTGAGACCCCTGTGTTACAATCCCCAAATTTCACATCTCTGACACTGTTATTCCTGAACTCTAATGCTCATATATCTAGCATGTTCCAGACACTTAAAAAAAAAATTAAGTCCTTTGTTAGAAGCCATGCATTTAAGAATGAGCATGGGGAGCTTTGCCAGAGAACAAAACTCATTAACTTCAAGGAATACCTCCAAGTCCAATCCTATCTAGTTTAGAATCTTAACTCTGTACAATCCTTACTCCCTCTTACTCCCTCTGATTATGACTGAGTGCAGCTCTTTAGTGTTTCCTCCTGTAATCTGTCAGTGTGCTTGGGTTTCTCTCTCTAACTCAAAACCTCCCTGTTTCTTGATTGCAGCATTTATCCTTGTGCCTAGGTTTGTCCTCACAGCTCTTGAGCCTGTTTTGGACACCAGCTGTGTGCACAACTGTACTCCTGATTCTGCTCACCAGTGTGCCTGATATTCACTTCAGGTACTCAGTAACGATTTTTTTCATGAGTGAATATTTGTTGGTAAGTCCCTGTACTCGATGATTTCAAGGGGTTTAGACTCTAAGGTGCTCCAAACTTTACTCAATTTCTACCAGAACAACTTCTGAAAATCCTGACCGACATAACTGCATTCTTGCTCAAATTAGTCTATCACAAAATGAAGGACCCTTAGACTCAGTAAGACACAGAAGTCAACTGAGAATGTTTATCAAAATGTGTATACTATTAAGATTCCTTTCCATCAGTTTGGACTTTGCTTTCAATTCCAGGTAACTATAGCCCACCAGTCTTCTTTTTTTTTTTTCAGGATCAAAAACTTCATTCAGGAAATTATTTGATTCACTTGGAAGTATAAGTTATATATTTTAATATGATATTTATCCTAGAGGCATCTGCATTTTTATTAGTAAGACAAAAGTAGTGGTTATTATTTAACTTTTACTTTGTCATTTAATCCTCAGATCAAGCCAATTAGGCCAGCATTGTCATTATTCTTATTTTACAGTTGATAAAGCTAGGAAATAGAGAAGTTAAGTAATTTGCTTAAAGAAAGGAAGCATTGAGTGGAGAACTTTGAAAAACCATTCTTTCTGAATCAAGAGTCTGTGCTCTAACTATGGTATTCCTAAGACTTTGATTGGTTCACATTAACAAGATGAAGATATAAATTGTGATATTAGGTGGTATTAGTAAACATAATATCCATCTCTGAAAGGGTACCTCCCAGTCAGCTGCCTCCCCTCATGAATAACAATTCACGAGGTCGAGGATGCTACTTTGCCTGGCAATATCCCAATCTAAATAAGGACAATCAGACAGATTTTTTTTCTCTTAAGGCCACATGTTTCTGACTCACAACTGTGCAGCTTTGAAAAACAGTATCCTCTAGGGACACTTTCAAAAGCAGGACTCATAAAATATTGACATTTACATTTAAAAATGTCTTGTTAAAAAACCAACAAACAGTTGTATTCATTAGGAAATTAAGCTATAATCCTTCAAGAAGGTCAGAAATCAAATTTTGTCAGAAACTCCATTTTTATTTTTCTCACTTAAATCATCCTTCAAGAGAGATTTTTGTTTTGTTTTGTTTTGATTTGTTTTCTTAACTGAAACTCTGCAGTCACTAAAGCTTAGCTGGAAAGGGTGTGTGTGTGTATGGGTTTTAAACCAATTAATACATTTTTTTTCCTGCTTTATTATGTGTTGACCATTTTTTGCAGTCTGGCCCAAATTTTTAAAAAAATGCCTCACTGGAATACTCACCAAACCATTTTTTTCTAGAAAGAGAATTTTCCATTAAAAAAAATCGCAAAAATCAGGTTTTTTATTTAAAGTTTAAAAGCAACTAAATGCTTCTTCATCTCTCTTCCTAAATCATCTGTTGTACTAATATTCCAAAAGGCAAACTCTAATAATTGTATATGCATCTCAACAAAAACACTCTCAGTTTACTGCTGTGTCTTACTAAGTCCATTGGAAATCAAATCACGTCAAGGATTATTGCTCTAAAATTTCTAGCTGATATTTTGATCATAAAGCCACAGCCTTGGAAGATACATAAGAGATAATCTTAGGTCTAACCAGTGGCATGATGGTAAATGTTTAACCACAGACTCTCCAGAAAAAAAACAAATCCCGATTTGTTGCATTTTCCAGTTTCCATGGTGTAAATAAATACTCCCACTGTAGCCAATTTCAAGCTACCAATGTGGCATCACTGAAGGCAGAGTTGGAAGTGATGCAAACACAATCCACACACCACTGGGTCTGACAACCCTGACAGCTCGTGAGCTTTCATAAACACTTCCAGGAAGTCTCCAAAGTCGCCAAAGTCAGATGTTACGGAAGGCATGCAGGTGAGATGCTTGGGTAAACTATGTAACTTTTCTGTCAATGCATTTCCTCATATGTATGAGGTACGTAAAATGATAATAATAATGTTTCTAGCTCATGGGATTCCTGTGATGGTTAAATGAAATGGTGCATTAAAATGTTTAGAAGAGTTCTTGGCACATAGCAGGCTGCAATAAGAGGCTTTTAGTAATAAATGTTTGGCATTGTTTTTCTACGATCTATAATTCCAACTGTCAGAATGTTTTACACATTGTCATCTTAATCTTTCAGAGGTCATTAAAAACCATCCTGAGAGGATGGCAGTTATAGAGAGAAGAGCATTAAGAGAGAGAAGAGAAGTCACACCTTAGTTTCTGTCCCTTGCTTTGCCAAAGCCTACGTCTGTGACCATTGGCAAACCTGTTTACTTCTAAGAGCTTTGGTTCTCTCATTAGTACAGTGCAGAAAGTAATGGTGACCCTGCCAGCTGCATGGGATTGTGGGAAGATTAATATGAGCCCTTGGGAAATGGTCCAAATGTGGGGTAGTATCATTAATCTAATTTAAAAACCAAGATGCCGTGGAGTCATGGAGGCATTAAAATAAAATAGTGAAAAGGTTTGTGTCATTTGAGTAAAAATTGGGAATGATGTAGTGTTAAGAGCTGAGATTTTTTTTTTAAAGAGAACATAATTCTACCATGAAGCAGTTAAGCACTTTTTTCTTCCTACAAAAAAGCAATTTTCTAAAAAAGCAATTTTCAAATGAAAAGGAACTATACTTAGAAATGTAACATATGTGTAGACAAGTTAGGGATCATGGAGAACTAAGTTAACAAAATATCCATAGAATCATAATTTTCTGGGAAACTTAATAAATACAGCATGTAATAACCTATCAAATGAAAGGCAAGATATATTTAGGAGAACCAGATAGTTAGCATTATGCCATCATAGAATGAATAATGTAAATCTCCAAATAATTCTTTAAGATACAATTTCTTTAGTTTTATAAATAAATGCAAAAAATAAAATGTCAAGGACAGATTGAAGAAATCTTAAACATATTACATTCACTCAATTTGTGAACAATGAAGAGCATACATGAAAATGAAGGAGCAAGGAAGTTACAGGAACATCAGATCTTTTAAATTTACACTTTGAATCTCTGTTCGCTTAGACAAATTATATACATTATATATATTCAGTGAAAGTTAACCAGGATAACAATTCTGCAAAAAGTTTATAATCTAAAAGTATGCCTATGATCCCCCTCCCCCCCGCCACCGACCAATTTATGACTCTAAATTATGTTTTAACAGAAGAGTTCTGTTCTGGGGACAAAGAAAAAAATCACCTGTGCAACGTAACCTGCACATACCCTTTTCTGCCTGTTATTAGTGAAAATTCTCATGGTCTGATATTAAAAAGGTCAGTACCTGATATAGGAAGATCTCCAAGTTTTCCTAGTTAAGGGAAAGAAAGCAACATGAAACACTATGTATGTACTGTGCTACCTTCCATAAAAGGAGAAGAGAAAAATATGAAATAAAAATTTGTAATAAATCATTGGAAATATACATAAGAAATCTATGAGCTGGAAATATGAGTAGATTGGGATGGGATAAGGGTGGAAGCAAGACTTTCATGAGGCACCTTTTTACATTATCTTGATATTTAAATCATGTGAATTTTTACCTGTGAAACAACAGTGGGATGTGCGTGCATGTGTATGTGTGTGTGTGTGTGTGTGTGTGTGTGTGTGTGTGTGTTTAAGCCCAGTACACATGGATATGTAAGAACTTCATTCTCACATCTGGTGTAACAGTTCTCACCTCCACCAAGCTCAGGCCTGACTCATGCATGGACACGTGCAGAAGCGAAGGGAAATGATGGCTGTCTGCACTCTCCATGTCCCATCATCTGTCCCACTCACTTTGCTGTTTCTCATTGTTCAACAATGTGTCGGGGGGTGGCAGGAAATTACAGGAGTCAAAGCGTGTAACAAGACTGGTGTGTTTGTTGTCATCTATGGGGCAGATGCCCAAATGCTGGTTATTTTTCTCTTCTGGGGGAGGTTTTGTGCATCCTTCAGAGAACTTGCTACACCCTTTTGGGTGTTATGTGTTCTCTGATATTTGGGCTGCATCTTTATGATTTCTCCCTGGTTCACTCAACAATCACCCCATGCAGCCAGCCTCTTGCTCATCTTCTTTAGTCAGTGTTATTTCAATACTGGTCAATCTCTTCAAAAGGCTACTCCACTTGCCTCAAGATTTTGAAAAACTTAGTGCCTCTTCTGTGCTAAACTCTGGAGGGACATGTCTCTTCCTCCACAGTGTCCCTTTACCTGTGAAAGCAAGGTAGTCTGAATCAGACTGCCACCTTTAGCTCTGTTGAGATGAGAATCAGGAGCCTGTCTCAGTACCCTCTAAACTCCAAGAGATAGCGGTCAAATCTCTTACAAACTGTCCTATCCTACTCCACTGAGTCTTCTATTAGCATTAGGATCCTCAGGATGCCCTCTTGAGGTTCTGATGTAAGCACCCTCTTAGAGAAAAAGAGAAAAATGAACAGTTCTCTCATAAAGCTGAGGTTTCTTAGCCTCCATACTATTGACGCTTGGGGCTGGTTAACTCATTGTTGTGGGGATTTTCCTGTGCATTGTAGGATTTGTAGCAGCATCTCCAGCCTCTACCCATCACATTACAGTAACACACTCCCATCAACCAAACCGAAAATGTCTCCAGATATTGCCAAATGACCCCTGGAAGGCTAATCACCTGGTCAAGAGCCACAGCACCAGGCTAAGGACCCTCTTCAAATAAATCCCCATTTCTTAATATCCTTACCACTTTGCTAAGTATGAGGCTAGGTGATAAGGTCTAGGTGATGACTGAATTCGCTTTTGGGACTGTCTCTTAGCAAGCCCTGCACAGAGAGTCTGATAGGTACATCCTATGAGACTGTGTGGACATGTGACACCCATTTTCTCAGCAGGAATCTTGAGATAATTGGAAAATCCTTATATCACTGAAAATTGATAAAAGCCTACATCTGTCTCTGAGTTTATAAATCTGTGCCTAAAGACAATGAGGGTAGGGGGAGAAGAGACTTTAGTTTGTTCATTTTATGACTTAATGGTTTGATTATTTTTATAATCACCTATCTGGATTAAAATGTGTATTTTTTAAGAAAGGATCATAGTCCAGTTAAATAGCTACATGAAGAAAAACCCTTTAAATTTTAATAAGATTTTGATTTCAGTTGCATGATTAAGATACACTATATTCATGTTTGAGATAAATGAAGGCCAAAAAAGAGGAAAAAGGAAAGAGAGGCAAAGAAGATAGAAGGGAAGGGAGGCTAAAACTCACCTTGTTTCATCAATGTAAACAGCTTCCAACACAGATGCTGCATATTCAATATTCTTCTTTAAGTCTACGACGTTAACATCACCTTTTTCCAGCTGCTTCACTAAGCATCTTAGTCTGTTTCAAAAAAGTAGCCAAAAAAGAGAGAAATACAAAGAGATTTATTATAACTATATGGAAAATAGTCCAGTATTAAATACACAAATCAAGTTAAACTAGTAATGTATCTTTCTAGGTCATCAAATAGAAATATTTTCAGGAATTATTTTGATATAATTAAGTTCAGTTTTTGTCACTTAAACAACTCTTGAAAATTATATTCACCTCTCAATAATATTAGGATGGTAGATTGCTATTTTAGTTATTATATTTCAAGGATAGTCTTTCTGAAAATTCAAAACAATAGAAATATTTCCATAAAAGTGTATTCCTAACACTAGAATTTGTTCTATGGCTGTTCTCCTTCTTTAGATTTGGCACTAAAAATTATTTAAAGGGTACTATTTATATCACTACTGTAGCAATTATTCACTGTATATAACAATAAAAACAAAAAGAAAGGCAAAAGATCTGAGAAAATATAATTATGATGAGAAAAACATATATGTATGTATGCTTAGTGTTTTTACTGAAGTAATTTTTCACCCGAGGTGAACCTGTACAATATTTTCATTTGCATATACAATGTGTCCCAACTCCCTGAGGAATTTTAAAGCATAGGGATCAACTAAGCCATGTCTGGATTCCTGACTCACAGAAACTGTGAGATAATTAATGTTATTGTTTGAAGACATTAAATTAGAGGATTAAATTTTATGTAGCAATAGATATCTCATGGAGTGAGATCTATAAGTTCCTAACATTTTCAGAAACTTCTGTGTATTAATTATAAACCAAGTGTTTCTGAAGATATTACCCTATACTAGGCAGAAAAGGAAAACATATTCTTTTCTCTCTACGTACTACAGATAAACAATATGAGGACAATTTGTCCATTTTCCTAAGTTACCAGACGGAATTTAATTCCATTCCTGAACAAAGGTATTTTAGAGAGAATGGAGTACACCTACTTTTAGGCACTGTCTTAGAGATAGTGTAGCAGATTTTCTGAAAATTTATTTTGGATGATTTTTAATACCAAGGCTAAGGGCTTAAAGACAAGTTAAAAATTTCAGCAAGACTTTGACAAATACGTTATTTCTCCATGGGAAAAAAGCCACACCCAGACTAAAACTTCTTATTCAGGAATCTACAAATAATTATTTTTTGTGCCATATATTTTTGTATGATAAAATATTAGCAGATAACAACATTGCAAAATAAAATTTATGTGTTAATAAAAAAAGTTTTATTCATACAGTCAGCAAAGTAAAATAAAACAAAGATAACAACTAAAACAAGTTATTGAGAAAGGAAAAACTAAGCCTGTCTCAATATGATGATAATGGAGTAACACAGAGTGTTCTGAGTTTTTTGTAATGCTTATGATCCAAGCACATTATGCTTAGTGAAGTTGCCTTTTATGTGTGAGAGCAAAAGAGAGTCACAACTCTGCAATGACTTAAAAATATACCATTCCTGTATCCTTCTTGTGAAAATTACTTGGTACAGGGTGGTTGTATTTGGTGGTTATATGAAGTACTTTTAAAAGCTAGGTAATTCTGATGATTGGCTTCTCTTCTTCTGAATAAATAAACTCTTTTTATTTGAGTTAGCAATTCCCTCCTCTAAAAAACTACATTTTTCGGGCTCTCTTGAAGGTAGGTATAGTTATTCAACTGCTTTCTGGCCAAGGAGAGTAATAGGAGGTTGTTGAATAAGACTTTCAGAACAATGATTTTGAAGAGGGCTAACTCAGCTGGAAGGGATTCTCTTTTATCCTTGCAAGTTCCTTGCTGCCTAAATGTAGTGGAACTGTCTCAAGGTCCAGCAGCCATTCAGGATCATGAGGCAACCTGGCAATAGGAAGTTACCCACTAAGAATGGCAGAGAAGGAAGATGCCAGTGGCCTGAGTCCCATACTGTGAATCTACCTGAATGAGGTCACCCACCTCTGAAGTTATTTCATATGAGAAAACAAAAAATGTTGTATTTAAGCTACTATTATTTTGAGACTTTTATTTGCAGCTGGACCCAATCCTAACTAAGTCAAATAAGAAATGACTCAAAGTAAAGAACTCATGAATGGCAAAATCATCATAGAAAATGAAAAGGGGATGTCCCTAGGAAGCACTTCCTAAATCACGACAGCCTGCAGTTGTTCCCAGAGGTATCATCCCATCAGCAGATCAGACCTGATAAAACCTGTGATGAGGAACATGCTGCTTCACAGAGACATCTTAAAAACAACAAAGGTTATGAATTTTTGTATTTTATTTGGGGTATAAACCTATAATCTGACACAAAAAAATTGCTCTGAAAAAATATTCCAAAAATACTCCAAAAAGGTTTTACCACCTAATCAGAAAATCAAGTTAGATAAGGTTATAAATATAAAATCATAACCATCCCTACATCCCATATACACATACACACTACAAAACTCACTATGTCAATCCAAAAAGACTGGAAGGCGATATAGATTCGGGGATTACTAGGACTTCCTTCTCTTTTATCTCCTTTGCTTGTATGTGCCAAATTTCCTCTAGTGAGTGCAAAATTCTATTTATAGGAAAGGAAAACTGTTGTACCGTAAAAAGATTATTTATAATCAGAACCACAGATTAATGGAGTAATTTATATAATTATTATTCCAATTGTGAACTTGCTTTTGTAGTCAATTTATGCATACAATAATCCCCAACAATCTTATTTAGGCTATTATTTCACTCTCTTTATAGATGATACAAGGTCAAACATCTTTATGAATCATTTTCAAATGATCATAATTCCTAAATTAGTGGGTTCTAAAGTATTAAGTCTTTACTACATATATCTATACAAATTTTTAATTTTTTAAAAAAGATAACTATATGTACCTAACTCCTAAGCCATCCTATGGCCAATTCTCAGAACTAAAAAAGAAATCACAGTCATGTGCATAAAAAAAAAAAAACAGGTTCTCTTAATCTAGTAAAACATCTTTTTAATAATGATTTATTTATTAATTTTGAGGAGGGGAGGGACAGGGGAAGAAGGAGAGAGAGAAACTTAAGAAACTGCCCAGAGTGGAGCCCGACGTGAGGCTCCATCTCACGACCCTGAGATCATGATCTGAGCCAAAATCAAGAGTTGGTCGCTTAACTGACTAAGCCACCAAGGCACCCTGTGATTTGGTTTCTTTCATCAGAGTAGGGAAGCATAGTGAAAAACAGTGTTCTTAATGCAAGGTCTAGGTATGTTCTTCTTGTTCCTTAAGCTTAGGTTAAGTAGATGTAGATTAGATGTTCTAATCTATGCAGTTTTCACAGATTGCTGGATTGGAGACTACACTGGCTACTCTGCTGGGTAGCAAAACAAGTTAACAGCTTTGGTATCAAACAACATAGACTAGCTATTTATAAGCAGATGATATTGCCAAAAAAAGTGTTAAAAATCCAAGTCAGTTAAATATTTAGCATTTTTTACTGTACCTGAGCTGTGAGATACATACATATATATATTTATATACATATATATGAGTACATGTAAGAATATATATGAATGCATATGTAAGGATACACACACAGACACATGCATATAATGTATGGGCACCTGTGTGTACACCACAGTACCTGTCTTCAAGGTATTTGCAACCTCTGGGGATGGCATGACATATGCACATAATATGGTCAAATGTTGAATGCATACATTCCTCATTACTTTTTTTTATACAACCCTAATTTTCAAGAAAACTGATTTAGTCATTGTTCCTCAAATATTCTCTCATCATCCTAAATTGAAGCTCTTCTCTCTTACTGAAATACCTATCTCCATACCCCATCTTTAACTGTTTGAATCATGTTTAGTAACTAGGCATACCTGGGGTGCTGCCTATATCAAGAGCCCTTTGAAGATTACCATGCATTGTGTTCTCTCCCAACTTAGAAACAAAACCACACTTCATTTCCTCACTAACAAAACTAGAACTTCTCTGGCTTCATTATAATTTCAGTTTTGGGTACATAATGTTTTCCCAATTGGTTTTTCATCCAATAAAAGAATTATGAGGAATGCAAAGAAGAAAGAGAATTGATCTATAATGAGGACAAAAATCAACCAGCCAAACTTGACCCAAAAATGGCAAAGATGATAGAATTAGAAGGCAAGGATGTTAAAAGTCATTTTTAAAATACAATAATATATACTACATTATGCCCATAAATTCAACAATTCATAGAATGAACAATTTCCTTAAAAGACACAAGCTACCAAATCTCAGAAAGACAAATGAGTAAACTAAATTTGTAGTTCAAAATGTTAACATAAAGAAAACTTCAGGCCCAGATGACTTCATTGGTGAGTTATGTCAAAAATTTAAGGAAGTAATAACACATATTCTCTGAAAACTTTTCCAGAAAAATCCTATGTCCTAATCCTAATCCTATGTCATTCTGAGAGGTCAAAATTACCCTCATAACAAAACCAGATGAAAATGTTAGAAAAAGAAGGAAGAAGAGGAGGAGGTGGTGGAGGAAGAGGAGCAATATATCAATAAATGTGCCTCATGAACATAAATGTAAAAATCCTAAATATTTTAGGAAATCAAATCCACCAATATATCAAAGAATAGTATATCATAAAAGAGATTTATCCCAGGAATGCAAGGTTGTTATAAGATTGAAACTTAATCAATGTAACATTTTATTAAGAGACTAAATAAGAAAAGCCATATAATCATCTCAATAAATACTCAAAAAACATTTGACAAAATCCAACATCAATTGCTCGTTGAAAGTCTTAGCAAATTAGGAATAGAGGAACTTCCTCACTTGATGAAAGTTATAAAAAATCTACGGCTAATGACATCAGTAAAGTTAAATAACTGAATGCTTTCCTCCAAACATCAGGAATAAGGAAGGGTCTACTCTTAGCCCAGGTATTCATCCCTGTACTGGATCTTATAGCCAATATAATAAGGCAAGAATAAAAGCTGTCCAGATTGGAAAAGAAGCAATAAAACTATCTTTATTCACAGGCAACATGATTCTCTAAGTAGAAAACCTGATAGAATATACAAAAAAGTTACTAAAAGTAATAAATGAATTTAATGAGTTTGCAATATAGAGAAACATAAAAAAGTCAATATCCTTTCTATATGATAGTAATGGACAATTTGAAATTAAAATGAAAAGCAGGATCATTTAAAATAGTATCAAAAAGGACGTAAATCCAACAAAATAATACGGAAGCCCTATACACAAAAACTACAGAACATTGCTGAAAGGAATTAAAAGTAGACCTAAATAAATGAGATGTACTGTGTCCATGGATTGAAAGACTCAAAATTGTTAACATAATTTTCCCCAGATTTAACTATAGATTCAATGCTATCCCAATACATGTCTTGTCAGGCTTTTGTTATTGTTGTGTATATTGATGTACTGATTCAAAACAAATGTAACAAAAAGAACAAGTTGGAAGACTTACATTATTTCAATACTTATAAGTCTTTAAGACTTAATTTTTAAAAAGATTTTATTTATTTATTTGAGAGAGAGAGAGAGAGCACAAGCAAGGGGGAGGGGCAGAGGGAGAGGTAGAAGCAGACTCCCCACTGAGCAGGGATCCTGACAAGGGGCTTGATCCCAGGAACCCAGGACCCTGAGATTATGACCTGAGCTGAAGGCAGTCACTTAACTGACTGAGCCACCTAGGCACCCCTTCAAGATTTATTTTAAAGCTATAGTAATCAGTATGGTAAAAATAACATAATATGGTACATTATTCGCACCAGGATAGGTTGATAGATCAATGGAACAGAATATAGCCTAGAAAGATATCTACCAATATATAGAATTGATTTTGGAAAAAGGTGCAAAGATAATTTAGTGGAAAAAGGATAGCCTTCACAATAAATGGTACTGGATAAATAGAAATATCTATGTGTAAAAGGAACTTTGATCCATACATGTATCACAGATCTAAATGTATATCCTAGAACTATAAACCTAGAAGAAAACATAGGAGAAAATTTTGTCATCTTGACTCAGCCAAAGGTGTCTTATATACAGCACCTGAAGCACTACCAATGAAAAAATAATAAGTTGAACTTCATCAATATTAAGTGCTTCTGTTCTTCAGAAACATTGTTAAAAGAATGAAAAGCTGCAGACTGGGAGAAAATATTTGCAAATCATATACCTGAAAAATATTTGCAAATCATATATCTGATAAAGGATTTGTATCCAAAACATAAAAATCTTGCAAAACTCAATAATAAGACAACCCAATACAAAATTCGCAAATGATTTGAACAAACTCTTCACTAAAAAAGATATATTCATGGCAAATATGAAAAGATGCTCAAAATTACTAATGATTAGAAAAAAATTCAAATTAAAACAATAATGAGATACAACTGAACACCTACTAGAATGGCCAAAAGTGAAATAACTGGTCATACCAAATACTGGCAAAAATGTTAAGCAACTAAAACTACCATACACTATTTTTGGGAACGTAAATAGGTACAATCATTTTGAAAACAGTTTCTTAAAAAGTTAAATGTGTATCTACCATATGAATTAGCCACTCTATTCTTTGGTGGAGAGACTTGTACACAAATGTTCATAGAGGCTTTATTTGTAATAGCCCCAAACTGGAAACAACCCAAATGTTCATCAACAGTAAGGAGACAAACTAGGGCATATCCATCCAAAGAAGTTCTACTCAGCAATAAAAGGAATGAACTACTGACATGAGTAAATGCCAAATAATTATGCTGAGTGAAATGAGATATGTGCATACTGTATGATTCCATTTATACAAAATTGTAGAAAATGCAAATGATTCTTATAGTGAAAGGAAGGAGATCAGTGGTTGCCTGGAAATGGAGAAGGTGGGGATCTGGAAGGAAAGGGAGGGAAGGATTACAAAGGAGCTAAAAGAAGCTTTTGAAATTAAGAGAAATGTTAATTTTCTTAATTGTGGTCATGGTTTCATAGCTGTATACATATGTCAATATTTACCAAATTATAAGTTAAAACTGAAATATGTAATCAGTAATTTGAGATAGAAAAAGGACATATGCAAAATAGATGCTTCTTATACATCTTCTTTTTTCATTAATTTTATTAAAATACTAAAATTCTAATATATACCATTAGAGAACATGAAAAAAATCTGAACCAGCATTACACTCCTAATGATCTTTTCCCAAAGAGAATGACACTAATCTTTGATAATTCATCAGACTTTTAATATCAGCATGAATATTATGAACAGATTTTGATCTTAGCTTTTTGGAGGGACTTCCTTACCTTCTAATGATCAGAACACTTAAAAGAAGACAGAAATGAAAAATAGAAACACTATCTTTGAAAATAACTGATTGGCTTTGTGATTCAATAAGTAGTTACAGACTAGAAACGATTTCTACCTTTGAACAAAGAATACTTAGCTGTAGAAAATGATTGAGTATTTTTTTATTCAAATATAGAGCTGCAACTTTCCAAGTGAAAAAATATCCAATATTAACTGGTGTAGTTTTCATCATCAAGTAGTTCAAATACTGTTAAGTCACCTTCTAAGATACTGCTACAGGACCCGATCTTACAGAAGGACCACCCACATAACAAAGAATACTCTCATATTGAAAAATCTTCTGTATCCATGCAAGTCTTTATTAATTCTAGGATATAAACTGTCCAGGACATCCTTAATGCTGTAGAGCCTGAATAATAAGTAAACTAATACATGCTATTTAAAAGAGAATTGATAATTGTTAAATCCCTATCAACATCCCCATTTGTGAACTTATTGAAATACAAACGTGAGAAAGATATGTAGAACCATAACATCATACTGAGAAGCATAAAAGGTAAAGCTAAAAGAATATCTACAGCAGATATTAACGTTAACACTAAAAGACGGCCTTACACAGGAGTGCACAAAAACCCACAAAAAGGGACTGTCAACAAAGAAGCTACTATGTAGTTTTCAGTAAATTCTGTTGCCCCTGATTCCAACATGATAAAAAGTGGTAATAAGAAGCCATTAAATAGTGAAATTCTCTTGTATACTCAGCAGGTCAGTGCTTAGGAAATTAAATCTTAACCTCAGCCTAAGAAGCAAGGTTTATAGATTTAAAGTATTTTTAAGACATTTTTCTTTCACCTAGGAAAATAAATCTCCTGTTACCTTTATTTTATGACATGAATGGCTCCTAAAACAATTGGTATCATTAAAAACAATGGGAACAATTGTACGACAAATACTATTAGCCTTTAAAATAAGTTTACATTCTACATTTAAAGGAGCAAAGTAATCCAACTGAGGTGGAGAATATATGATGAAAAAGTATTCTTTTTTTGAAAAGTATTTTTTTTTAAGTACAAAGGAATATATAATTATTCTCTTCTCTCCAAATCACAATTTAGGTAAACTATCACTTTACCTCAAGTAAACTTTTTGTTTTAAAGATTTTATTCATTTATTTGAGAGAGAGAGAGGGAGAACATGAGCAGCAGGCTCAGCAGGGAGCCTGACACGGGGCTCAATCCCAGGACCCCAAGATCACAACCGAGCCAAAGTCAGATGCTCAACCAACTGAGCCAGCCAGGTGCCCCTCGAGTAAACTTTTTATTATAGAAAAGGGCATGCATAATTCCCAGCATGTGGAAGAATTCCTTTTAAGTACAGAGATACAAACACTCAAATAGTTAAAAATGCTTTCGAGATCAGTTTTTTCCTACGTGGTGGCAAAAGAACAGTAAGATCATATTGACTCTACAGAGGGAACTAATCATTTGTGCCTTGCTACTTTACTTCTCTGAAATACTATGGACTCTGTGGACTCCAGGATTTTCTTTAAAGGTTATATATTTAAGTAAATATGTATATTAAATATATATGAATATACACATATTTAAACACATATTTAAATCTATAAATATATTAGATTTAAATATGTATATTTGTATTGATAAAAACATAAATTGCAAAAATGTATTTCTAAAATATAATTATTATTTTATTAGTTTATGTAATAATTATATTTATATATATATATATATATTTAAAGCTATGTGTTCTGAAGAAGAAAAAGTAGTGACCTTCACCCACTACTAAGTTATTTATTGAAATTAAGGAAGAAAGATTAGGAATAGGGTGTATACATAATAGATCCACTGAAGAAGACACGTGTGCTGTGGAAAACACATATTTAGCACTGAGCTCAGGTAGCCACTCCGTGCTAAATGTTTTTTATTTGTCCCTCCAAATCCACTCTACTGGACTGTACCCTACTCCTTGCCCTGCGAGGGAGTTGTAAAGACTACCTCAGGGGACCATTTGAGGTTCACAAATGGGAATCATCACAGGAGATAAGAGGGAGAGAGAAGAAAAAGTCAGAGTATTACTCTTTTCTTCTCCCTGGATGGTCACCCCCCATAGAAAGTCACTTGTCAGGCAGCACTCTCCCTCCTCACAGAGTTCTCTCTCAATCTCTCCATCTCTCATCAGGGATAACACATCCCCGGGGCCCCATGTTACCAGCCCAGAGGTATCACATTATCCTGGTAGTTCCCTACACTCATTCCACAACTATAAATCCTCTCTATTATTAATTTCTCCTCAAATCACCCATTCTGACTGTACCATCTATTTTGCCTTACTTCTATTACACCTCCTATAATGCCATCCTCTCAAACCAGAGACTTTCAGAGACTTTCAGTACAGTCCTCTGGGTGTATTGAAAAGACTAGAGACAGGACTTTAAAGTCAGTGAGGACTCACTCTACTCGCATTCACCTTTTCCCTGGTATTCATGGAGAGGACAGCTACTTCAGCTTTCTGGAGTGATCAGCATTAGAGTGAGCTCTGGCTCATGGAAACTGCACACAATGTGAGGATCAGCTGCTTCACAGGAAATGTAGGGGAGCCACGAGACCAAACTGCCACTTTCACACTGGAGCAGCCTGACACTTGAAAGGGGTGTTTATGGGGGAATGACCGATGCTGGCTGGGTCAGACAGTGTGTGGTATAATTTTTCAAATTTAAAAAAGAAAAAATAGACAAAGAAAAAAAGATTTTTCTTTTTTCTTAAATGGTTTATATTTAAGCTTGATGGATTAAAGAAAATGCTTTTACTACTGTTCACCCCTGAAACATCACTAACATCACATAAAGGGACTGAAAGGGGCTACAGGGAAAAAAGAAGAAGAAAGAAGATAATAGTAGAGAAAAGTTTATAATACACTTTTGGGAAAATTGAACAGTGAGATATGGTGACTGACTTAACAAATACCAAGAAAGAGAAACGAACCAAAGTGCTTTCAAAGGGTGATGACAGAAAAAAGCAAGACAATGATTCCTCACAGAACCTCAGGCTAGCTTAGTGGGTAGGGACACCAAAGATCTTATAATGCAGAGATCGGGCTTCAGGCTCAAAACAGGAGGGTGGAATTGTTTGAGAGCCTTCAGATTTCTTTCTCCACCCCAAGTAGTGGGAAACTATCCTTACTTATACTTACAGCAAACATGGAAATGAGGCAGGACTGTCAGATTGAAAATAGGAGGTGTAAGTGAAAGTCAGTATGTTGAATGATGATAACCAGGTTTCTTTCTCCCACCTGTTTACAGAATGAAGACTGGGGGATTCATTGCGGGAGAGACTGAAAAGCCCCAGAGAAATGAAATTTTGGAAACAAACAGATCACAGCTTGCTCACTCACCCTTCAGTGAAGCTCAGCAGGTTACAAGAACTACCTGTGCACTGAGAGATTCTAATCACTTCTCAGAGCCACACTCTTTAATATTAATGGCCTGTCAACAGTGAGCAGGCATGAAGGGGAAAACCTCCAACATGAAAGGCATAGACAAATATAAATAAAATAAAAAAACTGGGGAAAACAGAAACAACACAAAGACCAAAGAAAAACATTAAAAAATAAGAAAATAAGAGATTCCTCTGGGAAAAATAAGAGACTCACCTATGAAACAAAAATATAATGCTACTTTTTAAAGATGGGATAAATGGTACCAAAGAACGTCTTAGAAATGAATCCTAATGATTTACATAAAAATGTCAAAGAAGGAATAGAGAAAAAAGTGTAATATCCTATAAAGTGGACAAAAAGACAGCAAGAGGGATAATAGAATAATAATGATAAGAAAATTAAAGGGCCAGTTCAGGAGATCTAATGTCCAGTGAACTAACATTCTAGACATTAAGGATAGAGGAAATTATCAAAGAAAAAGTCAATTACCCAGAACTAAGAATCTCCATTTTGAAAGGGCCCACCAGGGTCAGTTTCATGAGCGTGTGACCTGGTAGTCATATAGGACCCTGTGCTTAGAAGCACTCTTTGTATAGAGCTCTGCTGTCACCATCTTGAAATTCTTAATTTTTGAACAAGAAGCCCCACATTTTCATTTTGCACCAGGCCCTGTATGTTATGTAGCTGGTATGGGGCCGATCAAGAATTCTGTATTCAGTCAAATTTTCATTCAAATTTGAAGAAAGAATAAAGGCTTTTTCAGATATTCAATGACTCCCAAAATTTTACTTTCCATGCTCTCTTTTTCAGGAAGCCACTGAGAGATGCAGTTGACCAAAACAAGGACATAACATGAGTCTAATGCAGGTAGGTGAAGAAGGGAAGTCTCTGAATAAGAGATATGTGACCATCCTAGAAATGAACTAGTCTAGATGGAAAGGACATAGGAGGAAGTCTCTAGGAGGAGAGATGGAACTGATGAACAATAGAACCGACAGGATGTTTGGAACTTTGTTTTGACAGATCAGTTGAGCATTCATAAAATTATAAAATATATATGAAAAATACAGTAATTATGAAATAAGAGAAAAGAAAGTTATATATGATAGGAAAGCCATTTGATTGACATTTTGATTGGCAAGTGATTGGCAAGTGAATAATATTTAGAATAGATATGTAGTGTATGGTGACTAACACAACATAATAAAAAATTATTATAAAAAAAAGAAATCACATTGCTTGCAAACACAAGTGACTTAAAAATGAAATAAGGTACAATATGACTCTTGAAAAGATGAGGGCAAGGAAGCTGGTTAAATGAATGTATGAGAGCTATTTCCTCTATTTTTAGCATGGATATCCATTGATAAATCTGAAATTGATACGATTTGGAAATATGCTGAAGAAGGAAGAATTAAAAAGAGCTAAACCATTGAAATTATTTACTTCTGGAAAACTGGCTGCTGATTTTGATAATAATAAAAATAATTTTAATGACATAATCCCCTGTTAAAGTAGAATATTTAATATATTTCCAACAACACAAATGACTTTACTTAGAAGTCAGGTCCTTTACTTGGTAGTTTTGGAATCACTGACCATGAAAAATTTAAATGACTGAAAAATAACAGGATGTCAGAATTCATCTTGAATTAAAAGCAAAGAAAGACTGAAAGCGTACGAAGTATTCCAATCATGAGTTGATGGTTAATGTTGAATTCCAGTTGTTCTAGACTTTTAGACACATAGTGAAGCCAAGGGAAAGAGAATTACACATGATAAATATACACCTGTTCATCACATGTTCCATGCTCATGAAATAAACTAACAGAAAAAAGGCACTAATGTTTCAGATTTGAGGTAGACACAAGGGGAAATATACATATTTTATGTGAAAAAGAGAAAGAGAGATATGGGGAAGGAGCATAAAGTATGAGAGCAGTTGAAGTATGATGGATGAATTTATTACATATTTTATTGCATATTTATGTAATAAATACACAATTTATTATATATTACATAGGTTTTGAAAAATCAGAGAAAGGTACATTGAGTAGTGCTACAAAAGTCAATTAGAATGTGGTTGAGGGAATGAAGAGGTTGTACACATTGTCAAGAGCACCATGAGACTGGGGTGTTCCTGAAGCAATAAGTGATTGAAAATCAGCAAAGTCAGGTACTCAATCAGCTGAGCAAAGCAACCTCAGCACCAATTCCACAAAAAAAAAAAAAAAAGGCACTTTTAAAAGTGGGCTTAGGACATTTACTCTTAATTAATAGAGTACCACATAACAACAGGCTTCAAAAATACACTAGCAGAGAAAGAAAACTGATCATATTAAAATAGACTTTTAAAGAAAAAAAAAAACTATGGAAAGAAAGTACAGGTCTGATGCACAACCACAGAAAGGGCACAGCTGACCCAAAGAAGGCTTCCTAGAGGCAGAGAGGGAGAAGGAACTATCCTGGCTTTTCTCATCCTCCTCACCTATCCTGCAATCTCCTGACAGTATCTGCCACTGGCCAAATCTATCCAGGTGCCAGTTTACACAAACCTGGGAACTTCAGCTGTGATGATACAGAGCAGAGCAGGAATAAGGCAAGGAATAGACCTAAGGTCAATCAGGTCC
This sequence comes from Ursus arctos, assembly GCF_023065955.2. Lineage (NCBI taxonomy): Eukaryota > Metazoa > Chordata > Mammalia > Carnivora > Ursidae > Ursus > Ursus arctos. The sequence goes on from NW_026622763.1 coordinate 60,312,969, forward strand.
CAAAACATAAGACATGGTGCCCAGAAAATGTCAGACACTTTTTCTGAGATTTGGAAATAAGGCAGAAATGTGGGTGGCATGTCTTCTCTGTCATGTTAGGGCAAAGCTAACCAAGAGTTATCTAGAGGAATGTATTTGGTTCTCCTCACTTTTTGCTATTGATTAAAGAATTCAGATGTGGTGAAGCTACTTGTTCAATGTACTTGCAGATTTTTGTCTGGTAGAAATGAAAGAAAAAATTATCTGGTGGAATAGACAACCTGACAAGTTTAAGACCTTGTTAGATGTTAGCTGGTTGTGCATCTAACCCAGCAATCTTATTGTACGTTGCCTATGTACACCTACCTTCTTAAATGCATTTTAACTAGTTATAACTTCCTACTGATTCCCTCATTATTAGCATTTAAACAAAAACTTGGTACGTGTTCAATTTGTATTTGCATGTCATGATTTTTACCTTTTTAAAAGTATATTTTAAGAAAAGTACAACATATGTCTGTACAATTTATCCCAACTTGGCATGCATAATAATAAGTAATGCCATTAACTCCAGAGAAGAAGAATATAATAGATATACACATAACGACCAGAAAACCCTTCCTCCCTTCCTTTCTATTTCTTTTTTTCCTTTCTTTCAGAACTAATAAAGACATGGCTCTCATGAGTTCCTAGAATGTAGATTCAAAAATCAACAAAAATTGGCCCTAAAAATAGCAACTTGTTTGGGAAAAAGCACTTTCTTAGCAGATCCACACAACAGTAGTGTTATGCTCACTCAGTTGATTTATTTTCATTTTTTTTAACATACGGTGTTATATTAATTTTAGTGCACAATATAGTGATTCTCTCTCTCTTTTTTTTTTTTTTTTTTGGTGATTGAAAATACAGATCAAGCCCTGAGTCCGTCCCAGGAGCCCATCTCAGTATCACTGCACAATCACAGAAGAGTTTTTGCCATATTTTTGCTTCTCTTATAAGTCCTTGTCTACTCCTTATTGAGGCAAACAAGGCAAGTAATTCAGCAAGATGGATTTCTGATTTTTAAACATGGAATGACATGCTAAATAATAAGAAAACTGCCTTTGGCCAATTTTTCTCATGACTTTTTTTCAGGGAATCGTCAGTGGTTTGGGTTTTCTTCCTACAGAGTTGTTGGATGCTAGTGTGAAACCTCATATTAGGTGCTTTTCTGCAAATTCCTCCAATTTGGCTGAGATAAACGCAATCCCATCTGTACTGGGATGCACTGCTACAGGGTTTCTGCAGGAATTTAACTGCCCCATAAGGCAAGGATGTGGATGAAACATTATCAGGAGGCTCTTCACCTGGAATCGTTCACAAAATCAATTAGGGTCCTTATCCAACTTTCTTGAGTTCCAGCCATGATTTGGTTATAGTGAGCACCTGGCAAGTACCAGCCTCAGTCACAGTCTATTCAAAGTCAATCAGTCCTCAGCACTAGACAGACATCAGGCCCATGACATATTAACCATAACCATATGTGATCTGGCCAGGAGAACATGATGACTTCTTTCTGGAAGATCAAGACTTCTTTATAAAACATCTTTAATATGATGATTAAACAGGACAATTTCTTGGGAAGATCTTCAATTCTTTTCCCTTTCCTTTATTCCTACAAAGATTCCAACTCATATCAAAACAAGGGCTAATCTGGAAGTGGGCACAGTTGAAATGTGATTTAACATGCTTAAACAATGGAGTCAGATCAAGCCTTCTACTTTTGAAGTTTCTAGTGGATAACCACAAACACTCAACAATTTTCTGGGGCAGATGACCCAGGACATCAACTTTTGACAATGTTTTTCTAGATCTTTAAGCATAAATGCTGAACTAAAGATTTTGATTCTGTGTTTTTGTAGCCTTAGATAGAAGATTTAGTATCAGAACTGAGTTTTCTTTCTTTTTCTTTTTTAAAGATTTTTTATTTTATTTATTTGACAGAGACAGCCAGCGAGCGAGGGAACACAAGCAGGGGGAGTGGGAGAGGAAGAAGCAGGCTCCCAGCAGAGGAGCCTGATGTGGGGCTCAATCCCAGAATGCTGGGATCACGCCCTGAGCCAAAGGCAGACGCTTAACGACTATGCCACCCAGGAGCCCCAGAACTGAGTTTTCAAAGAAGCAATGATTAGGGGGTGCCTGGGTGGCTCAGTTGGTTGTCTGACTCTTGATTTCAGCTCAGGTTCTGATCTCAGGGTCATAGGATCAGCTCAGCATGGGGCTCTGTGCTCAGCTCGGAGTCTGCTTGTCCCTTTCCATCTGCTCCTTGCCCACCTCCTCCGCCCCTGCAAACTCTCTTTCTCCCTCTGTCTCTCAAATAAACAAATACAATCTTTTTTTTAAAAGAAGTTATTAGTAAAATTGACATTTCTATCATGTCAGAGGTATTTATGAATTACTTTGATTCTTTAGCAGTTAAACATAGGTTGATCTGGCATACATGGTGGTGGAGACATTTTTTATGCATTATGGACAGTACTTCAAGATCATAGAGATACTTGCCAATGCTAAAATCAAAATGAAATAGTAATTTATGCAGATCCAAATGTCAGAACAGGCTCAGAATTCAACACTTGCTTGACATTACAGAAAGAGTCCTCACCTTTGTAAATTCAATCCTCTTCTCTATACCAGTTCAGCAATGGTTAATTTTGGGAGTGGTGGGAGAGAAATCTGGTAGAATTGAGTAACTCAAGAAGGTTTGAAGTACACAGTTTAAGTACAGAGTGGTAAAAACTTGAGAGTTAATGTAAAAGCTTAAAGTTGAAATTCAAAGTTTCAACATCATTTTTTTCCTTTTGTCAGCTCAAACCCCTTATACCAGCAAATAACAGAGGTTTTTACAGTTTCTTAGAAACTCTCCATAAGTAATCTTCTATTAAACAATGACTTGGGTATAATGAAAATACGGTAGGTAGGCAGAATCCTTAAAAAGCAGATTTTCATTTTTAAGCATGGTTTTTATTATATAAATTATATTTATTATTTATATTATTATAAAGGCAATGAATGTTCACTATAATAAGGCAGAAGACGAGCAGATTTTCAACAGTATGTAGCAGGAGAAAAAAATACCATCCTATAATTCTTAGCAAGTACAACCTTAATCATTGTGAACTCACAAAGCATGCCACCACCATAGAACCAGAGGGCTTTCTAACATATATAAAAAGGTAAAAGCTTATTCTCCCTTTGCTTTCCTATTTATTTAAGGTCCATGCCCCTTTGGGCTTAACAGCTATGCCTGTTTTTCAGAATAATCTCACAGTACAGAAATCTCATTTCCTTTTATGTTCCCAGAATTAGAAAGCAATAGCTAGATATCAAAGATCAAAGACCCATTTGCTCCCTGTCTTCTTTAGGGTTGGTTGCCTGGAGAGCCAATGATCAATTAAAACAGAGAAGTTACTGGGAGGAAAACCTTCTTGGTAGACTATATATTTATGAACCTGACTTTAAAAAAAAAAAAAAAAAACTTGCTTTCCTCTTCTTTCCATAGTGAATGCATTTTTTAAAAAGATTCATTTATTTATTTGAGAGAGAGAGAGAGAGAGCACGTGAGCACATAGGTGGAGGGGGGCAGAGACAGAGAGGGAGAGTGAGTCTCAAGAAGACACCCCGCTGAGCGCAGAGCCCAAAGCAGGGCTTGATCTCCCCACCCTGAGTTCCTGACATGAGTAGAAATCAAGAGTCCCACGCTCAACCGACTGAGCCACCCAGTTGCTCCTATAGTGAATGCACTTATAAGAGTATCAGTCCTGGTTTCCTACCTCTATCCTTTTGGGCTTCAAATTTATAGTATCTAACTATTTTTAGAAGATTTTTGTAAGATCTAAAATATGAAGATTTTTATTTTTCTTTCTTATTCTTCGGCCTTTTAAAACATTTTTGTCAGAGTAAATCATGCATATATATATGTATATATATATATATATATATACACATATATATATCCTTTAATAAAAATTAGCAGTTTTTTTCACCCTCTCAGACCCACTCTGTGTTCTGTTCACCAGAGACATCTACTTTAAAATATTTTGGTTGTTTCTTCTGGGGTTTTTCTCCATATTTTTAAATGGGGTATTTATTCTTTTACTTCTTGATTTATCAATATTGGATATTGCCTATTGGGTTCCTGTTATGGTAGCTGAGTACTTAGGTCTTTTATATTTCTGACTGACTGTTTTACATTACCCTAAAATTCCCAATATTATTCTATACTACTCTTAACTTAATCAACAATCAATATTTACATTTTTATGATCATGTACACAATCCTCGTTACAAGGCCAAAAAGTGTATAAAGGTTACATTTCCATTCCTGGATTTTAAAAAATTTCCTGAATTTATTAAGCACCTCATTTTTGACTATCATTATTTTCTCTATGTCAATGCTAAAATTTTCCCCCAAATCCCATTTACATCTGCCAATTATCAGTCAGCAATTTTCCCCTTTTATTCTGGAGACTTGTGTCTTACAGTTCTTTATCTTCTGGCTCAAATCTGGAGAAGTTGCTCTCCAAATCTGAAACATAGCTATCGTCCTAAGACCTGCCTTGCCTTCACTCCTTATGGTATGGATCCCCTGTTTGTGGATTCAATGACTTCCTCTCTTCTGAATTCTCCTCTGTTTTACTGGCAAGAGACCATTCTCCAGTAGTTTCTGAGAAAGTGTGCATGTGACATAAATCTTTGAATCTCTAAATGCTAAAAGTCTTCATTTTTCCTTCCCACTGATTGATAGTTTGACAGCATATTATAGATTGAGAAGCATTTTCTCTCAAAATTTGAAAATCTGCCTTTACTTCTTCTGCCAACGAGAGACAACATACTTGGTCACTCTGTTCTCTTCTGACAGTTACTACTTCTTCTCCTATTTATATATTTCAAAATTTCATTAAAATATTCTATTATCTAATGTCTTCTCTTTTTTTCTCTTTGACGTTGTAAGTTTATACATTTTTTATTCTTCTACTGTCATTTTAGGGAAGGTCTCAAGTTGGAAGGGAAATAAATATATGTGACAATCTACCATCTTAATCCAAAAGTACGAATGTTCTTTTCTTGCTGCCTAAGTTAGGAAAAGGAAGATAATAAAGTGTAGCTAAGATGAAAACTTCTTTTTGATGAAGTTCCTAAATAACTGAACAAATTAACAATAATGAAGCAGAACATTTACAGGGCTAGTACAAATGGGTATTACCTGTTTGGTATTGAAAAAATCATAGAATATTTTTCAAAAATAAAAGATTCTCTTTTCCTGGAGTGGAAAAAATGACTGAGGAAACAAGGAATAAAGAATTCCAGAGATAGTAGAGATAGCAGAAGAATTGAGTTTAATCTAGAAACCAGAAGTTCAGTCTCCTGATTTCTATGCAGTTCTATACTTTTTCCACTTCATGATGCCCACTAAAACTGTACAGGCTCAAGGAGACATATTCTAAGGGAATCTGTGTACTCCAAAATGCATGAGTCATTTTCATTTGCTAATTTTACCATTAATTTTCTGTCTTCATCAGTTACGTTAGCATTTTTATTTGAAGGTCTGAGAGTCTCTCACCTGTGTGATGCTGGTTTTTCTACTGTAATTTACTGCTCAAAAAAACTACTTAAAATAAAGCCTGTGGAACAAATGGGTTAAAATGATACCAATGAAGTAGTTAAGTAACGTCAAGGAACCCATCTGAATGCTAACCACATGGACTAGAAGACACAGTCTGAATTCTAGGAATCAAGTGTCCCATGAAGGAGCCAGCTGCTGAGCAGATGCTGCCGCTGCTGCTAAGAAAAGGAAAATGACTTTGCACCCTCAATGCACATTATATTCACCTTGTGCTTTGACAGCCAGAGAACTGCAGAAATCAGTGGAGTGCAACAAATGTTAGTATATCCGAAAGATAAAGTCGTGAAAATGTTATTTTTTTGAACTACCTCTCTCAGTGGCTCCCTTAGACTGATGTGCGCTCCATCTGATTCAGCAAGTGAATACTGACTGAAAAGGCAAAATGTTCGTTTTTTTTCATGCAGTGGATAAGCAAACGGTCAATTCAGCTTCTAATACCACAGCCAAATGCTTTTGAATTTAATATTAAATGTAGTTGATAGAATTTAGAGAAATAACCCTTAGGCTAAAATGTAAAAGAAAAGAAACCAATGCATTATTGATATAATTTTGTATGTTCATTATTGACCACCTAAATTATTTCCCTGGTACCTGTGACTTTCTGTCATCTGAACAGTGTCATGTTCAACGCAGGGATGCTGTTATTGCAGACAGATGTTAGTACCCCTTAGTTCCATATCAGAATGAGAGTAGGCCTGTCCAGTTAATTCTGGTAACTCAACTCACTCACCTCCATCACTAAAGATTTCTGGCCATAATCTTAACCTCTCTGCCACCACTCCTATCATGGGTCCTCATCCCCTCCTTGCTCCTGAGTGCTCTCCTCTGATCACTCCCTGCTTGCTATCTGAGCCTTCTTCCATTACCTAACTCAACTCACTCTTGGCTGTTCCTCTGCTCCTGGAGGAGATGGTCACTGTCGGGAGAAGTCACTGCACTCCTTTTTAAAAACAACTTTGTTGAGACATCTTTGACATATAAAAATTGTATATACCTAAGGTGTGCAACTTAATGTTTTGATATATATATGCATTGTGTAAAGATCACCATAATTGAGCTAAATAACTTATCCATCACCTTTACATAGTTACCATGTGTATGGGGGGCTATTTTAAGATCTAATCTTTTAGCAAATTTTAGGTATATAATATGCCCTGACTTTAGCTATCAATCTTCTTTCCTAAGAAAAACCTTCTATGTGGAGGTAATTCAGTGCTTTGAACTAATTAAGTTCATAGGTGTCCTTGTTACTGTTTTAATCAGCTTGCAGCAACCTTAACTCAAGATTACAAAACCTCAGCACAAAAGGATCCATTCTCACCAAATTTCAACTCTCAGTTCCATTGTACACAACACACCCAAGGATCCTAACATTGATGTGTTCTTACATTCGTATCATATCTCATATCCTAACATATCCTAATATTGAAGTTTGCATAATGTGTGGGTATATGTATGTGTGTGTGTGTGTGTGTGTGTGTGTGTGTGTGTGTACATATATTTGTGGACACACAATTCCAAAAATCAGCATTATTTCCCCACATATACCAAGAATTTAACTGGATTTATTGTACTTTACAAATGACTAATTCAATATATGAATATATAGTTTACATGTGTATCTTTTGGCATAACAAATCTCTTAGTCGTACATTTCCATTGATAGTTCCATTCATTTAGTAAACTATTTAAAATCTATTTGAAGGTCATAAATCTTAGGTAATCCACACAAAACCCTTAATGAAATATTCTCAATTTAAAAATGAGTACAATGAGGCTTAGAGTTTTAACTAACCTGTCCACATCTATACAGGGGAATAGTAGAAGAAGCTTATCTAAGCAAAGTCTATATTTCTCAGAAATCCATTCTTTTCCCTTTGATAGCAAGCTGGTAATAAGACTGAAATTAAACTTAAATGTTGATCAATGTCAATATACAATAGAGAAAATATTTTCTTCTTAAATCCTTGAAGTTTAAACCGTCAACTTTTGACGTAATCATTCCTAAGGATTAGCAAACCTAATAGAAAAGCAGAAAATACCAGACATCTGTTCTGTGTCCACATACATACAGCCACATAAGTACTATCTTTAGTAGTAAATGGTCCCCTATATGGTATGATTACGGTGATTCTGATGGAATTAGTCAATCAGCAAATATATACAAAAATAATACAACACATTGCTTAAACTGTTATCCTTTGAGGAGTCTACTTTATCAATATGAGAACATCGTTTCAGTATGAAGTTTTACACACACACACACACACACACACACACATTTTATAACTCAGTGACAGGCTTCATTAAATGACATACAATACAAACTCTTAGATTCAAAAAAATGATAAAACAATATAAGGTTCTGTTTGGGCTTTTGATATTACTTATTTCTGAACTTAAAAAAAAATCTTTTCAAGTGTTAACTCAGAACAAATGATGAGTGACCATTAGTTTAACAAGGAAAGATACAGATTGAAGTTTTTCTGGAAGGAAACAAAAGACACATCTATCCACAGGAAAAGAAATCATTTTTGGGAACTGAAGTCTTGACCCCAAAACAAAACATACAATGGAGCCTTACTATTACTTGGCTTTTTTTTTTCTTTGACAAAAATCTAAAGATTATAAAGTGAAAGTCAGACAAGGGAGAAATTAGTGGTTAGCTAGAATTCCATGGCAACACACCCACACTTGGGAAAGCATCATGGTTCTTTAAAGATTGTACATTATCAAACCCCATCTTAATATCTTGTTCTAAGAATGATGCAAAATGTCAATGATACCTGAGACCTAATGTCACGTAGGATTATGGGGGCATTAGAAGGAGGTGGTTCTGTAATAGTAAAATTCCTATGACTAAGTACCTGCCCTCTTTTTTTCCCTGGTGCCACCGAATTAGGTCCCAGCTTTCAAGCAGCTAGTGACCTGAGAGCCCTAACCTGTCCTATTACAGGAAAGCATACAAGCTTGGGATTTCAAAGGACTGTAAAGTAAGGAGATGACTTGTGGAAGAACACAGGGATGTAGCTACTGGCAAGAGGAGTTGAAGCCCCATGGAAGCCAATTGTCTATGACTTTAAATTCTAGTTTGAGGAGTCTGGCTCTTATACTACATGAGGGATTTTAGGAAATGGTCATGATGAAAGCAGTTTTGGGAGGGTTTGTCTTTTTACCTAGAGAGAATCTTAAATCCAAAATACTTATAAGTAAAAAGCTGCTTTAGAGGATTTTACTGACCAAGCATTTAATTGGATGACTGAGAATTAAAACACAAAATTAAAACATAAAATCAAATTGAACAAAGTCACAAATTTTAAGAATCATTGGCCAATTTGTCCTTTTTACTATCTTCGGTACAATGTATGTAAATATATATTTTGAAGGGATATGAATATAAATGGAATTCATTATAATTTTATTAACGATCAGATATACAACAAATTGATGCTGCTTTAAGGGGACATATTGGCTAAAATTAATCAGAAGAAAAGAAAGAATTGGATTTCTCTAATCTACCTAAGTCAACAGAAAATATATGTAAGTGGTGTTTTTTTTTAATAAAGACATAAAATCTGCTCTTTCCTAGCTTTTTAATCATTCCTTTGTAGAAATCTCTTGTCATCAACATATAAACATGTTGACTATTTTCCCATCCTGGACACAAAATAATTGCTAACACTTATTAAGCATTTACATTGTGTCAGAAATTGTTTTAAGTGCTTTACATATATTAACTCATTTAATCTTAAATCAATTCTACAAAGAAATTTGTATTTGTCTTGATTTTATAATGAGGACTCTGAGATACCAGGAGGTTAAGTAGCTTGCCCAAAGTCACACAGTTACTAATTAGTTTCTCAGGCAGCCATGCAGTATTTTAACTATTATACTAATTACCATCCTATTCTCTCACTCTCTTCAAGCTACCATTCTTATATTCTTTTGCCTTCCCTCTGTTACCAAACTTTCTCCCAAAATAGTCACATTCTTACCTCTGATTCATTCCTCAAGATCTGCCTTCCATCTCTACTATGGCACGGCAACGATACTTGTCTATGCCATCACGACTTCTTCATGGCTACATCTAAGAATACTCTTTGGTCCTTATGCTTCTCAAACTCTCTGCAGCATGTTTCACTTCTGAACACTCTGGAATGTTCTGCTTTCTTGTTTTCTCTAGCATCATCATATATATATTTGGTGTGCCAAATTTGTTGGTTTTTTTTTCAGAATTTTCCCTCTAAGTATCCTTGTAGTACAATGGAGTATAACTCTCCCCTTCTAAACATTTCCCACATTATTTTTTTTTTAAAGATTTTATTTATTTATTCGACAGAGATAGAGACAGCCAGCGAGAGAGGCAACACAAGCAGGGGGAGTGGGAGAGGAAGAAGCAGGCTCATAGCGGAGGAGCCTGATGTGGGGCTTTATCCCATAACGCCGGGATCACGCCCTGAGCCGAAGGCAGACGCTTAACCGCTGTGCCACCCAGGCGCCCCTACATTTTCCACATTAATGTTGACCTTGACCGTGTGAGTTGCTTTGGCCAGTGGAATATGGGTCTTGAAACAAGCAGTGGTCTTGAATGTATTTGCACATTTTGGCTTGGTCTCTTGGGTTCCTGTGATCCACCAAGAAAAGAACATCCCTCATATAATATGAACCCAATTAATGCTTGCTATTATTATTATTACTCCACCAAAGAATGTTCTCCTTATCTCCAGGCTCAAATATGCTACTAGGAAGCTGCTCTGGGAGGTCTACTAAACTTAAAATCAACTGGTGCAATAATGAGCTCATTATATTTCCTCTTCCAATGTACCTAACATTCAAAATGGCAATATGTTTCACATAGCTCATAAACAAGCAACCTAGAGGTCCTCTCTGACTTCCTCCTTACTTTTTTTGTCCAACCTGCAATAAAAGTTCTCCAATTTTGTCTTCTAAATGTCATCTATCCATTGCCTTTTCTCCTTACTGCTACCACCTTAATTCACTTATTTTACTGTACCAGTCCCTATTTTAGTTAAAGCACTGCTAACCACGATAAGAGATAAAACTGTAAACCCAATAGCTTAACACAATCAAAGTTTATTTTCGACTCATAAAAAGGCCAAGTTGTGATTTCCTGGTTAGTGAATAATTTAGGATTTAAATTCCTTCCTTCACATGATACCATTTTCAGTACATGGCTTCCATGATCACTGGACTCACTTGTATCAGTGAAGTAAGCCAGTGAAGTGGAAAAGAACATAGATTGTTACATGTAGAAGGCTTTTTGGTTGAGAGATGGAAGTGGCTCATAACTTTCACTTATCTTATATTGAGAAGAAATCAGTGATATGGTCACATCTTACTTTAAGGAAGGCTGGGAGAGACCATTCAAGTGTATGCCAAGAAGGGAGAGGTAATGGGTATAATGAGCAGCTAGCCATGCAATCTTCTAGTTCCCTTACTGTTCTCCATGTTTCCAGCATTGGTTCTCCTACAATCCAATTCCTGGCAGGATCCAGAGGGGTATTTTTGTTAAACATAATTTGGATTATCTCACTCCTATGTTTAAATTTCTCCAATGTCTTCCAGAAGTATTGTGACTAAAACCCAAACTCCCACCTTGACTTACAGAGTTCTTTGTCATCTTGCCCTTGTTTTACCTTTCTGAACTTGTCTCATGCCAATCTCTTTATCAGGTACTATGGTCTACTCAAATTAATTTACCTTCTGTTCCCAGACCGTTCAAACATATTTCTTCCTAGTCTTTGTATCAGCTCTTCTCTTTTCCTAGAACACTGTTCTATAATCTTTACATGTTTGATACCTTCCTCCCACTAAGACCAACTTAAATGACACCTTTTCAGAGAAGCCATCCCTGACAACTCAAATCTAAAATAGTCACCAGTCGCTTTCTAGTACATCAGTGTATTTTAACATTCTTCATAGAACTTGTAACAATTTGATTTGTTTCTTTCTGTCAGGTATCTACTTATTGTATCTGTCTATCTATCTAACTCTTCACCTCTGTATTTTTCTGACAGTAATGTAAGTAAGCAGAAATCCTTAGATGCTTTATTCACTACTGACCCCTGCAATCTAGAATGCTGGCACTGTTTGACACACAGTTAGTGTTCAGTAAACTGACTCATTAATGAAGTGTGTTAAACTTTCTATGCCCTGAGCTAGGACTCCAACCAACTCTACTGAGCTGAAAAAGACAAGTCTGTTTCTTACATTAACATTACAAAAGGTCCATGTGGCTGAAAACCAGATTACTAAGAAACCAACTGGTCAAATTATGCCTTTAGAACCACTTAGCTGACCAGTTTAATTGTGTCTTTTCTCTTTTGAATGAACTTAAAAATGTAAAAGAAATGTCTAGGGGCAGAAAACATATGTTTTTCTCTACTTAGTCAGCACTTTTTTCCCCAAACACATTTTATTTTTACATGCAGTGAAACCACTAAATTTTAAGTCTGGAACAAAATATCTTCTTCAATTTAATGAATTAAATTACTCTGCCTGTTTGTATCAGGAAATCTTAGTGCAAAGGTAGAACAAACTTATAATGTGTTATTTAAAAGTTAAAAAAGCCCACCCAGTACACAGTAGTACAAAGAAAGCCAAATTCCTCATACTTAAAACAATATGGGGCGTTTTTTTAATATTTTAAAAATTGTAATATAATTTGGTTGGTTTACTAAATGTAGAATGGAGACTTTCAATTTTGTTTCCTCTCCAATAGGATGCTTGTAGCGATATAGATAAAAAAAATCATAACAATTAATAGTTGCTGAGAACTTCAGATGTGCCAGTCAGTGTATATGCATACTTTATAAGAATGAGTTTAAGAAACTGAGGCCTAATGAGGTTAAGTTACTTTCCTGAAATCAGAAAGCTATCAAGGGTAACTACTATACATAGTACAAATATAATTTACAAATCACAATGTAATGGCTATGCCCTGGGCTACTGAAAAACTGCAGCCAATGTGCTTTGTCTGCTAACAGTCATGCTATCTTAATTTTGAATACTAACATTTTACTAAGGCATTCTTTTATGTTTGCTCTACAACTATCATGCAGTACATCCTGTGTGGATAGCATAGGAGATTCTGACAAATCTACTCAGAATTACTTTCCTGGCCAGCAAGTCAACACATGGCCCAAGAGCTACCTATTGTGTTAGTCTCTGCGTGAAAGGACCCAGAGAGAATAAATACACTTGGCTTTCAAGAAACTTGAAGTTTAAACACTGATGTAGTGTCAGTGCCAGTCCTGTTACCTATATGGAATTGTTAAATTTTGCTTCTGGCATTTCTATGCTTTGACCACTGTGGTTGCTTCCTTTTCTGACTTTGCTACTTCATCAACCACCCCCCCTCCACCCTCGCCGCCGGCTCCCCGCAACACCATTCCTTAAATACAGCAGAATATTAGAGCTGGATGCTCTATTGGACCTTAGAAAATCATCAAATTTCATAATTTCAAATTTTGAAGGATTTTTTTTTACAGTAATTTGGCTTAAGATCTTCCTTTTGTCAGTGAATCAAATCGGTTCAGAGAAGTTTGCCATTAGGAGCTGTGAAGACTAGAATACCAGCCTCTACTCCTGGAGTCATGGTCTTTCTGTCATATCACACTTCCTCATCCCACTACTTTTGGTTATCTGTAACTTCTTGGGATTCCTTGAACAGAGGTAATTCCCAATGATATTATTATTCTCTAGGTAATTCCCAAAGACTACTGTGGTTGCTTCCTTCTCTGATTTTGCTACTTTATTATTCTCCTCTCACCCTTTACAACACCAGTATTTACCTGACCTATTAACCTTATTATTAATGCTCTTTCTGTTTGCTTAGATATTATAAAAGTAGAAAAATAAATCCCAATGCATATATTAATGGAGGCCAAAGTCTGAAATACTTCTTTCTCTTTCTTAGCAAAAAATTTGTTTGTTTAAAAACATACCTTCTGAAGTCTCCAATGATTGGGATTTTGGGGAATACAGCAGAACAAAAGGAAAGGTATTTTGGGGCAGTTATTTTTCAGAGCCCTTCAAATCACTTGGGGCACAGAGCTAGCTTCATATAGAAGGACACAGAGGCAAAGAAGCACTGATAATGTAACAGCCAGAAAGAGCTAAATAAACATGCGAATAAATATTTAAACTAGGGGTAGACATCACTCCCTGTGTTTTAGTATTTATGTCTCTTCTCCAATCACAAACTATTCTTTGTTTAGTTTTCTCTTCTGGTTTCAAGAGAAAGCATATTTCAAGAGGAGACATTTTAACATTTAACAATAAGGACATTTTCTACAGTTACTTTTTCAATTTTAACAGTTAAACATTTTTTAACTTGATTTCCAGGTCTGAAATTTATTATTGCCTTATGTCTAGTAAAGGCAAATGTACTTAATTCTAAAATTCTCATCTTCACTTCTGATTCTGTTATTATTTTTAATGTACATTAACACCAAAATTTGAGGAAAAAAGGTATATAGAATATATATGTATACTAGTATATTGGTGTGCAATCTGTGGGTGTTTTGTTTTTTTTTTAATAAGTTGAGTATGCAGCATATTCAACATTCAAAACAAAATAAAATGTTTAATAATTTCCAAATCTCTTGGTGGAAAGATTAGTTTAATTTATAGGCCACAATTTTTAAAACAGTGTTCAGCTGGATGTTTACTAATTTCCCCAAGGCTTAAGACTATTATCTAGCAACACGAGCTAGGGATAAAATTAGAGGAACAAGGGTAAACTCAGTAGTAACTTTAATTTAATCTTAAAACATGAAGAAAACTATTCCAGATGAGTCTCTACCCTATGCATAAAGAATAAAGAGTCTAGACTCCTCTGCCTGACTTGAGGATCCTCACCATGTTCTCCTTTTTGAGATTCTGTATTCCTGTGGCTTCTATGACACTCACTGACTTCTCATTTTGCTCCAATCTGGTCCCTCCTTATTACTTTTTACTATTTCCTTTCTCATCCTGCTGCTTAAATGTTAGCATTGCCCGTAGTTCTATCCTTCCTTCTCTTCTCATGGTAGTCTACATGCCCCCAAATTCTATTGCCACCTATATGCTGATGGCATAAATCTACATTTCCTGCCCCTCCTCAAGATTCCAACTGATATACAGCATTTCCTATTATGTTCTCTATTTAGATATCCCCAGAAACTTCAACCTCCAAAACCCCAAATTAGAGCTAACCTTCCGCCAAACCTGCTCTTTTCTCTCTACACTGTATTTTGATAATGCCACCACCACTCACCCAGTCCTGCAAGCAAAGAAATATGGTTATTAGTCTAATCTTAGATTTCATGCTTAATACTAACCCATCAGACTCAGTCATTAAATGCTCCTGATTCTCCATCATATCTCATATATTTAACCTTTATTCTTTTCTGAACAGCCATGACTTTAGTCAGACTCTGATCTTCTCTTGCTTGGACTGTCAGTTCAGTCTATCTACTGCTGTGTCTATGTCTAGATCCTCCCATCCTCTTGTCCCGCCTAGGCAATTCTTCACATACATTACTACTGAGGCTATCTCAATAAGCCACACATTTAAGCAAGGTAAAACTCTTTAGGATCCCTATTGCTTTCAGAAATTCAGAAAGGAAATTCCTCAGCATATCTATGCCTGGGAGACTCTGACAAATTACTAGTTAATCTTCAAGAATTAGAACAAATGTTTTCTCCCTTGTGAGATTCTTGCCATAATGAAGCCGAATGAACCACCTCCTTCTGGTAGCATTCTTGCTGTACTACGCATCTCTGTTTTTATATTTACCACACTGTAGAATGATTGTATGTTTACATAAATGTATTGTCTCTGGATTTTAAGCTCTTGGATTGTGAGGCCTTGGATTGTGGCTTTTTATCTTTGAGGAGATTGAACATAACTGTTCAGCACAAAAATATACTTATTCATCTGGGAATACTGAGAAATAACAGAATTTGTTCAATTTGGAATATGACCGAACACTAATGCAGAGCATAAATTGGAAAGGGTAGAAAATGGTGACTGGGAAACAAGTAGGAAACTGGTTGTGATTGTATAGGCACAGATGAAATGACAGAGTCCTAAATAAAGACAGTGCTGAAGGTCTGTAGAAAGGGCACTGCTAAATTTTGAAGGAAATGACTATTTGTCTAGTCATAGAATTTAAATTCTGACATTCAGAAGATTTTTTAAAAAATCTCTTTAATCACATTTTTGTATTCAATTTGAAGGGCAAATATATTCATTGTGTTCTCCCTTCCCCAGATATTCTTTTGAATCACTGCTGTGCAAAGCAGATGCTCAGGAAGACGGACTGTGTTACTTGTGGTTTCAAAAAGGACATATTTCTTGATTTCTAAAAATAAGGCTAATAAAACAGTATGATCTATGAAAAAGTATCAGTAATTTGGAAATAAATATCTGTACAATAAAAGGGGCAGGTATTCTCTCTTTTTTAACATTCTCAAGTTATCAGATATGCTTTGTGTATATAAGTAGCTTTATAATGTTATCTGTATAAACTTCTAAACTACCAGAAGTTCTTTCTCTAATAATGTTATTATCAAATAAGATTGCAGATATTTTGGGGAGCTTTTTCCTTGGTTACTTGTATTGGTCTGATTTTTATGCTTAAATTTTCAACACTCGACCGTCTAAAAACCTAGTGTCTGCAGATCTAATAGGTTTCTATGACATTTACAAACAAAGAATTATTTTACTAGCTTTTTACTTTTTCCCTAAGTTTTCATATTTTTATTAATTTTTCATTAAAATTTTAACATTTTTAGCTCTAATTTCCATTTAGGTTATCTGTGCCATAAAATTTTATGATATTTATTTATTTATTTATTTATTTATTTATTTATTTATATTATCTTATGTTAGTCACCATACAGTATATCATTAGTTTTTGATGTAGTGTTCCATGTTTCATTATTTGCATTTAACACCCGGTGCTCATTACAACACGTGCCCTCCTTAATACCCATCATCAGGCTAATCCATCCCCCATCCCCTTCCCCTCTGGAAACCCTAAGATTGTTTCCCAGAGTCCATAGTCTCTCATGGTTCATCTCCCCCTCTGATTTCCCCCTCTTCAGTTTTCCCTTCCTTCCCCTAATGTCTTCTGTACTATTCCTTATGTTCTACATATGAATGAAACCATATGATAATTGTCTTTCTCTGCTTGACTTATTTCACTTAGCATAATCCCCTCCAGTTCCACCCATGTCAATGCAAATGGCAGGTATTCATCCTTTCCGATGGCTGAGTAATATTTCATTGTATTTATGGGCCACATCTTCTTTATCCATTTGTCTGTTGAAGGACATCTCAGCTCCTTCCACAGTTTGGCTATTGTGAACATTGCTGCTACAAACATTGGGGTGTATGTGCCTCTTCTTTTCACTACATCTGTATCTTTGGGGTAAATACCCAGTAATGCAATTGCTGGGTCATAGGGTAGCTCTATTTTTAACTTTCTGAGGAAACTCCATACTGTTTTCCAAAGTGGCTGTACCAACTTGCATTCCCACCAACAGTGTAAGAGGATTCCCCTTTCTCCACATGCTCTCCAACATTTGTTGTTTCCTGCCTTGTTAATTTTTAGCATTCTAACTGGTATTTTTGCTCTGCCCAGATTGCTCTGGGCAATGTGGTTTTGATTTTATTTTTCCCTGATGGCTAAAGATGTTGAACATTTTTTCATGTGTCTGTTAGCCATTTGTATGTCTTTGGAGAAGTGTCTGTTCATGTCTTCTGCCCATTTTTTGACTTTATTTGTTTTTTGGGTGTTGAGTTTGAGACATACTTTATAGATCTCGCATACCAGCCCTTCATCTGTAATGTCATTTGCAAATATCTTCTCCCATTCTGTGGGTTTCCTCTTAGTTTTGTTGACTGTTTCCTTTGCTATGCAGAAACTTTTTATCTTGATGAAGTCCCAACAGTTCATTTTTGCTTTTGTTTCCCTTGCCTTTGGAGATGTGTCATGAAAGAAGTTGTTGTGGCTGATGTCGAAGACATTACTGCCTATGTTCTCCTTTAGGATTGTGATAGATTCCTGTCTCACATTGAAGTCTTTCATCCATTTAGAGCTTATCTTTGTGTATGTTGTAAGAGAATGTTCGAGTTTCATTCTTCTGTCTATAGCTGTCCAATTTTCCCAGCACCATTTATTGAAGAAACTGTTTTTTTTCAATTGGGTATTTTTTCCTTATTTGTCAAAGATTGGTTGACCATAGAGTTGAGGATCCCTTTCTGGGCTCTCTTTTCTGTTCCATTGATTTATGTGTCTGTTTTTGTGCCAATACCATGCTGTGTTGGTGATCACAGCTTTGTAAAATAGCATGAAATCAGGCAACGAGATGCCCCCAGCTTTGTTTTTCTTTTTCAACATTTCCTGGGCGATTTGGGGTCTTTTCTGGTTCCGTACAAACTTTAGGATTGTTTGTTCCAGCTCTTTAAAAAATTCCAATAGTATTTTGATAGGGATGGCCTGAAAGTATAGATTGCTCTGGGCAGCATTGATATTTGAACCATGTTTATTCTTCCAATCCATGAGCATGAAATGTTTTTCCATCTTAGTGCCTTCTTCAATTTCTTTCATAAGTGTTCTGTAGTTTCTAGAGTATAGCTCTTTTACTTCTTTGGTTAGGCTTACTCCTAGGTAGCTTATGGTTTTGGGTGCTATTGTAAATGGAATCGATTCCCTAATTTCTCTTTCTACAGTTACATTGTTAGTGCATGGAAAAGCAACTGATTTCTGTGCATTGATTTTGTATCCTGCCACATTACTGAATTGCTGTATGAGTTCTAGTAATTTGAGGGTGGAGTCTTTTGGGTTTTCCACATAAAGCATCATGTCATCTGTGAAGAGACAGAGTTTGACTTCTTCTTTGCCAATTTGAGTACCTTTTATTTCTTTTTGTTGTCAGATTGCTGAGGCTAGGACTTCCAGTACTATGTTGAACAACAGTGGCGAGAGTGGGCATCCTTGTTGTGTTCCTGATCTTAAGGGAAAAGCTGAAAGCTTCTCTGAAAGAGAATGATATTTGCTGTGGGCTTTTCATAGATGGTTTTTATTAAATTGAGGAATGTTCCCTCTATTCCTACACTCTGAAGAGTTTTAATCAGGAAAGGATGCTGTATTTTGTCAAATGCGTTTTCTGCATCAATTGAGAGGATCATATGGTTTTTGTCTTTGCTTTTATTAATGTGTTCTATAACACTGATTGATTTGTGAATGAATTTGCACTCCAGGAATAAATCCCACTTGGTCCTGGTGAATAATCATTTTAATGTACTGTTGGATCCTGTTAGCTAGGATCTTGTTGAGTATTTTGGCATACATGTTCATCAGGGATATTGGTCTGTAATTCTCCTTTTTGACGGGGTCTTTGCCTAGTTTGGGGATCAAGGTAATCCTGGCCTCACAGAATGAGTTTGGAGGTTTTCCTTCTGTTTCTATTTTTTGAAACAACTTCAGGAGATTAGATTTTATTTCTTCTTTAAATGTTTGGTAGAATTCTCCTGGGAATCCATCTGGCCCTGGACTCTCGTTTTTTGGGAAGTTTTGATTACTGCTTCAATTTCATTTCTGGTTATTGGTCTATTAAGATTGTCAATTTCTTCCTGTTTCAGTCTTGGTAGTTTATAGGTTTCCAGGAAGACATCCATTTCTTCCAGGTTGCTTAATTTATTGGCATATAGTTGCTGATAATAATTTCTAATAATTGTTTCTATTTCCTTGGTGTTAGTTGTTATCTCTCCCCTTTCATTCATAGTTTTATTAATTTGGGTCCTTTCTCTTTTCTTTTGGATAAGTCTGGCCAGAGGTTTATCGATCTTATTAATTCTTTCAAAGAACCAGCTTCTAGTTTTGTTGATCTGCTCTACCGTTTTTCTGGTTTCTACTTCATTGATCTCTGTTCTTGTCTTTATTATTTCTCTTCTCCTGCTTGGTTTAGGTTTTATTTGCCCTTCTTTCTCCAACTCCTTTAGGTATAAGGTTAGCTTGTGCATTCAGGATTTTTCTACTTTTTTGAGTGAGGCTTGGATGGCTATGTATTTCCCTCTTAGTACTGCTTTTGCAGTATCCCACAGGTTTTGGACCAATGTGTTTTCATTGTCATTGGTTTCCATGAATTGTTTAAGTTCTTCTTTAATTTCCTGGTTGACCCAAACATTCTTTGGCAGGATGGTCTTTAGCTTACAAGTGTTTGAATTCCTTCCAAATTTTTTCTTGTGAATGAGTTCCAGTTTCAAAGCATTATGGTCTGAAAATATGCAGAGAATAATCTCAATCTTTTGGTGTAGGTTGAGACCTGATTTGTGACCCAGCATGTGGTCTATTTTGGAGAAAGTTCTGTGTGCGCTCGAGAAGAATGAGTATTCCGTTGTTTTAGGGTGGAATGTTCTGTATATACCTATAAAGCCCATCTGGTCCAATGTGTCATTCAAAGCTCTTGTTTCTTTGTTGATCTTCTCATTAGATGATCTGTCTATTGGTGACAGTGGAGTGTTGAGGTCTCCTACTATTAAAGTATTATTATCAATATGATTCTTTATTTTTGTTAACAGCTGGCTTATGTAGTTGGCTGCTCCCCTGTTGGGGGCATAGATATTTATAATTGTTAGCTCTTGTTGGATAGACCCTTTAAGAATGATATAGTGTCCCTCTGTATCTCTTACTACAGTCTTTAGCTTAAAATCTGATTTGTCTGATATATGAATTGTTGCCCCAGCTTTCTTTTGAGATCCATTGGCATGAAAAATGGTTTGCCATCCCCTCACTTTTCTTAAATCTAGAGGGTCATCAGAATCATCTGGAGAGTTTTTTCAATATGCAGATTTCCAGGCCATGCTGGGAACTACTGAATATATGACTATGGCTTAGTTACAGAATTTTCAGTAAGTTTCCCAATAGTTTGGTTATGGTCATCCAGATTGAGGATCAAAATGTCTACTTTTAAGGGAACTTAAACTTTTCAAATTTATCTTCTTTTAAAATTAGCTAAAAGCTATTTCTGAATGACATATGTATGGAAAGAGAGAAGAAAATGTGTGATTTAATATTATTGAACAAGTATTATAAAAATGCAGAATCCTGGATGCTGCTAACTAATGATTCCTTATAAGGAAAAGAAATTATAATTTTGTGGTCACACTTATGCAATGTGCTGGGCATTAGCAAGAAACCCACCAAGTCTAATCATACAAATTTGTCTCACTAGTTAATTAATTTGGGAGATCAGATGAGACTTAAAACTCTCAGTTCGCAACTAGTTGAATATTTCAAGCAGGGTCATGCTTTCAGGGTTTCAACTTCAGTACCAGTCAGAACACAGAAACTAAAAATATGTCCATGGTAAGCTGAAATAAAAGTATATGTGACGCATTAGAATCCATGGAATTAGGCCAAAAACCACTAACTAAAAGTAAACTGCCGTCACTTGAGCTTTGGGATTGTTTTGAAAAGCACACACAAGCTTTCTGGGTTGCTGTGCCCAATCTCACCATGTAAATTTTCACTGTCTTTCTCTTAGATTTATATTCTCCCCTCCCTACTGTCATACACATAGGGAAACGGGGGTGAGGTCAAAGCACACATGTGCTTGCTTATCAGTGAAGGTATACTGAAGAAAGAAAGCACCACTGGTGTTGCAAGCATGTTGATGTGTCAGTGTGTGCATGGCTGCTCCTGGGGAAACCTTCCTATAGCTCTCTGTCCTTTCCCTAAGGGCGTAATAGTGTGTGACCCAGGACCTCTTGCCCAAGAGAAATGAGGCCAAGTAATGAAGAGGACACTCATCTTCAAGTAAGGAATACCTGGCAAAATTGCCTTGGGAGGCTCTAAACTTTAACCTGCAAGCCAGTGGGTGTGCTAAGATTTATATTCTGCGATAGTTTTGGTTAACTGTAAAGTAAATTTTGGCTGTCCTGGGGGTTACAAAAACTGTTACATATATATTTTTTTTAAATTTAAAAACTGTTGCACAAAGCTTCCACTGTCCTTTTTTGTTGGTTTATTTTGATCTTTTCTATCAGTGGGAAAAAAATCCTTCTTATCCTCTTTCCTCTCTCCTTCGCCCACTCACATAAGAGCATTGTCTTTGCTCAGTAAACTCGATTTCCTGAGCTCAAAGGAGAAAAGATGAGAGCTATTTTTCTTTTATCCTTGGCTGAAAACAAAGAGATTTGCTCATTAAATTGGATTGGGAGTCATTTCTATATATGCCACCTTTAAGTATAAACTAGACAACATTCTTGGAGGATAAATGTGAAAGAGCTTAGTACAGGGTCACAAACAGAAAGCCCATGGTCTTTTTTCCATTCTACCATGTATAGACTTGGATGTTAGGCCAGTCACTTATAGCAGATGCTATCAGTGCTATCAGTGGCTTCACCACTTTAGTCCATACCTCTCCCACTTCCAATATCCAGCGCCCACATTGCTTTACCTGAGACTTTCTCTGGATGCCAGTGCCCACTCTGTGTCACACCTGATTCTGAAAGCTGCCTCCACCAGTACTGGACAACAGTACTGGTCACTATGATTATACCTTATCTTTCTCACCCCTTGTGTGGCACACTCTGAGGCATGTGTTCCACACTGTTTCCTGGAGTTCCCCAGTAAGGTCCAGTTTCCCACACTGGTAATTTCCTTGATAACATATTCTTCCATGTATCACTTCCCCATTTCCTCATTAATGTTTCCAGAGATCAGTTGGCCTGCTTTTGGGAGAGAATAAACAAAGACAGGCTTTTGCTACATTAAAAAGCAAATATACAAGCCAGTAGAATTACATAACAGGCCAGCCAGATGGCAGGAAGAATCCCAGTGCTAGTTGTAACTGCAATGGTGATAATCTTTAATGTGCTCCAGCACAAATGCTAACTCACTTGTGAAGATCTGGGATAAAGTACAGATAGAAGAATGTATTTATGCATACGATTTGACAGCTATGGGGACAATGGTAATTATAAGAGCTATGAAATTGAGTGATTATTGTTAGGCCATTGTAATGCTTAAAGAAAGAATGACAGTGTCATTTGAGCCTATTCTCAACTCAGGAGAGGGTATGAAGGCCAGAAATTCCTCATGTAGCATTTAAATAGACATGTATCTCCTATAACTAGAGGAATATGTTGTAAGTTAAGCCTTATTGTTAAAAAGACTAAAACACTGAACTAGGAAGTCATTTACACTAAAGTAAGGCCCTGTTAAGAAAAAAAATGTGATCACGGGATATGTGGTAGGGACATGTGGGTGGAATGCATTGGTAACACCGAACTCCCAAATTCATTTGAATCCTAAGAGAGGTGTCTACTACTTCTAGCAGTAGGGTCAAGTCTCAGTATGACTTGGTTAGAGAAGTATTGTCCCTTTTATAAAAGAGATTATTCACCAAAAATCTGTAGGAGCTTGGTATTATATACCAGCAAAAACTGGGAGAACATGCCTAGGAATCAGTCTCAAGAATACTGAAATAAAAGGAGTAGAAAATAAGGTTGGATACACACACACACATACACACACCACACTCATAAAAAGATCTAGATCGGGTGAACAGGAGGCTGACATTTATAGCTATGATGGAAATTTAAAAGTTCTCAGCCAGTTTTCAGAGCAGAATCAGTTCAAGACCTAAAACCATCAATTAAGAAAGTTGAGTCCAGTTGTAGAAGGACCGTGCCACACATAGCAAATACATAAGTAGCAATTCCCCAATATTTCCTTCAAAATACCAAGGTCTCTGTACAATGGGAGAAAATATTCACATCTTTTGAGGTGTGGTGGATACCAGGGGACCTAAAATACCATTGTACACTGACTTTCTTAGGGTATACAGATGTCAGTTAATAAGCAGAATCCTGGCCCAAGCCTATCTCATAGTGGATCCATTATGTTCATGGATCCATCCTATGATTATTTCCCAAGTCCTTGAATGCAGAATCTGGATAGATATACTGAGCAATAAACAGAACCTTGAATTGATTTCCAAATCTTTATAATAAGAACCATTATGGTAGAGAAGACCCAGTACAAGTCCACAAAACCGCTTCATTCTCCTTGGCCAAAGGTGCAAATCACATGTAATATGGCATCCTGGGTTGAATGGCAGAGATAAGTGCCACCATCAAAAATGTAATGATTCAGAGATGATCATCTCTATCAAATCTTCAACTAACTCATCATTCTAGTTTTGCAAAAATAGGCTAGGTCATGGCAGATGACAGCTAACTGGCCACAAACTTAATTAAGTAATGTTTCCATTTGCATTTGCTGTGCTAAATGTGGCATTTTTTCTATAGCATATTAAGCCTCTAATACATGGTATACAACTATTGAACTGGCAAATGTTTTCGTTTCAACACCCATCAGAAAGGAGGATCAGCAGTTCAGATTCATGTGGTTGGACAGTAGCATCTGCTCACGATCATGCCTTAGGACTGTTAGTCCTCCTACTTTCTAATACAATATAATGTGGAGGGATCTTGATCATTTGGATATCCTGCAGAGCATTACACTGATCCACTATATTGATGACAGCATGCTACTCAGGCTTGAACAGCAGCAAGTGGTAAGGAAACCTATGCTGTGACGTGTCTGACAGGAAGTGGGAAACAAATTCTATAATGATTCAAGGGTGTACCACATTGGTGAAGTTTGTAGGAGTCCAGTTGCCTGGCACATGCCAGAATATATGCTCCAAGGTAAAGAAGAAGTCATTGTATTTTGCACCTCAAACACTAAGAAAAAAAACACAGAATTTAATGGTCTCTTTCAATTTTGAAGACATTTTGTTCATACCACATTTAGAAATGTTATATTTGGAATTAAGTCTAGTTTCAGGAATAGGTAGACTAGACCTCCATGTTGCACTGACACCTCTCTCTCAGCTCACACCTATGGCCTCATAGGGGTTTCTGTATGGTGGGGCTGAAGAAAAATCTGGGCATGGTTCATTGATAGGCCATTACAGTAAACTGTTGGGAGCTGAAAATGCCACACTACATTCTCACTCAGTGATTGCCCTGAAAGTCAATAGTATGGGGAAATCCTTCCAGTGAGCAGGGCTTTGAGCATTGCATCTGACCCAAGAAGACAGAAGAGAGATTTGGTCCAAGGTAAGGATATATACGGATTTCCAAGCAGTGGCAAATGACTTGACTCAGGGGTTAGGGACTTTAGAAAGAACAGGATAGGAAGACTGGAAATAATAGTGTCTAGAGAAGAACTAAGTGGAAGGAATTATAGCAGTAGACACAGAGTATGTAGATCTTTGTTTCTTTTATAAATGTCCTCTGTAGTAAAGACAATGAACTACCAAATGGGTAAAAGTTCCTGTCTAGTGGATAAAGTTTTTTTTTCCCCCCACTGGCCCAGGAGAGTAGAAGTTATTGTAGTACAGATGTAGGCTATGCATGGGCTTTCTCTTATGAGGCTGCTGTAGTTACTGCCTGTGTTGACTGACTAATTTGTCATAATCAAAGACCAACAGTGATCACTTGATATGACAGAATCCTTTGAGTAAACTAACCAGCCATTTGGCTGCAAGTTGGTAATATCTGACCCTTTTCTGCCCAGAAAGGGCAGTAATTTGTCATTGCTAGGATTGATAAACATTGTGAGGATAGGTTTGCCTTTTCTGCCTTAGTATTTTATCCAGCAATACTATTCAGGCCTCAGAGAATGGGAGATTTATCATCATGGAATCTTGTATAACATATTCTTGAATGAAAGGACCCATATTACAGCAAAGGAAAGGTGACTAAAAGTACATGACTATGAGATATCACTTGTTTTATAATATATTGCATGACTCCAAATCTGATGGCCTGAGGAATGTTGGATTCATCTCATAAAGGCATAAATAAACCACAGGTTTGTGGATGACTCTGTGGGGTTGGGATTCTATCTTTTAAATACCAGTGGCTATTATATGATGTTGTTGCTCTAATAGCTAGAATACACGACTCTGTAGATCTAGAAGTAGCCCCTTTTATTGTCTCTCCCAGTGGCCCGCTTGGGTGATTTGTACTTTCCATACTCAACTTTCAATTTTGCTGTATAAGAGCTACTGATTCCCAGAATGCAGGATGAAGGGATGCTTTTACAAGACGTTGACTGTGTTATAATGAATTTTATTTGCAAAAACAAACTGCAGGCCAGATTTAGCCCATGGGCTGTAGTTTTCCAATCCCTGCGTGAAATTATTCCTAAATTTCCTTAATGGTCTAAAATTCCGTTTTGTATGCCTCTATATTCAGGAAACATTTTGAAAAGTCCTTCAAGTCACAAGAGATTAACAATATTTCTATAAGGAGATTAGAAAGTTTATAAAAAGCATACATAATCTAAAATTATTGCTAAGACTTTGTATTTCAAACTTAGGTCTCTAACGTTGAAAACAATGTATAATAATTTAGACTATCTGTAGTAGTGAATATAATTATTTTTGAACATGTAGTATTAAGGTATTGACAATTATGTTGAAAACACAATTTGAAAAATAATATCCACTAGGGAAATTACTCTTTTTTTCAAATAGCAGGACTTGTTGACAATATTAGTCTGCACAAGCTTAATAATTACTCCCTGAATCAAAATGAAATCACTTCCAGCTTATAGTGCTCAGAAGAAATACTACATGTAACACATGTAATAACTTAGAAGCATGAAAAGGTTGTTATTTAAAGCCTGATGCTATAATAAAATCAATTATGTAAGTAATGTAAGAGACATTGCTTGATTCCAATAAAAATAGATGTGGTTTATGCAAATCATTACTTTCAAATTGCTAAAAATAAATTAAATATTGAAGTGCCAAATAAAATACATTGCCATAAATCTTTAATAAAGAAGATGAAATGTATGTTCAAGGCACTGAAAATTCTAAAAAGCAAATCTCTGCAGAATAAGCAACTGTAAATTAACAAAATCCCTATGTGTATCATCTTCCCTCCCCTTCAATTTTTATCCAGGCAGAATACTTAAAAGGATGAAATACAATGGAGCAATCTAGAAATTAACAGATAAAGCTATGGAACAAATAATTATAATAAGAAGTGAAATTTGCTCAAGTACAGTTTTTAAAGCTTTAAACAATATTGATAATGTAAATGTGATTAATTGGTGGGGAAAGGAAACACATGGTCTTTGGAATGGCTGCCTCCTCCCTTCTTACATCCATAAGTTGTTCAACAGAAAATTTTCACTTTCATCCAATTGTGTATTTATGCATCCTTTTTTCCAGATATATATAGGATGGGTTACATTATAAAGACTTAAAAGTATATGAAACATCCCAAGTAGTTTCTTATATTCATTTGGAGGCACTCTGTATATATATATATTTTTTGTCTGTAGGTATAAAGTAGTGTGTATCCCATAAAACTCTTTATTGAAATTCAACTTAGTGCTGCAATTTATTGAAATTCAACTTAGTGCTACAATATATCCACAAAACATACATACATGCTGTGGAAGTTGCCATTTTTGTTTTTCCTTTTTAAATTGAAAGTGTTCTCTTTATCCTCACTTCTTTTTTCTACAATTTATCATATATGTCAGGTAAACATCTCTTACTAAGTTTATAAAGTAGGCATTAATCTTGTTTCTTAAAAAAAATAAGTGATGAAGAGGTTCACATGGGGAGAAAACAGACAGTTTGCAAATTAATAAGAGCTTCATGTTTTCCTTCAATGTAAAAAGTTGGATATGTTTTTATGCTTATCTAAGAGAATCAATTTGCTATTAATTCTGAAAAAAGACAAGACTAATGAACTACACTTTTATTTTCTATGACCATATTTCCATTTCACATGCTATAAAATTAGGTAGAGAAAAATCAGTATTTTATGTTTATATTGAGATTTGTTGTGTAGACAATAACATTGGACATAAAACCATTATTAGAATTCCATAATTATGGGTAATCACAATGAAAAACAATGTATTGTTCTTCTACCAAATCAAAACTAAAACATTACCATTTCTAGTAATGAAATGTGGGGTCTAAAAAGTAAAAAAACAAATATGTACCCAAAATGATAGGAGAAAGATAGAGGGTCAGCTGTCTGGTGATGAAATCACAGTTATTCTCAAAGATTATGAAGCATTTACTGTATCCATGTTTGATGGATTCTGATCAGAAAATATCAAAGATGAGAAAGGATAAGTTTATTCAAATTGAATATCAAATCAATCATTTCAGTTAAAATCTCTTTGGAAAAAGAAGTAGTTGTTTGAAAGCTGAGAAGAGTGAATTTATGAAGAAAAACTTATTCTGCAGACATACGCAGCCAGGTAAAAATATGCAAGGAAATACAGTTGGGAAAAATAACAAAAGGACAATTTTAAGAGTGCTGCTCACATAAAGATATGGAGAGGTGAAATATCTATATGTGATGGATGTGAATAGCTTAAGAATGGTGGGAAGATTTTTCTGTAACTCAATAAAATAGTTAAAATTGGATTCAAAGGCACTGAGGAGGTAATTTAAAAAGAAAAGAGGGAGAGAATGCCAATGCAATGAAGGAAATTGGTTTAAGAAGTGATCAGTTAACAGACAGCCCTAAGGAGGGAAGCAGAGTTATCAGAGTAATTGAGGCAAGACACAGTGAACATGCTAATGATAAAAGAAAAATATGGAATAGGCAAAATCTAAATCTGCAGAAAGAAACAAAACAAGACTTAATTTCATTTTTTGAAATAATACTTTATCATTCTACATTTCAACATTATTTGTGCACATTATTGTTAGTTTTATTAGCACAGATGGTAATACTATATTCTTAACCACGACACAGCAGGATTGCAAAGAAGAGAAGTGTTCTGAGAAGTCCTGTGGTTTCTGTTCCTTTATAGTTAATAACTTATTAGTATCTTCTCCTCAGAGAGGAACAAGACAGGCAAAGGAAATAACTATTCCTTCTGGGGGTATGGAGGGAATAATTAACAAAGTTCAAAAGTTGTGGAAAAACTTTGAACTTTCCAGGAAAACTCATTGAGCAGGAAAACTAATTGCTTTGCAATTGCAAAAACTTCGAATTAATACAGAACATATCACATAGTCAGTTAGCGCTTTGTAAACCTTGAAAGACAGCTTCAGTGTATTATCTCCTTCCATCCTCCGCATACCTTTGAATGGTTGGCAGGTATCATCCTATTTTACAAAGACACCTTTGGCCAGTTGTTGCCCCAAAGACAATATAAACTCCTTAATCTTGGTACTCAATGTCCTTTTCTAGTTCCTCCCACATTCCCTTACAACATTTACCAGCTTCCTACATCCAAATGGACTCCTCCACACTCTATGACTGCATATCTCACTTTTCCATGTCCATACCTGTGGCAAAGACTCTACTATGTACTGACCAAACTCATTTCCTTTTCCTCTTTAGAACCCAGAGTTTTTGCTGATAAATGAGACCATGTGACCATGTTCTGGCTAATAAAGAACCGGAAGAAATCATATATACAACTTCCATGCCTGTTTTCTAAAATCTTGTACTCACTCTGCCATGCAAGTGCTCTATTTCCTTGGCTTTCTTTTCCAGATACAGAGAATGTCGTAGAGGATTCCAAGGACATAGACTTTCTGGCACCTGGATTTCTGCGTCACCCCTTGGAAGACTGCCTCCTGAATACTGAAGTATACTACCGTATGAGCAGGAAATACACTATTACTATATTAAGCCACTAATATTTGGGGTTACTGTTATAGCAGTAAGTCTGCTCTAATATTAAATTTTACTTGTTTGTTTACTTATTCAGATAGAAACTGTATTTTCCAACTGAGTTGAAGTTAACCTGCTCCAGGAAAACTTTTCTGACCACTTCAGCACTTCTTGACTTTCCCTATAATTCATCAGTTCTGTTTATTGTTTAGTGTGTGTAACTCCATCTTTAAAAGTCAGGTTTATTGATATATAACTTGAATATATTTAAAAAATCTTCTTAGAAGTTCAGATCACTGAGTTTTAATAAATGCAGATGGTCATGTAACAACCACTATAATAAAGATCTAGACTATTTTCATTACCCCTAAGAGTTGTATCATTGCCTTTTTCCATCATTTCCCTCCCCACAACTAGTCCTTGGCAACCAATGATGTGTTTTTGGTCCCTATGGTTTTGCTTTTCTAAAATGTCATATAAACTGGGGTGCCTGGCTGGTTCAGTCAGTGGAGCACGCAACTCTTGATCTCAGGGTTGTGAGTTCAAGACCCACGTTAGATAATATTCCCTTGTATGGATGAACCACAATTTGTTTATTCATTCCTCAGCCAAGGAACATTCACCTACAAGTCTATGTATGGTTGTATGATTTCATTTTTCTCACATAAATGCCTAGGGATGGAATGGTTGGATTATATACAAGTATAAGTTTAAATTTTTAAGAAACTACTAAACTTTTTTTTTTTCAAAGCGGTTGTACCATTTTGTATTCCAAACATTAGTGTATGAGTTCTGGCACCTCAATAACATCACCAACACTTAGTATAGTCATTCTTTTAATTTTAGCCACTTTAATAATTGTATAGTTATATCTCATTGTGGTTTTAATTTGCATTTTGCTAATGATTAATGTTTCTACTGATATGGGTATTTTTTCTTGTGCCTATTTTGCCATTCATAGGTCTTCTTTGATGAAAATCAGTCTTCTTTGATTTTAATTGAGTTATTTTTTCTTTTTTTAAATGGAGGATTGAGAGTTCTTTGTATATTACGGATATGTCAATTTTCACATATATAATTTGCAACTATTTTCTCTCTGTTCATGGTATCTATTCATTTTCTAATAGTGTCTTTGAAAGAACAAATTTTTAAATGTTTTTTCTTATTTTAAGATTTGATGATGTCCAATTTATCAATTTTTTTATTTTGTGGATTGTATGTTTTCTATCATATCTAAAAACTACTTGCCTAATTCAAGAGCACTAAGCTTTTCTGTTATGATTTCTTCCAAGGCATTTTACAGTTTTGAGTTTTGCATTTAGATCTATGGTTCATTTTGAATTACTTTTCTTTTCTTTTTTTTTTTTTTAAAGATTTTATTTATTTATTCGACAGAGATAGAGACAGCCAGCGAGAGAGGGAACAAGCAGGGGGAGTGGGAGAGGAAGAAGCAGGCTCATAGCAGAGGAGCCTGATGTGGGGCTCGATCCCACAACGCTGGGATCATGCCCTGAGCCGAAGGCAGACGCTTAACCGCTGTGCCACCCAGGTGCCCCTTGAATTACTTTTCTACATATGATGTGAGTTATTGGTAAGAGTTTATTTTATTTTTATATATAAATATCCAATCTTGGGGAACATCACTTGTTGAAAAAGCTATTATTTCTCCACTGAATTTGTACCTTCGTGATAAAAGTCAGTTTTCCATATATGTAAGTGTGGTCAATTTATGGACTCTATTCTAATCCATTTTTCTACTTTTCTACTTAATACCATTACCACATCATCTTGATTACTGTAGCTTTTAATAATAAATCCTGTAATCAGGTAGTATTAATTCTCCAAATCTATTCTTTTGAAAAATATTTTTGGCTATTATCAGTCTTTCATATTTCTGTATGAATTTTAGAATGAAATTTTTATGTTCTACAAAACAAGCGCTGCTAGAATTATTATTGAGGTTGTACTGTATATATAGGACAATTTTAAGAGCACATGCAGGATGCTTTAGGGCCAGACAATTAAGTATGGCACAGAGTAGGGGGAGTAGTATTCATCCCACAGTTTCAAAGGCACTACCATGTGGTTTTGGCAGAAAGGGTTCTGGGAAATACAGTGTTGGTAGCACCAAGAGAGAGCACCTCCCAGCAAACATGGCACCATTTCTACTGGGGACACTGGCAATAGGAGCCTGGCAAAGCTCTGCCTCCAAGTGACTTCACGAGCAGTAAAAATTGACCAAGCAGTTAGGAACTAGATAAACAGAAAGTTTTTTGTAAGCTCAGAGGAGATGTCCTGGTGTTTCCCAGCAGGGACTGAGTGGTTCTCTGAATGTAAGCTGGAGGACCTGTACTAGGGAGGTGCATCTAAGAGTCCATGACATAATACCCAGATTATCAAGAAATAAAAATACAATGTGAGATTATCCTAATTCATCATCATGAAGAATAGGGTAACAGAAGACCCTCATATAAAAATGAAGTAATGTATGTGGTCAAAGTTTGCAGAAATTGTAATGTTTTATAAAGTTGCAATTCATTATTTATATTGATGTATTAGTTTATGTACATTTAAAGTTATGCAAAGAGAGATCATATATTTTTGTCATTTGATTACATAAATGACAAGTAAGCAAACAGGAATTATTATTTCTATTTTACAAAGGCATGAGCTGAGATTCAAAGGGGAGAGTGATTTGCTCAAGACCACACATTTGGTCAGCAGCCCAGACAAAATTGGGTCTTTTGAATTCTAATGTAAAGTTCTTTACATTCTACTAAGCTCATCTCATTAAGAATGGATTTGCAATGCCAATTTTATTATCAGCTAACAATACTTGTGACAATATTTCTGGAGTCTTCACTTTTGGATGGGAATTGAAAAGAACATATTTGGAGAATCAGGAATACAGAGTTTACTTTTAATTTTTACTTATTTTTTAAAATTGTATTATAATAGATTATTATATATTGTACCTTTACTTTCAATAGGTATTATGTAGACTTCATACTCTAAATACATTAAAGCATTTCAAATTTATGTGAGTTGTTTGAAATCAGAGGTATTGTTGTTTGAAATCAGAGGTAAAAACATGGTCATTTCCCTCATTTCTGACACATTTTGGCTTAATATTAAGTGAGGAAAATCTGCCAAATTGCTGTTGGATTGCAGTACTCATTTTAAAAAGTGAAAAATTACTTATATCCTTTTGCAAGACATTAAGGATGGACATGTTTTCATTGTTCTTCCTCTGACCAGCCTGTGTTTAGGTTTAAAAGGCTTATGTTTTGGTTTTATCTTGCTTCCAAATAATAAATTTCTGGTTTGGGGTTTAGACAAGTTTAGTTAGGCAATGCATCTTAATACCCACACCTAAACATATTTCCAGGCTAACCAGATGTTAACACTCTCATGCATTTAAGCCTTATGACAATGACAGTGATATGTGGCTCCAGAGTTAAGTTTTAAATATTTATGCTTAATTTTTTAAGAAAACAGATCATTTTTGAACATTCCTCACAAACTTTTTTTTAAAAATGAGAGTATTATATTATAAAACAACGATTCATTGAGCTAAGACATTCTGAATAGTATCTTTCTCTCCACTCATAAGGCCAACATCATTCACAGGAAGGAACCATTTTGTTCACAAAACAATATGTTAACAAACATATATTGAATACCTACTATGTACTCAGTACTGTGCATGGTGTTGTAGATTGTAAAATGAAAGCTGCAGTTCTCATTCTCACAGACTAGAAGTGCAGACAGACAAGTGCTCTGTGATCATATGGGATGATTAATGCTGTGATAAAGGAAAGCACAGAATGCTATTAAGGGGAAAAAAAAGTAGATCTTTCAATCCAGATGAGGTAGAGAGTTTCCTAAGGGGATCATCAGGGGTTATCCTTGAAATAGCTGAAGCTACAGTAGGAGTTAAGTGATAAATGGAATTCCAGGCATAAAGAACAACATGTACAAAGGCTTGGAGGCAAGCAAGTCAGGAAGACTGCAGTAAACTGCAAACCATTAGAGAGAAGGGATCTTAGGGCTTCTGCCGGAGGGCTTTGCTGATGATCCTGGAAGGCAGGCGGGGGGTATTTGCACATTAAGAAGTTTGGAATATATTCAGAGGCTCGTGCAGCAACCAATTTAAAGTAGGAAATACCACTCTTGCAGTATGGCAGTAGGGTGGAGGATAAATCTAAGAGGGGGTAGGCTATGGCAGGGAAACTGACACTATTTTGTTACCCAAGTGAGAAATGTGAGGAGGCAGTGAGGGTGGAAAGGGGGAGTTTAATGACTGATGGGATGCAGTGGTAAAAGAGAGGGAGATATGTGGGCTTAGGAAACTGGGGAAGACTTGTGAGCATCACCAGGATAGTGGCCATGGGAAGGGGAGGCACAAGTTGGGCTAAGGGAAATGACAGGTTCAGTTCAGTGATGGTAACATATACTTGAAATTCATTAGAGTGTAGGGAAGAAGAGAGTCTGGAGTCCAGCCCCAAATCTGCACTTCTGCTAAGTGTGTGTAATTCCAAAGCAGGTTGTTCAGAGAATACACATGCAGTAATAAAGAGTAGTTGATGCTAAAATGTGGATATACATCTCCAGAAGACTCTATAAAGAGAGAAGGAAAGGATATTAAAGATGGAACCATGAAAATGACAATGTTAAAGAACAGGCAAGAGAAGATGAACATTGTAAGGAGAGAATGAAATGAACCAGCAGCAAGGAAGCTGAGGGAGAAAACATCAAGAAAGGATGCATTAGAATAATTATAACAGCAGTGTTTCTGAAGATTAGGTCTGGAAAGAAAATCCTGAAAATTACTGATTAAATATGGTGACTGAGGGAATTGAGACCCTTAGTGAGACCAGGTACAGTGAACAGATGGAGATCAAAACCAGTTGCAAAGGGTGGAGGACAAGACGGGACAAAGGGAAGGCTGAGGCACTGAATGTAGACCAAGAATTTTTATTGTGAAGGGAAGAAGAGAGCCAGTGTGGTAACAAGATGGAGACCTAAGAACAATAGATGTTCTCTTGCAAGTTTTTAATCAATGCTTAAATGCTAGATGGGGGGGGGAGGGGAAAGCGATTGGGGAAGCTAGAAAGAGTAAGAGCAAGAGGCACAGGGACTTAAAAAAAAAGGGGGGGTGGAGAGGTGGATATATTGAATTAACATTGTGCCAGGCACCTTAAGTACTAAAACTAAAAAAAAAAAAAAAAGACAAACACAAAAAACTTAATGAATAGATATAATTGTCTAACTCTATGTGGGGATACGATTATCCCCATTTTATGGATCTATGAAATAAGACTGAAAGAGTATAACTCAGATGCCCTAGGCTACACAACAAGCAGGGTTGGAATACAAAGACAAGATTTTCCAACGACAAATCACATTTTCTTTTAATTACACCAAGTTTCCCAAACTTTGAAAACCTTCCTCTGCTTTTTTGACAAACATGAAAATCTCACCCCCACACTCCCGCTGATCTAATATGTCCCCTCAGTATTAATCACTATAATCTGAATATTTTCACTAGTCAAGAATTTTAATCCCTATATTTGTAATGTAGACCAATCATATTTTTTTATTTCCAAATATAAAATTACAATGCCAACTGTGTTTTTTTTTTTTCAACCTACACACACACACATACCCTACCTCAGGAGTCCCCTCCTGAAAACCCCTACACTACACCAAGTTCTCTCCTGTCCTAATGTTGCCTCCTACAGAGAAATGATCCCTGCCATTTGCCACTTTCAGCATCCTCCAATTTGAAAGAGTGACAATATTCTATATATAAGTCTACATAATCGAGAAACTTTTTTTTTTAACAGAAAGCTTTGATCAGAGGTAAGAAGGCTCTTTCCCAGAAAAGCAAATGCTACAGTAGTAGCGTGCTTGTTTCACACTCTCCCTGGTGCTCTCATCTTGATGCCCTTATGGAAATTATGTGAATGAGAAGAACTTCACCCATAGGATCCAGGCTGCCATCAGATGCTCACTTCAATGCCATAGAGATTCCAGGGGGAAACTAATATCTCTGTAGCAACATGATGATTCTCTGTGGTTTCTAAAATTTTGTAGAACACTAACAGTCCTAATTTTCTCTGAAGCCAATTCCTTCTACCTGATATGGGCTTTTCTTTTCTTTTTTTTTTTTTTTTTACAACCTTTAAGAATGCTCTCTTCAGCCCACATTTACTTCAGTATGTCTTAGCATTGTCAGCATGAATTACTCATTATCCTATTTTCTTAGTCATTCTTTCCATGTATATACAAGTGTGTTAAAAACTGCCTTTAAGAATGAATATTTTCTTTTCACTTTATTACCCTCTCTTTCATTTTGCCCTTCATGACTTTATGACCCAAAAGAGCAAGGTTATTCCTCATCATGTATTGATTTTCTTGCTTTGGTAATTTTGGGTTTTGCCAAAAAAAATAATAATAAATTTTAAAAACCTTGAAATATGTCTCTTACTCCAGGACAAAATGATTCTTTTTTGTTTCTGTAAGGGGATTTGCTGGCTCAAAATCTCAATAGAATTATATAGATTTAAGAGAAAAAGTGGTAACAGCTAATCTTTATATAACTTAAACATATTCTATGAGATCTCTATTGATATTATTAAACAAACACTATTATCTATGACATTGATAATAAAAGTATTACTTGTCAAAGGAAATTATTTAAAAAGGTCCTACAATAAATTAATCCTAAATCTTAGTTTAATCCTTCTTTTCTGACCTTAAGTTTAATCAACAAATTTAAAAATGCTCACTATGGTCCTGCCCTTAATTTTGCACCTTAAATCTACTCATATTTAGTGGTAATTTTATCTTTATTTACTTCTATACTTCTAAATCAAAGCTACTTTGCTTAAACAATTAGCTTAAAATGCATTAAAAGCGTGATATTATATAGACTTCATTTACTCCCATGGCAACCAAGCTAAAGGATAATTTTCCCCAAGCAGATTTTCTGATGGCTCAAAGGGAAAATGTGGAAGGTATGCTTCAGCCCTCTTCTTTCTTCTTTTAGCTGAGCAATCCATTCTGTACAGCTGTTCCTTAGAATCTATAGAATGACTTCAGCTCCTGCTGACAAGCACAACAACCCACAACAGAACACAAAATGACATAGTTCCTCCAAAAATTGGCATGACAAAGTGGATAAATATAATGCATTGTTTAATTGGCATGCAAAGGGATTATTTTCTTCAGTGTTAGACCTTGGGATTATGAATATATATTTAGTCTCTACTGGATTCTGAGGCTATGTCAAATCAGAAAGCAGCTTTCAACTTTCAATTTTTTTCTTCTATAGAAGAATATATATGATGCTAGTGGTCTGCATTCTCTTGGTAGACTGAACAACTGATAGGCTCAGTATTGCCTACACAGTGTCTTTTATTCACCAAGACCTGTAAAATAAGGGCGAGCTAGAAGAAACACAAGTTTTCTTGGATCATAGTGAGGACTGGACAAACATAGTAAATTGTTTAATTAATAAATATTCAAAGTCAAAAATAAGGCTTTGTATAACACTGATGTAGCGACCACATAAGTTCAATATGGAAGCCTCCTGTCCATTTTCTTTGTTGTTATATCCTGAGAGCCAGGAACGTGCTCAGTTGGTTTAGTTGGGTGTCTGTGCAGACAGGGGTGTGGAGACCACCGCATGTATGTACTCATGCACGGGTTACCTACTGTGATGTGCCAGATCCTCTGTGCTGGGACACAAGGTTTCCATCTTCATGCATGTCACATTGACCAGGAGGGATGTGGGAGAAAGAAACTTGAGAGAAACATACGACCTTGCATGGGCTTAATAAATATTTAAATAACAATTTTATTTTAAAACTGTTATTAGAAATCCAATAAGAATACTATTTTCTGGAACTGATTAACAGTTTTTAAAATTTATATTTATCTGTGTTATCTCAGTAAGTAGATGTTAACCATAAGCAGGAATTTGCTTTGAATTTACTCTTTTTGGGACTCAATAAAACCAGCTTTTTAAAAATTAACTTATTTTTAGTATCAAATCACCCTTCCTATGTTCTTAGCTAACTTAAATTGAACAATTTGCAAATGGGCTACTTATTGCAAAAGACTGGGTTAAATATAAAGTTACACATACCATTTCGTAGAGTACCTTGACAGTTTATAATAGCAGATTCACTATTACTAATTTTGTGACTGCTTTGTCTCCATGGAATCTGATCTCTAAAGTACTATCCTAAACCAAAAATATTGCACATGTATAAATGATTACACAACTGCAAAATTTTTGCTTTATATCACTAGCAGTTATACAATCCATAATAATTAAATACCAATTTATCTTAATGTTTACACATTCCATCTCCAGCAATAGGTTGTAGAAAAGTGCCTTGAGAAAAATTAATCTTGTTTCAATGAGAAGCAATAAATAGTATTTAGGGCAAATGACTGTTAATGACTTCTGTATGAGTATTAATCTAAAGCAGATAGATGTTTTGCATGTTGAATAAGATATAAAATCAAGATGGCCATTAAAAACAGCAGTAATGGCATTTTCCAGTAAGAGCATTTACTGATAGCCTCTGACTGGATTCCAATTCATGAGATCACAGCCAAAATTGCCAAGCTCTCTTGTAGTTCCAATTGGCATATTTCTCCACTTTTTGCTGAAAGGACATGGTGTCCCATTTTTAATAGTTCACTAGATCTCCCAAAGGCGATATGTTGGAGTGAGCCTGAAGATTTTAGTTATGTATAAACATGTGGCCATAAAAATTACTTTTCCTTCCCAAATCTTAGCACACACACGCATGCGTGCGCACACACACACACGCTTTTAAGAAAGTTAGCAAATGCACCAATTATTTGATTCATTCACACAAAAAGTGTTGAGTTCCTAGTAGGTACCAAGCACTGTGCTAATAAATAGGTCTCGGTGATTAAAAGAAAGAGAAAAAAATTTGGTCAGTGTCCAACTGTCTGGATCTACAATGAGAGAAAAAGCATAAAGTAGGGAGTCTTTATGACTTTTATAGTGGTTCTTTCACTTTAACTACATTACTGAAAATCTGTTTCCTTCATTTATGAAATGAAGATGTTGGATTTTATAGTCATTTTACAAATTGCTCCCCTAGGACCTGATTCTGGGAAGATTCTTTGGTGCTCCCTCAAAAAGCACCTCAAACTAAGAACTGTGCAAGGCCACCCTCTGCCCCTGATTTCTTTGATAGAGCTCTCTAAACTGTATGGTTTACCTTTTTGAGCTGCCAGTTAAATTTTTATTTGAAGGGAGTTTCAAGGCCAAGAACCAATTTGTAAGTCACTAGGCTAGACAGTCTTTTAAGTTCTCTTGCAGTTTCATCGCTCAACGAGTCTAGGAAGTATTGTCTTACTCTGGTTTTATAATTTTGAAGTAATTATGTTTAGAAGTGTACTGATCTGTTACTAATCATTGGTAATAAAATCTACCAAATCACATTGCACTTTGAATCCTTCCTTCCACTTACCAGCTATGTGATCTTGGGCAAGTTTGTTCCTACGTCAGTCTTCTCTTTTATAAAAGGAGATAAGAGTAGAATCTACATCACTAGGGTACAATTCATTATTGTTTGGAAATTTCTTGATTTGGTATTGGACACATAGTAAGTCACAGAATCAATCCCAGAGTCCACCACTTCCTGGATGTTAGAAACTGAATTATTGCTCACGATGCAGGATATCTGCTACACAAGTAAAAAGTTGTGTGATTCACCAATAGTTTTCATTTTCATACTGATGGAATTTTCCTTTGAGACACTTGATACTTTATAAAGCTGAGTGGAAACATTTGTAGAACAGTTATTTGAAACAGATAGGTGAAACTGTATTACTTTTAATTATTCTTTTATTTTAGAAAAGAAATGATAAAGTAGATATAAATTAAATGGCTTCTCAGAAATCAGTAAGTAACCAGCTTTAGACCCAGAAATCAAGTCAAAGACTACATTCCATGAAAATAATATCATAACTACATGAGTCAATAAAATTTTATATTTAGATTCCACAAAATGGATTCTAGTTGAATGTCAAAGAGTTCTCAATATTCTGAGTTTTGTATATAACACAGTTATTGTGACATTTTGTAAGGCCCACAAACAGTTGAGAGTCTTTCCTGATTTATTACAAAATCAAGCAAATATTATTTTAATCTGATGAGTTTTAACAAACAAATCTAGAATAAACAGCTTTGTGAAAGCCTTCAGATCTGTAAACAAGTTAAAGCAGTGGAAAGTAAGGACATTCCAAGAAGTTATATATAAGTAAAGGATAGGAAAACATACTGAATTTCTCTCTTTTTTGTAACCAGTTAAAAATATTCATTTATTGTCAATGCTGGTTCATATATCTTATGATTCTATGCAGGAAAAAAAAAACTCCCATTTTTTCCTCCCCAAATAAGAAATTAGCTATTTCTCCCTTTGATAAAGATTGGACACATAGTAAGTCACAGAATCAGTCACAAAAGTTATAAAAAGAAGATCTCTACTAGGGAAGCAATAACTAAATAATGAGCATTTTTCTAAGAAGGAAGCTAGGGCCAATTAGGAAGTTGAATGCGGACTGGAGCCAGGCCAAAACAAAAAATTTTTTTGAAAATATTTTTACCCCTGTCCTAATGTCTAGCATTTGGAGCTAAAAATTTCTTCCAGCTCTGTGAAAGGAAAGAAGGAATTCTTTGGAAGATTTAAGTGCCTGTCAGAGGAGCACAAGAAAAACACATCTCCAATGTGAGCACTGCTTGTAGAGTACTTGTCTGGGAGGTAGGTCCAACTCTTATTAGTGAACAGGGCCAGGAAACCCTCATGGACCTCAAGGAGGATGGGACTGCAAGTGTAGCA
This sequence comes from Ursus arctos, assembly GCF_023065955.2. Lineage (NCBI taxonomy): Eukaryota > Metazoa > Chordata > Mammalia > Carnivora > Ursidae > Ursus > Ursus arctos. The sequence goes on from NW_026622763.1 coordinate 60,353,206, forward strand.
ACTCAGGAGCTCTTGGAGCAACCATATGAGACACCCTATTTCTTCCAGAAGTGAGAGGCTATACCAGTTTCCAGGGGTTTCTCTATCTTAATGAATTAGGCCAATGTTTTAGTCCCACAATCATATGCAAGCCAGCCACAGGGCCTGGCATTGAAGTGATGCTCTGCAGATTTCTTAAGCAGCAAACAATTTTTTCAGGTGCACCACAGATTTTCTTGGGGGGCCAAAGAGTCAATCAGAGACTCACCATAGCCAGGAGAGAAGACATCCCTGTTTTGAGACATTGTAGGAAAGTAGAAGACTGAGCCATACATATTAGTGGGCCCATTAATTTTTACTGTCCATTTGCTAGGCTAGTGCCTGGAAAAATTATTCATTAAAGATTGTATGTTTCGTTTCATTTGAACCTCATGATATCACTGTGGGGGAGATAGGATAAGAAATATTCAGTTTTACTAAGGAGGAAATAACACTAAAAGTTCTATGTCTCAGTGGTTAAGGCACAGGGAACAGAATTTTTCAAACCATAATTCTCTCACCAGAATCTTGACCCCTTCACATTAAACTGTTAAAATTCCCATTTTGGGATCATGCGTATGAGATACTAAATGTATATAATTTTAGTCATATTTTCAAGTTATAATCATCCTAAGTATGAAAATGATATGCATAAAATAATTTTAATGCCTAAATATAGGGGATTTCCATATATAACAGCTTTCTTGTTATAATTATAGGTATGTGAGAAAATTAAAAATGATGGAAATCAGTGTGGTTCTTATGTAATCTTAAAAATTTAGACTTTCTACCCAATTTCTATGCATTTTAGACCTTCTATTTAATGCCAAACATATTCTATTTTAGAGGTCAATTTTTTTAAAAAAGATTTTTATTTATTTATTTGACAGAGAGAGACAGCCAGTGAGAGAGGGAACACAAGCAGGGGGAGTGGGAGAGGAAGAAGCAGGCTTATAGCAGAGGAGCCTGATATGGGGCTCGATCCCATAACGCCGGGATCACGCCCTGAGCCGAAGGCAGACGCCCAACCACTGTGCCACCCAGGCGCCCCATTAGAGGCCAATTTTGTTATTGCCATTACTTTTTGCTTAAATTGTATGTTTTACCCCAAATCTACAAGGAAACAATATCATTGCTCTGTGGGTACCTGTTGCAGCAAGTGTGCTCACTCCACACCTATACTGTTTTGTGATATCTCTTGGTTCCTGCCCTTTTTTTTTCTTTCCTTCAGCATGGGTGATTTGCCCTCTCCACCCTCTAGGTTATATATGGTTGACTGCCCTTGATGCAAGACCAAGTCAGCTGAGATTAGTCACTCAGAAAAAAATCAGTGTTGTCTTGGGCAATAGATTCAGCAAATATTTAAGGGTTTATTATGTGCCAGTTGCTTTCCCTGAGGTTATCACAACAAACTGAGGTAAATACCATTACTCCTGCAACTCTGAAAATTTTAAGGACTTGCTCAAGGTCATGGACCTAGTTATTGCTGGGATTCAAGTCAAGCTTTGGATTTTGAATTCATTTCTCTTTTCCCTATACCAACAACACATCCTGGCTAAAATCTCAGGGTATGAATGAACATTTGGTAAGTCAACAGGAGCAAAAAGTATAATAAATGAAGGTCACGCTGCACAATTAGAAATTGGAAGATATAAATCTTGAGTATGATACTAACTGGCAAATCTAGACTCTTCAGTTTCTAATTAATTTAGTGATACATAGATATTATGCTCACCTATAGCACCAAATGGTATATGTGTGCCCTTATCTTATACTATATACACAAACTAACTCCAAACGGTTCACGATCTAATGGAAGAACTAACACTATGAATCTCTTAGAAGAAAACATAAATAAAACCTCCATGCCATTGGATTTTGCAATAATTTCTTAGATATGATACCAAAGTATAGGTAACAAAAGAAAAAAAATAGGAAAATTTGACTTTGTCAAAATTAAAAATTTTGTACATTGAAGGACACTATCAACAGTGAAAAGGCAACTCATGGGAGTTGGGAGAAATGGGAGAAATATTTGCAAATCTTGTATCTGATAACGGTTAATATCCAGAATATATAAAGAACTTCTACAGCTTCACAACAGCAATAAAAAACCCAAAAAACCCAATTAAAAAATAAGCAAAGGTCTTGAATAGACAACTCTCCAAAGAGGATATGCAAATGACCAATTACATATTAAAAGATACTCAACATCACTATCATTAGGAAAATGCAAATCAAAACCAGGAGATATTACTAGACACCCTTTAAGATGATTAGTATAAAAAAAAAAAGAGAAACAGAAAAACATGCTGGCAAGGGTATGGAGAAGTTGGGACCCCTGTGCTCTGCTGATGGGAGTGTAAAATAGTGTAGTCACCAGGGAAGACAGTGTGGCAATGCCTCAAAAAAATTAAACATAGAATTATCATTTGACCCAGCAATTCTACATCTGGGTAAATACCCAAAAGGATTGAAAGCAAGAACTCAAACAAATATTTGTATACTAGTATTTATAGAATCATTATTCACAATAGCCGAAAGGTAGAAGCAATCCAAATGTCCACTGATGGATGAATGGATAAACAAAATGTGGCACATGCTTGCAACGGAATATTATTTAGCTTTAAAAGAAGAGAAATTCCAGTATGTAATACAGCATGAATGAACCTTGAAAATATTACGCTAAGTGACATAAACTAAATGCAAAAAGACAAATAGTATATGATTCCACTTATATGAGATACCTAGAATAGTCAAATTCATAGAAACAGAAGGTAGAATAGTAGTTACCAGGGAATAAGTAGCCGTTGCTCTATGGGTACAGGGCTTTAGTTTGAGATGACAAAAACTTTCTGGAAGTGGAACAGTGGTGATGGTTACATAACAATGTGAATGTCATTAATGCCATGAAACTGTCCACGGTAAATGGTTAAAATGGTAAAGTTTATGTTATGGGTATTATACCACAATTTAAAAAATAATAATATCCCTGCACTTACATAAGAAAGGTGAGTAAGCCGTCCTTTTAAAAAAATAAGTATATGTGTAGATTGAGGTCAGAGATTAGAGAAGGCACACAACATACCTTTCTCTGAATATTGACAATGCGGCTTTTTCCATTTATTCAACATTGAAAAGCATGTTAAGGTTTTCATCCACTTATTCATAAGATAAGCAAGTCATGGTTCTTTTGCTCAAAAAGTTTACAGACTATTTTGAATAAACATTATGTCACACACAAACTTGTGATGCCAAGTCGGTTTGTCATCTCTCATTCATTCAAGAAATAATTATTGAATGTTTAGCACATACCAGGAATTAGTCTAGGCTCTGAGGACACTGTGGTGTATTAAAGCTCCTGTCGTAATACAGCTGACAATGCTTTGAGGGGAGACAGACAATAAACAAATGAGTACATATGTAATGTTGGATGGTGATTGATTCTGGGCAAAAAATAAAGCAGTGTAAGGAGTAGATGGAGTGACTGGGTTGTTGGTAGCAGAGTGAGGGATATTTTAAAAAATGGCCAGTGGCCTTTCCGAAAAAGAATGGTAAATGGATGTTGCAGCAGAGAACTGAATGAAAGGAAAAGCAAACAATGTGGATATATACAGGAGAAGCAATCCAGGCAGAGGAAAACTGAATTGCAGAAGCCCTGAGATAAGGATATGCTTGGGTGTTCAAGAAGGAGTATGGAGGTCAGTATAAATGGAGCCAAGGGTTTTTTGTTTGTTTGTTTGTTTGTTTTTGTTTTTAAAGAAATTCTCCAAATTTTAAAGGTAGGGAGATGAGAAAGAATCAACAAAGGTCATTGAGATGCAGTGTTCAATGAGACAGAGCAGAACCAAGTGAAGAAATTACCTCCAGAAGGAGAGATCACTTAGTTATTTCAAATGCTGCTGATAGTTTCCATAAGCAGACTGAGACATGACCACTGGGTGCAGCAACATGTGGTCACTGAAGGCTGACAAGCACTGTTGTAGTGGAGATGTGGTTGAGGGGAAGCCTGATTTAAATGAATTTAAGAAAAGTGGAAGAAGAGGAAGTAAGTAGAGAAAGCACATACAGATAACACATTAGGATTTTGTTCTAAATGATAAAAAGAATGAGGAGAACACTGGAGAGAAATGCAGATTAAGGTTTTTGTCTCAATGAAAAAAACAAAAGCATGTTTTTATGCTGAAAGCACTGATCCAATAGGACAAATTGATGTGGTGGAGAAAGGAAGCAATGGCTAAAGTCTTTGAGAAGGTAAGAAAGGATGTGATTAGTGCACAAGTAGAAGTGATGCGTGTAACAGGTGGGGTTCTCTACAGTTTCAGGAATGAAGGCAGAACATGTAAACATGAGTGCAGTTAGGTGGGTAAATGCACCGCAAATGTACGTTTTCTTCTGATATCTTTTATTTTCTCAGTGAAGTAGAAAACAAAGTCACCAAGACTCCATCTGAGAGTGAGGGGACAGGTGATATGAGAGGACAGACCAAGGTGTGAAATTGTTGTATTCATTGAGTCTAAAGCAGTAAGGAAACAGTACAGCTGAAGGCAGCGTATTAAGGGATTATTTGAGGTTTGTGGCCATAAATTTACACAGAATATTCAGCATGGCTGTGTTTTTATTCAGCCACATTGCCCAAGTGGTGGTGCAAATAGTTTGAGAGTTGAATCGAACAATGGTGGGGTTTTGCCAGAAGAATGTAATGGAAACAAGGACATTGAGAGTGTAAGAAATGTCATTAATGCACAATGGATTATTAAATAAATGAGCTGTGTGGGGAGAGAAGTAAGGACACAGTTCAGGGACAAGGACACAGTAAAAAGGTTGTAGGATTAATGGCTAGTAGGTTCCATATGGATAAGGAATTTTTGGAGTTGGGACACTAGAGAGAATAAACTGGAAAGACAGGAGATAGTAGTTAGACTGAAGTGCTAGAAACTGTGGTTGTAGAAGGAGTACTATTCTTGGGCCTCGACTATGACCACAGGAACAGGTGATTGAGGGAGTGGGGAGAAGAGAAGAGAATCAAAGAACTGAGATTCCAGAATTCTTTGTGGAATCACTATGAAACATGAATCTCCCTAAATCTTTGCACTTGTAGGCTGTTGCACTCACTGTTCATCTGTCTGAGGCATTTTCTCACCATATATTCATAAAATTCAGCCTCTTATCGCTTCAGATTTCCCCTAAAATATCTCCTTATAAATAGGGCTTTCTACTTCCCAGCTACAACAGCACCACCACCCCTCTAAGGGCTACCCCTACCTCTTAACTCCAATTCGGTTTTCTTCATACCACTTATCTCCACCAGACATGTTTTCTGTCCATTCATTTACATGTTTATTACTTATTTTAGACAAACTCTCCAATGCAAGTGCCATATGAGCAGAAATTCCTCCTGTCTTGTCTAGTAGCAACTGTCGTATTCTCAGCACTTAAAACGGTGTCTGACATATAGTAACCACTTAATAAATATGAATTGTTGAAAGAGTCTTGAATTATCACCAGTTATCTCTTAGGTAATAGCACTGAAGAAATTATTAAAGAGCAAACGATTTCAGAAGGGCTACTGGCCTATTTCTTTCTCATGTCTTATTTTATCACCCTTCCCCTTCTCCAACTCTCCCTGCTCTTCCTCTGATCCCTAAATGTTAAGTAGAAACACTCTTACATGGCCCCTCTCCACAAGCCCATCTCTCAGCACTGCTTTCTCTCCAGCTGCAGCCCCTTCACACCGAACTGGGAAGACATTCACTCGCAACGTACCTCGCCCTCCTGTCCTCCCACCTCAAAATCTGCTGCAACCCCACTTCCACCGCACAGCTCTAGGATGAAGTCCCTCAAAAGGTCAGTGATGACTTCATTGCTAGACAAAATGACATGGCTAGTCCTCAAAATATAAAAAGTTAAGTTTGGGCTTGTCGGCCAGTTTCTTGGATCCTCTAGCATCACTCTCAGTGCTACTCTAGCCCCTAATCGATTTAACACTGTCCTTTTCATCCCTCAGTATCCTTGTCGGATAGCCCCTTCCCTTGCTGCACGGGGTCCCGCCCTTGGACATCTCACTCAGTGCACTCTTCCTGGAGGTCCCATTTACTCTCAGGACTTGCCTGGGTGCTGTATGTGGCTGGTCTCCAGACTTCTGTTCTACTTTGCCTCTTGAATTCGTCAGCTTTTTACCTGCTTGCTTAACATCCTTAAGAAGACTGTGACTTCTTTGCAGCTTATCAATTTATTTTGTATCCTCACTGCCCTTCTTCACAGATGAGCACATGGAGGCACAGAGAGGCTTAGTAACTTAGCTGAGATCATGCATTTATGCTGCAGCCAATCAGAAGCATCACGGTTTAGGATTTGAATCTTGGGACTGAGTAGGTTACTTACCTGTTCTGTGCCTCGTTCTCTCATTTACAAAAGGGGATTAAAAAAATAGTCCCTTTGTCACAAGTTGGCTGTGAGAATTGAAATGAAATAAAAGTATAAAGTACTTAGAATAGTACGTAGTAAATAGTAAGTATATGTTAGGTGTTATTTTCCTTACCTAGGGCCAGAATCTGTTCCCTTTGCATTATATGCTACAGTGTAAGGAGCAAGACCTCCAAAGCAGGGAAAGATAGAAAGATTGTGAACTTCTACATGAAAAAAAAAATCCAAAAGAAAAAATACAGTAGTACACTGTATGGAAAGAAAGAAAATCTACAAGTTAAGAGTTTCACAGTTAATTTCACTTAAATAGTATTTGAGATATATTTAGTTCATCACATCGTAACACTGAGTTACATTAAATTTACCATCGAAATGGAAGAGTGTACACGGAATCTCTGACAGAATAATGAATAATTCTGTCATTTTCAAAGTCATAAAATTATTAATAACTTGAAGCTTTTGGTAAATAACATGTCATTTTATCTCCTCAACTGTAAAAATTAGCTTTTAAAGTCTAGAAATTAGCTTTCACCAGTGTTTCCACTTTTTAAAATAAGACAACAGGCCCAAAATAGAGTCCTGTATGCTAAACCCCACATCACCAAACTGACAATTAATTACAGTTCCCACCTCTCCCAGAAATGGAATCTTAAACCAGTCAATCAGGAATCACCTGATCAGCACTCATAAAGTAGTCTCATAGACCCACATCAGCCCTTAAGAGAAAGTGACTTTTCTACACCCAATCTACTTTTTGCTGGTAGAACATATTCTGGAATTTAAGAGGAAAAGTAGAGCACAGATTCTGGAGACGAGCCACATACAGCACCCGGGGAGGCCCTGAGAGTCAATGGGACCGTCAGGAAGAGCACACCCTGAGTGAGATTACCAACCTCAGGACCCTATGGGGCAGGGGAAAGGGACTTCCAACCTGGTAGTGATGAATGAAAAGCAGAGTATGGGAGAGAGTGATGCTAGAGGAGCCAAGAAACAAAACCAAACAGAAGCTTATCAAAGTGAGCTCCTGATTTCCTTTCCCCAAACATGGTCAATATGTTTTCATTCCTAATCTTAACAGGCCACCTATTCTAATAATTATTACAGGATAGAGTTTTGTCAAACTGACTAACTAAATGCATTGTTGCTGCCTTTTGGACAAAAAGCAGGATGATCCATTTCAGTATGCTAAATATACATACAGCTTTTTTTCCTTGAAGAAAATAAAGCATGATAACCCATGATATCTATGGTAAAATATCAGACACCAAAGTCTTCCTCATCAATTTTGGTCCTCAAAGAGTTACCTGCCATTTGAAGTTCTAGAGCCTTTTTGTCTATATCATATTTGAGTCTCAGTAATAATATCTGTCCTTCTGGATCCCCCATTTTGTTATGTCCTCAACAGTGACTACCCAATGTCAGCATAGTTTGGACGGGTTGAAGTATTCTAATACCATCGTTTTAGAAGCAAGACTACAGACAGGAGATAGTCATTCAAAGATATGACATCTGGATCTACTGGGTTCACTCTCTTTTGGTCTAGAATGGGGCAAGTGTACAAGTGAGGGTACTGCAGCCAGAAACACCTGCTCTTGAACTCTTGACTCTACCACCCAGAGTTTAATGCAGGGTTACATGGGCCTGTCATGGTGTCAGTTTCCTCATCTGTAAAACAGGGAAGATACCACTCCACTTATAAGCATCTGAGGAATTAAGGAAATGAACATGAAAAATGCTTTTAATCAATGTTAGTTCACTTAAACTAATATGAGAGAGTACCTTTTTTGGTGGTTTACCACTTAGAATGTTAACTAGCATAAGCACCTATGCAATCAAAACCACCTTGCTCATCACAGCAGTCCCTGTCACCATCCTACCTTTCTTCCAAGTGCATGGGTTTCTTTGTTACCAGGAGGCAAGGGTCTGAGATGACAGGCAGGTGAGTCATCTGTTTGTTCTTGCATGACTGCACCAATGACAGTAAACAACATTTCAGTGGTAGTCAGACTGCATTTAATGCACTGTTTGAAACTCTTAACCTTGTTTTTATTTGATGCTTCTTAGGGTCCTGCTGAAAAACATACATTTTTATTAAAGTCTTCCTCATGGGTTTGTGCTGAAGACATTATTATTCTCCATATGTCTGTGAAAGAATAACTGCTTTCACCTCAAAGGCATATTTCCTTTTCTTTGAATCATTAGACAAAAGAAACCTTTATAGGGTGTAGGACTGAGGCCTTCTTTGGTAAAACTAAAGGAAACACAAGAAACAGCCTTTTCCACTTGCCTAATAGATTGTGAAATCTTTCAGTGTCATTTGTATTTCTCAAAGAAGCACTTATCTTACCATGCTCCATTTCATATTATCTTTTTATTTCTTAAGTCACCTGAGGAAAGATTTAGTATAAACTAGATGTTTTTATCTGTAAAATATCCTTGAATTTCCATTTTATAAATGAAAACATGGCAGTAAAAAAAAAATCTAGTCCTTAAAAAACACTTTTAAAAGAGTGATCAAATTCAAACACAATCTAGATTCATTAAAATTAAGTTTATTTAATTTGAATAAGATGTTTTCATTAATAATATGTAATAGTGCATAATCATTAGAATGTAATTGTTTTGAAAAGTGACTCAATCCAATTTTGGGGGTCAAAATACTCACATAAAAATACCCTCAAGTTCTACAAACTCTGTTCAGCCTAGGAGAATCTTGTACATTTCTAAATTTTGAACAATAAGAAATTATAAGGCAAGAGCTGATCACTCTTTCAGGGAAAAGTTAACATTCTACTTCTATCTATGAGAAAGGTTCGCAAAACAGTTGAATCATAATCACTGTAGAACTTTTTAGAAGTATGAACGCTCTATGAGATTTTGAGCTGGTCTACAACATGTGGGTTTCATAACACACTTCACAATGAAATTATGCTTATGTGGGTTTTTTTTAAGATTTTATTTATTTATTTGACAGAGAGAGAGACAGCCAGAGAGAGAGGGAACACAAGCAGGGGAAATGGGAGAGGAAGAAGCAGGCTCCCAGCAGAGGAGCCTGATGCGGAGCTCAATCCCAGAACTCCGGGATCACACCCTGAGCCGAAGGCAGATGCTTAATGACTGCACCACCCAGGCACCCCTATTATGCTTATGTTTTATGAAAGAAGGAAAGGTGCTTTATTTTCTAAAGTCCTAAACTGAATTTGCTTGAGGTAGAGAGGGTGATAACTGTATATTCATTATCCTACCTCATTGTAGAGATATAAACCTGTCACAAAGTGACCCTGATAAAGCAAACTCCTATTTTTAGTTTGGGCTAGATCACTGAGATTATACTATAAAATGCAACTTTTACTGAAGAACAATTCATGGGAGTTGTTGAATTATAATAAGGTCAAGGTAAATAGCAAAACGAAATATACACAGTCTGTAGGATTTACAGAACTGTCAAAAAAGTTTCAAAATAAGCAAATGGATGCTCTTAAGGCCATTTGTAAAATATGCAACTTATGTTTCCATTTGCTTTCAGGCAAATTACATCAGATTTAAATGTTATTCTTCAGAAAGCCTGTCCAATAAAATGTCCCACCATAATTTCTGCATGGCTAATGTCTGCTCTCAACAATGAAGACTAGTTTTCTGTCAAAACTTTTAGAGAGTCTCCAAAAGGAATTAATTCTGATGAACAAAATGTCTGAAACCTATTTTGCTCCCCTACTCCCCCTTTTTCCTTTGACCATTAATCTAAGCCAAAAGCTCCTTGTCTTATAAACTCTATATAAAATACCTCTTGTAAAAGAGAAGAAAATGGAAACTTTGAAGTTAAAAACAGAATACAAAAAAAAGGAAAAGAAACAAAGAAAACAAGCAACTCCTTAAGTAGATCTATCATCTTTAGATGTTCAAGCAGGAAAAGTTTTAAGGAAGTTTACCCTGAAAATTGTATGGTTATGTTATTATATCATTAAAATAGCTAGATTGTCAGGGACAATAGCTAGCTTTTCTATGCCCCTTATATTAAAACAGGAGGAAATTAACTAAAATCTGGGTACTAGAAATAACTTATTGATGATGAATATTTTCACATGTCAAGTGGATTAATGGAAGAAAATTGTTTACTTCTACTTTAGATATCTTCTGGAATAGCACAAAGATTATATTTCCTTGAAGCAGGAATAACACATAGTAGCAAGTGGACTTTCCTTTAAGAAAAAGGGCATAAACGCATTCATGTTCTCCAAGGTTATTCTGGTTTTTGTTTTGTTTTGTTTTTTTGGGGGGGGGTAAGAATCACAAGAGAAAATAATTTTTTAAATAAAGTTTTCAAAAGATAAATTTTCTCAGGGTGCCTGGGTGGCTTAGTTGGTTAAGCGATCAACTCTTGATTTTGGCTTAGGTCATGATCTCAGGGTCCTGGGATCGAACCCCACTGTTGTGCTCTGCGCTCAGTAAGGAGTCTGATTGAGGATTCTCTCTCTCCCTCTCCCCTCACCTGAGGGCTCTCTCTTTCTAAAATAAATAAATAAATCTCAAAAGAGACAAGTTTCTCTCTCTCAACATCCTAAAATACCTCTTAAATGCATACCAAATGTTACCATAAAAGGTTAACAAGTATCCAAAATGAATTCAGTAACTCACTTTTCAACAAGAGCAGGTTCATCTCATACCCCCTGGCATACAAATTATTAAATTTTTGAAATATAAATACATGTATCATCTGATGAAACTATACCCCTATTTTATGTAATCTAATTCAAATTTCTGGCTATAAAAGATACAGAATATTTGTGACTGTAACTCTTGCATATGTCTGTCTTTTAATGACATCTTTGTTGTTCTCATTTCTATTTATCAGTGTGGGCTCATGAGAGAACTCTACAATCTACCTTCTAGTTCCCCTCCCTGGAGATTCAGCAGCTCCAGAAACTCCATCCTGACCTAGTCAGATATTTCAATATATAAGTACGAGAGTAGCTTTATCTTAGCCATTATGTAAACATAGCATAAGTCCTTACTTATAAAATCTTTTGTAATCACTGAATGAGCAACTAATAGGAAGAAAGTTGTTCTTATTTTAGTGTTTTTTTGTGTTTATATTGACATTTTCTTTGAAGAAACTAAAAATTTGGTATATTCTTTTCTTTAGTTTTCTGCTATGTATTAGCAGAATTTGCTCACAATTGATGCTGGGAATTGCTCACATTTGTTGATGAGAATCTGGGGTTTAACGTTTGCTTTATAGCTGTTAAATAAGCTTTTATCATTTGGCTGAGAACATTTCCCTTCTTTCCTATCACACCTGAACCAAACTTGGTAGCCAAATTAGGAACTTTTTTCAAAGATTCAGAAGTGAAAAATATCACTTAAACACTGAGTAGAATTATGCCAAATTTTCATTTAAAATATATGATAATCATCACTGAAATTGAATGATATGAAATAATTTAGTGTGGAACACACTTGGATTAGTATAAAATCAATAGACTCTTTAGTACTTATAACTAGAGACTCCAGTGTGTTGTACTGAGGAGGCACTGAATGGAAAATGACACTTTCCCTGTTCTTTAGAATCTTACACAAGATAAGGTGAGTATATATTATATGTATGTGTACATATAAGCATATGTTTATGCATATACACATGCAAATTTCACATTAAGAGTGAACACAATTTTTTTTATAATTAGACTATGGGACAGACACACTGTTCTATACACAAATAAACCCTAAATCTTCACTGGTTGATCACCTGAATGTTCTGTGTGAACCAATTAATCTACTTAGAGTGTGCATAAATGAATACAATGTCATTGCCTACAATATGTGAGGTATAGTCACAGCTCAAACTGTGTTATCTTGGTATTTTCATGGTCATTTAACAATAAAGTGGTAGCTCTAACTCCTGACCATACATTATAAATTAGAGTTAATACTTACCCTACTTATTCCCTGGCCAACTTCCAATTCTGACTGATATAAACAATTTACTTAAAGTATAATCTCTCTCCGTCTTAATTCTCAGCCTTGCATCCAGTACAATCCAATCATTACAACCAACCCTGCTCTCTTTGGCACCCAGATTGGCATACCAGATTGGTTAACTGTAGCCAATGAACACTTAGTGTCCATGATATTTTCTTTATCTTTCAATAATAGTTTGCAAGTATATTTTGATTCTGAATTATCAAGTACACCTTAAACCTCAGGGACCAGGACTGAAACATTTGACTTTCTATTTTCCATAGCAATTATTAGAATGTCTTACCTGTTAAAGACATTTTATTTTGACTGCATGATCACATGTTGAGTGAATGGAAAAACAGTGGGGGAAGGAATTCAGAAATGGGCTATGAAACTACTGGATGAGGAGGGAGAGCAGGACAGAAATCTCTCCTGGACCTAACATTTTGCTGTATACAATAAACAGAATATAAGCATTACAATAGGGAGTAAAGTTCTCTATAAACTTAAAACATTCTCTTTAGTATGTTAGTGAATAAAGCTATAACTGTGAATATAATAATGGCAGTTCATCACTTCTTTCTATAATGGAGGACTGGGTAATTGAGAACACTGCTTCTGAAGGGAATTTTAAAACCTTTCCAAAAATCAATATAGATATACTGAGATAGTAAAATATATATATAGGATCAAGATCTGGGAGAGGATGGGAATCTAGAAATGTGGGCCCATTTTCATAAAATACCCCTTTTTGGTGTGTCTGTGTGCACAATCAATTTAAGTGTTTGGCTCTTGACTTCAGCTCAGGTCATGATCTCAGGGTTGTGAGACTGAGCTCTACATCGGGCTCCATGCCAAGTGTGGAGCCAACTTAAGATTCTCTCCCTCTCCCCCTTCCCCTCCCCTGCTTGTGTACTCTCTTTCTCTATAAAATAAAATATAAAATAAAATAAAACAAAATAAAATACCACTTTTACTCCAGAGGCTGATATTTAAAAGGTAGCTAAGAAGTTGAACTTCACATGGGTAAGGATCCAAAGGTTTGAATTTAGGGACTATTATGGCTGAGGTCCTGGTAAGTCACTATGACCATCTTCACCAAATTTCTGCTTGGATTCTGAAAGGGCTTCATTCTAGAAGTAATAGTAACTGAACTGTACACAGCTTTGAGTTATCTAGGTGGCCTAGATAAACTTAAATTATAAACTTATTTAATTGCTAGAAATTCAGAAGCATGGCAAACACAATTTAAAATACTTTTTGGAGGAAAATAAAATAAGCCTAAGTCTCAAATTATTTCCAAATTAATTTCAAATTCTTTGTTTAGCAGATAATTCAACCAATACACAAGGATACAAGACCTCATGAGCGAAAACTAGCACCAACAACAAATACAGAACCATAGAGACTCCAGATACTGGAATTAGCTAACACACTACAAAACAACCAAGTAGATAAATACCAAATTGAAAATAACCTCAGGAAGCTATAATATGTCACATGCAAGTTTTTAAAATTATTAAATAGAAATTCTAGAAGTGAAAAAGTACAATATTTATAATTAAGAAATCAGTAGGTTGGTTAACAGCAGAATGAATGCTATCAAAGAGAGAATGAGTAAATTAGAAGTTAAATCAAAAGACTTTCCAGAATGGGGTGCCTGGGTGGCACAGCAGTTGAGCGTCTGCCTTCGGCTTAGGGCATGATCCCGGTGTTATGGGATCGAGCCCCACATCAGGCTCCTCTGCTATGAGCCTGCTTCTTCCTCTCCCATTCCCCCTGCTTGTGTTCCCTCTCTCACTGGATGTCTCTATCTCTGTCAAATAAATAAATAAAATCTTTAAAAAAAAAAAGACTTTCCAGAATGAAGTAGAGAGAGACAAAAGAGAAGAAACAGAGGATGATGCATCTGGATCTCTACAAATGAACATCTCCAGCGCTGAGTATTGAGGTACCAAGAGGGGAGCTGTAAACCGTGCACGGATATCGGAAGATAAACGGAAGGGGGAGGGAGCCGCCGTGTTTGGGCGCCGGGAAGCGGCAGCCACCTGCACGGGGGAGCGGGAAGACACACAGAGGGTACCCGCGAGAGAGCGGACTGAGACCGGTGAGCCGTGAACGCGCGCGCCACCAGGCATCTCCCGGAACACCGGAATCCCGGTGTGCTCACGGGATCCAGACTGAGACCGGGAGCTCCCGGAGCGCGCGCGGGGCGGCTGGCGGCTGGCGGGCCACCTGCACGGGGGAGCGGGCGGACTCGCGGTCGGCACCCGCGAAACAGCAGACTGAGACCCTGAACCGGGTGCGCGCGCCACCAGGCTTCTCACGAAACTCCGGAATCGAGGTGTGCTCACCGGGCATAGACTGAGACCGGGAGACCCGGGAGCGCGCGGGGCGGCCGGTGGCTGGCGGCATTAGAAACACAAAGGACAGAGACGCGCCGGCCCTGGAAGTGAGGGCAGGGTCGCCGAGTTGGTGCGCACATCCCGGGACGCCGCAGGGTTGAGCAGCACCAACAGTAACAGAGTTAAAGTGGCCAGAACATCAGTGGAGAACGGGCCGCAATCCCTCTGTTCTGCGACAATGCAGCCTCTGCTGCTCTGACCCTCAGAAGAGGCATAGCCGGCCGCCAGGGAAAGCCGCCAGAGAACAAAAGCCTGGAAATACCGGCTCACAGCGTGCCCATCCCCATCCTCCCTCGCAGGGGCACGGAGACTCTACCCAAACATGGCTGCCTGAGTATCGGCGCGGCAGGCCCCTCCCCCAGAACACAGAAGGCAGGCTGAAAAATCAAGAAGCCCACAACCCAGGCGCCTGGGTGGCGCAGTCATTGAGCGCCTGCCTTCAGCTTAGGGCGTGATCCCAGCGTTCCGGAAAGGAGTCCCTCATCGGGCTCCTCCGCTGGGAGCCTCCTTCTTCCTCTCTCACTCCCCTGCTTCTGTTTCGTTCTTGCTGTCTGTCTCCCTCTCTCAGATAAGTAAATAAATAAAATCTTTAAAGAAGAAGCCCACATCTCTAAGATCCCTATAAAACAAGGGGCACGGCCTGGGACCCAGTCAATAATTTTGGGCTCTGGAAACCCCGCAACCTCTCTTCATCAGAATGACAAGAAGGAGAAGCCCCCCCCAGCAAAGAAAGGACAGTGAGTCAGGGGCCTCTGCCACAGAAGTAACGGATATGGATGTAACCAAATTATCAGAAATGGAATTCAGAGTAACAATGGTCAAGATAATGAGTAGACTTGAAAAAAGTATTCAGGAAAATATTACTGAGAATATACAATCCCTAAGGGCGGAAATGAGAGCGAATTTGACAGAAATTAAAAATTCTATGAGCCAAATGCAGGCAAAACTAGAGGCTCTGACGGCCAGGGTCACGGAAGCGGAGGAAAGGGTTAGTGAATTGGAGGATGGGTTAATAGAGGAAAAATTAAAAATAGAAGATGGTCTTAAAAAAATCCACGCCCACGAATGTTGGCTACGGGAGATTACTGACTCAACGAAACGATCCAATGTTAGAATCATCGGCATCCCCGAGGGGGTGGAGAAAAACAGAGGTCTAGAAGAGATATTTGAACAAATTGTAGCTGAAAACTTCCCTAATCTAGCAAGGGAAACAAAAATTCGTGTCCAAGAGGCAGAGAGGACCCCTCCCAAGCTCAACCATGACAGACCTACACCACGTCACGTCATAGTGCAACTCGCAAATATGAGATCCAAGGATACAGTATTGAAAGCGGCCAGGGCAAAGAAATTTCTCACGTACCAAGGCAAAGGCATCAGAATTACATCAGACCTGTCTACACAGACCTGGAATGAGAGAAAGGGTTGGGGGAGCATTTTTAAAGCTCTTTCAGAGAAAAACATGCAGCCAAGGATCCTTTATCCAGCAAGGCTGTCATTCAGAATTGATGGAGAAATAAAGACATTTCAGAATCGACAGTCACTAGCCAATTTCGTAACCACGAAACCAGCCCTACAGGAGGTATTACGGGGGGTTCTATAAAAGTAAAAAGGCCCCAAGAGTGATACAAAACAGAAAGTCACAGCCAATACAAACAAAGACTTTACTGACAACATGGCAGAATTAAAAGCATATCTCTCAGTACTCAGCCTGAACATTAATGGTTTAAATTCTGGTTTCAAACGCCACAGGGTTGCAGATTGGATAAAAAGAAATGACCCATCCATTTGCTGTCTACAAGAGACTCATTTCGAACCCAAAGATGCATTCAGACTGAGAGTAAGGGGATGGAGTACCATCTTTCACGCAAATGGACCTCAAAAGAAAGCTGGGGTAGCAATTCTCATATCAGATAAATTGGATTTTAAACTACAGACTATAGTTAGAGATGCAGAAGGGCACTATATTATTCTTAAAGGAAGTATTCAACAAGTGGATATGACAATTATAAATATATATGCCCCCAACAGGGGAGCAGCAAGATACACAAGCCAACTCTTAACCAGAATAAAGAGACATATAGATAAAAATACATTAATAGTAGGGGACCTCAACACTCCACTCTCAGAAATAGACAGAACACCCTGGCAAAAACTAAGCAAAGAATCAAAGGCTTTGAATGCCATACTCGACGAGTTGGACCTCTTAGATATATATAGAACACTACACCCCAGAACCAAAGAATACTCATTCTATTCTAATGCCCATGGAACATTTTCAAGAATAGACCATGTTCTGGGACACAAAACAGGTCTCAGCCGATACCAAAAGATTGAAATTATCCCCTGCATATTCTCAGACCACAACGCTCTGAAATTGGAACTCAACCACAAGGAAAAATTTGGAAGAAACTCAAACACTTGGAGACTAAGAACCATCCTGCTCAGGAATGACTTGATAAACCAGGAAATCAAAAATCAAATTAAACAATTTATGGAGACCAATGAGAATGAAAATACAACAGTCCAAAACCTATGGGATACTGCAAAGGCAGTCCTAAGGGGGAAATACATAGCCATCCAAGCCTCACTCAAAAGAATAGAAAAATCTAAAATGCAGTTTTTATATTCTCACCTCAAGAAGCTGGAACAGCAACAGAGGGACAGGCCTAATCCACGCACAAGGAAGCAGTTGACCAAAATTAAAGCTGAAATCAATCAAGCAGAAACCAGAAGTACAGTAGAGCAGATCAACAGGACTAGAAGCTGGTTCTTTGAGAGAATCAATAAAATTGACAGACCACTGGCAAGACTTATCCAAAAGAAAAGAGAAAGGACCCAGATTATTAAAATTATGAATGAAAAAGGAGAGGTCACGACGAACACCATTGAAATTGGAAGGATTATTAGAAATTTTTATCAACAGCTATATGCCAATAAACTAAGCAATCTGGAAGAGATGGAATCCTTCCTGGAAACCTATAAACTACCAAGATTGAAACCGGAAGAAATTGATTTCTTAAACAGGCCAATTAATTATGAAGAAATTGAGTCAGTGATAAACAACCTTCCAAATAACAAAACTCCAGGCCCGGACGGTTTTCCTGGGGAATTCTACCAAACATTCAAAGAAGAAATAATACCTATTCTCCTAAAGCTTTTTCAAAAAATAGAAACAGAAGGAAAGCTACCAAACTCATTCTATGAGGCCAATATTACATTGATCCCCAAACCAGGCAAAGACCCCCTCAAAAAGGAGAATTACAGACCGATTTCCCTAATGAATATGGATGCCAAAATCCTCAACAAGATACTTGCTAATAGAATCCAACAGTTCATTAAAAGGATTATCCACCACGATCAAGTGGGATTCATACCTGGGATGCAAGCGTGGTTCAATATTCGCAAATCAATCAGCGTGATACATCATATCAACAAGAAAAGACTCA
The DNA here is from genome assembly GCF_023065955.2 of Ursus arctos. Classification (NCBI taxonomy): domain Eukaryota; kingdom Metazoa; phylum Chordata; class Mammalia; order Carnivora; family Ursidae; genus Ursus; species Ursus arctos. Next base: position 60,371,459 of record NW_026622763.1, read on the forward strand.
AGAACCATATGATCCTCTCAATCGATGCCGAAAAAGCATTTGACAAAATACAGCATCCTTTCCTGATTAAAACCCTTCAGAGTGTAGGAATAGAAGGTACATTTCTCAATCTCATAAAAGCCATCTATGAAAAGCCTACTGCAAATATTATTCTCAATGGGGAAAAGCTGGAAGCCTTTCCCTTAAGATCAGGAACACGACAAGGATGCCCACTCTCGCCACTATTATTCAACATAGTACTAGAAGTCCTTGCAACAGCAATCAGACAACAAAAAGGGATCAAAGGTATTCAAATCGGCAAAGAAGAAGTCAAAATGTCTCTCTTCGCAGACGACATGATACTCTATATGGAAAACCCAAAAGAAGCCACTCCCAAACTATTAGAAGTTATAGAGCAATTCAGTAACGTGGCGGGATACAAAATCAATGCTCAGAAATCAGTTGCATTTCTGTACACGAATAACGAGAACGAAGAAAGAGAAATCAGGGAATCCATCCCATTTACAATAGCACCAAAAACCATACGTTACCTTGGAATTAACTTAACCAGAGACGTAAAGGACCTTTATTCTAGAAACTATAAATCACTCTTAAAAGACATTGAGGAAGACATAAAAAGATGGAAAGATATTCCATGCTCATGGATCGGAAGAATTAACATAGTTAAAATGTCCATGCTACCCAGAGCAATCTACACTTTCAATGCTATCCCGATCAAAATACCGAGAACGTTTTTCAAAGAACTGGAACAAATAGTCCTTAAATTTGTATGGAACCAGAAAAGACCCCGAATCTCCAAGGAACTGTTGAAAAGGAAAAACAAAGCTGGGGGCATCACAATGCCGGATTTCGAGCTGTACTACAAAGCTGTGATCACAAAGACAGCATGGTACTGGCACAAAAACAGACACATAGACCAATGGAACAGAATAGAGAGCCCAGAAATGGACCCTCAGCTCTTTGGGCAACTAATATTTGATAAAGCAGGAAAAAACATCCGGTGGGAAAAAGACAGTCTCTTCAATAAATGGTGCTGGGAAAATTGGACAGCTACGTGCAAAAGAATGAAACTTGACCACTATCTCACACCATACACAAAAATAAACTCCAAATGGATGAAAGACCTCGATGTGAGACAGGAATCCATCAAAATTCTAGAGGAGAACATAGGCAGCAACCTCTACGACATCAGCCTAAGCAACCTTTTTCATGACACATCCCCAAAGGCAAAAGAAACAAAAGATAAAATGAATTTATGGGACTTCATCAAGATTAAAAGTTTCTGCACATCCAAGGAAACAGTCAGAAAAACTAAGAGGCAGCCCACGGAATGGGAGAATATATTTGCAAATGACACTACAGATAAAGGACTGGTATCCAAGATCTACAAAGAACTTCTCAAACTCAATACACGAGAAACAAATAAACAAATCAAAAAATGGGCAGAAGATATGAACAGACACTTTTCCAATGAAGACATACAAATGGCTAACAGACACATGAAAAAATGTTCAAAATCATTAGCCATCAAGGAAATTCAAATCAAAACCACACTGAGATACCACCTTACGCCAGTTAGAATGGCAAAAATAGACAAGGCAAGAAACAACAATTGTTGGAGAGGATGTGGAGAAAGGGGATCCCTCCTACATTGTTGGTGGGAATGCAAGTTGGTACAGCCACTCTGGAAAACCGTGTGGAGGTCCCTTAAAAAGTTAAAAATTGAGCTACCCTATGATCCAGCCATTGCACTACTGGGTGTTTACCCCAAAGATACAGACGTAGTGAAGAGAAGGGCCATATGCACCCCAATGTTCATAGCAGCAATGTCCACAATAGCTAAATCGTGGAAGGAGCCGAGATGCCCTTCAACAGATGACTGGATTAAGAAGTTGTGGTCCATATATACAATGGAATATTACTCAGCAATCAGAAAGAATGAGTTCTCAACATTTGCTACAACATGGACGGCACTGGAGGAGATAATGCTTAGTGAAATAAGTCAAGCAGAGAAAGACAACTATCATATGATTTCTCTCATCTATGGAACATAAGAACTAGAATGATCAGTAGGGGAAGAAAGGGATAAAGAAAGGGGGGGTAATCAGAAGGGGGAATGAAACATGAGAGACTATGGACTATGAGAAACAAACTGAGGGCTACAGAGGGGAGGGGGGTGGGGGAATGGGATAGACCGGTGATGGGTAGTAAGGAGGGCACATATTGCATGGTGCACTGGGTGTTATACACAACTAATGAATCATCGAGCCTTACATCGAAAACCGGGGATGTACTGTATGGTGACTAACATAATATAATAAAAAATCATTATTAATAAAAAAAAATAAAATAAAATAAAATAAAAAAATCAAAAAAAAAAAAAAAAAAAAAAAAAGAGAAGAAACATAGCACAGCATAAATATCTAACATATTATGTTTAGAGCCCAAGAAGGAGAAAGGGGAGAGAATGGGGTTGAAGGTCATATTTGGGGAGATTATGTCATGATTTAGAGAATAAAAGAGGTTCAAAGATTCAGGAAGAATGAAGAGTATCATTATAATAAATATATGAATAAACCTAACTGTATAAATAGTAATAATAACATCTTGTGTGATTTATAGTATATAGAATTAAAATATATTTTAAAAACAAATTAAAAAGGGAATAAATGGAATTCAAGAAGTCTAATGCCTTGCATTTCTCAGAAGGCTAAAAGTATAAATTAATATTAGGTTTTAATATGTCAAGCATGAATGTTATAATTTCTAGGGAATCACTAAAAAGACTGGAAAGGGAATGTATATCTTTCAAACTAATACAAGGATTAAAAAAGTAAAATGATAAACAATGCTGTGTTTAAAAGATGAATTAAAGGAAACATAATAGTTAAAACAAAAAAAGGCAAGTTGTAGGTTGGCTGATTTAAACCAAAAATATATTCATAATTATACTAAATGTAAATAGACCAAGTAGATTAAAAATTAAATTCTCTTAAAAGAGATACATAGAAAATATAAGTAAACATAACGACTAAAAATAAAATAATGGAAAAAGAACTATCATGCAAATATTAACCAAGAAAAAACTGGTTATCACTATTAATATCAGACAAAATGAATTTAAAAGCAAAAATTACTGCTAGAGATATGGAGAATCACTATATAAATGTAGAAAATTCAATTCAGAATTTTTAAAAAATGTGTGCTCTTAATAGTATCACCTTAATATATATAAAACAAAGTGACAGAATTACAAACAGGAGTAGACAAATCTATAATCTTAGTGGGCTAGTTTGGTAGACCTCTCTCAGTAATTGAGAAAATGTAGGCAATAAAAAGTAAATTCATTGAAGACTGGAACAAATCTCTTAACAAATTTGACCCAGTGGGTTTAGACCCTGCACTAAACTGCATCCAACACTGTACATACAAGTATGGAACACATATTCTTTTCAAATTTATGGGAAGCATTTACAAAGTTGACAAAATACTGAATCATAAAGCAATTCTCAAAAAATTTCAAGGACTTTAAAACAGAGTGTGTTCCCTATTCACAATGTAATTATGACAGAAATCAACTAGAAAATCCCCCATATGTTTGGAAATTAAGAAATACATTTGTTATTAATACATGGATCAAAGAAGATATTATACAAGATATTTTTGAGCTGATTGATAAATGAAATACAACATATCAAAACATTAGATGCAGATAAAATAAAACAGAGAAAATACATAGCATGAAATGTAGATTTTAGGAATGAAGATTAACAATTAATCAGGTAAATATTCCTTTTAAAAAATTTAAAAAAGAATAGCAAAGTAGCTATTGTTTTTCTCATATGGCTTATTATTTGAAAGTGAATTTTTAATACAGCAAACGTCTTTATATGATCATAGCATGAGAAACAAAATCAGAAAATATACTCTGGTTTATAAATTAATCTATTTAGTGCCTGCTGTGCAAGGTTATGGGTGGTACACATTTGGTAAGTTTTTTATTGGATGGATACACAACACTATATCAATCACTTTATGGTATTTCTACATTTTTTTAAATATGAAAGAGTTCTGAAGGTGTTCAGTATAACAGCATAGGCAGTAGACCTAACTACATGATCTTTTGAATTTTATCCTTTCAGAAACTAGTGCGGCATGTTTCTTCTAAGATAGAAAACTAGAAAATTTGCCATTACAGTTGTCGCAACCTTTAAAAATTCTTACTCTTAAAAGTTTTTATAGCCTAATTGACAGGCTGGCATTTTACACAGACTTATACCTTCAGACTAAATTGAGATTAAACTGAGTATCAGAGTGGGAGAATTAGTATATTACCACTTATGACTTCTCATTTTTGGGAATTAAAATATTAAATGTCATCTTTGACAAAAAATACCTAAAAACTATATTGAGTACATCTCCTGAATTATATTACAACATGTAAGACACAGTAGTCATTTAATCAATGTTTTTGATGCTATCATTGAAATTTAATGAAAACCATTATTTATACTTTGCATCATGCTACAAAAAACATGCATATGAGGAAGCTTTCAGATATGCAATAAAATATTTACAAAGAGAAAAGGGACAAAGCTTAAACAAAACAGGAGGATCAGCATACACAAACATATCGCTTGCTTACTTGTACTATTTTTGGCAACGACTGCAAATTGGCTTCCATCTTCTTATTGTAACTTAATTATACATAATTTAACTGTCTCCAGACTGCACCACCCTGAATGTATAAATGAAATCACAGTCATATGTATGCCAACATTCTATAGCTTTGGCCTCCACCTAAGGAGCTACCTACAGCATCCTGAGCTTCTTTTGGGCATTTCCTCCATCAGTATGTCTGGAAGCTGTAAAGAGATTATCTTCCCAATTCTGACAAGCACTGTTGTATTATTTTCTTCAGGCTCCCCATTGCAGCTCACTTGCTGTTGTTTTGGGCTCTTGACACTCACCTGGATACCTATTCTTCTCATACAACGGCCTCAATGGCTGAAATGCGGACAAAATTCTTTCCCTAATAAATCCTACAACACAACTGAGTTCAGGATTTAATAGTAAACCAACCCCTGCTAAAGATCAAAAAATAACTGAAACAAATTAGTAATTTACAACTAGCGTCTTCATAAGGGAAACTGGTCTATATAGTGATAAAAGCATCCCCAAATCCATACCATTGTATAACAATCACTCAAAGCAGCCTATTTCTGCCTCTACTTAAACACCTCCACTTCCTGCCATGGCCTCTGTTTTATAAAGATGTCACCACTTTTGTGATTTTTCCCTGAACAAAGTATTTGGCACCAAAGCTTTATAATCACGTCTTCACCTTTGCAAGACAAAAAACTACTCGCATTTCTAAAGTAATAGTGTTTGCAATTGTGTGTTGGGTTTTCTTTGTTTTCCTCATTCTCTCTCTCTCTCTCTCTCTCACACACACACACACACACACACAATTTTAAAAACCTCAGGAGGACATGTATGTTATTCAGAGCCTCTGCAGAAAAAACAGCTTGTTGCAAACACAGGATATAGAAATGAGTACCTCATCCTGAAGTAATCATAGAAAAAACTCCACAGCTTTAAATTTGAATTTGGTGATATATGCCTTTTTCCCTTGGCTTTCTCTTAAGACTGCACTCTCTGCTCTTAGGGTCAACCAGGATATCGTTTATATGTTGATAGTCTCTGAGCATGGTTTTGGAACTGGGAAGAAGTGACTGCTTTCAAAGAGTCATTACAATGGTCCCCCCTTATCTGAGGGGAATATTTCCAAGACCCCCAGTGGGTGCTTGAAACCAAGAATAGTACCAAACTGCATATATACTTTTTCCCCCATGCATATATACCTGTGATAAAGTTTAATTTATAAAATAGGTGCAGTAAGAGATTAACAACAATAATAGCATAATTATAACAACATACTGTAATAAAAGTTAAATAACTGTGGTCTTTCTCAAAATATCTTCCTATACTGTATGCACCCACCCCTCTTCTTGTGATGATGTGAGATGATAAAATGCCTATGTGATGAGATGAAGTGAGGTGAATGGTGTAGGCACTGTGATGTAGCATCAGGCTACTTTTGACCTGCTAACAATACATCAGAAGGAGGATCATTTGCTTCTAGACTATGGTTGACCACGGGTGACTGACACTATGGAAAGCAAAAATGTGGGCAAGGAGGGAACTACTGTATTTAGGCTGATGATCAACACATTCATATCTTCAGCCTGGACCTCACTGCTTCATCACCATCTCCACTTGTATATTTAATAGGCATCTCACACTTAATTTGTTAAAAAAATGAGTTGCCAATATTTCTCCTCTCGTCCCCACCTCAATTAATAGAGATGTCATTCTTCCAGATGCTCAGCCCACATAGCTTTAAGTATCTTTGGCTTCATCTTTCACTCACAACCCTATACCAAACCGAGTACTACCACTCTAAACACAATTTCTTGCCTATATTACACTGATAAATACTATCTCTTGCTTTCCTTCTTCCCTTTCCATAAGTTTATTCTGAACAAGGCAACCAGAATTATCCTTTTTGAAAAAGAAGTCAGCACTTGTATTTGTGCGGCTTTATCCCTAACTGAAGTCTCAGCTCAAGCCTCTTTCAATATGACCACGCTGACCACGGTTAAAGTCATCACCCATCCCAGCTCTCTCTTTTCTCTTTATCTCTATCTTCTTTGTTTTATTTCCATGGAGTACTCCACCTTCTAATGTACTAAATTAATTTACTTATGCATCATGTTTATTATTTATCACTGTCTCCTGTAAGCTAACCCTCTGTAAGGAGAAGGATATTTTTCTGCCTTGTTCAAGAGTCTGGAACAGTATCTGACAAGCCCACAGCAGAATGAAAATAACTCTTAGAGGAATGAATGTGCTATCATCAGGTTTTTAGATCTATATGTCTATTATAGAAGGATGACAAGCTAAATCATAAAAGTTTGAATTTTCTAAAAACATCAATATCTTTTGCATGTATTCATTTTAGTTGTTAATAACCTAAAAGACTTAACTTTTTAAAATATGATAGAACTAAAACTTCTATGAAAGGTTGAGTATAGCACGAGAAAGCAGTTGATCAAGATTGGAGCAGAAATCAATGAATTAGAAACCAGGAGTTCAGTAGAGCAGATCAACAGAACTAGAAGCTGGTTCTTTGAAAGAATAAATAAAATTGACAGACCACTGGCAAGTTTATCCAAAAAAATAGAGAGAGGATCCAAATTAATAAAATTATGAATGAAAAGGGAGAGGTGACAACCAACACCAATGAAATTGGAAGGATTATTAGAAACTTTTATCAACAGCTTTATGCCAATAAATTAAACAATCTGGAAGAGATGGAGGACTTCCTGGAAACCTATAAACTACCAAGACTGAAACAGAAAGAAATTGATTTTTTAAACAGGCCAATTAGTTATGAAGAGATTGAAACAGTGATTAAAAAAAAAAAAAAAAAAAACTTCCAAAAAACAAAACTCCAGGACCGGACAGTTTTCTTGGGGAATTCTACCAAACATTCAAAGAAGAAATAATACCTATTCTCCAAAAGCTATTTCAAAAAATAGAAACAGAAGGAAAGCTACCAAACTCATTCTATGAAGCCAATATTACCTTGATCCCCAAACCAGGCAAAGACCTCATCAAAGAGGAGAATTACAGACCGATTTCCCTAATGAATATGGACGCCAAAATTCTCAACAAGATACTTGCTAACAGAATCCAACAGTACATTAAAAGGATTATCCATCATGACCAAGTGGGATTCATCCCTGGGATGCAAGGGTGGTTCAACATTCCCAAATTGATCAGTGTCTTAGATTTTATCCAGAAGGAAAAAGCCAAAAATCATATGATTCTCTCAATAGATGCAGAAAAAGCATTTGACAAAATACAGCATCCTTTCCTGATTAAAACCCTTCAGAGTGTAGGGATAGAGGGTCCATTCCTCAATCTCATAAAAACCATCCATGAAAAGCCTACAGCAAATATCATTCTCAATGGGGAAAAGCTGGATGCCTTTCTCTTCAGATCAGGAACACGACAAGGATGCCCACTCTTGCCACTATTATTCAACATAGTACTAGAAGTCCTTGCAACAGCAATCAGACAACAAAAAGGGATTAAAGGTATCCAAATCGACAAAGAAGAAGTCAAACTGTCTCTCTTCACAGATGACATGATACTCTATATGGAAAACCCAAAAGAATCCACTCCCAAACTATTAGAAGTTATAGAGCAATTCAGTAATGTGGCGGGATACAAAATCAATGCTCAGAAATCAGTTGCATTTCTATACATGAACAATGAGACTGAAGAAAGAGAAATTAGGGAATCCATTCCATTTACAATAGCACCAAAACCATACGTTACCTTGGAATTAACTTAACCAGAGATGTAAAGGATCTATATTCTAGAAACTATAAATCACTCTTGAAAGACATTGAAGAAGACACAAAAAGATGGAAAAATATTCCATGCTCATGGAGCGGAAGAATTAACATAGTTAAAATGTTCATGCTACCCAGAGCAATCTACACTTTCAATGCTATACCGATCAAAATACCAATGACATTTTTCAAAGAAGTGGAACACAGCCCCTAAATTTGTGTGGAACCAGAAAAGGCCCCAAATCACCAAGGAACTGTTGAAAAGGAAAAACAAAGCTGGGGGCATCACAATGCCGGATTTCGAGCTGTACTACAAAGCTGTGATCACAAAGACAGCATGGTACTGGCACAAAAACAGACACAGAGACCAATGGAACAGAGTAGAGAACCCAGAAATGGACCCTCGGCTCTTTGGGCAACTAATCTTTGATAAAGCAGGAAAAAATATCCAGTGGAAAAAAGACAGTCTCTTCAGTAAATGGTGCTGGGAAAATTGGACTGCTACATGCAAAAGAATGAAACTTGACCACTCTGTCACACCATACACAAAGATAAACTCCAAATGGATGAAAGACCTTGATGTGAGACAGGAATCCATCAAAATCCGAGAGGAGAACATAGGCAGCAACCTCTACGACATCGGCCAAAGCAATCTTTTTCATGACACATCTCCAAAGGCAAGAGAAACAAAAGATAAGATGAACTTGTGGGACTTCATCAAGATAAAAAGCTTCTGCACAGCCAAGGAAACAGTCAAAAAAACTAAGAGGCAGCCCATGGAATGGGAGAATATATTTGCAAATGATACTACAGATGAAAGACTGGTATCCTGGGGCGCCTGGGTGGCACAGCAGTTAAGCGTTTGCCTTTGGCTCAGGGAGTGATCCCGGCATTATGGGATCGAGCCCCACATCAGGCTCCTCCGCTATGAGCCTGCTTCTTCCTCTCCCACTCCCCCTGCTTGTGTTCCCTCTCTCGCTGGCTGTCTCCATCTCTGTCAAATACAATAAAATAAAATCTTAAAAAAAAAAAAAGACTGGTATCCAAGATCTACAAAGAACTTCTCAAACTCAATACACGAGAAACAAATAAACAAATCAAAAAATGGGCAGAAGATATGAACAGACACTTTTTCCAATGATGACATACAAATGCCTAACAGACTCATGAAAAAATGTTCAAAATCATTAGCCATCAGGGAAATTCAAATCAAAACCACACTAAGATACCACCTTACACCAGTTAGAATGGCAAAAATTGACAAGGCAAGAAACAACAATTGTTGGAGAGGATGTGGAGAAAGGGGATCCCTCCTACATTGTTGGTGGGAATGCAAGTTGGTACAGCCACTCTGGAAAACAGTGTGGAGGTCCCTTAAAAAGTTAAAAATTGAGCTACCCTATGACCCAGCCATTGCACTACTGGGTATTTACCCTAAAGATACAGACGTAGTGAAGAGAAGGGCCATATACACCCCAATGTTCATAGCAGCATTATAATTATTCCTTCCACAATAGCCAAATCGTGGAAGGAACCAAGATGCCCTTCAACAGATGACTGGATTAAGAAGTTGTGGTCCATATATACAACGGAATATTACTCAGCTATCAAAAAGAACGATTTCTCAACATTTGCTGCAACATGGATGGCGCTGGAGAGATAATGCTAAGTGAAATAAGTCAAGCAGAGAAAGACAATTATCATATGGTTTCTCTCATCTATGGAACATAAGAACTTGGAAGATCAGTAGGGGAAGAAAGGGATAAAGAAAGAGGGGGTAATCAGAAGGGGGAATGAAGCATGAGAGACTATGGACTCTGAGAAACAAACTGAGAGCTTCAGAAGGGAGGGGGGGTGGGGGAATGGGATAGGCTGGTGATGGGTAGTAAGGAGGGCACGTATTGCATGGTGCACTGGGTGTTATACACAACTAATGAATCATCGAACTTTACGTCAAAAACCAGGGATGTACTGAATGGTGACTAACATAATATAATAAAAAAACATTAAAAAAAAAGAAAGAAAGGCTGAGTATATTTTCCTATGAATACCGGATAAAGAGGGTAAATTGGGGAATGAAATAGAGAAGGTGGAGAGAAAAGTATTTATTGAATATCATGTCAGCAATTGCATTGGAAATTTTATTTCATACTTTATTATGTTTTAATTTTTAAATCAAAAATTTTACCTTTGAAAGGGTAATACATATAACAGTACAATGTTCTAAAGGTGGAAAGTGGTATATCATAAAAAGTAAGTCTCTCTCCCATCTGTAATACCTGGAAGGCACCCAGTTCCTCCACCTGGAGGGAAAGATTGTAACCATTTCTTCTACAATCTTTTAGAGACGATCAATGCACATACACATGTATGCGTATTGATATATCTTTACACAGTGGTAGTTGCTCTAAAAATGAGAAAATCAACTCAGAGTATTTAAGTGGCCATCCCATGATCACTCAGAGAATAAATGGCAGAGCCTGCCTCTGAGCTTGTCTATTTGACCTTAAAGCCCACACCAAGAAAAATCTCAAGTATTTCACCCCAAGACCTCTAAGAAAATTGACTTATCCTCCATAGAAACACTTTTTCTTCATTGGGCAACTAAGAAGTAAACTATTAAGACCCTCTGTTCTTTTCTGGGAAATTTTCTTTTTTTTTTTTTTTAAAGATTTTATTTATTTATTCAACAGAGATAGAGACAGCCGGCGAGAGAGGGAACACAAGCAGGGGGAGTGGGAGAGGAAGAAGCAGGCTCATAGCAGAGGAGCCTGATGTGGGGCTCGGTCCCATAACGCCAGGATCACGCCCTGAGCTGAAGGCAGACGCTTAACCTCTGTGCCACCCAGGCACCCCATCTGGGAAATTTTCTGAAGCAAAGTCAGAGATGAAGGTTTGTAAAGGCAGATCTGAGTGTAAATGGTGAAGTCTTCATCTACGTCAGAAAAAAAAAGAAGGTAGCAAGAAGCTGAGTTTGCTTTTCCCTTCAGCATAAACATAAAAGCCATTTGGTTAGAAAATGCTTGATTTAAATCTTGATAAAGAATTTTTAAAATTTATTTTTGTTTAAGACACCCGATATCCCTTTGATAAATAATTGGCCCTATCTCATGTTAATAATCTAGGGGGGAGGGAGGATGAACAGACACCACTACAAAAAAGCAGTTTCCCTCATTTTGACTATTAACCTAATTTAAAGTTGTAAACTCAGAAACTAATGTTAAAACCTTCGGAGCCTACAGTCTAATAGCTAATTTGTGCTATGCTTCTGTTTAACTCATATATTCAGTTTCAATATTAATGTACTTGGATATCCATTTCATTTTGTTAAAATTATGTCTCCCTCATGATCTCCATTAATAACTTATTACTTCCTTTGCTTCTGATACCATCACAGATTGAAAACTTTGCTAACTGCAGCATGCATTCAACCCTTGGAAAATTGCCTCTTTATCCATCATGTAGTAAAACTCCCCAAAATATACCAAGTGTCTAATTTAGGACAGGTGCCATGTTAGATACTATACCATAAGAACAAATAGGGCATGTTCTCTATTCTCAAAGAGATTACAGTCTGGTGGGAAAGACAGGGGCACACATAAATAATTATAATGCAAAGCCAATACAAAGAGATATAAACAAAGCACAATGAGAGCACAAAGGAGGGAGTACTGATTTTAACAGAGAGGTTCAGAAATAGCTTCATGAAGGAGGGGCTAGAAAGCTGAAAATTAAAAGATGTTTATGCCAGATGAGGGGAAAAGCATAAGTAAAAGGCACAGAGTTATGACACTACATGGTCATCTTCAAAGGAAGCAAAAGTACTTTTATGGGGAAAAGACTATTCATGCCAGCCACAGATGAAATGATACATTTAAGTTGCTTACTACTCCTGGAGATTTGAAGGCATTATTGAATTCAAACTACCTCATACTATGCTGATGTAAAGCCAACTGGTTAGTCTGTCATTTACTGAGGATCTACTACTTAGCTGTGAATCCAAATCTTTAAGAAATATAATGTACCTGTTGTATTAACGACTGGCTTTATATTAATAGGCTTGAAGAAGCCAGTATGGGAAAAAACAGGAAGAGATCATTTCTCCATACTATTAATGTTGATAGAAATCTTCACTAACTCGGGCAGGTTGTTAGACCCTTCTAGTAAGAAGGATTGAAGATAAAAGGAGTAGACAGGAAAGACAAATGAGGCCAATAAACATGTATAGAGTACTTCAGTATTCTGAGGTCTCTGGCTTTGGAGGTATGCATTACCCTTATCAGTTGTCTCAGACCACCTAACAGTAACACCATAGGTTCCATAGAAAATGGTTCCTCCTGTGTTTTTACATGGCTCAAGGGGAATTCTCCTCCTTCTTCTCACATGGATTGGTTTTTTTTCCTTCTCTGTGGCACATTTTACTGAGGCGTATAGATCACATCTATCTAACTGACTCTGGACTCCACATTATTCTGTCCATTCCATTCTGTTCCTTTTTTTTTTTTTAATCCAAAATGCAGACCTTAGTTCCCCTTAGCTTTATGTCTAGCTACACTCTCAGTTGTTGTCCTGGATCTCAAAGTCTTACCTTGTGTCAGAGCTTTGGGTTACTACATGCCTGGAAGGGTTACTAAATCTTACTCTAAATTTTAAGTTCGAAGTGTTCTATACTTCTCCCTCCTAAAACAGATTGAGCTCAGTGATTCGGCCTGTGAATAGAGGAAAGAATTCAAGATAGAAAAGGTTGTGCAAAGGAGGTGGGATAGTTTAAATGCCTGTAAAAAGTGTTATTATAACACCAAAATAAACTAATCTCTTCTGATAAATGGTATATTAATAGGTATCTCCAAAAAGGAGGTAGCTAGAATAAAATGTCATTGCTATGGTGATTTTAGTCTTGGGAGAATTGAAAATAACCCAAGTGAGTGTACAGACCAGACCTCTGACTGCTAAGTTTATTTAGTCAGAAAGCTCTTTGCTGTGGAGGCTAGGAGTAGTATTTCAATATACTGAAGTTCAGATTACAAAATGGAGCTCACTGAGGAAAAGGGTAGCCTCCGTGTGTGAACAATTTAATTTTTTAAAATATCACAGGTAAACAGGATAAACATAGAATATGTCTGAAAAAGACACACTTTCCATTTCTCTTTGCCAAAATCACATACTGGCCTCCAACTTAGCCAGTACAAGTCAGTAAAGTAATATGGTCATTGAGTCCATGGATCTTAACCACAACAAGTTCAATGGAAAGCTTTTCAGTTAAAGGCATTTATGCTTAGATTTCTGTCATGTTTTTCTTATTGTTCTTGGTCAGAGACTAGGTTGGTAGAATTTTTAGTAGTGTTTATGACATTGAAAGGTACTTTAAATTTCTGCAAACCATCAATCTCCTGGTTAGGAAAATTCAGATTTGTCAAATGGCCTTCCTTTCCAAAGCCATAGACTTCTAGGTATGGTACTTAATCTGAAAATTAAAACATAAGCACAAATACACACACATATATAGACATTCAAAAGAAAAGATATTTAAAGTCTCTGGAACTTCACAATAGGGGAATATTTTGTCATACCAAAATTATATAATGACAGCAGATTGAAATTTCAGACAGTTAATTGCCTCATCCTAGAATTGCCTCAACTATCCAAAATGCTGAGAGAATGCTCAAACTAATGTTCAGGGCTAACACAAAATATTTTTTAACCATTTTATGGAGGTATGATAGACATATGAAAAGTTGTGCATATTTACTGCATACAATTTGATGAGTTTGGAGATAAGTATACTTCTGTGACACCATCACTGTTACTTATGCCATAAACATACCCTTCACCTCCAGAAGTTTCCTCATGCCTTCTCTATTTATTAGTGGTAGTTGTTATTATTATTTTTGTGATAAGAACACTTAACATGAGATCTGCCCTCTCAGTAAATTTCTAAGTGTACAATGTAAGCACTAGGCTTTACAGTAGATATCTAGGACTTTTACAGTAGATATCTCATACTTTTGTATGAGAATAAAAAATCTTTTTTCTAAAATCAAGTTATAGTAGAAATTCCTTTTGATAGTTTTAGTTCATTGGGTTCCACTTGGTTTCCAATTTTTAAATAATCATTTATTTAAGCAACATAGTTGATCACTAACTATGAGCCAGGCACTATCCTAAGCCCTTAGTATATGAGGATTAAATTCACTTCACTTTCTCATAGTTTAGTGACATGCAATCAGATATACAATAATATTTTGAGCTAAGAACTATTACAGAGGTATGAACAAGATTCCATAAAATGACCATGATAGGGAGTATTAACTCTGGATGGGCACAGAAGACAAAAGGAAATAAAGTCTTTCTAGGCAAAGTACAGCAGCAGGCATATGAGAGGTCATGACATAATCCTGAAACAACACTAGATTCAGGGTTACAGAGCTAAGGAAAGATGGAGAGAAATGGCAGAAGACAAGGTGAGAGGAACAGTCTGGGGTCAGGTTGCAAGCAAACTGTGACATTGTAGAACAGATTAAGTAAACTGGATCTTATTCAATAGATAATAGAGAGTCAACTGAAGCTTATTAAGTATAGATTTAACATTATCAGATTTGATTTTGAGGAAATTAACTCGTGATAGAAAGGAAGGTGAACCAATCCAAAGAGACTATTGACAGAGAAACCATAGAGGAATCTGATAAAATGGTAGGAACAGATAATAAATTCACTAAATATTTTGTCATTGGACATGTATTTTTCTATTATTTTCCACCTTCATGGATTTAAAATTATTTGATAAGGGATGGAAATGCAGAGAATATCAGTTACTTTAAGTATTCTGTAATTCTCACATTTTGTAGGAAATTGCATTTGGCCAGTCTTCTCCAATTTACCAAAGTTTATACAGTTTTCACTGCTCCTTTGAGGAAACTACTTGAGGACTTGAGCATATTTAAAAACTGCCCCCAAATGATTGCCCCTAAGTCAATATTGATAACTAAGGGGAAAAAAATCAACCAGATTAAATTAACAGGAGTATATTCCTCTTACACACCCACTTGTTGCCTAATTACAAAAATACATTGCTTTACGCTCACCAAGGTTGGTTCTAACTCCTGAACTACACTTCGTAAAACAGCTCTTAAAATGCCACCCCTCCCAAGCCATTGCCAGTGGCTGTCTAGGGAGACCATTGTAATAGTAATATATTTTGCCTCTTGTTACTCTCTACTTTTTTAAAGTTCTGGTCAAAAACAATGGTTTCTTCTGGTTCATCTGCATAGCTTATAACTCTAGCATAAAAAAGAAAATAAATTTCTTTGGCTATATCATTTCTTCCACTGACCTGCACATTAACTGAATCAGGTCTTACTTTATAGTAGCAGTGATTAAAAGAATAGAGGATTTTTTTATGCTTAGTATATTTTTTTGAATTTTTTATTGAGGTATAACATACATACAGAAAAGTGCACAAATGTTAAGTTGCAACTTGATAAACTTTCACAAATGTACATACCATTGGCACCAAGACCAAGAAAGACAAATAGAACATTATCAAGACCTCAGAAGATCCACTTATGCCTTTGTCCAGTACTTACTCAACCCCTCTGACAAAGAGTAACCATTATCCTGACTTCTAATACCATAGGTTAGCCTTCCCTCTTTTTGAATTTATGTAAATGGAATTATACTGCATGTACTTTTGTATATCTAGCTTTTTTCATTCATCATTATCTTTGTGAGATTCATTTACATAGTTTCTTATAGATAGAATCTGATTCCACAATTTGGGGCATTTGGGTAGTTTTCAGCTTAGGGCTGCTTAGGTAGTTCTTCTACAAATATTCTTGTTCATGTCTTTAGATGAATATGTTCATGCATTTTTATTAGGTATTTCCCTAGGAGTTGAGTTGCTGGGTTATAAAAAATGCTAATGTTCAGCTTTCATGGGCTAGCTGTTGTATATTTATTTGAGGATAAGGAAAAATGGCTTCTCCAAAAGAATGACCACATATAGGGCTGGCTAATAATTTGCAGGGCACAGTGCAAGCTAAAAATACAGGGCTTTTTTTTTAAAAAGCAAGAAGTATAGTTAGAGGTATAGGTATTTTTTCCTCTTTTCTATGATCCTTCTCTTAACTTGGTATATAATTAGATTCTAAGTAAAAAAAAATTAATTGAAATTATTTGCATGGATTTTACCCTTTACATCTATGATATACAATGTCACCTATGGATGGGCTCTGGAGAAACTGAAGCAGGTATGCCCCCTTCCCTTGAGCCCACTGCCCCAACCTAGAGTGTACAGGTGACCCCCACGTTTCTTTGAAAATGGGCAGTGTTGCTGCCAAACCATAGTGGGGACAACTGCTACCAATCCTGCTCCAGGACTTCCCCAGTGCCAGACCCCAATCCTCCTCAACCCTATGCTCCTGTCCAGATCTCTGCCAGTGTTAAAGGCAGTGAGCTGAATTTGGATCTCCCTTCCCTTTTAATCCCACTCAGTGGACACAAAGGTTGTTTACCCCCACCCTTCAGAAGGCAGCAGTATCATGGGACAGGGCAGGGAGGCAGAAAGGGAAGATCAGGCAGGATCCGGGCTCAGAGAACAAAAGAGTGATGACCAGGAGGGTAGTGCTGGTGTCATCATGAATGAACCTAGGCTCCAAACTCCTGGCACATAAACCATTGTCCCACAGGGCTTCACTTACAAAATAGGAGTTGAAAAATACATTTTGTAAGGCTGTTAAAATGGCATCAGTATAGCTTTAAATCAAATATGAGGCCCTTCTGAGCCCAGCGCCACGTGTGGTCACACCCATGAAGCCATCCTGAGAAATATACAAAAATGGCCACTGACCACAAGGGGACGCCTATAAAAGAAAGTGGTAGGTCCCTTATATCTTCTTGTACTTTTCAGTAATATTTGCAGTTATATTTGAATCATTTGAACAAATTTGAATTATTATATATCAAAAACAAAAGCATCTTTGATGAGAAAAAGATGTTGTAAAGACAATTATCTAGAGAAAATGGAATGATAGTGAAAAGAAAGAGAAAGTATCATGGCTTGACCAAAAAGAGACCAGGACAGGAACCTCTCTGAAAAGGAGAGACCTGAAAAATAGCAAAAGCAAGCAAGCAAGGTGTCAGGTTCAAGGAGGTCAGCTAAGGTAAGATGGATCAGAAAAGTTCCAGAACTCTTCTAAGTCAAGCACATCCTTAGAAAGAAAACACACAACACATATTTGTGAACTAAAGTTCTAGAAGTCAGAGATTCAGCTGAAAGAAATACCTGAAAGTAAGATTGTTGAGCTCTCAACTGAGGCCATTTGCAATATGACTGTTTATATTGCTTGATGACTGCAGGTTGGTGAAATTAGACCAACGGATATTCACTGCAGCTACAGAATTTTAAGACATTTAGATGAAATCTGCCTCCATGACACACCAGGCCCCACCTAGGGATGGGACTAAGGGAGAATTTCTGAGAATATGTATCAACTGAAGAAAGATATTTGTGAAGGAAAACATATCATGGCAGAGGTAATAAATGGTAGCTATTATCACCAACAGGCCAGTCCACCCTCAGAAAGACATGCAGGGCCTAGAAAGCAAATTCTAATCCACTTAGGCATAGAATTCTGGCATTTCAGGTTTCTCACATGTGGTCAAGAAGAGAGGAATACAGAGACACTAAGAGAAATTTCCACCTATTTCTGTGGACTCCTCAGTCTTTGAGGTAGGCATGGCCATAGGAGAGCCAGAGCAGGGACCAGGGTAGGGGCCCCAGTACTCAACTAGGACAGAACTGCCCCCCCCCACTACCACCAATATCACCCTCACTAGCTGCCTCACCCATCAGTCTTTACTCCCTGCCCTATAATATTCTGCTCCCTGTTTTTCCTCATCCCAAGGAATAACTCTGGTTGTTGTAACTCTGTAAGTTACATAGTTTCTTTTATCTTTATGAATTATGACAAACTCAAGGTTAGCTTATAGTGAAAGATGGCAATTTTGCTTTTCCTTGTTTCAGCAATATTAACAGAAAGCCACTGACCACTAGAACATATTCTTCTTTTGATAATTTGAAGGAAAAAATGCATTTGAAATAGGCAGACTCTGCCTTCGAGGACTCTAGAAACAATTTCATTAATCTCTGACATCTTCTAGCACCACTTGGGCACTACAGATGATTTTGCGCTCTTAGTTCACTGCTTCTACAATTTAACTTGCTGTTCCTCAAAGTAGTCATCAAAATTTCCACTTTTTCAATAGCTGTAAATTCAGATAAGTGCTTAAATCTTCTAATACATTAATAATGGCCATAGTGAGGGGTAGTTTCTAGATGCTTGTTTTTCTCTCAATGTCTCAAAATGAAGGAATTCAATTTCTTAGAGAATAACTTTGAAAGCTGTTTGGTGGATGGCCAAATTTGGAATATATCTTTTAGGACCTGATTATCAAGTGACGAAAAATCAATAGCAGTTTAGAGTATAAAAACTAAAGAAAATAGTGGGTGTGAGATGAAAATATCTGACAAGGTGATATAAGAGAATAAATCATTTTACTTTAGAAATTTGGAATGCTTTTCCATGCATGTCACAAACAAATCATTTCATTCAAGATGTGTCAAGAGTCAATGTTGGCACCTTACACTGACATTGAGTCACAGCAGTCTATTCTAGCTTCTGAAGGTAAAATCATCCCTGTTGTGTTGTGTGCATGTAAACTTATTGAAGGTTATGAATCTGAACCATAATTAGTTAATATTAATAGTTTACTTGATGCTGATTTTCTAGGAAACAATCTGGATTAAGGAGGTGAACTGATGCAGCCACTCTGGAAAACAGTATGGAGGTTCCTCCAAAAGTTAAAAATAGAGCTACCCATTAACCCAGCAATTGAACTGCTAGGTATTTACCCAAAGGATACAAATATAGTGACTTGAAGGGGCACATGCACCCTAATGTTTATAGCAGCAATGTCCACAATAGCCAAATTATGGAAAGAGTCTGGATGTCCGTTGACAGATGAATGGATAAAGAAGATGCGGTGTATACATATACAATGGAATGTTACTCAGCCATCAAAAAGAATGAAATCTTCCCATTTGCAATGACAAGGATGGAACTAGAGGGTATTATGCTAAGTGAAATATGTCAGTCAGAGAAAGACAAATATATGATTTTACTAATATGTAGAATTTGAGAAACAAAACAGATGAACATAAGGAAAAATAAAATAAGATGAAATTAGAGAGGGAGACAAACCATAAGAGACTCTTAACTATAGGAAACAAACTGAAGGTTGCTGGAGGGGAGGGGGGGATGGGTAACTCGGTGATGGTCATTAAGGAGGGCACTTGATGTAATGAGCACGGGGTGTTATATGCAACTGATGAAACAATAAATTCTACCTCTGAAACAAACAATACATTATAAGTTAATTAGGTTGAATTTAAATAAAAACATTAAAAAAATAAACTGAACTGGTAAGTACATAGTTTGCCATATACACATTCACTGAGTCATACGCAAAAAAATACAATAAATATGCATCCAAACCTACCTAAAATAGGGTTATGCATGTCAAAACATTGACAGTGTTATGTGATAGAATCTTCTGTGGATCTCTAGCATTCCTGCAAGACTGCAGGACCATGACTGCTTCTCTCCCAGGTCATCTCTCCATTTGTGTTTGTAGCAAGCAACCTTCACAGTTGAGGTAATGTCTCCCTTTAGGAGAAAGAGCAGGCTTGCCTACTGCTAGCTATAAAAATGTGGATTCCCCAAGCTCAGTGATCCTCAGGTGTGATGCTGTCAATGTGTCTGAGCCCATTTTGTGCTGCCCCTGTGGAACTTGAGAGCAAGGCTAGTAGATGCACATGAGGATATTCATACTGCTTACAGGGCCCTGAGGAATAAAGCATCTTGCTTCTGGCCCAGGAACCTCATATCTTCTGATAGCATCTATGAAGCAGTAATGGGCTAATAAATTAGCTTTTAAGAGGGTTAAATTTATTCCAAGACAAAGGGACTCAAATATAAAATACTAAAACAAAATTAAAATGGAATATCCAAATAGTCTAGCTTTACATTTTATTTCCAAGGAAAATGGAAAGAAGGAAGTAAACTAAAAAAGAAAGGAAAGGAATTATTTTATAGACAGCAAGACAAGAATATTCAACTGCCTATAATGTCCCTTCCCTAAAAACAATGGTTAAGTGTGCGGGTGTTCTGCCCAATTGCCAGCTGGACTTAAAGGAGTTGCCTACAAGAGTTGACTTGATAAATGACAGAAAGCATTTATTTTAGATAAAATTTCGTGAACAAAACACAGCTCTGACAAGCGGTTAAGCAGTGAACATTTCAGCTTGAGTCAAAGAAACCATTAGCCAACCTGCTTCCAGAGTGAGAACTTTAAAATCACTTTTTTAAAAATCAGCAATTTAACCTAGTATATCTCAAATATGTGAGGCATACATAAATCAAAATTCAATACTTGAATAGTACATTTCATTTGAGCTGTACCTGGGAGTTCCAATAGATAACTATAAAATAGTGGTAGTTAAATATAAACATCTGAATAGACAAAAATGTACCTTGACAACTGCTACCCCAATCACATATGGAAAAGTCATATGTATTTTATAGTTGAAAGCTTAAAGACAAGCACTAATGGTAACAGTAGACATGCACATTGAGTTCAAGTATGCTTTCATTTCATCTGTTTTCTAAAAATTAACCAGTTCATTATTTAAACTGCCAGCATTCATCAATAGTAACAGCTTAATTGCATTTGCTAAATCCAGAATCCTTTGGTGCGAAATGCATACTATGAAAATCAAATATACTTATGGAATGCAAATATAGGCTTATTTGCTGATTGCTCTACATCTGAACATATATGTTCTAACGCTTGCCTTTCTGTACTGAAGTATAAATAAAAAATACAGTTGACTAACTTGCTAATGCACCTGGTTAAAAAATACATATATATAAACCAAACACAGAGAACAAGGGGAACAAGTAGAGGCCTTGTGTTTTAACTCACATGAATATTTAGTATGAGCCAATCTTTCTCATACACACGAGCAACATAATAAAATGCAAATGAAATACATGTATGTGAATACTCTATTGCCAGTTATATCAGTAGCTGAATTACACGTAAATAAATATGGATATTCTTATCTTTAAAACTTGGCAGTTTATCCTCGTCAACAGTTAAAAATGAATTAATTTCTTAATTTGTCTTGGTACTCATACTACAGGGAAGATAAGTTTAAATATCTGTGTATATTGTAAAACCACTTTGGTTTTTGTTGTTTTGTTGTTTCGTTTTGTGTTGTTTTGTTTTGTTTTAAAGTAGACTCCATGCCCAGCACGGAGCCCAAAATGGGGCTTGAACGCAAGACTCTGAGATTAAGACCTGAGATGAGAGATGAGATCAAGAGTCAGATGCTTAACTGACTGAGCCACCCAGGCATCCCTAGTATATATGTATATTGTAAAACTTCAGACCAAAATGATTGTCATTTTAAAAAGTAAATTTTATTCTGATATTTCTGTTCCTACAAAATAAATCTAGCTTTGAAAATAAAGTTGTAAAACTAAGAAACATATCAAAAAATATTTCAATCATTTCTGAATGACTGGATTTCATGTCTACATGGCTTTTTTTACAAGCATATACCATCATCTGAATTTTACATGTATCCATTAATACTAAAATCGCTATCAAATTCAAATTGCCTAAGGCATTTATTTCTTAAAACTCATTTCATGGTAATTTTTTTTAAAAAAGGTTTTAATTAAGGTCGAGTTTGGCAGCAATGCCGTTTCTATGACAACTCATGATTTCAGCATAGTTCCTTCAATGCAGGATTCAAATTGAACAATCCTAATTGAGGACACATTTAATGAAATTTTAGGCTTTTGATTACAAAAAATTCTTCCTTTAAAATGAAAATGTTTGTAACATTTTCAAATTGCTTCAAGTTATAGAGATTTTGAAAGAACCTGAGTTTATCATCAATTTTATAAGAGTTGTTCATATTCCAAGGTAGGAAAGTCTGTCGGGTAATATCTAACATATAAGAGTTGCACAATTTAAAAACAGCTCAAGGTGAATTTTTTTGTAACAAGACTTTTATTAAACTACCCTGCTAAGTGTTGATATAAATACACAGTTAAACCATACAAAAATACGAAGATGTTTTACAAAATTGCCAGAATCCCAGAGATAGAAGACTTTAGTAGTGATTCAAAGACATCATGGTACTGGCACAAAAACAGACACATAGACCAATGGAACAGAATAGAGAACCCAGAAATGGACCCTCGACTCTTTGGGTAACTAATCTTTGATAAAGCAGGAAAAAACATCCAGTGGAAAAAAGACAGTCTCTTCAATAAATGGTGCTGGGAAAATTGGACCGCTATATGCAAAAGAATGAATCTTGACCACTTTCTCACACCATACACAGAAATAAATTCCAAATGGATGAAAGACCTCGATGTGAGACAGGAATCCATCAAAATCCTAGAGGAGAACATAGGCAGCAACCCATACAACATCGGCCAAAGCAACCTTTTTCATGACACATCTCCAAAGGCAAGAGAAACAAAAGATAAAATGAACTTGTGGGACTTCATCAAGATAAAAAGCTTCTGCACACCCAAGGAACCAGTCAAAAAAACTAAGAGGCAGCCCACGGAATGGGAGAAGATATTTGCAAATGACACTACAGATAAAAAACTGGTATCCAAGATCTACAAAGAACTTCTCAAACTCAATACACGAGAAACAAATAAACAAATCAAAAAATGGGCAGAAGATATGAACAGACACTTTTCCAATGAAGACATACAAATGCCTAACAGACACATGAAAAAAATGTTCAAAATCATTAGCCATCAGGGAAATTCAAATCAAAGCCACAATAAGATACCACCTTACGCCAGTTAGAATGGCAAAAATTGACAAGGCAAGAAACAACAATTGTTGGAGAGGATGTGGAGAAAGGGTGTCCCTCCTACATTGTTGGTGGGAATGCAAGTTGGTACAGCCACTCTGGAAAACAGTGTGGAGGTCCCTTAAAAAGTTAAAAATTGAGCTACCTTATGACCCAGCCATTGCACTACTGGGTGTTTACCCCAAAGATACAGACGTAGTGAAGAGAAGGGCCATATGCACCCCAATGTTCATAGCAGCATTGTCCACAATAGCCAAATCGTGGAAGGAACCGAGATGCCCTTCAACAGATGACTGGATTAAGAAGTTGTGGGCCATATATACGATGGAATATTACTCAGCTATCAGAAAGAATGATTTCTCAACATTTGCTGCAACATGGACGGCACTGGAGGAGATAATGCTAAGTGAAGTAAGTCAAGCAGAGAAAGACAACTATCATATGATTTCTCTCATCTATGGAACATAAGAACTAGGATGATTAGTAGGGGAAGAAAGGGATAAAGAAAGGGGGGTAATCAGAAGGGGAAATGAAGCATGAGAGACTATGGACTCTGAGAAACAAACTGAGGGCTTCAGAGGGGAGAGGGGTGGGGGAATGGGATAGACCGGTGATGGGTAGTAAGGAGGGCACGTATTGCATGGTGCACTGGATGTTATACGCAACTAATGAATCATCGAACTTTACATTGGAAACCGGGAATGTACTGTATGGTGACTAACATAATATAATAAAAAAACATTAAAATAATAAAAAAAAAGAAGACTTTAGTAATGATTAAAGAATGCTTTGGTAGCACAATAAGCTACAGATTCAAAACCAGAAACAATAGATTACATGTCTTGGGGATATATACTATGTTGAATACCTTTTTGTATCTGAAAATGAAAAATAATATCTTGAGAATTCTTATTAATACTAATGAAGAATCATTAATTTATTAATAATAAAATAGAAATTTCTCATTGACTTCCTATGATGTTATCATTTTCTGATAAATAGTTCTTATGGGGGCGCCTGGGTGGCACAGCGGTTAAGCGTCTGCCTTCGGCTCAGGGCGTGATCCCGGCGTTATGGGATCGAGCCCCACATCAGGCTCTTCTGCTATGAGCCTGCTTCTTCCTCTCCCACTCCCCCTGCTTGTGTTCCCTCTCTCGTTGGCTGTCTCTATCTCTGTCGAATAAATAAATAAAATCTTTAAAAAAAATAGTTCTTATGAAATGATAGTTCAATGAGCTACTGAGAGAGGAGAAAGAAAGAACAAGGAGGAAAGCAAAAAAAGAGAGAGAATTGAGAAGAGGAAGACCAGAGAGGAGAAGAAAACTAGGTCCAAACACTTAGGTGACATCAATACTTTCTATCATCCCCGAAATCAGTTGTTTCAAATCATCGGAATGTATGTAGGGAAAAGCTTAAAAAACAACATTATGTGAATTATCACAAGTTCACTGGCCTTTCTTTAGAATGGGAAGTCAACCTACAATATTAAAAGACTAAAAGCTATATTAAATTATACTGCCAACAAGCTTTGGAGAATTGCACAAAGTTTGTTTATTTCTTTGGCTGGTAGAATCATTATGATTCAAGTAAGAATATCACTACTCCCTATATCAAATTAATAAAATAATTAACATTAATAACACCCTGGAGAAAGACTTATGAGAAATCTGGATGTTTGTACAAAATACTTCTTAGTGTTTTCTGAAATTGAGATAATTCAAATTAAAAAGACAAAAGTACAAAATAATATTACTTTCAATTCATAGTAAACACTCAAGACACTTACTCCAAAGAAAAGCTGCAGGAAGTTTCAACATGTTTCTGTACTAACTGTGAACTTCTCAAAACACTTGGCATTTGAAAAGATGATAAATACTTAAGAAGGCCACAGAGATCACTCTTTTCAATACTGCCTCATAGTAATGCTTCACTCAAAATCTAAACAAAAAAATATATCCCTAAGAGTAAGATTATATTATTACAGTGCCTTTTTGTATCTTAGTTGCAAAATTGCTTTGGATGGAGTCTGGAAGAAACTAGCTTTATAACTCTGCTTTCTCTAAATAATGTTAGATTCCAGACTTGATTTTAAATTGCTGCATTATGCATTTCTAAGACACCTCCACTGAGTTAAGCACATGCGTCAAAAAAATAACTTGACTGTTTCCAGTAGATCATGAAAATACAGTATTAGCTATCCAAGCAGTTTGTGAAAAGGCAGCATTTGGCCCCACTGAGGCCTGAACTCTAGAATTATAGGTTAAGGGAGATGGAGGTGGGCCTAGCAGTGGTACCCCTTTACCAGTGATGAGCACTGCTGCAGTTCTTACTTCTAGCAGATGGACATTTATTGATTGCCTCTTAACCATTTCTTAGCCACCTTCCCTTTTCCTGACAATTGTATGAATTTCCCAGTCCTGTGTTTTGGCATCTGTGTGCTTTCTAAAATCCTAACATCCTTCCACATAACCTCCTGTTGGAAGTTTGGTCTGACTCACCTAATCAGAATTATTCTCCTCCTTTGTGTCACCCTGCAGTGATGTTTTTTATCCCCCATCATCTCCATTTCCTAATCACCATGATATTTTTTCATCTGGTATCATCTCTGTGCCTCCTCTAGCACTTCATTCAGATATTTCATAACAGTCTTCACTGCATTGTATTATAGTGTATCTGCATCCGTATTTTTTCATTTTCCTCATACACTGAGTTTCTTGGCAGCAGGGTTATTCAGTTAATAGCTAACATTTATTGAGGGCTTACTAAGTGCAAGGCATGATTCTAAGCACTTACATGCATAAACCCATTCAATCCTCATAAGACCCCTAGGAGGTTGGACTATTATCCCAGTGTTAAAAATAAGGAAACTAAAGCAGAGAGCAGTAATTTCTTCAAGGCTTTGTTTCTTGCTTTTGGAAGAGACTGTATTCATATTCAGACCCTCTGACTCCATAACCCTTGTTCCTAATCAATTCCTTACACTGCCTTTTCCCGTCCTCCCTCCCCCACTTCCTTCCTTCCCTTTTCTTTCTTTATCCTTCCTGCCTGCCTACCTTTTCAATGCCTATTATATTTCCTAACATGTACCTGTACATGTTTCTTGAGCAAATTAACATCGTCTGAACCTATATGAGTGAGTCTTAGGAAAAGGTAGGCACAGCGTCTTCCCAAGCAAACTCTTATTAAAGTTTAATAAATCTAAGTTAAATCATACATAAACAATTCTGTTTCCTTAGTTTGAAACTGATGATAACCAGAATCCATTTGAAGCAAAATTTAAGTACACTCTTTCAGAGTACACTAATTCATTTAATTGATATTTATTTTAAAAAAGGGCAAAAATAATCACATTAAAATCACGTAGAAAGGGCAAAAAAAATCACATTATAATCACATAGAAACGTAATACGTAATGGCAATAAACCCCTCCATCCTACACTTGAAGGGTTTTATTGAGTGACTTTATAACATAAAACTGCTTTTAGAGATGACAAATTTACAAGCTTTCAGCTGACACATCAATGATTAACGTAAATGACTTTTTCAGCTTGAAATCAATTTCTAGGTCTAAAGATTCAGATACCTAAGTTTATATCTGTACTAATACATTTCCCTCAGTTTGAAACATCATTTTTATGCATCAGAAAAATAACTGATGTCACTTTAATTATTTTTTTGTCTGTTTGATGTCATGTCAGTATAATAATTGAGTAGTTAAAATCCATATTGGATTGTACGTCATACGCACACTTAATGCTGCTGAGAATAAAGCTCCCAGCAATCAAGAAAAGTAACAGGGAAAAGGTTACAGAAGGCATTTTCCCATGAGCTTTTATTCCCTGCATTCATAAACCTTCCTGTCTGAGGAAACTCAGATGGTCACGCACACCAAAAATTACCCAACAAAGAAGGGTAGGCTTATCCTAAGATTGCCAAGCAATGACGTATTTATTTAGCTTTATTTCTTGAAGATAGTCCAACGATTTTATACAGTTCAAGCACTGAATTCCTAAGTCCTATAGATTCTTTCAAAATGGAACCCAAATACCATGAAAGAAGTGTCACAGAAGTTTCAATGTAGCATTCCTGTTCCTTACAGTGATTATCATATAAAGCTTACACATTTTAAATGCATGACTCTGGGCTCTTTCTCCTTCCTGATTACATCTACTCCAGACACTGACTTTGACACTGTTTGGGAACACTCAACATAGATACCACTTCTGGAGAAGACATGATGAATTACTGCAACATGTCCTAGTACAAATTTGTTTGTGATTAATCTTAGATTTCATTATCTGTCATGGAAGAATCATATTTTACATGTCTTAAAATATTAACTTCTTTATCATCAACTTTTAAATTTGTATAATCCCATCCATCATTCACAGAGAGTGAGGCAATAGGATCTGGCAGGTGTCCCAGTTTTATCTAACTTGGTTTAGAAGCTAACTATAGTACACTTTGTGAGGCACTGTGGGGGCAGCTGAAAGATCTCACTAGAACACTCTCTCAATTGCAAGACCAAACATAGGGATAGAAGATCCCTTATTTTTATTGTTTGTCTCAGTATGAAGCAGTGTTTTTCTAACTTAAGGTTGATTTAACCATTAGGCACAGTGGGCACAGTGCCTAGGGCCCATGCTATATTTAGAGACATGGAAATTTTCTAATTTTAATTTCCTTTAAAATATGAAGAAAAAGTGAATAGTAATGTGTTTATCTTAATGAATCCCACCCGGGCTTATTTTTTTCTTTGGTGAAAGGAGCCCAAGAAGGCAAAAGTGCTCCCGGCTCAAGAAAGTCATAATGCAGCCCTGATCTTAGTTGATCTTTTTGCTGAGTGGCTTCTTGACAGGCTTTAACATATTACCGTGGTTCTCAGAGAAAGAGTCCTAGAGTAATAAACAAGTCCCGGGTGAACAAGTTATGAGTTTTGTCAAGTGGACAAATCACTTAACCTCCTCTACCCTCAATTTCTTTATCTATAAACAGGAGTAGTAATATTAGCAGCTTATGCATTTGGCACTCTCCGAGTTTCAAGTGTTAACTCATTTAGTCCCACCACAACTTGGAAAAGGGTGGAACTAAATGAAGTAGGCACTACAATCACCATTATACACCTGCCTAAGCTGAGGATCAGAGGGCTGACCTGATTCCTCCAAGTACCCACAATTAGTCAGTAGTAGAGCAAAAACCTGACTCCAATCTGATTTGAACACCTGTTTTCTTTCCAGAGTCACTGTGAGAATCAGTAGACAAAGGAAATGATTTTCTAAACACCTAAGCATCATTTAAATGTAAAGTAGTTAATTGCAAATGATGGCATTTTCTTTTGCTAACATTTTTTCCCCCAAGGCATTTTTTATTTCCATATGAGAGCTACATGTAGACGAAACTACTTGTTTGTCATCTAGATTTAATTCAAACTCATGAAATGGTAACATAAACCTAGTCTAATATGTATGTATGTGTATATAATATGCATTATTTTAGTCATACACATGTATATATTATGAGGAAATTGCTGGCCAATTATTAAATTCAAATTAAGTTTTAAATTGTTCAAAAGACATTTGGAGTCTTTAAAAAAAAAACAACTTCATTCAGTAGGAAACACAGCTACTTTAGAAGCAAAATGTAGACCACACTTTTCTCCATGTGGAAATCTAATAAGAAATCTAGTAAGGAAAAAGGCAAGTAAGGCTGACTCAGAGAAGATAAGGGAATTAGAGTTCTTCCAACTTTCATGGTTCGAGAAGGCCCATGCTTTTTCCCAAGTGCCGAATTCTCCAATTGAGGGGGGCATTAGGGGCGAAGCCATCTCCTGGGCGAAAGGAACAGTTTCCACTGCAGGTCATAAGAAATACCACAGAATGGAACCCTAGAATGTTAGTGGTGAAAAGGACATGGTTTAACATCTGTTGTCTCCTCATTTCATGAAAGAAAAAAAATGGAGACCAGGCTGAACAGAGATGATTTGGTAGATTTGTGGCAGAATCTGTTTGGTAGTCTAGCACTTCCCTCATAATAACATGAGAAGTTTTACTGGGAGAAACATGTATTCATTCTGCAAATCAAGCCAGAAGACCAAGGAGATGACAATTTAGAGATGTACCAGTAAATGGGGAAAGCCCCCGATGCCTTTGTGTGGGGTGAACATGAGCAATCTTACTAAGAATTATTCAACACATAGTGTAGCAAAGCCATCTCCCACCAAGACAGAAATAGGCAATAAAATCATTAAACAATGACAATTACAAGAATGAAAGTTGACCAACTCTCTGGGTTGCACAGGGTTGAGAGGGCTCCCAAGACACAGGATTTTCAGTAGTAAAACTGAGAATGTCCCAGGAAAACCTGAACAAGATGCAAAGACATGGGGCACCTGGGTGGCTCAGTCAGGTAAGTGGCTGCATTCGGCTCAGGTCATGATCTCAGAGTCCTGGGATCGAGCCCTTCAGTGGGCTCCCTGATTAGGGGAAGTCTGCTTCTCCCTCTCTCTCTGTCTCTCCCCCCAGCTTGTGTGCTCTCTCTCTCAAAAAAATAAGAAAATCTTTTAAAAACATTATAAAAAAAGATGCAATGGCATTGTTTTTCTTTAAATTTTCAATGTACATTTCTTCCTTTTATTTTCAAATTTGCCTGCTGAGAATGTGGTTGTTGATATTTAATAACCATACGAATACATGAACACACTCTTATACAGAACACAGAGAAGAAAACAAGATACGAATCCTTACCTCAGAGACATTCTAATGGGGGAAGAGAGAGAGAAAATAAACATAATTAATAAATTTACAAAATTCTAAGTGTTATTGAAAAAAATAGAAAATTGATCCAAGGCAGCAACTTTTTAAAGCAGGATGGTCAGGGAAGGGCCTCACTAAGAAGGTGGCATTTGAACATAGACTTGAGGGAGGTAAAAAGAGTGAGCCACATGGATTATTGGGGAGAAGTGTGTTCCTGGCAGAGGAAACAACACGTACGAGGACTCTAAGTAGAGAGCAAGATTTATGTGTTTGAAGAGGAGTTAAAGAAAGCCCACTGTGGGCTGAGAGCAGGGTAGTAAGAGATGAAGCCAGACAGAAAATTCAGATCTAATCAAGCCTGTTTAGCCACATCATGTGAGGCAGAGTAGGCAAAGTTGTATGGCTAGACATTTAAAATAGCATTAACCACAGAACAGTTTTACCAGGAAGAATTAGAAACTAATGCCTCTAGAGACTAACAAGGCAATGGTCCCAGTAAAAGATGTTTACCACAAACTATAGAAACAAGGTCTGAGAGGCTTAGAACACTGATGAACATGTGCAGTAATAATATGATACATCTCATGAGTTTCATAGATTGAGGAAATATAGCACCTTTTATGTTTAAAAATAAACAGATAAATTACTTTGGAAAATATTCTATATAACATTAATAATGTCATTTTATATTTGCTTTGTATCTTAAGAGGCAACAGTGATATTAATTGCATTGGTATGAATAAAGAAAACTAACTCCATTTCACAAATATGTGTGAATTTCCTCAGTCTTGAATTTCATAACAGGGAGCCAAGCTTGAGGAAAACATTTCTGATGTAACAAGTAAAGTGACTACAAAGTCAACACATACCTTCCAGAATTAACTTGTAAGCCAAAAGATATTTTGCAGATGTATATGGTATTAGCCAGCATCTGGTCTGTGACCACGGTGGTGTGAAGAACTGGAAATACTACTGGATTATTCTGAAGTAGAGAGATGTGATCTAATCCTCAGTAGCTCTCTAATGACTTGAGAGTCTCCTCTTCCACTTCCTACACCACCCTCTTAACAATTGGACAGCTGTCATGGACAACAGACTATTAATCAGTCTACTCTTGCTCCTCTCCATTCCTCTTCCAAAGTTATCTTTCCAGCTGCAAACATGATGATGCAATCATGCCATCCTCTAACTTACAATTCTTCAGGCACTTGTTTTCAACTTCAGAATAAATTCTAATCTTCATTTTGTAGCATAAAAGCCATTCATGACCAGATCTGTTAATGTCTCATTTCCTAGTAATTCTCCATGTGGAATCTACATCTTGTTTTCCCTTTTGTGCCCCCAATAATTTCTTCTTTCTACAACTCTTGTGTTTCTTCTCCCCTCAACCAATTATTTCCTCACTTCCATTAATTCTTGCTCAATATTCAACTCTTTTATGAAGCTTTCCTTTATAGTACCTCCCCGCCCTACTCCTCCTCTGTGTCTCCAAAGCAGACCTGGACCCTTTAAAAGAGTTATCACATTGGATTTTAACAGACGCTTTACTTCTCTGTCTTCTCCATCAGGCTGAATTATTTGAGTATGGGAGCAGAGACTTATTCATCTTTGTGTCACTTGCTCTTAGAACAGTGTCTGGCATCTAAGTGATGCTTGTTAGAAAGATGGAAGGATGAATAGTTTGATGAATGAATAAAATAAGGACTATCATTTTGGATAACTTAATTTATTTAAACCATTGTTTTTCATCTATGAAGATATTTTTATGTTGTTGTCATTCACTTTTAACATGAAATCTGATTTTCAGCAAATTTCAGCCATTAGCATTTGTATCAAGGATAAGTGCCTATATTACAAGGTTTGAAATAATAGGCTCATATATTATCTGCAATTCCTATAGCAATTTTCTTTTCAACCCCTAACAATGTGGCAACTATGTATTTTAAAATTTCATTTATAATTATGGAATTACTAAAAAAACCTAAATGTTAAATAATAAAGTAACCTGATGCATTGTTGGCTTTCAGTTTCTTTTATTAGTAGCACTGGAAGACCTTGTCACACAAGATCTCATACAGAATATGCAAAACAGTAAAAGTGGAAACCATAGTCAGGTTGAAGCTGAATTAGGGATACCCAGCCTTTACACTTATTTTCCTCTCCTACTTTCTTCCTGTGGGTTTGCACTGTGTACTTGCTGTATTATTTACGAATATCCAATTCTGCTAAGTAAAAAACCAGAAAACAAAATGTGGTAGATGAAACTCACAAGATGTATTAAGTATAGATGGTGAACAATTCAATTGGCTTCTAAAACAGGTAATATTCATAAGAAGTGTTAAGTATAATTAGAAAAAAAAGTAGAAAGCAAATTAGTAACTTGTATGGATATCTATCTCTTACAGATAAAATAAATGAAATATATAAAAAAAATAAATGGAATACACAGAAGTATCACTTCGAGATAGAAACAGATATAAAGACCAAGTCACAAGATACAAATCATGCCACCTCCAGATTGAAAGGTATATCATCACTAAGTCAACTATCTATTTGTGACACACATCACAGTTCCATTTTGGTCCCATGTATGTTCTACCCCACATGTGCAGAGAAAAGGCAAGGCTATTCACCAGGTCAGTGAAAGTGAGAGCAACTGACCAGATTCTGCCCCTAAACACCTCCAGTTGAGCAAGAATGCACTGACTCTAGGTACCTTCCTTCACTGAGCCTCCTTGTTCAGTATAACTTGTGACCGTATTTTCAATAATAAAGGCCGATGTGGCAGAGAGAGAGAGAGGCAGGATATAATGTTATGCAACACAGGATTCTAGTAGGATGGTTCTTCCACTCTTGTACCCTATCGCAAGTATGTTAACCCATCTCCAACTCTTTCTTCTTGCTTCTTGCTGTGTGTTTTCATTTAGTTCAATAAACCATGTGAATCAAGCACCTTAGTATGGGTCTGTGAGTCTTTCTTCCTTTGACTCTTGGGAGTGTCTGTCAGTTAATATTTTTGGAGGCTACCATTGCTTCAATGTAATTTCCCACATGAAAGGGGTCCCTGTGACTGTTATCTGTTTGGTAAACATGTTATAATGCAATCTTAGAAATTAATTAATAGTAGTCTACTTTTGTAAGCCTTTCATTAATCTTAACGTTATCAATCATGGTTTAATTTAACATGGCTTTTATAGCATTCCCAGACTATATTAGAACACTTTGTTTTTAAAAAACGTATTCTGAATTCTTTTCTAGGAATCTTATCCCTTACAGGAAATGTTAGTGTAGAGTTCTGACATTTCATTACAGTTTAGCATCAAAATACATCCAACTTTCCTCTCAGCTTTCAATGCTATCCCTCTGACTTATGTGCTTTGACATTCTATTAATGTCACTACCAATAAAAAGATATCTTAATTTTCACTCTTCCTGATGAGAAACTTTTAAGGTTTTAAAATAAAACAATTTTTAGTTTCTTTGCAAATATATGACATGCCTTTACAACACGATAAACATAAAATAGACTCCTAGCGTGTTGATAGACATTAGGTTGAATTATATGAAATTGACACTTCTGTAAGTCTAAAACAGCCAGATATTGGTACTTTTATTTAGTTCAAACTAATAGTTCTACTCTTCTAATCACTATTTAGTTTAGATCCCCTGAAACACTTGATAATTTTTCAGCATCTGATTGAGAACTTCTAATGTTTCTATTGGCTCATAACACAATTTCTCTCATTTCTGACGATTTTAACTTATGGAAAGTTGTTCCTAATTTTGACTAAAAATATGTATCACCATAACTTCAGTTTATGAGTAAGGTGGTTATATTCTCTATCATGCAAGCCAGAACACTTTTGAAGTAGGACACTCCTAGTAATTATGGAGGGACAGCAGGTGTAACCTGAAATAATGCCAGGCATATAAACAAAGACAACCATCCTATGTATGAATTACAATGAATATATATTATTCCTACTTTACAAGCTATCCTTTAAAATAACTGATGATTTCTACTATTGCTGTTAACTTTCACTTTCATGAAATTAAATGTGACTCCATTTCTTTGGATCATTCCTCTGCTGGCATGACTTTGAACGCTATATATTTAACTTAGCTTAGTGTAAATATATTAAATATGTATTACAAAGGAAGAGGAATCACATTAAACTGAATTCTAAGCTAAAGCTTCTCAATCACAAAATAGACAAGTTAGAGAACTAATACACATCCCTAAATTAATTCTTGGTTGTAAATCACTGGCTTCTTATTTGCTCCATCTTTCTTTTTTCGTCTTCAGCCTACATTCTTCTCCTTATTCCCCCCTTCCTCTTATTATTTTGGGCCTGCAATGACAGAATTAATATTGTTTAGGTTTGCCTTTTTCTCTCAACATTAAAAATGTGCTGACCCGTCCTAGAATCCTTTTGATTGAATGTAGATACAAGTATCCACTTACTAGCTTCTTGTGTAGAAATCTATTTCTCATTTTGTATTGTCCTTTGTGTAACTGAAATCAAACTAAGAGATGGAAAGAGTGCATGGAACTTATTACAGGGCTTTGTACCCAGTAGACACTCAATAAATCAGTGGTACTCACCTCTTCTATTTACCATATTCTTCCTTGGTATATAGCCAAATGCTGAAAGATGCAAAGGCGCCTGCAATGTGCAGGAATTTGACTCCTATGTACTAAGAGATGTTCGTCTGGCACCGTACAGTTATATTAAGTGACACAATGTTGAAGGTGATGATGTGAATTCTTTGAAATTATGATTACTTTTATAGGAATAGAAACTGTGAGAAGTTCCTCTACTAGAGCAGTTTTAAGAAGTTGATTATTTTTTCTGAGTTTAGTGCTATTAATCCCTTCAAGGGTAGTTTGAATGCTGAAGAGTTTGCCTTAAACATGAAAAGTTTCAGACCCACTGTAATAAATGTTTATTTGAAGAATGCTGATTGACCAATATAAGTTTAAAAAAATGAGATAAAAGAGAATGAAGGATATGTTTCCTATGTTCCTTTCTGGGTGAGGTGACATTACTGTTAGTGCTGATTCTAAAATCGTATTGATTTATAGCCCATACTTGCCTGTTGCCTCTCTTAAAATTTATCACATAACCTTAGAAATCCTACCTCCATCTAAAATAATTTTAGCTCCCTTCCCCTATTACTTTGATACTCAATTGTTCTTATTTTTAAAATATGTTAAATATTAACAGAATTTTTAAAATACGATGATAGTGGTAAATATGGACACAATAAAATTGAAAGTTCATTTCACATTAAGAGATACTTTAAGTATGAAAAGCCAAGCTGTTTATGTAAAGCTTTATTTTGGGACATTATCTTTCCCTTTAATAAACACCATTTCCTCAGACTCCATGGGTTACTATGGTATCCTGCTTATATTTGCTTCTGCTAAAGTTCTTGAGTCCATTAATGTTCAATTGTGAAATTGTTTTGACTAGTAGACTTGGCAGTCATGGCCAATGTGGGACAAAGAAAGCAGCTCCCAGAGCAATCACAGTAGTACAGAAATAAACAGAGGAACACATCGTTGTCACAAGCTCATGTTCAATCGTCATGGGTCTTATTACTTAACAAGATAACCATAAACCTGACAAAATGCCACAAACAATAAAAACAAGTTTCAAGTACTTGTTGAGCATCTTTCTTCAAATTGTCACTGGTCACTGCAGCAAAAAATAGCCAGCTTCTTTCGGTCAAAAATACTTAATGATTTAGAAAATTTAGAAAAAATACACAATCCTCTTTCATTGGTTCTGCTGATTTGGAAATCACATGGAAAAGATGAAAAAAATGCCAGCTGAGTGTAAATATTAAGGCTCTTTAAGATAAAACCCATCTCTTACTGATTTATTATTAATCCTTTTAACTATTTTGTCTCATATGACTAAAATTGAACGTAAAATAATTTGCTCCTTTTTTTCACAAGGGACTGATATACATATTACATGACACAATTAGCAAATTTGCTCACCCTGGTTTCTGTAATCCTTTTATCTCCCTATATTTCCATTCGAATATGTGTTAAAATTTTAGAATCTGTACTAAACATTAGAAAGAACACTTCGATAAATTTTAAATTCTCGTGGTAAGATACTATTTTCCCAACAAAATCAATGAGGTGGAACTAAAGAACATTCTTGAATCCTGGGTACTTCACTTCTTGATAAAAGAGTCCTAACAAATTAATTTAGCAAAGCCAATTCAGGTGTGAAACTGCATGTGGTGGATGGAAGTAGCATTTATGGGTTAGTCAGGGGACTTTTAAAAATCCAATTATTCTTTAATACTTTAAAAATTTATTAAAAAATAAAATTACACTTTGCCTTGCACAAATGCTATAATACATAATAAAAAAAGTTGTATCTGATTTCTTCATAATTCAGTCTTACATCTGAAGTGAACTTGGAAATATCTGTCTCACCATTTTTATTTCCTCCCTGTCTTTTTTTTTTTTTTTTTACTTTGTATTATGGAAAATTTTTTAAGATTTTTATTTATTTATTTGAGAGAGAGAAAGCACAAGCAAAGGGAAGAGGCAGAAGGAGAGGGAGAAGCAGACTCCCCACTGAGCAGAGAGCCCAATGCGGGGCTAGATCTGGGGACCCCGGGACCACCACCTGAGCCAAAGGCAGACGCCCAACTGACTGAGCCACCCAGGCACCCCTGTATTGTGGAAATTTTAAAACACATTCAAAAGTAGAGCAGTCAGTATAATGAGCTCCCATGTACCCACCACTCAGCTTTAACAATTATTAACAGTTTGCCAATCTTTCTCATCTATCTTCACCTCACTTATATTTACAAGAATATTTTAAAGCAAATCTCACACTTAATATCACTTCACTTGTTTACCTTTTGATATGTATCATTAGCAGGTAACACTTTTTTCCCTATAACATTTACAAATACTATTATCATATTTTACAATATTCCTAAGAATCCCTTAATATCACCAAATATCTAGTTCATGTTCGAATATTGTGATTTGCTCATACATATTTTTTTTTCAGTTTGTTTTTAAATCCAGAGAAGCCCCTGCCACCACACCCACCCCTAAGAAGACCAGGCACCATCACATTTGGTTGGTATGTCTAGTAAGTCTCATTTTCTGTTCCCTTCCCCACTCCTTTTTATTCATGTCATTTACCCTATAAAATTCCTACATTTCAGATTTGGCTGATTTTCTCTCTCTTAACCTTCTTATTACCTCTTTTTTAACAGAAGACCATACGGAGGCTAAGAGAGATTCAAAAACTCATCTGTTGTTACAGGATGAGATAATAGAAGTAAAGGACTGGACGTCAGGTTCTCTGCTGTTGAATCTACAGCCTTACAGCATAGGAAAGAAAAAAAGTGAGAAGTTTGGAGATTGACAGCCTGGACTAGGTGCCCAGTTCCATTTAGCAGCTGAGTGATCTTAGGCATGTTACCTAGATTCTCTGAGCCAGGTTTTTCCACATCTGAAAATTGAAGATGATAAATTCCTTCCTTGCCCATAAAATGTTTATTAAATGCTAGCAGCTTTTACATTATTATTTCACATTATATTTTTTGTCTCTTTGGAAAACACCAGGCTGGTTTTGACCAAAAATAGTAGCATATTTTGGTTCCACTATAGGCCTGATGGTAAGGAGTTAGAATTGGATGAGGTGTTGTTTAATAGTCACTAAATCTTTTTGAATATCAAGTCAAGCACTTTCATTCTCCCCCATCTTTCTATCCCAGATTTGATCCATCATAAAAAGTCCAATTTATAGGATGTTTAGTGCTCCTCTCTAACTCTGCATTCTGTCTCTACCCTATTATGCACCCCCAAAAGTCATCTAGCAAGTGTGTATAACTCAGTGACAGCATTTTCTCTTTTTACAACCCATAACAGTGTACATCATTAATCTTCTTGATGCACTTGTTTTTATACAATAGATTCTTATCACACATATTTAGTAATTGTTTCTTTTTTGTTAAAATCTATTCATATTTGGAGGACATAAAATTAAGTTCAGTTTATTTAAAATAGAATTGTTTAATTGATTAAAATGTAGCTACAGTAATAATATAAGTAAAGTGATCCCTTTCCTGTTTAATAAAGCATTTATTGGAAAAAGAGAGGGATGCCTTGAGGTTGTCATATCTTTACCACGATTAACTAAAGTAGATTTCAGGTCTCTAGAATGTTATAAAAATGAAGGATGCAGAATATTCAATGGAGTAGTCAGCAGTGATAAATCCTGGAGCATGGTCAAGGAAAATGAGAGCAGGAGACTCAGAAACCAAACTTTGACCATCAGGTAATGCCTCAAGACTTTGGAGAACTTCCACTGATATGATAAGAACCAAGGTTAAAATTGCAGTGGCATGAACAATGAATTAGAAACAATGAATTTAAATTGTTTGATGGCAAATGATAGAGATAGGTTCATTACTTGACATGAAGAGGAGTATGAAGGCAGCCTTGGAAAGAAAGTTCATCTTTTCCTTTCAGATAAGAGGGAAAAAAAGAGTGGCTGGTTGATGAGATAAACTTTGAGATGGAGATGGTGAAATTAATAGGGTCCATGCCTGATGGACTCTAATTTCTTGAAAATATAATTAAGGACAGTTGGTCAAGTGCTGAGTTGAGTTTTTCAAGGAAAGTTATAAAGATTTCCAGAAATTGATGAGTGAATGTGCATGAGACTGATTAAGAATCAAGAAAGGCTGACTGTGACTGGAAATTTTCTTTAAGAATGAATAGCAATGGTGTCAGGAAGTCTTTCTTGAGCACCACTTGGACCAGGAGCAAGCATGGAGTAAGCTGATGATCAAGCTAAGGGTAGACAAGGCATGACCCGAAGAATGTGATAAGACTGCATTACTGGTAAGCCCTGCTGTTAAAGAGATTTAAGAGGAACTCCAATTAAGATAGGAAGAGAAGGCCACGAATGAGGAACAACCTAAGAAGAAGGACTATTATGATGTAGGAGGCTATGGAAGGATGAGAAAAAGATTGTGGTTAGAAAGGACACTTTCAAAATTCAAGATCTTAGAGAAGTACCTTTGGAGTGTGTGGCTGAAATAGTGAAGTTATTGGATTAGAGGAGGTTAAGGGTTTGTTAAATGGATTATCATTGAGGATACTAAAATTATGATATTTCAGAGGCCTTCAGAGACCTTCCAACAAAGACCAAGAAAAGAGGAAGAAAAACTGCAAAGAGAGGCCTTTTAAGGCTTCCCATGAGATGGAGAGGAGAGAGGGAATGACTCAAAAAAGTTGAATTTACATGTCTAAGAAATACAAGAGGAAAACCTCCAAGGGGTACAGGCTAGGCAGAAAGTCTTTGCCTATCCAAAGAACCAGCTGGGTGGAATCACAACTTAATGTCACCTGACTCCAAAATCATTGAAAAACATTAGAACAACAGTTCCCAAAAAAGATTATGGAAAAAGTGGCTATAAAATGCACATTATAAACATTTCTTAAATACAGATTTCTTCCATATTAAATTATTCTTTTAATACCTACAGGCATCAGTTCCTATTTAAGGTCAAGATCCTGCCAAATTTTGTTTTGTTAAGAGAAGAAAGCCAGAAGAAATTTCTCCAAGCAATATTTTATTTGAAATGTTATTTTTAAATATGATCATCGGGTCTCCTGAAATGAAAACTTACCCTGACAAAAGCTTGTCATTAACTGGACTGAAGGAGCTGAACAAAGGGAGAGGACTGCACAGAGACAAGATATCCACAGCTGCAAATAAATATATGAACAAACTCTCTCCACCGTATCTCAGCAGACGTCATGAAGTATTTGAAATAGTGATGACAAAGAACTAAACAGGTAACATTGTTATAAGCCAGTATCATAACAATTCCTTAAGCATAAAGGAGATACAACTTTCTGAATTACTGAGGAATCCAGAGCCAGGCAGGACAGAGGTGGGAGGCACACCCCCCACCCCAGGGTCTGGCTCTGGAAAGTGAGAAGGTGCAATGTATAAGAGGGTGCAATGCCACACCCTCAGATCCAAATTCAGAAGCTCTTCATACCGAAGAACCAATCTGCATAGTAGGTCAGAGCACAGAGAAATTCAAGAATGTGCTGAATACTCAAGAGTAAGGTAGACCAGACCAATGGTTATCACCTGGGGAGCATTCCCACGGGAAGAAAATGCTTAAACATCAACGTGAAGCATAAGTCAAGACTTTCCTGGACAGTAGAGAGACTGGACATGGCAGCCCAGAAGCAGAGATTTCCTAAGGACAGGGATTCAGAGTGCGGATAGTGGGGCCAGCAGTCAACTCATTAGTAATGAAAGAAGACTTAGAAAAAGGCCCAAATCCTGTGGAGTAGGACACCGTGTAATGATAAGGAGGAATTGTTGAGGCTTGGCAACTTCATGACCTCACAGGACACCAGGTCTCACTTGTGGTAGTCAGTGAAGAAGACCAGAAGGAAAAAAGCATCATGGGAGCCTGGCTGATTTACTTGGATCATATATCCTAAATTTGAGTGTTCACTATCAAACACTGCATTGTAGCAGTAATGGAATGGGAGCAATTACTAACTATCCAACCTGCCTTTTGGGGGGACTGAGGGTGGCCTAATCTGATATGGACACTATCAAGAGAGCGATTTCCAATGTTAACAAAGCGATGGAAGGCGAAGCCCAATGAAAAGGGGTGGGTAAAGGAAGGAGGGAGGAAGAGAGTAACAGTGTAAATTACTTCTTCCACAATGCACTAGTAAAGCCACGCTCCTTGTTTAAGAACTCAAACAAACTTATCATTAGGTTATCATTTTTGGTCATGGTGGAATTATAAACAATTCCATGGGCAGTTCTAAAACTGCAGTAGAACTTGGTTTTAAGATCGTCCCTTGG
Organism: Ursus arctos; assembly: GCF_023065955.2. Taxonomy (NCBI): domain Eukaryota; kingdom Metazoa; phylum Chordata; class Mammalia; order Carnivora; family Ursidae; genus Ursus; species Ursus arctos. Next base: position 60,412,500 of record NW_026622763.1, read on the forward strand.
AGGAACCAGAATAAGAAGGCTATTTCAAAGATTTTCCTTAAAGTGAAAACCACAGACCCTTGCAATATATGATAGCATTCCATCTGAGAAACATAGAAGTAAAGGAATGAAGAAAGGTAAAGAGTGGTACCTGGAGAATAGCAAAATTAAAAACTGGGTAGTTTTTTTTCACACTTGAACTTCTTTGAAGGCAGTGAAGAAGGAATTAAAAGAGAGACAGATTTATAAATAGAGTTGATAAATGTAGGGAATATTTGGGGGAGAAACGTGATAAAAATAAGCAAGAGAAAATACTAATAGCACAGGAAAAGAAATTAGACTTTCACTTAATGACTGCATTGAGTTACCAAATCATGTGCTACTGCTTAAAATCATGTAAAAGGACAGAAACAAATAAATATTAATGGATCCTCCACCTTAATCATCCAATCATTCAATCAATAAATATTTACTAAGCATTTGGGAAATGGTGGAGGAGAAATATTAGCCAGAGTATACATGTGTTCAAAAATTTAAAATTTAGTTAGGTAGACAAATCCACATAAAAGATTAATGAGTAATTCCTTGTAGCATATACTTAGTATTATTTTTTCCTATGTGATGTTTAAAAATTTGTATGTGCATTTATTCATACATCAAATAAAACAACTTTTAAAGATTGATATGATAAATTCTATAATGAATATCAGCAAAACTACCTGGATGTCCATATAGAAAAGATAAACTGTATCCTCAACCTCACATCACACAGAAAAATTACCTTCAGGATGAATCAAAGACCTACGCATAAATGATAAGATTATAAAGCTTACAGAAGAAAATGCAAAAGTATTTTTATGACATCAGTGTAGGCAAAAATTTCTTGGGACACCAAAAGCACTAACCATTGGAGAAAAAATTGATAAGGTTAATCTCATCAAAATTAAACTTCTGTTCTTCAAAAGAGACCATTAAAAATTCCATTAAATAAACATAAAGGCAAGTCACAGGCTAGAGAAAAATACTCATCAGACATATATCTACAAAAGACTTATATACAGAATATATAAAGAGCTCTACAAATCCATAATAAACAGAAAATAATCCAATAAAAATGGACAAATATTATATGAAATGTTTCACAAAGGAAGATACACAAATGGTGAATAAGCACATAAAAAGATGTTCAATGTAACTATAGTCATCAGGGAAATACAAATTATATCTAATGAGTTACCACTTTGAACCTACTAGAACAGGATAAAATTTTCTTATCAAATGTTGATGAGAAAGTGAAGCAATGTAGAATTCTCCTACATTGCTAATGAAAGTAAAATTTTATTACTACTTTGGAAATTAACTTGACAGTTTTCATAAAGTTAAATATACAACCTCTTTATGACCCAGCCATTCCACTCCTTGGTATTTATCTAAGAGAAATGAAAACATGTGTCCACAAAAAGATTTGTACAAGAATGTTCATAGTACCTTTATTCATAATGTCCCCAAATGGAAATAACCCACACGTCCACAACAGAAAAGTTGATGAACAAATTGTAGCATTTTTATACAATGAGATAATAAAACTTAGAAATAATTTTATTAAAAAAATAATCACGTACTGATACACAAAAAAACATGGATGAGCCTTGAAAGTATTATGTTGAACTAAAATACCCAGATACAAAAGAGTGCATAGCATGTGATTCCACTTATACGAAGTTCTGAAGTAGGGAAAACCAAGGTAAGGTAATGGAAATTAGAACAGAGGTTGCCTCTGGGTGATTGGGGGGGGGGTGTCCAAAATTGACTAAAACTTTTTGGAGAGATGAAAATATTCAGTATTTTAATTGGAGTTATGGCTACATGTATCTATAATTGTTAACTCTGCTGAACTAAATACCTATAATCTGTGTTTTATTTTATATAAATTATGCCTCAATTAATAAAAATAACTGAAATTGGACCAAATGATTTTTAGGAGTCTCTTCCTAGTCTGATATTTTTGTCAAAATTGTAATAATTTTCTAAGAGCTTCAATAAAAATAACTTGAAAAAAATAACCATTGAAGGAAAGCTATACATTTGGAGCCATTTGCATGTTACTATTTTAAAGTTTAACATTATATAGCTCTCTAATGAGTTTCCAATTGTGACTAATGAACTGTTCAAATAAAATGCTACCATATGTAACTCAGATGTCATTCATATTATTCAAAGGCTCTCAATCTTCAAACCTTCCCACTTATCTCTTCAGAATTACGTTATTATGAAAATCCTGCTTTTTTGTTGTTACAACTCTTTACTATAAAATCTTATTATCTGGTATTTTCATATTTTTAAAGGTCATTGCTATTTTAACATAGCTTTATCTGCATCAAAACTGAGTAGTCTCTAATCTGAACATAGCATTTGCTTAGACTTTCAACATGTTCCACAAAGGCACATACAACAAGTTGAAAATCATGTTTGACAAAAATCTTTAAATCTAGTTTTTATGAATATTAAGCCATTACAAATGAGAACAGGGAAGAAATTGTTTTAAATCCCATTTATGACTACTCTCAAAATTTAAATAATAAACTCCATTTTTTTTAGTAGCATAGAGAACGATTTTTGAAACCTACTTAATCTTTTAGATAAATCTCACATGCTACATCAACACCAGTTTTTCTTAATTATCTTCCACTTAGCAATCTAAATTGAACACTGTGAATTGCAACTCTTTCCCAAAAAAATTCATTCTAGAACTACTTATATCCATGCTTCATGCCAAATGACTTCACAAGATAGAATAATGACATAATTACATTTTCTAAAATGGTTTAATAAAGCAGTTACAAATGTCCTGTAACGTTAAAAGTCAGATATTAGATGCAATTCTTTCTCATTCTCTCTTCCATCTTGGCACAAATTACAAATGTTAGTTTTTTTCCAAGTGAAACTGTGTGAATATAAAGCTACTGAGAGAGATCATGAGAGCTCATGGCCCTTCCTGACATGAGTTCTACAGATCCTTTCCTTCAAGCTCAGAAACGACACAATCCCAGCTGTTCAAATGTCTGACAGAAATAAGGGCTTGGAAGAGTTCCATCTGGCTGAACTTTAACAGCACAAACAGGAATAAAGCAATGCTCACAGGCAAGGATTTTGTAAAAGTAAATAATCCTGCAAATGGAGGAAATAAAAATGCATCATTCTGCAAAGGTTAAGTGGAAAGAAATGTACAGTAACATAATATAAAATAAGGATTTAAGCATAAAGTGTTAACAGGGCTCTTCTTATTTCGAGGTAAAGATGGCCATGTAATATTTATGAAATACCTTTTCTCTCCAAAAGTGGATATTTGTCAGGATCATCTTACTTGGTTGAAAGCACCAGGTGTGGATTGTGTCAGGATGAAAATCTTTTCTGTTCTATTCATCCATGATAACCCAGAGACGTGAATGAGCACCTTACTTTGCAGCATTTCATAAGCAAGCCTGGAGATTCTGGATCACCATCATTATGACACTGACACACTTTGAAGCACTGCAGACAAGATCCACCAAAATCTTATTTTTTATTTCTTTTCTCTTCCTGCACCCCCAGCTTTATGTTCTCCACTAGCACTTTGCTCTGTCATGCCTCTCGGCCTTTATTTGTGTTCTCCCTGATCCGCTCCCCAACACCAATTAATCTTAGAAGACTCAGCTCTGCTTTAAATTTTCCAAGTTTGCTGTCTCCTGTCCAGATAGAATAAACCATTCTCTCTGTCCATTCTGATACATCTCCTTGTTCATTTTGAGAACAACGGCATACATGCTAGGTTTCATACCTAATTTAAAAGTTATCTTAAACAGAATCATTTAAAGAGTCATTTTGAAAAAATTTTGAAATTTACATTTTAATTAACCTTATCTTTTTTCTTCTTGTCTATTTTTAATAATCATTTATAGATTTTTTTTAAATTGGAAGAATTATTTCCTCATTTTGGGGATAATTATGTCATTGATGGGAACTTAGAAAATCCAACTCACAAGCTAATAAGAATTATTGTCATTTGCATAAATCAATGATAATACCACTGAGTAAACCTCAGCAGGTCCATGACCAGTTATTTCAAGTGCACTGAAGATAACCTGAGAATGTACCAGTGTCCTAGAAGTGAAAAGTCAGACACAGCATGCTGGTGTGAGACTAGAAAAGAATGCCTATCAATTCAGTCAAGATTACTAGCCAGGAGTCATGGTTGTATTTGAATAAAAACAATGATTGCGTTGAGAAGTAGTAATGAACTCAGAGCATTTAAGGATCTGGAGGTGATCATGAAAGCATGTAAGTAATCAAATTATATGATTACTTTGATGTGAATGTGATAGATTTTCTTCATTAATCATGTGTAGTTTAGTGGGTGTTTGGTTTTGTTTTGTTACATTTCTCAGAAGAAATAGATCTAATGGAGTTCTGATAGATTTTAGACACTCACAAGATTCTTTTTCATCCAATATGTTAGGAGAAAAGGGGATTTTCTTCACCTCCCACTCTACCATCATGCCCTTTCCAGCCTAGACAAAAAACTTCAGAATTTGTTATTAGGGCATCTTATCAGTTCAAAATGTGATTTTGAATGGTTGCCAGAGAGGTCAGTGAACAGTCCCTTTATATGGCTCCTGGGACAGGGGCAACTGCTTTCTTAAAGGTCCTTAACTGAATGTGTCAGCATAAAGGCACGTGTTATACATAAAGTAGGGATTGCCCATAAGACCTGTATTAACTTTGTTCAATTTTGCTACCAAAGAATAACTTTTGTGTATTTTTAATTTTTAACTTATTTTTTATTCTTGCTTAGAGATAATCATTGTTTCTGGACATGTTTTGTTTTGTTTTGTTTTTTCCTCACTAGTACCTACTCATTATTTTTTTTTTCTGTAACAATTATTATTTACACTATTTCCCTTTCATAATATTGAAAATAAGTTTTAACAATAATCAAATATGTATCTGTGGTAGGCAGAATTCTAAGAATAATCTCCAATGATCATTATTCTTTTGTAACCTCCTTCCTTTGAGTATGAGCAGAACCTGTGAGTATGATGACAGATCTGTGATTCGTGCTGTGATTATGATACGTTACATGGAAATGTTAACCTTAAAATAGGGAGATAATCCAGGTGTCTAAAACTAATCACACAAGTCCTTTAAAAGCAGAGGGTTTTCCTTGGATGGTGGCATATAAGAAAGGCAGAAGAGAAAGAGAAATTCAAAGCAAGAGAAAGATTGGATTCATCATTTGAAGATGTAGGGGTCATGTGCGAGGACCAGAACACCACCTAGAAGCTGTTGCGTGGCTCCTGACTAACAGCCACTGAGGAAACAGGAACTGTAGTCTCACAGCAAATAACAAACCTGCCAACATTAAGAATGAACTTGGAAGAGTATTCTTTCCCAGAGCCTCTAAATGAGAGCCCTGCCTGGCCAACACCTTGATTTCACTCTTGTGATACTCCGAGCATAAAACCCAGCCTCACGTGCTCAAATTTCTGACCTACAGAATTCTGAGCTAATAAATGGGTGTTGTTTTGAGCCATCATTTGTGATAATTTGTTACTTAGCAAAAGAAAATTAATACAGCATCTAAAACCATGAAAACACACAACCTTGGTTTACTATCTAGAAAAAAGAGCTCAGTTTTAGGGATATTTTCTTTTTGCACGGAATATTTCAAAAACGTGTTATTATTCATTGAACATCTAACTTTTCTGTTCTGGAACTCATACTGTTATTCTTAGAAGATTTAAACGGACATTTCCTAAAATATGAACGACAACATCTTGCATAAGTTAATAATTAAAAGTCTGAAAATTAATATTTTGTGAAAAAAAGTTTTTAATAAAAGATTATATTTGATAAATTAAAAGTTTCCACAGCTTAATTACTGCAACTCATAATCAAGATAATCGTTAACTACTCCTCACCACCAACATGATAAAATCCACAATCTATATCTGGACCCCTCATTCTGGTCCCAAATCTTGCCCCCATCTCATTTATAGTTAATCCTCTTCTCAGATCCTCCCCATTCTCTGAAAATCTCTTTGGTTTTCTCTTCATGGTTTTCTCACGTGGTCTTTCTAATATTCCTTTCATCCATACCTGGACTCCCTTTTCTTCCTCTCTTCCTATCTAATTTCCACCCATCTTTCCTTTTTTTTTTCAACTTTATTAAAGAATGATTTAGAAATATAATTGTGTATATTTAAAGTATAGAACATTATGATTTGACATACATATACATTGTGCAATGATTATGGAGATCAAGATAATTAACACCACCAGATCTCACGTAGCTAGCTTTTTTTGTGTGTTTGATGAGAATGTTGAAGATCTACTCTCAGCAACTTTTAAGTATACAATACCATATTATTAACTAATGCCACTATGTTATACATTAGATCCTCAGAAGTTATTCTTCTAATAACTGAATGTTTGTGCCCTTTGGCATACATCTCCTTGGATATGTATCCATTCATCCATTGAAGGACATTTAGGTTATTTCATATCTTGGTTATTGTGAATAATGCTACAATAAACATGGGAGTGCAATTACCCATTCAAGATATTGATTTCATTTCCTTCAGATACATTGAGGAGTAGAATTACTGGATTTTAGGATAGTTCTATTTTTAGTATTTTGAGAAACCACTATGTTATTTTCCATAATGGCTATACTAATTTACATTCCCATCAATAGTGAGGGTTCCCTTTTCTCCACTTCCTTTCTGACATTTGTTATTTCTTGTCTTTTTAATATCAGACTTCCTAACAGGTATGAGGTGATATCACATTGTGGTTTTGATTTGCATTTACCTGATGGATTGGTGATGTTGAGCACCTTTTCATGTACCTATTGATCATTTGTATGGAACCACAAGAGACCCTGGATAGCCAAAGCAATATTGGGAAAAAAGAACAAACCTGGAGGCATCACATTTCCTGATTTCAAACTATTTACAAAATTATAGTTATCAAAACATATGGTAAGGGAATAAAAACACGTACATAGACCAGTGGAACAGAATAAAAGGCCCAGAAATAAACCTACACATATACAGTCAACTGATCTTTGATAAGAGAGCCAAGAATATACAATAGGAAAAGAATAGTCTTTTCAACAAATGGTATTGGGAAAACTCAGTATCTACATGAAGAAGAATAAAACTGGATCCTTATACTATACACAAAAATCAACTCAAATGGATTAAAGACTTAAATGTAAAACCTAACATTATAAAACTCCCGGAAGAAAATACAGGGGAAAAACTCTTTGACATTGATCTTGGCAATGATTTCTTGGATATGACACACAAAATAGAGAAAACAAAAGAAAAAAAATAAACAATTGGGATTACATCAAACTAAAAACTTCTTCAGAGCAAAGAAAACAATCAACAAAATGAAAAGATAGCCCAAGAAATGGGAGAAAATATTTGCAAACCACATATCTATCAGATTAATATCCAAAAGAATTAATAACCAAAATATATAAAGAACTCAAAAGCAAAAAAGTATTTCTATTTACAAATGGACAAAGGACCTGAATAAAATTTTTTCACCCATCTTTCAAGACATGAAGTCCTTCCTGATATTATTCTCCTGCCCTCAAGATCTCTTCCTTTTCTATGCCAGTTATCTTGCCATCATATTTATTTCTATCATCTCAAATGCCATCTTGAACTATTACTTAACTCATATTATCTCTCTGTATGGACTGGAGACTCATTGAGGGCAGAGATTATATCATAAAAATAGGAAATGATTAGTAATTGACAGTTTATTTGAATTTTTTACAAATATAAAGAAACTTTAAAAAGAATTAGAAGTTATGTTTAATAAAACACAAAGGAGAAGTAAATGAAATCACATTTTAGCCATGACTGGAGGAAAAAGAAAATATGCTGATTGAATGTTCTCCAAAAGTTTATATCATTCAGGAGTCTGTGTTTCTTTAGAGAATAATTTATGTGAACAACTTTTAAAAAAGTTTTTCAAGGGGCGCCTGGGTGGCACAGCGGTTAAGCGTCTGCCTTCAGCTCAGGGCATGATCCTGGCGTTATGGCATCGAGCCCCACATCAGGCTCTTCCACTATGAGCCTGCTTCTTCCTCTCCCACTCCCCCTGCTTGTGTTCCCTCTCTCCCTGGCTGTCTCTATCTCTGTCGAATGAATAAATAAAATCTTTAAAAAAAAAAAAAGTTTTTCAAGAAAGATTAAATATCTAAATTATTTCATTGCACTGAATCTAAAACATTAGCATAAGACACACTATTATTTTTTATACCACTAAAAAGAAACAAAAAATGCCATTTAAACTATAACAAAATGCTTCTCATCACTTTGGCATTTATTTTATCAGTCCAGGTGATTTGGCAATTACTCTTACCTCTAGTCATATTCCCTGGGGAATGAGAAGCAATGTTTGTTTATATGTCCAAGAAACAGCATAACACAGCTTTATCTATTTGTGAATATCCCTCAGTTGAGATTTCTATGCATTTTATTACTGCTTTGCAAGAAAACAGATACTTAAGGTCACTTATTCCATAATAAATGTTTGCTCCAATGTCAAAGTCTGTGACTTTTTGCGTGCACAATTACTTTTCATTTCAATGTCATCTCTAGTATGATATTTTTAGGACATTTTGAGGAGCAGCAAACTCAACACGTGTAGTAAGAATAATTCACCTAACACAACTGAGATGATGATAAAATGAACAGTAGTGGAAAAATTTATAAATGGGCTGGCAATTATGTCAAATAAAATTGCTGGTTTGTAGGTAAAAAATTATTCATACAGTAATTTCAACAGTAATTTCATATTGTTTAACCTAGTATGTTATGATTGCCATCTCCCCTAAAGGCACTGTAAGACTCCATTTAAAAAACAAAGTCTGATTTCAGGGGCATTGTAATGGGGGGGGGGGGAATGCATGAATCAGGAAAAAAATGTATTTTTCAATAAATTCTTTCCCAGAAAAAAATGTTAAATATAATTTTAAGAACTATTAGTGTTAGTGTCAGACCTAAGAGAAAAATTCTGGGATAAGAAAACAGATTAGGATTTTGCCATTTGCAGCAACATGAATAGAGCAGAGAATATAATGCTAAGCGAAATAAGCAAAGAAAGACAAATACAATATAATTTCATTCATATGTTGAATTTAAGAAACAAAACAAACGAGCAAAGGGAAAAAGAGAGAGAAACCAAGAAAGAGACTCTTAACTATAGAGAACAGGCTGATAGTTACCAGAGTGGAGATGGGTTTGGGGATGTGTGAAATTGGTGATGGGGATTAAAGAGTATCATGATGAAAACAATTTAATTTAATTTAAAAGATAAAGAAAGAAACCAGATTAGGAAAATTGTATCACAGACTATTTCAGAAATCAAAGGGAAAAAATATCCTCTACCCATGTACCAACACTCCAGTGTCTTTTTGTCTTTTTTTTCACTACTTCATATGATACAATGTCTAGTATTAGAGTCACATGGGCAAGTCTTATTATCTCTTCTACTGGCTACTAAATTCTTTAAGATCAGGGATGAGTTTTAGGTCATCTTTGTATCTCCTTCCCCAGCTAGCATGGTGCCTTAAATAGAAAAGGTGATCAGTACCTACTTGATTGAATGAATGAATGCTAGGGAAATGTTAAAGGAGCATGATACAAACTCTGCACTCAACAATTTGTTTGAAGATAAAACCAACTTGCATAGGACAAAAAATGTTAAATTCTATGCATAGTAAGATTTCAGAAAATAAAAAAAAAAAAAAACACATTATTTCCAAAGAGGTTTACATGAAAAACACGGAATTTCAACTGAGCTCAGAAAGTATGGAAGTGGTTCAAATAGATGAGGCATAAATGAAAAACAGTATTTGACACTGAAAAGAAAGATAAATGGAATTGTAAAAAAATTAAATAAATAAAACTTAAATTGGATGAAGTCAGTGAGGAAATTCCTATTCTACTCTTGTAAAACAGTTTATATTTAAAATGCACTGTTTTGAATTATGACCACTTAAAAGGAAGAAAGATGTTTAATATTCACTCTTATTATTGAAAATGGACATATCCATGAATTATAATGTAAACAGTCAACCATAACTATACAATTCTGATCTCTTTTGCCACTTAACTCCTATTGGCACAAAAAAACACAGAGTTCAGCATTGTGATAAGATGTGAATGTAGCACTACCAAACAGGCCTCAGATTTATTACACTTTTTTTATACTGCAATGGCCCCATGTTAAATTATTAACATTGACTCTTTGCTGCCCACTATTTCATTAAAAGCACTTTTACAAGCATGGAGGTCAAGTTCTTTGGCAGATCTGAATTAAGATTCTTTACCAAAATAGTATATTGCTTTATTTTCAGCATCCTGGACTGAAATGCACACGGAGATGATTACAGTAACTTCTGATCACTATCCACAGAGCCTTCAGGAATGCCTGAACAGATGTGGTCTACAAGTAACTACTAATGTCTAAGGTCTGTCTTATTACTTTTAGTGAAAAGGAATGTATTGCCATCTCAAATCTTTTTTTTAAATAATTTTTTATTATGTTATGTTAGTCACCATACAGTACATCCTTAGTTTTTGATGTAGTGTTCCATGATTCATTGTTTGCGTATAACACCCAGTGCTCCATGCAATATGTGCTCTCCTTAATACCGATCACCGGCCTATCCCATTCCCCCACCCCTCTCCCCTCTGAAGTCCTCAGTTTGTTTCCCAGAGTCCATAGTCTCTCGTGGTTCATTCCCCCTTCTGTTTACCACCCCCCCTTGCTAGTTTTTCATATAATAAGGATTATAGTTAATTCATACAAATAGTTTGTATCCTATATATTTTTTACATATAAAAATCTCGACCTTTTTTTTTCAAAGTTTGAATTTCAACATAAAGTCCTATTAACTAAGCAGTTGTGGGTAAATTACTAAGCTATCCTAAGCTTTAGTTTACCTATTTATAAAACAAGGAGAATAATACCTATTGACCATCCTATTGAATTACTGACTTAATTCTCTTGACCATCAGTGACTAAGTAGTCTCAAATTGGAAAATAACCCTAAAGTTTTCAATTATGGAAGTTTTCTCTTGGAAAAAAATTGGTATTTCAGTCTAGCATATAATTGGCAGATTTTGAAGGACTATTTTTTATTACCTATATCTCAGTATTTTTTTAAAAAACGTTTTTTCTTCACTTTTACAATTTCTTACAAACTCACATTCAATTAAGTGTGCTTTTTTGGTGTGAAATTCTATGAATTTTGGCATATGATAGATTTATGTATCATCACTCACCATCACACTCAGAATACAGAAAGGTTCCGTGAGCCAAAACTATTCCCTTACGTTGCCCTTTTGAGTCAAATTTTCCCCTAACACCTAATCACCAGAAACTACTGATATGCTCTCAATTTTATAAATTTTTCATAATGAAATTAATATATGCTTATTCTAAAGAGTTATATATATATATATATACACACACACACTAGGATATACATTTAAAAGCTAGTATGCTCTCATTCCTCTTATTAATTTCATACCTTTAAGCTAATCAGCATTAATATATGATATATATTATTCTACAACTTTCTCAATGCTCAATTTTAAAAGCATCTGTACATATATTTAAACTTATAAAGCCCCATTCCTTTTTATTTTTATTGAAACCATTCTAATGTAGGCTTTACAGCTTACTTTTTCAATATTAATAAATTTGGGTAATACTTTCAGATTAATACGGAAATCTATTTCATTCTTCTTAATAGTTGCTGAATATTCCATAGCTTGATCATATGATGCACAATAATTAGCAATAATTGATTTTTATCTTTAATTCCTTGTCATTGAACACCTTTGTATCAGGTTATTTGTGCTTTTCCCATGACTAAATGAAGATTATGTCCTTGACATATAGCAGATACCAAGAAAACTAAATTAAATTTTTTCTTTTTACTTTCCCAAGCATTGTCTCAAGTTAGCAACTTCTCTGACATGGTGGCAATAGATTTGCACATTTTAGAATACACTTCTACAAAGTGAGAAACATTTGCTCCATTTATATTATAATAATTTCTACGCAAACCCTTTAGGAATAATGCTCCAAGATGATGTGCCTTTGTTATGGCAGCAAAAAGGGCTTTCAGCACACAAAGATGTCTGCTATCTCCCTCCTGTTTATAGCTTTGTTCACAGGAGTCTCTCAATGTCTCTTTAGATGTTATAGCCCTAATTAGCTTTCCAGATGATTCTCAACAGAAACACTGAGGGCACTTTTCCAATTAAGCCACTAACGACTAAGTATAGCAATGTCTTTATTCAAAAGAATCATTCTCTTATGGCAAGAGGAGAAAGTGAAATTATATTTTGAGTGTAATACAATGGAGGAAAAGTTTAGGAAACTGAGGCCAAAATAGCAAGCAAGAGAAGGACCACTTGCTGGGGTGAATAATGGTGGGCACTCTAAACCTGTCACGAAGTTCTTTTTCTTTCTCTCCTCTGCTTTTTCGCAAAGCTTGGTAGACAATACCACCTTTGCCAAAAATGTCAGAGCATCTGTGACCTTCCAGTCCAGTACAAAACATTAATAACTTCTACCAGAGGGGAGTTTTTATTATGCCATCAGTGTTCACTTTTTGCTATAAGTCCTTAGTTATGAATCATAAATGTGCATTTTAAAAAACAGCATAAAAATAAACTCAAAATGGGTTAAAGACCTAAATATGAGACATGAAACCATAAAAATCCTAGAAGAGAGCACAGGCAGTAATGTCTCTGACATTGACCGTAGCAACATTTTTCTAGATATGTCTCCTAAGGGAGGAGAAATGAAAGCATTAAATTACTGGGACTACATCAAAATAAAAAAGCTTCTGCACAATGAGGCAAATAATCAGCAAAACTCAAAGGCAACCTACTGAGTGGAAGAAGATATTTGCAAATGGCATCTCTGAATTAGTATCCAAAATATTTAAAGAGTTTACACAATTCAACATCCAAAAAACAAATAATCCAATTAAAAATGGGCAGAATATGTGAACAGACATTTCTCCAAAAGAGATATCCAGATAGCCAACAGACACAGGAAAAGATGCTCAACATCACACATCATCAAGGAAATGCAAATCAAAACCACAATGAGGTATCACTTTATACCTGTCAGAATGGCTAAAATCAACAACATAAGAAACAAGTGTTTTACAGGATGTGGAGTAAAAGGAACCCCAGCTGCTGCTGGTAGGAATGCAAACCGGTGCAGCCACTGTGGAAAACAGTTTGGAAGTTCCTCAGAAGGTTAAAAATAGAACTACCCTATGATCCAGTCATCCTATTACTGGGTGTCTGCCCCCAAAACATAAAAACACTAATTCAAAGGGAAAAAAAGAGAGAAAAAGAGAGAGATAAATCAAGAAACAGACTCTTAACTATAGAGAACAAACTGATGGTTACCAGAAGGAAGGTGGATGTGGGGATGGGTGAGATAGGTGACAGAGATTAAGGACTGCACTTGTGATGAGCACTGGGTGATATATGGAATTGTTGAATCATTTTCTATATTGTATACTTGAAAGTAATATGACACTGTATGTTAACTATACTAGAATTAAAATTAAAAATGAAATTAAAACAAAAACTAAAAAACCTGTATATCCTCTAAGACCTTTGTCCACAGAGTGAGACAAAGGACAGTTTTAATTCTCAGTGTCACATGTCAATAATAATAATATTTTTTAAAAATCCATATTCTACAAGAATAAAAGTATGCTCTGAAAATGGCCTTGGTAAATATAAAATATGCCAGAAAGAAGTTTCATGCTTCAGATAGACTAGAACTTCATCCAAGACCCAAATCTGATAGCTCCACCTTTTTCTCTCTTGGAGAACTTTTGCCTAATGGCCCAAGAGAAAAGCAGAAGGGAAATCACTGTGAGAAATGTATGAAATTTTTTATATTCTGCAGAGCAAGTTTCAAGAGAGATAATTCATTCTTTGGCTCACAGAGGGATATCCCTAGAAAATCCTTCTAGATCAAAAAGGTGAAGTTCAACTTTTTCTCTCACCTGACAACTGCAATTCTTTTCTAACAGGTCACTTTATAGTGAATTTTTTGAGTTCCCCATATCCAGAAAAATAGTTCAAATATAGGATGGAACACACAACACTTTTGACTGCCGTTGTTCAGTTTGACTTAAAATCATTAGCCTTTTGAGAGGGTCTTAGTTAAATTAACTATCAATCAATCAATCATTAACAAAATTATAATAATTAGTCGAGTTATATATTAGACAAAAAAGTTAGTGCCTTTGCTTTTTGACCTTTCGTCTGGAAGTTTCAGACCAGGAACATGGACATGGTGGATGAGGGAGACCTGAGATGGAGCAGAGATGAGGAGATTCAAGATGAGGTGCTGACTGAGAGGTAACAGTTAAATATTCCTGGAAGGTATCAGGAAGACAGAATGAGAGCACTGAAAGATGGGTGATCCCACAGGCGGCAAAAACTCATCAAGTAGAAGTGATTCCAAAATAAGTAATGAGAAAGAAACAGGGAGTGAGATGATAAAATCAAGCCTGACCGATGTCAGAAACTGCATTAAAGAGGTAAGCCAACAGAAACTAGGACCAGAACATTTTGAAACCAGGAAAACTTTTAAAAGAATAGGAATTGCTTCAAAGTCATTTCAGCCCAGTCATTATAGTTAGAAATAGATGAAATCCATGAAGTCTCATCTATGCATAAGTTCTAATTAACTTTTCCCAAGTGAAGGGGTAGAGATAAAGATAAAATCTAACACAGCACAATTTAAGTATGGTCCAGGAGGAAGAGCAGCAAAGCAGCACTTCAGAGCTCCTTGGTAGTGCGGTACCTTGCGTCTCTCCCCAGACCCAATGGTTGAGGGCCTGCATTTTAACAGCATCTCCAGGTGAATTGTATGCAGATGACAATCTGAGAAACACTGTAATACAGTCTGATTAAACTAATCTTTAACCTCAGCCAGAATACCCAGCTCACCATCCTTAAAAAAAAAATCCAGTGTGCTGAGTTTATTCTCTAAGCAAACCCCCATGTTATTCTTGCCACTAAAAAGCCCAACTCCCTTTCTCTCCACCTACCCTGCTCCTACCCTCCTCCAGGGTGAAAATATTTTCTACCTCTTTCATGAAGCCTTCCATGACTCTTCCACTCCATCATTTATCCCTCAGTAAATTCACAGTATTCTTGCAGTATCTCTTATTGGCAAAGAGTCATCTATTAATTGGTGATGCTTCCCATCTTGATATCTTGTATTATTATTTGAGGATTTAGATGGGTTTTAGACTCACTTTAGGAGACAGCATATTCATGCTGCTTGAGAATGATTTCTTTATATAGTGTCTGAATTCTATGCAATTCATTCATAAGATTAACATAATAGAACTAAAGCCTTACTGAAGCCTGTAAATCTGTCTGCAAACGCCATGAAGGTGTTCATTAAAATATATGAAATTGTGCACAGTTCACAGCCAGACAGCTTAACTAAAACATGAAGAACAATACAAAAAAATATTTTCCAACTTATAAATTCAAGTGTTTTTAAATGTATGTATAATTGATTTGTAGCTAGAAACATGTAAAAACATAAAAACTTCTCTAACTTATCTTAATCTAGTATCTACTATATCTTGAGAAAAATTAAAGATTTATTATTCTTGGTATTATAAGAGCCTGGCCACATAGTCTTTTACTACCATAAATCAACACCATTTACATAATGATTGAAGCTGGCTAACAGGTATTAGAACATTGTACAAAACAATGCTATGTACTTTTAGCCTTTAAATTCTTCTTTTAGATTCTATTTGAGTCACCCCCACTAGAAGTATCAATTAAGAGTAATATAATTAAAGGATTGAATAGTATCGAATATCTAATATATTTTCTAAGTCTAAAATATAGTAAATCTGATTACATACCACAATTTCAAATGCCATTCAGTTACGCAACTACTCATTCCTATTTTTAGACATAAGATTACAATACCATTTGCACTTTCCATTTCATGACTGTTTCTCCACAGGCAAAAACTTAACATTAGCATTTTATAATGAAATCTAATTGACTTAGGAAATTTAAATTTAGGGGATAAAAATTGATGACTGGTGTTTAATTCAAATCCAGAAAATGTAATTACTACAATTAACAGAATATATAAATTACATGATTGAATTTGAAAACAAACTGAGAAAGTGAAGAAAAAATGATCTGGTAATTAGATTACTTTTTAATCCTGAGACACTCTCCTTCATACATTGTCTTTACACCTAGAAAGGTGGATTTCTGAACCAGAAACTTCTGGACCAGCGTCTAAGTGAACCACTAGGAAGTCACTCTGTGACTTTGCTTTTTACTAAGGTAGGAAAATAAAAACTTGAATTGTAACAGATTCTTGGGAGCTACAGATATCTCCTCCAGTCCAATGTACAATGGTTTTTAAATTGTCTAGCTAATCTGGTTTTGTTATAGCATAACATGTGTAGGCAGGAATAGCATTCTGTTGTTGATCTGTTTTGGCCTCTAAATATCAACACATGTTCACTTTATCTCATCTCCCATAGATACTTTATAGTAACCTTCTACCCTCTGCTCATCATTACCTCCACTTTTGGATAAATTGTTCACCCTCAGGTAGTTGATGGTAAATTATTAAATTAAGTATCCATAATTAGAGAAAAAGCTTAAAAATGTGCATATTTGCTTTTGATTTGGCCTCACTTTTCTCCTCTGTGACTCTAGAGATCACAGTGTGGTGATCTTGGATCCCCTCCCCAGTACTGTGCTGGGGACAGCTCCTGCCAGGTCTTGAGAGCTCATTGTCTCGTGGCTTTCCAACTCCAAGTCCATGGTGGAAATATTTATACCAGGGAAATTGGTCGATTCTACAAATCATAGCTTTTTAATTTCTTTTTGTAGTGGCAGTTTATTAGCACACCACTACTTCTAGCTCTCTTTAAGAAAATAAAATCCCGGGGCGCCTGGGTAGTGCAGTCATTAAGCATCTGCCTCCGGCTCAGGGCGTGATACCGGACGCCGGGATCGAGTCCCACATCGTGCTCCTCTGTTGGGAGCCTGCTTCTTCCTCTCCCACTCCCCCCACTTGTGTTCCCTCTCTCGCTGGCTGTCTCTCTGTCACATAAATAAATAAAATCTTTTTAAAAAAAAGGGAAAAGGAAATAAAATCCCATCAGTATCAAGCAGTGGGGAAGTCTGAATTTCATTCATCACATAATAAAGGGGCATTATAAGAAGTTCAGGTGAGTGGGCAGGGACAGGCAAGTCAGGAGAAAATGAATTGTTCGGTCTCACAATGTTTATAAATAACAGAAGACTGGTTGTCAAGATCTAGTTTGGGGCATAAGTCAATATTGATTGCTGCTTTGCTGGCCTACCCATCCCCTATCCCCAAAATCATAGATATATAATAGTAGGAAAATGTGCACCACAAAATTGTTCTTTCAGAGTTGCTTACTAACCACTTTTGGAATCACTATCACAGTAACAATAAAACCAGTCCCTTAACTTGATTTCTTGTTCAACAGGAATTTTGAAAAGGCAAATATGGCAATCCAGGCTTACTTTCAAAATAAAATCCAAATTCCTAGTTAGTTAGCTTTGATCAATTGTATATAACAACTTCTTAATCCAATGTTTTTAAGCTATGGACAGCCTTTTCACCACAAACTTTCATCATAAAGTAGAAAGTGCTCTAGACAGAATGCAGAGGTTGGACTTCACCACCATGTAACCCCAAGACTTTGTACTTAGATAACTGTCTTATTTGCAATATATGTAGGAATAATAGTAAATGCTGCCCTTTACTCAGGACTTGTGTCAGATTTAAATTTAAAACAATAGAAGAAGAATGTATAGAAATATCCTAGGTACTTAGGTTTATGATTTCTGTAGAAGCCCAAACTAAAAATGTGAGAGGGGACCATTGTTTTTACCAAATAGGCAGGCAATAAAGAGAGTCTACTATGGGTCAACAATATCCAAGTGACAACACACTGCATCACACAACTGGTGTCCACTTGGTCGTAGTCAATGCACACGACGGCCATGCTGGGTGATGGCATCAACATGACTGAGAAAAGAGATTTAAAAGTATATAAATATAAATACATATGTGGATAGATAGATAGATAAAATTCACTGGCACTGCCCTTCCCTAGGATAAAATGAAGAGTACACATGAAGTGAAACATGCAAATGAATTGTTACTCTTCTACTGCTCCAGTATTATTTATATAAAGAACAAAAGAAGACATAGCTGATTTTGAAAGGAAGCCTATCTGCTGCTTGACCCTGCACGATGCCATTAGGGTCAGTGAAACCTTATATTTCATGAGCCTAAGTTCTAGATAGGATTTTGTCAAGTGGTCCTAACATAAACTTGGCTTGTAGGAAACCATGGATGTGCCTCTCAGAGATTTGATTCCTTTCTCCCACTATGTTTTTTATTCCATTTTCATCACTCTCTGGCTTTCACTTATTTCTCTCAAAAGCTATAGGCACCAAATCCTTGTATCCTAAAATTAAAAACAAAAAACACAAAACAAAACAACAAAAAAAACATTAGCCTACAGATATGTACTCCTCAAGTGGAAAGATTTATGGACCCATATGAGGTCAATGTATTTTATCCAAAAAATTTAAATTTCTCTATGATCCTGATAGCTATCATTTATAAATGTTTTGACTACTTTGAGCACTGTTAAATACTTTCTATATGTTATCTCATTTTACTGTCACTTCAACCCTATATGGTACTACTATTATTATCCCCATTTTATATGAAAAAACAAAAAGTCAAATCAGGCCTGAAATTCCAAAATATTTTACAGGGTATTTTTAGGGGGTCAGGCTTTAAACATCCTGAAGTTCACTGCATTTATTTAGTAGTTTTCATCTTTCAGCTAAAACCTAAAGGAGTAGTTTTGATTCACAGTCAAATTATTTTTAGGTTCTTAGACTCACAGTAAAAATGTAGATTTCCAGTAATGCTAGCAGACCAAACATGGCTTATTTTAAGCAGTTGTTTATTATTCATTTATCATGTGTCTTTTCATTCAATAAGTATGTGTTATCAACTGCTATGCTCAGAACTCTGGTGGAGACAAAGAAATAAAAAGCTATTTCCCACAATCATCCAAGTAGATTTTTTAAAATAACCCTGAGTTTTAACCAGTGGCATACCTAACGTGTTGGACACACAGAGTCGATCATTTTTTAACACTTCTCTCATATGTATGAAAAAATTATTCTCAGAAATAATCATTCAATGAGACAAATAATAATAATGGCTAGAAAAGAAATTAGACAGTAAACATTTTTTCTAGCTGAACTTGTGTTGTTATGCCCGTATAAAAATATAAATAATAAAGTAAGCATTAGAGATATTTCCAAAAATTGAAAAAGCAATGGATTAATTTTTAATTAATGTATTTTGTTTGTATAAAGGAATAAAAGTATAACTACATGGTGTTGTGTTGAAGTAATCAATAATATCACATTTTCTGTTTTGAGGCTTAAGGTCTGCATATTTTTCAATGATGCTGCCAAAATTGATCTTCAATAGCCGGATTTGTTAATCTACCTTCACTCAGAATAACTCAAAGGGCACTTTGAAAATGTTTCCTTCACATGAAGAAGCAGATATAAAAATACATAGAAAAAAATATCAAAGGTAAGATTGGCAGAGATTTGTGGAATCTTATTTCACAATGAAGTGCTATTCATGTCATTGTTTCTTTGGGTTGATTCTAGGAACTTTCAAATCGCCACTAAAATGTCTTCACTAGAAAAGTCAGCATAAACTCATACTATACTTGGTAAACTTTCCCAAAGTTTATAATTGTTCAGGATCATTTATGTCTGATTTGAATGCAGTTTTTGTTTTCTTCAATATATTTTAAACAGAATATTTGGAAAAAAAATGATATCATAGTGACCAAAAAACCAAACTTGGACTCTTGGCTGACTACTTACTCTTGGAACAAATGTTAAGTAGCTGAGTCTGCATGTGCGAGGGGACTATTGGAGAACTGGAGATTCCCCCAAAGTATCTTTCTTATAGAACACAACATTTATTAAATAATAAATATATATGTAATAAACTAATATATATGCATATATAATATATATGTATACACACAGATGCATACTATATATACTGTATGTATATATAAAATAATACATTTGTGTATATGTATATATACAATATTGTATATATACAACAATAAACATAATATCACAGGGAAGGGATCCTGAGCTCACATGCAGCAGACTTCGAGCTGCCAGGCTGGGACACGTGGAACAGAGGCTGAGCCTGAGGGCAGATGCCAACTTCAAATTTTCCAGGATCCCCCAGGGCAAAACCTGAGCCTTTCCAGTGCTTTCCTTTTACTGCATAGCTCTGCTCCAGAGAAGGGTCTCTGGAGTCTGTGTCTAGGTCTCTATCTCTTCCACTCCAATGGAAGAGATAGACAAAAAGCAAATTATATATGGAAGTGTATAAGTACAAACTGTGATAAATATTTCAAATGGAAGTTACAGGTGATATGAAATAACCATGTTCTCATGTCTTGATAGGTCTATGGAAGCATCTTTTTTTACCCTTCCATTCATGACAACAGAATTAATGGGAGAATCACTGGGTATATCATATGGGTAGGGGAAGTCAAGATCCCTTTCCTGATCTCATTTAACTGCAGTGGTCAGAATTATTAAAATGATATGTGCCATATGGCCTACCAGTAAAAATATTAATATATATTAAATATGGTATCTCTTCATGATACTTTTGAATCAGATCATTAAATAGCCAAAACACAATTAATAATAAGAATAATAATTTTCATTATAAAGAGTTCAAAATAACAAATATTTTTTTCTGCTTTCTTCCATTTTCAGAGTAGATATTCCATAAGGTATCTCCTAATGAATGGGTTCTAAATTTATACTTTATAAGAATAAATTTGTGAAAAAAAAATCAAAGTCTTATAATGAACAATAAACTAATTTACTATTTTTAAATGTCCCCACAGTTTGAAACTGTGAATAAACCTTTAATTAGAGTGTTATTTACTTTAAAGAAAGCCTGTATCTTTTTTTTTTTAATAGAGAGCACAAGTGGGGAGAGGCAAAGGGAGAGCGAGAGAGAGAATTTTAAGTATGTTCCATGCTGAGTGTGGAGCCCAATGCAGGACTTGATCTCATGACCCTGAGATTATGACCTGAGCCAAAATCAAGAGTCAGATGCTCAACTGACTGAGCCACCCAAATGCCCCAAAGAAAGCCTGTATTTTGATATGAATTATTTCCAACTATAACAATAATGATTAACAATGTAAATAGGAATGTGGGAATACTCTCTAATGAATATATAAGAATTGTAATACAATAAATACATGGCTATGTAATAGAATAACATAGCTCAGCTCACATAGCCTGTGTCATTCTGTGTAAAGCATTTCCATTTCTCAAACTCTACTTCATAAGGGTGGTATAATCACTTTCCTTAACAATGTAGAATAATAAAACTTGCAAGATATGTGGTAAACACAGAGGATTTAAAAATTAAATGTATACTCATCAACTTCTAATTGTCCTCTACATTTATTTATTTGACAATCACCAATAAGTTCATACTAAGAAGGGATGATAGGATATCCACTAAACAAGAAATGATCATGCCAATTTCTGGCAAATATGCTCAGGAATACAGAGTTACATAAAATAAACAAACAAATAAACAACAACAAAACAACCAAAAAATCTATCACCACCAAAGTCCAAGAGAAGAGAAGTTTATATTCACTGAATGAACCAGGGAACACTTCATGAAGACAGCAGTAGCATTTGAAAAAGTACTTGAAGCATGAACAAAAACAGACAGGAAGTTTAAATAGGAGATGGAGGGAAAGCATTGAAGCAAAGGAAGCAGAATGGACATACGTTCAGGAAGGGAAGTATGCAACAGGTCCTAGAGGACAGTGAGGCATCCAGAATGAGTGTAACATAGGATTTGTGAAAGGAGGAAGGAGGTGAGGTAAATGGAAAGTAGGTATAAAGTGTTTCAAATGACAGAAGAGTCAATATTTCACTTAGTTGAAAATGAAGAGTCATTGCAAATTATGAAAGAAGGGAATGATATACCCATGACAAAACTCTAAAGATGAATCTAATGACTCTAGAAACAAGGAACTGTGAAAGGAGGGCTGGATGTTAGAAGGTTAATCTCAGAAATATAAAGTTTTAGATTGAAAGGGGGAAAGGTTTTGAAGTGAAAAGGCACAAAGGGGAGAAAAATAAGTAATTTTTTAAAAAACAGAACAGAAAGAATTTGATATGCATTTTGTTGTGGAAAACAGTAAGTTAAAGAGGCATCAAAAATAACAGATTTCAAGCTAAAATGACAAGCGGAGTAGAAGTACTGGGAAACATTTTATGCTTTCTTTAGTAGCTATCAACAAACAGCCTAGGCTGTTCGTCTAAGCAATATTTCTCAAACAGTTTACTGGAGACTTTGATATGTTTATAAATATTCAACACAAAGAGGGTTTCACTGTCAATTTAGGACACACTAAATATCTTATCTTCCTCTTAAATATTTACATTTAACATAAACGTAATAAAGTTCCAGGAAATTGTGTAGTAGTAGTGTGTGTGTGTGTGTGTGTGTGTGTGTGTGTGTGTGTAAAACTATTAAGTCTCATGGGACACTAGTGCTACAAGGGACAAAGTTTAGAGAGACAAGCATACATAATCTCCTGAACTTACTCTCATAGAGGAAGTAGGTGTTATAATAAATCTCTTTGGGATGAATCAATATCAAGTATCAGGAAGTCATTCAGGTAGACATGTCTAAGAGACGGGAAGAGAGGTAAATTGTCACTCAGAATAGAGATCTACAAATATAAATGTAGAAATCACCTAACAGAGAAGGCAATTGAGATTATGAGAAGAGGTGGTTTTGCAAGGGACTAGGAAAGTTAATGAGAGGATGTGGAAGCTGCAGACAGTCTACATTTTTTTTTAAAGATTTTATTTATTTATTTGACAGAGATAGAGACAGCCAGCGAGAGAGGGAACACAAGCAGGGGGAGTGGGAGAGGAAGAAGCAGGCTCCCAGTGGAGAAGCCTGATGTGGGGCTCGATCCCAGAATGCTGGATCACGCCCTGAGCCGAAGGCAGACACTTAATGACTGCGCCACCCAGGCGCCCCTAGACAGTCTACATTTTAAAGTGTAATAAATGGAAGGGAGGGAGATTGAAGTAGAAAATCTAAGGGAAAATTATTTTAGAGTGAGCATCTCCAAGTTAATAAGTCATATACAGAGACATCACCTAAGCATTCTAATCTAAGACAAGTCTTAAACATGGAATTCTAGACCATTCCCTTGGCATCCCAATCTTTAAGGGAAAATCCAGAACCAAAAAGTCTGGAAGTCATAAGACCAGTGTCCGTTCAGATTTGAACTCATAGCTCTGGGTGGCCTTAAATGTTCTAATGTTTACAGTTGTAGGTAGAACCCGTTAGGATAACACACTAATAGGCATGGCCATTGGTTTTCTAAGAATATGGTCAGTTCTTCTCACACAGGTAATGCTAAGCACTCTGGTGTTTGTCAGGAGAGGAGAGAGAAAGAAAAGAACAGGGAGTGGGAAGGAGAAATGATCATATTTTTACCTAGATATCTATAAAAAATGTAAACTAAAAAACTAGATGCAAGTAGGGTCCTTCACCTGCACAATGGTGACATGGCCTCCACTAAGTAGATAAATGAGGCTACATTGCCAACTGGTCTAATAAAAGAGGGGGAAACAGTGTGTTGCTAGGTAAAAAGAAGGCTAAAGCAAAACAGATTAACCAGATTACATATACTGATCAAAATTATTCAACTTAGCAGCTCAACTTCCACATGGGTTTGTCTAAAAGCTGGTATACAGAATTAGTAAGAACTTTTATATAAAATTTAGGTCAATGTCATTTGGTACAGCTGTTTGGCTCCTCAAAATGTACTCAGAAAGTGTATTCCATTTTTTTAAATAAGTAAAGATCAAGAAATAATGGATCTACTTAGAAATGGACTGTATTTTAAATAAATTGTCTTTGCCACCCTGTACCACAAATATATATATATATATATATATATATATATATATATATATATATATATATTCTTTAGTAAAGACTTTTTAAAGACTTGATTCTTGAAAGAGAGAAAATAGCCTTGTTATTGTATTGTTCTGCCTAACAATATGTAAGATTTACTTTCCCTTTGGAAGATAGATTCTTAATATGATATTTTCAGAAAAAAATTACAATAAGTAAATAAAGTAAAATATTCTAAAATAAAACATGGAAGTTTTATGGCACTCTAGAATGGTCTAAAGTACATTAAAATAAAATGCCATCTGAACAGTAAATTTCAAGCACTTTGAGTATGAGGAAATTTATAGAAAGCAAAGCCTAAAAAAGAAAGATCGATAGGATGGCTACTGTCAAATTATATTTTATTCATGTCTATTAATGAAATCATAATGAAGTCATAATGACATCTAGTTCTAGTCTTGCACAACCTAGAAGCCTCATCCTTCAGTACCTAAAAGTGTCTTTCTACTGCTTGCAAAAATGTTATTTATACTATGGTAGCAACAAATCTCTTCTGTATAGAAACACTTTCAAAGCAAATGCCTGAACTTTATCTTTCTTTTCCCTCCTCTCTCTTTACTTCTTCTGGAGACAGTATTTCATGTCCTAAAATTCCTAGTAAGTGCCTCATATGTGACGTGTCAAATCTATATTTGTGTTTGTATGGTATTCACAGTAAATCATATGACCCAGAGAACACATGATAATGTACTCTTGCTCATTGTTTTTCTCTTGCTCCACCTCTGGAACAGAAGATTTTCATGAATATAATGACTATTAAATAATTCTGAGTTGCTCAAAATAATTTTTTAAGGTGATTCAAATCATTTCCTTGGCTAGTGAGAATGGGTTATAGCCCAAGGGAAGGATTGTATGGCCAGCCTGGCACATACACTTAAGGTCCCCTAACACTATCTGTTATGATGATACAATCTGTAATTGCAAGCCACACTGTTTGTTCTTACTATCAGTACTCTTCAATGTTTCCCCATCTAGCTCCTTGTGACCCCCTGAGCTTCACTTTCTTCACCTGTAAAATGGAGATCTACATAGTTTCCTTTCTACCTCATAAGGATATTGTGTAAACAAATAGTATAAAAGATGTTAAAAAATGTTTTTCAAAACTCTTGTTATGGGATTCTACACAAGCATAAGCCATCATTATTCAAATGGTATTATTTGCAGATCTTGTATCATCTGCATTTTGCTAAGTGTGAATTTAAAAGCAATGCTTTAAAAAAAAAAAAACTCTCTTCAGGAAGAAATAAGGAAAAAGGCACAAGAGCTAGGTAAAATGCTGCCAAACTTGTGTGTACATGATACCTGGGCGTGATAATCCACAGATAACTCCCATCTGTTATTTCTTAATTTACCCTCAGCTGTTTCAATAATGTGATATTATTCATCATCTCTCAATCTTTTCAAAATATTTCTTCTTCCCTTTTTAAAAACTCACACCATTGCAGTTATGTAATAGAACATTAACTATTCTCTCAACTAGGCAACTTTGTTTGCCTAGATTTTCTAAGGGTAGATGGAAAATATTAACTATGGAGAAATATCTTGGGGTCAGACGATCTTCCAGATAACATAAGTAAGAAAAGAAGTAAAGGAAGAAAAAAGACTAGCTGAAGTAAAGTGAATCTCAGAAAAATGAAGGAGGTATATTTTGGGAAAATTTAGAGAAACAGTAATGTGTACCTTGGAACACTAATTTCTGGAGATATTAATAAGCATTGTGTATCAATAGAATATATTTGGGGAAATATCGGAGTAAAGAAACTTAAGTTTTACTGCAAAAAATCTAATATGCCTTGTAAATTTGTAAGAGGAGAGTATGACAGGCAGTATTTCCCAAACTTATTTGATGCTTTTGTTCAGAGTATCTCAGGGGAATGGTGTTCTGTGAAGAAAGAGCTTTTGGAAACACTGAGCTCAGGAGTTTAGAAGTTCAGTTCAACAGACTTGTCAGTTTTAACAATGAACCAGATGGGCAGCAGCACATATTCACAAAATAAATGCAGTATGGCTGTTGACCTACTAGCCCTAACCACTTAAAACCATGCATCCCTCCCCATGCAGAAGCTTAGTTCTATGCTGGCTAATCTGGAATTCTCCCTATGCCCAAAACTCCCAAACACTTCACGCAGTTTTGTAATCCCATGCCTCTACTGAAGTTACACAACCTTTTTGATACCCTTCTCTTCTTTTTCCACTTGCCTATCAAAATGAAGGAACCTTCAATGTTCACCTTAAAGGTTTCTCCCTGTCACTTTACTTCATATGAGCTTCACTTTAGGACAGTAGTTCTCAAACTTGGCTGCACATTAGAGTTTTAAAAATCACCGATTCCTGGGTTTCACCCAGGAGATACATGAGTCTGAGATATAATCTGGGTGTTTGAATGTGAAAATTCCCCAGTGATTGTAAGATACAGGCAATGTGGAAAACCATCGATTTGGAGTTCATGGTAATTTATCTTTGTACCTTATAAACCTACATTTTAAAAAAGGCTTTAAGATTTTTAGAGGAGAAAATTAACCCCCTTCATTTTCATAAGTCGCTTATAGACATTTTCAAATGAAACTAAAAGGAAAGGGGAGCTTGGTGGCACAGTTGGTTAAGCATCCAACTCTTGGTTTCAGCTCAGGTCATGATCTCAGAGTCTTGAGATCAAGCCCCCGGTCAGGCTCCACACTGAGCACAGAGTCTGCTTGGATTTCTCTCTTTCTCTCCCTCCGTGCTCTCTCTCTCTCAAATAAATAAAAATAAATCTTAAAAAAAAAAACTAAAAGTAAAATGTGGCTTATATTTCCAATAATGATGCTAATCTAATCAAAGTGTTTTCCAAACTACTCTGATCTTCCATTCTTATTCAATAAATGATATCATTAAGTGGCTCCCAAATCTAGCTATGAATCAACATAAAATGGGGAGCATGTGGAAATACATTTATCAAAGCTTTCTACTCCCAAACCTACCAAAGCAGAATATCTGAGATTAGAGTTTCAGGAGCTTGTTTTGTTTTTGTTTTGTTTTGTTTTGTTTTGTAAGCTGCAATTCTTATGTCCATAGCAAACAGATTCATATTGTGAATCACTGATTTAAAAGAGGAATTATGTAATTTGGCTTTTATGAAAACATTTACTCACTGTAGTGGTGTTTGGAAGGGTTCAGTAATAGAAAATAATGTCATAACTCTATACCATAAAGAAGAAATAATTTTTGAAACATAACAATCATAAATCCCTAGAGAATATACATTATGGATGAGATTCACATATGGTTCAAATGCGTAAGGAAGCATTATTTTATTTCAGTATTTACAAGGTCTCCTTTCCATGTCATAGTTTTAGTGGAATTGGAATTGAACTGCCCAGAATTAATTATATTCAGTTTGTATTAAAATAATGAATTATCTCAAGCCTGTTAGCAAGACACTTGGTAAAAATCAATTCTCCAAAAGAAATTGAGAAAACATGGGCCATCATTATGGGCTTAATAGCCCATGTTTTAAGAAATCAGTGAAACTTCTTTAATGTTTAACTTTTTAATACTTTATTTAACCAGGAATCTCAGGCACACTATAATTCTGGAGTCAGGTGAACAATATTTGACTCCTCAGTCACATGAGAGTCAAGAGGACTTCACTATTTTGTTAATATACACATTTTTTCCTATCCTCACTAGCCTCTCAGATAACTTCAACAACATGAAATAAAAATTCAAATTATATGCTATCTCTTCAATTGGCTGAACGAAGATGGACTATAGATGGAATAAAAGAAAGAAGAATTAAAAAAAGCATGAGTGTTCAGAGAGCATTAATTGTATTAATTGACTCAATTATATGTGCTTCCTCTTAGTAATATTCTCCCATACCAATTCTGGGTTTGGCCATGTGACTTTTTGATTTTGCCAGTGGGACAGAAGCAACTTGACTCAGTTCAAACTCAATCAGAGCCTTGAAAAAACTGTTTGTGAGTTTCTGCTTCCTCAATTGATTCCTGCTACTACGATGAGAAAATATCCAGGCTAGCTTGTGGGATATGAGAGATACATGGAAGAAACTCAAGTCATGTAACCAAGGTCCTCCTAGGCCAGCCAGTTCACAGCAAACCTATGATTTGGCCATAGATGCATAAGAAAGCCCACTGGATTCACAGAAGCAGTGAGCTGATCTGTAGACTCCTGTTTTAAGCCGTTATGTTTTAGGGAGATTTATAAACAGCAATTGTCTTCAGCATTTGAAAGGCTGTCCTGTGAAAGAGAGTTTAGGTCTTTCTCATTACAGTTCTGCTAAGAGAGAAAAAAAGTTTGTATTGATTGAAACAGATTTCCATTTAAGAAAGTAATTTCTAACAAGTTATGATTGTTCAAAGGGGGAATGGACTATAGGCATTGAATTCGCTGATTAAGGAATAGTCCAGGTTGGGGCTAACAGGAATGCATTTTATTTATTCAACAAATATATGTTTTTTCATCTTTTCCTTTAATGCTACAAAATTATATACAGATTATCAGTACAGGTGCATTGTAGAGTTTGGTTTTCTCATTCATAACTAGTAGTGGAAACAAGAACCAAGTACCCAACCCTCTAGCAATCCTCTGTGATATGGCTGCCAGAATTTTCAGCCAAGACTTACTGGCCATCATTCACCCTGCAAATGGATTATCATTATGCAGACCTAACTAAACAAATTATTCACCCTATTGTTTGTTCATTTCAAGGGTCACCAGCTAGCAGTCTGTAGCTGGATTTTGTTTAGTTTTTCACTGGTTTTTTTTTTTTTTTTTTTTAAGATTTTTTTTTTATTTATTTATTTGACAGAGATAGAGACAGCCAGCGAGAGAGGGAACACAAGCAGGGGGAGTGGGAGAGGAAGAAGCAGGCTCCTAGCGGAGGAGCCTGATGTGGGGCTCGATCCCATCACGCCGGGATCACGCCCTGAGCCGAAGGCAGACGCTTAACCGCTGTGCCACCCAGGCGCCCCTAATAAATATTTATTTTTTTATTTTAGAGAGAGAGAGTGTGTAAACACATGCATGTGGGAGTCAGGTGAGGGGCAGAGGGACAGAATCTTTCAAGCGGACTTCCTATGGCTGAGTATGGAGCCGTGTTGGGGCCCTTGGGCTCCCCCCCATTATCCATGAGATCATGACCTGAGCCAAAACCAAGAGTCAAACACCCAGCCAACTGAGCCACTCAGCTGCCCCAGTCTTCACTGTTTTTAAAAATGTGAAACTAAAAGGTTTCATTTCACATCTACCATAGTTCCCAACACCACCTATTTCACACATTTACAATACTGACTTTAGTCTCTTTTCGAAGACTATGTAAGTGCTTACTTGTGACACACATTCCACCAAAAGTTATGGAAAATACAAAGATGAATTCAATATTGATTGCAGCCTCAGAATCTTAAATTTTTTTTAGGAGAGTTGATCCTCTTACTAAAGTAATTATAATAGAACGAAGTGATATGTGCAGTAAAAGAAACCCAGAGAAAATGACATGGGATCTCAGAGTTAGAAAAAATTAGATGCTGCAGAACTGAACAGCACATGCTTAATTAGTGGGCGCAGAAATTTGCAAGAGTCTCTTTTTTCTATTTCACGTTGTTCCACAAAGACAGTACCACTGGAATAGGTATAAGCACTCTAATCTCTAATGAAGATTAGAGGAGATATCTAACAAACAGGTGGTCCCAGATGGTCACACATCCCTACTTTCATCCAAATTTTAATTTAATGGTATAATTTAAAAATGACTTTGACCTAGTGGGATTTTCTTTTCTTCCTCAATTAGGACTCAGAAATCACCACATTTGTATATTAAAGATACAGACATGCTATTTTTCATTACATTGGTCTCTAAACAATTTGTTCCAAGCTCTTTGATCTTTGAAAATGTCAAATTAAATATTAATATTTTTAAAGCTGAAGTGGTGATTTTCATAATAAAGGCCCTTGACATTCAATGCCTATAAACAACTGGTTAATAAATATATAATTAATATTTAAATACCTGTTTTAACAAACAACTCTAAAAATAACATCCTAAGATGCTAAAGTATGGAGTGGCCAAAACACTAAAAATGGTCACCAATTTGACTCAGAATTAGTGTTTCTCCATTAAAAACAACAACAACAACAACAACAACAAAAACATGGCTCTAAAGGAGCAGGCTTGGGATGTTATGAAGATAACAAATCTGAAAGTTTTATCTTCTGTTCAAATGCACTGTGACTTGCCCCATTCATTTCCAGCAGTTCCAGTTCAGGAAATGTTGGATTTTCCTCAATTAGAGCTCATGTCCAAGTGGCCTTAATCAAATACGTAAATAAACGGAAGCTTTCCCATGAGAACTAACTATCAAAATTATGTCATGTCCAGTCACAGAACTGAAGAGACATGGTTTATAAATATTGCAGACCTTTTGAAACTTATTTAATCTCTACAAACTTATAG
The DNA here is from genome assembly GCF_023065955.2 of Ursus arctos. Lineage (NCBI taxonomy): Eukaryota > Metazoa > Chordata > Mammalia > Carnivora > Ursidae > Ursus > Ursus arctos. Next base: position 60,443,200 of record NW_026622763.1, read on the forward strand.
GTCACCTTAATCTTATTCTTTTTCATAGCTTTTAACCTAAACACTATATGTAGTAGACTGATTATTCCAAATATAAAAATTTCCAGATGGTATAAAACCATTAAATTATCCAGTAGTTCACTTTACCTGCATGATCTTGATTTTCCTCATTTCAAACATTACAAAAGCCATTTCTAAAACATGCCAATGTCCAAGATAAACACAATTATCACCAAGCTTCTCTAGCTTAGAAAACAAGATTTGTGTAGCTCCTGAGAGAGAGACATTTTCCTATGTTTCAATCTATTCTCCGTTCCTGGATCCATACCCAAAATTATTAATTATGGGTTTACTACTTCTTTAAGGAATTATATACCCATAAATGATTAAAAATACGCTAAGATTTCAATAAACAGCAGCTCTTATTATTAACATTAATACCTACTGCTGCTACTGCTGCTGGTGGTGGTAAGTTTATCGGAAATAGCTTAAATTTGCTTGATTGTGGATGAAATAATACCAGCAGGGGTAAACTACTTGCTGCCTGACTTTAAAGTGTATGACAAATTATGGCTTATTTATTTGTGATGACCACTTAAAAATTAGAACTACTTTTATCACAGTTGGAAAAGAAAAAAGGCACAGTTCTGTCTGATAACTTTTGCATGATAAACATTACCCTGTGTCTTACATTCATAGGTGTTTGTTGTTTTGCTTTGATCTTTGTAGCCCAATTTATTTTAAGATTTTATTTATTTATTTGTCATAGAGAAAGAGAAGGAGCACAAGCAGGGAGAGTGGCAGGCAGAGGGAGAAGCAGGCTCCACACTGAGCAAGGAGCGTGATGCAGAACTCGATTCCAGGACCCTGAGATCATGACCTGAACCCAAGGCAGATGCTTAACCAACTGAGCCACCCAGCCACTACATTTTTTTTTTTTTAAGGAAATCGTTCATCATTTTTCATGAAGAATTGTTCAAGTATTAATGAGCCAGGGCTACAAAAGTTTTCCAAACCAATGGATGAAAAATGAAAAGCATCTTTTTTTAATACTTAGAAATGAGACAATTCTGAACCTATCACCCCTCAGGTGGTGTCCTTTCATCTGTCTTTATTATTTGTGTTGTCATTTCCAAACTCCAGATAGTGAGGATGTGTACCTATCTACACACGTAAATGAAGCTATAGACACAAAACTGCTCATCGAATTATTATTAAAAAAAAAAGAACGGACATTCGTAGATACAGCCATTACATTTAAAATGTAGTCCATCTTAAAAAATAAATAAATAAAATAAAATAAAATAAAATAAAATGTAGTCCATCTTAAAGAGCAATTCAAGTCTGTTCCTTGCCTTATAAGTCATACAACGACCTTTGATCAACAGCAAAAACATCCTGACCCAAACAATGAAAAACTAATTTTTAATAAACATTCCTGTTACAAAATATAATTGTTCTTCTATTAACTAACATTAACTAACAGCATTATAAACATTAAATTCATTTCACTGTGTATTTTCCAGAAGTATTTTTCACTTTCATAGCAAGGAGAGAATAATTTAAACATAATTGTCTTGTTCAATCAATTAACTGTCACATAAAAATCATCACTTAGTAAAAAAAAAAAAAAAACTATGAAACTAAATTTCTAGTATGTAACTATGTAACCATTTCTGGAAAATTCATATTTTTTCTCTTTTTTAAAAAAACAAATTCACAATCAATTTGTCTTAGAGCCAAAAACTGTTAAAACATTTTCATAAATATAGAATTTTATTATATTTTGGATTCTAAAATAAAATAAAATTACATAAAGCTTTTTCCTATGAGGAAATTCATTGCATAAAAAAGATATTTTACATACACTACTTCATCAGCTTACACTTAATTTTTTTCTACATAATTACTTTTCACTCTGATGACTTGTACTAAATATATTCCTGTCTGAAATATGTGTTTCTGGTGAGAGGGAAGTGTTAAAAAGAGGATTAAATCACAGAAAATCATAAATACTTAAATATTTATGAGACAAAAATACCAATGTCCAACCCTGTATTACAATTTCTTTAAATTTTGAAGTGACTTTATATTTTGTATATGTTCAGCTTTTTTGTTATTCCCAAAACCCTGAAGGAAATGGGCTTGAAATACCTGAATAACTGAATAGTATCCAGGCATTTTATGTAGAAAACTACCATAAATCAGCAGTCAGTCAGGTGTCCCACCTTATTAACGTGTAAAAATCTGAAATGCAGCACAGCCCCCGCATACTAGCAACTTCTGGGTTAGCTGTAACACTGATGTTCATACACTGAGCGTTAAATGTGGAAATAAATAAAAATGATTACACTCCAAAAAGTGTATGGTTTTAAATATGTAACAGATATTTTATGCTATTCTTATATAAGCATAGATTACACCCTTGAAATTAGAAATCAGATGCAGCAATAGGTTACTAACCATGCCCATTAGGTCCACAAAGAAAATTAGGATCTTTCTTTTCCTGTGCTTTCTTATTTCATCCTCCTGCTTTCTCCATCTCCATGTGAAGAGAATATGCCTGCCAAAAGCACACTCAGAATTCCTCTGCTAACAGATACTTGTAAAAATAAGACTTTTGAAAAGGCATAAAGGGAAGAAACAGCATGTTCTAAATGCTGTGAAGATCTCAACATGATTTTCATTAGTCTGAGGCCCTGGCAGCAATCGGACTTGCCCTTTAATGTCTCAGATCCTGGATGCATAGACAAGTTCTCAAATCTAGGGTTGATGAACAACTATTTGCATGATTTCTTTTGTAGCTTTTTAGTGCTACTTCTAATGAAAAGTCGCCACAAAAATAACATTCATTTTGAACACAGAAGAGGTTCTGAAGGCTACTGGCATCAAAGAACACTAAATAAGGCTTAACATGTAAGAAAAGTTTCAATTTATTTTTTTTAATTCATTTTTTTCATTACCTACTCCTAGAAAGAATTTGAAGCAACAAATGGGAAAAAATGCACATAAAATAGAATTTGATAAAATATCAAATCAAATATGAGGATCTGATAATAACAGAAACCCAGACTTAAGCTTCATGGCAATGAAACTCAGTTAAGAAATATTCTCACTGATGCACTTTTATTAGGAGAAATGGTTTTTTCTTGATATCAGAGTTAAATGTTTATTTATCCCATGGGAATACAGAAAGTTCATTAAGCAATATGAGTATGCAATAAGACAAAAGTGTCTTCAACAACTATCTTACTGAAGTTATATAAAGGTAATTCATTTGAAATGGATTATAAATTGATGAATCTTCTATATAAAGAGATCAATTATGATCATCAGAGATAAAACATTGTAGTAACACAAAAAAAGAGGTTTTTAGAAGTCTAAAAAACTGTTTTTCTTTGGGAGGTCTTTAATATCAAGTGTTTATACACATCTTGGATTTTAAGGTTCTATGTAATTTTATTTTCTATGTGCTGAGGAACAAACTTAGTGTTGTTGATTTAAAACATATTAATATTCATTTTGTGATAGTGTTTCCTTCCCGGAAAATTTTAAAACCTAAAGAATTTCTCTTGAGTAAAGGGAGAATCATTATTTTTATATACAATGCTGAGCTGCAGGAATGTCTACAGGCAAAACCACAAAGTGTGTTTGAGATACACCCATTTACATATTCTCAGGGCTGAATGGTCAGTCTCACTGATCCCAAGTTCCACATAACAAGCATAATAGAGATCGTATAAACTCACACCTTGGCATAAAAAAAAAAAACCTTTGCTTTTTCCTTTCCTCAAAGACCTGGTGTAAAAATATACACCTAAAATTTCCACAAAAGACTTTTAAGACATCGATTTGGTAACCTATGTGAGATGATTCAGGAATCACCATTGCTGGAGACACAGACATTTTTAGAGGCAGAATCTAAAGAATATGTATGAGTCTTCCTGATATCATATCCAGCCATGGAATTCAACATCCACTGTCTACTCTAAAGCCTCTCAACTAACTTTTTATACTTGATGGATGACTTTCCTTGTCTGAAATTTAGGAATATGATGCTAATTAAAAATTGATGTCTATTCAGTTTCAAAAATTAAATTTAAAAAAATCTTGCTTATCTCTCTCAATTCACTTAGGTGTCGGAATTAGTTACCATTGAAATCTGTCTCATTATAATTTCCCAGGATGTTGTCACCTCCTTTTTGGCACCCATCACCTGCCTGTGCCATAGTAATCTAGGTATATACTAGATGATATGTCATGTGAAGGCAGATACGGTTTGTTTTTCTTTATCATGTCAGACATCCTCATTGCAGTAGCCTAGATTATGGACACTTATAATCAATCAGAGAAGGCCTGGTGAATTGAATTAAACCTATTGGTTCAGCTGCAGGAGAAAGTAGTCTGTATATAAAAACTTGAATGGTGTCAGTATGTCAGATATTTCCCAAAAAATCCTGGACAGATCCTCTCAATGACTACAATTTTAAGTGAACTATTTATAAGCAGTCAAAATACTATTTCCACAAAATTTCTGTTAAACTTGTGACTAACACACACAAAACAGTCTACCACTACTTTGCTTACTAAGTGGATTAAGAACTAGTAGGCATATCCCTTAGGAAGTAGGGTGTGAACAAGCACATACTGAGACGGTAAGGTCTGGTACATGGGTCTCTGACCAGAAAGGTAGGCTTGAGAACGATGTCTCAGTGTGAGAGATGGACAATCCAGTAATAGCCCAAGAAGACAAGGAACCAGAGAAAGGAGACCAAAAAAGAAAATGAAGTGGGGCATCGGATAAGGGCATAAGATACAAAAGCAATCTTCAACCACTTCCCAACTTGCCCCAAAGTACAACTGCTATCAGAAAGTCAATGCTGTGTTTTACTGAAAAATAGCCCCACACTTTCTCTGAGGAATTATGTCTAGTCATTTGAATGCTTTATGAAGACACTCTCCACCTCCCTTTTTCCTCATGACAATCATATCCTGATAAAAGCAAAGCCATCTGTCAACGTGCCAACTGACCAATCAATCCCAACCCCACATTCGGCCTTAACCTGTTTTCAGTCAGGGACCATTTGTACACTTGCGTGAAACAGTTGCCTGAGTGAAAGCAGGTCCTCTTTGGCAGCTATGTTTTCTCTTCTATGTCACCAGGATTATGAAGCAGTCATTTGAATTTACCAAATTGTATTCTAATTATTTGGGCAAAGAATCTCAGTTACTTTATATGAAAAAGAACAGAAGCATGAATGAGTTGCAATTTCCCTGTGAGTGGCATCTTAGCATACAATTCATCAGGAGGGGATTTGAAGTCACCATAAACCAGTGGAGAAGGACTACCTGTTCCAATCTCCAACAGCTTCCCAGTGGGGTAACATACTAAAGGTACTGGCTAACTGGATCTGACTTTATCCAACACAATCTTTCCTTCTTAAATTTCCGTAGGTCCCCTCCCTCTTCTAATGGTGCCTCAGTGGGGTTGAGTTTGGCATCATCTCTGCTACTGTCATATCTTTCTGAAGTCACATGCACTTGGGAGAAAATAGAAATTAATTACATAGGACTTATGGCAGGTGAATATACATTCGGGGGTCATTTTGGTATTTTGGTTATTTATTGCTGTCACTGAACAAAATGTAGACAGAGATTATGATATTAAATCCACATGTATAGATTTAAATATTATTTTTTTAAAGATTTATTCATTTGAGAGAGAGAGAGAGAGGACCAGTGGGGTGGTGGTGAGGGGGCAGAGGGAGAGGGACAAGAGGGCTCCCCGCTGAGCAGGGAGCCAGCACCACCACCATGGGGCTCAATCCCAGGACCCTGGGATCAGGACCCGAGCCGAAGGCAGACACTTAAACAACGGATCCACCCAGGCGCACAATATGATTTATTTTTAAGAAGGTTGTAAAACAGATTTGAGCTAGTATCTTGTTTTAAGCATTACAAAAGTATATTGTTGTTACTAATAATGCTGTAACAATGCTTAATCAATACATAAAACATATGCCTTGAGGCCCACTCTTTATTCATTATGTGACAACCACAGAATGCCATGAATTTCATCCATAAAATTCTATTATCCTGTAGTTAATCCTAGATCAACCACCAGTAACTGCAACTTGACTTTAACGTCTAGTTTTGCTAACATGTAGTATCTCCACTTTGTTTAGGATATTATCTGGGGGGAAACACAAAATTGATATGTAATTACTTTCTTTTTTTTATATCTTCTGTCTTAAAAGGCAGAAACTGTGTTAATTTTCTAGCCTCTTTAAAATTCTAAATTCCTAATTCTGAATTCTAAAGTACATAAGTAACTAAACAATCAAGGGTTAAAAAGTCAATGAAGAAATTTCTGTTCTCTAGAGAAAGAGTGAGCCCTTCCCGCCGCACCCCCCCCACCCCCGCCGAAAATAAAACCTTAACTCAATCTATTACACTGTATCTACATTTTTTTCTGGCCATAGATTTCACCACAATGTAAAATTTTTCTTGTTGCCCTATTGTTTCCTACACTGCAGAAAGATACTCCTGAACTAGCTGTAGATATATATATATAACTTAAGTATATAACCATCAAGTTCACATTTGTCTTCCCACACATTACTGCAAAAAGGTACAGCATTTGCTGCACTGAAACACTATCTCTGAGTGTAATCAGTTGAAATAACCAAGCACAGTATTTCCAGTTTAGAGGGCTGTGCAACCATTGGAAACAGCGAGGGATTGCATAATGTTTTAGAAGTTTTTCCAGTGCTATGTCATTCGTGTGCTTGAATAGCTAATTTGCTTTTAAAATATATTTTGAGGAGTTGATAAGAGCTTGTGCAGTTTCAGAAAATAGCAAATAAAAGGACTCCTTAGGTATGCATGAAGTTAAACTTTAGACACACTCTATTGCTTTGCTGTAACTTAGTGCCAGAATTCCCTAGCTAAGGATAAGGGAAAGAAATTATTTTTCCTGATAGCCCTGGAGCCAACTGGGATGTAGCATTACTTACCTAAAGATGGGTCTTTGGAGATGTTTCTTCCTGATTGTGACATGGTCATCCATTTAAAGGTAAAAGTTTAACTTCTTCCTGGAAACCACTCCAGAAATCCAGGGAGAGAATGTGGAAGCTTATCCTGGTCTATTGTGCTGCAAGGAGTCCAGAAGGAAAAAGTAGTTTCCTCTTTCTCTTCTTGGGTGCTAGGAGAAAACTTCCCTGCTCTCTGCCAGCTGAGCAGTGTGTCCATAGAGGCCACATAAGACAGGCACGTTGGGGCACTCCCCCACAGAGCAGGGCGTGCAAAAACCACCAACAGTCACGGTGATACAGGCAAGAGAAGTGCACAGGACCCTCGGAAACAGAACAAAACAAACAGAAAACTTCCTACCCTAGTGGCACCCAGGTAGGAGCTCCCTGAGTTCTTGCAGCCCTGAGAGCACTCCTTCCACATGCTGGTCAAGCTCGGGAAAGCTAAGTCCCTCCCTGTCTTTAAAACAGCCTGTTCTGAGGCTCAACTTTTTTCTTCAAAATAAAAGTTGTACAGCTAGTTCAGCAGTCCCATGTGAGTACCCTCTGAAAGTTTGTTCCGTTAAAATAGGAACTGTATACAAATTAACGAAGGAAGATGGGCTCAGGCTGTGTGGCTGGCTCTGTTTCAAAAGATTACAATTATTTTATAATATTGCTTTTATCCACACTGGATTTAGTGTAGCGACCACTCATGATTTTTGGCATTCATAACCCGATAACCTACACTTGGCTAAAGTCAAAGATATCATTTCAACTGATAGAAGCCCATGTGAAGCTGGCCAGAGCTGCAAAAGTTAGAAAAACAAAAATTGCTCAGTTCTATCAGTGACATTGTGCCCAGATGTCTGTACCCAGAGTGACTTTCAAACTAAGTGGAGACACCGCAAAAAAGATATGAAAACACACACACACACAATTTTTTTTAAACCCCCCAAACTCCCTTGGAAACTTAAGTTTTTATACTATATGATCAAATTTGAGTTTCAAAAATAAAAAGAAAGAAATGTAGGTATTAGAGGGAAGTTGTAAACAGCTGAAAATAAATGACATTAAAAACTGTTTTACTTGGAAGACTTAGACTCACAC